>NC_133756.1:61915944-63251944 GCF_036562045.2 Rhinolophus sinicus
CTCCTGGAAGTGATAAATTGTGTCTACAGAAAATCTCCAGCTAGATTCATCCTAATGGTGAAAGACTGACTACTTTCACCCAATGATTAGAAAAAGAACAAGGATGTCTGCTCTCACTGCTACTGTTAAATATACTGTGGATCCTAGCTAATGCAGTAAAAAGAAATACTGGGCATACATATTGGGATTGAAGGAATAAAATTATTCCTAGTCACAGACAACGTGCTCATGTATATTGAAAATCCCAAGAAACTACAAGAAGTTACCAGAACTTATAAGTGAGTGAAGCAGGGTCACAGAATACAGACTCATTATACAAATGATTTACATTTACGTATATACATTAGCAGAGAAGAGTGGGAAATTGATGGCTAGCTTTTTAAAAAGCACCAATTTAAGGTGAATTGCAGCATTCTATGTTTTGTCCCAAGTCTTGAAGCTCATAAAATTCTATTTTGTGTGTATATTGTTATGGTGCTTATGGTCCAGATTTTCACATTTTAAAAATGAAGGACTTTTAAATATGTAGGCTTTTGGAGAGGGAAATTGTATAAAGATGACAATCTATGACAGACATAGAAATTGTATAAAGAAGGATATTTGAAAATTTGTCTTCAATTTAGAGTAGTTTCTTGTTCTCCTGAACAGAGGATGCTTTCATAAATAGTTAACAGAAATTATGAGTCTTATTTCTGAATGTGTTCATAAAGGGCAGTATTTTATTTTAGAATGTGTTAGCTGGATCTTGGAGTCACACAGGGAGCTTTTTCTAAAATTTAAAGTGGATTATAATATTATTATTTTAAATTTTTTACAGTTAACATAGTTCACCACATTAGTAGCAGATAGCATGTTACAAGCCCATGATTCGTAAGCTTGTCCCAGGTCAGTTTATTCCTGCTGCTTCCTCCTCTATTTTGTGTATGCAATCCTATACTTTTTAATGCTGAGTCCTGAGATACCATATGAATGAATCATTCTCAACACAAGCTTGCAGATGTTTATCGTTGACATTTGGGATGAAACTACTTGCTCTTTCTTTCTTTCATAGAGCATTAGAATTGGAAGGCATATTAAAGATTCTCTAATGCATTTCCATTTTATGAAGTAAGGCCCTGAGAGGTCAGTGCCCAGTAGAATCCAGTGACAGCACAGACTGTCATATTTTCCTAGAGGATTTTGATGTTGCCTCATGTTTGCCAAAGCCTCTGTCCTGAACAGCAATCCTTAATGGGCACCAAATTCTTGATAAAACTAATGTAGAATATTGCACTACCCTGAAAATATAATGAATGTTTGGTACAGATAGAGAAACATTATTTAAAGTAGTTATTATGGTTCAGTTTTTCAGATGCCATCAGCTAGTTATAGAAACTGGGTTGTAATTTGATTATCGTACTGTATCTTTTCGATAGTGAGCGTTCCCAACTGCTTTGACTCGGTGGTAGTCACTTGGTTATTGCACTGTTGTAATGCATTCTTGAGAAAAGGAAGTGTGTCTATTGCAATTTCTAAACATTGTTTGTGTATTAAAGGGTACTTGTCTATTCTTTACAAGGTTGTGTCCTTAACTTTAATTTTAAGAAGTTAAAAAGCCATTTATTAAGAAAGAGCCTACGTATTTAAATTATTCTTTCATTAAAATTTAAGAAACTGTGTTTAAAATTTTTTATTTCCATTGCAGTAGAGTCTATAGTCTCTTTATTTAGTTATGTTGGAATATACTTAAATACTATTTAATACCCTGAATAACTCATATTTTAATCGAGTTCTCCTTAATCCAGTGTTCTTTGATTAAAATATCAAGGATAAACAGCTGAAGGTAATGCTACAATGTTCTACCAGTTATCTCATTTTTCCCATTTCACATAGCTGGCAGATCTTTAGAGTGGTGCAAGCTTCTTACCATTGTTTCTGATTGTACAAGTAATTTCTCAGGCAGAGATTTGCATTTTCAATAAAAGCATAAAGAAAAAAGGTTGAATATATGATTAATGACACCACCCAGAGATAAGTTAACACAATATTCCTATTTCCCTTTTGACTTCCATTCTGTGTTGTAAATATTTTCATTGTCTGAAATATGTGCTGTAGAGTTTGCAGTTCCAACAAATAACACAAGGTTTACTTTCTAGGCACCAGTCAGAAGACAGATGAAAGCTAAGCAACTGAATACGCCATCCTGTGGTGTGACTAGTTTACGAGCTCGGCGAGTATCACAGTGTTTAGAGATGTTGTCCAGCCCTCTCGTGGTAAATATTTGAAATCACAATTAAATGCAACAGTGTACCAAAACTTGAGTTACTGAAAAAAATCTTAATTTTGTTATTTCAATACTAACAAGATGCAATAAGTATTCCACATGTTGTTTCTTCTCCCTTGAAGTCTGTAAGTTGATTTTTAAACTTTTTAAACGAGAAATATTTTTTTATATTGTTCATGAAAATCATATTTTTCAAAATTTGTCATCTATTCTTTTTTGTTTCTTCAGGCTCTTGATAGGAATGAGATAGTTACCACCACAGACTTGGGGGCCAAAAGGCAAAACGGAAGACTAGCATTTATTTCTGTAAAGTGTGAGGACTTTTGTGTTATTCATTTTTAAGTCAGTAAATACACAAACTTAATTTAGTTGATAGTCATTAGGGAACATGTATGAAAACTACGATTTTTTCTTTGATGTTGTTCCTCTTGTGAGCGCCTTACTGAGCATAATGCTGTATATGTAGTAGATGCTCATGCGGTATTTTGCGATATTTGGCAGTCCCGTCTTCGGCATCTCGGCAGTCTTTACGAGTGACAGTTACCTGTGGGTAAATAAAGAGAGGAGTGAACAGAGTCAGTGAACTGAAGTGCTCACTGAACGTAATTATCTTTGTAAACGTCCCTCATTAACAAACTTGTCAGTCTTCTGTGTGTAATAGATTTCAAATTGTCATATCTTCCATGAGTCAGCCCAAAATACTGTTCCAAGACAACAGGGCTAGTAAAAAATATAATATACATTATATACTGCCATCCCTTTTTAGTGTATGCTATTTCATTAAAATTAGCTTTGGAGGTTAGTGTGGGAAAAATAAACTACTTCATAGCCAGGGTAAAAAAGGTATATTTTTTCTTAGTTATATTTGTGGCTAGTTAAGTGTTGTTCGGGGGAAGCAGATTCCCAGATCCTTACGTGTGGAAGCATTTATTACACCACCATAATCCCCAAGAGTAATTGATTAAAATTATCATAATTCTTTGAATTAATGTGGGGACTGCATTTGATATATTGATGAATTACAATTATTTTTACTGAAATTCAAATGCAGAGAAGAAAGTTAATATTTAGTTTTTTCTTGGGATAGTGTTGCTTCTCAATTTTTGGAATGGCCTAGACATTTGGAATCAGGCAAGAGGGAATCAATTTATTATTAGCCGCTGTGATGAGATTAATATAGCCCATTAGCTGCTTTTCTCCAACTCCTATTTTATATCAGATTGCTTAAAAAGGAGAAAATTTTTTAAACTATGTGATAATAAATGTTCTTGTAAATAAAAGTTTTATTAATGGCTGCATGTAGTACCAATAAAACTTTATTAATGGGTGTTAGGAAGTATTAGGGACAAAACACCATATTGTACTTCATGGTTCACAGCTGTAATCAGAAGAGTCTGCAAAACAGACTGTGTCACCGAGTTGTGGGATCTCACTTGTGGTGAGGACTTAGGCAAAGGCCAGTTACCCTCAGAGTGTTTGCCCTGAAACCAGTGCTGTTCACAGCTGGTGCTGAGTGAATGACATGTATTCCTCGTATTACAGTCTGTGGACAGAGGAGAAGTTCTTGGCTTCAAACTCATCTTAAACCTACAGGATTTTACTGTGATTCCGTGTAGCAAGAGACCATTGAGAAAAAACTTGTGAACCTAGATAATAAAGCCAGTTCATGCTAAGCTTTGGAATTCTCAACACTACTAATGAGATTTCAATTGTAAGACTTTTGGTTTGGTTTTTAAACACAGTTGAGGAACATTAAATTGGAGAGAGATTTGCTCACATTTTAAGCCATTAAAATATTTTCCTAGCTAGTGTAATGGTATCTTATTTGTAGCTGCAGAAAATTTGGATAGTAATTTGCAGAAAATATTGCAAAATCGATTTTACTTTATATATTTGGTTTCTGTATTTGAAATTCATCCTGTGAAAGTTTAGATATCTGGATGGTTTTGAGTATAGTTCTCATTTTGTGTGTGTGCACAAGTGTGTCAAAGTCATTAAGTCGGTAATAAAATAGTCTATGAAAACCATTTTGGAAATACACACACACACACACACCCTCACACACACATACCTCTTGATTCTGTTACTGTCAGTTGTCCTCTTAGTATTTTTTTGCATCCCCTGAGTGTTTCTATAGGAAGTACTCAGAGTCTTTAGGTCACATTTGCTATTGTCAAATAATTTTTAGCTGAGCTCTACTTATATATGTGAAAATAAAAGCTGGTGTTTGATTTCTTTTTACCTATGAAGTGGTAGCTTATCCTCCTGTTCAGAGACTCATCGCCCCAAAGCCAGTCTCCATTGCAAATTGAACTGTTTATTTTTAACCTGTGTTCTGGATTTGTCTGATTTCTTGTGTCGTTTAACTGAAGTGTATTTTTTTAACTTACATAATATCTTATTATTTGTGCCTTTACTTGTATACAATTAATCTGATTTGAACTTCATAACAATAAAATTTCTTGAAAATTTTTAAACTAAAGTTGAAAGATTACTATGATGTTTACCATCACTCTTTTATCTCAATTCACCTGTCATAATTATAGTTTGTCATATTTCCTTTATCAAAATTTAAAAAGGATTTTCAAGATAATTTTGGGCTTACAGATTTGTAAGACAAATGTTTAGAACTCCATATTTTTCTACATTTGCTTTATCTTTTCCTGTGTGTTTTCTACAAACAAGGAAATATTTTACATAACTGCAGGACAATGATCAAAACCAGAAACTTAACATGGCTGCAATACTATATTACTTCATCTTCAGATTTTATTTAGATCATGCAAGTTTTCCTAAAAGAAAGGGAATCCAAGATCATGTTTTAGTCTAAAACAGTTCTTTACACTTTTTGTGGATTTTTTTTGTTTTGTCTTTTGGGGTATTTCACAACATAGATGCTTCTGAAGAGTACAAGTTAAGGTGTAGCATGTCCTGCAATTTGGGGATGTCTGATGTTCTTCCGGATTAGATTCCAGTTGTGTACTGTTGGTAGTAATACCCCAGAATAGATGCTGAGCTCTTCTCACTGTATCCTGTAGAAGGCACATGCTGACAGTTCATTCCTAAGCTTATGTCAGTGGGATTTCTCCATGGTAATGTTACTATTTTACCTTTTATAGTAAGTATGTTTGAGGGATTTAACTTCTAATTAATAGCCTTTATGCCCATTGCTGTGAACCATATTGATGATTTTTGCTGGAATCGGTTATTTTGCACAGCCAAATGGTGGCTTTCTAACTCTGTTTCTTCTACATCTCTAAGTTGGATTTCTATTGTAGGAAGAATTTTTATTCCTCTATGTATTTATTTTCAAAGTCAACTGGAAATTTTATGTTCAATTGATTATAATTTTTCATTAGCATTATTTATTTTGATGCTCATATTGTCCCGTATTTGGCCTTTGGACTGGCTCTTGTGTCCTTTTTTTTTTTTACCATTTATTTGCTTTTTGATATTACAAAGTAATCCAGGCTCATCGTGTAAATTCCAGACCTTCACCCTATTATCAATCACTTATTTCTCCAGGGAATCCTGCTTCCTTGTCATGGAGGAACTCCTCAGTTTCAGGGAATCATTTGAAAAGGAATGTCTTTCTCAATTTGCTTGTATGTTTAATAGGCCATAAGAAGACATAAGTAAAAGTCTTTTTATGGTTGGTAGTGAATTAAGTTTGTATACTACCATTTTATTTAAAGCACAGTTGTGCATGGTGACATTCTATCTGTATGCAATTATACTCTTACTCTTGTGTACCATTCAGAAGGCAGTATGTCCGAGCTTAAGTACTTGGTGTGAGAACTAGGTTATTCAGCTGATGTGTCCCTGTGTTATAAGAGTATAAAGGGAAGAAAATAAGGCTAGGGGTTGGTGATAGGAAGAAACATCCCTACAGGAATTCCCAAACTTGTTTTTTGTTTTTCTTCTCTCCCCCAGATTTGATTATAAGCTGAAAGAATTGTGCAATGGACATACATATTCCCAGCATGAAGATTCTAATATTTTGTTGTATTTGCTTTATCAAATAAATATCCATCCTATTATTTTTGCGGTACATTGCAAACTAAGTTTAAGATATCAGTATTCTTCATCCCCAAATACTTCAGCATGCATTCCTTGAACAGGAGTTAAATATGCATTGTTTTTAATTTAACAAGAATTTACATGTACTGAGTTGTAAAATTCTTTTTTTTTTTAAATTAAAGTTTGTTGGGGTGACAATTGTTAGTAAAGTATCATAGATTTCAGGTGTACCATTCTGTATTACATCATCTATAAATCCCATTGTGTGTTCACCACCCAGTTCTCCTTCCATCACCATATATTTGATCCCCTTTACACTCATCTACCACCCCCCTCCCCCTTTATCCTTTGGTAACCACTAAACTATTGTCTGTGTCCATGAGTTTTTGTTTCTCATTTGTTTGTCTTGTTCTTTTGTTGTTTTTGGTTTATATACCACATATCAGTAAAATCATATGGTTCTCTGCTTTTTCTGTCTGACTTATTTGCTTAGCATTATATTCTCAAGATACATCCATGTTGTTACAAATGGTCCTATTTCATCTTTTCTTACCACCGAATAGTATTCCATTGTGTATATATACCACAACTTCTATATCCATTCATCTATCGAAGGACATTTTGGTTGTTTCCATGTCTTGGCCACCGTAAACAAAGCTGCAATGAACATTGGAGCACATGTCTTTATGGATAAATGTTTTCAGATTTTTTGGGTAGATACCCAGAAGAGGGATTGCTGCGTCATATGGTAATTCTATTTTTAATTTTTTGAGGAAACTCCACACTGCCTTCCATAGTGGCTGCACCAGTCTGCATTCCCACCAACAGTGTATGAGGCTTCCTTTTTCTCCACAGCCTCTCCAACACTTGTTACTATTTGTCTTGTTGATGATAGCCATTCTAACTGGGGTGAGGTGATATCTTATCATGGTTTTTATTTGAATTTCTCTGATGATTAGTGATGTTGAGCATTTTTTCATATGTCTATTTGCCATTTGTATGTCCTCTTTGGAGAAATGTCTCTTCAAGTCCTCTGCCCATTTTTCAGTTGGGTTGTTTGTTTTTTTTTTGGTTGAGTTGCACGACTTCCTTGTATATTTTGGATATTAGCCCCTTATCGGAGGCAGTTTGTAAAAATCTTCTCCCATTCACTTGGTTGCCTCTTTATTTTGTTATTTTGTTGATGGTTTTTTTGCTCTGCAGAAGCTTTTAAGTTTGATATAGTCCCATTCGTTTATTTTAGCTTTTACTTCCCTTGCCTTTGGAGTCAAATTCATAAAATGTTCTTTGAACCCAAGGACCATAAGTTTAGTACCTATGTTTTCTTCTATGCGGTTTATTGTTTCAGGTCTTATGCTTAAGTCTTCAATCCATTTTAAATTAATTTTAGTACATGGTGATAGATAGCAGTCCAGTTTCATTCTTTTGCACGTGGCTTTCCATTTCTCCCAGCACCATTTATTTGAAGAGGCTGTCTTTTCTCCATTGCATGTTTTTTGCTTCCTTGTCAAAAATTATCTGTCCATATTTATGTGGTTTTATTTCTGGGTTCTCAATTCTATTCTATTGGCCTACGTGTCTGTTTTTCTGCAAATACCATGCTGTTTTGATTATTGTTGCCCTGTAGTACAAGCTAAAGTCAGGAAGTGTGACACCTCCAGCATTGTTCTTTTTTCTTAAGATTGCTTTGGCTATTAGGGGTCTTTTGTGGTTCCAAACAAATCTGATGATGTTTTGTTCTATTTCTTTAAAAAATGCCATTGGGATTTTGATGGGGATTGCAATGAATCTGTATATTGCTTTGGGTAATATGGCCATTTTAACTATGTTGATTCTTCCATTCCATGAGCACGGAATGTTTTTCCATTTCTTTGTATCTTCTTCAATTTCTTTTAAAAATGTCTTGTAGTTTTCAGCATATAGGTCTTTCACATCCTCAGTTAAGTTTATTCCTAGGTATTTTATTCTTTTTGCTGCAATTGCAAAAATAATTGTTTTTTTATTTCTTTTTCTGTGATTTCATTGTTAGTATATAGGAAAGCAATGGAGTTTTGTACGTTGATTTTGTAGCCAGCAACTTTACTGTATTCGTTGATTGTTTCTAATAGCTTTTTGATGGAGTCTTTAGGGTTTTCTATATACAGCATCCTGTCATCTGCAAAGTGTGACAATTTAACTTCTTCATTCCCAATTTCGATGCCTTTTATTTCTTTCTCTTGCCTGATTGCTCTGGCGAGGACTTCCAACACTATGTTGAAAAGCAGAGGTGATAGCGGACGGCCCTGTCTCATTCCTGAACATAGAGCCAAGGGCTTCAGTTTTTCACCATTAATTATGAGATTAGCTGAGGGTTTGTCATATATGGCCTTTATTATGTTCAAGTATTTTCCTTCTATATCTATTTTATTAAGTGTTTTAATCATAAATGGATGTTGTATCTTGTCAAGTGCTTTTTCTGCATCAATTGATATAATCATATGATTTTTGTCCTTTATTTTGTTTATGTGATGGATTACATTGATGGATTTGCGTATGTTGAACCACCCATGTGCCCCTGGGACGAACGCCACTTGGTCGTGATGAACAATCTTTTTAATGCATTGTTGCATTTGCTTTGCTAGAATTTTGTTTAGGAATTTTGCATCTGTATTCATCAGAGATATTGGTCTCTAATTCTCTTTTTTTGTGTTGTCCTTGCCACGTTTTAGTATCAGGATAATGTTGGCCTCATAAAATGAGTTAGGGAGTACTGTCTCTTCTTCAATGTTTTGGAAAAGCTTGAGCAGGATTGGCATTAGATCCTCTTTGAAGGTTTGGTAGAATTCACTAGTTAAGCCATCTGATCCCAGACTTTTGCTTTGGGGAAGGTTTTGGATGACTGATTCGATTTCCTTACTGATGATCGGTCTGTTTAGATTTCCCAGTTCTTCATGGTTCAGCCTAGGAAGGCTATATGTTTCTAAGAACTTGTCCATTTCTTCTAGGTTATTGAATTTAGTGGCATATTGTCCTTCATAGTATTCTTGGATGATCCTTTGTATTTCTGTGGCATCCGTGATAACTTCCCCTTTATCATTTCTGATTTTGTTTATTAGTGTCTTCTCTTTTTTTATCTTTGTGAGCCTAGTCAAGGGTTTGTCAATTTTGTTAATCTTTTCAAAGTACCAGCTCTTTGTCACATCAATTTTTTCTATTGTCTTTTTGTTCTCTATTTCATTTAGTTCTGCTCTGATTTTTATTATTTCCTTTCATCTGTTGACCTTAGGTTTCATTTGTTCTTCTTTTTCTAGTTCTTTAAGGTGTAATGTGGGGTTATTTATTTGGTTATTTATTTATTTATTTGAGACAGACCTGTAATGATATAAATTTCCCTCTTATAACTGCTTTCGCTGCATCCCAAAAATTTTGGTAGGATGTATTTTCATTGTCATTTGTTTCTATGTATCTTTTGATCTCTCCTAATTTCTTCTTTGACCCGGTCGTTCTTTAAAAGTATGTTGTTTAATCACCATGTATTTGTATTTTTTACTGCTTTCTTTTTGCAGTTGATATCCAATTTCAAAGCCTTGTGATCAGAGAATATACTTGGTATGATTTCCATCTTAAATTTGCTGAGGTTAGTTTTTTGTCCCGATATATATTCTAACCTTCAGAATGTTCCATGTACACTAGAAAAAAATGTATAGTCTAATGTTTTAGCATGAAGTGCTCTATAAATGTCAATTATGTCCTAATGTGTCATTTAGGGCTGCTATTTCGTTATTTATTTTCTATTTGGATGATCTATCCATAGCAGTCAATGA
The DNA here is from genome assembly GCF_036562045.2 of Rhinolophus sinicus. Classification (NCBI taxonomy): domain Eukaryota; kingdom Metazoa; phylum Chordata; class Mammalia; order Chiroptera; family Rhinolophidae; genus Rhinolophus; species Rhinolophus sinicus. Next base: position 61,926,031 of record NC_133756.1, read on the forward strand.
TGTATTTAGGTCCCCTAGTATAATTGTATTTTAGTCAATTTCTCCCTTTAGTTCTGTTAGTAGTTGCTTGGTATATTTTGGTGCTCCCTGATTGGGGGCATAAATATTGATGACTGTATGTCTTCTTATTGTATAGTCCCCTTTACCATTATGAAATGTCCATCTTTATCTCTTATCTTTTTCACCCTGAAGTTTGTTTCATCTGATATCATTATGGCTACACCTGATTTTCTCTGGATACCATTTGCTTGGAGTGTCAATTTCCACCCTTTCACTTTGAATCTATTCTTGTCCTTGGAGCTGAGATGTGTCTCTTGGAGACAGCATATGGTTGGGTTTAGTTTTTAGATCCAATCTGCTACTCTGTGCCTTTTTATTGGTCAATTCAGTCCGTTTACATTTAGGGTGATTATTGATATTTGAGGATTTCCTACCATTCTATCTTTAGTTTTCTGGTAAGATTGTGTCTGCATTGTTACTTTGCCTTTTTGTTGTTGTCTATTATTTCTGTTTTGTGGTATTCTATGATGTTTCCTTCTGTTTCTTCTTTTATTAGAGTATACATTTCAGTTCTGGATTTTTTTTGAGTGGTTACTCTTAAATTTATGTAAAAGAAAGTTTGATATTTAGAGTATTCCATTTTCTTCAGCATGCTTACTTTCTCCATTCCCATATTCTGGTTCAGACCTTTACTCTCTGCCTTTTTTGGTTGCCACAAATTGTCCCTGTTGATGGTGGTTGAATGGCCTCCTTTAGTATTTCTTGTAGTGCAGGTCATGTATTAGAAAATTCCCTCAGCTTCTGTATGTCTGGAAAGGTCTTTATTCCTCCTTCATATCTAAAGGACATCTTTGCTGGGTATATTATCGTGGCTCATAATTTCTCCCTTTCAATAGTTTGACTATTTGGTTCCACTCCCTCCTGGCTTGTAGAGTTTCTGCTGAGAAATCTGATGATAATCTACTGGGCTTTCCTTTGTAGGTTACCGTCTTCCTTTCCCTGGCTGCCTTGAGGATTCTTTCTTTGTCGTTGATTTTTGACAGCTTCAAAGCTATGTGCCTTGGAGAAGGCTTATTGGGGTTGAGGTAATTAGGTGTTCTATTTGTTTCTTGGATTCAAGGATACAGTTCTTTCCACAAGTTTGGAAAGTTCTCATCGACTATTTGTTTGCATATACTCTCTGTTCCCTTCTCTCTTTCTTACCCTTCTGGTATGCCCATTATTCTTATATTGCTCTTTCTGATGGAGTCAGAAAGTTCTTGTAGAGTTCTTTCATTTCTTTTAAGTCTCAAGGCTCTTTCTTCTTCCATCCGTGTCATTTCCAGGTCTCTATCTGCTATGTCACTGATTATTTCCTCCATCTGGTCAACTCTACTTACTAAGCTGGCTATTTCATTCTTAATTTCTTGTATTGAATGCTTAATCTCCAGAAATTCTATGTGGTTCTTTTTTAAAATTTCAACCTCTGTGGTAAAATGCTCATGTTGTTCTTTGATTGTGTTTCTGAGTTCATTAAACTGCCATTCTGTATTTTCTTGCATCTCGTTGAGTTTTTTCAAAACTGCAATCTTGAATTCTCTGTCATTTAAGTCACATATTTCTATATCTTTAACTTCATTTTCTGGAAACTTTCCACTTTCTTTCTGAGCCATCTTGTTGCCTTTTTTATTCATGGCAATTAGTGGTTTATTATTTCTCTTCCTAGACATCTAAAGGAGTGGGTTCTGCAACAGGTAGATAGATAGGAAGAGGTCTTTCTTTTGTTTTCCAATACGTGTTGGTAGAATGTTTTATTTTCTCTCCTACTGCAGCTCTTTTTTCTCTCTCACACTGTAGTGTTACTTTTTCTCTGCACTATTCCAGCTTCTCACACAATGGTGGGATTCCCTTGAAGGCGGGCTTCTCCTCTGTTAACAGTTTACCTGGGTCATAGGGCGCCGCATCCCTGTGGGGTTGCGGAGAGCTTTTGAAGTTCCAAAGCTCTTTTTTTTTTTTTTTTTATTAAATTTATTGAGGTGACAATTGTTAGTAAAATTACATAGATTTCAGGTGTACAATTCTGTATTACATCATCTATAAATCCCATGCACCAGATTCAGAGCCCGTGTGTTTCAGCAGTTCTGTTTACTCTACAGGGATCCGCCCAGATAGGTGGGGACAGGGGATGGGGTGAGTTGTGAGAGGTGGCCCAAATCAATGGCAGTGACCACCACCACAGCCAGTCCTGCCTCCACAGCTCCCTCCCCTTTGCCAGAACTAGTTGGGCTGCAGGTCCGTATCTGCGGACCACAGTTGTCAGAAAAACAAATATTCTGTTCTTTTGATCTGACACTGCTACTGTTCCGCTTCTAGCACTGGGCAGGTGTGGGCAGGGCGAGCTCTGGGAGGGTAGGGAGGGGATGGCTAGTCTCAGGCTTCCATTCTCTGCTGGGCAGTGAGGGCTTAAACCACTGCATCCTGCACCCGCGCGGCTCCTTCTCCACACTTCCCCCTTCCCTCCTCCCCTGCTTGCACAATTTGCCCACCTTTAGGTTAATTCTATAGTGAGCCTCTTCGTCTTGCCTGTCTGCTGTTCAGGGAGTCCTTTGTGGAGTTATAGCTGTTTAATTTCTTGTAAATTCTAGGGGAGATTTCCAGAGGCTCATCTCATGCTGCCATTTAGATGATGTCTTGAGTTGTAAAATTCTTAGGTATACCATTGAAATACTTGGACAGGTGTTTACAACTGTGTAACCCAAAGCCTACTGAAATGTGGAGCATTTCCAATCCTACAGAAAATTCACTCATCCTCCTTTCCAGTCAATACTCATTGCCTCCTGCCCCAGGATATATTCTCATTTATCTCACCATCTATTGGTTTTGCTTGTTGTAAATGTTCATATCAGTACACTTATTCAGTGTGTCGTGTTTCCTGACAGGCTCTTATGAAAAGCTGCTGTGAACTTTCCTATGCCCTTTTGTGGACATATGTTTATTTCTCTTGGGTAAATACCTATAAGTGGAGGTGCAAGTAATAGTTTAAAGTCCCCCCAACAGTGTGTGAACCTTTCTGTCACTCTACATCCTTATCAGTAGTTGGTTGTCCTCTTTTAAATTGTAGCCATTCTGCTTTGTGTATGCTGCTGTGTCATTGCAATTTTACTGTGCATTTCCCTCATGACCAGTAATGTGTTCTTGTTTATATGCTTCTTGATCACGTGCGTGTCTTCCATTGTGAGGTCTCTCTTTAGAACGTTTGCCCTTTTAAAAATTGGATTGTCTTATTATTATTAAGTTGTAGGAGCTCTTTATAAATTCTGGACACAAGTACTTTGTGTGCTACATGCTTTACATATATTTTTCTCCCAGTTTGGCTTTCCATTTTTTCCCTCCGTCCATCCCTTTCTCCCTTCCTTCTATTTTTACTTCCTTCCCTCTTTTTGACCTTCAGTATTATTTTATCTTTGTTTCATGTGTACGCTATAGTGGTTAGTCATTTATACAAATTAAGGCGTGATCCTTCTTACTAGTTTAATGCCCACCTGCCACTATGCGTAATTATTACCATATTCTGGACTATATTCTTTGTGCTATACTTTACATCCCCATGACTGTTCTTAGTCCCATCACCTTTTTCACCCTGCCCCCAAGCTCCTCCCAAGTATCACTGTGATAAACCTAATACCCAAATGACACCGTACATAGTTATTACAATATTATTGACTATATTCCTTATGCCATGCTCTATATTTCCATGACTACTGTGTAACAACCAGTTTGTACTTCTTCATTCCTCCCCTTTTTCTCCCACCCCCGCCCCTGTCCCATCTGGCAAGCATTCATATATACTCTGTATGTATGAGTTTGTTTCTGTTTTATTTGTTTGTTTATGTTGTTCTTAGATTCCACCAATAAGCAAAATCACATTGCATCTGTCCTTCTCTGACAGACTCCATCCAGCCCAGTACCCTCCTGTTCCATCCATATCACTGTCGATGGCAAGAACCCATTCCCTTCCATGGCTGAGCAATATTCCTTTGTGTATATGTACCTACTCTTTATCCATGCATCCATCAACAGACACCCAGGCCACCTCCACATCTTGGCTATTGTAAAGAATGCTGCAATGAACATATGGATGCCCATGACTCCTTGAAGTAGCCTTTTGGTTTCTTCAGATAAATACCCTTAAGTGTGATTACTGGATCATTGTTTGTCTTTTGTTATAGCCTTTGCTTTAAAGTCTATTTTGTCTGGTATAAGTATTGCTACTCTAGATTTTTGGCTTTTATTTTTTTCCATTTCCATTTTCATGAAATATCTTTTTCCATCCCTTTATGTTCAAGCTGTGTGTGCCTTTCGATCTGAAGTGAGTCTCTTGCAGGCAGTATATGCAAAGGTCTTGTTTTTTTATCCATTCAGCTGTTCTATCTTTTGATTGGAGCATTTAAACCATTTACCCTTAAAGTAATTGTTGATATATATGTAGTTATTTCCATTTTATTATTCATATTTTTATCTTGTATGTTTTTTTCTCATTATTCTTACAGAAGTGCCTCTCACATTTCTTGTAATTCTGGTTTGGTGATGATGAACTCCTTTAGCTTTTTCTTGTCTGGGAAGCTCTTTATCTGTCCTTCAGTGCTAAATCATAGCTTTGCTAGGTAGAGTAATCTTGATTGTAGGTACTTGCTTTTCATCACTTTATTTCCTGCCAATCCTTCTGCCCTGCAAAGTTTCTGTTGAGAAATCAGCTGATAGATTATGGGAGCTCCCTTGTAGGTGACTAATTTTTTTCTCTTGCTGCCTTTAGGATTCTCTCTTTGTCTTTAGCCTTTGGAATTTTAATTCTGATGTGTCTTGTTGTGGGCCTCTTAGTGTTCATCTTGTTTGGGACTCTGTGTTTCCCAGACTTGTATGTCTAGTTTCTTCACCAGGTTTGGGAAGTTTACTGTCATTATTTCTTCAAATAGGTTTTCAATTCCTTGCTCTCGCTCTTCTTTGTCTGGTACTCCTATAGTGTGAGTATTGGTACATTGGATGTTATCCCTGATGCCCCTTAAACTCTCCTCGTTTTTAATTTTTTTTTTCATTTTTCTTATTTTTTTTACTGTTCTGCTAGGCTGCTTTCTGCTACCTTGTTTTCTAAATTGCTGATTTGATCCCTGTTTCATCTAATCTGTTGATTCTCCATTTATTCTCTTAACAGTATTTTTTAATCACCAGATGTTCTATATTTTATGAAGCTTGAATTTATGTATTGCTCCCCTTTATTGTTACTGTCCTTTGTGTCCTAAGAAATGTTTCCCTCTTCTCAGACTGCAAGGTAATTCTCTTATTATCACTTAGAATATTATAGTAGTGCTTTTATGTTTTTTTTAAAATTTCATGATTGATCTCTTATGTGATTCCTGGATTAAAACTGATTTTATGCATGATTTTAATGTTTTGAAATGCATCGAGAGTTGCTTTATAGCCCAGTGTATGGTTTACTAGATGAATTTTGAAGAAGGTATATTATGCATTTGTTGGCTATAGTGTTCTAGAGAAGTCAGATAAGATGACTGGTAGTATTTCTTACATCTTCTTTGTTCTTGCTGAATCTTAGTAACCCCCCTCCCCTCTTGGAAAACTAAATAGACCGATCAAGTATGTAAATTGAATCAGTCATCCAGAACCTCCCAAAAGCAAAATTCCAGGATCATATGGCTTCACTGGTGAATTCTGCCAAACATTCAAAAAGGATGTAACACCTGTCCTCCTCAAACTCTTCCAAAAAATTGAAAAAAAGGCAATACTTCCTAATTCATTTTATGAGGCCAACATTACCCTGATACCAAAACCTGGTAAGGATAATACAAAACAAGAAAATTATAGACCAATATCTCTAATGAATACAGATGCAAAAATCAGAAACAAAATTCTAGCAAATCGAATACAACAATGCATTACAAAGATTATGCATCACGGTCAAGTGCGGTCCATCCCAGGGGCACAAGGATGGTTCAACATACGCCAATCGATCAATGTGCTATACCACATAAACAAAAGAAAAGACAAGAATTTTATAATTATATCAACAGATGCAGAAAAAGCCTTTGACAAGATACAATTTCCATTTATGATTAAAACACTTAATAAAATGGGTATAGAAGGAAAATACTTGAACATAATAAAGGCCATATATGAAAAGCCCTCCACTCATTATCAGTGAAAAACTGAAGCCATTTAACTCTATGCTCAGGAATGAGACAGGGCTGCCCCCTATCACCACTGCTATTCAGCATAGCATTGGAAGTCCTAGCCAGAGCCATCAGGTAAGAGAAACAAATAAAAGTCATCCAAATTAGGAGTAAATTTCTTTTTCTAAAAAGCTCTTTTTGTATTTCTTTAATAATTTGGAAAAACAGGTACAAATGACCTCTTCAAACAACACTGACCATCCTACATTCATATTTTCATCTCCAATTATAAAATCTACTGAGGCGTATGTACTACCTCCATCATCTGTAAGTAGTAACCAAGCAATATGTCATATTTATTGATTTTAAACATATACTATATTGTTTTAAATCCTAGGTATCATTAGTGGTATGAAATACCATTATTTTTCTTTAAAGTTAATAAAAATATGTAATCTACAAAAAAGTTGAATGAGTGAACTCCTATATACTATTTTCTATAGATATGTTTATGTGTACATACGTGTATACATGTGTATAGACAAACTCAAATAAGCATATGTATTTTGTCATGTGCCATTTGATAGCTAAATGCAAACATCTTAATACCCTTAGTACTTTTCCATGTGTCCCCTAAGTAAAAGGACATTCCTTTGCATACCCACAATACCGTTATGATACCCATAAAATTTACATGATATAATTATACTTTATATTCAGATTTCCTTATCACCCATACTGTCTTTTAATTGCTGTTTTGTTTCTCTTGGTCCTCAATCCAATTAAGATAAGGACCTAATCAATTCAATCATAACGTGTTTTTTGAATTGCTCATAACGTAGAAAAGTTTTGGGTTTCTATAAACCATAAGTACTTTTTATTTATTTATAATTAAGAAATAAATATTTCTGATAAAAATATTTAGTTCAGTGTTCAGTTTGTCCCACCCTTATTTGGCATGTTTATCAGTTTGACATGTTGCCCTTCGTATTTCACTGTGTCCTTGTTCTCTGTCACCACGAAATGTTCCAGATCATTTTGTAGTTTCCACTCTGCCTGCCTGAAATCTGTCCATTGTCCAAAAATTCTCATACTTTTTATTAGAAAATGACATTTCAATATCCAGAATTGGGCATTAAGAACACATTATTTTATTCTATATACTTCTTTAAAAGAAAAAATGCCTAAGAAATTAAAAACGCTGCTGTTAAACTATGACACAGCATTCGTTATCCAATTTTAGAGACTGTAAACTATGAAAAACTGAATTTTATAGAATAAGTGAAATTAAATACTTTTTTTGACTAGGAATGAAAAAGCTCTGTATTGGAGATTTATTTAAAACTAATTTGCACTTAAAGGATCACTTTTCTCTTGACAGATTGGATTTACATTTAGTTTGCCTATTGCAAAAACAGCAGAACTTTCTGGCTCTAGAAGTAATTCAGAACCAATTACAAATAGTTCAGGTGAGTGAAAATTTCTCATACTCTTTTGCATAAAAATAGTTGCACATATTAGACTAGCATTTCAAGTTCTTTTCAGCTTGGGCAATACCCACAAATGCCTTCATTTGTATGAAATTAGCTCAGAAAAGAAACAGGAGCTAATATCAACTTTTTGACAATGCTTTTTATTAATTATCCTCAGAGATTCTTAGCTCCCTAAATGTCAGTGCTACAGTTTGGTTGTACAGGGGATAGTGACATCAGCAGATTCATCCATTGTCTTTGACTAGTCAAAATAAAGTAACAGTTTATTATAAATAAAATCTGATTATGGGAAACTCAAGGGTTGTCTACCTGATAATTGCAGTGGATTACAGGTTTACTGTTCAGTTCACAAGCGTTTTTATATGTCAGGGTTATGCTCGCCTCTGCAAATAGGCCTTTGTTCAGAATTTCTGAGCTCAAGAAGTGAGCATAATTGAGGGAATGAAATAATAGGATTTTCTTTGGTAGTGGTATTTTTCTTTCAAGTGTTTGATGTTTAGGAAGTGAAGAACCATCTGCGGTGAGTAACTCATGTCAAGAATTTTCGAGCATTTTACCCAACAAGTAATCAGCAAGTACAAGGGTACAGAAACAAGAGAAAAAGTATGACATAGTTTGAAAATTGCAAATAGATTGTCATGAGGTTGAAAGGTAGCTTTAAATTCTAAAAATTCTTCAATGCTATGCTGAAGAATTGGGTTTTAACCTGAATGTAGTAGGAAGACATTGATTTTTTTAGGGGGTCAGGTAGCTGGAGTGACAGAATGTGTTGAGTGAGGGAGTTGGTATTACAGGCTGAAACATCAGGTAAGTTCGTGTGCCCCATCCAGAAGTGTTTATTTGACTATTGCCTAAGTTTTGGAGTTTTATGAAAAGATAGTTTTAAAACAAATCAAAGGGCCAGGACATGGAGTGACAGAGGTATTTGGCTTTAGATGCTATGGAAGTTGGTAAGAGCATAGATTATGAGAGTAGCACGAAGTGAGAATTTGATGTGTTTGCAATCCTATTTTTCATTGAAAGCAACAGCTCTGTGTAAGAGAAAGTAACAAGCACATTTCAGGTATAATTCTTGTTACAAGATTTTTTTCTTTAATGTTACTATGAATTCAAGAGGAATGAACCTATTCAATTACCACTTTCATGCCTGGTTATGAGAAAAGACATTAACATCATTCTTAATTTTTTAAAATTCTTTACTAATGGTAACTGAATGAGTAACAATTTATTGAAACAACTTTTGTGTTTTATTACATCTGGGGAAATTCCCAGTTTGTAAGGAGTTCATTAGGTAAGAGTGGCATAATTGCGTATTCTCTTGTCGACACCTGATTGTCACCACTTCTGTCATTAAGAAACAGATTGAAAATGTAGACATCATGATTAACTACTTTGTGACAGCAGCTAAATTTTCCATTATATTCTTTATCCATCATATTGAGCATATTTCAGGGAATCCTTAAAATTTACTTTAAATTACTAAAAGCAACTTATTTTTTTATAAAGGAATATAGAATATGATAAAGTGATAAAACCATGTGTTTTCCTTTCACATTGTTATAAGAGGTAAGTTCGGTGTTTTGCATATTTTTGTTATTGTGGTAAAATGGACATAAGATACAATTAATCACTTTAAAGAACCAATTCAGTGTGGTTAAGTATATTCTCAATGTTGTGCAGCCACCACTTCTCTCTAAATCCAAACCATTTTATAACTCTCAGGAGAAACTTGCATCCATTCAACAGTTGCTTTCCATTTCCCCTTCCTCACAAATCCTGTCAACCACCCATCTGTGTTTTGTTTCTGTGTATTTGCCTATTCTGGAGGCATACAGTGCCATTTTTTGCTTCTGGCTCACCCACTTTGTATTATGTATTAGTCCTTCATTCCGATTATGGCTAAACGATACTCCATTGTATGGATATATATACTAAAACTCCTCTGTGCACCCATTGATGGACATTTGGGCTATCTCCACCTTTGGGCTGTTGTGGACAGCGCTGCTGTGAATATGCATGTACACGTTTGTTTGAATACTGGTCCCAATAATTTGGGTGTATATCTAGGGATGAGTTAAAGTCAGATGGTAGTTGTATATGTAACTCTCTGAGGCACCACAAAACTGGTTTTCTCAGCAGCTGGCTTATTTACATTCCCCTACGAACTTAGGCGGGTTCCAATTTCTTCACCTTCTCACCACATTCATTATTTTTCTTTTTTGGATTATAACTCTCCTAGTGGTTGTGAAGTGATGCTTCATTGTGGCTTTGATTCTCATTCCCCTAGTGATCAATAGTGTTGAGTCTGTTTCCATGTGCTTGTTGGCCCTTTATGTATCTTCTTGGGAGAAATGTGTGTTCAAGTTTTTTGCCCCTTTTTAAATTAGTTTGTCTCTTTGCTGATGAGATGCAAGCAGTTTTGATAGTGTGGATACTATATCCTTATCAGACATATGACTTATAAGTAATTTCTCCAATGCAATGGATTGTTTTGATAATATATCTTCATACTTTCTTGATAATGTCCTTACATTCACAAAGTTTTTTATTTTTATTTTATTGAAGTTCAAATTTTGTTTTGCTTTTTCTTTTGGTGTCATATCTAAGAATTCATTGCCAAAATCCATCATAATGAAGATATGCCTACTAAGTTTTATTCTAAGAGTGTTACTGTTTAGTCCTTATATTTAGATCAGTTATCCATTTTCAGTTAATTTTTTTTCATGGTGTGAGGTGGAGGGGTAGGCAGGATTTTTTTGAAACTACTTTTTAATTGGCATCACTTAGGAAGAAAACTAGGTTATTTATATTTTATTATAGAAAATTTCAAACATTCTCAGAAGTCTCACGGTAGACTGAATCCCCATACTCTTTACTCGGCTTCAACATTTACCATTTTGTGACCAATCTTGTCCCTCCTTCTCTCCCTCCCTTTCTTCCTTCTTCCGTTTTCACATGTAGGGACACTCCTATGAGGTTATTTTGAAACAATCCCATGCATTTTTAATCTGTAAACAGACTTTCCCTTTAAAAATATAACCACCCAGCCATTATCATATTCAAAATATAGATTTCTTCTTTCAAGTAAAATAATATGTTGGTTTTGGAAAGTTTGGAAAACATAAAAAGTATAAGCAATAAAAAAAAAATCACCCATCATTAGCAGCCATCATTACATCTTACATGCAAACCTTTTTGCACATACATGCAAAAATCTTTTATATTTTATAACCTGCTTTTACCCATAACTGTGGTTCTTTTTTATTACTTCTTCCAGGTGTATAAAACACTATAGACTTTCACATACCTCAAAAAGTGATAACCCCAACTAGTCTACCACCATCTGATTTCATACATAGCTATGACAATACCATTGACTATATTCCCTATGCTGTACTTTACATCATGTGACTATACATACATATATATATATATATAAATGATAACAATACTATGTTCTGTTAGTTTCAGGGCTACAGCACAGTAGTTAGACATTTATGTAATTTAAGAAGTTTTCCCACCGATAAAGTCTAGGTCCCATCTGACATCAAAAATAGTTTTTGCAATATGGACTATATTCCCCACACTGTAATTCACATCCCCATGACTATTTTGTGACTACCCATTTGTACTTCCTAATCCCTTCACCTTTCTCACCTATCCTCCCTTCTAGCAATCGTCAGTTTATTCTCTGTATCTATGAGTCTGTTTCCGTTTTGTTTGTTTGTTTATTCTGTTCTTTAGATTCCACATATAAGCAAGATCAAATGGTATTTATCTTTCTCAGTCTGACTTATTTCACTTAGCATAGTATCCTCCAGAACCATCCTCATTGCTACAAATGGTAAGATTTCATTCTTTTTTTATGGAAGAGTAATACTTCATTGTGTAAATGTGCCACAGTTTCTTTATCCAATCGTGTTTTGATGGGCATTTCAGTTGTTTCTGTATTTTGGCTATTGTGAGTAATGCTGCAGTAAACATAGGGGGACATATATTTTTTCGAATTTGTGTTTCGGGTTTCTTTGAATAAATATCCAGAAGTAGAATTGCTGGGTCATAAGGTAGTTTTATTTTTAATTTTTTGAAGACCCTCCATACTGTTTTCCGTAATGGCTGAACAAAATTGCAATCCCACCCACAGTGCACGAGGGATCCCTTTACTCCACATCCTCTCGAACACTGTTGTTTGTTAATTTATTGATGATAGCTATTCTGGCAGGTTTAAGGTGATATCTCATTGTGGTTTCTATTTGCATTTCCGTGATGATTAGTGACATTGAGCATCTTTTCATGTGTCTATTGGCCATCTGTATGTCCTCTTTGGAGAAATATCTCTTCATATCTTTGGCCCATTTTTTAATTGGATTGTTTGATTTTTTGGTATTGAATTGTATGAGATTTTCATAAATTTTGAATATTACCCCTCATGAGACATATCATTTCATTGGCAAAATCATCTCCCATTCAATAGTATGGATATTTTTTCACTTGTACACATGTAAAGTGTATTTCTTTATCGTTTTTTTAATTAATTTCAGGTATAGAAAGTAATGTCACATTTATGAGAGAGAGAGAGAGACAAAGACATATAAAGATATATATGTATCTTTTTGTTTTGTTGATGGTTTCCTTTGCTGTGTAAAACTTTGAGTTTGATGTAGTCTCATTTGATTATTTTTTCTTTTGTTTCCCTTGCCCAAGGGGACATATCAGCAAAAATATTAGTATGGGTTATGTCTGCAAGTTTACTTCCTTATTTTCTTCTAGGAGTTTTATGGTTTCGGGTCTTATATTAAGTCTTCAATACATTTTGAGTTTATTCTTGTTATACAGTGTAAGATGATGATCCATTTTCATTTTTTTGTATGTATCTGTCCAGATTTCCCAGCGCCATTTATTGAATAGACTGTTTTTAGCCCAATGTAAATACTTGCTTCCTTTGTCATAGATTAAATGACCGTATAGGCATGGATTTATTTCTGGGTTCTCTATTCTGTTCAAATGATATATGTGTCTGTTTTTCTGCCAGAACCATGCTGTTTTTATTACTGTATAATTTTGTAGTATAATTTGATATTGGGTAGCATGCTACCTCCAGCCTTCTTCTTCTTTCTCAGGATTTCCATGGCTATTGGTGGTCTGTCATGGTTCCATATAAATTTTAGGATTGTTTGTTATAGTTGGGTGAAAAATGCAAAATTTTGATGTTTTGATAGGGATTTCATTGAATCTATAGATTGCTTTGGGTAGTATGGACATTTTAGCTATGTTATATCTTTCTATCCTTGAACGTGATGTATGTTTCCATTTATTTCTATCATCTTCTTTAATTTCTCTCTTAGATGTCTTATAATTTTCTGAGTACAGTCCTGTTACTTTCTTGATTAAATTCATTACTAAGTATATTTTTTATGCGATTGTAAATGAGAAGTTTTTTCTAAAATTCTCTTCCTCATTGTTTGTTATTGGTATATAAAAATGCAACCAAGTGCTCGCTTTGGCAGCATATATACTAAAATTGGAATGATACAGAGAAGATTATCATGGCCCCTGTGCAAGGATGACACGCAAAAATACAACCGATTTCTGAATATTAATTTTGTATCCTGATACTTTACTAAAGTCCTTAATCAGTTCTAACAGTTTTTTGGTGAAATCTTTGGGGTTCTCTCTGTATAGCATCATGTCATCTGTAAATAATGATAATTTTACTTCATCGTTTCCTGTTCAGATACCTTTTATTTGTTTTTTCTTGTCTGCTTGCTCTGGCTAGGACTTCCAGTACTATGTTGAATAAAAGTGGTGAAAGTGGACATCCTTGTTTAGTTCCTAATCTTAAGGAGAATGCCTTTACATTTTCCCTATTATGATATTAGCTGTGCGTTAGCCATATATGGCCTTTCTTATATTGAGATATGTTCCCTCTAGTCCAATTTTGCTGAGAGTTCTTATCATAAATGGATGTTGGATTTAGTCTCATGTTTTTCCTGCATTTATTGATATGACCATATGATTTTTATTTTTCATTCCGTATATGTGCTGCGTAATGTTAATTGATTTGAGGATACTGAACAAACCTCACATAGCAGGAATGAATCCCACTTGATCGTAGTTTATGATCTTTTAACGTATTGCTGAATTTGGTTTGCTAATATATTGTTGAGGATTTGGGCATCTATCTTCATTAGCAATATTGAGCTATAGTTTTGTTGTTGTTGTTTTGTTTTGTTTTTGTAATGCCTTTGTCTGGTTTTGGAATCAAGGTAATGGTGGCCTCTTAAAATGAGCTGGGGAGACTTTTCTTCTCTTGGATTTTTTTGGAAGAGTTTGAGGAGAATAGGTGTTAGTCCTTTTTGGAATATTTGGTAAAAATAGACCCATGAAGACATTTGGTCCAGGAATTTTGCTTGTTGGGGACTTGTTGATTATTGATATGATTTCATTGGTAGCAGTTGGTCTGTTCAGATTTGTTTTGTTTCTTAATTCAGCCTTGGAAGATTGTGGGCTTGTAGGAATTTATCCATTTCTTCTAGATTGTCTGTTATGTTGGCATATAGATGCTTGAAGCATTTTTCTCAACTTTTTATTTTTTGATTTTTTATTTTGTGGTTGTCACTTCTCCTCTTTCATTTCTGATTTTATATCTGGATCCTCTCCCTGTTTTTCTTGATGAGTCTGATTAAAGTTTTGTTCATTTTGCTTATCTCTCCAAAAATCTAACTCTTGGTTTCATTAATGTTTTGTTGTGTATTTTGGTCTCTGTTTCATTTATTTCTGTTCTGATCTTCATTATTTAGCTCCTTCTGCTCATTTTGGACTTTCTTTGCTCTTCCTTTTCTAGTTCCCTTAGGTGTAGAGTTAGACTGTTAATTGAGAGTTTTCTTATTTCTTGAGGCAGGCCTGCATTGCTATGAATTTTCATCTTAGGACTGCTTTCCCTGTGTCATTGTGCTTTGTTTTTGTTTGTCTCAAGGTATCTTTTCATTTTTTCCTTGATATCATTGTTGCCCCATTCATTGTTTAGTAGCATGTTACTTAGCCTCCATGTATTTGTGCGTTTTGTGTTTTTTTCTTGTAATTGATGTCTAGTTTCATACCATTGTGGTCAGGGAAGACACTTGATACGAGTTCTGTATTCTTAAATTTACTGAGAATTGTTTTGTTGCCTAACATGGACTATCTTGGTAAATGTTCCATGTGCACCTGAAAGGAATGTATATTCGGGTGCTTTGGGGTGAAATGCTCTAAAAATGTTAATTAAATCCATCCAATCTAGTGTATCATTGAAAGCCACTGTTTCCTTGTTGATTTTCTGTCTAGAAGGTCTGTTGATTGGTGTCAGTGGGTGTTAAAGTCTCCTACTCTGTTGGTGTTACTGTCAATCTCTGCCTTTATGTCATTCAATATTTATTTTATCTATTTTGGTGTTCCTATGTAGGGTGCATAAATATTTAATAGGGTGATATCTTCTTGATGGATTGCTCTTTTTATCATTATGTAATGTACTTCTTTGACTCTCATTATAGTCTTTGTTTTAAAGTCTATTTTGTTTTAAAGTGTGTATGTCTATAAATATCATTAACCCAACTTTTTTTCCATTTGCATTTGCATGAAATATCTTTTTGCATCCCTTTACTTGCCTTCTGTGAGTGTCTTTCAATCTGACATATGTCTCTTGTAGACAGCATATGTATGGACCCTGTTTTCTTATCCATTCACCTACCTTATATCTTTTGCTTGGAGCATTTAGTCTGTTTACATTCAACGTGATCATTGTTATTGCCATTTTATGATTCATATTTTTTATTGTTTGTTTCTTTCCTCCTTTCTTCTGCTTAAAGATGTCCTTTTAACACTTCTTTTAGACTGGCTTGGTCGTAATGAATGCCTTTAGCTATTCCTTTTCTGGGACGCTCTCTATCTCTCCTTCAATTTTAAATGATAGCCTTGCTGTGTAGACTAATTTTGGTATAGGCCCTTGCTTTCCATTACTTTGAATAATTACTTGCACTCTCTTCTGGCCTGCCAAGCTTCTCTTGAGAAATCAGCTGACAGCCTATGGAAGCTTTCTTGTAAGTAACTAGTTGTCTTTCTCTTGCTGCTTTTTGAATCTTCCTTTGTCTTTAACCTTTGCCTTTTTTATTATGATGTGTCTGGGTTTGGGGTTCCTCTTTTTTGCAGCTCTCTGTGCTTCCTGGTCTTGTATGTCTATTTCCTCCACCAGGTTAGGGAAGGTTTTAGTCATTATTTCTTCAAATACAGTCTCAATCCCTTGTTTCCATTTCCCCCCCCCCGATACTCCTATGATGTGAATGTTGTTCCACTTGATGTTGTCCCACAGGTCTCTTAAAATGTCTTTCTTTTATTGTTGTTCCCATTGGGTGTTTTCTACTTCCTCATCTTCTACTCATAAATCACTGATTTAATCCTCTGCTTCATCTGATCAGCTGTCGATTCCTGCTAATGTATTCTTCACTTCACTTATTGTATTTTTCATTTCTAAGTGGTTTTTTATGATTTCTATGGCCATCTTTACGCCTACTATATCTTTGTTGAAATTCTCACAACGTTCCTTAAGCATTCTTATACCCAGTGTTTTAAACTCTGCTCTGGTAGGTTGGTATCTTCCATTTCGTTTAGTTCTATTTCTGGAGGTTTCTCCTGTCTTTTATTTGAGACATATTTCTTTGTTTCCTCATTCTGGCTGCCTCTCTATGTTTGCTTCTGTGTATAAGGTAGAGCTCCTATGCCTCTCAGTCTTTGTTCAGTGGCCTTAAGTAACATGTGTCCTGTGTGTCCATGGCGCACTCTCCCTGATCACCTGTGCATGTGTTCCAAGAGTTTCCCTTAGGTGTGTTTTTTGGTTGTAGGTGATCCTTGATTGCTTGTGGCACTTCAGTGGTTGGGTTTGACCCCCAGGCTGACTGACTGTGAGGATCGGCTATGACCACAGTGAATGAGCTGCTGTGTGAGGGCTGACCGCTGAGAGGGGGGTTTGCCCCTATGGGCTCTGGTGCTGTTGAGACCCCCTTAGAGTGTGCCACTTTTGAGGCTAACCAGGTAGTACTCTGGTGTGGTCTGAAACTATGCTGTTGGTATGTTGTTATAGTGTCTCTTGACAAGGTTTCCTGTGTAGGCCAATTTCAGGCTTGCCTGTTACTGGCTTGCAATTACCTGGTAAGAGTTACAAAGTTTTATGTGGTTGGTTACTGCCTGTACTGGACTTGGAGGTGGGTGGACTTGGTCTCGCTGTGAACTGAGTCTGGCTGCCACCAGTAGTGAGCCTGGGACAGCTTAGCAAAATGCCCAGGGCCCCCTAGGTCTTTTGCCACCTGCTGGCTGCCCATAAGTCTCAGCCTTTGAGACAGCCTCCTTAGGTGAGGGGGACGGGCTGGTATACCCGGTGTTGAAAGTGCCTTCGATGATGCAACACTAGCTGGGTGGGGCTGGGATTCTACCAGATCAATGCTGTCTGAGATTTAGCCTTTTGAGGATGAGTTCATCATAGAAAAGATGGCACCCTTTTGTAGGCTACACATGAGGCAGACTCTACACAAAGATAATAACTGCCCTCCCACCAACCCTCACTCAGAAGCCACACAACATAGTCTTTTTTTGTATATGTCTGGCACCTCTTGACTTGCCACCCCTCCACCGGAGACCAGGTGAGTGTTTGCAAGTGAGTGAGTCAGTGCACTGATCCTTGAAGAGGGCATCTGGCATTCCATCTGGCTACCGTCTCACAGGCATGGGCCAACAGTGTCCTGGCTGGTTTCACTTCCAGATTTTGTGGGAACTCCTCTTCCTGGCACAAGACCCCGAGGGTGGGGGCTCCTTCCTCTTCTAGGGGAAAACTTCTCCAGTGAGGTATCTCTCCCAGTGTTCAACCAGTATTTTTGGGCTTGGGGTCAGCCCGTTTCAAGTCTCTGCCCTTTCTGCCAGTCTCAGTGTGGCCTCTTCTGTATATCCTTAGTTATAGGGGTTCTGGTCAGTAGTCTTCAGATGATTCTTGAAGTTAATTGTTCTATAATTTCTTTGTAATTTTGGTGTGATCCTGCCATGCAATAGGCATAACATTTACCTAATTCACCATCTTGCACCCTTCATAATATTGCTTTAAAGAATGATTTTTGTGTCTGCACGGCATTCCATCATGTCAGCGTTCTGTAAAGTATATAACCAGCCCCGTATTGAGCATTTATAATCCAAGTTGTCAATATAACTGAAGGGTATTTTCAGTCATAGGGTGAATTTCAAGAAATGAAGTAACTCACTCGAAAGTTTTTTAAGGTTTTTGATCAATATTGTAAATTTCTTTGTATTGATTGTATATTTCATGCAATGTATCATCAGTTTTATCTAGATGCCATACCCTCTTCAATCTTTCAGCTTGATTTTCTTGATTACCAATAAAATTATTTGTGTAATAGCTATAACTTTGATTTTTTGCCTCTTTGGAGGAGAGATCTACAGTGTGGGAAATAGTATTTTTACTTCCTTGTAATGGCAAGTTAACCCTGCACTTTCAAATTTGTTGACTATCTTTGAATTACAGTGACTTTTTCAATGATGGTTTAGAATTTCATCCAAATAATCTTTGAAAGTCTTTTTAATACACTTAACTTGAGTCCTGTACTTTTTTTCTTGGCATAATATTTTTTATAATGAAAAAAAAATCACAGCTCAAGATAATTCTTCAGTGAAGAGTTCAAGCTGTAAGAAGCAGTTAGATGAAGATTGTGAGAGGCCTTTGAGACGTGTAATCTTCAAAGAAGAAAGTGTCCTAGATGTTCTGAAAAACCCTGGTAAGATAATGGCTACCTTTAAGATACTTTGAAATCTTAAATATAAACTCATGATCTTATTTTAATCTCATTTTTGGTATACATTAGGCTTTTTAAAAATTATGGCTAATTATATAGGTGATTGACTTCTGAATGTGGATGTAGTCAGATGTAATCATTTTGAGGGAAATATCTTAAAACTGTTATTTAGAATTTAAAGACTTTGCACTGTAATGAAATCTCTGAGAGGCAAGTATAGAAGGAAAATATGAAACAAGTATCGAATGAGAAAATGAATTACCTATTAATAGAGACAATCTAATATACAATAAAAGTAAATAACCTGATGATATGCTTAGACATGTGTTTCCCATGAGAAAGACATGAACTGCCTTGTTCTACTCTAATTATTCTCCAGTTGTGGTGTGTGTGTGTGTGTGTGTGTGTGTATGTGTGTGTGTGTGTGTGTATCAAGACCAACAAAAATTTTCTAATTCCAAAATATATAATAGGTACAGTACTTACTTGAAACAAAATGTAAAATCTAGTAGGTAATCATTTGAAGTCAATGACTAGAAATCCTCAAATGGGAATAAGTTTTCAGTACGAAAATAACAGAGGATAGTCACAAGTTCAATTGTGATGTGTACAATAAGAATATACAAGTGTTTATAAGAGAATCTAGTAGCTCAGAAAGAGCTTAAACCTAGTAGATGTGTTCATCTATAATTGAATAGGAATTTCAAAGTAAGATTGGCTTCTACAACGACCTTAGAAGAGTTAGGTTTTGTTGGTCTAGCCATCTCATTTTATACATGAGTACACTGCCTGCAGGAGTCTCAGTGATTTAGATGATTTTATGTGGTTAAAGCAAAACTCCCAAAATCCTCTACTAGAATGAACCAAGTAGTAGGTAAGCATCAAATTCATATAATTTACCTCATATAAGTCATACTTTGCATTCATAATGTCCATTCTTTTTCCATTTCAACTTTCTTAAATATGAAAAATTGGAGTCGTATGTTCTTCTGAGGAAAAATCTGAAAAACTGGAAAGAATAGTAATCTGTAATACCTTGACATGGTAACTGTTAACAATTTGTCAAACTTAGTTACTCAAATTACACGTTTACAAAATAAAACATTGTTGACCACTGGGAGTAACTGAGGTATGTGGAATTGTTTTGCCATTGGTCTAAGCTGAATTATTTCTTGGTAGCGCTAGAAACTCTCTAACAGGAGCCTTTGAGTTCCTGCTCCCCTTCATATGTCATTAGTTTGGCTCATACAAACTCTTTTTTAAAAAAAAATCTCTTAACAACCTTCTATATCTTCTTGCCCTCCAATTTTCTTTTCCTGTGGTGCTAAAGGCTGGAGAAATGAGTCTCTGAGTTTGTTGGTATGAGTAAAAGAAAAGTTAATTAGTTCAAAGTTAAGAACTTTGAAACGTCATTCCCACAAATAAAGTGTAATTTCAGTGAATCAATTGAATGATAGCAGTTTTTGGTAGCACAGAAACGTTTTTCCTCCTGTGATTTCATGGTTCTACATGAATACCTTAGTTGTCTAAATACACCTTCGGTGGTTACAACATGTGTAACCATGTGAAAGGCTCTGAGATTATTCTTGTAGAGTCACTTGAGGCAATTCTGTTGGAATCACTGTTTGGTCACGGTGTGTACGCATGGATTTGAGTAGCATGAGCTTGTGCTCATTAGGATTGACCAGGTCTTAATAATTTTCATATTGCTGGGACTTACCAGGTGGTTTGATACATGGCTCTTTGGAATTGGTTATCATATTTGTCACTGAACTGTTACTATTGTAAAGGTCTATAGAGTTTAATAGAATTAAAAATAATTCTTTCTACTCTGTTGTATTTTTAAGGGACATCTGTACCTTGACCATATCTACACAACTCAGCTGGTTTGATCAAAAGTAGAGGATACCACAATAGTGGATTATAACTGGATAAAATTCAAAGATAAGAGATACTAAAGTTATTTTATATAGCCAAGGGCATGAAAGGAGAGACAGATGAGGGAGGAAAGCTATGAATATACTGTATGTAGATCAGACAACAGGAAGGCAAAACATAGTGCAGCAAAAATAGATGACTGTACCATAGGTCAGTACATTACTACCAATTAAAGCCTAAAGTTAGATATTGGTTGAATTATAATAAGTAGAA
Source organism: Rhinolophus sinicus (assembly GCF_036562045.2). NCBI lineage: Eukaryota > Metazoa > Chordata > Mammalia > Chiroptera > Rhinolophidae > Rhinolophus > Rhinolophus sinicus. The sequence continues at coordinate 61,946,662 of NC_133756.1, forward strand.
ACTTTGAGAGGAAGAAGGTGATAGCCTCTGAATAAAACATCTTTTCTATTAGGTTGGTGCAAAATTAATTGCAGTTTTTGCAATTATTTTTAACCTTTTAAACTGCAATTACTTTTGCACTAATCTAAGAGATTTTAACTAGGTCTAAGTGTCACTCATTAATTATATGATGACTAAATAGTGCTCAGTGAAAATCACTTTTTAAGTAGTCCATCTTGGATTGTTATAACTGAGCAATAAGGTCGATATATTTTCTCTCAGTAATAACATTTCAGTTAATGTTTTGATCAGAAAGCGTTCCCTACCTTATTCTTTTCACTCCTCTTTCCCCCCACGGTAGGTTTCACATCACCGAAGACAGATTCTCTTGCGGCTCAGCCTACCACCACAGACGCTGTTGTATACACAAGACCAGCAATAAGTAGCTTTCCTTCTGGTGGAATGAGGCTTTCAGAAAGTTTAAAAGCTAGATCATCGGGGCAGTGTGATACTTGTCTACTCCTGAACAAAGTTACAGACAACAAGTGCGTTGCCCATTGTGCAACAAAATTGCTACCAAGCGATACTGCTAAACACACTGGAATTAAGAAATCAAGTAAAAGTGGCAGACCACCTCTTTCTGCATCAGGGTCAGGTTTTGGAGACAAAATTAAACCAGCGGCAGGAACTTGGGATTGTGATACCTGTTTAGTGAAAAATAAAGCAGAAGCAAGAAGATGTATAGCTTGTGAAACACTGAAACCCGGAATTTGTTTTAAGCGAAGCCTTACATTGCCAGTGGCTTCAGAAAGTTCTGAAATTGTGGCTGCTTCATCTTCAGGCTGCACTGTAACCACTGGTGCCTTAAGAAAGAAATTCAAAAGGTCTGTGGGGTCTTGGCAATGTCCACGATGCTGTGTGTATAATAATGCTGAAGACAAGAAATGTGTGTCCTGTGAAAAACCAGGTACATTTATGGCTGTTTGGAAGGATTTTGCTCATTATTCAGTAGAACATTTTACTTTATTTTCTGTCTAACCACTAAGAACACCTAAATATTTTAAATGTTTTGGGATGAGCATTTCCTCATACATCTTAAGTTTTCTATCTTGAGGTTAAAATGATTTGCTTGGGGCCAGGATAGGCTGTGTATTAATCAGCGCAGTATATACTGTAACTTCCTGTTTCTAGGCCTTTTTATCAGAAACTTCTTACTCTTTGTGATCATTTTCAAAGTTGACTAATATACATGCTGAAAGGTCTTAGAAGGGAACAATCTTTGGCAAACCTTTATACAGAATAAAACAGTACTTTCTTTTTCTCTAAGTACAATTGAGGTGGCAGGTGGTTACTTCCAGGTGATTACTTCATGAAGAGGTAGAGAGTATTGCTTTATGCAAAGGCTGTGGCTGCATATTATGTTGATACCTGTACCTGTATGCTATCTGCCAGAGAGATTGCCATGATAGTCAGCTACTAAATCATCAATGAAAAAGGCAAACTTAGCCTCAAAAAAAAAAAGTTAGGTTTGAGTTTCTCCTGTTTCTCTGGTCAAATTTTAGAGTTACTAAAGATTCACCTCTGGAAATGGCTCTGTGCTGTTTTTGTAATACTGTTATATAATTATTTGGTACAGATATATGGTGACATGGATGCTAAAAAAACATGATATGAGCATCCTGGGACCTATATGTATAGTTATGTGTCTGCAATGACAAGCTCTCGAGTTATTAGCCTAGACCCCTGTCTAAATAAATGGGCCGAGGCATATTTCTAATTCCTATAGAACATCTCCATGAGAATGAGATTTCAGAATCTTCATTCTGAATTATCTTTCTCTTCCCACCTGACACTCTTCCACCCATAAAAAATAATAATAAGGAAGCCCTGATGCATTCTGGAAAGTGAAATTAATGCTGAGTTGAAGGGAGAATAAAACTTTGAGTCAGGCAGTGAATTGTTAGAGAAAAGTAAAGGAAGCTCGTGCCTGTATTAATAAACTTTGAATTCATCCTGTGAAAGATGAGCCATCTTTTTAAGTATAGAAGTGATATGGTCAATCTTGTATTTTGATAAATCAGTTGGTAGCTTTATAAAAGATAGATTTGGAGGTGACAAAATTTGGAGACCAGTGGACAGATTAGGAAGTTGTGTGGATGATACAGGCAAAGATAATGGTGATGTGCACTAAGGAAATCACATAAGGGTGGGGATGTAGAATGAGGTGTAGTTGAAGACATGTTGATTCAAGCTGCTGACATTGACTTTCAGATACATGTGAGGCCTTTGGATATACTGATAATGGACCCTCTGGGCTAGAGGTACAGATTTGTGAGTCATTAGCCCACACTTTTCGAATACGTCATGGTAATAAAAGTGACTGGAAGTGAGAGAGCAGAGTGAATAGAGAAGACAGGCTAAACTGAGATCTGCTAACTTAAGTGAGAGGCAGCAATAAAACTTTACAACAGTTAATTTTCTCAAGGAATAACCATAGAGGAATCATGGTACTGGTTGCTTCTTGGAAGGATGGATTTAAGGGACCACATAGAGGTCTCAATAAGAAGGCTCTTGTTAAAGAAATAAGGGGAGTTTGAACTAGAATAGCAGCAGACAGCTAGTCAGGAAAAGAGAATGAAGAAGGTTTGAGAAATATATCAGGGAAAATGAGCCATCTAGCCGAGATAATCAGGTGAATAGTGGAAAGAGACCATGGGGATGAAGCTCAGAAGTGTGGATTGCAGGTACAAGTCAGGAAACTGTTTTGTTGGTGATTAAAACCATCTGAGTGGATGATAGCTGATGAGATGGGTAGTGGACTAAGGATGGAACCTCAGGGAGCAATTTTATTGGCGAGATGGAAGAGAACGTACCAACAAAACCGAGAACTCAGGTAATGGGAAGAAGTGACAACAGCTAGAGATAATTTATATAAGTGGGGGTTCCAAAATGAATGACTCCCGTATAGTGACCTGAGAGTGAGCCAGCGTGCTCTGTTTTCTGTCAATCATGCCATGTGACCCACCCTGTAATGTGACAAGCCCTGTCTCTACACAGTACTGGAACTGATACATTATTGGAAGAGCTTTTCCAAAGTCTTCAGGAAGGCGGATGGATTCAGGATTATCATATAACAATCAGTAGCCTTCCTCCAAATAGACACTAAATAGACAACATATCTCATTTGGATTTTCTAACATTTCTCATTTGTATTTTGTAATAGCTATAGAACCTGTTACATGCTAACATAAAAGACATATTTAACACTGTTTCCTGAGTGAGAACATTCCTCTCCCTCCCAGTCCCACCCCTAATATAATTTTGGTTCTTAGAAGGATTTTTATGGAACTTGACAAGCTAACCTACTTCTAAAATTCATATAGAAGGGAAAATTTACAGGAAATCTTAGGAAGAGGGGCAGGCACACAGACATATTTACCTTAGTAATTAGCAAACCATACTATAAAGCTACAATAAGTAAAACAGTCTATTCACAATAACTGTAGAGGAAACAAATGCACATGTATTTAGAAATTTAATATGTCATGAAGGTAGAGTTATAAATTAGTACGCAGAGGATGCACTAGCCAATGAATGCTGCAGAGAAAATTGGCTCTCATTTGGATTAATTGAAGTCATAAGGCTGCCAGCAGAAATTGCAAAATCAAGTTGACCAAAATAAAACTACCTCCCACTATGTTAACTTGTTATCCAAATACGGTATCTAGTTAATTTGCATTTAAGGCACATGTTTGTTTTTATTTATTAATCTGAAAGCTGAAGGTTTTCCTATGTAAGTCAGAAAATCCATAAGTCATAAACAAAGAGATGGATGTGGGTGATTACACCCCCATTTAATAGAATAGATGCCCAGTTGATAAATGTGCATAAAAAACAATTCTGTTTTCTAATGACTTCTTCGATTGTAAGGTAGGAAAAACCGCTTTCTCTGATTACTTCTTAAAGATTTTTGTTTCTTAATTTCTGTCAAAGCCCAATTTTAGTTCCTTGAACAACAGTTCCTCTAATTCAGGTCCACCAGCCACTTGAGCTACTTGCAGCATATTTGGCAGTTCCACATCCTCCTCCAGGGCGGCTGTGACTGCCTCTGTGTACGGACAGGCCAGCACTGTGAGCAGCTCGGCCTTTGGTCATGCTGGATCCAGTACATCTCAGTTTTTGGTGTTTTCTAAAGAAAGAAAGCCAGCAACCACATCTAGCACGGGTACAGCTGTTACCCCATGTGTCTCTGGTGCAGGAGTCTGCAGTATTAATACCGCAAGGTCTGGTTTCAACTTTGGAGCTACAGCCACATCTAGCGCAGGCATAGTAAAAAGAAAAAACATACCAGGCATGTTGTGCTTGGATTGCCTTTAATTATAAGTCCATCAACTCTAGGAAATAATGCAGCAAGTTATCACAAAGCAGCATGGATGCCATTAGGTCATCCATACCACAATGTTGGAGTTATTTGCCATGTGGTACAATGTACAATTTTGTTCAAGTTTAATATAATTAACTGTTGGAAGCAGGTTTTCTAACCTCAGCAAGAATGTTACCTTTCGTTTTTCCAAGAATTGTTTTTCAAATGTAAGTTGTAAGTAACCAGACACTGGGTACTTTCATTAGACATTAGACCTCATTATGCGGTATATTCATGATTACATTAGCTGATTTTTGCAATGTGTTAACTTTCTGATAAGAGGTCAGCTGTTTTCTCAGATATATTCCCTTCACATACCAATTTTGACTAGGAAGGTTGGGTCTTGTTAACAGAAGGTTTTGTTTATATGGAGTTTGTTTTATTAAGCAGTGGTAGAGAGAATTGTATTCCTAAAATTCCTAGAATCATCATTCAAAGCTGGTGGCATTTGTTCCACAAGGTAAGAGTCTGAAACAAAGCTTGGAATTTACTTCTGAGTTTGTGGAGAGTTTCTGAGCATTATCTCATTTTAGCTGTCATGGAGATTCAAGTGTTTCTTTGGGCTTCTAGGATCCTCCTTTGTATTTGGCATTGGACCTTCAGCACCATTTGCTAATCTAGCATTTAGTGTGAACCAGACGCCAACATTTGGACAAAGTCAAGCTGCCTGCCAGTGGAATCCCCCAGGCTTTCGATTTCTATCATCTTAGAGCATTGTTTTCTGCTGGTTCTCAGCCCATACCACCTGCTATTGGGGGAACATCAAGCAGTGGCCACCCTCCTGTGTTAGGACAACAGCCTGGTCAGTCAGCATTTGGCTGTGGAACAGCTCCTGATTCCAGTGAGTGTGTAGTAGTGATGTGGTTTGTATCCGTACTCAGGTGTGTGTGCCTCGTGTACAATTTTATTCTAGAACTTTGAGACCATTCACATCTTTCTGTTTTTAAATTGTCACTTGTACTTGGCAAAATGGAGACGTGTGTGTTTAGTCTTGCGTATAAACCACAAGCTCAACTTTGACACAATTTTTAGCATTTTTAAGGTATTAAGGCATTTGATTAAAATGCAGTTACTTCTTAACTCTAATTTAGGTCCTAGATTCATTTAATTCCACTTTTCTACACCCGACTTTGGGGCGCTCTGGCCTAGATTTCAACTATAGTGTCTTCTGATCATCTTTGATTGGATTTACCTCTGGAATTTACTCCCCTGTCTACTTCTCGTGCTGGGACAGTTCAACCGCGTTGTCTCATGACACTTTATATGTGATGCGCTCGCCTCTTCACTTGTGTCATTCAATCTGAGGTGCATCTCGTATACACAGCACATGCATGGTCATTCCCAGGGAAGGTTTCATGACGAGGTAGACATTATTTGCTTTAGCAAAGGCTGTGATACATATTAATATGGTTACCCAGCTGCCTGTGGAGAGCTAGTCTACAAGTCTGCTTGTGTGGTGTCAGAGTGGAAACATGAAGTATATAGAAGCAGTATCTGTTAAACTGCATATGGGTTCTTTGAATTAAGCATTCACATACATTCACGTGCTTAACAATCCATCAAACTCTTTCATTCCCTTGGTAGCATCTATCCTGTTTCATCAAATCAATGATTTCTTGGCTTATTATATACACCATTATTTTAGGTATTATTAAGAAAAAATACTTTCAATTAAACTATATCATATCAGTAATTTTAAGACACAACACAGTTTCAGAGGTATTAATATATGAGGGGGTATAACATGCATCATAGAATTGATAGCGTACAATCATTAAGTGCCCATAGGATTAAAGGTGCATTGGGAAAGTATACGTGAATTCCTAAAGCAGTTGGAGTTTGGGCTTTGGAAGTTACCCAGGTCAGTTTATTATGTTTAACTTTCATATTGGAACAAAATGGAATTTTGCTCTTATTCCTAAGGAAGATAGTGAATTCTATATATAAAGAAGAGATTACCCACTTCTGAGACCTCTGCTCCTGAGTGCCACCATTTCTTCCCTTAAATTGAGGGTCACTGTTTTGGTCCAGCACCCCAAGGACAGCTGTGGCAGGGGGTGGGAGTGCCAGCAGTTAGCAAAACAAAGAGCTGACTGAACTAGAAAGCAGCTATGTGGAGGATAAGGTCATCCTTACTCATAACTGTTCTTACAAACCAAGCACCCATTTGTTTAAAAGGCTTTAACTTCCTCTGCACTGATCTTCAAGCAGAATCTGCATTGCTGGCCGACATCAGCTTTTCGGTCCCTCTTCTAACAAGTCCAGGAAGGACTCGGGCCAGAAGTCCACAGGATTATTCTCCATCCTGGGACTGTGCTCCCAAACCTAAATGTGCACTAAACTCCCGGGGGTGTCTGTCAGGGAGGTGCCTCTTCACATTTCCATTCCCAGCTTCACTGCCTGAGACACCTAAGATTTCGCTTCACTTCGAGTAAAAGTGGGATGGGGTTAGAAAGAGGGGCAACCACCCCACTCATTTCATTGCCTGAGCTATTGAGAACCCAACAAACAGGAAGAAAACTTGGTTTTTGCTTTTTTGTAAGTCTCCAGAATAGTGTGTCCCTGCCAATGATCTTTTATAAAAAGTGAAATTTATAATAGAAAAGTATTTGTTGCATTAGAGTAAGGTGTAATTATGGTGATTTATTTAGAAATTTCTTTAGTGTTTTTGTTATTTTGGTTTTAGTAAGTTTTTTGACTCTGTTACAGTGTGAAAACTTTTTAAACAGTAAAGTTTGAGTTTTGTTCTCACCCTGATATAAGTTAGCATGTGGGCCCAGAAATAATAAGTTTTTACTTTAACTTTGGGTCTTGCTGTGCTTTACTTTTCCTAGAAGCTTCTCCTGGGGGCCAGCTTTCTCCCTTGTACAGTGTCATTTCCAGGACTGGATTCCATAATAAACCAGATCCTGTGAGTCCCTTTAGGAAGAGCCCCAGGGTGGGGTCCCCTCAGTCATTCTGAGGGTGGTCTCTGTGGGTGGGGGGGCGGACAGGAGCTTGAACTCACTGGCCTCTGCATTCCAGGGAAGCAGAACCACGACCACTCCGTGAAAGGCAGCCAGCACTCTATCCACAGGACCCAGCACCTTTCTGCCAGGTCGCCCTGAGACAGCACCAGTCTCATCTTTCAAACATGCTGCAGCCCAGCAGGACCTCAGACCAGTGTGCAGATGCCATGTGCTTCCTGGGCCGCCTCCTTTCCCCTCCTGAGCAAGAAGTAGCAAGGTGCATTGTCACCTCGGTAAATCTACAGCTTCTGATTTTTCCAGAAAGCCATAGAACCAAAAATCCTAGATTAATGAAATTGCGGTATTTTTCTTTTCCCTTATAATAAACCCCATTGTGTAGAAACCTCCACAGATTCAAACAAACTTACACAGTTTTCATCAGTTCCTACTGTAGAATCTGGAGTCGATGCCCTAGTTTGTGTTTTTAATAAATAATATATGTTGTGTATATGAAAAATGTGTCTATACTATGTCCTTTCGGAGACAGACAAGACTGTGCATTAAAATGAAGATAAAAGTGCTTCGTAGAAAATCATAAAGTACTGGATTTTGTTACAGAGCAAGCCTGGTAGGGCGCCAATGGGGAGAAGCAGAGCATCAGCCTAGGCAGACTCAGATTCTCTCTCAAGCTGTCTTAGCTTTTAAACTAATGTCTTATTCATCACCCAAGACCAAGACATGGGGACTGATCGTCTCTTACAGATCAGGAACAATCCTTGACACAGGTAAGAAACTCTGAATCTCAGTGTCTCTTCTCTCATTCCCTTTCCTGATTCCTCCCTTGTCCTTCCATTGCCATCTCACAGGAACCACCTTTATATCATAGAGCCATTGACTCCACACTGTGGCTTATAACACAATGACCTCTAGGCTTTGCTGTGAACACGTAAATGAAGGCTTTTAGAATTAAGAAAACTCTTCTCATTCAACAAAACATGGCTCTCAAGATTACTTACCATGTTTCCCTGAAAATAAGACCTAGCCAGACAAAATGCATCTTTTGGAGCAAAAATTAATATTAAACCCGGTATTATATCATATTTTATATTGTATTTTATATTATATTTTATATTATATATTATATATTATATTATATTATATTATATTATATTATATTATATTATATTATATTAATTATTATATTATATTATATAAATATTATAGTATATTATTGACCTGGTCTTATATTATAGTAAAATAAGACCAGGTCTTATATTAATTTTTGCTCCAAAAGACACATTAGAGCTGATTGTCCTGCTAGGTCTTATTTTGGGGGAAACATGGTATTACTTTGATGAGGACTGAAAGCCAACCTGTGTTCAAGACAGCACCAACCACCCCTTGAAGGCATAAGGTATGCCAGTGGCACAGAGAGGACAATGAGAGGGTAACATGATTTCTAGGCAGGAAAGATACATCTTTTTAATATTAACTAATATCCCCATTGCGTTGTTATGTGTTTATTAAGTGTAAAAGGCTTTATATTGTTTGTCTCCCAAAATAATTTCAACAACCTAGTTAGATAGATACTGACATTACACCCATTTTGTAGTTGGGGAAACTGAGTCTTAAAGAAGTTAAGGATTTGTGAGGGTCACAAAGGCCAGAAAATGGTGGAGCTGAGCTTCAAATCCAGGAAGACTGTCTCAGTCACACTTTTTCAGTCTCAAAATCTTATTCAGAAGAACTGTATAGTGGTTGCCACCACTGTTCTTGACTCTTAGCTGTTTGTATTTCCAGCAGAGAAGGGAAAAGTGTAGGCAATGGCATTCTTCCTTTCTCTTAGCTCAGATACTTTGCTTTCTGTACCTACTTCATTTGGTGGTCTTCAGCCATTAAGGATATGAAATGTAGCTCTTAACTAAAGGTTGGGGCATCCCTGACACAGACTCTGTAAAGAGATAGATAGACCATTCTTTTTCAAGATTATTGAAACAATACAGTTATTCCAATTAAAAATGAGGTAAGAATAATGGGGACCGTAACTCCCGACTCATAAGTGTGAGCTGTGCAATGACTTTATTCTAAAGAGTATGGGAAGGGGGAGAAAAGAGAAACTTTGTAGAGGAGAACACTGAGAAATACCACATCCAGATGATCAAGATCAACATCAACAATGATAAATCATGTTGATGGTCTGTACCCTTGACATGATATGATGAAAATGGCACTTTACCTCTGTGGTCTTCCTCCCATAATTCCACAATGCCAGTCTAATCATGAGAGGAACTTCAGACAAATTCCTATGAAGGGGCACCCTATACTATACCTTACTATATTACTTAAAACTGTCAGACATCAAAAACAAGTAAAGTTTGAGATACTGTCATGACCAACAGGAGCCTAAGGAGACACAACTAAATGTAACGTAATGTGATAACCTAGATGTGATTCTGGAACAGAAAAGCAAATTGTGTTTAAAAAATTACACATATATGTATATATACACACACACACGACTCATGTGTGTATAAATATATGTATATACATATGTGTATATACATATATATGTATGTCAAGTCTGACAAGTATGTATACAAGGTCTGACAAGTTCACAAACTCATCCTAGAAAAAGTACTGTGTACCCTATTACTGAATATCACTGCGGTCACCTTCAAAGGACACCCCGTGGGAAGCGATGCACTGGCACCAGCACCTCGTCCACCCTTCAAAGCAATTTTGAAACTCTTTTCTGGAATGACCATCAGAGTTCTCATCGTATTACCCTTGATGTCCTAAATGTCATCAAAATGTCTTCCTTTCAATATTCCCTTTATCTTCAGGTAAAGAAGTCATTGAGGGCCAGATCAGGTGAGTAGGGAGGGTGTTCCAATACACTTATTTGTTTACTGACTAAAAACTCCCTCACAGACAGTGCCATGTGAGCTGGTGCATTGTCGTGACGCAAGAGCCATGAATTTTTGGCAAAAAGTTCAGGTTGTCTAACTTTTTCACGCAGCCTTTTCAGCACTTCCAAATAGTAAACTTGGATAACTGTTTGTCCAGTTGGTACAAATTCATAATGAGTGATCCCTCTGATGTCAAAAAAATTAGCAACATAGGTGCAACATGTTCATGAACTTAATTTTCTGACCTCGTGTACACACACACATATATACACACATATATTCTATTTCATATATATGTTCCATCATATATATTCCATTTAGCAAAACTTCTGAGAGCCTAGTATGTACTGGGCACTGCAGTAAGCAATGGGAGTACTGTGCTGAATAATGTAGACATTGGTCCTGCCCTCATAGAGTAGATCCTTTGGCAAGGAAGGTAACAAATAAATATAAATATGATACATAATAGATGATACATACATATATAAATACATACATACATACATACATACATACACACAATTATTTATACCATTTACAAGTGGTACAAAGGGGAAGTATAGTGTATTGTGATCATGAACAAGAAGCCAATCTAATCTGAGGAATTATCAAAGGCTTTTTGTAAGGAATTTATGTTTGAGTTAAGACCTAAAGTATAATTAGGCATTGGCCTGGTGAAGAGAAGACAACTGGAGTCCAGATGGGGAGACCAGTTTTAAAGATCTCAGAATAACTAAGAAGATAAGATTTGAGTTAGGTAAGTTAAAGGAAGAATGGAAGTGATGTGTTGGAGATACATTTTTAAATGACTATTAGAATGTGTGGGATGAATATGAGCTTAAGGGGTTGGGTTTATGGCTAATGCCCTTAAGGCTGATGTGAGGAATACAGAGGAAAGAACATCTTTGAGTGATAAAATGATTGATGGATTCTTTTGGACAGGTACTCAATAAAGGTATACTTCTTTTCTCTCAGAGAGAAATTTTATGCCCCTACATTGCTTCAATTCCACCGTTCTCTTCCTCCATTTCTTCCATCTTCTTTTTCTATGCTGTAAAAAAAAGACCACTTACTAAAAGGTTTAAGATGGCAGAATAGGCAAACACTCCGCCTGCCACCTCCTATGATCACATTAAATTACAACTAAATTGTACAATAGTCAACCTCAAGAGTCATTTGAAGACTAGCTGAACAGAACCCCTATAATTAAGGATATAAAGAAGAGGTCAAATCAAGACTGGTAGGAGGGGCTGAGACACAAAACTGGCTGAGTCTAAACCCACAGGTTATGGTTGAGCACTGGGAGGGGACAGCGGTGGAGGTCCACCCTGAAGATTGAGGTGTCCCAACCCCACACCAGGCTCCCCAGCCCAGGGGTCCTGAGCCGGCAAGAGGAGTCCTCATAACATCTGGCAGTGAAAATCAGCAAGGATTCCATCCATCCATCCTGGCAAAACTGAAGGCAGATGGAAACCCAGATGTCCTTTTAAAGGGCCCGTGCACATTCTCGCAAGCGCTCATGCTGGGCTCCAGCAGAGAAGCGGCAACTCAAGAGTTGCCAGAGACATACAAGGAAATACTGAGTTGTATGACTCAGGGCAATGGCTAGAGGAAAGGCTGCCATTATACCTGTGTGGAACTCACCTCAAGTAAAACCTACAGGAGGATACCAACTTGACTCTGTTGAATCCTTCCCTACAGTGCCAAATCTGAGAACACATTGGTCTGATAAAATTTGTACACATGCGTGAACCACCTTGGTGACTGCCTGGAACCTTGCCCCGCCCAACTCAGGCGGCATCAGTGGGACACTCTCAATACCAGGTCAGTGAGCCCAGCCTGCACACTGAAGGAAGCTCTTTCAGTGGTTAAGCCTTCCTGGTAGCTGACAGATGGCAACAGGCCTAGCGGGGCTTTGGGCCTTTTGCTGTGCTTCCCCAGGCCCAATACTGGTGGGATCAGTTCACTGCGAGATCACCTCAACATGCCTCCAGGTCCAGCACAGGCAGCAAACAACTGCATATAGCTTTGTAGCTCCTACAAGGTAGCCCCAGGCCCATCTCAGGCAGACTAAAATTGGCCTGCATGAGAGTCCCTCGTAAGAGGCACCAGAAACAACACACCCAGAGGCTGGCCTCAGAACACACTAGAACACAACTCGCTTAGCCCCACAAGTGGGACACCCAAATAGTGGTCTCAATGAGCACAAGGGCCTGCTTGGTCTAATCAGCCTTCACACCATAGCTCATACACTGTTGGTGTAGCCAATCCTCACAGCCAGTCAGCTGAGAGTCAATCCCAACCCCTGATGTGCCAAAAGCACTCAAGGCTCAACTGAAACAAGAGAATACACACAATACACAAGGGACACTCCTGTAACACATGCACAGGTGATCAGGTAGACTGCACCACTGGACAACTTGAAACACCTACATAAGACGACCTTACAAAGACTGAGATACAGGACATAGAAGCAAACACAGAAAGGAAGCCAGAATTAGGAAACAAAGAAAAATGTCCCAAATAAAAGAACAGGAGGAAGCTCTAGAAGCAGAACTAAATGAAATGGAGACAACACCGACCAGAAAAAGAGTTTAAAACACAGGTTATAAGAATGCTTCAGTGAGAACTTCAACAAAGAAGATAAGTATAAAGAAGGACAGTCTGAAATAATACAATAATAGATATGAACAACAACAACAAAAACACTAGAAGGAATCAGTAGCAGATTTGAGGAAGCAGAGGATTGAATCAGCGATGTAGAAGACAAGGTAGCAGAAAAGACGCAATCAGAACAACAAAATGAATAAAGAATGTTAAAAACTAAGATAGCTTATGGGGCATCTGGGACAACATTCAGCATAACAACATTGATATCATAGGAGTACCAGGAAAAGAGAGGGAGCAAGACATCAAGAACCTATTTGAAGAAATAATGATGGAAAACTTCCCTAACCTGGAGAAGGAAAGAGACATGCAAGGCTAGGAAGTGGAGTCAGTACCACACAAGATGAAACCAAACATGCCCACCAAAACACATTATAATTTAAATGGAAAAGTTTAAACACAAGGAAAGAATCCTAAAACCAGCAAGAAAAGGCAACTAGTTTCCTCCAAGGGAACCCCCATAAGACTGTCAGCTAATTTCTCAACAAAAAATTGCTGACCAGAAGGGAACAGCAGGAAATGTTCAAACTGATGAGAAGCAAGGATCTACAACCAAGACTACACAGAAAGCTATCATTCAAAATTAACGTAGAGATATAGAGCTTGCCAGACAAGAAAAAGCTAAAGGAATTCATTACCACTACACCAGTATTACAAATGTTAAAGAGACTTCAAGAAAGAAGGAGAAGGAGAAGGAGAAGGAGAAGGAGAAGGAGAAGGAGAAGGAGAAGGAGAAGGAGAAGGAGAAGGAGAAGGAGAAGGAGAAGGAGAAACAAACAAAGTAAAGATCAAAATTATAAATCATAAAATGGCAATCTATGTCACTATCAATGATCACTTTAAATATAAATGGTAAATAAATCAATTAAAAAATAGAGGGAAGTAAATGGATAAGAAAACAAGACCCTTACATATGCTGTCTACAATAGACCAACCTCAGATCAAAAGACACAATAAACTGAAAGTAAAGGGAAGGAAAAAGATATTCCACATGAGTGAAAATGGAAAAACAGCTGGGGTAAAGATATTTATTTCAGACAAGATAGACTTTAAAACAAAGGTTGTAATAAAAGACAATGAAGAACATTACCTAATGATAAAGGAATCAATCCAATAAGGGGACATAAACCTAGTGAACATCTATGCACCCTACATAAGAGCACCTAAATATTTAAAACACATATTGACCAGCATAAAGGTAGACATAGACAGTAATACAATCAGAATAGGGGACTTGAACACCACATTGTCACCGATGGACAGATCTCTGAGACAGAAAATCAACAAGAAAACAGCATCTCTAAATGACACACTAGACCAGATGGATTTACTTGATATTTTTAGAGTATTTTATCCCAAAGCAGTAGAATATACATTCTTTTCAGGTGCACATGGAACATTTTTCAAGATAGACCACAAAATAAGTTTCAATATTTCAAAACAATTGAAATCATATCAAGTGACTTCTCTGACCACAGTGGTATGAAACTAGAAGTTAATTCCAGATTTAGGTTTTCCACGTTGGACAAGTGCGGCGCGGCTGGCGGCGCGCGTCCCTTCCCGCGCTCGCTAGGCCCCGGCCTGGCCCCTGCGCCGGGGTGCGCGCCCGCGCGTCCGGCCCGCGCCCAAGGCCGCCGAGCGCTGGCCCGGCCCGCCAGCGCCCGGTCCCGGGGCCCAGGCGGTGAGGCTCGCAGATGTAGCGGCGCGGGGCTGGCCGGAGAGGGGGCGCCGGCGGGCGGGAGCTTTGCATTTTGCAGCGCTGGGCTCCGAGGGGGCGGGGGCTGGAGGAAGCGGAAAGCCGCGCCGAGTTGCCGGGGACCTTGATGAACCATGTTGAGCCCTGCCAACGGGGAGCAGATCCACCTGGTGAACTATGTGGAAGACTACCTGGACTCCATTGAGTCTCTGCCTTTCGACCTACAGAGAAACGTCTCGCTAATGCGGGAGATCGACACGAAATACCAAGAAATCCTGAAGGAACTGGATGAGTATTACGAGAAATTTAAACGTGAGACGGATGGCACCCAGAAGAGGAGAGTGTTGCACTGCATTCAGAGAGCCCTGATTCGGAGCCAGGAGCTGGGCGATGAGAAGATCCAGATTGTGAGTCAGATGGTAGAGTTGGTGGAGAACCGGACCAGGCAGGTGGACAGTCACGTGGAACTCTTTGAGGCACATCAAGAGGTCAATGATACCACTGGCCACAGTGGCAAAGCTGGCCAGGATAATTCCAAGAATGAGACAATCACGCAGGCAGAAAAACCCAATAACAAGAGGTCCCGGCGGCAGCGCAACAACGAAAATCGGGAGAATGCAGCTAATAATAATCACGACCACGATGACATCACCTCAGGAACGCCTAAGGAAAAGAAAGCAAAGGCCTCTAAGAAGAAGAAACGCTCCAAGGCCAAAGCAGAGAGGGAAGCATCTCCCGCAGACCTTCCCATCGACCCAAAGGAGCCAACGTACTGTCTGTGCAATCAGGTCTCCTATGGAGAAATGATCGGCTGTGACAATGATGAGTGCCCAATCGAGTGGTTCCACTTCTCCTGTGTAGGACTGAATCAGAAACCAAAGGGCAAGTGGTACTGTCCCAAATGTCGAGGGGAGAATAAGAAAACCACAGATAAAGCCCTGGAGAAATCCAAAAAGGAGAGAGCTTATAACAGGCAGTTGGTGGACCTCGCTGAACAGTGAGGAGAACTAAGCCAGTGTATTTATTACATCACCACCTTTGGTGAGGCATGAGGACTGTACAATGTATATTTTTAAAGAATGTTAGAAAAGGAGCCATTTCTTTTGTAGGGATGGCAGTGATTCTCTTTGCCTTTTGTTTTCATTGGTACATGTGTAATAAGAAAGTGGTCTGTGGATCAACAACATTTTAGAAATTACAAATATAGGTTTGAATTAAAAAAAAAAGAGAGAGAGAAAAAAAAGAAATTAATTCCAAAAGTAAAACAGTGAAAAATACACAAACACAAGGAATAACATGCTACTAAACAATGAAGAGGTTAACAACGAGAGCAAGGAAGAAATCAAAATATATCTTGAGACAAATGAAAATGAAAGGACACTGACAAAAATCTGTGGGACCCAGCAAAAGCAGACCTAAGAGGGCTAATTGTAGCCATGAAGGCTTACCTCAAGAAACAAGAAAAATCTCAAATAAAGAATCTAACTTTACATCTATGGGAACGGGAATAGGAACAGCAAACAAAGTCCAAAGTGAGTAGAAGGAAGGAAATAATAAAAATCATGAGGAAACAAACAAAATAGAGGCTAAAAAACTATACAAAACATAAACGAAACCAAGAGCTCCTTCTTTGAAGAGATAAACAAAATTGACAGAACTTTAACCAGGCTAATCAAGAAAAATAGAGAGGGCCCAAATAAATAAAAGCACATATGAAGGAGGGGAAGTTACAACACACTGGACAGAAATGCACACAATTTTCAGAATATACTACAGGAAATTATACTCTAACTAACTGGCCAGTAGGAAGAAATGGGTAAATTCCTAGAAGCATAACATTTTCCAAGGCTGAATCAAGGAAAAACAGAAAATCTGAACTGACGGATTACTACTAAGAAATTTGAATCGGTAGTCAACAAGCTCCCAACAAACAAAAGTGCTGGACCAGATGGCTTCACAAGTGAATTTTACCAAAAATTCAAAAGACGAATTAATATCTATTTTTTTCAAACTATTCTGTAAAATTCAAGAGGAGGGAAGCCTCCCAAACTCTTTCTTCAAGGCCACCATTAACCTGATTCCAAAACCCGACAAAGACATTACAAAAAAAGAAAATTATAGGTTGATATCCCTGATGAATATAGATGCCAAAATTCTCAACAAAATATTAGCAAACCAGGCCGGCCCGGTGGCTCATGCGGTTAGAGCGCCATGCTCCTAACTCCAAAGGCTGCTGGTTCGATTCCCACATGGGCCAGTGGGCTCTCAACCACAAGGTTGCCAGTTCAATTCCTCGCGTCCCACAAGGGATTGTGGGCTCCGCCCCCTGCAACCAAGATTGAACACGGCACCCTGAGCTGAGCTGCCTCCCGGATGGCTCAGTTGGTTGGAGCACATTGTCTCAACTACAAGGTTGCCAGTTCGATTCCTTGACTCCGGAAAGGGATGGTGGGCAGCGCCTCCTGCAACTAAGATTGAACATGGCACCTGAGCTGAGCTGCCACTGAGCTCCCGGATGTCTCAGTTGGTTGGAGCGCATCTTCTCAACCACAAAGTTGCCAGTTCAACTCCTGCAAGGGATGGTGGGCTGCACCCCCTGCAACTAGCAACAGCAACTGGACCTGGAGCTGAGCTGCGCCCTCCACAACTAAGACTGAAAGGACAACAACTTGAAGCTGAATGGCACCCTCCACAACTAAGATTGAAAGGAGAACAACTTGACTTGGAAAAAAGTCCTGGAAGTACACACTGTTCCCCAATGAAGTCCTGTTCCCCTTCCCTTTCCCCAGTAAAATCTTTAAAAAAAGAAAATTAGAAAAACCAAATTCAGCAGTACATAGAAAGATCACGCACCACGATGAAGTGGGATTTATTCCTGGGATGCAAGGTTGGTTCCATATTCACAAATCACTTAACGTGAAACACCTCATAGATAGAAATAAAAATAAAAATCAGATGATCATATCAATAGATTCAAGAAAAGTGTTTGACAAAATCCAGCATCCATTTATAATAAAATTCTCAGCAAAGGGAGAATACAGGTATACCTCAACATAATAAAGGCCGTAAACCCACACCTAATAGAATACTCAACAGGGAAAGCCATAAGCATTCCCCTTAAGATTAGGGACCAGAAAAGGATGTCCACTTTCACTAGTTTTATTCAACATAACACTGGAAGTCCTACTCACAACAATCAGACAAGGAAAAGAAGTCAAAGGCATCCAAATTGGACAGGAAGAAGTAATACTGTCATTTCTTGTGGATGACATGATACTATATGTAGAGAACCCCAACAATTTCACCAGAAAACTATTAGAACTGACAAATGAATTTAACAAAGTAGCAGGATACAAAATTAATACTCAGGAATCATTTGCACTTGCTATACTAATAACAAATTATCAGAGAAATTTAGAAAAAATCCTATTTACAATTGCATCAAAAAAATACAAACAAATTCAACCAAGGAAGTAAAACACCTGTACTCAGAAAATTATGACATTACAGAGAGAAATTAAAGAAGATACAAATAAATAAAAGCACATACCATGCTCATGGATAGGAAGAATTAATATAGTTAAAATGTCCATATTACCCAAAGCAATCTACAGATACAGTGCAATCCCTATCAAAATACCAATGGCATTTTTCACAGAACTGGAACAAATAATCCTAAAATTTATATGGAACAATAAAAGATCCCAAATAGCAATCTTGAAAAAGAACACAATTAGAGGCATCACACTACCTAATATCAAATTATACTACAAACCCATAGTAATCAAAACAGCATGGCATCGGCATAAACACAGACATCAATGGAACAGACTAGAGAGCCCAGAAATAAACCCATGCCGATATGGTCATTTAATCTACAAATGAAGCAAGAATTTATACTGGAGTAAAAACGGTCTGTTCAATAAATGGTGCTGGGAAAACTGGAGAGATGCATGCAAAAAAATGCAAATGGACAACCTTCTTACTCCATATACAGGGATACATTGAAAATAGATTAAAGACCTAAATGCAAAGCCTGAAACCATAAAACTGCTAGAAGAAAACATAGGTAGTAAACTCTCAGACGTTATCTGTGGTAATATTTTTACTGATATGTCTCCTCAGGCAAGGGAATCAGAAGAAAATTAAACAAATGGGACTATATGAAACTGAAATTTTTTTGCACAGCAAAGTAAATCATCAACAAAATGAAAAGACAGCCTACTGTACAGGAGAAGATATTTGCCAATGATACATCTGATAAGGGGTTAATAGCCAAAGTTTGTTAAAAAAAAACAAAACAACAACAACAAAAAACCTCATACAACTCAACACCAAAAAAAGCACACAATGCCCATTCAATTTACAAATGGGCAGAGGACGTGAACAGACATTTCTCCAAAGAGGACATACAGATGGTCAATAGACATGCAAGAAAGTGCTCAATGTCACTAATCAACATAGAAATGCAAATAAAAACCACAATGAGATATCACCTCACACGGGTCAGAATGGCCATCATCAATAACTCAACAAACAACAAGTGTTGGCAAGGATGTGGAGAAAAGAGAATCCTTGTGCACTGTTGGGATTGCAAATTGGTGCAGTCAGTATGGAAAACAGATTGGAGGTTCCTCAAAAAGTTAAAAATAGAACTACCTATGACCCAACAATTCAACTCCTGGATATTTTCCCAAAGAAATGGCAAAACACTAATTCCAAAAGATATATGCACCCCTATGTTCATTGCAGCACTGTTGACAGTAGCCAAGATATGGAAACAACCAAAATGCCCACCAATCAAGGATTGGATAAAGAAATTATGCTACATGTATACAATGGAATATTATTCTACCATAATAAAATGAAATCTTACCATTCGCGATGACATGGATGGACCTAGAATGTATATGCTAAGTGAAATAAGTGAGACATAAAGAGACAAATACTATATGATCTCACTTATATGTGGAATCTAAAGAACAAAATTAATGAACCAACAAAAAAGAAACAGACAACGTAAAGAGAACAAACTGATGTTTACTAGATGGGAAGGATTAGGGCTGGGTGAGAAAGGTAAAGGATTTAAGAAGTACAAATTAGTAGTTACAAAAGAGTCACAAGGATATAAAGTACAGGATACAGTCAATAATATTGTAAAAACTGTGTATAGTGTCAAATGGTTACTAGACTTACCAGGGGGATTACTTCATAAATTATACAAATGTCTAACCACAATGCTATACACCTGAAACTAATATAAAATAATACTGAATGTCAACTATAATTAAATAAGTAGTCATGGGACTATAAAGCACAGCTTAAAAAATAAAGTCAATAATACTGTAATAACTATGTGCAGTGTCAGATGGGTAATGGACTTATTGAGGTTGTCACTTTGTGAGATATATAAATGTCTAATCACTATGGTGTTTTGTACACCTGAAACTGATTTAAAAAGTACAGCTTAAATATATTTTTATAATTCATTTTCATTAATAGCCAACTTTATTATCATAGGCTCAAAGCTGATCTCCCTCAATAAAATATGTAGGAATAATTTTAACCAAGGCGGTGAAAGATGTATGCACTGAAGAGTATTGATGAAGGAAATTAAAGGTATTGATGAAGGAAATTAAAGAAGACACAAATAAATGGGAAGATATCCTGTGTTCATGGATTGGAAGAATTAATGTTGTTAACATGTCCATACAACTCCAAACCATGTGTAGATTCTATGCAATCTCTATCAAGATTCCAATGGCATTTCTTACAGAAATAAAAAACATCCTAAAATTCATGTGGAACCACAAAAGACACTGAACAGCCAAAGCAATCCTGAGAAGGGAACAAAAGTGGATGCATCACACTTTCTGATTTCAAGCTATATTTCAAAGCTATAGTAATCAAAACAGTATGGTACTAGCATAAAAACAAACACACAGACCAATGGACCAGAATTGAGAGCTCAGAAATAAACCCATGCATATGTGGTCCACTAACACTTGACAAGAAAGCCAAGGATGCTCATTGGAGAAAAGAGAGTCTAATGAATGATGATGGGGAAATTGGATATCCACATGCAAAAGAATGAAACTAGGCCCCTAAAAATTTTACGTGCCAGGTGACAGACATGTTAAGTAAACTTCTTGTGGAAATCATTTTGAAATATTTACAGATATCAAATCCTGTTGTACACCTTAAACTTATACAAGGTTATATATATAAATTATGTCTCAATGAATCTGACAAAAAAATAAACAGCTGATCTCCCTGCCTCTGACCTCTCATTTCTCCCGTACTCCCTATAGACAAATGAGTGAGATCCTCTGCTCAAAGAATAGTAAATCTCTGCTGTGCGTCTAAGGGTCCCCAGTAGATGAACAAATCCAAATGAGGATGTTGTCTTCTAGGCCATCAGAGCCAACCAATGGGTAGTCTGTAAGCTGAGACAAATTGTAGGCAAGAGACCGAGGTAATATCTATAATAACGGATAAAAGAAAAATGAGAAAAGTTTCCTGAAGTCCCGCTAAACTGGGAAACCAGAAAGTAAGGAAGGAAACATGTAGGCCGAAGAATCTTGTTTTTAGTGTAATATTGGAAACTATATCACAAATTTGGTGAACTTTAATTAACTGTGAATTATCAGAGAGATTGAAACAGTATAACCCTTTAAACTTTTTACATCCTTGATTGTGTTTGAGAAGTAGATAATCTATGGCAGCTCTGTTTTTGAGAACTGTTTCTCTGACTTGTCCTAACTTGTTTCATGGCGTGGAGGGCCTTTGTTATTGAGGCAGCTATTTGACTAATCTTTACATTTAAGGCGATGGTTATAGCAGGCACTACAAAAAGATAAGGATACACACCCAGCAAGGCTGAATAAATGTGTATCACTGTTACAGGTGGAGTCCAGAGTAAGTGTATTGTGATGTTTAACCTGATAAGGCTTTTGGGGTAAGAAGACAGTTATTAACTATCTCCCGAGACAGCAGGGTCTCCTGGTGCTGTAAGCTGGGAGCTTGCCTTCCCACAAATGAGAAACCATCTGGCCGACAATTTGACATATGCATTAGAACTCATAGAGGTGGTAGAGCTACAGTTTAAACTGTTACCGTGTGAGAGATTAAAGCACTGGTTGGAGCAGCTATTGATTAGCCGGAGTTGTGGCTCTTTTTCCTTTACTCAGTTCTAGTGTTTGGGTGAGAGCTATTAGCTCAGCCAGTTGCGTGCTGGCCCCAGAGGGAAGGCTTGTATGCTCTAAGATATTATGCAGAGCTAACTACAGCATATCCAGCCTTTTATGTGTCATTTTCTATGAAAGAGTTATCAGTGAAGAGCGTCCAATCTGGGTTGTCTAGGGGTGTTTCTGCTCTAGCAGTGTAGGGTTGCATTAAAACTAATTGGCAGTAATTCTTCCTCCATCTCTGGGAGGAATGCGTCAGGATTAAGGATGGAGCAGGTCCGTATTTGGATTACAGGACCTTCTAATAAGAGAGCCTGACACCACAGGAGGTGGAAATCAGTGAGCCAGTGACTATTATCAGCATTTAAAAGCCCTTGAATGCGGTGTGGGGTGTAAACAGTTAAGTCTTGCCCCATTGTGAGCTCGGTGGCTTTGGGAACTAGGAGGGCAGCTACAGCTATGGCCCAGAGGCAAGCTGGCCAGCCGTGTGCTACTAGGTCTAGTTCCTTACTTAAATAGCCTACTGGTTGTTGTAAATGTCCCCTGGGTTGTGTTAGGACTCCCAAAGCCATTTTCTTTCTCTCTGTTATATATAAGTGAAAGGATTTTCCTGTAGGAAGGCTTAAGGCTGGGGCACTTAACAGTGCTTGTTTTAAAAGGCTAAAAGCTTGTTCTGCCTCTGAGCTCCAAAGTAACAGATGAGTATTTGCAGTTTGAGTATTTTTAATTAATTGGTAGAGGGGACAGGCCATTTCTCCGTATTGCGGAATCCATAGGTGGCAGTAGCCTATAAGGCCTAGGAGCCCCTTGTTTCAGGGTCTTAGGTAGGGGACACATGAAGATAGGACAAATTCTGTCTTCCTCTAGGGCTCTAGTTCCTTCAGATATCATTAGCCCAAGGTATTTGACAGAAGTTTGACACATTTGGGCCTTAGCCTTGGGAATCTTGTAGCCTTAAGAGGCTAAAAAATTTTAGGAGAGCAGTGGTGCCTCAGCTGATGAAGTCTTTGGATGGAGCACATTGAAGGAGGTCATTGACATATTGTAAGAGCATACAACTGTCATAAGAAAATTCTGATAAGTCCCTAGAGAGGACCTGTCCAAAAAGGTGGGGACTATCTCTAAACCCCTTAGAAAGGACCGTCCAGGTGAGCCGTGAAGTCTGGCTTTCAGGATCCTCAAAGGCAAAGAGATATTGTGAGTCAGGGTGTACAGGTATGCAGAAAACAGCATATTTTAAGTCTAAAACTGTGAACCATCTGGCAGTCTCAGATATTTGGGCTAAAAGCGTGTAAGGATGTAGAATTATAGGGTGTAGAGGAATAACTGCCTCATTGATGGCCCGGAGGTCTTGAACTAACCCTATTCCCCATTCGGTTTGGGAATTCCTAAGATGGGGGTGTTACAAGGACTACTGCATT
Source organism: Rhinolophus sinicus (assembly GCF_036562045.2). Taxonomy (NCBI): domain Eukaryota; kingdom Metazoa; phylum Chordata; class Mammalia; order Chiroptera; family Rhinolophidae; genus Rhinolophus; species Rhinolophus sinicus. The sequence continues at coordinate 61,969,892 of NC_133756.1, forward strand.
CTCTAAGAAGGCCTTATCATTTGAGATTGTTAGTGATTGGTATCAGTCCTTTCCATGCCTTGGGTTTTAGAGGGTATTGTTTCTGGCAAGGAAAATAAGAATGGGATCCTTAAGATGAATGTGTACTGGGTGGCTGTTAAGGCACGACCAATTATCTGCCATGTGGTCCAAACGTCAGAGTTGATGTCGGCTTCTATCATCAGGAGGCAGCTAGAAATACATCCACGGGCTAGGAGAATAATAGTTCCCATCTCAGTCCTAATGTCTCTTCCTAACAGTGGTGTAGGGCTTTCTGGCATGATTAAGAATTAATGGGAGAACATTAGGTCGCCCCTTGTACAACCTAAAGGCTGAGAAAAATATTTAGTAACTGGCTTGCCTGTTACTCCACAGACAGTAACATGTTGATTGGAGAGGGTCCCTAGATTGGAAAGGAGGACGGAGAAGGTGGCTCCTGTGTCTAGAAGGAAATCAATAGGTTTTCCTTCCACTTCTAGGGTTACCCAGGGCTCAGGAGTCCCGATGGCTAGGTGGGACATGGGAGCCACTGGTAGAAGCCCGGGGCCCCATCAGTCCCGAATGGGAGTCTGACTAGATAATAACATACCCATCAGCTGTGGGTATGGCCCAGCAGAACATTATAGCTGCTTTCAAACTGTGAAGTCTGCTTTCTTTGGTCCCCAACTCCATCCCTGTATCAACCTTTCGGGGGGGAAAAAAGGACATCCTGTGCAGCAAAACTAGTTTCCTTTATTTATAGCATCCAGCAGAGTGCTCTGCAGACAGTTGGCATCTGGTATAATTCCTGATCAATCAGCTTTGAGGAGCTACTGCTGCTTAATCAACTTTAAAGGCAAAAATATATTTCTCAATAATTTAAACCTGGAGTGAGATAAATTTATTTTCCTGAAATAAAAGAATTATTGGAACCTGTTTAGGCTATGTTCACTTCTTTATCTCCCATTCATCCGGCCCACCTCCCTCATATTTCAGGCCCTTTGCTCTGTCATGTAATAATGCAGTAGTATTCTGATGTCATAATAAAAGTACATGACTTTTTCTTGAGTCAAGTCAAACATAGCTGACTTTCATAAACATCAACTACCATCTCAGGGGATGAGTCTTTCCCATCATTACTTGTGAATGATTTTCAGTTAGTGTATTTATTATTACTCCCTAGGACATATTCTTTTAAGAGTTCCAATTTAGCGCAGCACTCCTAACCTCATTTTGGAATAAAACAGCCCAGTGATATTGCCAGCCTGACATGTCCTATCTAGCCATATCACTTTATTAAAAAAAAAAAAAAAAAAAGGTGAACTCCAAATAAATTAAAAGGGTATGAAAAAAAACAATTTAAATAAATCAATGCAAGCAATTAAAAAACGTTACTTTGTAATTTATCAACTTTGGGAATCTATCTTAATTGCTTAAGCCCTTCCCTCCAGAAGTATCCCTAAACCTTGAAAAACTGGAATGCTTAAATATGCTGATGATTCTCCCTAAAATCCAAACAGCACTTAGGTCTCTGTGAACTATAATAGTTTTGCATTTGACATAGGATGGAGATTTATTGTTGGAATAGTCTTGTTTGGTAAGTTAGACTCAGAGTTTCTTCTTGGAACTTGGACAGGGCATCAAGGATGAGAAAAATGGGAGAGGAGATAAATAAGAGGAGACAAGATACATGAACACCATCTTGGCCTCCAGGTTATCTTCCCTCTAAGATGTGTTACAGGAGTCTCAGTTCTTCTTGCCAATGCAGTGAAGAATAAAAAGTCAGCAAGTTGATTAATATGCAAGCAGGTTTATTAGTAATACATTCTCAGGGAAGAGAATGGGTCTAGCTGAGGTGGGAAAGAGGGAGAAGGAGAGGGAAAGGGAGAAGGAAAGGAGAGGGAGAGGGAGTGGGAGAAACCTAGGTCCCCAGTATTAGTGATATGTTCTCAGGAAAGAGAACGGCCCTAGCTGAAGTGAGGGAGAGGGGGAGGAGGGACAGGAAGAGTGGGAGGGAAGGGGAGAGAGCGAGAGAGAGAGAGAGAGAGAGAGAGAGAGAGAGAGAGAGAGAGAGAGAGCTCTTATCCTGAGGATTTATAGTTTGCTGGGTGGGGTGAGGGAGTTACACATTGATTTGGTGGGAAAAGTGGCACATTCTCTTCGATGGTAGGGCATGACCTCCTAAGATGGGTGGAGATCCCTTGACTCATATCCTTATCTTGTTCCAGACCACCTCTTGTCAACCTCTTGTCATCTATTTTGTAAAAACAGATATGTGGCTGGAGGCAGTTAATCAAAGCTAGTTATGAGCTTTCTCTGTAGGCACTATGCACCCCATTGCACCCCTCCTCCTTCTCCTACATTTTCTAACTTCTACCTATCATTTCCCCCCTCAAGCACTCTGGCTGCTTCCTGCTGTAAAGGGACATTGAGCCTTCTTTGGGTTCCATTTGCTTGCTAACTATTGATGGGAGGAGGTGGAGGGAAGTGTCCATCCATTGGCCCATGATAGGTGTCTGGAGTTTGGGGTTTCAAGGGTTGATAGTTATTCATGACAATCATTTGTAGCTTTATAGCCTCTATTCTAGAAGAGATAAATTTAGTTAGAAAGGTGATTATCATAATAACATTAGTATAATTAATAATGGGTCTGCATAGGGAAGAAGTAAAGACATGAGCCATGAATTTGAACCCCAGAATAAGGTTAAGGTCTTGATCCTAAGTGCAGATTCAAGGATGCTCTGAATGTTCTGTAAGACTTGTCCTGATTTGTTAACATAGAAGCAATACTGTTCCTTAATATATAGGCATGTTCCCCCAGCTGAGGCTGTAAGGAGGTCTAATGCCCTTCAATTTTGGAGGGTGTCTCCAGCTAATGAGTCCAGTTATTCTTGGAGTTATTTCCACTGTTTTGGTTAACGATTCAACCATTTACTGTGATAGGCGGTGGTGTATTACTAGTCTATAGGAGTTGTCCCTTTTCCTGTCTTGAATAGAAGAGTGTTACAAGGGAAAATAATGGGTTTAAGTAATGTTAGACCATATTTAGGCCAGGAACAGGAACCTTCTTATCGTAAAAGCCATCTTTTCTTGCTTTGTACCTTGTACCTGCCAGCTTCTGTTTGCCTTAGGCCTGGAGAAGCCACCTGGAATGTAGAAGCCACCTTATCGTATCTTGCTTAGTACTTTGTTTGTCTCCTAGGGGCTTGTGATCAGCGGGACTGGGCAGGCCTGGGCAGTTGGACAGAAGCCTGGGGGCCAGAGTGTGGAGCTGGAGGGCTTGGTCATGCCCCAAAACCCTTTGTTGCTAGAGACAATGCAACGAAAACCCCCTGAAGAATTGAAAGGGGAACAACCTCGTTTACCCCCTCCTATAAAACTGCATACCCCTTTTTGCTTGGGGAGGTTATGGTCTTTTCCAGCTTGAACTCCCATAGCTCAAACATGCCAAATAAATTCTAATAGTCCAATTTTGGTCCCCCACGACTCATTCCTCTGGCCGTGCCTAACAATTTGGTGGCCTGTACAGGGAGCTGCCTTTGTCTACCTTTCGGCTGATGACTTAGGTAAGTCTTCCCTCTTTCACCCTCTGACTTGGTCAGATTTGCCATCTGGTACAAGACCTAGCGCTAGGCCTGATCATGTCCTGGGGCCGGGCCCCTGGGTCAGCCATTGGCAGGGATGCCTGCCCCGGTCTGCACCTTTCCCCTCCGCCAGACCTGAGGAAACTGACAGTGGGACGCCCTGCTGTTTACCCTTGTCCTCCGGGTGTTTAAGAGGGTCTAGACCCCTAATGCCTTCCTTCATTACTATGGGCTCCGGCTCCTCCTCTTACTCCAGGGACTCCCCTTTGGAGATCCATTTGGACCGCAGTTAGAGGGGACTTTACCCTGCTTTAGAGGCTAAACACCTTAGAGGCCTGGCCACATTATAAGCTTGATAATGGTGAATGCTGGCCGCCTACCGGAACTCTTGACCTTGATGTTCTCCAAGATTTAGACGACCTTCTCCTCTGGCAGGGTAAATGGAGTGAGGTCCCCTACCTCCTGGCTTTCTTTGAACTGCGAGGGGACTTGTTCCATTTCCCACCTAAGGGCAAATCACGCCTCTTAGGTTTAACTTCAGCCTCTTCTCCCTCTTCTCCCTCTGTTCCAGAGCCCTATCCCCTGAAATCCTGATCAAGGTCCTTTTGATCCCCCTGATTTTTCCTCTCCTCCCCGACCTCTGCTAGTTCAAATCCCCCCACCATATCAACCTGCTGCTTCCACATCACCACCTGATACTTCCTCTTCTTCCTCTGCTGCCCCACCTGCTCCCAACCTCTCTTCCCCTTCTCATACCCGATCCGGGCAACTTTATGCACCCCCAGCCACCCAGATGCCTCTCAGGGAAGTGGCAGGTGCTGAAGGCCGTGAGTCAGATTGAATCTAAGCTAGGCTCCTTTTCTTTTGATCCCTCCCGCTTTACTAAAGAGTTCGAATACCTACCCTTAGCTATGACCTTACTTGGCAGGACATCTATGTTATTCTCTCCACCTGTAGTAACTCTGATGAAAAGGATCATATCATTCGAAAAGCTAGGAAAATAGCAGAGTCCATGCATCACCAAAATAGTAACACCAATCCCCCTGGGAGACAGTCATTCCTACCCAGGATCCTAACAGAAATTATCAGACTCAATCCCAGCACAATCCTGACTGCCTAAAGAGAGACCATATGGTTAATTGTCTCCTTCAGGGAGTGAAGGCAGACATTCAGAAAGCTGTCAATTATGAAAAAGTTAGGGAAATGTACCAGGACCACCATGAGAACCCAGCTGTTTTTCTCTCCCGCGTTTCAGAGGTCCTATAAATCTACACTAACATTAGTCCTGACTCTCCGGATGACACAGCTGTCTTAGCCATGAATTTCATTTCCCAGTCGGCCCCTGACAGTCGCAGGAAGCTTCAGAAACTAGAGTAGGGTCCTCACACCCCCCAAACAAATCTTTTAGAACTGGTCTTTGAGGTCTTCAACAATCGAGATGAAGACAGTAGACAGGCCCATACACAGGTCTTACAGATGGTTGCCGCAGCAGTTTCCCTGGCCGTTAGGCCCGGCCGGCCCCAAAGGAAAGAACTGGGACCCCAATCCTCTGTGCAGCCTAATCAACCAGGTGTCTGCTTTAAATGTGGCCTCCTTGCCCTAACCCAAGGCCTCCTACTAAGCCTTGCCCGCTATGCGGCCTTGGCGGCCACTGGAAGTCGGATTGCCCTCCAGCCCCTCAAGGCTCAGGAGCATCCACTTCCTGGCCCCGGCCAAACACCACACCTGCCACAGCACCAGCAGATGGGAATAATCTTTCCCTCCTGGGGATCCACGGCACCTATGAAGATTCAAGGGGCCCGGTCCCGTCACAGGCCTCCACCTCCACCAAACGCATGACGAAACCACGGGTAACTCTCCTAGTTGCCGGTAAGGTCATTTCTTTCCTTCTAGACATGGGGGCCACTTACTCAGCACTCCCCAAATTTTCGGGCAAGCTCTCTCCCTCTCTTGTCTCTATTGTGGGGGTCAATGGGATACTTTCTCATCTCACGGCTACCCCACCCCTTTTATGTTCCCTAGAGGGACACCCTTTTACTCATTCCTTCCTAGTCCTGCCTCGTCCCACTCCTATTTTAGGGAGGGACTTTCCCCCTAAGTCTCATTCCATCATTACTCTATATACCCCTTCTTCCACTACCACTTTTCTTGGTTTGCTAGCAGAATCACCCCCAGAAATCTCCCTTCTTTCCCTTCTAACCCACCTGACATTGACCCCTCAATATAGGATACCTCCCAACCCAATTATCGCCACTCACCACCCACCTCTTATTGTCTCACTCAGAGATCCCACTCACTTTCCTGCTAAAGCTCAATATCCTTTTCTTCAACAAGGCCTCCTTGGACTCAAACCTTTAATATTTAAGTTCCTCCAGTCGAAGATTCTCCACCCCACTTCTTCCCCCTACAACACTCCCATTCTCCCAGTCAAGGAGCCGAACAGGACATACCGCTTTGTTCAGGACCTTCGAATTATAAATGAGGCAGTTGTTCCCCTCCACACCCTGTAGTTCCCAATCCATATGCCCTTTTATCCCTCATACCTCCTGACACTCAATATTTTACTGTCCTTCACCTTAAGGATGCTTTCTTTTCTATTCCTTTATACCCTGATTCCCAGGACTTGTTCGCCTTTACCTGGACTGATCCTGACACCAAGTTTTCTCAACAATTAACCTGTACACTCCTCCCTCAGGGCTTTAGGGATAGCCCCCATCTTTTTAGCCAAGCCTTAGCTCAAGACCTAACCTCACTTTCCCTTCCTGGCTCTACGATTCTCCAATACGTTGATGATCTCCTCCTTCATAGCCCTACACCTAATATCTCCACTTCCCATACCCACCTGCTCCTTAATTATCTGACTTCCCTAGGTTATCGTGTCTCCTGCCATAAGGCCCAATTCTCCACCTCAACCATCACCTACCTAGGATTCCGCCTTTCCCCAGGTCATTGGGAAATCACTACACAACACAAAATGTTCATTTGCTCTATCCCATTCCCTTCCACTAAACGGGATCTTCTCTCTTTCCTTGGCTTGGTTGGATATTTTCACATCTGGATCCCCAATTTTGGCCTCATTGCCAAACCCCTTTACCAGGCCACCACTGGCCCCCTCCAGGAACCTCTCCTGCCTACTTCAGAGACCACCTCAGCTTTCTCTCAACTCCAGATGGCTCTCATTTCTGCCCCTGCTCTTGCTTTACCTGACATGACTAAACCTTTCTTACTATACACCCCTGAATCTCGGGGGCTCACTCTAGGTCTCTTGGGTCAGAAATCAGGCCCCGATCTCAAAGCCGTAGCTTACCTATCCAAACAACTAGACCCCACTGCCCGGGGCTGGCCCCCCTGCCTCCGTGCCCTCACTGCCTCTGCCCTCCTCACTTTAGAGGCTTCCAAACTTACTTATTCTCAACCTATCACTGTTTTCTCACCCCTTAATCTTCTTAATAATAAGGCCCCTTCCTTTTTTAGCTCTTCTCGTCTTACTCATTATCAACTTCTTCTGACCTCTCCCCACGTTACTCTTCTCCAGTCCCCTGCCCTTAATCCCTCCACACTTCTTCCTACTTCCACCTCTGTATCTCATTCCTGCAACTTGAATCTTCCTGGCTTCTTTGCCCTGACCTTTCTGACAACTCCCTTCCTGAACCCAACTACACCTGGTTTGTTGACAGGTCCAGTTACATTCATAAAGGAGAGCGCTATTCAGGCTATGCTGTTACCTCTGCCTATGAACTCATAGAACGTTCCCCTCTCCCTTCCAATACTTCTGCTCAGAAGGCTGAACTTATTGCCCTTACCTGTGCTCTAACCCTAGCGAAAGGATACTCTGTCAACATTTATACAGATTCCAAATATGCCTTTCCACAGTCACACATGCCCTTCTCCACCACATTATCCCCTGTTTTGGCCTCCCTTTAACCATCCAGAGTGAAAATGGTCCTAGTTTTATTTCCCAAATCTCCCAACAAGTTGCCACCTCTCTTGGTATTCAATGGCAACTGCAAATCCCGTATCATCCCGAATCTTCTGGAAAGATAGAAAGGGCTCACCTTACCCTCAAAACTCAATTAACCAAGCTGTCCTTAGAACTCCATCAGTGGATTTCCCGCCTCCCTATTCCTTTCCTGCCTCCATGCTGCCCGCTGTGTTCCAACTTTCCTTAGCCCATTTGAACTTATGTATGGTCACCCTTTCCCCATTGGTAACATACCCCCTTCCTCTTCACCTCTCCTGGGTGATTATCTTCCTACCCTTTCTTTCACCCAGCACCTCCTCCACTACCATGCTGATACCTTCCTCCCCAAACCTCAGGATGGAATTGAAATTCCATCAACTCCTCTAGAACTGGGAGATTGGGTCCTCTTGAAGGTTCACCCAGACCAAGTCTGCCCCCTCCATCCCAAATGGGAAGGACCTTATCAGGTCATCCTAACAGCCCCCACAGCAGCCAAACTATTGGATTCACCTATCTAGGCTTAAAAGGGCTCTGGAGCCAGCAACCCCAGACATAGACCAATAAAAACAACAGAAGATGGACAAGCCAGAGGGACCCCAGCCAGACACCCCACCAGACATTTATACCTGCACTTGGATGGGGACACTAAGGTGACATTACGGAAGCAACAGACCACCTGAGTAATAAGACCTCACAGGTACGTGCTGAACAAGTTTCTGGGAACTGGCCTTTGACAGGGAGACTTTATGGACTATACACTAACTGAGCTGTAATCCCCAAACCCTTTATTCCGGCCTGTCAAAATGAACTTTATACAAAAAACCATAGTCGCAGTTACTGGCAGGCAAATTGCTCTCTCCATGCTCTTACATGAGCGCCATTACAGCACCCTCACCCAAAACTCTAATAGGGGCCCTGATCAACACCCCCACTCAGCAGGAAGCAGTTACAGAAGACTGACCACCACCCCTTTTCCTAAGAATAGTTACCAAACCCAGAGGGGGAATTTGTTAGGCCATGTTTAAGATGGTAACAGGAACCTTCTTATCTTAAAAGCCATCTTGTCTTGCTTTGTACCTTGTACCTGCCAGCTTGTTTGCCTTAGGCCTGGAGAAGCCACCTGGAATGTAGAAACCATCTTATTCTGTCTTGCTTAGTACTTGTTTATCTCCTAGGGGCTTGTGATCAGCGGGAGACAATGCAACGAAAACCCCCTGAAGCATTGAAAGGGGAACAACCTCGTTTACCCCTTCTTATAAAACTCCATACCCCTTTTTGCTCAGGGAGGTTATGGTCTTTTCAAGCCTGACCTGCCACAGCTCAAACATGCCAAATAAATTCTAGTAGACCAATTTTGGTCTCCTCTACTCATTCCTAGCCTATGCCTAACAAGTAACCTATGAGAAAGAAACTTAGAAATTATAGGCTGAAGCCCAGCCCTTGACTCAGGCCTTAGAGAGTACTGCTTCTGTGGGTGTGGGGCAGGGGCGGGGGGGCGGGCGGAACTGTGAGGGATCCTCAAGACTAATAAAGACTAGGGTAACGTTTTTAGCCCAGCCAGGAATCCCAGTGTCCCAGACTTCTGGGTCAATTTGACTTTCCCGGGTAGGGGTGAGTATTCAGATGGTCTTAAGTTTGCATAACTAATATTTGGAAGGGTGGTCTTAGGACAGGATTGTCTCCTATTTTGAGAAGATCCCTTCCAAGAAGGGGAGTTGGGCATTCTGGGACCAAAAGAAAGTAATGAATGACATATTTGTCCCAGAGACAGCCCAAAGGAGGAGTGAAGTTCTTAGTGGTGATCTTTCCCACCACACCCAGGACAGTGCAATTTTGGGAGGAAAGCGGTCCGGAGAAGGCAATAAGGACAGAGTAGGTGGCCCCAGTATCCAATAAAAAAGGTTATTGTCCCACATGCCACATCCATGCATACCCTAGGTTCCAGTCCATTAATGGTGACCTCTTGAGGTGGGGCTGACTTGGGGGGCAGCTTTAGCCCTGAGCTACCATCTGCAAGGCAGTTGCGGTCTCAGGTCTATGGGCTCTTAGGCCCGAGGGATAGAGGGCTGCCCAATGGCCTGCACTCCTGCATTTGCAGCAGGGCATTTAAGGAGGCTTATTACAATTAGGATACTCCTTTGCCTAATGACCTGCCACTCAGCACACATGACACTCAGTGTCTTTTGGAGTAAGTTGTGCAGGGCCTGCAGGATGTGACTGTAAACGTCCTGCAAGTAGGACTAAAACTTGGGCATGCTGACCTTCCGTTTCTCGTTTTCCTGAGCCCTGGCCTCCCTCTCCTGGTCGCAGTTGTCAAAGGCCACATTGGCCGTCCAAGGAAGCCCCAGGTCTTTGGAGAAGCTTTTGTAACTTTCTCCTAGTGTCAGAAGTAGATTGGGTTAGATATTTGTCCTTTAATTTACTTGTCCTTCATAAGACTGTAGATCTAGGTTAGTATGTTTAATGAGAGCTTCCCTCAGCTTTTCCAAGAAGGTAATAGGATTTTCATCCGGGCCCTGGCTAATGGCAGACACCTTAAGTAATAAATGGCCTTTTGAAGGCCCACTTTGAGTCCTATCTTAATACAGAGTAAGAAGTGGTGTCTCTCCCACTTTTGAGAATTGCTATTATAATTCCATTCAGGGTCCACTGGTGGGATTGCTGTTTCTCCTACAGGATATTTGTTGTCAGACAGGTATAAATTGTTGGTAAATTTTGTGGCCTCCTTAATTACCTTTTCCTGTTCAATGTCTGACAAAGTTTGTCCCAGAATTTGTCACATATTTCCAGGTCAGTTCATATGTTAAAGTAAGGTATTGGAAAGCATCTATATGTTTGACTGATTGCCTGAATAGTTCTCAAAGTCAGCTTTAATTTGCCTGAGCTCAAGGGTTGAGAACGGTCTGTGTATTCATTGGGGGCTGAATTCTCCTGCGTTTTCTATCGGTGGCAAGAGCTTAGTTGTGGGAGCAGCTTTAGGGGCAGGAGAAGCAGGGGCCAAACCTCCCCTTCCCCTGGTTGGTATTGGAGTCAAACTATGTTACAAAAAATGATCAGTTGGCTTTTTTAAATTTTGAGGATCAAATTGCAACCAATTAGAAAGGATACATCTCAAGGGGATACTGGCGGGAATAAACACTTGATTCCCCATCTAGAAAAGGGAAAAATTGGCTGGGGTGAGGCAAGTTGCCCTGGGGGATGGGCAGTAGCAAGACTGCCCTGTCCCCTTTCTGGATTTCTGGGGGTTGAGAAAGGGTCCTGGTAGTTCCCGCATTCTTCTGGGAGTCGAAAACGGCTCAGTCAGGAGCGGGAAATTATAGGGAGCTAATGGGAAAAGTCCAGGGTATGATTTTGATTATTCCACCCAGAAGGAAGTACTCAAGCCCTCCTGCAAGCAGTTGTCCTTTTGTTCCTCCACCTACCAATCTGCTGGTATTAGCGTTACCCCTTGTTCAAAGTGCTCAACAAAGGGCAATAGTGTTCAAAAAGAACATGACCTTAAGGGGCTGGAGAGGCAAATTTGAGAGGTAAAAGAAAGGCCTGAAAAGGCTGAGAATCTCCTCTCAAGGTGGGAAAGGCAAGAAAAGCTTGGATCCATACTCACTGTGTTCCAAACGGTGGGAGAGAAGCGTGCAATCTGAGTCACAGCACCAAAATGTTACCAGAGTCTCACTTGCAGATGCGGTAGGAATCAAAGGTGAGCAAGCTGATTAATATGCAGGCAGGATTTATTAGTGATACATTCTCAGGGAAGAGAATGGGTCTAGTCAAGGTGGGGGAGAGGAAGACAGAAGGAGGGAGGGAGGGAGGGAGGGAGAGAGAGAAAAAGAGAGAAAGGGAGGTAGAAAGCCCTTGTCCTGAGGATTTATAGTTTGCTGGTGGGGTGAGGGAGTTACATATTGATTTGGCCGTAAAGATGGTGCATGCTCTTCCACCTGAGCGTGTGACCTCCTAAGATGGGTGGAGGTCCATTAACTCAAATCCTTATCTTGTTCCAGACCACCTCTTGTCATCTGTTGTAAAAACAGATATGTGGCTGGAGGCAGTTAATCAAAGCTGGTTATGAGCTTTTCTATAGGTACTACGGACCCTCTCCCACCCCTCCTTCTTCTCCTACATTTTCTAACTTCTACCTAACAGATGGATACAAAGCTCTTCATTAGATTTTGGTTCTGGGCAAGGAACCTATGACTGGATGCTGCCCCTCTAGGGTTAAGAAAGAAATGGGGAAAAGGCAGAAGATGTGGGAAAGAAAAGGGAGCCATTCCCAAAAGCAGGTCAGAGGATGAGTGCAACTGAGTGTGTAAGAAAAACGTTGACAATTTGTAAAACACGTATTTCCACGTTCAACTGCAGAGATTCTATAGGTCTGGGGTGGGGCCTGACAATCCATGTTTTAGATGTTTCCCATCTGATGCTTATGCCAGATTTGTGGACTACTGTGCAGCTTGTACTTAAACAAATCGGGATCTAATTTTTAACTCTGGCTTTGAAAATAAAAGCCTGAGGATATTTAAAGTTAGTTGGTTAGAATACTTATGTCTATTCTCTCTTTGCCTTTCAAGGGGCTAACTCTTTTGTCTTTAACAACAAAGGGTTTTGGGGTATGACCAAGCCCTCCAGCTCCACACTCTGGCCCCCAGGCTTCTGTCCAACTGCCCAGGCCCACCCAGTCCTGCTGATCACAAGCCCCTAGGAGACAAACAAAGTACTAAGCAAGACAGGATAAGGTGGCTTCTACATTCCAGGTGGCTTCTCCAGGCCTAAGGCAAACACAAGCTGGCAGGTACAAGGTATGAAGCAAAACAAGATGACTTTTATGATAAGAAGGTTCCTGTTCCTCTCCTAAATGTGACCTAACAATAACCTCTACTCTCTTCTAAAAACCTAAAATCCTTACAGAAATTAGAATTAGCTGGAGGGTGAGGGTGTTGAGGAGGGTGGGCCATCCCTAGAAGAAGATTGGGGGGAAAAAAAGATTGAAAAATAAGAAAAAGATTGAGAAAAATTTTCTTGGCAGAGAGAATTTAGAGAGGGGAAGACACAGGTGCCCTTGTGTCTGGAGGAACTACCGTGCTTCTCTGAAAATAAGACCAGGTCTTATATTAACTTTTGCTCCAAAAGACGCATTAGGGCTTATGTTCAGGGGATGTCCTCCTGAATAATCATGCTAGGGCTTATTTTCCGGTTAGGTCTTATTTTTGGGGAAACACGATATGTGCTCTTCTGTGGGGGAAGAGCCTGAGACAGTTTGTAGGTTTAATGAGAAAGAGTATCTGTAAGTTTAATGAGAAAGAGCGACGTGCTTCAATTTCCAAAGGCAGAAGCCCAGCAAGACAATAAGAACCTAGAGACGGAATGGCTACACTGTGCATCTAGACAGGCAGAGTTTCAAAGGGCTTCAGAAAGGGCTTGGAGCCTGAGTGTGGTATAGAAGCTGCAGGATGCTGCCTGTGCATCAGTACAACAGGGAAGGGACAGAAACACATGGAATGAAAGGGCCAGAAGGCCAGGAATGAATGAGAAGGGCCTTGGCAACAATTTGACAGAAGACATCGAGAAACAAGTGGTCCCCCCACAGCACAACGTGAGCCCTGGGAACAACCCTGGGAAAAGGGTGAGACAGACATGACCATTTATGTCACCTACCTTTGAAAAAATGGGGTTTTGAAACAGAAATTCTACTGAGTTAAAGATATCTAAATTTCTGTTTCTCACATACCTGAGTTGTGGACACAAGATCCACGTCTTCTGCACTAGAAACTAATAAATGAATTATGGTGGCATCCCATGACAGACCATTAACAGCTTGGAGTAGGTGGGAGGGTGACGGCCTTGCAGATAAGTTTCTCAAAATTCCAGTCAATAGTCCTGATATATTCATTCCAAGCCAAAGGTCAGGTATAGAGTTGAAAATCATTTCAGCATACATGTAGTCTCTCTAATTCTAATAAGACATTTGGAAGTAGGGCAAAGAAGTTGGGTTGCCAGATTTAGCAAATAAATTGTCCCATGCAATATTTGTGATCTTGGAAATACACTTACACCAAAAAAGTATTAATTGTTTATCTGCAGTTGAAATTTAAAAGGGTGTCTTATGTTATCTGGCAAAGAAGGGAACTCATTTATACATGTCCAATAAGACATCCCCCAGTGTATGCTGCTCTGGTTACCAGAAGCCCTCCTGTACCCCAGAAATCCTGCCACGGCCCTCGCTGAGAGGCTGCTAGACATACCTCAGTGAGAAGAGGCAGGAATGTCAGTGGGCTCAGCAGCCTCATAAACATCTCAGGCTCCATTCTCTCCATCTGCCCCACTGGCTGTAAGAGGTTCTAGAATGCCTCCTGGAGTAATGAATTGAGTACGTGTTCAGGGCCCATCCATGTGAACTACCAAGTGTATGAGTTTGACTGAACTATTAGGTTAGTGCAAAAGTAATTGCAGTTTTGGACTGTGAATTTTAAATCATTTGAATCATTATAATCATTCAAACATATCTTTATTAATCAAAATAGGAACCATTACAATCAACACATTTTTGCCAATGAGAAATAAGTTTGTTTATTCCTGTAGCATAAAAATCCATACTTCGGGATTCAACGAACTCTTGGAAAGCATTTTCTGCATCCTGTGGTTGTGGAAGCATTTTCCCTGCAAAAAGTTGTCCAGATGCTCGAAGAAATGGTAGTCGGTTGGCAAGAGGTCAGGTAAATATGGCAGATGAGGCAAAACTTCGTAGCCCAACTCGATCAACTTTTGTAGCATTGGTTGTGCCACGTGCGGTCGGGCGTTGTCATGGAGAAGAATTGGGCCCTTTCTGTTGACCAATGCTGGCTGCAGGCACTGCAGTTTTCGGTGCATCTCATCGATTCGCTGAGCATACTTCTCAGATGTAATGATTTTGCCAGGATTCAGAAAGCTATAGTGGCTCAGACAAGAAGCATACCACCAAACAGTGACCGTGACCTTTTTTTTTTTTTTTTTTCTGGTGCAAGTTTGGCTTGGTAAGTGCTTTGGAGCTTCTTCTCAATCCAACTACTGAGGTGGTCATCACCAGTGTATAAAATCCACTTCTCATCGCACGTCACAAGCCGATCGAGAAATTGTTCATCGTTTTGCGTAGAATAAGAGAAGACGACACTTCAAAATGACGATTTCGTTTCTTGATTTGCCATCAGCTCATGAGGCACCCACTTATGGAGCTTTTTCACCCTTCCAATTTGCTTCCAATGCTGAATGACCATAGAATGGTCACCGTTGAGTTCTTCGGCAACTTCTCGTGCAGTTTTAAGAGGATCTGCTTCGATGATTGCTCACAATTGGTTGTCAACTTCCGATGGCTGGCCACTACGTTCATTTTTAGGCTCTCCTCTCCTTTGCAAAACTTCTTGAACCACCACTGCATTGGGCGTTCGTTAGCACTTCTTGGGCCAAAGGTGTTGTTGATGTTCCGAGTTGTCTCTGCTGCTTTACGACCCACTTTGAAATCGAATAAGAAAATCGCTCAAATTTGTTTTTTGTCTAACATCATTTCCAGAGTCTAAAATAAATATAAAATAAACAGCAAGTAATAAGTCATTAGTACAAAACCATAAACTGATAAATATGCATTAAAATGATGTATAACATAACCACATTTATTTAGGAATATATTCCAATATCAAATGCCAAATTTCAACAATGCAAAAACCACAATTACATTTGCACCAACCTAATGCCCTTCTCTTTTAGATTGGTTCCTGAAAGATTGTAAAGATGAAAAATAATGCATGTGAAACGCCTGGTGAGGTATGTGGTATGCCGTGGGTTCTCCATGGTGCTATCATTTCATACATTTTTTACTAAGGAAGAGTGTAGGAGACTTCAAATCATATTCCTTGGTCTCTTCCTTGCTTCTGGAAGATCCTGCTTAGATATTGCAATTATTTGGGGATACAATTTGTCCTGTTGTAATCCTAGGTCTATGTATTTCTGTCTATAGCATACATTTTACAGTATCTTCTTTTAACCTGGTCTTTCATACTGAAGAGTTTATTTACATCTAAAGAAAGGAATGGCACCCTGAAATTATGCTCAGGTACCCTAGTTGAGTGTCCTGATTCCAATTCCACCCTGGGGAGTGGGGACAATGCTGAGTTATGTGAAGCTTTTTTCTGTCTGCCTGATCAATTGTTTAAAAGGGAGAATGTAAACATAAAGCCATTTATGCAATACATATTTCCAAAAGGAAGTCTATTTGAATAAGTGTTTACTCAAAATACTTAAAAATAAAGTTACAATACAACCATTTCTACATGTCCCTAAATGGCAGAACCTATGTCATCATCACGTTTCTATCTGCAGAACATATGGCCCAGAATACAGGAAATATGTGTTGAGTAGTATTCCAAAGGTCTGTTAGAAAATATATATCCTTCTCTCTTCAGTTCACAGGTCCTATTTTGGTATATTCCCTCAGGAAAAACACTGTCTTAATCTGATTACATAAAAGTTATTTTTTTCTATTTATTTCTGACACTACAATTAGTATGTGGTCTGAAGTAAATTGTGTTTAAAAGGAAAGGGAAGATTAAAGGTGTTTTAACAATAAAATATTATTTTAACAAATTTTGTTTTAAAGTATTTTTGAAATACACTGCAAAAATTACACGACATAAAAGTTATCGAGGGAAATAACAAATTGCAAAACCTTCTATGAGTATGCATTCATCCATTCAATAAACATTATCCAGTTTGTGCCTGGTACTCTGGATATAAATTGTTAGGAATCCATGAACTGGGGTCTTTTCTTTCTAATGTATTATTTATTAGTCCTTCATTATTTACGACACTAGTAAGTGATACTCTGCACTTCTGTAGCACTATTCCTTCAAAGTACCACTCTTCTTCCCTTTGTATATTTTACAGCTTTTGAATTTGGGTCAATAAGGAGCCAATATGGACTCAGAAGACTGACTTATGGAGAGGAAATACATGAAAGGTGAGTTCAGATTAACCGTGAACCTCACAGAATTTTTAGCAGTGTTTTCAGAAATGGCTCGTCGTGACAATTGGTCGGAATTTAAAATTTGCTCTCTCTTTTCTCATCTCAGCCCTCCTTCCGTCTCTCTTCTATCACTCCTTAAGCATTTCCCCTTTCTTTTCTACATTGCTTGCGTGGATAGGAAGTTTTCAGTGAAAGTTGCTAAAAAATTTTTTTTTAATCTAACAAATGATCTGACTGTCTTGTTCAGATCTCGTATGGCACCAGCCACTGCATTTTCTTTTCCTTAGTTTGAGATTGGGGCTGAAAATGTTTCAGAACTATTGAATTTTTCCCTCCCTCAGTTTTCAGTATTTTCCAAAGGATTCTGCTCTAACATTAGTGATGGAGCAAGTGAAAGGGAAAAGTCAGCTGTCTTTTGTTGGGAAAGCCAAACTGAACCATGGGAGAGGAATGACGCTAGTATCTGAGAAAGCATAGCTGCAAAGTGTGGGCCCATATGTGATGAGGAATTAAGGGAGAGGAGTGTGCACAATGGCCAACAGTGAAAACAGAAAAAATTGCTTTTCCTCCCAATTGTCTACTCCCGGTGCCCTTTTGTAGATTTGTCTCTTCACACACCCAGAGGTAGACCACTACCTGTTTGCAGAATGACTGCAGTTCTACATGGGACTATCTAGTTTGAGAAAGACAAGGGATTATACTCAACTGTCAGCAAGCATGAAGCTAAAATCACTCACTGATCTTAGCACTTCATCTAAAAGGGATGGGCTTAAAAGCAGGTGATTCTTGTAGGAAGTGCTTATTAGTTATAGCTGACTCACAGGAGGTGTAAAATTTTATGACCAAGCAAGCAAAAAAGAGCTGGTTTAACTATTACCAATTTAAAGCATCTAAGTTGTGGCTTGGATGTAATTGTGGCTAGTAGAAGCTGGTTTTTGTTTGGTTAGGGCCTTTGTGGAAACTTATGGTCTACTTCGATGTTTTAATTTTATGCGTGGTGTAAGTGGTGGAACTGAAACCTTCCTGTGTCAAGGTCCTTTTCCGTAACTGGGGGTGTGGTGTGTTTTAGTAGGCTTTTCTAAATGTCTGCAGAACTGCCTATTTAATATCAAATGTTGAATAGTATAACCACTCATGTTTGCTGTGGAGAATATTTGAAGAGTTCTTTTTGTTTTTTGAAGAACCACATGTTTGGTTGCTCACAATATTTTATAGTCCTTACAATGGACCCAAACAAGGTGAGTTATGTTGAGCACGTAGGCCCTGGGTTATAGGTACTGGCTTAAAACATCTTGTTAACTAACCATCATGTCTGGTTAATTGTTCTGCTAAACCAATTCTGCTACCTATGGTAATAGAGAATAAGGGTTACTAAATCCAGAATTTCATTTCGGGTAATAGTGAACTTCCTTTGGAAAAAGAAGCGAATGAAAACAAAAAGGAAAAAAAATGTTTTTAATTAAATTAAAATGTTTAATCTCATTTCTGCTCACTTTGTGGTAAAGTTTAAATGTATCAGCTATTAAATAAGGGGGAAAAAATCTACATGCTCTATAAGCCGCTTGTTCTTCAACTCTTACATAAATTGTTGGTTGTTGTAGATAAATGAAGAACAGGAATTCCTGAGCTTGTTCTTTACAGAAACTTTGGTTAACTCATTGCCTCGATGCCTGGATCTGAAGTGTTCATATGAACAAACGAGTTTATATTTGGCCTATAAGAAGGGAGGTGTATGAGCCTTTTAAAAATGATTTTTGATTTCCTGTATTTCACAACTTTTTAGGCCTTCTCTGTTGTAGGAGAACTCTAGGTGTGTTATGGAAAGAATACTTTGGATGACCAAATCCAGGGACTCTGTAGACTAAATAATCCATTATTACTAATTTTTTTCCCCAGAAGTAACTTCTGGAGAAAATACTATGTCTGAATACTTTCTTGACCTCATGGCACCTACTTAAGAGATCAAGTCATTAGACGTAAGTAATCTGTTTAATTACTTTTATGACTTGCCAAGTAGAAAGCTGCTATCACTCCTGTCCTTACAGTTAGGAATGTGAAGTCTATAGATTTTACTCCAAGTTGCCTAACTTCTTATCTAGCATTTTAGCTATTAGATGCTATCCCAGTACCAAGACTATTTCCTCGTTGAGTTCCTGCTTGCTTTTTTTTACCTTAAAAATAATTTTGTGAGTGCTTTGGAAAGAGAAAAGTCAGAAATTCTAAGGAAGTAGTCTGGTATTTCTTTTGAGAATTTCTCCGTGCTCATAGCTTCTTGGATTATGAGGTGGTTTACTCTATATCTGTGCTTTTTGTTTCTCATGAGTCAATTCTAAAAGAAGAAAAAAAATTGCACAAATAAAGAAGGATATTTGGGGATTAGAGCATTTGTTAAATACCTGTGCTCATGTATATTTCATAACTAATGTTTAGTTTCAGACTTCTGACATTTTACATGTGCTTTTTAAATTCTGTTGGCACGGTTAATGTTTAAAACACTGCTTCTCAATTGTCATGTGCATAAGAGTCACCCGGCAATCTTGTTAAAATGCAGATTCTGATTGAGTAGGCCTGGGACAGGCAGAGATCCTTTATTCTAACCAGCTCCCAGAGACTGTGCGGATAGTCTGTAAGTAGCAAGGGGCCAAAAGACACCATTTAAACTGGGTCGGTTATGCCTTTCTAGTGGTGGTGGTGGACGTGTACATTAAGGTTGTTGGTTGTTAACATGTTAATTAGTAGAATGCTCTTGAAAAGAAAAGTCTTAAGTTAGGGTCTGATAAATTTGAGCATTCTTTAAAAATGCTTTAAAAAAAAAAAAAGCTTGGTACCCAGTGTAAGCAAATTGAGCTTTGCAAGCATTATGTATAGTTTTACATAGCTTGCAACCTTAATGATGAGTCCAGTGTTCTAATGTAACTGATGAGTTATATTAAGAAAACTAAACTAAGCCAACAGATTTATTGTATGGGATAAATCCAATAGTATGTGTAGAATTTGGGGGGTGAATTATCAATGTTAAGTGCTAGCATTTAATACATCATAACACAGTCAACTTTAAAATATAATGTACTAGGTAGAAAGAGATTCTTGTATTGTATACTGACACATACTAAATGCTGAGATTAGAAACCAACACATATTAGGTTCTCTATAATTTTTTTGAATGTTTAGATTATGGTTATAAATTGTAAGTATCCCAATCCTCCTTTCACCTTGATCTCAATTGTTTGTTTATCCTAGTTTATATCTGACCTATAGCACAAAATATCTAATCCTACTTGATTCGTTAACTGTTTTAATGCTAGGCTAGGACTGGTCTTCCCAAATTTGGGTATATTATTTCATCCAGTAAAAACTGAGTTTTTAGAATTGATGAGTTTAGAAATGTGTCTTAAACTATAATGGAATGTACATAAATACATGTATGCCAATGGCTAGTATGCACTGACATACGTAGTTAGAAAGAGAAACAATCTTATATGGCATGTTGGAATTAAGTGATATATGTAGTTAATTAAAATTTGATTATTAGTTAATTCATTTAGTCTTAAGTATTACTTTATTCCCAAAAGACAAAACAGTTAAGAGTAGTATGATGTACATCTTTAAATATCTTTCCAGTGCTGTGGTCCCACTTCCTAAAATCTCAACCCCACTTTGCATTTCTACAGTTGAGATTGAAATGTATAATATAACGAAATTTTTAAAAAAATCTATTACTTTCATCGTATGTTTCTATCTAAGGAAACACTTGGTAATAGTTGTCTATGAAAACTATGTGTGGAAGACTGTGGAGATCTTTCTAAAACTACTCTCAATATAATAATAATTTGCTTCAATAGACATCGTAGCAGATACCTCACTTTATGTTGATAGGGTGAGATAAATACATAATTTTCTAACTTCTTGTAATTGTCAGCTTTAAATACTTCTTTGACCAGAATTGTCTTATCTTTTGAAGAATATACCTATAAAGGTTGTTTTTCAACCCAGGTTGGGTTTAGATGAAATTGTATTTTATTTGTAATTAGTGACTACTCCTTTTCTCTTAGAGAAGGGTCAGCAGCCTCTCTATTTGCTAATTTATAATTGGCAGTTACCATATTATATGAGGAAAAAATTAAAAAGTTTTGTGGAGGAGAGGGACCTTAGTAACAATAGACTTTTCATAAATTGAGATCTCTCCCAATACACCGTCTGTTTTGGCTGAAAAAATTGGATCCAGGATTAAGAAAAGTGAAGTTGGGTTAATCTTTGTTTCCAACTTGATTATTGGGAAGGAATTCCTGTCCTTCTGTGTTTTGTGTCATGTTCTGCTACTTGGTTTGAATATAAATAGCTGTTAGTTTTTCTCATCCTTCACAGCATTCTTTTGTTTCTATGATATACATAGAATTCTGTTGATATTGCTAATGTGGCTTCTCTCTCAGACTTGGAGACCTAATGTACAATATCCATTGTACCCAAATACTGCGTATCTTCTTCTGCTTCTTCCTTTCCTGGAAGAGTGATGTACTCTTCACTCCCATCTTACACCGTAACTTTATATCCCCATGCCATGATGGGGGGTACTTGGTCCTTGCAGTCCCAGGTGATCTGAAGCCAGCTATTTGAGTCTGGTCTTTCCAATGGCTATGACAATTGGACTTGTAACTTCAAACTGAATTTCAACAGAGGAACAATGTTTTTTTTAGAATCCCAAGCTTTGCACAGAAGTTAAGGCATCCCATAGTGAGGCTGAGTACTATTTCAGGGTTCAGTTAGGCAGTGGTAAATTTTGAATGCAAATTTCTTCTTGCCTCTTTTTCCTTCTCTGTTGTCAATACTGGTAAAGTTTGCAATAACTCAAGTCATATGAATGTGGGACTAACGTATTATTTATTGTTCCTTCAAATATTGTTTTATTTCAAAGAAATAACTGAAAGGTGGGGTAAACAATTGAGATCAAGACTAACAGGGGATGTGGATTTCATCACATTTCTAAAAATCCCACCAATTTTCTATTCTGAAATTTCGTCTTGTTTGTCCTAGCTCTTTTGCATGTCCTTTCCTTTCAAACCTTGGCTATGAAGGCTGTCCCACACATTAATTTACAGTCCCCAAAAGGGATGATTTTGAGTTACAGCCAGTATACTCTGCTATGCTGGAAATTCTGAGTCTGGTAGGGTGAAAGGGAAAAGGATGTGGCTATAGTTCCATCTCCTATATATGTGGCCTAGTTAAAGATTCAGGTAACATATCTTCCCTGTGAGTTAACTTATTTGGAATTATTTTATTCTACTTGTCAAATACCTAGCTAGGAATTGTGAAAGAGAAACAATTATGTTTAAGAAGGATGAGGTACTTCAGGTGGAAAAGTCTAGTGGTAAGGGAGTAGAGACGGGCATGAAGCTAGAACACGGGAGCAGAAGAGGAAGTAGATTAATTTTGTCTGTCATATTTGGCAATTTTTAATAGTCTTGGTGCTTATGGTCAGAGATGCCACTGAAAATTATTTGCTCTGTAAACCTATGTCTGATGCAGCAAGATTCCTTAGGTGCTGAAAGGTATTACAAATTCTGAGGTGCTGTAAGTTTGGTTTTACAGTTTGACTTGTATGATTTACGCAGTGATTTAAAATTCCACAATGCTACGCACCTAGTAAGTGATAGACTTGAAATTATTAATTTGGGACTCCAAAGCTATTTATAAGTTTTGAAGTCAATTGTCTCCAATGGAATATAAAGTCTGTTTTTTTGTTTTGTTTTGTTTTTCTCCCTAATTATTTGGTTGTCTCAAATCTTAACAGAGAAGTTGGGTTATAGTCCTGCCTAGCTCGATCAAACAAATGTGCTTTTTGAATTCTCTGGACTCCTGTCTGGTCCGTTGAATGAGGGCTGGACCAAAGCCTTTCTAAGGGTCAGCTCCTACAATTTGTACATTTTGTGGATTCAGGCTTTGAGCCAAGTTCACTTATGCACTTTCCTAAATATAACGCCTTCTATTTGGGGTTAATACTTTGTACTTTTATTACTGATGATATACTACTTACCTCTAATGTGAATCGACATGTAGGTAATAATTGTAACCATTTATTGCATTTCTTGTATACCAGATAACAGATACTAAGTGCTCTACATAGATGATCACAACAGCTCTATAAAGTGGATTTTAAAGTTTCCAATTCATAAAGGAGGAATCCAAGGCTCAGGTTTTGACTTATCCAAGGTCAAGCTAGAGTGGCAGAGCCAGAATTCCAAGCCTTGTGTTTGATAACAAAGCCCCTATATTTTTAATGGAACATTAATGAAACTGTATATATTTTCTAATTCTGTTTGAGGATTAAAGATCACGGACACTGTTTTTTCAACCCCTCTTTTTCTTTTTATATTATTAGCTGCTTTGATTTTATTATCGTTTACTTTCTGCCCGCTTATCAATGGGGAGAAGTAGAGTGGGAAGGAGGTTATTGCTTTGATATTACATGCCATTTTCAAAGTAAGTTTACAGCCAAGAGCAGTAAAAGGAACGGAACCCCTGGCTTTGTGCCTCTGCGGCAACCCGCTCATCTTCTTCCGCTTCTTCCTTTCCGAGAAGTCGCTTACTTCCGTTGAACTACGTTGCCCAGCGTGCCCCGCGGCCGAGAGCGCGCGGGCTTAACCGGCCCTTCCTTCCTCCTCTCCAATCACCCGGTCGCAGAGTGATGATGCAATTGAGTCGGGCGCTGACGAGTGACGGAGCTCTGGCTCGCGACCGCGGCGGCGGCCGTAGCTGCCGCAATAGGCACAACAGCAGCGGCGACTGCAGGGACGACGACGACGACGACGCCGGGGCGGGCGCTGTGCGCAGAGGGGAGGGGTAGGCGGGCGGCGCCGGCGGCTTCAACTGCGGCAGTCACGGCTAGGGCGGCGGAAGAAGAATCGCCATGAGCTGGCGGTCTAGTTAGGCCTAGCAGCGAGAGTAGCCGCTCTGGTGTCCTCTGCGGGGGATCTCCATAGAGACCGTGACACACACAGAGGAGGTGGTCCGCGGGAGTCCGCCGGAACGGAGCCAGTTACTGGGCCTCTGTCGCCGCCACGGCCTTCCCAGCTGCCAGCGCGCATTTTCTCTTTACTCTGCTCGCAACCTCGCGGTTCCTGGTGTGCCTGTGCCTCACGGAGTGGGCAGCGCGGACGGACTTTTGGGTTGGGGCTGGGCGGGGTGGTGGCTCTAAGGCGGCCGCCTCTGCCTCTCCCGCCCCCTTACCCGCCCCGGAGCGGGAAGCAGCCGAGGCTCAGCCATGGCCTCGGGAGCCGGAGGAATAGGAGGGGGCGGTGGCGGCAAGATACGGTCGCGGCGTTGCCATCAGGGGCCAATTAAGCCTTACCAGCAAGGGCGACAAAAGCACCAGGTACGAGACCCCGACTCTTGGGTGGTTTAGCGGGTCGGTAACTCGGCGGGAGGGAACTGGAGGTGAGGGCCCTGGTGCCCCACGTGGAGGGGACCCGAGGGCTTGACGAAAGGCTCGAGCGAGGCGGCAGGAGCTCAGGCCGCTGGGATGGCGATGGGAAGTGGTCTAAGACAGGCCGATCCTTGCAGCAAACACGTGTGGTTCCGGCCGCCTCTTCCCAACCCTCCCGGCCATGGGCTTCCCCCAACAGGCACAGGGCGGGAACAGAAATTCTAGGCCCATAATGCGCGCGTTTCTTTCGTTTTTGGCGGGGATTGCGGGGTTTGAGGGTATTACTCAACGTCCTTTCGAGGGAGAAAGGAAAACGATGTGACTGGAGGCCCCTACACTTGTTTTCTTAGTCTCCCGCGTTTCAGTGTGTAGAAGGGGCCTGCCGCGAGGCTTCTGCCTCCGGGGCACGGGATTGACCGGGGTGCTGTTACCCTAAAAGTGGAATAACCTAGTCTCAGCCTAGTAATTAATTCTCCCTCTCCCCTACCCTTGTCCCTCCCTGGTCTGAGAGCACTAGCTTAGATTTTTTTTTTTTCTTAGCGGGGTTATAGTTACGGTAGTAGTGGGGCATTTTGAAAGTCCCTCTCCACCCTTACGTCTTTTCTGCGCTGCGAGACACTTTTTCTCGCCCCTTATGCCCCTCCCCCACCTTATGTTTTGGAGGTTAGAATTGGCCATTATGCACAGTTGACCAGGACGCCACTTCTGATCTCATGCACAAAATATTTTAATATTATGGGGCGTATTCTAGAAGTTTAGGTACTTTTGACTCTCCAGGAATGTTGGTGCGCTTATAATTTAAGCACCTTGTACACTCAGGGGTGTTTGAAATTATGAAAAGGAATTTATCCTAATAAAAGTTATTTATAAAACTTCTCAGTGATATTAAGGTGCGAAGTAAGTGTGTCTTAAACTTGTTAAAAAACAAAAGTAGAGCAAAAGGGTCTGATAACTTGTTGCATCTTAAAGGTAGACTTCCTAGATTGCTTTATTCTGGATAATGAATATATGTTTGCTGGTGTTAAATTGTATCATTAAAAACAGCATTTTGAAAGTAAAGACTTGGAAATTTTTAATAGTAAAATTGTGGTTTATAATTTTAAGTATTTTCCTACTAATGGTTAGAAGTCTTGGCATTACTATGAAATCCCACCAGTTTTCTCTCAGATATATATAAAGAAAGTGCTTGGTTTTCAGATTTCTTTTTGAGGAACAGGGACTTGCAGGCAGATTTAAGATTAGAATTCAGGTCACAAGCCTGGCCATTTAACCTAATCCTTTTGTAGAATGGAAGTTAGACACATGCTTTTTGTTTCTCGTGAAGAAAAACTTTGCTTTTTTAGATCTCCTTAAAGTTACTACATAAGAAAATGAAGTGTTTTAAATACAGATCATTGGATGGTCTCTGGGCATTTTAGAAAGGAACTAATATATTCTGGGTGGCAAAAGTTATAATCACAGCTTCTTTTTAATGCTCTTAGGTAAAAAATCTAAATTTGGGGGGTGATGCCTTAACAAGATAACACTAAGATCCAAACTCTCTTAGAGCTGCTATGATTTTAGGTTGTGCAGTTCTGTTTTACAGCTTCATAATTTATCATTTCCCTCATCCAAAATACTTTCAGCTTCTTGCCTCAGCCGTTTAATTGGAAAAGAAAATATATTTCTCGCTTTGGATTCAGGTTTAAAGATGTTTGGTGATTTTTACATCAACACTAGGTGTTACTTAGTATTGGCAGAAAATAGCACATAAAAGTATCCAGGAATATATAAAAGAATATTATATGTAATATTATCGAGTTTTAAATCTGAAAATAAGGACTTCCTTTACTCCTTACTGGGACTTTTGTGGACTTACCGACTACCTGCTTGCTGTCTACTACCCTAGGCTACCACCTCTGTTTTGCAGCAGCTGCTGAGTCATCATGAATAGCAAGCAATTTCATGACATGGCATGTTTTATACGAATGTTATTTGATTTAAGTGTCCAAGGGTTTCTGGGCAAAACTGGGGTTTTTGGTTGTGTAGTAGAGGGTTGGAATAAGAATGAGAGATCTGGCACTGTTAGCTAATGGAGGTTTGCCATTGCCTGTCAGGCCAACTGGCTTGTGCTGTCACGCATTACCTGCGACTTTTGCATGTGTTCCACTGACTTGTAATTTCCTGTTTTGACTTCTTCTGGATTAGCTCTGCTGAGATATATCTGAAGTTTACGTTTTTTCTTTTTAACTTCTGATCATTAAAATGCCATCTTGAAGTTGTGGCGACAGAAATCCATTGTCTTAATTAACTGAAGGTTAGGAACTTAAGAATGGTAGAGGCAAAAATGAATAACATCCCCGAATAATGTAAGTTGACTATTTTCACTTGCCTTCTCTCCCACATCCCTGCCCCCCCCCCCCCCCGCCCCCAATTCTTAGCCCACATACATTTAGGAAATGCTGTCATTTCTCTAGTTGGGAGTGAACCAGTCACTGAAGAGGATGTGGTTAGTTCATGTCACCTGTTCAGTCCCCTTTCCGATTTCCTTTTGTGCAGATTGTCAGGCCCAGAAAGTCAGCTCTGGAGAGGTCAAGCTGCTTTTCTTAGGAGCCACCCCAAAAAACTCATTGAGCCCATGGACAAACGAGAACCATGGCTCTGGTAGAACTTACTGCCACCTCCTAGTGCAAGGGAACTACTTATTGTTGCGCTTTTTGGGGGGTGTGCTTCAGAGGTTTTATCTTCTGGTTTGGAGCTAAGGGAATCCATTAATTTTATCTTCCTTGGTTGTAGTTTGTCTTACAAGTCAGTTCCTGCATTAGCCTATTTGAAAAAGAAGGGGAGGAAACTCCATTTCTATTCAGTAACTTAGACCAGGAGTCTGCAAATGTTTTCTGTAAAGGGCCAGATAGTAAATATTTTAGGTTTGTTGCTGAAAGTTCTTTCCTTTGTTTTCACAACCCTTTAAAAAATGTAAAATCATTCTTAGCCTGAGGCCAGTGTAAAAGCCAGCCAAGGGCCGAATTTGGCCCACACACCATAAGTTGCCTAAATAACACTCCCTTATATGTTAGTGTGGGTTTTTGGTGGTGGTGGTGTTTTGTTGTATTGCTACCTTCTATATAATACTTTGTTCCAAATAAGTATGTCCTACTTGGTATCTGATGACTAAAGAGTGTTCTCAGTTTTGAAAACGAGGGATATTTAGAGGTTGAATACTGAACTCATTCCAGAAGTCACTAAGAAGTTTTGACTTATTTTATCTTTATTTGCTTTGTCCTAGATGTTTAATTCTATCCATGGTAGTACCCTGTTTCCCCAAAAATAAGACCTAGCTGGACAATCAGCTTTAATGCATCTTTTGGAGCAAAAATTAATATAAGACCCGATATTATAGGATAGTATAGTACAGTACAGTATAGTATAGTATCAGACCCGGTCTTATAGTATAGTAAAATAAGACCGGGGTTTGCTCTAAATGAGACATTAGAGCTGATTGTCCGGCTAGGTCTTATTTTCGGGGAAACACGGTAGGAATGGAAAGAGTACTCTAATCAAGTCAAGCACTTGGGTTTGAATGCCTGTCTGCCAGGACTTGTAATCAACTTGTAAATAAATACAAGTTATTTAAGTACTCTGTGCTTAATTTACACATTTGTAGAGCAGAAATTGTTCTGAGAGTTAAATGAGATAACAGAAGTAAAGCTCTTAAATCAGGGCCTGGCATATAAAGTAAGGACTCATTTGTAATTACTGTGATTAACTAGAAACTTTTGATTTAAATGTTTTAACTGCCTATGAATTCTGCTGCCTCTTTCTAGTGGTTTTTCCTTTATATACCCACGCTCAATCTTTTATAGGCTCATATTGGATTTAAGGACTTGTTTGCTGAGTGATGAGGCCAAACCTTAAATTATTGCTACTCTCCTAAGTGCTTACTTTTAACATATTTTCTTTGTAGAAATGCCAGTCATTTAGATATATAGGGAAATAAATCCAAGTATTGAGTTGTTTGAAGAAAGGTCATATTTTGGTTCATGATGAGAGGCCCTTGTGTAGTTTATGATTTTACCACATTTTCTCATGAGTGACAAAAGGGCCCAGGTGTTGTTTCCATTTCCTGGAAAGTTCCCTGATGAGGCAGGTATCTGTTAGTTTTAAGTAAAATGAAGACTTTGGTCTGATGACCCTAATTTAAACCATTTTCATTAGGCACAGTGTATTATTGGAAAAATATGTTGATCTTTTATTCTCAGAAATGTTTTCTTTGTAGCTACTTAGTTAATGGTCATGGCGGTAGCAGAGTTTGAGAAGGGTCTTCTGTGTTGGGAAGCCCAGTTTAAAGTCTCGCCACCAGGTACAATTTACTGTGTTTACTGTCAGAACAGGACAGGACAGTGCCTTTTCTGTCTGTGCGAGGAGATATTCCAGTGTGTGTGTCAGTTTGCTTGATTTCACTGATCTTTTCCATAGTATGATTTCAGAAATAAATTCTTACATCCTGTGTCAAACAGATTGTGGACGAAAAGTGGCAATATCTTATAGGGAACTTTGGGTTACACTGCTTTGGCCTTTTAGTGGGTCTCCTGTGGCTAGCTTACAGGTCTTTTAGGGACTCCTTTTCTTGTCCTTGTTGTTTGATTCCTGTTAATTATCCATTCACCACCTCTGTGATATGGATAACTGAAAATAAGAGACTAAGCCAGGCCATGTTTCTCCTTCATGTGTTAGTGACAGAGTATTGAAGGAAGGGGAAATGTGTGGCCCACTGTAGTTTCTAATTTTTTAGCCAGAGTAATGTAAATCTTCTGCTCATGTTTTTTGGCTTGATCTCTTGAAGTTGAGAAGGAAAATGAAAAGTGAATTTTTAGTGGCTAGAAGGATTTGGACGGGGTAGACTGGGAAAGCTTGGCTGTTGACTGCCTGTCTGGGTTGTAAAATATGACAACTAATAGCTTAGATTCCTAGGGTAGATTCACACTACTTTAAACTAGATTCAATGTAACTGTATTAGAATTTGAATACTTCATTATGTTTTTCCCTCATGGAAATAACTGAGTGTTAAAGTCAGAATAGAGACATATTTTTAAACAAGTAATGTTAGAATGGATATATTGAAAAACTGGCAATACCTGGTAGATTACAATGGCATCTAGGTTTTCGCTCTAATTTAGTGTTTTTATAATAGATATTTTTTAAGTCTCATGTGAAGTCTTGTGTTCTTAGTTCTTGTTCTTTACTTGGGCTTGGAGGCAGCAAGGGGAAACACTGATTAAACAGACTATATGAAATAAGAGTTTCAAAAAAGTTTGGGAAGGAGAGTCTGGTGGCATGGGAGTTCAGTAGGTAAGGAGAATGTGCACAGAACCATGGACGAGAACTAAGGGTAGTGACAGTCCCCTAGGAAATAACGGCCGCTGAAAGAGCAGCTAGAAATCAAAACAGCGGTGTATTCTGGGGGAATGGGGCTCCAGACCCTGAAAGATGATGATGGATTATGTTTGATATGTATAGTTAGAGAGGGAGTGAAGTTATTTGGTAAAGGAGATTTTATAGTCTGAGTACTACTGTTTAATAGAGGATATTGTAAGAAGAGAGTTGCACAGAACTGAAGTCAAGAAAAGTACTAGGAATAGAGTGCTATGTAAGAAGAACAAAGGTTGTATAGTAGTGATAAGGAAGGAATTAGTCATGTTGAAGAGATGTCTCTGGTTGTTCTGAGATTTCCAATTGGCGAAAAGATACATAGGAAAAAAAGACCTTTTTTATTAGAAACGAGTTGTGAGTTTGTATTGTAGAAGAGCCTTTCCCCACCTCAGCCTTCTTTCTTTAATCCTTGAAATCAGGTAAAATGGAATTTGTAAAGCTAGTGTCCTCACCGCACCTTAGACATAGATTGTGCTTGATATGTGAGTCATTTACTTGATTTTACTTCTGGCCCCTAAACTGAGTACTCTAATCTCAATGGCATTTTTTAACGTGTTTTGCCAAGTGCAGAACCTTGGAAAGAATGGACTCGATGAGTTTAACCAGTCTGAGTTTGAAGATTCACGCCTTTAATCCTTGAATTTAGCTCATTAGTTGTGATTATGTTGTTAGGCTTACAAGGAGTATTTTTAAGATTTTAATGCTCCGTTTCTTTGTTGATTTTTCTAAGCCCTTCATTAATTTAGCTTTTTGGGGGCCTGACTTTCTGCTTCTTTTCATTTAGTTGGTTTTGTATTATTTATCATTCCAGAGGATGGTTTCAATTTTCCCATGGTCTTGGATAGCTTCACACATTGGTTTTTTGAAGAAAGGATTATTAGTGTAGTGACAGAAATATTATTTGGTTGAGGTACAACTATTACACTGAGCAAATTTATTATTTATTTTTAAGTTCTAGAATCACTGATGTTCTTTTTCGAAACGTGTCATGGAATATTCATGTGTAGGAATAAGAGGTTGGTTGAGCAGTGCAGTCGTAGGAAAATTCAAACCACGCACCAGCTAATCTGTGCGTGAACAGACCTGGTGTCTGCGCTCACAGAGCCAATGTTAGTGCAGGTGATGGACAGACTGATTACATCCTGTTTGACAAATTGCCGTCCTGTAAGAAGTACGGGGCACTGTTGGAGCATATAAGGGGGGGACTGCCCAGACTTGGAGGATCAGAGAAGGTTTTCTGTAGGAAACCTTCCATGGAGTTACATGGTGGCCATTATGCTTCCCTCTGAAGCCTCTGACAGCAGGAAGGAAGCTGATCTGGTAAAGCAGGACATGAGTGTGCACTGCTTAGGAGACAAAGATTAGATGTTCTTTGGTTATACAGTCAAAGGAACCTTTACTTCTATAACGAAACGGTTTTTCCCCTTTGTCAGGCAGGGAAGTACTTCTCCAAATTTATTTGATATACAGGGTCCCTTACAACTTTATAGTCTCCACGCAAATCTGTGCATAATCAGATTTCTTTTTCCAGCAGTTTTAAAACATTGAATACTTGGTAGTTGGTTATTTACTATAAGTTGTTAATTCTTTACAACTAGAAATAAAATGTTTCAAAGATAATCTTTTATATTTACTTGTGGTGTGAATTTCAAAGTTGATATTATGAAGTAGCTGTTTATAAAAGTTGGTGTAATGGTCTGATGTATTTGATTCTCATGGAAATAGGGTGATCATTTAGGTAAAACTTTGTTGTAGTTAAGCTTATACTCAGGGTTATGTTTACTCTGGCCTTAATTGGGATAATAGTCACTGAGTTTGTAGAGGATTTTAGTACACTGGTTCTCCAACTTTAATTTGCATAAGAATCATATCAAGAGTTTTTTAAAACAGACAGATTTCCATTTCTAACATGGTCAGGGTGACACCAAAGCTGCTGATCTAAAGACTCCAGTATGAGGACCACTGTGTTAGTCCTTTTACAGTTACTGTCTCTCTGTATATGTATGTACATATGTATATATGCTATAGAATAAAAGATTACACATAGGTTCTCACACATACACATGCACGTGATTAAAGGGGAATTTTGAAGAACTTCAGTAGTTATTTAATGTTTATTAGATTTTGCAGTCATTAAATGGTTACCATAAGCTTCGTCAGCATGTACCAAGGACACTGCTGTATTTGAGTCTTGGCACTTTTTGTTCCCTCAGTTTAGAAAACTTCACTAGAAATTTGCATGGCTCATGCCTCACCTTTTTCAGGTTTTTGCTTATATAAAATAGCTACCCCATTTGGCTTCCCTGCCTTATTCTTGCCCGTATCACCGAATGATGATGTTATATGTTACATATTATATTTATTTGTCCCCCTAACTTAGAATATAAGCTCCAAGAAGGCAGGAACTCGTTCCCTGCCGTCTCCCAGTGTTCTGTGTCTGACATGTAGCATGCGACCAGTAAGTACTGACTGAATGAGCTGAGTGAAGGAAAGCAATGTCTGCTGTTACATCTATGAGTTAAATAAGATTCCAAAATAGTCCCCAAATAAAGCTTCTCTGTGGCCTATTTATGGACTTCTTTAAGAGATAAAGGTTGGATGTAACTTTTGGGTACTATGAGTGCTGCCCTAAGCGTGGTACATTTGTCCCATTGGTGATAAAGTAGATGAGTCAAACTGATACATGGACTGACTGTTTAATTTTCATTTTAATCATACAAAAAACTCTGACAAGTAGCACTGCTATATCAATACCTTAGGGGCCCATCAAGAAACAGACACTCTGGATGATTGAATGGAGATGTCTTTTAAGAGAGTCTACTTAGAGATATGCTGGTGGTTAAGGAATAACTACGGCGTGGCAGGAGGCCCAGAGACTAGCAATAGCAGAAGCTGCCATCATCCCTCAGACTGGAAGGATAAAGGGAAGAAATGGTGTCAGGAGTGGAGGAGGGACCACCTGTCTAGAGCTGTGGTTTTAGAGATGGGGCGGGCACTTAATCAGAGGGAGCACAGGAAGAAAGACCTCTTTCCTCCCATCCTCAAATATCTGGTGTCTGTCATAGGCCAACCCTTTTAGAAGCCAGTTTGGTGGGACAACTTCTCAAGAATAGAATGAGGATGGGCACGTGAAGCCCAATACAACATCAATCTGTGATTTGGTAGATTTTATTGTGTAGAAAAAGCTAAATTTATGAAGAGAAGTGAGTGGATAGAAAGAAAAATCAGTAAGTAATAGTACAGGTGAAAATCATGGCTAAAGTTTGAGAAACACTGGGGAGACTGTTCTGTAAGCCGCACTGTGTTCTGTACAGTCCACTGGACGATTTGTTTTTCTCATTCATTTTAGAATTTTTTATTGTATATTTTAACGACTGTTGACTAGTGCTCCACGTTATGTGTTTTCCAGATAATAGGATGTTAAGACTTGTAAGTACACATAATTTTATTCACCTCTTGTAGAGGGACTTTTTCCCTGAAATAAATGTATTGTAATTTCATTAAATGTATCTAATTTCCTCATCTCTTTAACGAGAATGGTGGTTCTGAAACTTGAGCACCCATCAGAATCCCTTGGGGGCTTTTGTTAAATCAGGTGAGCCTAC
This sequence comes from Rhinolophus sinicus, assembly GCF_036562045.2. NCBI lineage: Eukaryota > Metazoa > Chordata > Mammalia > Chiroptera > Rhinolophidae > Rhinolophus > Rhinolophus sinicus. The sequence continues at coordinate 62,002,854 of NC_133756.1, forward strand.
CTGCTGAGTGTGGTAGGGCTGGGATAGGGCCTGAGGCGATGTTGATACCGTGTTTCCTCGAAAATAAGACCTAGCCGGATCATCAGCTCTAATGCGCCTTTTCGTGCAAAAATTAATGTAAAACTCATTATATTATATTATATTATTATTATATTGTATTATGTAAGACCTGCATAATATATAATTGGGAAGTAGGAGGAGGGTAGTGATCAGGTTCCAATATATTAAGTTTTGCACCAAAAGATGCATTAGAGTTGATGGTTCGGCTAGATCTTATTTTCAGGGAAACACAGTACATTGGTTAGATTTTAGTTAAGTAAAGGGAAGGTCTGCAAGCAAAGTTCATGAGCTTTAGGTAATGAGCTTTATTATGTCCATTTTGACTGTTCAGTTTTGTGTGCTGATTATTTTCCACAGAAATCTAACGCTGCCCCAGAAGTGACCTTTGGTTAAGTATGGCGTTCATTTTAAGTCTCCATCTGTAAAGTGACCCAGTTAATACCAACTTAATAAAATTATTGTGAGGAGTGAATTGAATAAGATTTATAAACCGCTTAGAATAGTTAGTGCCTGGAGCATAGAAAGCTGCAATAAATATTAATACTGATAGTTGTTACGACACATTTTTTCACTCCTATTACAAGTTACCGTAATAAAATTATATCCTCAAATTTTCAGGCAACACTTGGTATAACGAAATTTTACCATAAAAAAAAATGGGAGATTATTTCTTGAATTTATTATGCTGTCAGTCGTCTATTGTCTTGTCTTTAAAAAAAAAAGTCTCCTAGTTTTGTCTCGATTTTTGTTCTTTTAAAAGACTTTGCAATAAAATAATTGCTTGAGGCAGCTATTGAAGGTATTGTTTATATTGCTTCTTTAATATGCTGAGATCAAAATGGATGCCTTTTCTCTGGGATTATGACATTTTAGTGCATGCTTCATTACTAAATTTAAAGTTTATGTCTCATGGGAAGGACTATTGGAGATTTTTAAGGATTCGAATAATATGGCCATTTGGGGGTAATTATTGGCTCATGAATACATGCTATGGAAGAAAGAAAAAAGCAGGAATTTCATAATGTCTCTACAATTTGTGAAATACTGGTATGTCAGCATTAACTCAAGAAACTGATATTTAGGAAACTTTGTTGGAAACAGTTGTGTTTTTCTTGGTGTGGCTTTCTGTAAGTTGGTACTTATTTAAAAAGATAACATTTCTCAAACTGCCTTATGTGCTTTTTCCCCCAACAGGGCATTCTTAGCAGATTTACAGAATCTGTTAAGAATATTGTTCCAAGATGGCTACAAAGCTACTTCAGCAGGAATGAAGATGTATGCACCTGTTCAACAGACAGAAGAGAGGCACAGCAGGGGCCGGAAAATAGAGAAGATGACCATCTGATATGTGCTGATGAGGAGAGCGCTAATATTCACGATGGCAGAATCACTCCTGAGCCAACAGTCAGTAACACGGAAGGTAAATAGGGCGTGGGTATTATGTTCTGAATGCTGGGTTTCGTGCCTGAATTTTAAATATTTTTATATTGTCTGATGTGGTAAATCTAACTGGGAAGTAGGAGGAGGGTAGTGATCAGATTCCAATTAGATAACTTTCTCATTTATCGGCTTTCTGGTTATAATTAAGGGAGGCAGATACACTATATCAGGTAAGAGGGCAAGCTCTGATGTTAGACTTTGGGTTTGAATTTTCACACCAGCAATCGTTAGACACGTGGCTTGGGGAAGACAGTCTCCTTTCTCTTGTGTAGCCTCATAAATACTTTTGAAAACAGTAGTACATGCAAAGCCCTCAGAGTAGGCCCTGGCGCTAAAGGAGCGCTGTGTAGATGTCAACTCTTACACTGACACTGTGGTACTGGCTCCCACAGCACAGGAATTTGTGTATGGCGGAACTGCAGTTGGCTTCTGTCCTCTGCAGCGCGCCAACAGGGCATTTCATTCATTTGGTCATTGAGTGACCATGCATGTTAAGGCTTGACCGGTTTTGGATCCACTTCCAGCATTTGTGTGTGTGTGGTGGTGGTGGGGGGTTTACAAATAGTAAATAGCTTCAGTGTAACCCATGCATGTGGCATATTTGGAAATGCTACTTTGTCATTTCACATTAAATACTTTTTACACCTCTATTGAGATCCATGTCACATAGGCTTGAGGTAATGCATTTAAGGTGTACAGCTCGGTACTTTTCGACATTTTTTTGAAATATATTACCATTTTTTTGAAATATATTGAGCCTTTCTCTGGTAGACCTCTAAGCTGACTGCTTCCTTGTCACTTTCTTCCCTGGGCCTCAAATGGGCCCCCAGGCTCTCTCTTTCTCTGGATTAGAGACTTCTCGTATGTAAACAGTGTGTATCCCCAGGGACTGACAGCTTCTTTTCCATCCTCGTGTGCTTGCTTGTGAGGATTTACTAACTTGAAGAATTTAATGTAGGTGTCAGATGAACGGAGAGTTTGTCATTTCACATCTGTAAATTCCATTTAGGTGTGCTTGTATTTTCCTTGAAATAATGGAATTAATTCAGTGGTCACCGTGGTCAATTCCAACTTGGATTTTATTCATTATATTACTGAGGTTATAAGGAGCTTTTCTGCTGCATGTATGTATATTATACACACCTTTGTGAATAACTTCTAAACTTAAAATATGCAAAGTGTCAAACTAGAAAAAGTTCTCACAACAGTAAGGAGGATGGTGCAGTGAACCCCATTGTCCCCATCCTCCAGCTTCAAAGACAGCCGACTTGCTGTTGATCTCCTTGGCTCTGATCACACGCCTATTCACCCACCTTCCCACTCTGATTCCCTTGGTTATTTGGTAACGAATTGTGAGCAGCTTTTTGATAATTAATTTCAAAGACTGTTAGCGTTTACTCCCTGTCTTAGTCTGAATCCTGCTCCAGTCTTAAACTTTTAAGTTCCAGAGAGTTCTCTCTCAACTGTCAGTGTGGACCTCTCTCAGTGTTTATTCAGTACTTGTAACCACATAACATTGATTTAAAGTACCACTTAATAACTCCCCAATATGTTGCATGTAGATCTCACTACACATAACACTTCGCAATTTGTTTCCTCTGTTCACCATTATTACATTTGAGTTTGTCGATGCGTTCTCAAAACAACTTAGACATGTCTGCTCTTAAAATAACGCCACATCATTGGAAGCTTAAAATAATTCAGATATAACAGTCCTGAATGTTGTTTAGTGAAGGTTAATTTTACCAGTGTGGCTTTTCCATTAACAGTACCTGGAGCTGGAGGGCACTGTACCGTCTTCAAATAGCACAAATAGTGCAGGAAGAACAGTTACAGAATCTGTGGCCCATTTCAAACCTGTTGTCTGCAGCTTTCCGCTGATGTACCTCTGTGTGCTGCCTGTCTTAGTGAGGGGGAGCCATGGAGTGTCTAGTGTGTTCTGCAGGAGCAGTGGACTGGATCGATGAGGAGAAGTCATACAGTATTTGTCCTTTTGTGACTGGCTTTTTCACTTAGCCTAATGTCTTTAAGACTCATCTATGCTGTAGCATGTACCAGAATTTACTTCTTTTTGAAGGCTGTGTAATATTGCACTGTATGTATATACCACATTTATTCGTTTGTCAGTGGACAATTAAGTTGCTTCTACTTTTTTGGCTATTGTGAATAATGCTGTTAGGAACATGGTTGTACAAATATCTTTGTGAGGAACTGACATACTGTTTTGCACAGAGGCAGTGCCATTTTACACGACTCATGATGTTGAACATCTTTTTCTACCAAGAGTGCATACAGGTTCCCGGTTCTCCACATCCTGCCAACATTTATTTTCTGCTTTTCTGATAATAGCTGTCCTAATGGGTATGAAGTGGTATCTCACTGTGGTTTCGATTTGCATTTCTCTCCTGATTAGTGATGTTGAGCATTTTTTTATATGCTTGTTGGCCACTTGTGTATAAGCTTTCGAGAGATGTCTGTTCAAGTCCTTTGCCCAATATTTAATCAGGCTATTTGAGTTTTCTGTTTTGTGAGTAGTAAGAGTTCTTTATATTTTCTGATATTAACCCCTTGTCAGACATGTGATTTGCAAATATTTTCTACCATTCTGTGATTTGCTTTCCACTCGGTTGATTGTGTGTTTTAGTGCACAAAACTTAAGTTTGATATAATCCCTTATGTCTGCTGTTTTTTTGGTTGCCTGTCATGTCCAGTCCAGTGTCGTAAAGCTTCTCCCCTTTGTTTTCTTCTTGGAGTTTTATAGTTTTGGGTCTTCTGTTTAGGTCTTCAATCCATTTTGAGTTAATGTTTGTATTACATGTTGTGTAAGGTAAGGGTCCCCTTTCATTCTTTTGCGTGTGTATATCCAGGTTTCCCAAAACCATTTTGTTGAAGACAGAGTCCTTTTCCCATTGAGTGGTGGTCTTGGTACCCATGTCGAAGATCATTTGATGACTGATGAGAGAATTTATTTTTCAGCTGTTTATTTTATTCCATTTAATCTATTAACGTGCTCAGTTATACCAGGTTTCCCTGAAAATATGACCCAGCCAGACCATCAGCTCTGATGCGTCTTTTGGAGCAAAAATTAATGTAAGATCCGGTGTTATGTTATGTTTTGTTATATAAGACCTGGTCTTATATTAAAATAAGACCGGGTCCTATATTAATTTTTCCTCCAAAAGATGCATTAGAGCTGATGGTCTGGCTAGGTCTTACTTTTGGGGAAACATGGTATTAACAATTCCCTGATGATGAATGATTCCTTGCATCCCTCAATGAATTCCCCGGTGAGCGTGATCCCAGTCAGGTAATTTTAACAGGTGTGTTAGGAACTTTGGTCATAGTTTAATACCTTTTTAAAGACTGTGTTAAGTGTAGCACCTTGGCTATCTTGGATTCAGTTTCTGTTGATTACTTCTTTTTCCCACTGCGGATCACATTTTTTTTGTGTGTATGTATGTGTATCAAGGGATTTTTTTCACTAAATATTGTCTTTTTGGGTAGATATTCATGTTTTAGCAGGCAGTTGTTACTGAATGATCATTTTTAGCTTTATAGACTTAGTTTCACACTTTGGTAGTTGTATCTACGGAAATTCCAGGGTGTTTCTTAAGTCCCGTAAAGTGGTGGGACTTAGCTTCCAAGCCCTGTCCCCCCTGTGCGTTTTGGGGATGAGTCTGCAGTAAATAGACTCTGGATACTCCCGTGGGGCCACCTGGAGGCCCCTTCTGGCACAGTTTTCTAGTCCAATGCCCTTAATTCTGATTTCTGCCTGCTGTGCTTTGCTTAGACTCCAGCTCTGCAACAGGTGTGAAATGTCCTAGACAGAGAGCTAGGGCTCACTGTGTCAGGTTTTTGTGTGCTGTGTTTTATTGCCTGAAAGCTGTCCTTCACATAGTTTGTCCAGTTTTATAATTATTTACATTAGACAAGCTAATCTGGGGCCCAGTTGTTTTACCCTAACTGGAAGAGTCTTTTGGAAAGTTGTCAAATGATTCTAAAGTTCTTGAAAATACAACTGAAGATGAATAGAAAAATTCTGAAAAAGAATAAGGGGGATGTGGGGTAGGTTGGAGGCTCTTTTAGAGTTATTCAATGTGTCCTAAAGCTACAGTATTTAAACCATTATGGAACTGGTACAGAAATATACAGATATATAAAGTGGGAAGGGGGGGAAGCCTCTTGGAATTTAGCATAGAAGGACCCCGACATAACTAACATTCATTCAACTTATGATTTTTTGACCTTGCTATAGTGTGAAAGTGATACACAGTACATAGAAATTGTAGTTTAAATTTTGAATTTTGATCTTTCCCCAAGCTAGTGACCTGTGGTAAGATACTCTTGGGATGCTGGGCCATGGCCATGAGCCACAGCTCCCAGTCAGGTATGAGATCACGAAACAGCTGATACTCTGCAGTGTACTGTGTCGCCAACGTTTTTGGATATTGTGTTCTGAGTAGGTGTAAAATAGGCTGGGTAAAGGTACAATGTTTGGTAGGTCAGGTGTATTAAATGCATTTTCGACCTAATGGTGTTTTCTGTGGGTAAACCCATCCATTGTATGTCCAGCAGCATCTCTATGTAAAGGGAGTAAAATTTTTCATTTTTTAGAGTCTTTGAATACTATCAAGTCTCTGTAAACAAGGTAGAAGTTATTTTCTGATTACAAAAGACACCATCAAAAGAAATGAAGGGATACAACTGATAGTGAAAGTTTCGATACTTTAGATCATCTCACACTGATTTACTGAAAAAGAAATTAGATCTCAGTAATCTTAAGAGAGATTACATCAATAAACAACTAACAGGAGAAGAAATATGAATGACCAATGAATTTAGGCAAGGATACTCAATATCCCTGTCGTTAAAGTAAGTGCAAATCATATAGTGATGCCATTTGTCATATTATATTAACAGAAATCAGAAAGGGTTCATACGCAGTGAGAACATGGGGGCAGTGTACATTGTCATTTGCTCTTTGTGGGCGTATAATGACAGGAAATCTTTGGATCACAGTATCTCTCATAGGCAAAAATGAGCTTGTGCTCTGATCCACTGTGTCAGAGCAATTCCACATAAAATTGTTTTCTCACTGATTCTCTGGAGACCTCTGACTACTTAGGCTTTTTTATGAGTACAAGTTTAGACTTAGAGAATCAGAGTTTTTGTGGTGGTTTAGGAATATTTGATTAGTAATGTCGCCTCATTTCTCTCATATTTCAAACTTAAAGAATCATGGATTTGTCAATAAGAATACCTTTAGAAGTATGTAAATATTAGTGCATGCGAATTGGATGTCGTATTGGGAAATTATCCCAAAAGTAGAGTAAATTAGTATGCTAAATACAGAATGGTATAAAGGGAATGAATGCTGTGTATGTAGAAACAAAATTATATTGGTAAATGGAAAACCACGCCAGAGAACAGGATGCATAAGCATGATTATGTAATTAGGTAAAACGTATATTTTTGTACGCATATACAGTACTCCCCCCTTAACCGCAATTTCACTTTCTGTGGTTTCAGTTACCTGCAGTCAGTTGTGGTGGGAAAATATTAAGTGATAAATACCAGAAATAAACAATGTTTAAGTTTTCAATTACTCACTGTTCTGCGTAGCATGATGAAATATCGTGCAGTGCTGCTCTGTCCTGACGGGAGCTGAATCATCCCTTTGTCCAAGGTCTCCAGGCTGTAGATCCTCCCTGCCCTTTAGTCGCTAAGTGTCAGGTTGGTTTTCAGATCGACTGTCTTGGTATCTCAGTCCTAGTGTCCACATAACTAATTTTACGTAATAATGGCCCCAGAGCCCAAGAGCAGTGATGCTGGCAGTTCGGATATGCCAAAGAGAAGCTGGAAAGTGGTTTTTTTTTTAGGTCAAAGGTAACATTTCTTGACTTAATAGGGAAAGAAAAAAATCATATACTGAAGTTGATAAGATGTACAGTAAGAGGGAATTTCTACCCATGAAATTGTGAAGAAAGAAAAACAAATTTGTGCTAGTTGTGCTATTGCACCTCAGACTGCAAAAGTTACGGCCACAGTGCATGATAAGTGCTCAGTTAAGATGGAAAATCATTCATTTTGTGGGTGGAAGACATGAACAGAAACCGTGTTCCAAGTGACGGCTGCGTTTTGTCCCAGAAAGCCCTGAGCCTATAGGAAGAGTTCAGTGAGGGGTCCCCATTCACATATCTTTTATGACAGTATATTGTTATAATTGTTCTATTTTATTAGTCACTGTCCATCTCTTCTGTGCCTAATTTATAAAATAAGCTTTTTCATAGGTTTGTATGTATGTATAAGAAGAAACATAATATATTGGGTTTGGCACTACCTGCAGTTTCAGGCGTCCACTAGGGAGTCGTGGAATTTGTGACTCAAGGATAAAAGGGGGACTAACGTAAATTCTCGGGGAGGCTATATGAATTTAATTATGGTTGTTTCTAGAGGGATAGACTTTGTTTTATGACTTAGCTTTGATTTTGTTTTTGATGAATGGGTTATACTGATACCAATTCACAGAAAATCACGAACTGTGGTTGTTATGTTTTCACGGAAATGTATTTTGACACTAAGTTAGGTAAGTTAATTTCAGATAGTTGAAACCTAGTTTGGCTAAAGAATATCTTAAATTGGCCTTAAGGGAGGCTTAGTGACTTGAATTGAAGCTATATCCACTGTGTAGCATGTTTTCTCAAAGTATAAACAGCATTTTGTCATGATAGTGTATTGCTTTTTTAAAGTTATATATTCATAATATTAATACTTTTTTTTTTAAAAGAACCCTCAACAACTAGTACTGCTTCAAATTGTCCACATGTATTAACGAGGCCTTCTCTTCATCGGAGCCATCTGAATTTCTCCCTGTTGGAATCTCCTGCATTACACTGTCAGCCCTCCACATCCTCTGCATTCCCAATTGGCAGTTCTGGATTTTCCCTTGTAAAGGAAATGAAAGATTCTACCTCTCAGCATGATGATGACAACATCTCAACTACCAGTGGTTTTTCCTCAAGAGCTTCTGATAAAGGTATTCTTGGCATTTGGTTGTAAATAATTTTGGTAATAAAATTAAATTTCATGGGATAACTTATTTCTGTACTTAGCTGTAATTTTCATTTTCTATTTTGAAAAATCTAGGGTCTTGTAATTAGTGCTAATACTATGCATTACATATTTTTGTTTCAGATATAGCTGTTTCAAAGAACACTTCAGTGCCACATCTGTGGTCCCCAGAGGCTGAACGTTCTCATTCATTTTCACAGCACACTGCCACCAGCTCCAAAAAACCAGCATTTAACGTATCAGCCTTTGGAACACTTTCCTCTGTGAGTACTAATTCGAGTTGATTCAGTCACATCAATTTTGAGTATTTATTTCTTATAATTTACCATTGTGTTTTTGTGCAGTCAATTGGGAATTCTTCGATCCTTAAAACAAGTCAGCTTGGAGATTCTCCTTTTTATCCTGGAAAAACAATGTATGGTGGGGCAGCTGCAGCTGTCAGACAGCCTAAAGTACGAAACACACCATATCAGGTTGGTTTGAATGGAACTGATAAAGTGTTTTTTGCTTTTTTTTTTTTTAAATCTGATGAGTATCTATTGGCAGTCAGATAGGATTTTTGTTCAGTTATGTGGTATGATGATAAAAGTTGGTAATATAGGTCGGTGCAAAAGTAATTGCAGTTTTTGCAATTATTTTTAACCTTTTAAACCACAATTACTTTTTCACCAACCTAATACTAATATTGTTTTCATTTATAGACTATATGTATATCATTTTAGACCTAAGTGAACATGTTATACATTAGATTTGTGTGTGTTTATGTTTAAGAAGTGTGATGATTAATTCCTTTAAAAAATGGAAGTATATATTACATGTAGTAAAATTTATTCTTGATTAGAGTGTATTTTCACAAAACACATATAATTGTTTAACCACTTTTGCAGTCAAAATAATTAAACTTTTTCATCATCCGCAAATTTTGCCTTCTGTATCTCAGTCTGTAGTCAGCCTCTCTTTCTACATCTACCCTGTGGCAACCACTGGTGTGTTGTATTTCCCTGTATTTTCAGTTTTTCCAGAATGTCATATAAATTTAATAATAGTCTGTAGTCTTTTGAATCTGGATTATTCTACTTAGTATACTGTATTTGAGATCAATCTATATTTTTGCATATATGAACAGTTAGTTCCTTCTTATAGCTGAGCCATAATCAGTTTGTTTATCCATTTCCCAGTGAGAAGAACACTTGGGTTGTTTCTAATTTTTGGCAATTGTGAATAAAGCTGCTATTGACATTTTTTTTTCTTTTAAGATTTTATTGGGGCGGGGGAACAGGACTCTATTGGGGAACAGTGTGTATTTCCAGGACTTTTTTCCAAGTCAAGTTGTTGTCCTTTCAATCTTAGTTGTGGGGGGTGCCGTTCAGCTTCAGGTTGTTGTCCTTTCAGTCTTAGTTGTGGAGCGCGCAGCTCAGCTCCAGGTCCAGTTGCCGTTGCTAGGTGCAGGGGGCACAGCCCACCCTCCTTTGCGGGAGCCAAACCGGCAACCTTGTGGTTGAGAGGACGCGCTCCAACCAACTGAGCCATCCGGGAGCTTAGTGGCAGCTCAGCTCAAGGTGCCGTGTTCAATCTTAGTTGCAGGGGGCACTGCCCACCATCCCTTGCGAGACTCGAGGAATTGAACTGGCAACCTTGTGGTTGAGAGCCCGTGCTCCAACCAACTGAGCCACCGGGCCGGCCCTGCTATTGACATCTGGTGTGAACATTGATGTTCATTTATTTGGGTAAATACCTAGAAGTTAGACTGCAGGGTCATATGATAAGTATACATTAACCTTTATAATGAACTGCCAAACTGTTTTCCAAACTGGCTGGTGCCTCTTTGTATTCTCAATGGTAATGTCATTGTTCTGGTCAGCACTGGGTGGTTGTCAGTTTTTTGTTTTCTGTTTGTTATTTTAGCCATTCTCATAGGTATTGAGTAGCCATTCCAACTTGCTCTTCTTTTTATATGCATTTCCCTAATGACAATGAAAGTATTTTCGTGAGCTTATTTGTCATCATAGATGTTCATTGGTGAAATATCTGTTCAGATATTTTGCTCATTTTTTAATAGGGTTGTTCTTTTATTGAGTTTTGAGAGTTCTATACTCAGGGTATAAGTCCTTTACTAGATAAGTATAAAATATTTTGCAAATATTTTACCCCTTTCTCTGGCTTATGTTAACAGTGTCTTTTGAAGGTAATTACTCTTTGATAAGATTCATTATATTGTTTTTTTTTTCCTTTTATGATTGATGCTTTTAATGTAGTATCAAAGACATTTTAGCCTGACCCAAGGTCACAGAGATTTTCTCCTGTTTTCTTGTAGAAACTTTATCATTTTTGGTTTTAATTTAGGCCTGTGCTTCTTTTGAGATAATTTTTGTAAGTGGCATGAGGTGTGGATCCAGATTTATTTTTTTAACATATGAATGTTCAATTTTTCTAGTACCATTTGTCGAGAAGACTATACTTTCTCCATTGAATTGCCTTTGCACCTTTAAAACATCGGTCGACCATATTGTGGCTCTATTTCTGGACTTCCCATTCTTTTCTATTGATCTGTGAATTGATCCTTTCACCAACTCTGAACTGTCTTGATTACTATAGCTTTACAGTAAAGTCTTGAAATCAGGTCCTGTGAGTCCTTAAACTTTGTTCTTGTTCAGGCTTCTTTTGGCTTTCCCAGTTCCTTTGCTTTTTCATAATCTTATAATCACCCTGTCAGTTTTCTGCAAAGTTTACAGGGATTTTGATGGGTTGTATTGAATCTGAAGACCAATTTGGGAAGAATATACATCTTAACGAAATTGAGTCTTCTAATCCATAAAGTCAATATGTTTCTCCATTTATTTAGGTCTTTTAAAATTTTTATCAGTGTTTTGTAACAGTCATCACACAGGCCTTGCACATATTTTGTTAGTTTTATACCTATATGTAGCCTATTCAATAAATTGAATTCATAGTTAAAATACCTTTTAGGAAAGAAAACTTCAGGCCCAGATAACTTCCCTGGAGATTCTACCAAACATTTAGGACAGAAATAATACCAATTCTCCACAAACTTTACCATACACTTCTCAGCACATTCAGGAACCAACATTACCCTGGTAACTAAAACCAAAAACATTATAAGAAAGGTACTGACCAGTTTTTCTCATGACTTATAGAAACAAACATTCTCCACAAATATTTGCAAATTGATTACAGCATACATTAAAAGGATATTACATCATAATTACACAGGGTACATCGTGGGAATGTAAGGTTGGTTCAGCATTTGAAAATTAACGTTATTTACCATGCAACTAAAACAAGGAATAAAAACTACATGAATGTCTCCATAAATGAATAAAACACATTTGACAAAATCCAACATCAGTTCGTGATTAAAAACTTTCAACAGACCTAGGAACAGATGGGAACCTTCTGAACCTGATAAATTGTGTCTACAGAAAATCTTCAGCTAGTATCATACTAGTGGTGAAAAACTGACTACTTATTCCTAAGATTAAGAAGAGAACAAGAATGTCTGCTCTCAACTGCTGCTGTTAAATGTACTGCAGGTCCTAGCTAATGCCAGAAAAAAGAAATACAGGGTGTACATATTGGGAAGGAAGAAATGAAATTATTCCTAGTCATAGACAACATGCTATCTACATAGAAAATCTGAAGAAACTACAAGAAAACTTATAAACGAGTTTAGCAAGGTCATATATAAAATGAATTACATTTACATATATATTAGCAGAGAAAAATTGGAAATTGATTTGCTAGCTTTTTAAATAATACCAACTTAAGGTAAATTGTAGCATTCTATGTTGTGTCCTAAGAGTTTATTGAAGCTCATAAAAATTCTGTTTTGTGTATATGTTGTTAATGGTGCTTATTTTGTTCCAGAGTTTGGCATTTTAAAGCTGGAGGAATATTAATGCTGTTAAACATGTAGACTTTTGTGAAGGTCATCGTGTGAAGATGACAATCTATGACAGATGTAGAAATTGCATAGAAAAATGTATATTTGAAGATCTGTCCTGTCCTTAGAGTAGTTTCTTGTTTTCCTGAATAGAGGATACTTTCATAAATAGTTAACAGTAATTTGAGTCTTATTTCTGAGTGTTCATGAAGGGCAGTATTTTATTTCAAAAAGTGTTAACAGATCTTGGAGTCACACATGTAGCTTTTTCTAAAGCTTACACTGGATTGTAATACTATTATACTTTTATTTTTTTACAGTTAAAATAGTTGAGCATGTTAGTACAAGATAAGATGATGCAATCCTATGTTTCATAGACTAGTCCCAAGTCAGAGTCTATTCCTGCTACTTCCTCCTCTGTTTCATATATCGAATCCTAGACTTTCTAATACTGAGTCCTGAGACAGCATAAGAATCATTCTCAACACAAGTTTGCAGATGTTTATTGTTGACATTTGGGATGAATCTATTTGCTTTTCCTTCTTTCCTAGAGAGTGAGAGTTGGAAGGTACGTGAAAGATACTCTGATTCATTTCCATTTTATGGATTAGTGAAGTAAGGCCCTGATAGGCCCGTGGTCAGTAGAATCTAGTGACAGGAAAGACTGTCATATTGGCCTAGAGGATTTTTTTTTGTTTTTGGCTGTCAAAATCTTAGGAAACTTTATTATCCAGCCCACAAGCTTTGTGGGAACAAAAAAATGCAGCATTTTAAGCCCCATACCAAGAAGTATATTTGACAAAGTTTTATATTAATCAAAAAGCTCCCCTTCATCCCAATCTCCCACCACTGATGCTTGTTTAAATGGGATAGCATTCTATAAAGATGTCCCATTACCATAACAACCTGTATCAGTTGATGGAAGTCAGGAGCCTTTATCAGAAAACACATAAGGGGCCGGCCCGTGGCTCAAGTGGTTGGGGCGCTGTGCTCCTAACGCCAAGGTCGCCGGTTCGATTCCCACATGGGCCAGTGACTGCTGCACCCTCTACAGCTAAGATTGTGAACAACAGCTCTTCCTGGAGCTGGGCTGCTGTGAGCAGCTGGAGGTTGGTGAGAGCTGCTGTGGGCTACCATGTGCTGCCGTGAGTGGCGTGCTGCCGTGAGTGGCTGGCAGCCAGCGTGAGCAGCCGACAGCCAAAAAAAAAAAGAAAAGAAAACATATAAGAAGTTGGTTAACAGTGAGATCTTTGCATCCCCTGTTTGCTTAATGGTTTCTCCTACTACATTTTTCCTTTTGTAGTTTCTTGGCATCTTTATGGTAAGATACCCACCTCTTGACTCCTTGTGCCCCCACACAAACTGCCGATCTGGTAGGATAAAGGAGAATACAAAAAGGGAAGGCAGGTTATCACTAGATGGCTTTTTGATAGTTTTAAAACTGAAGGGCTGTAATAGAATATTAACCTATAAACAAAGTGTCAGAAACACTAGCTAAGACAAATTTGTCTTTATAACTGGGGCCCTATCCTATATTTCAATTGAATATCTTTTTGAAGTCTCCCTTCCACAATCAGTGTCTCTCTATTGTAGCTTCCAAAAATCTATCTTTGAAATAAATTACATTATTATAATGCTTCTCAAGGCTGTCAGAGTATAGCAGTTCCACAGATTATTACATTGTCAAGAATGTAGATGTGATTGATGCATTCAGAAATAATCACTGAAATTTTTCTATATAAAAAAAGGAAAAAGATACTCATACCAAAGTTAATGGGTTTAAACAGCCAACAGAGCTGACCTTACAAAGGAAATTAAAGATTTGGTTTCAGAAGGTAGTTTTATTGGTAAAGATATATGAAAATGGTCATCATCGAAAGTGTAGGTAATAAAGCTCTGAGGTTGGCCTTGTATTTCTATAGTCCCTAAGGGGAAGAAAATTGCCTAATAACAGGATGTTAGTTTAGGGATTGTGTCGAATGAAGAAAATGAATGGATGGTCGACCACAAAATTTTCTTCTGACATCATCAGCATGCAGAAAATGGTGATGCCTGCTGTGGCGGCAGCTGCCTGTGTGCCGTCCTCATTCACTGCCACAAAAGATCTGTGGATGATTTTTGATATGAAAAGATCTCTAGCTCCTGACATGCCAGACAGATCATCTTTGCTCTTAAAGAGATCCCAGGTGGGCTAGGTGAGAGTTAAGGTTGTAGCTCTCTTACAGCTTGAACCTGAGCAAGCAGACATTGACTTCAGTGAGATCCAGATTCTCAGGTTTGGTGCACTCACCACGGTTTTTCCAAAGTCAGTTGTTCTTCCATCTTTAGACCTGTGTACTCGTCCTCAATGTCATTTGGCTGCACAGTAATCATACTGAGCTCCTTGCCTTGGTAAGGTAGTTCTAGCACACAGCACTTCAGGTCCTGGATGTAGCCATATGGAAATTTCTTTTTCTGTACATCATTTTCACTATTTTTGTGTCTTTCCTATTCAGTCTGAATGGTGCATTGCTTGTGACCTTTTTCATGAATTTCTCTTGCCAATTTCCTTAGAAATAGAATTCACTAGCACAAGTTTAGTCACGTTATCAACCATACCTGCAGCCAACAGTTGTGGAATTTTCCTTTCTGTCTGCCTTTTGACCCACTTATTTATCACCTTTTTTGCATCTTCAGAGGTGTGTTGAAAATCCACACTGGCCATTTCAGCACCATATTTTTTCTGAGTTGAAGTTAAGAACTGAGGGAGGAAATTATAGGTCTTCTCTCTGTATAACCTATTAGCAAGTTTGAGAATATAGACAGCTTCCACCCTTGTTGACATCAGTATTAAGACTGAAGTCTTGAATGAATCTCCTCAATGGTATCAGAATAAAGAATCTGGACACCTGTGCTGCAGTAGCGTCTCTGGTCCCCAAAAAGATCATGGGTAGTGCTGATGAAATGCCAATAAGAGAGACGATGTTGCCAGTAGAATTGTTTTTATCCAAGGTGTAGAAGAGGTCCAGAGCAAACCTCGTGTTTGCTGTGCTCAGCTGCTCCATGTCCAATGCCTCAGCTCAGCTGACTGGGTGGGGCGCGGGACCTGGGAAGAAGGTTTTCCTGGAGAATTTTAACGTTGCTTCGTGTTTGCTAAAAACACTGGCCTAAACAGAAATTGTTAACGGTCACAAAATTCTTAGTAAAACTGATGTAGAATATTGCAGGTACTCTGAAAATATAATGAATGTTTGGTATCATATAGAGAAACATTATTTAAAGTAGTTATGGTTCAGTTTTTCAGATGTTATCAGCTATTTATAGAAACTGGGTTGTAATTTGATTATGATACTATATCTTTTGTATATTGAGCATTACCAAAGTACTTTGACTCATGGTAGTCACTTGGTTATTGAAAGGTTGTAATGCATTCTGGAGAAAAGGAAGTGTTTCTATTGGAGTTTGTAAACATTGTTTCTGTATTAAAGGGTGCTTGTCTATTCTTGACAAGGTTGCATCCTTAACTCAAATTTTAGAAAATTAAAATGCCATTTATTAAGAAAGCCTGTGTATTTAAATTTTTTCTTCTATTAAAATTGGAGAAACATGAAATATGTTTAAATTTTTAATTTACATTTCAGTAGAGTCTACAGTCTCTTTGTTTAGTTATCTTGGAATTTACTGTAATTCAATACCATTCAATACCCGAAATAACTAATATTTTAATACCTCTCTCCTTAATTTAGTGTTCTTTGGTTTAAATATCAGGGATAAGCAGATGAAGGTAATGCTAGAATGTTCTACCAGTTATCTCATTTTTCCCATTTAATATACTCGTAGCTGACAGATCTGTAGAGTGGTGCATGCTGTCTTACCACGTTTTTCTGATTGTAAAAGTGATATCTCAGCTAGACAGATGGATTTTCAGTAAAGGCATAAAGAAAAAAGGTTGACTATATGATTAATGACACCACCCCGAGAGAAGTTGCTGTTAACACATTGATCCTATTTCACTTCAGACATCCGTTCTGTGTTGTAAATATTTTGATAGTCTAAAATATGTGCCGTAGAGTTCACATTTCCAACAGATAATACAAAGTTTACTTTCTAGGCACCAGTCAGAAGACAGATGAAAGCTAAGCAACTCAATGCACAGTCCTATGGTGTGACTAGTTCAACAGCTCGGCGAATATTACAGTCTTTAGAGAAGATGTCAAGTCCTCTAGCGGTAAATTTTTAAAATCACAATTAAATGCAACAGTTCTAAAATTTGAGTTTAGTGGAAAATCTTAATTTTGTTATCATTTCAATATTTACAGGATGCAAAAAGAATTCCATCTGTTTCTTCTCCACTGAATTCTGTAAGTTGATTTTTAAACTTTTTAAATCAGATTTATTTTTATATATTGGTGATGAAAGTTTTATTTCTCAACTCTTGCCATCTATTCTAATAGTATTTTGTTTTATCAGCCTGTTGATAGGACTGGAATAGTTACCACCACAGACTTTTGGGCCAAAAGGGAAAAGGTATGACTTTTTCAGCATTTATTTATGTAAAGTATCAGAAATTTTGCATTATTTATTATTAAGTCAATAAATACACAAATTGAATTTACTTGATAGTCATTAGGGAACATGTATGAAAAATAAGATTTTTTTCCTTGACTTTGTTCCTCTTGTGAGCGCCTAACTTAGCATATTGCTGTATATGTAGTAGATGCTCATTCAGTATTTTGGGGGTATTTGGCACTCCCATCTTCAGCATCTCAGCAGTCTTTATGAGTAACTGTCACCTTTGGATAAAGAGCGAGTGAGCAGAGCTTGAAATGTTTTGTAACTAGATGTTCAGTGCTCGCTGAATGTATTATAGTTATCTTCCATCAGTCAGCTCAAAATACTGTTCCAACATAACAGCTAATAAAAAGTAGAATATACATTATAATCTTAATAATACTTTTTGTTATTGTATTTTATTTCATTAAAATTATCTTTGTGGGAAAAAATAAAATGCTCTATAGCTAGGGTTAAAAAGGTATATTTTTTGTCTGTTATATTTGGGGCTAGTAAAGTGTCCTTCAGGGGAAACAGATTCCCAGATCCCTACTTGTGGAAGCATTTATTACAACACCTAGTTAGTTCACTAAGGAGTAATTGAATAAAATTATTATAAATCTCTGAATTAATTTGGGGACCATATTCAACAAACTGATGAATTATAATTATTTTTACTGAAATTCTGAGCAGAAAAATTTGAGTTTTTTCCTTGAGATAATTCTCAATTTTTAGAATTATCTGGATGTTTGTAATCAGGCAATAGGGAATTAATTCATTATTAGGTGCTGTGATGGGATGAATATAACCCTATTAGCTGCTTTTCTCAGACTCCTATTTTATATCAGATTGCTCAAAAAGAAGTAAATTTAAAAAATCGTGCCATAATAGATGTTCTTCTAAATAAAAATTTTATTGTTTGTATGTAGTACCAATAAAATTTTATTAATGGGTGTTAGGAAGTTTTAGAGCCAAAACACAACATTGTAGTTCATGGTTCACAGATATAATCAGAAGAGTCTGCAAAACAGACTGTGTCACTGAGTTGTAGGATCACACTGGTGGTGAGGATTTAGGGAAAGGCCAGTTACCCTCAGAGTCTTTGCCCTGAAACCAGTGATGTTCACAGCTGCTGCTGAGGGAAAGGCCCATAGTCCTAGTATTACAGTCTGTGGACAGAGGAGAAGCACTTGGCTTCAGACTCAAACCTACAGGATTTTATTGTGATTCCGTGTAGCAAGAGACCGTTGACAAAACACTTGTGAACCTAGATAATAAAGCCAATTCATGCTAAGCTTTGGAATTCTCACTGCTTTACTAATAAGATTTTAGTTGTAAGACTTTTGGTTTGGTTTTTAATCACAGCAGAGGAACATTAAATTGGAGAGAGATTTGCTCACATTTTTAGCCATTAAAATATTTTCCTACCTAGTGTAAAGCTTTCTGTTTGCAGCTGCAGAAAATTTAGATAGTAATTTGGGGGGAAATGTTTGAAAATCAATTTTAGATTCTATATTTAGTTTCTATAGTTGAAATTCATCCTAGAAAAGATTAGAATTATGGAATCGTTTTAAATATTATTCCCATTTTATGTATGTGCACAAGCATGTCACAAATTATTACGTATGGAATAAAATAGCCTAATAAAACCATTCTGGAATTTTATGTATGTGTATGTATATATATATATATATATAAAAATACACACACACCCCTTGGTTCTTTTACTATCAGTTTTCCTCTTAGTATTTCTTTGCATCCCCTGAGTGTTTCTATAGGAAGCACTCAGTCTCTAGGTCACATTCGCTATTGTCAAATAATTTTTAGCTGAGCACCACTTATATATGTGAACATAAAAGTTCATTTTTGATTTCTCTTTACCTATAAGGTGGATTCTCATTATCCTCCTGTTCAGAGACTAATGATCCCAAAGCCAGTCTCCATAGCAGCAAATCGAATTATTTATTTTAAACCATCTCTGACCCCATCGGGTGAATTAAAGAAGACTAATCAAAGAATAGATAAAAAACTCAGTGTGAGTATGTATTTATTTTCACTTGTCTTCAAGTATTGATGAAAATGAACAAGAATAATGTAAAATACAAGCACTGTACCATTGCAGTCTACCAAGTAGACAATGCGTACAGTTTGTGAATTAGTGATGATTACGAATGGGTATGGCTTTAAAATGGCTGGCACCTTAACCAAATCCCAAATTAGCATTTGCTAGTAAGCACTAGTATGTACTCATGGTTTAGACTAAATAATTTCCCCAGATTGGCTTTCTCTGCGTATTATGTGTATGTTGTTGGACTATCCTCAAGTAAATTTCCCAATATCACATCTTTCATCTCTGAGTGCTTTGGCATGCATTTTCTAAGTGATTTCTACTGTATTATCACATGTAAGAAACTAGTGCCAGTTCCTTTCTAATATTATCTAATATCTCGTGCACGTTCAGAAGGTGGTTATAGCTGCATTTTTTAACCAAATCCAAGCAAATTTTGCACATTACTTTCGGTTTTGCCTTTCTAGACCTGAAACCTTACCCCTCAGCACACTGTTTGTATTTTTAAATAATTGGTTTGTTGGAATACGATTCAGATTCCCAAACATTTACTTACTTGAAGTATATGGTTCTGTGGTTTTAGTGTATTCAGAGTTGTTCAGCCATCACCACAATCAGTTTTAGAACATTTCCATCTCCATTTTCCCGACCCCCCAGAAGCCCATACCCATTTGTCTTGATCCCTCACTCGTATCTCTCCAGCCCTAGGCAACCACTGACCTGTCTCTGTAGATTATTTTGGACATTTCATATAAATGGATTCATAAAATTTCGGGTTAATTGTGACAGGCTCATTTCACTTAGCATAATAGTTTCAAGGTTCATCCATGTCATAGCAAGTATGTGAACTTCATTCCTTTTTATGCTTGAATAATGTCATTTTTTGCATATACCAAATTTTGTTTCTCTAGTCATGATTTGAGGAATATTTAGGTTATTTTCACTTTTTCAGTGTAATGTATGAACTTTGTGTACAAGTTGTGTTTTTGTTTATTGTGGACATATTCTTTCATTTCCCTTAAGTTCTATATCTAGGAGTGGAATTACTAGACACATTTGTTTTTGAAGAGACCAGTTATCCTATAAAATGTTCCATATTCTGGGTTTGTTGGTTTTCTTGTGACATTAACTATAGTATATTTTTTGGTTTTACATAGCATTTTACTATTTTTGCCTTTACTTCCATGTAGTGAATCTGATTTGATCTTCATAAGAACCACATTTCTTGAAATTTTTCAAAGTAAAGTTGAAAGAATAATACAATGCTTACCCATTTACTCTTTTATCTGGATTCAACTGTCGTAATTACCATTTTGTCACATTTGCTTTATCAAAGTTTAAAGAGTATTTTGAAAATAATTTTGGATTTCGACTTTTAAGAAAAATTTTAAGAACTCTACCTTTTCCTGCATTTGCTTTATGTTTTTCTGTGTTTTTTTTACAAACAAGGTAATTTTTTATATAACTATAGAACAATTATCAAATCAGAAACTTTACATAGTAAATAAACTTTGTAAATATTCATTGTAAATAAACTTTACATTGTAAACCTGTAAGTAAATCTTCAGGTTTTATTTAGATGTTGCCAGTTAGCCAAAAGGCAAAGAATCCAAGATGATGTTTTAGTCTACAACAGTCCCTTAGAGATTTTGTGGGGGTTTGTTTTTTATTTTGATATTTCACAACATACATACTACTGAAGAGTACAAGTTACGGTGTAGCTAGTCCTGCGATTTGGGGATGGCTGATGTTCCTCCTGATTAGATTCCAGTTGTGTACTTTTGGTAGTAATACCCCAGAATGGATGCTGAGCTCTTCTCAGTGTATCATGTAGGAGGCACATGCTGTCAGTTCATCCAATTTGCGGCAGTGTGATCATAACCGAAGGTGGTGTCAGTGGGATTTGTCCACTGTGAAGTGACTATTTTACCTTTTATTATTAGTAACTTTCTTGTGGGGAGATAACTTTGAGCACATAAATGTCCTTTTCACCCACTCGTGTTAGCATTATTGATGATTTTTGCCTGAGTCTATTATGTCAATTCCCACAGTGTCATTTTCTAATTCTACTGTTCCTTCTACATTTATTAGTTGGCTCTCTTCTGTAGGAATAATTTCCTTTTCTGTATTTATGCATTTATTTTTAAAGTCAGTTTGAATTCTTACATTCAAGAGGTTTTATTCCTTCATTCATAACTTTGATACGCTCACATTGTTCTGTATTTGGCCTTCAAACTGACTCTCATGTCCTTTTGATATTTCCCCATTAATTTTGAACATGCAGTTGCTTTTTGATATTTTAAAGTAATCCAGGCTCTTGTGAATTTCTGGCCCTACCTTGTACAGCCATTTCTACAAGAAATTCTGATTCCTTCAAGTGGAGGAATTTTTAAGTTTCAGAGAATCATTTCAAAAGGAATATCCTTCTAAATTTGCTTTCTTGTTTAATGGGCCCTAGCAAGAGATAAATAAATGTATTTTTGTGGTAGGTAAGTAGGTATTGTGTTTGTATACTACCATTTTGTTCAAAGCACAGTTTAGCTCATGGATATTTTATGTTTATGTGAATTATTCTTAGTCTTGTTTACTGTTCAGAAGGTAGCATATAAGTTACAAGTTTCAGGATTCGTTAACTTTAAACCATGAAATTCCTGATTCCAAATATTAAATCTCACAGACAGAAGGAAAAGAAAACAAATAAGCAAGCATTTAAATATGGTGTGTTCATTTTTTTCTAGACTGGAAATGAAAAAATATATGACACCAGGACAAAACAGAGAACAAGAAAGGTAATGTCATCTTTATAACTGAACTTTGTATTTAATTTGTAAGGCCTGTATTTGATTCACGTAAGTGTTTTTGAAGGTTAGGAAGGTTGAAAAATAAAAACACTACACAAAAAATAATCTGTTAGCCTTTTTTTCGTGGTTATCCTTTTTTCGCAACAAAGCATTTTCAAATTAGGGTATGTATATTGTTTTAGACCATGCTATTACACATTTAATAGGCTATAGTATAGTGTAAATATAACTTTTATACAGACTGAGAAACCAAAAAATTAGCGTGATTCACTGTATTGCAACATTTGGTTTATTGCTGTGGTCTAAAACTGAACCTGGAATATCTTTGAAGTATGCCCATTATGGTTAGGGCTGTAGCCTTGCTTAATTCTTCTTTCATTATCTTAAAATTACTGCCATCTAGGTTTTATGTATTTAAGGTTCCATTTCGGGAATTGCTCCAATAAAGCTTATTTTCCACATAGTCTATCCGTACAGCATCTCTAGTTATGTATGATTCTGAAAGACACTCCTGTCATAACTGCCACCCATGTTTGCCATGTTATTTGTGTTTCCATTTGTCTAGTAGAGTTTCCCTCTGACTGGGTGAGTTGCGAGACCCTGTGGCTTACTGATTCCACGGATAATTGAGCTATTTTCAAAGAGCCATCTATCTGCCACATTAATTTATGTTTCATCAAATTCTGAACCAATCCTGTATAAATTACGTGAGACCCAATCCATGGCTAACCCTGTGACACTCTGAATATAGTCCCTGGAGGGTACAAGAAACACCAGGAGGCACACAATGAGGTTATAGGTAGAGAGAAAACTTGTCAACTTTTTTTTAAAAGATTTTATTGGGGAAGGGGAACAGGACTTTATTGGGGAACAGTGTGTACTTCCCGGCCTTTTTTCCAAGTCAAGTTGTTGTCCTTTCAGTCTTAGTTGTGGAGGACGCAGCTCAGCTCCAGGTCCAGTTGCCCTTGCTAGTTGCAGGGGGCACAGCCACCATCCCTTTTGCGGGAGTCGAACCAGCAACCTTGTGGTTAAGAGTACACACTCCAACCAACTGAGCCATCCAGGCAGCTCAGCTCAAGGGGGCGGGGCAGCTCAGCTCAAGGGGGCGGAGCCCACCATCCCTTGCCTGACTCCAGGAATTGAACCGGCAACCCACTGGTTTGAGAGCCCACTGGCCCATGTGGGAATCGAACTGGCAGCCTTCAGAGTTAGGAGCATGGAGCTCTAGCCACCTGAGCCACCGGGCCGGCCCCCACTTGTCAACTTTTAAAATCACATTCAGCTATATATTTGTTTTCTTAATTGTTAGCAGTTCTCTAATTTTTCAGTTATCAGTTAGTTAACAAATTATGTACCAGAGTAATATATCATCTGTTTTAATTTTCTTTCTTTCCTTTCTTTTTTTTCTTTATTCTTTTCTTTTCTTTTCCTTTCTTTTTTTTAATTTTTCTTTTTGCCTAGTGGTTTTTCTCCCCCAAATTTCAGTATATCTGCAACCAATGGTTTATCTTCTGGAGTAGATAGTGGAGGTGGCAAGATGAAATGGGAGAGAACACACATTGTGGTAACTAAACCCCCAGAGGAGGAGGTAGGTTATATAGTCAATACTGTTGATGTTTATTAAAGGCCTTGGTGCGCTGTGGTGGGGATGGGAGGTGTGGAGGGGTGGGCTTTGGGGTGACCCAGCACAAGATTAACCTGCCACTGAAACAGTCCCTTCAAATTGTGTGTGTGTGTGTGTGTTTTAAACTACCAGGCTTTTAAATTTTAAGTCATGTTCACTGTGACAACACAGAAAACCTAACCTAGCACCTATAATTATGAGTATCATCAAAAAGCCATAATTCGTCCAAACAGAATTGCAACTGAAACTATTTGACCCTCAGAATATTATTACATAATTAGGTTTTGCTTATTTCTGAAATGTCTTTAAATGGATTAATATTGTGTGTATTCATCTCACTTGCCTTTTTCTTTATATTATGAAATTTATCAGTGTCGTGAAAGGTAACTTGAAGTTATTGAATTTTAGTGTTACATATTTATCCGGTAAGAAGATTTCCACAATTCGTTCTGCAGGGTACATTTGGGTCCATTCCTAATACGTAGTGAGGGGAACGTCTCCCTGGGCAAAAATGCCGTCTGTTCTGTAGGCTCTTTATCTAGGAATGGGGTTGGATTATAGGGGGTCATACACACCTTCGGATCTGTGATGTGTTGCCTCATTGCTCTTCAAGGTAGTTTTACAGCTTCCCACTTCCACATGACGGTGCGTAGCTCTGCTGTTCCTTGTCCATAAAGTACTGATTTTGTTTATTTCTAAACTTTTGCCGCTGTGATGTCAGTGAAGCGGCACACCAGTGGAGTTTCATTTTGCGTTGTGTTGTTTACTAGGAAACGGGACATCTTTTTGTGAGTTTCTTAGCCATGTCGGTTTTCTTTTTATGTGTTTTTTTCTCATGAGGTAAGAGTCATTTGTACATTTTGAACATAAAAGTTTGGAAAAGATACAGACTAACTGAAGATTGTTTAATTTAATTGTTCTTTCTATAGGTAGCTGTGTTTGTTTTCTCCCTAATTTCAGGTGAACCCAGGTCTCGTTTCAGTCTTTTTATAAATGAATTTCAGCTTAGCTGGGTCATTTAAGTTTTGGTTCATAGTGCTTTTATGTGTCATTTGTGTCTAATTAAGTTTCATTTGTGACTTCCTCATTAACGTGTGAGGTTTTTAGAAGTAAATTTTTAGACCTTAAGTAGGAAATCTTGTAACAGTTTCTGTTGAAGGTAAACTCATGTTTAGATTCAAATTGTGGCATGTATTAGTACTGATTTTCTTCATATCTATTGGTATTTTCCTTTGCTGGCTTACTTTTAGTTGGAGGTCTTTGTTTTTTATTTTCTTCATCTCCTCTTTTCCTATTTAGCACCTTTGTCATTGGAACTCTGACTGAACAGAGTCATGATTGGTTTGGCAGTTTGGACTTTCTACCATAGGGCCCTCTTGTGATATTTATGTTGGAGGCCTTGGCTCAGTTACTGGTCTTGAGGGTCTTTTTTTCCCTTAGTTTCTACTTGTTGCTGGGCTGGAGTGTTGCAAAGGGAGGGAATGAATGTATCAATGTATTATAACATCTTGACAGAAGATGTCTGAATGGTATTGGTTATAAGTTGTATAAAATTTTGTAGTTATTAAATCACTTTTCTTTTGTCATTAAAGCTCTGTGTAGACATAGTTACATTTAAGAAACAAGTTATTTGTCTTGCCTTTTTTACATATGGAAATTAATATCGAGTTATGTAGCATGAGCTTGCTGTTTAGACAAGTTTATACATTTCTCAGTAAATTAGTGGCCGTAAATTTTTAAAGTTTGTCTCTGTATGAGAAAAACATAAGCTTGGTTTGGTGTTTGCCTGATGACACATTTGTGAATTTTGTTTATTTCCCTACAGTGTCAGTTTTTAAAGATGTAATTTCTAAGGTCTTTCACTGAATCACACTCAGGTTGACACCTGTAGCTCAATTTTAGCCCTTTCGCAGATTTGTGTTTCATGTGATTTTGCTGTATTGAGACATTTTGGGTGTGATTTTGGTTAAGTATACAATTCTTTGTTTGTTTATACACGCTCTTATTAACTGGTATAGAGTTAGGAGTTTTATGAAAATTAGCTCCCCAGACCTTGATTCACCTCCTCCCTTGTCTGGGCTCCCCTCTGTCCATTATGGCCAACTGCCAATTGCGCTTCCCAGGATGCCTCAGCTACTTCTGTACCTAGCTGTGTTCCACCCTGGAGTTACACTTTCCACATTTCTGAGGAAAGAGGTACTAAATGGGTGGCTACCCTAATGTTTCTGCCTACCCTGTGTTGTTTTGTCTGGATAGAATAGGTTTGGATAGTACTTCCTTACTTAGTTTGTACCCAGTGCTATTTTTTGTGCGTATTTGTTTCAGATGTCAAATATGTTTATGTCACTGGTTTCTTAATTCATTTATAGTTAGTGGTAATGTTTGATAAGAGATCGAAGACTAATTTTTGTGGGTATTTTAATGGTCTTTAGGGAAAGGTCAAATAGACGATATTTTTAACGGAATATAAGCAAATTATGCTACTTTCAGATCTTATTTATACTTAATAGGTATTGACTTTTGACTCACTACGCGTATCAGATGAATAAAATTCTATATTGAAGATAACCCTTTGAAATAGGAGGTAGTAAACGTGTATTTTAGTTATCACGTTATTTTAGATTCCAGAATTTATAAGGATTGAGTGGTAGTCACTAAATGTTGGCATTGTGCCTCTGCTGTGATACCAGTCTGGTTTTCATAATGAAAAAGTTCATTGATTCAGAGAAGATAAGTAGTATATAATAAGACTGAATTTGGGGAATTTAATTGCTTTATATTACCATATCAGGTACAGTTTACCTATTTGTATTTCAACTTCTTACTCTTTTTTTTCCCCTAGATTTTATTGAGGAACAGTGTATACTTCCAGGACTTTTTTCCAAGTCAAGTTGTTGTCCTTTCAATCTTAGTTGTGGAGGGTGCCATTCAGCTTCAAGTTGTCCTTTCAGTCTTAGTTGTGGAGGGCGCAGCTCAGCTCCAGGTCCAGTTGCCGTTGCTAGTTGCAGGGGGCACAGCCCACCATCCGTTGCGGGAGTTGAACTGGCAACCTTGTGGTTGAGAGGACGCGCTCCAACCAACTGAGCCATCCGGGAGGTCAGCTCAAGGTGCATTGTTCAATCTTAGTTGCAGGGGGCGCTGCCCACCATCCCTTGCGGGAGTGGAGGAATCGAACTTGCAACCTTGTGGTTGAGAGGATGTGCTCCAACCAACTGAGCCATCCGGGAGGCAGCTCAGCTCAAGGTGCCATGTTCAATCTTAGTTGCCAGGGCGTGGAGCCCACCATCCCTTGCAGGACTCGAGGAATTGAACCAGCAACCTTGTGGTTGAGAGCCCACTGGCCAATGTGGGAATCAAACCAGCAGCCTTCGGAGTTAGCTCGGAGCTCCAACCGCCTAAGCCACCGGGCCGGCCCAATTTCTTACTCTTTTAAAGTGGAGATAAGAATAATGTATTTACCTTGTGTCTGTAGGACACCTGCTATTTAATAGCTATCTGATATTGTGCCATATATCTCCATGCCTCAGTTTCCTTATCCACAGCAATAGTGTTTACCTCATGTGAAATAACCCAAGTAAAGGTATAAAGTTAATATATAGTAAGTCCCATATTTGATAGTGGTTGTGTTCCAGTTGAGGTATCTGTAAGCATCCAGTTACAATTCTTGACTTTCTTTTTCCCAGATTTGTGGGACCCACTTCTGATCAACCAATTAAAATTATGGAGACTCGGAATCAAATTTAGAGTTGGTTCAAGGTCAATATATAAAGAAGCAGTATGTCCGAGATTATTTAGTTGATGTGTCCAGGTGTTATAAGGGTCTAAAGGGAAGAAAATAAGGCTACAGGTTGGAGATGGGAAGAAACATCCCCACAGAAATACCTAAATGTGTCTTTTGTTTTTCTGCCCCAGCTCCCAGATTTGATTATAAGTTTCACACAGAAGAAATGTTGAAAGAATTGTGCAATGGACACACATATTCCAAGCACTAAGATTGTAATATTTTATTTGCTTTATCAAATAAATATCCATCTTATTATGTTCTGGATGCATTGCACATTTAATTTAAGACATGAATATACTTTATCCCCAAATTCTTAGGCATACATTGCACACACTACAGTTATATATGCATTGTTTTTTAATTAAGGAAGAATTTACATTAGTGAAT
Source organism: Rhinolophus sinicus (assembly GCF_036562045.2). NCBI lineage: Eukaryota > Metazoa > Chordata > Mammalia > Chiroptera > Rhinolophidae > Rhinolophus > Rhinolophus sinicus. Next base: position 62,030,520 of record NC_133756.1, read on the forward strand.
TGTAAAACTCTTAGGTGTACCATTGAATGACTTGGACAGATGTTTACACCTGTGTAACCCAAAGCCTGCCGAGCTGTGGAATATTTCCAGTCCTGCAGAGAATTCATTCATGTTCCTTCCCAGTCAATACTTATTGCCTCCTGCCCCAGGGCAGTCAGTATTCTCATTTTTCTCACCATCTATTGGGTTCGCTTGTTCTAAACGTTCATATCAGTACAGTTACTCAGTGTGTCGTGTTTTCTGCCTGACTCTTATGAAAAGCTGCTGTGAACATTCTTGTATCTGTTTGTAGATATGTGTTTATTTCTCTTGGGTAAATACCTGCAAGTGAAGGTGCGAGTAATAGTTTAAAGTCCCCCCAACAGTATGTGAACCTTTCTGTCACTCTACATCCTTATCAGTAGTTGGTTGTCCTCTTTTAAACTGTAGCCATTCTGCTATGTGTATGCTGCTGTGGCATTGTAATTTTACTGTGCGTTTCCCTCATGACTAGTAATGTGTTCTTGTTTATGTGCTTCTTGGCCACGTGCATGTCCTCCATTGTGAGGTCTCTCTTTAGAACGTTTGCCCTTTAAAAATTTGGGTTATCTTTTTATTATAGAACTATAGGAGCTGTTTATAAATTCTGGACACAAGTACTTTGTCTGATACAGGCCTTACAGATATTTTTTTCCTAGTCTGGCCTGCCTTTCATTTTCTTACCATTAACTTTTGATCAGCAGATGTTCTAAATTTTGTGCAGTCTGAATTTTAGATATATTTTTCCCATTACTTATACTGTTCTTTGTATCCTAAGACTCTTTGCCTCTTACCAAGTTGCAAAGAAATTATCCTGTTACCTTGTAGAAGATTACAATAGTGCTTATGTTTTTCCTTTTTGATTTCTCATGTGACACGTGGATTATTTAGCACTGTTTAATCATGACTTTAATGCTTTAAAATGCATCCAGACTTGTTTTATAGCTCAGTGTATGGTTTGCTTTATGAATTTTGAAGAAGGTATATTCTGTAGTTGTTGGGTGTTGTAGTGTCCTATAAAAGTCAGTTAATATGACTGATAGTATTTTTTTGATCAGAAAGATCAACACAAGAAATGTTCTTGCTGAATCTGTTTTTTGGAGGATTGGTGTCTGGTTAGTCTTAAAAGTGTTGAGATATGAATTAAAATTGTCAATTTTCGTTTGGTATAAATTTCTTTTCCCCTTATATTATCAACTTTCAATTCACGTATTTTGAGTCCCTGCACCTAACATCTACTGTGGCTCCTTAGAGATGTGCCCATTAGTATTACTAAATGTATTTTTTTAATCTTTTGAAATAATAATTTTTCTTGAAATCTGCTTTATGTGGTATTTATATAGCCAAGCATTCATCTTCTTAGGCTTACTAATTGCAGGTTCTATCTTTTCCATCCATTTACTTTCAACCTGTGTCTTTATATTTAAAGTAAGTCTCTTTTATACAGCATATAGTTGAGTCTTCCCTTTTTATATATTTCTGCCTTTTATTTGGAATGTTTATAATTAATGTAATTATTGATATAGTTGGATAAAGGCCTTGAGATTAGGATGTATGTCCTTAACTTTCATACTTTTTTTTATGTTAATAATGTGCCACTTGTATAAATTTAAGAATTTTGCAACTTTCTAGTTTGATTTACCACCCTTCTTCCTTTGCAGTTAATACTGTACTTGTGATTTGTATTACATTTAGATAGACTATAAACCCACAGCATATACTTTTTGCTTTATACAGTTACATTTTAAAAAAAAAAATAAGGAGAATAAAATGTTTTAAAGTTTTTCTCTCATGTTGACTTTTTCCAGAAATCTGAGTTTCTGTTTGGTATCATTTCCTTTCACCCCAGAGACCTCGTAGAGCAGGTTTCATGGAAACAGATTCTCTTAGATTTCTTTTATCTGAAACTGTCTTTATTTTCCTTTTTTGAGGGGAGGTTGACTTTACTGAGGTGTGGTTTATGTATAATAAACTGCATCCATTTGATGTTATTCAGATTGCTTTGGTGGCAGTGAACTTACCTGAACTCAAACCCTGTCTCCTCTGTGGTGGGCAGCAGCCGAGACTCTTTAGTCTGAGTTGGCTGTTGGGTGTCCGTCCATCTTCCACTCATGTAGTTACAGGTCTGCCAGGTATTTGGGCAGCTGCCATGCAGATCGGGACTCCCCTTCTGTGGCTCTTCAGTCATGCATCTCCTGTCATTTTCTAGCTGCTGTGGTCACTTAGTGTGTCCTCTGATTCTTCAACCAACACATTTGCTGTTTTCTCTGTGCATTTCAAGTGTCCAGTGGCCCCAACTCATAAAGAGAATAGGAAGCTCACTCAATGCTTTTCTTTTCTTCCAGATGGTTCCCCTCCAGTTTCTTCTTGTTGTGAATTATACTTTAACATTTTCAGATGTTTGTTTTCAATATTTTGGCCAGAGTTTGTAATTATTATGTCAGAGCATTGGTCAGATACGAGCTGTCCCACTATTAGCAGAAGTGGAACTCTTTTTGTTCTTAATCTGGGTCATTTGATACTTGGGGGTGGCCTTTACTATATTGGGTTGAAAAGCAAGGCAGTTCTCCAAACTCATGAGAACTGACATGTATTTATTGCTTGCTTTATGCCGAGACCGCATATAATTTTGTATTTCATGTTAATTCCGTCCATAACTGTGGTGATATTATTTTTTCCCACATTTTCACCAGTTAGGAAATTGGTGAAGAGTCACTGTCATATGGCTGGCTGGTGGCACAGATGGGATTCAGATTTTTAGTTTTTTTGATTCAAGAGCTCACGTTATAATCAACACTGCTTGGTGCTGCCCTCTCATGTTCTAAATTTACCTCTAAGTATATAAATTCTACCTGAAAATGTTTATAAAGATCAAAGAATGACAGAAAAGCTGAACTATATCATTATAAAACATACTGTGTTCTAGGAAATGCAAGTACCAGTATTACCGAGAATCAGTCTACCCATCTCCAGTTCTTCACTGCCTTCCTTCAATTTCAGTTCATCTGTGATGACTTCTTCACCATCACCAATTAGTCCTGCACAGTCATTAACAAGCAAGGTACCAAACCATTATACGGTAGAGGTGATTTTTGTTCTTATTGTTTATTTTTAAAAATCTAATATTCAGTTTAAAGCAGTGATAAATTTTCGCTAATGGAAACCAATAACTTAGGGTAAGAGGAGAAAAATGGAAATGATGTTTTCCTTTTCTTTAATGTACATTATTATGGGATACGTTACAATGGGAATGTTTGTCAATTCTTATGCAGTGCATTAAAGTGGTGATTGTACATTTTTTCCCAAACAATGTTTTCAATGAAGATACTTTTTTTTTCTCCTAAAAGAATAGATTCATGTTTTTATTTCTCAAGTGGAATCAGTAGATTTAATCTGCTCCTGAAATTTTTGTGCTTTTTTTCTTGGCTTTTACTTTTTTTTGTATGGTTATAGATGTTATTGTTCTCCTTTAGACAAGTATCCATTTCCAAAAGAATGTATACTTCTCTTGTAAGAGGAAGCCTCTTCCAAGATTTTATAGCAGGAACTTATTTTTCAGAAGTTAAAAAGTGGTATTTAAATCTAAAAGGGAAAATATTTGCTTTGAGCGTTTTTTGGAAAAATTAATCTACTTAAGGTCTATTTTATCGTAAATCTCGTTTTTTTAAAGTACGTATTAAAGATTTTTCTCTCTTTATTTTAATTTATTTTTAATTAACTTTATTGGGGTGACAATGGTTAGTAATTACATAGGTTTCAAGTGTACAGTTCTGTAATACGTCATCTATATATCACATTGTGTGTTCACCACCCAGAGTCAGTTCTCCTTCCATCACCATATATTGACCCCCTTTACCCTCTACTGTCGCCCTGCCCCTATGGGATATAAATAGACCAATCAACAATCTGTAAATTTAAATTGAATCAGTCACCCAAAACCTTCCCAAAAGCAAAAGTCCAGGACCAGATGCCTTCACTGGTAAATTCTACCAAACATTCAAAGAGGATCTAACACCTGTCCTCCTCACTGTTTAAAAAAATTGAAGAGGCATACTTCCTAATTCATTTTATGAGGCCAACATTGCCCCGATACCAAAACCTGATAAGGAAAATACAAAAACAGAAAATTACAGACCAATCTCTCTAATAGAGATGCAAAAATGATAAAATTCTAGCAAATCGAATACAACAATGCATTAAAAAGATCATACATCACTATCAAGTGGGGTTCATCCCAGGGGCACAAGGATGGTTCAACATATGCCAATCGATCAATGTGCTATACCACATAAACAAAAGAAAAGACAAAAATCTTACAATTATATCAACAGATGCAGAAAAAGCCTTTGACAAGATACAATATCCATTTATGATTAAAACACTTAATAAACTGGGTATAGAAGGAAAATACTTGAACATAATAAAGGCCATATATGACAAATCCTCCGCTCATTAACGGTGAAAAACTGAAGCCCTTTGCTCTACGTTCAGGAATGAGACAGGGCTGACCCTATCACCACTGCTATTCAGCATAGCATTGGAAGTCCTAGCCAGAACAATCAGGCAAGAGAAAGAAATAAAAGGCATCCAAATTGGGAGTAAATTTCTTTTTCTAAAAAGCTCTTTTTGTATTTCTTTAATAAATTGGAAACACAGGTACAAATGACCTCTTCAAACAACACTGGCCATCCTATATTCAGATTTTCATCTCCAATTGTAAAATCTACTGAGACGGATGTACTACCTCCATCATCTGTAAGTAGTAACCAAGCAATATGTCATGTTTATTGATTTTAAAGCTATACTGTGTTTTTTGAAATCCAAGATACCATTGGTGGTACAAAATACCATTATTATTCTTTAAAGTTAAAAAGAACATATGTACAGAAAAGTTGAATGAGTGAACACCTATATACTGTTTCCTATATATATATGTACATGTGTACATACGAGTATACATGTATATAGACAAACACATGTAAGCATAAGTATTTTGTTCTGTGCCATTTGATAGTTAAGTGCAAACATCTTAATACCCCTGGTACTTTGCCATGTGTCCCCTAAGTAAAAGGACATTCCTTTGCATACCCACAATACCGTTATGATACCCATAAAATTTAACATGATATAATTATACTCCGTATTTCCTTAGCAGCCATACTATGCTTTAATTGCTGTTTTATTTCTCTTGGTCCTCAATCCAATTAAGATAAGGACCTAATCAACTCAATCATAATGCATTTAGTTACCATGTTTTTTGAACTGCCTGTAACCTAGAAAAGTTTAGGGTTTTTATAAACTATGTATTTTTTATTTATTTATAATTAAAAAATAAATATTTCCAGTAAAAATAATTAGTTTAGTGTTCAGTTTGCCACACCGTTATTTGGCATGTTTATCAGTTTGACATGTTATCCTTTGTGTTTCACTGTGTTCTTATTTTCTGTCACCACTAAATGTTACAGATCATTTTGTAGTTTCTACGCTGCCTGCCTGAAACCTGTCTGTTGTCCAAAATCTCTCATATTTTTTATTAGAAAATGACATTTCGAAATCCAGAATTGAGCATTAGCAACACATTATTTTATTCTGTCTACTACTTTGGAAGTGGATGCCTAAGAAATTAAAAACACTGCTGTTAAACTATGACATGCAATTCTTTATAAGAGGCATCCCAATTTTAGAGACTGTAAAATATGAAAAACTGAATTTTATAGAATAAATGAAATTAAATGTAATTTTTTGACTTGGAATGAACAGCTCTATATTAGAGATTTATTTAACACTAATTTGACACTTAAAGAATCACTTTTTTTCTTTACAGATTGGATTTACATTTAGTTTGCCTGTTACAAAAACAGCAGAATTTTCTGGCTCTAGTATTATTTCAGAACCAATTACAAATAGTTCAGGTGAGTAAAAATTTCTCATAATCTTTTGCATAAAAATAGTTGCATATATTAGACTAGCATTTCAAGTTCTTTTCACCTTGGGCAATACCCACAAATGCCTTTACTTGTATGAAATTAGCTCAGAAAAGCAAACAGGAGCTAATGTCAACTTTTTGACAGTGCTTTTTAGTAATTATCCTCAGAGATTCTTAACTCCCTAAATGTCAGTGTTACAGTTTGGTTGTGCGGGGGATAGTGACATCAGCAGATTCATCCATTGTCTTTGACTAGTCAAAATAAAGTAACAGTTTATTATAAATAAAATCTGATTATAGGAAACTCAAGGGTTGTCTACCTGATAATTGCAGGTATTCCATCTCTAGGTTTACTGCTTGGTTCACAACCGTTTTTTGGTGTCAGAGTTATGTTGGCCTCTACAAGTAGGCCTCTGTTCAGAATTTTGGACTCAAGAAATGAGCATAGTTGAGGGAAATAAATGAATAATCCAATAATGAAATAATAGGAGTTTTTAAAGTAATAGTGGTTTTCTTTCAAGTGTTTGGTGTTTAGGAAATGACAAACCACCTGTGGTGAGTTACACAGGTAATGAATTTTTGAGCGTTTTTCCCACAAAATAAACAGCAAATGCAACAGTAAAGAAAAGAGAAAAAGCATGACATAGTTTGAAAATTGCAAATAGTGTGTCATGAGGTTGAAAGGTAACTTTAAATTCTGAAAATTCTTGAATGCTATGCTAAAGAATTGGATGTTAACCTGAATATAGTAGGAAAACATGAAGTGATTTTTCATGGTGTGTGAGGTAGTTGGAGTGACAGCAATGTGTTGTTGTGTGAGGGAGTGGGTATTAAAGGCTTTGTATTTCACATCAGGTAAGTTGTTTTGCCTCACCCAGAAGTTTTTATTTGACTATGTGTTGAATTGTGGGGTGTTTGTCTTTGGATGATGTGGAAGATAGCATAGATTCCGAGAGTGGCACAAAGTGAGAATTTTACTGGTGTGTTTGCAATCCTATTTTTTCATGGAATGCAACTGCCCTGTGTAAGAGAAAGTAACAAGTACGTTTCAGGTATAATTCTTAAAGATTTTTTCTTTAGGGTTACTGTAAATTCAAGAGGATTGAATGTATTCAGTTATTTCATGCCTCGTTCTGAGAAAAGGCCTTAGAAATCCTTTCCAGTTTTTTTTTTTTTTTTTTACTATTAGGGACTATTGGGGAACAGTCTGTTTTTCCAGGACCCATCAGATCCAAGTCAAGTCGTTGTTTTCAGTCTATTTGTGGAGGGTGCAGTTCCCTGGTCCATGTAGAAATCAAACTGGCGACATTGGTGTTATGAGCACTACGCTCTAACCAATTGAGCCAACCGGCCACCCCCCAATTTCTATTAACGCTTTACTAATGATACCTAATGAATAACAATTTGTCAAACAAGTTTTATGTTTCAATGCATCTGGAGAAATTCCCAGATTTGTAGGGAGTTTATTAGGAGTGGCATATATACAATGGTGATAATTGTATATTCTCATGTCAACCCCTGATTGTTACCACTTCTGTCATTAAGAAGCTGATTGAAAATGTGGAAGCCATGATTGACTACTTTGTGACAGCAGCTAAATTTTCCATTATCTTCTTCCATCATTTTGAGTACACTTCAGGAAATCCTTAAAATTTACCTTAAATTACAAAAAGCAATTTAATTCTTATTATAAAGGAAGATAGAATATGATAAAGTGATAAAAGTATGTGTTTTCCTTTCACATTGTTATAAGAGGTAAGTTCGGTGTTTTGAATATTTTTGTTATTGAGGTGAAATGGACATAAGATACAATTAATCACTTCAAAGGACCAATTCAGTGTGGTTAAGTATGTTCTCAATTTTGTGCAACTACTACCTCTCTAAATCCAAACCTTTTTATAACCTTTTTACATATAACCTTTTCCCAGGGGAAACTTTTATCCATTCAACAGTTGCTTTCCATTTCCCCTTCCCCACAAATCCTGTCAACCACCCATCTGTGTTTTGTTTCTGTGCATTTGCCTGTTTTGGAGGTATACAGTGTCATTTTTTGCTTCTGGCTCACCCACTTTGTATTATGTATCAGTCCTTCATTCCGATTATGGCTAAACGATACTCCATTGTATGGATATACTAAAACTCCTCTGTGCATCCATTGATGGACATTTGGGCTATTTCCACCTTTGGGCTGTTGTGGACAGCGCTGCTGTGAATATGCATGTACATGTTTGTTTGAATACTGGTCCCAGTACTTTGGGTGTATATCTAGGGATGCAGTTAAAGTCAGATGGTAGTTGTATATGTAACTCTCTGAGGCACCACAAAACTGGTTTTCTCAGCAGCTGGCTTATTTACATTCCCCTATGAACATATGCAGGTTCTAATTTTTTCACCTTCTCACCACATTATTTATTTATTTTTTTTGGATTATAACTCTCCTAGTGGTTGTGAAGTGATGCTTCATTGTGGTTTTGATTCTCATTCCCCTAGTGATCAGTGGTGATGAGCCTGTTTTCCATGTGCTTGTTGGCCCTTTATGTATCTTCTTGGGAGAAATGTGTGTTCAAGTTTTTTGCCCCTTTTTAAATTAGTTTGTCTCTTTGCTGATGAGATGCAAGCATTTTTGATAGTGTGGGTACTATATCCTTGTCAGACATATGACTTGTAAGTAATTTCTCCAATGCAGTGGATTGTCTTGATAATGTCTTCGTACTTTCTTGATACTTCATTCTTTCTTGATAATTGCCTTACATTCACAAAGGTTTTTAATTTTAGTGAAGTTCAATTTTTTTTCCTTTTCTGTTTGGTGTCGTATCTAAGAATCCATATTCAAAATCCATCATCGTGAAGATATGCCTCCTAAGTTTTCTTTTAAGAGTGTTACTCTTTAGCCCTTATATTTAGATCAGTTATCCATTTTCAGCTAACTTTTGTTCATGGTGTGAGGTGGAGGGGTAGGCAGGATTTTTTTGAAACTACTTTTTAATTGGCATCACTTGGGAAGAAAAACCAGGTTATTTATATTTTATTATAGACAATTTCAAACATTCTGAGAAGTGTCATGATAGACTGAATCCCCAATACTCTTTACTCAGCCTCAACATTTACCATTTATGACCAGTCTTGTCCCTCCTCCTTTCCCTCCCTTTCTTCCTTCTTTCCTTTTCACATATAGGGGCACTCCTATGAGGTTATTTTGAAATAATGCCACATATTTTTAATCTGTAAACAGAAACTTCCCCTTTCAAAATATGAGCATCAAGTCATTATTGTACTCAAAATATAGATTTCTTCTTTCAAGTAAAAGTATATGTTAATTTTGGAAAGTTTGTAAAATATAAAATCTAATAAGCAAAAGCACTATTAAAAATCACTCATCATTAGCAGCTATCATTACTCTTTATATATAAACATTCAAAATTATACTTTTTAACCTGCTTTTACCCATAACTGTGGTTCTTTTTTTATTATTATTTTCTGGTGTATAAAACACCATAATGAGTAGACATTTACACTCCTCAAAAAGTGATGTCCCCAACTAGTCTACCATCATCTGATATCATACATAGCTATGACAATAACATTGACTATATTCCGTATGCTGTACTTTACATCCTGTGACTATACATAATTTTTGAAGTTATGCCCCTGACTAGCAGCTACCTCGCACTAAGCTATTACCATGTTATTCTGGAGCTTTCTTCTGTTTTATTTGGGACATGTTTCTTTGTCTCCCCATTTTGGCTGCCTCCCCGTGTTTGTTTCTATTTATTAGGTAGGGCTTCTATGTCTCCCGGTCTGTGTAGAGTGGCCTTATGTAGTCATTGTGCTGTGGGGCTCAGTGGTGCAGTCTTTCTGGTCACATGAACCACGCATTTTAGGTGTGTCTCATGGGTGAGTTGTGTGTTCCCTCCTCTTGCAGTTGAGCTTTGGTTGCGGTTTGCACATCAGTGGGAGGGACTGACCCTCAGGCTGATTGGTTGTGAGGACTGGCCCTGACTACTGTGGGAGAGTTGTTGTGCAGGGACTGACCCTACAGAGCATGATGTGCCTCAGCAGGACTCTGGGGCCTGTGCAGTCCACCCCTTGTGTGTGTTATCCTTAGAGGAGGCCAGGTGATACTTGTTTTGAGGCTGGCCTTTGGGCACACCAGCCCCAGGGCCACCTGGGAGGGGAATCGACTGCAAGTCGAGTTTAGCTCAGTTGCAATCCATGCTCCACCCAGGGCCACCCAGCAGGATCCACAAAGCAATCTGCAGATGGCCACCACCCATGCTGTGCTTGGATGTAACTCGAGTTGCCAGACCATGAACCAAGGCAGACTGCCGCTAGTGCCATGCTTAGGGCTGCTCAGCCAGAGGTATGGGACATGCTGAAGCCAGATGCTGCTTGTCTGCATTCCATGAACCTTTGAGAGACCCTAGGAAAGTCTACAGCATGAGCCAAGGCAGGTGGTTTGTACAAAAAAGCCAGTGGAAGTGGTTTGGGTGTGCTCAAAAATTGGGCGGGGTCTCAAAATCAGAAGGGCATGGTGAAGGAACAGCATTAGTCAGCTTGCTGGAAACTCAGAGATGGCTGCAGTATGCGAATGCAGGCTGGGAAAGGCAAGGTCTCAACAAAGAAAAAATGACCTTCACCATCTTCATCTGAGAGAAAGCTGCCCCTGCAATCCCTGTCCCGAGACCAGAAAACTGAGTTCCCCACCATATGTCCCTGCCATCCCTCCAGCTGCTGCCTCAGCACTGAAGCTCAGAGTCAGTGATTTTGTTGGTGAGTAAGTCCATGTGCAGTCCTTTTAAGAAGAGTACCTTGGAGTGCAGCTGTCCTCCGTCTCACTCAATCACAATCTCTGCTGGTTTTCACAACCAGAAATTATGCGGACTTCTTTCCTTGGCACTGGAACCCTGGGCTGGGCAGGAGCTGGGAACCCTCACTCCTCCAGGAGGGATCTCCGCAACTAAGGTATCACTCCCGATTTTTAATGATGTCATGCAGGTGTGGGACCAGCCTGTTCCCCGTGTCTGCACCTTCTACCAGTCTCAAGGTGGCTTCTTCTGCATGTCCTTAGTTGTAGCACTTCGGGTCAACAAGAGTTTAGGCAATTCTAAATGATGTTTGCTTTGTTGTTTCGTAGTTTAGTTGTAATTTTGATGTGAGAGAAGGTAAGGACAGCATTTATCTTGACTGGAACTCCAATGGGATTTTTTTCCCCCTAACTTTCTCCTTAATAGTTTGTAATTCGTGTATAAAAATGCAACCAATTTCTGAATGTTAATTTTGTATCCTGGTACTTTACTAAATTCATTAATCAGTTCTAATAGTTTTTTGGTGGAATCTTTGGGGTTCTCTATGGTATGTCATCTGCAAATTATGACAGTTTTACTTCATCCTTTCCTGTTTAGATGCCTTTTATTTGTTTTTCTTGTCTGCCTGCTCTGGCTAGGACTTCCAGTACTATGTTGTATAAAAGTGGTGAAAGTGGGAGTCCTTGTTTTGTTCCTGATCTTAAGGAGAATGCTTTTAACTTTTCCCCAATGAGTATGATATGAACTGTGGGTTAGCCATCTATGGCCTTTCTTATGTTGAGATAAGTTCCCTCTAGTCCACCTCTGCTGAAAGTTTTTATCGTAAATGGATGCTCAATTTTGTAAGATGCTTTTTCTGCACCTATTGATATGACCACATGATTTCTTATTTTTCGTTTTGTTTATGTGCCGTGTAACGTTAGTTGATTTGCAGATATTGAACCAATCTTGCATACCAGGAATGAATTCCACTTGATTGTGGTGTATCATCGATTTTAACGTATTTCTCAGTTCGGTTTGCTAATTTTTGTTGAGGATTTTGGCATCTATGTTCATTTGGGATATTGACCTATAGTGGGTTTTGCTTTTGTTTCTTCTTTCTTTCTTTCTTTCTTTTTTTTCTTTTTGGTCATGCATTTGTCTGGTTTTGGTATCGTGTTAATGGTGACATCTTAAAATGTCCTGGGGAGCCTTCTATCCTCTTGAAGTTTTTGGAGTAGTTTGAGGAGAATAGGTTTTAATTCTTTTTTGTATGTTTGGTGAAATTCACCTGTGAAGATATTTGGTCCAGGAATTTTGTTTGTTGGGAGCTTGTTGATTACTCATTTGATTTTGTTGGTAGTAATCAGTCTGTTCAGATTTTTTAATTCTTGATTCAGCCTTGGAAGATTGTATGCTGGTAGGCATTTATCCATTTCTTCCAGATTGTCCACTTTGTTGGCATATAGCTGCTCGTAGTATTTTCTGAAATTCTTTTTGTATTTTAATGGTGTCTCGTTACTTCTCCTCTTTCATTTGTGATTTTATATTTGGGTACTCTCTCTCTTTTTTTTTTATGAATCTGGTTAAGGGTTTGTTAATTTTGTTTATGTTTTCAATAAAACAGCTCTTGTTTCATTGATCTTTTGTCATTTTTCTTAGACTATTTCATTTATTGTCACGTCCCACACGACGAGAGTTGTGGGGAGCGAGGAGGGCGGCGCAGGGTTAAGAAAAGACAGTAGTCAATAATAGATTAAAGCAGGGTCAAGGGACCCCCAGTCTCAAGGACTGGATGCCCCGAATTGGGCCTAAGAATTAGCTTTTATTTTTTTAGGTGGGGAAGCAAAGGATATAAAGCTTGTCAATCTCAAGATCTGTGAATCCCACACATCATAATAGGAAACTGATTCAAGCCAATCACCCTTGCCTGCAGGCAACAGAACCATAAGTCTCAGGATGTTTGTATTTCCCCAAGGGACAAAACCTATATGCATATGAATAAATGGAGAGCACATCATTGAATCACTTCCCTTGCAGGTTGTGGGAAGGAATGCAGCCACAGAGGCAGAGGCTCTCCTTAGCCTGGGGATGGTGGGGGGCTGTGCCCACCTCTACAAACACCGTGGGTTCTCCTGTTGGTCCCCACTTGACTGCACCTGGCTTGAGTTGTCCCCCCTGTGGGGAATCTTACTCGTCATTGGCTGACCAGCCATCTTTTTAGGACCAAACAGGGAGACATAAGGTGCAAACACAAAGGTGAAGCAATGTCCCTGAAAGGATCCGTCTCACAGACTCTCCTTTCTTTGGGGGCAAATACAAGGAGACAGACGGGTAGGCTGCTGCGTGGCAACAATTTATTAATATTTCCACTCTCATCTTTATTATTTCCTCCTCCTTCTCGCTTTGGGTTTTATTTGCTGTTCCTTTTCTAGTTTCTTCAGGTGTAAGGTGAGACTGTTTCTTCGTGATTTTTCTTGTTTCTTCACACAGTCCTACATTGCTATGAATTTTCCTCTTAGTACTGCTTTTGCTGTATGGTTGAGTTTTCGTTTTTGTTTGTCTCAAGGTATCTTTTGATTTATTCCTTGATGTCATTGTTGACCCATTCACTGTTTAGTAGCATGTTATTTAGCCTCCACGTGTTTGTGTGTTTTTCGTTTTTCCTTGTAATTGAGGTCTAGTTGGATACCATTGTGGTCAGTGAAGACGCTTGATATGAGTTCTGTGTTCTTAAATTTACTGAGAATTGTTTCATGGTCTATTGTGGACTATCTTGGAAAGTATTCCATGTGTACCTGAAAAGAATGTACATTCTGCTGCTTTGAGTTGAAATACTCTAAAAATAACAATTAAATCCAACTGGTCTAGGGTGTCATTGAGAGTCTCTGTCTCCTTGTTGATTTTCTGTCTGGAAAATCGTTACTTTGAATATTTCCTTGCACTCTCTCCTGGTCTGCAAAGCTTGTGTTGAGAAATCAACTGACAGCCTGTGGGAGCTCCCTTGTAAGGAACTAGTTGTCTTTCACTTGCTGCTTTTTATTTCTTTCTTTATCTTTAACCTTTGCCTTTTTAATTATGATCTGTCTTGGTGTTGGCCTGTTTGGGTTAATCTTTTTTGGGACTATGCTTTCTGGGCTTGTATGTCTATTTCCTTCATCAATTTAGGGAAGGTTTTAGTCATTATTGTTTTTTCAAATAGATTCTCAATCCATTCTTCCCTCTTTTTTTCCTGGTACTCCTATGATGAGAATGTTGTTATGCTTGGTGTTACCCTACAGGTCTCTTAAACTGTCTTTTTGTTGTTGTTCTGATTGGCTGTTTTGTGCTACCTTGTGTTCAAAATTGTTGATTCAGTCCTCGGCTTCATCTGATCTGGTGTTGAATCCTAGTAGTGTATTTTTCACTTCACTTACTGTGTTTTTTATTTCTGAGTGGTTCTTCTTTATGGTTTATATAGCCATCTTTATGCTTACTATCTTTGTGTTAAATTTCTCACTATGTTCCTTAAGCATTCCCTTTTTTTAAAAGATTTTATTGGGGAAGGGGAACAGGACTTTACTGGGGAACAGTGTGTGCTTCCAGGATTTTTTTCCAAGTCAAGTTGTCCTTTCAATCGTAGTTGTAGAGGGTGCAGTTCAGCTCCAGGTCCAGTTGCCATTGTTTGTTGCAGGGGGCGCAGCCCACCACCCATTGTGAGAGTCGAACCGGCAACCTTGTGGTTGAGAGGACACACTCCAACCAACTGAGCCATCTGGGAGCTCAACGGCAGGTCAGCTCAAGGTGCCGTGTTCAATCTTAGTTGCAGGGTCAGAGCCCACCATCCCTTGTGGGAGTTGAGGAGTTGAACCAACAGCCTTGTGGTTGAGAGCCCACCGGCCCATGCGGGAATTGAACCGACAGTGTTCCCTAATTTGGAGTACGGAGCTCCAACCACCTGAGCCACTGGGCCAGCCCCTTAAGCATTATTATAACCAGTGTTTTAAACTCTGCTCTGGTTTCTTTCATATTATTTAGTTCTATTTCTGGAAGTTTCTCCTTTTGTTTTATTTGTGACATGTTTCTTTGCTTCCTCATTCTGGCTGCATCTCTGTGTCTCTGTTTGATGCTGTGTATTAGGTAGATGTGTTATGTCTCTCAGTCTTTTCTGATGGCCTATGTAGTGTGTCTTGTGTGTCCATGGCACTAGCTCCCGGATCACCTGTGTGTGTGTGTGTGTGTGTGTGTGTGTGTTCCAGGGGTTTCCCTTGAGTATCTTCTCCTGTTGTAGGTTAGCCTGGATTGTTTTGGTGGTTCAGTAGGTGGGATCGACTCCCAGGTTGGCTGACTGTGAGAATTGGCTATGACCACTGCTGTGTGGTAGTTGACCCCTGAAAGGGGTATTCGTTGCTGTGGGCTCTGTGTCTCTTGGGACCCCCCCCCTTTAGAGTGTGCCGCTTGTTGGGCTAACGAGGTAGTGCTCTGGTGTGTCTGAGGCTGGCCCCAGGGTATGTTGTTGTGGTGTCTCTTGGCATTGCCTCGTGTGTTGGCCAATTTCAGCCTTGCCTGTTACCGCCCGCAGTTACCTGGTGAGAGCCACAAAGCTATATATGATTGGCTCCTACTTGTACTGACCTGGTGGCATGTGGCCATGGTCTCGCTGTGAGCCAAGGTCGGCTGCCCCAGTATTGGGCCTGGAGCATCTCAGCAAAAGGCTCAGGGTCCCCTAAGCATATTGCCCGCTGCCAGCTGCCCCTAAGGCTCAGCGTTTGAGACAGCCTCCTTAGGTGTGTTGTGTGGGCCAGGTTGGTGTCCCCGGTATGAGAGTACCTTTGGTGATACAGCAGTAGCTGGGCGGGGCTGGATTCTACCAGATCAGTGTGGTCTGAGATTTGGTCCTTTGCCAAGGGTTCAACATAGAAAAGATGGTGTCCTTGTGGAGGCTATATGTGAGGGAGGCTCCACTCAAAAATATAGCTGATATCCCTCCAGCCCTTGTTCCACATCCCTGTATGTCTCTGGCGCCTCTTGAGTTGCTGTCTCTTCACCGGAGACCGAGTAAGTGAGTCTGTGTGCCAGCCCTTTAAGAGGGCTTCTGGGTTTCCAGCTGCTACCGTTTCATTGGGATGGACAGAAAGAATCCTGGCTGATTTTCACTTTCAGATATTGTGGGAACTCTTCTTCCCAACACAAGACTCCTCAGCTGGGGAGTCTATTGTGGGCTTGGGACACCGACCTCTTTCTGGGGGACCTTGTCCAGTGAGGTTTCTCTTCCAGTGTTCAACCATTGTCTGTGGGTTTGGGGTCAGCCCATTTCTTGTATCCGCTCCTTGTACCAGCCTCAATGTGGCCTTTTTATATCCTTAGTTACAGGATTTCTGTTCAGCTAGTCTTCAGATGATGTTGAAGTTGATGGTTCTGTATTTCTAATTTTGGTGTGATTGTGGGATTTAGTAGGCATAACGTTTATTTGCCTAAATCGCCATCTTTGACCCACCTTAACCATGCTTTTAAGAAGGACTTTTGTACTGCACAGCATTCCATCATGTCAGCATTCTGTAATTTATATAACCATCCCCTTATTGAGTATTTATCATTTAGGCTATCAATATAACTAAAAGATATTTTCAGTCACAGGGTGAATTACTAGAAATGAAATGACTCGATCATTTGACTCTTTTTAAGGTTTTTTGATCAATTCTGTAAATTTCTGTTACTGATTATATATTTCAAGAAATGTATCATCAGTTTTATGTGGTTGCTTTACCGTCTTCAGTGTTTCAGCTTGATTTTCTTAATTACCAATACAATTATTTGTGTAATAATTATAGTTTCTATTTTTTGCCTTTTTGGAGGACAGATGTACAGTGTGGGAAATAGTATTTTTACTTCCTTGAATTGGCAGGTTAACCCTGCACTTTTAAATTTGTTTACTATCTTTGAATTACAGTGAGTTTTTCCAAGATCTTCTTAATTCATTTAACTGGAGTACAGTGATTTTTATTCTTGGCATAATATATTTTTTTAATTGAAAAAAATTACAGCTCAAGATACCCCTGCAGTGAAGAGTTCAAGCTGTAAGAAACAGTTAGATGAAGATTGTGAGAGCCCTTTGAGACCTGCTATAATCTTGAAAGAAGGAAGTGTCCTAGATGTTTTGAAAAACCCTGGTAAGATAATGGCTACCTTTGAGATAGTTTGAAATCTTAATTATGAACTCATGATCTTATTTTAATGTCATTTGTGGTGTACATTAGGCTTTTGAACAATTATGGCTAATTTGATAGGTGATTGACTTCTGAATGTAGATGTAGTCAGATGTAATTCTTTTGGGGGAAATATCTTAGAAACTTTTTCTTTAGAAATCAAGGACTTTGTACTATAATGAAATCTCTGAGAGGTAAGTATAGAAGGAGAATCTGAAGCAAGTATAGAATGAGAAAATGAATTACCTGTTAATAGAGACAACCTAATATAGAATAAAAGTAAATAACCTGATGATATGCTTAGATGTGTATTTCTCATGAGAAAGACATGAACTGCCTTGTTCTACTCTGATTATTCTGTTTGTGGTGTGTGTGTGTGTTTGTGTGTGCGCTTGCACATGCACCTATATGTATATATCAAGGCTAACAAAAATTGGCTAATTCCAAAACATATAATAGGGACAGTACTTACATGAAACAAGATGTAAAGGCTAGTAGGGAACAATTTGAAGGTAATGACTAGAAGTCATCAAATAGGAATAAACTTTCAGTCCAGAAATGAAAGAGGTTGGTCACAAGTTCCATTGTGATATATAATATAAAACTGTGCCAGTGTTTATAAGATAATCTAGTAGCTCAGAAAGAATTTAGACCCAGTAGATGTGTTCATGTATAATAGAACAGGAATTTCAAAGTAAAGTTGGTTTTTACAATGTGATTTAGAAGAATTAGACTTTTTTGGTCTAGCTCTCTCATTTTATAGATGAGTATACTGCCTGTAGGAGTCTCAGTAATTTAGATGAAATTATGCAGATACTGTAGAACTCCTGAATGACCATACCAGAATGAACCAAGTGGTAGGTAGGCCGTCAAATTCATACAGTTTACCTTCAAATAAGTTATACTTTGCATTCATAATGCCCATTCTCCCATTTTATCTTTTTTAAATGTTAAAAATTTGGTTGAGTTGTAAATATTAAAAATTAGGAAAATCTGAAAAAGTGGAAAGAATAGAAATTTGTTATACCTTGAGATGGTTATTGTTAACATTTTGCTAACCTTAGGTACTCAAATTACACGTTAACAAAATAGTACATTGTTGACCACTGGGAGTAACTGAGGTGTGTGGAATTGTTTTGCCATTGTGCTAAATATAGCTCTAGATTGAATTATTTCTTGGTAGCACTAAAAACTCTCTTAAAAGGAGCCTTTGAGCTCCTGCTCCCCTGCATATGTCATTAGTTTGACTCCAATAAACAATTACCAAAAAAAAAAAAAAAAGCATCTCTAACAACTTTCTATATCTTCTTCCCCTCCGATTTTGTTTTCCTTTGATGCTAAAGGCTGGAGAAACAGATCTCTGAGTTTGTTGGTATGAGTAAAATAAAAGTTAATTGGTCCAAAGTAAAGGATTGAAAGGTCATTCCCACAAATAAAATGTAATTTCAGTGAATCAATTCAATGGTAGCGGTTTCGGTGGGACATAAACTTTTTTCCTCCTGTTATTCCTGTTATTTCCTCCTGTTACATGGTTCTACATGAATACCTTGTCTAAATACACCTTCGGTGGTTACAAAATGTGTAACAATGTGAAAGGCTCTGAGATTATACTTGTAGAGTCATTTGAGGCAATTTTGTTAGAATCACTGTTTTGTCACGGTGTGTAGGAATGTATTTGAGTAGCGTGAGCTTGTGCTCCATTAGGATTGACTAGGTCTTAATAATTTTTGTGCGAAGTGTGATTAAAAAATACAGCGAATTTTTAAATTAAAAAGAAATGTATTCCAGTAAAAGAAAATTGCCATTAATCTACCTCAAAATACTCCTGCTCCCTTTGAACACACTTAATCCCATAGTTCTTGCCACTTTCTGAAAGCCATTCTGGAAGTCCTCTATCGTGAGTTTCTTTAGTTATGCCGCCGTGGCTGCCTCGATGTCCTGAAATGATTGAAAATGTTTTCCTTTCATGATAATGTTGACTTCGGGAAAGAGCCAGAAGTCGTACAGTTTCACATCGGTGAATAAGGTACATGAAGAAATACCATAATATTTTTATTTCTCTACCAGAAGCGATGTGTGACGTGGAGCCTTGTCATGATAGAAGATAAAGACACTAAAGAGGACTTTCTGAACAGCTTCAGAAAGTTGTAGAAATGATGGGATAAGTGTGTTTGAAGCAAGGGGGAGTATTTTGAAGTGGATTAATGGCAGAGTGTGTTTTACTGTAATAATTTTTTTTAATTGAAATATTCACTGTATTTTTGTGTCACACCTCCTATTTCTATGATTTACCAGTTGGGTTGTGACATGTTTATTGGAATTTGTTATCATGTTTGTCACTAAACTGTTTCTATTTTAAAGCTCTATAGAGTTTAGTACAATTTAAAATCATTCTTCTCACTCTGTTGTATTTTGGAGGGTCATCTGTACAGTGGCTGTGAGTATACAACTCAGCTGGTTTTGACTGAAAGTAGAGGATACCACAATAGTGGATTATAACTGGATGAAACTCAAAGATAGACGTTAAAGTCGTTTGGTATAGACAAGGGCACACTTGAAAGGAGAGACAGATGAGAGAGGAAAACCTATAAATACACTGTATGTAGATCAGACATCAGGAAGGTAAAACATAGTGTAGCAAAAATATATAATAGCATAGGTCATTAAATTACTAAAAATTAAAGCCTAAACATAGATATTGGTTGAATTACAATGAGTACAACTTCTAGAAGAAAAAGTGGTATCTTATAAATAAAGATTTTATGTCATAGATTTTAACTACTTATGTCTTTAACTTATGTCTTTTAACTACTTTATTTTTAACTTTATTAATAACTTTATTAATAAACTTTAACGTTATTTTTAAGTTTAACTTATGTCTTTTAACTACTTATGTCTTTAACTACTTATTTTAACTTATGTCATAGATTTTAACTACGTCTAAGTGTCACTAATTGTGGTGAATAAATAGTGCTCAGGTGAAAATCGCCTCTTAAGTAGTCCACCTTGGATTGTAGTAACTCATCAATAAGGTTGATATGTTTTCTCCCAGTAATCACATTTCATTAATGTTTTGATTGCAAAGCTTTCCTACCTTACTCTTTTCACTCCTCTTTTCCCCCACGGTAGGTTTCACAACACTGAAGACAGATTCTCTCGCGGCTCAGCCTACCACCACAGGCCCAGTAGTGTACACAAGACCAGCAATAAGTAGCTTTTCTTCTAGTGGAATTGGGTGTGAGGAAAGTTTAAAAGCTGGATCGTCATGGCAGTGTGATACTTGTCTACTCCTGAACAAAGTTACAGACAACAAGTGCGTCGCCTGTCAAGCAACAAAATTGCCACCAAGCGATACTGCTAAACAGACTGGAATTGGAACACCAAGTAAAAGTGGCAGACCAACTCTTTGTGCATCTGGGACAGGTTTTGGAGAGAAATTTAAACCAGCAGTAGGAACTTGGGAGTGTGATACCTGTTTAGTGCAAAATAAACCGGAAGCGATAAAATGTGTAGCTTGTGAAACACCAAAACCTGGAACTGGTTTTAAGCGAGTCCTTACATTGCCAGTGGCTTCAGAAAGTGCTGTAACCGTGGCCTCTTCATCTTCAGGCTGCACTGTGACCACTGGTGCCTTAGGATTTGGAGATAAATTCAAAAGGCCCGTGGGATCTTGGGAGTGTCCAGTATGCTGTGTGTATAATAATGCAGAAGACAAAAAGTGTGTGTCCTGTATGTCGGAGAAACCAGGTAAGTTTATGGCTGTTTGGAAGGATTTTGCTTATGTCAGTAGAACATTTTACTTTATTCTCTGTCAAACCACTAAGAACAACGTGAATATTTTATATGTTTTGGAATGAGCATTACATCATGTATCTTAAGTTTTCTAAGCTTTCTTGAGGTTAAAATGATTTGCTTGGCGCAAGATGTGTATGCTAATTTAGGACAGGCCGTGTGTTAATCAGCCTAGTATATGCTTTACTCTCATCTTTGTATGCATTTTTATTGGAAACTTGTTACTGTTCATGATCATTTTCAAAGTTGATACTATAGGTGCTGAAAGTCTTAGAACGGGACAATCTTTCTGAAACTATTATACAGAATAAACTAGTACATTGTCTGTTTTTCTCTAAGTACAACTGAGGATGGCTGGAGGGAAGGTTTTCATGAAGAGGTAGACAAATTGCTTTACATAAAGGCTGTGGCTGCATAGTAATGGTGATACCTGTATCTGTATGCTATCTGCCAAAGAGCCTGCCTTGACAGTCAGTTACTGAATCATCACTGTAAAGAGGTGAACTTAGGTAGCGAGAAAAATGGAGTTAGGTTTGATTTTTTTCCTGTTGCTCTGTTCAAATTTTAGAGTTACTAAAGATTCACATCAGGAAATGACTGTGCTGTTTTTGTAGTACTGTTATATAATTATTTGTTACAAATATATGGTGACATGGATAGTAAATGAAAGCATCCCGGGACTTATATGTATAGTTTAATCTCTACAATGACAAGCTCTTTGCGTTATTAACCTAGACCCCTATCTAAATACAAGGGCTGAGGCATATTTCTAATTCCTACAGGACATCTCCATTACAATGAGATTTCAGAATCTTCATTCTGAATTATCTTTTTCTTCCCACCTGAAACCCTCTTCCCCTAAAAAATAAAACATAATAAGGAAACCCTGATGCATGCAGGGAATTGAAATTAATTGTGAGTTGAAGGAAGAATAAAACTTTAAGTCAAGCAGTGAATTGTGAGATACAAGCAAAGGAAGCTCATACATGTATTAATGAACTTTGAACTCATCCTGTGAAAGATGAGCCATCTTTTTAAGTAGAGGAGAGATATGGTCAGTCTTGTATTTTAATAAATCACTTGATAGCTTTATGAAGGCCACATTTGGAGGTGACAAAATTTGGAGACCAGGGCACAGTTTAGGAAGTTGTGTGGATGATACAGGCAACGATAATGGTGATGTGCTCGAAGGAAATCACATAAGGGTGAGGATGTAGAATAAGGTGCAGTGGAAGACATGTTGATTCAAGCTGCTGACATTGACTTTCAGATACATGTGAGGCCTTTGGATATACTGATAATGGACTTTCTTGGCTAAATGTACGAACTTGGGAGTTTTATCCAACAGTTTTCACATACGTCACTGGAATAAAAGGGAAAGAAAGTGAGTGAACAGAGTGAAATGAGAAGACAGCTTAAAACTGAGGTCTGCAAACTTCAGGAAATGGCAGCAATAAAACTTCGGAGCAGTTCATTTTTTAAAAGAAAAACCACACAGGAAAATCATGGCAGTGGTTGCTTCTTGGAAGGATGGATTTAAGGGACCAAGACCAGAAGTCTCAATGAGAAGGCTCTTATTCAAGAAATAAGGGGAGTTTGAATTAGAATATCAGCAGATGGCTAGTCAGGAAACAGAATGAAGAAGGTTCGAGAAATATGTCAGGGAAGACGAGCCATCTAGGCGAGCGAATCAGGTGGATGGTGGGCAGACCATGAGGATGAAGCTCAGAAGTGTGGATTGCAGGTACAAGTCAGGAAACTGTTTTTTTGGTGATTAAAACCATCCGAGTGGATGAGAGCTTGTGAGATGGGTAGTGAATTGAAGATGGAACCTCGAGAAGCAATTTTATTGGCCAGGTGGAAGAGAATATATCAATAAAACAGAGAGCTCAGGTCACTGGGAGAAGTGACATAAACTGGAGACTGTTTAGAGAAGTGGAAGGTTCCAGAAC
The DNA here is from genome assembly GCF_036562045.2 of Rhinolophus sinicus. NCBI lineage: Eukaryota > Metazoa > Chordata > Mammalia > Chiroptera > Rhinolophidae > Rhinolophus > Rhinolophus sinicus. The sequence continues at coordinate 62,053,177 of NC_133756.1, forward strand.
AAAAGGCTCCACTCTTAACACTATTTCTTCATACATGTGCTTTGTTGAGCCATTCTTCCTGTACTGCCACCTTTCCGCACTTACTTGCTAGTTCTGCTTAAAGATTTAAATCTGACCTTTGTGGATCCTCTTCCTGCCTTTCGTCATTTCTTTCTTCCTTGTACTCTTGTGTTAGATCATTTATTTATTTCCATGTGGGTGATGGTGCTACTGTGCATTTGTTTCACTTTCCCCTTTTTAGGCCATGAACACCTTTAAAAGTTAAGCGACACTATTCATCTTTAAGTCCCTAGAGCCTAAGTACGTTTTGGTGCTTAATAAATGTCTGTTAAATGGCTAGCTTATAACAGAAATGCCACGAACACAGTAGGTGGTGTCAAATTGAACTGCAAACTAGACAATTGAACACTTCAATTCAAAATTGATGGTTTCAAAGGCAAAGAGGCCTGTTCTTTGAAATCTTGACCTTAATATGGCCTGTGGCTATGTAGTTTCTGTGTTAACGATAGTGCCTACAATTTATATCTTAATGTTTTGTAATGCTATACTGTTTGAAGAAATTTGACAAAAATGTTTTAAGAAAATTGTCTTTTAGACTCTGATTCGTGAATATGATTTTTTTTCCTAATTTGTGGCTATTATTCCAACTTGGGGTAAAAACGGTGCTTATCACGAAGCAAGGTGAGTGTGCGCTGCTGATTCATAAGATTCAAAGAACTCTAAGATGGCTATGGTGTTTTTCACAATGTAATGTTTATATTCTGGCATTGTCTCTATCCTAATCAAAAACACTAATAAAAATTGAACATTTAGACTTAGTGGTGTCAGTAAGATATTGACATAAAGTAAATTAGAATTTTCCTGTGTTTCCCCACTGTTTTTTAGGCCATTCAGTACGTTCTTCAATCAACAGCACTGTCCCTGCGTTTCTCTCCTCGGGAAGCTGCCTAGGATTGGATAAGTTCAAGAAACCCGAGGGAGGCTGGTCCTGTGAAGTTTGCCTAGTGCAGAATAAAGCAAATGCAATTGAATGTGTAACCTGTAAAAGTGAAAAGCCAGGCACAAATTCTGAGTTTAAAGGTGAGGAGTTCGTAAAAAGCCTTCTGGTATTGCCATTTTAAAGTGACATGTTTGCAAAAAGCTTCAGTTTTAAAATTATTCATTCTCTATTGAAATGTTATGTAAAATGGGGCAATGTCCTCGTCTTTTAGTTCATACTTACCTCTGAAATGGTGTGAAATTGCCTTATTTGGTGGTCAGCAGTGAGGTATCTTTTCTGCAGCTAGGTAAAGAACTATTGTGTCTTCTGTTACTGAGTCTGAGAGAGTTTTAGGTTTTTAATTTTAACTTTTAACAATCCTTTGGCATCTAGATGGATTTCCTTTCTTTTATGGGACTGAAATTTATACCCCTAGAACTTTATTATAAGTAATCTAGACTTGGGCTTTCATTTCCCAGAGTATGTCCCAGAATAATAATTTTCTTATTATTTTATTATATAAACATATAGGAAGAACCTCTCAAAGTAATTCATTCTAAAGTATCTGGAGGCCAGAATATTCACGTGTTCTTATTCCTGTATGAATTACTTCATATTTCATATGAGACACACTCCACAGTCAAAATTTTGAAAGTCTTTCGGAAGATCACTGCTTTTTGGTCCATTGTAATTCTTTCTGTAGCTGTTACCTCATGGTCCCGTTCCCATATTCTGTACCTGTAGCACAGTAATTGCCATACCTTTAAATGTGTCCCTTTGTGGCAGAGGTGTCTTTGGCACCTGTATTTGTACCTTTCTGTGTAATATCACCTGAGGTATTTTAGAGTCCAGGTGGATTGTCATTAGTTCCTGAAAATCTGATGCAGGTTTTCAATTAATTTTCTTAGGGTAAGAAAGTAGGGTGTGTAATCATTAAAGAGGGATTTCTGAAGATGAGGGCTTGGAAAGCTTGTCTGTCATTTGTCTTTATTTATACACAGGTTAGCAGAGCTCAGGATGAATATCGTGGACCCTTTAATAATTTCTGTTTTGAGGCACTCAGTCAAGTGCTTTATTTCTATTCAATGAGCTATAGAAAAGCATGAAACCAAGACTTTTGTCTTATCAGTATAGTGTTCTTTATCTTTTTAAGCATTCCTTCCACTCCTGTACTTCTTTGGTTCTTTGACACTAAAATAGATTTTTTTTAAAATGCTTGGGTAAATAACACATTCACAAGACATAAAAATCAAATTATGAGAAGATTCATAGTGAAAAGTCTACCTCTTGTCCCCATTGGCTCATTTTCCCTCCTTCCTCCCCTATCAAACAACAGCCATAGCTGTGGTGATTTTCTCACAACTGTTTCAAAGTTTCTCTGTGGACATCATAAGCAAATATGCTCTTACTCTGTATATTGTTATTTCCCTCTACCTTGTGAGTGAAGGTTGTGTATATTGTTGCCTTTCTATCCCTTGGTTTTATCATGGATTACCGTGGACACATATTCTTCAGTCTTCACTTATGGCTACCTGGATGGTATATGGCATTTTCCATGTCTCCCAGTTTACCTCCCCCCCCCCCCCCCGCAGTCAGTTGCCCATTGTTGGTTGGCTGCTCACAGCAGCTCATGGCCGTTCTCGCCGGCTACTGGCCGCTTATGGCAGCACACAGTAGCCCACTGGCAGCTCACGCCAACCTCCGGCTACTAATCGGAGCCCAGCTCCAGGGAGAGCCATTGTTCACAGTCTCAGCTGTAGAGAGCGCAGCTCAGTGGCCCATGTGGGAATCGAACCAGCGACCTCATTGTTAGGAGCGCAGTACTCCAACCACCTGAGCCACCGGACCGTCCCAGTTTATCCCGAAAAGAAAAGATTCAGTGGTAGAATTGCTCAGAGGGTATATATGTTTGTAATTTTTTATATATATTGACAAAATGCCTTCTGGCATTTTGTGCTAATTTTACACACCCACCTGTTATGTATAAAGTGTCTGTGATGCCTAGTCTCATCGTCCAACAAGTTTATCACACTTGTGTGACCTCTCCCAGTCTCACAGATGAACAGTGGTATGTTTGTACAATTGTGAGGATTGGTATAGTTCTCATGCTGAGTATTGGGCAATTTAGTTTGTTTCCTACCATTGCTAATATTCCTCAAAGTAGGCCTTTTCAGAGTTATTCCTCTGCCCCTTTGATTTGTAAGGTTTAACATTTTGTTTGAGGGGATAACATTAATTCATTGTCTTTCATATTTTTGAAGGTTTTGGCACAAGTTCCTCATCTTCAAACCCAACAGCCCCATCATTCAAATTTGGTATTTCGTCATCCTCATCTGCGCCCTCGCAGACTTTAACAAGTTTTGGAAATGTTCAATTTGGAAGTCAGGGAGGCTTGAAAATAGACGTGTCATCAGATTCTGGGTCTTTAAACCCCGTGAGTGAAGGCTTTAAGTTTTCTAAACCAACAGGAGATTTTAAATTTGGAGTTTCATCTGATTCTAAACCTGAAGAAGTTAAAAAGGACAGTAAGAATGATAATAATTTTAAGTTTGGACTTTCTTCTGCTTTAAGCCATCCATCTCCTTTAGCTCCATTTCAGTTTGGGGTGTCTAATCTTGGACAGCAAGAAAAGAAGGAGGAAGGACCCAAAGCTTCATCTGTAGGCTTTAGCTTTGGTACGGGAGTTATTAACCCCACCCCTGCTGCTACCTGCTCTGCAGTGACCTCTGAGGACAAGGGCAGCTTCAACTTTGGAACCACAGAAACCAAGGGTGCCTCAGTGGCTCCTTTCCCATGTAAGACGTCAGAAGCAAAAAAGGAAGAAATGCCTACTGCCAAAGGACGGTTCCCTTTTGGCAATGTGGACCCTGCCCCTGTACCATCGGCTTCATTCTTTGTTTTGGGAAGGACAGAAGAGAAACAGCCAGAGCCTGTCACTTCTACTTCTGTAGTGTTTGGGAAGAAGGCTGACAATGAAGAACCAAAGAGTCAACCAGTGTTTTCCTTTGGGAATTCAGAGCAAACCAAAGATGAGAGTTCTTCAAAGTCGACCTTTAGTTTCAATGCGGCAAAACCATCTGAAAAGGAATCTGAACAACCAACACAGGCCATTTTCGCTTTTGGAGCTCAAACCACTACTACAGCTGGTAAGTATTAAACATTTTTTTTACAAGGCATCTTTGCTATCTTGACAAATGCAGCAAATCTAGGATTGGTTTACACTGAACATAATTGCGAGAGACCAGTAACAGAACTTTCTAGGAGGAGCCTGGGATTATCTGGAATTATTGTCAGTTTTAACTGCTCCAAATCCCCATGATTTTGAGGAAGTTATCTCCAGATCTCATTTTGAGAAATACAGCGCTAATGGACAGTCCATAATATTGGGCATTTGTCTGTGTCCTAGTCCCTTTTGTTCAGGGTTTTATTATTAGAATTGGCATATATCATTCGGGAAAATAGGAGTCTTCATGAAATATTTGCTAACTAATGAATCTTTATGTACAGGTCTTCATTCACAAATAGAGATAAACAGTAGTCATCAGACATTTAAGGAACTTAGACAACAAATATAATTAATCCCTGAGAACTAGAGGTGGTTTTGAAAACTGAAATCCAGAAGAAAAAATGAAATAGCACATTTCAAAGTTAAAAACCTGGTTGCTGAAACAAAAGCAGTCTGTGGACCAAGTAGCAGAAAAACCATAGCTGATGATCAGATTAGTGAACAGGAAGTTTGCAGAACACACTGCAAAAGTACAGAGAGGTTGATCTAAGCTAGATCCACAAGTTCCATTGGGCTAAGAGTGTTTAGAAGATGAGAGCACTATGGAGGAAATGTCACAGAAGTGACAGCAGAAAATTTTCTAGAGGTACAGAAAGACATTGGTCTTAAACATAGAAGTAGTGCAGTCATTGCTAAAGATTACTGAAATTTTAGGGCACCAAAGCCAAAATCGGAACGCTTTCAGAGAGAGAAGAGCTGTTGGCCACACATGAACAGTGATTAGATTACATCCCGACTTTTAGTTTGCAACATCAAATGCTCAAAACAGTAGAGCAGTGTCCTCAAAATGAAAATGGCTTTGAAGCTAGAATTCTATCACTAGCCAAATTTCATCCATCATAAGGGCAAAATACAGATGTTTTCAGACAGGCGAAGAATCAAAAGTTGAACACCCATGATCACTGGTAAATAACAATGTATAAACACAAAGAAATGAATACACCTGAAGAAAGAATAGTATGAATTCAGCAAATAGGTATGAGTAGTTTTTAATCTATTGAACTTTACTTGAAAGAAAATGAAAACTGTATAATTTGGAAAGGAATAAAAGTGAGGTAGTAACTTGATAAATTTAACCACGGTCTCTCTATGCTGTTTCCATTGTAACAGATGCTCTTCACCTCCCATATAGTGACTTGCGAGTGAGCCAGCGTGCTCCGTTTTCTGTCAGTCATGTCATTGTGACCCACACCATAATGTGACCATACTGGAACTCAGACATTATGGAAGAGCTTTTTAAAAAGTCTTCAAGTAGGCGGATGGATACAGGATCATCATATAACAATCAGTAGCTTTCCTGCAAATCGGCAGTAGAGTTAGGCAACAATTCCCATTTGTATTTTCTATCATTTTTCATTGCTATTTTGTAATAACGATAGCGCCTGTTACATGCTAACATAAAAGACATATTTAACACTTGTTCCTGAGTGAGAACATTCTTCTGCCTCCCAGGCCCTCCCCCAATATAATTTCAGTTTTTAGGATTTTTATGAAGCTTGGCAAGCAGAGCTACTTCTAAAATTCATATGGAAGGGAAAATGTACAGGAAATCTTGGGGAAAGGGCAGGCACACAGACCGATTTGCGTTAGTAAGTAGCAAACCATACTATAACGCTACAATAATTAAAATAGTTCAGTAACAATAACTGTAGAGGAAATACATGCACATATATTTAGAAATTTAGTATGTCCTGAAGGTAGAGTTACTAATTAGAGAGCAGAGGATGCAGCTGTCACTGAATGCTGCAGAGAAAATTGGCTCTCATTTGGACCAGTTGAACTCATGAGTCTGCCAGCAGAAATTGCAAAATCAGGTTGACTAAAGTGCAACTATCTCCCACTATGTGAACTTGTTATCCAAACACAGTATCCAGTTAGGTTTGCACTTAAGGCATATGTTTATTTTTATTAATCTGAAAGCTGAAGGTTTTCCTTTGTAGAACAGAGAATCCTTAAACAATAAATGAAGAGATGGATGTGTGTGATTACACCCACATTGAATAGAACAGATGACCATTTGATGAATCTGTATGAAAAACAATTCTGTTTTCTAATGAATTCTTCAATTGTAGGGTAAGAAAAAATGCTTTCTCTGATTACTTCTTCTTAAAGATTTTTGTTGTTTCTTAATTTCTGTCATCCAGATCAAGGTTCTGCAAAGCCCGTTTTTAGTTTCTTGAACAACAGTTCCACTAATTCAGGTCCACCAGCCACTTCAGCTACTGGCAGCCTATTTGGCAGTTCCACGTCCTCCTCCAGGGCAGCTGTCGCTCCCACTGTGTACGGACAGGCCAGCACTGTGAGCAGCTCGGCCTTTGGTAACTCTGCCGGATCCAGTACGTCTCAGTCTTTGCTGTTCTCTGAAGAGAGCAAACCAGCAACCACATCCAGCACGGGTACTACTACTGTTACCCCATTTGTCTTTGGTCCTGGAGCCAGTAGTAATAATACACCAACGTCTGGTTTCAACTTTGGAGCTACAACCACATCTAGCGCAGCAGGTACTTTTACAAAAGAAAAAACAAACTCATGCATGTTGTGTTTGGATTGCCTTTAATTATATCAACTCTAGGAAATAATGCAGCAAGTTATCACAAAGCAGCATGGATGCCCTTAAGTCATCCATACCCACGATGTTGGAGTTATTTGCCATGTGGTACAATGTACATTTTTGTTCAAGTTTAATATAATTAACTGTTGGAAGCAGTTTTTCTAACCTCAGCAAAAATGTTACCTTTCATTTTTCCAAGAGTTCTTTCTGAGATGTAAGTCTAAGGAACAAGACACTGGGGTTTATTTTATTAGACATTTGATCTCATTATGCAGTATAGTCATGATTACAGCATTAGCTGATTCCTGCTACGTGTTAAATTTCTGTAAGAGGTCAGCTATTTTCTTAGATATATTGCCTTCACTGAAAAATTTTGACTGCGAAAGTCAGGAGTCTTGTTAATAGAAAGTTTTTTTTTTTCTATGGATTCTATGTAGTTTTACTTAACAGTGGTAGAGACAGTTGTAGTCCTACAATTCTTAGAATCATCATTCAAAGCTTGGGGCATTTGTTCCACAAGGTAAGTGTCTGAAAAGAAGCTTATAATTTGCTTTTGAATTTATGGAGATTTCTTGAGGATTATCTCCCTTTAGCTGTCATGGTGATTTAAGTGTTTCTTTTGTTCTCTAGGATCCTCCTTTGTATTTGGCACTGGACCTTCAGCACCATCTGCTAGTCCATCATTTGGTGTGAACCAGACTCCAACATTTGGACAAAGTCAAGGTGCCAGCCAGCCAAATCCCCCAGGCTTTGGATCTCTATCATCTTCTGGAGCATTGTTTTCTGCTGGTTCTCAGCCCGCACCACCTACTTTTGGGACAGTGTCTAGCAGTAGCCACCCTCCCGTGTTTGGACAACAGCCTGGTCAGTCTGCATTTGGCTCCGGAGCAGCTCCTAATTCCAGTGAGTGTGTAGTAGTGATGTGGTTTGTAGCCATACTCAGGTTCTGTATGTCTTAAATACAATCTTTTTCTTTGAATTTTGAAACCATTCATGTCCTTTTTTTTATTGTCTTGTACTTGGCAGAAAAGAGAGCTATGTGTTTAGTCTTACCTGTAAACCACAATCCCAAGTTTGACACAATTTTAAGCATTTTTAAGGTATTAAAGCATTTCATTAAAATGTAGTTATTTCTTAACTCTGGTTTAGGTCCTGGATTTATTTCATCCCATTTTTCCCACCTGACTTGAGGGGTACTCTAGCCTAGATTTCAACCGTCGTGTTTTCTGTTCCTTTCTGTGCTTGGATTTACCTGTGGAATTTACACCCCAGTTCTAGTTCTCGTGCTGGGACAGTCCAGCCGCGTTTTATCATGACACTTTTCTTCTATTTGATGATACTAGCCTTTTCATCTGACCTGCATATTTAAACAAATGTTTCTGTGTGTGTTTTTTAACATGGTCAGTCACATTGCTATAATGACATATTTCCTCAAAATTTTACTGTTTAAATATTTCTAATTGTGAGTTATAATCTCATATAGAAGAGCATGAAACAAATGAAAAGTACAGTGTTGAAGCAAGTGCTTATTTAACCACCACCCAGGAGCCCCTCCTGTATCCCTTTTTAGTCACATTTCTTTCTTTCCTTATTTTTATGGTAATCACTTTTCTTGGGTGTTACTGAAAATGTAGTGATACATGCATCTTTAGAAAATCAAATTTTGCTTGATTTTTAATCATACAAGGTGTGATAAAAATACAGTGAATATTTAAATTTTAAAAAATGTGTTACAGTAAAAGATGCATTGCCATTAATCCCCTTCAACATACTCTCGCTCGCTTCCAACACACTTATCACATAGTTCTTGCCACTTTCTGAAGCAGTGCTGGAAGTCTTCTTTCCTGAGTTTCTTTAGTTGGACTGTTGTGTCCACCTTGATGGCCTGAATTGATTGAAAACGTTTACCTTTCATGGTCATTTGACTGGGGAAGAGCCAGAAGTCGCATGGTGCCAGATCCGTTGAATAAGGTGGAGGATGCACCATAATGTTTGTATTGGACAAAAATTGCCGTACCAGAAATGATGTGTGACATGGAGCCTTTTTCATTGTGATCACAAAATACGGTGACTGCTGCTGCCTAGTGCCACCCAGTGGAAAGGCAGGGATCTTCAATATGGGAACCAGTACATGGCTCCCTTGTAACAGTATGTGACAAGTATCAACTTGTTCAGTGTAGTCAGTCTGGTGTGAGCTACGGTTGAGAGAAGGTGTGTTTTAAAGTATGCCGTAAATCATACTCCATGACAATGCCGCATGTCACACATTTCTGGTATATGGCAATTTTTGTCAAATAAAAACATTATGGTGTGTCCCCACTCACCTTATTGACCAAATCTGGCACCGTACAACTTCTGGCTCTTCCCCAAAGTCAAAATGACCATGAAAGGTAAATGTTTTATTTGTTTGGTTTGGTTTGTTTTTGTGTGTTTTTTTCATTAAAAAAAATTTTTTTGGGGGTGTTGTGAGATATTGGGGGACAGTGTGTTTCTCTAGGTCCCATCAGTTCCAAGTTGTCGTCCTTCAATCTAGTTGTGAAGGGCGCAGCCCAGCTCCAAGTCCAGTCGCTGTTTTCAGTCTTTAGTTGCAGGGGGCACCGCCCTCCATCCCATGTGGGAATTGAACCAGCAACCTTGTTGTTGAAGAGCTTATGCTCTAACCAACTGAGCCATCTGGCCTCCTCTCTGGCAGCTCAGCTGCAGCTCATTGTCTTCAATCTAATTGTGGAGGACACAGCTTACTGGCCCATGTGGGAATCAAGCTGGCAACCCTGTTGCTCAGAGCTTGCGCTCTAACTAACTGAGCCATCCGGCGCCCCGAAAGGTAAACGTTTTGAACATCGAGGACATCAAGGCACTCACAGCAGTGCAACTAAACACACTCACTTAAGAGGACTTCCAGAACTGTTTCATAAAGTGGCAAGAATGATGGGTAAATGTGTTCGAAGCGACGGGGAGTATTTTGAGGGGGATTTAGGGTAATGTGTCTTTTACTGTAATACATTTTTTTTGGTTTGTTTTAACATTCACCATAGATTGATTACCAGGTATAAGTGGAGTCTTTATTCAGTCTTTTGATTCTTGCTTCTTTGACTACCTTTATTTGTAAGGTTCATCCAGGTTATTACATACAGTTTGTTCATTTTCATTGCTGTAAATTGATTTATGAATATACCAGTTTTTTTAATACTGTTGATGAATGTTTGAGTTGTTTTCAGCTATTAGGAAATGCAAGGCAAATAGTATATTTTTCTACAGTATATATACCTAGGAGAGGAATTGCTGAATTGAAAATTATGCACACGTATTTCATATTTGAGAAGAGAACACAACTTTTCCTGATTATTGTTCATATCTTACCAGAATTGTATATGAATGAGGTCTCTCATATTTGGCTTCTGCGTGATTTCATTTTTTGTGAACCTTTGTAAGTTTTTCAAGTCATTTTTCTTCTCAGTTGTTTTCCTTTTGCTTATTGATTTTTAGGAGTTCTTTATGTATTCTGGGTATGTGTACCATGTCAATCCATGTAGGAAAATGTGTCCAATTTTGTGACACATTAACCATTTTAAATAGGAATTTATCAATATTTTTTTTTCTCCCAATATGAATTGGAGAGTTTTGCTGTCTTTCACATAGGTGACATTTTTCTCATTTCTCCTAACATATTGACACTGTCCAGTTAGATCATTATAGTGAATATGCAAATGCTGTGTGGTATACTGTGATTTTCTTTCCTACACAAAATATTGTTTTCTGTGGCATTGATTCCCTCTCTTTGTTAACAGTTTATTTGTATTTATCCTTAATAATGACTTCTTCCATTTGCATAGATCTCAATATTTTCTAATACATCGGTGGTTTATTTTTCAGTATCTGAAGTTTCTCACAGAATCTTCTAAACTGCTCCTCCCACCAGGCTTTGTTCAGAGACCTGTTGTTTAACTGGGATCTTGGGGTCTCTTTTTACCATTTATCTTGGAGATTATTTTTTAGCTTCCTCTTAAAGAAATCTCTCTTTCCTGGATGTCATTTCTTCTTTCCTCTTACTTCCTTGGTTTGATAGAGCCACTCTTCCCATGATTTCTTAAGGACTTAGGGAAGAAAATTTTGAGACCTTTCATTTCTGGAAGGATTTTTTTTTTTTTTTTTTAAGTTTATTGGGTTGACAGTGTTTAGTAAAGTTACATAGGTTTCAAGTGTACAATTCTGTAATACATCATCTATGTATCACAATGTGTGTTCACCACCCAAAGTCAGTCCTTCATCACAGGATCTTTATTTTGCCCCCATGTTTGGTTGAATATAGATTTGGATTGGAAATTAGTTTCAAGATTTTGAAGGCATTTCTTCATTGTGGACTTAATGGCACCCAGAGTTGCTCTAGAAACCTTTCTCGATCTTTGTTTTTGGATCTATTTCTTCCTTCTGGAATCTCATTAGAATCTCTTCTTTTTGACACTTTCCTGACTTACTAGAAGGATGTTCCTTGGTCTGGATCCACTTTTATCCATTGATTGTGTAAGGAATTTAGTGTGTCCCTTTTTGTGAACTTCTATTTGGGGGAATATTCTTGAATAATTCTTTTGAATATTTTGTCCCTTATTTTTTTAAAACTTCTCTTCCCTTTTTTTCCACTTTTTATCTTTGTTGTACTTCCTGGGAAGATTTCTTAAATTTATCTTTCACTACCTGTTGGGATTTTATTTCCACTAGTATTACTTTTTAATTTGCAAGCGTTCCTTTTGTTCTGTGGTTGTTTCCTTTTTATATCCTCTGTCTTCCTTTCGGAAGGGTTATATAATAATAATCTCTTGAAGTCATTATTGATGAGGGTGTTTTGTTTCCTTAAAGCTTTTGCTTAGTCAGTTTTCTTCAAATTGTTTATCTCTTATTTTAGTGTTAGTGTTTCTTATGAAATACTTTGCTCAGATGAATGGTGCTTCTTATCTGTCTACTCATAATTATTCGAGTTTTTTAAAATTGTAGTAAGAATATTTAACACTAGCTCTACCCTTTCAACAAATTAAATGTATAGCATTTTTTAACTTAGGGATAACGTACAGTAGATCTCTAGAACTTACCTTGCATAACTGAAAGTTTATACCCATTGAATATCAATTCCCCGTCCCTCACCGCCCCCACTTCCAGCTGCCACTATTCTTCTCTCTGTTTCTATGAGTTTGGCTATCTTAGGTACCTTATATAGTAAAATTGTGAAGTAACTTAATCTTCCTGTAACTGGCTTATTTTACTTAGCATAATGTCCTCCAGATTCATCCATGTTTTTGCATATTGCAAGATTTCCTTTTTCAAATGTTGAATATTATTTCATTTTGTGTGTGTGTTTGTGTGTGTGTGTATCGTTTTCATTATCTGTTCACCTGCCAATAGACATTTAGTTTGTTTTTACATCTTGGCTATTTTGGTATTACGAATAATGCTGCAGTTAACATGAAAGTCCAAATATCTCTTTGATTCTGACTTCAAATCTTTTGAATATATAACCAGAATGTGATTGCTGAATTATGTGGCAGTTCTTATTTTTCACTTTTTGAGGAGCGTCCATACTGTTTTCCATAATTCTATATCAGTTTACATTCCCACCAACAGTGTCCCAGGGTTCCCTTTCTCCATCCTCGCCAACACTTGTTATTTCTTATCTTTTTGATAATAGTCATTCTAACAGGTGTAAGAGTTGATATTTGGTGGTTTTTATTTGCATTTCCCAGATGATTAGTGATGTTGATCATCATTTCTTATACCCGTTGGCCATTTGTATGTCATCTTTGAAGAGAAGTCTATTCAAGTTCTTTGCTTATTTTTAAATTTGGTTATTTGGGTTTTTTTGACTGTTGAGTTATAGCAGTTCCTTATTTATTTTGGATATCAACCTCTTATCAGATACTTGGTTTGCAAATAATTTCTCTCATTTCATGAGTGTTGGACACCTAAATACCACTGTATAATTTGTGGTACATGGATATGACATGTATGAGATCTTTAATTTCATTGCAGATTTATCTGACTGTCCTGTTTACTTGGGATGACCTGGACTTTAGTATCTTTAGGTCTTTTCAGATTCCTAAGAGAAAATTCTTCCTAAGTTCTTTCCTGGAGGGTGTTTTTTTCCTAATTACAAGTTTTGTGGGAGCTGAGTCAGAGAGGACGGCTGCAGTTCTTAATATTCATTATATCAGCCTGTTCTTTCTTAATCCTTCTATTTTCAATATAATGTCCTTGTCTTTAACTGTTCTTGATGGCACCCCAATCCAGAGACCTCTCCAGAGAATAAAACTGTTTTTCTGCTGGGTACCCCTGGAGGAGAATGACTGTCTTGTTTGGTGTTGAGGAGGGATTGAGCTGGACATCCGCTTCTTAAGCAGATATTCTACCATCCTTCTTTTTTTTAAGTCACACCTTCATTTTCACTGTCAGAGATATCTGCAACCTAAACCTTTTCGGTATGTTCAGTGTACATGGAGCTGCTTCTGTCCTTTCCCTGCTGCTAGTTCAGTAGTCAGTAGTCAGTCAGCCTTCCAGCCTCTACATTTTGTTGCTGTTGTCTCCTCTCCCCGTCTTTGTAAAAATCCCTGTACTGGTATTTTAATGTATTTTTTGAAGAAGATGAAGCTAAATGTGTTTGTTGATTCCACTGTCTAACCACAAGTCCACTGTGCCCTTTTTCCTTTGGTCATGGGTAAGTTGGGTCATTTCTTGGAGGGTGTCAAGTATGTTCTGTGTGTCAAAAGAGAAAATACTTACTTGTAATTTTCTTTAAATTAAGTGACCATAAGAGAGCTTAACTCTTGACTATGTTTTGTATGTAAAGGGTCAGAGTCATTTCTGGAAAAGCTATCGTTTTTTTTCGCCTTAATGAAGTTTTTCTGCTTCAACTATTATAGGTTCAGTTTTCCAGTTTGGCAGCAGCACTACAAATTTTAACTTCACCAACAACAATCCATCAGGAGTATTCACATTTGGTGCAAATCCTAGCACACCTGCAGCCTCGGCCCAGCCTTCCAGTTCAGGGGGCTTTCCATTCAATCAGCCATCAGCAGCATTTACAGTGGGGTAAGCACTCTTCTTGTTAAAATGGAGAGTTTAACAGGGTAAGGGGGCTTGAAGGTGCATGAATGTGTGTATGTGTTTTGTTTTAAGATCACCAAGGTATGGTATAGTTCAGGTAAAATCAAGTATATTCTCCAATATCAGTTACCATGTTACAATTTTAGAGGATCTTAGCCTGAGAAAAATAGCAGAGGGTGTGTTGTGTGTGTGTGTGTGACAATAGAAAATGCGTTTAACAGTGTCCCTCTGCCCCCACCCCATCACTGGTCACATTTAGCATTATATTGTGATTCTAAAATTTTGTCTTATCATCATGTCACATTTTGAAGTTTTTATTTTTCACAGGTCAAATGGGAAAAATATGTTCTCTTCTCCTGGAACTTCAGTTCCTGGTCGCAAGATAAAGACTGCTGTTAGACGCAGGAAATAAAGATCACAATGGTGTTATACACAACAGTTTTAATAGTTGGTGTCCTGCTTTCAGATACTGGATTGTACTACATCCTGGGGTTATCTGAAGTCTAAGAACTTCTTTGATTTTGGAATTTTACTCCTTTTTCTTTCTTTGCGGAAGCCCCACCCTCACCTCCCGCCAGCCTCCTTTTAAAAAACAATAGCTAGACTGATGACTGATTCTTCAGCAAAAATATTTTATGATCCAGCAAATTATTTACTGATTTGGCTTAGGCTGGCTGATTCTAGGAATAGAGCCTGCTCAGCGAATGGCTTTGTATAGAACCTCTTCGTCTGCACCACTATGTGCGTTGGTATGCGTTTATGGAACGCATTGGAATTGTAATTATAGCTGAGGAATTCTGTATAGATTAGAGGATACTGAAATGAATGATTTCCATGCCAAGCTTGTGCTGGTGTATGTGTGAAGTGAGTGAGTTGGGTGTATTGTGCAGTAAAATTTTCTGATAGAGGAAGCCTGATTAAAGAATGATCCATGCTAAGGACTTGTTAGATCTAGTTCCTTCTCCATTTAATAATTCTATGCTATTTCTATATTTTCATTCTTCTGACTATCACCTGTCTTGCCTTTTTCATTATTTTATTACGAAACGTGTGTAAATACAATTTTGTTTCTGTACCTTTTTGGCATAACATATAAATCTGTGAACTTGAAATTTTAATTTTGTGTTAGATTTTTTTTTTGTTTGTTTAGTCTTGTCTCAGATTTTATGTAAATCCCATTATTCAAAGTTACCTAAATCCATTTGGAAATCTTTAAAAAAAAATTGGAGATTCTTAAAGTGAATTTATTGGCTTTTCTGATCCAGTTTTGTTTGGACCAAAAACCAGTATTGTACAAAGTATTAAGCATATATTTTTATATTTACTGAAATGGACTGTGGTGACTTTGGATAATAAGGAAAAGTTTAATATTAAGCCATGTTTATTACAGTATAATTAACATGTTAAACCATGGGATAAATGCCATCAATAAAAAATTATGAAATACTTTTGGTTCTAGTTAACTGTGGAAAGGAATCTTTTTATAAAGGTTAATAATGGTCAGTTAGAAGAGAAATTCCAAAGAATGCTTTTAAGTGATTTGGATGGCTCCTAAGAGAAGGGGAAAGTGGCTGAATATACAACATACAGAAGGTACCCTGCTTTTGTCTGGTGCTAGGAATCATGCCTACTTCGCGTATAAATTGACAGACCTTTTTAAAAGTTGAGACTAAATACACACAACCATTTTGGTTTGTACTTGTATCTTCCTTGATAGGAGACTAGACACTGGTTGTTGATCAAGTTCTTGGAGACACGTGCCCAGAGTAGCTCACAAAAACATCAGTGTTCCTTTGTGTAATTTCTTTTAGATTATTCTACCAAGTTTTTGATAAACTAGATTTACTTTGGTCCGTAAAAGAGCTCTTGTGGGATCAGAGGTGGTAGTTTTATTCCTCAGTTTGAAGGCGTAATAATGTTGTGCTGACTTTTCTTTCACTAAACTTCTTCTGGTTGGAGTTTAAATTCAGAACTTTTATGTGTTTAGGAGCTGTTTTGTGTGTTTACAATGAAAAGATATTTTTCTTATTAAAAATATTTTGGGCCATTATAAAATGATGGTTTTCGGGTAAAAATTTTGTATTCGTAAGACTTTATTAATAAGACACATAGCACATGGATCTGTTGAGGGGCAAACCGTGATGGTGAATGTTAGAAGTAAACTGGAAATTTGTGGTTTTATTTGTTTTTTAAGATTTTTATTAAAAGTATAGTTAAAATGCAACATTACATTTGTTTCAGGTGTACACCATAGTTATTCAACATTTATATACTTAAAGATGTGATTAACATGATAAGTCCAGCAACATCTGATACCATTCCACGTTATCACAGTATTACTAACTGTATTCCCCATGCTGTACATTACATCCCCATAATTTCTTTGTTTTATACCAGGAGTTTAAACCTCTTATTCCCCTTAACCTCCCCCCCCCCTTTTTAGTTTTTCAATTACAGTTGACATTCAGTATTATTTTGTGTTTATTTCAGGTGTACAGCATAGTGATTAGACATTTATATAATTTAAGAAGTGATCCCTCTGATGACTGTAGTACCCACCTGGCACTATGCATAGTTGCTACCATGTTATTGACTATATTCCCTGTGCTTTACATCCCCATGACTATTTTGTAACTATCAGTTTGTAGTTCTTACTCCCTTTACCTTTTACACCCTGTCCCCAACCCCCTCCCATCTATCACCCCAACAAATCTAGTACCCACTTGATACCATACATAGTTATTACAACATTATTGACTATATTCCTTATGCCATACCCTACATCCACATGATTACTGTGTAACAACCAATTTGTACTTCTTAATCTCTTCCCATTTTTTACCCATCCCGAACCCCCCTCCCATCTGGCAAGCATCAAAATGTTCTCTGTATCTTTTAGTCTGTTTCTGTTTTGTTTGTTTATTTCCTTAGATTCACATACAAGCAAAATCTCACTGTCTTTCTCTGTCTAACATACTCCACTAGTACAGTTCCCTCCTGGTCCATCCATGCCACCGTAGATGGCAAGAACCCAATCCCTTCCCCGGCCAAGCAATATTCTATTGTATATACATACCACCTCTTTATCCATTCTTCCATCAACGCTAGGCTGCTTCCACATTTTGGCCATTGTAAATAATGCTGCAACAAACATAAGGATGCACACGTCCCCTTGAAGTAGTGTTTCGGTTTCTTCAGATAAATACCCCAAAGTGGGATTACTGAGTTCCTCTTTGTCTCTTGTTTATTATACCCTTTGTTTTAAAGTCTGTTTTGTCTGGTATAAGTATTGCTACCCTAGCTTTTTTTTTTTTTTTTTCCCCCATTTTCATGAAATACGTTTTTCCATCCCCTCACTTTCAATTGGTGTGTCTTCCAATCTGAAGTGATTCTCTTGTAGGCAGTAAGGCTCTTGTTTTCTTATCTATTCAGACCTCCTATGTCTTGATTGGAGCATTTAATCAACTTACATTGAAAGCAATTATGGATAAATATGTAGCTAATGCCATTTTATTCATAATTTTGCTGGGCAGAGCAGTCTTGGTTGTAGGTTGAATATTTTGTGCCAGTTCCTCCTGGCCTGCAAAGTTTCTGTTGAGAAATCAGCTGATAGACTTAGGAGAGCTCCCTTGTAGGTGACTAATTGCTTTTCTATTGCTGCTTTTAGAATTCTCTTGTTTTTCTTTAACCTTTGCCATTTTAATTATAATGTATCTTGGTGTGGGCCTGTTTGCGTTCATCTTGTTTGAGACTCTCTGTGCTTCCTGGATTTGTATGGCTATTTCCTTCACCAGGTTAGGAAACTTTTCAGTCATTATTTCTTCAAATAGGTTCTCAATCCCTTGCTTTCTCTCTTCTCCTTCTGGTACCCCTGTGATGCAAATGTTGTTACACTTGATGTTGTCCCAGAGGTGTGTTAAGCTGTCCTCATTTTTTTTTTGGAGTCTGTTTTCTTTTTGCTGTTCTGATTAGGTGTTTTCTGTTACATTGGCTTCCAAATCATTTATTCGATCTTTTGCTTGATCTAGTCTGCTGGTGATTTCTTCTAGTGGATTATTCATTTCAGTTATTCTTCACTTCTGACTGATTCTTTTTTATGGTTTCTATGTCTTTTTTTATGCTTGCTATTTCTTTGTTGAAGTTCTAAGTACCCTGAGCATCCTTATAACCATTGTTTTGAACTCTGTATCTGGTAGGTTGCCTGCTTCCATTTTGTTTAGTTCCTTTTCTGGAGTTTTCTCCTGTGTTTTCATTTGGGATGTAGTTCTTTGTTTCCTCATTTTGCTGCCTCTCTGTTTCGTTGTATTAGGTAAATCTGCTACACCCCCTAAGCTTGGCAGGTGGCCTATGTAATAGGTGTCCTGTGCTGTCTAGTGGCGCAGTCTCCCTGGTCACCTGTACCAGGTGCTCCAGGAGTGTCCCTTGTGTGGATTGTATTTTCCCTTCTGTTATAGTTGAGCCTTGGTTGTTGTTGGCACTTCAGTGGGTGGAATTGACCCTCTGATTGATTTGCTATGGGATTTTGCCACGTCCACAGCTTACAGCCTGCTGTGCGGGGCCTTACCCCACCGAGCGGGATTTGCCCCAGCGGGCTCTGGTGCTTGTTGAGACTCCCCTTTGGGTGTGCCACTTGTGGGGCTAATTAGATGGTACTCTGCTGTGGTCTGAAGCCAACATTCAAGTATGTTGGTTCTGGGGCCTCTTGCCAGGGGTTCCAGTGCAGGCCCAGGTCACCCGCTGCCTGTGACCGGCCAGGGACTACCTGTTAAGAGCTACAAGACAATCCACCATTGTTCTCTGGCTGTGCTAACCCTGGAGGCACGTAGGAGAAGCCATGCTACAAGGACACCTGCCAAGGCCTGGGGGAGCTCTGCAAAATGCCAGGACACTACCAGGCTTGTTGCCACGTGCCAGCACCCTCAAGGTTCAACCACTGATAAAGCCTCGTGCAATATGCAAGTTGGGTAAGGCAGGGCCGCAGGGAGTCACTAGAGTAGGAAGTATTGTGGTCACCAGGTTAATGTAAATTCTGGTTTGGTGCCAGTGCTGAGCTATTCATTCACCTAAAGTCCCAGAGCACACAGGCCAGTCGCCACCCATTTGGGACCCTGGGACTCTTATAGTTTTCCAAGAAAGAGTGCCATTTGGGTGGGGCTAGCTGCTCTTAGAAAAAGTGCCTCCTGCATTGGGGGAGTTGGGTTGGGCAGGGTCTCAGTGAGTCAGCAGAGTGGAGCAGCAAAGCTCACCAGACCAATCAGAGTCAGATGCGGCTGTAAACATAGGGGGAGGGCTCAACATAGGACAGATGGCGCCAGCCTACAGGCTGCACAGGAGCAGGACCCCTTGCAAGGATAACACCGACAGTCCTCCAACCCTCCTCCCATAGCCACACAACTCAGTCTGTCCCCCTTATGACTCTGACACACCCTGACTTACTGTCCCTCCACTGGAGCCCATAGTAAGTGCCTGGGAGTGAGAGAGTCTGTGCAGGCCCTTTTAAGAGGATGCTTGGGTTTCCTGCCATCTTCTGTACCACTGTTTTTCACAACCAGGTTATGGGGCTCCTCTTCGCCATCACTAGTACTCCAGGCTGGAGAGCCTGGTGTGTGGGGATGGGGTCCCTCAGTCCTCGGGGGGAAACTCCATGGCTAAGATATCCCTTGGTTATCAACCGCCACATGGAGGTTTGGGGTTATGCAGTTCCTCATCTCTGCCCCTCCTACCAGTCTCGACATGGCTTCTTTATATTCTAAAGTTATAAAACTTCTGTTCAGCCAGATGGTTCTCTCCAGGTTGAGTGTTCTATAATTTAGTTGTAATTTTGTTTACCGAAGGAAACAGTCTCAGTGTTTATCTACTCCACCATCTTGGATTTCCTGTGGAAAATGTTTTAATGCTGTGAAGTCAATGCCTACCTAAATGCAGGTTTGTTCATTCTGAGCTATTCTCTAGGCCCATATGGGTGGAAATAGCAGGCCTTTATACTCTGGGAAAGATTCTTCATAAGAAATATGCTAGAAATGTTTTAACTATTTAGTACTTTTTTTTTCCCCCCTAACGAGTGACTTCCTTCTTTAAGGTGGCTATTCCGAAAAATGAAATCTTCTGGCCCCAAAAACTGAAGTCAATAGGGTTGTATTCAGGAGGTCGGACTTGTTTTTTCCATCTCAATGGCTGTAATTCTCAGGCTGCACATGGCAATGCTAGAATACACGTACAGTAGCAGCTCTAACATCCAACCTGTCCCTACTGAAACCTGTCAGAGGTATCTTCTTATTGGACTGGCAGAGGCTACAGACCCACTTCTGATCTCCCTGTAGCTGTGATAGCAGGCTTGGGCAGACCAGGGTTATATGCTCTATACGCAAGTGAAAATTGAGGGCTCTTCGTGGAAGAAGGGGAAACATGAGGGGAAAACAGTCAAAGCCTACTTCTCATAATGGACTGATGAGGAATTGTTTTTAACTGAAAAGCTCTGAAGGGAAGAAAGCCATATGCAGAACTATTGAATAATAGGTATGTTTATATAATTTGGTCCAATAGACAAGAGGGTCAGTAGTCATCACTGAATGTACAGCAATATAACTTAGTGAGATATGTCAAATGTATATTCTAGGACTTCATTTGAGATTCATTCACTGGGCCTGGATAGGGTTCAGAAAATCTGCACCTGTAAATAAGCATCTGGAGAACTTGCCACTAAGTGCTAGGTTGTTTTGAGTAATTTATGATTCCAGGCATTAAGAAAGATAAAGTACAATTCTGGCCATGGAGAAATTTGTTTTTAAGCTAGCTGCTTACTAATACTTCTGTATTTCCCTGAAAATAAGACCTAACCAGAAAAGAAGCCCTTGCATGATTTTTCAGGATGCTCATAATAAAAAATAAGCCCTAATGCATCTTTTGGAGCAAAAATTAATATTCCCCCGATCTTAGTTTCAGGGAAACACAGTTGTCGTAAATTCTCTCCTGAAATTGTTTATGTAATTAGGATTTTATTATTTCAAATAAAAGTGTTGGACTAATTTTAACCATTTATAACCAGTCCTTGAACTTCCTGATTTAGTCTAGAAAGAATTTGTATTTGCTTTAATTGTATTAGTACAGTCATGCGTCGCTTGATGGTGGTACTGAGCAGTGTGTCGTTAGGCAGTTTCATCGTCATGCAATCATAGTGCCCTTACACAAGCCAAGATGGTGTAGCCTACTACACACCTAGGCTGTATGGTGTAGCCTGTTGCTCCGAGGCTACAAGCCTGTATGGCCTATTACTGTACTGAATATGTAGAAAATTGTAATGCATCGTGCTATGACATTACAACGGCTAGGACGTCACTAAGGTGACAGGAATTTTTAAGCTCCATTATAATCTTATGGGACCATCCTTGTATATGTGGTCCATTGTTGACTTTAACATCATTCTGCAACACATGACTGTGTCATTTCCTGGGCCTGTTTGAAACTCAATGGAAATTTTACAAAGGTTAGTCTGTGTGTTTAATGGAAACTAATTTGTTATAGAGGAAATGGGTGTGTTGGGTCTAGCTATACATATCAGCTGTATGACATTGTCAGATCCTTTATTTCCATTATAAACTTATCTCAAAAGTCCACTGTAGTTCCACAATGTGTAGTTTGTGGCTGGGCTCCTAATAGCACATCGTCTGCAAGACTCAGACCAGGCCATCGTTTAACCACATTTAAGTATTATCTTTGTCCTTTTTGAGGGCCTGTGTTGTATCCACTCCTCTGTATTTGTCTGTAAAAGTTAGAATAGGAAAAGCTTCAAAGATCAGAACTAGGTTTAAATTGTCCAGTTGAGTCATTTACTAGTTATGAGACTTTGAATTTCTGATTCCTTGTGTATAATTCAAGTCCTTGATAGCTTGCATGATAGTTGTGATGGGTTAACAACTTTAAGGACAGGATTAGTTTAACATAAGCTTAGTCATCATGGGTAAATTTTGAGTGACTTGCTAAAAGAACATATCTCAAAAAGTGGATGATTGTTTTGGTGGACCTCTGTTTCTGAAAGCACTCGAGTTGACTGCTTTAGCCATTCTCCTGAAGGCAGAGAATGCTAGAAAAGCTATATTCAGAAGCAAGGTTTCCTTTAGGAAATTCTAGAGCAAACTTTCTTAAAGAAACGAGCAAAACACAAAATCCTTGGTGACCAAGTATTTATTTGAGACAAATACAAATTGGTGGCATACAAATTACTAAAAATAGAATGCTGAATTTATTTATAGGCAGGCCATCAAATACTGTTTGTGGGTCAAGCCCTACTATAATGAACTGCAAGGAAATACACATGTACAGTTTGAAATGAGGAACTTCACCTAGGCAAGTACATATTGTAAAGATTTTGACCTTACGTATGGAGGGGTGGGGAATGGCAAGTAAGTGAAATGGTACTGGTCAGATTTTAGGAATACTGTTATTTAGAAATATTCTTTAAAATAAACAATAGCCTGTTTTAATAGGGATACGTATGGAATGAAAATATTTAATGCTATTCTCTTAAAAAGCCCTTTCTTCCTAAGTAGCAAATAGTTTAATTTTCAACTCATTTCTACCTTATTTTTGCTGGAAATACGCATAAATGAAACACCCAAACAAGTCACTTTAAGGGAACAAATCTTAGCGTCAAAACAATTTTTACTACCATTTGAGATAATAAAATACAATTTAGACAAAGTGGTCCTCTAATACTTTTTTCCCAAAATCTTAAACATTTGGGTAAAACTGGAAGGTAACTGTTTAGGTAGAAGTAACTTCTGAACCAGTCTAACGCAAGTATCAGTTGGGCAGTATTTTAAAGTAAAGGCTTACTATCCCAAAAAGTGTTGGCTTGATTTCTGTAGTCACAGATTAGTCTAAAAGCAAGGTTTGCCTTGCCATCACTTACGCTTACCGACACTTACCGACCCTAGGCCCAACAGGAATATTAGTATGTCAGACTTTCTCAAGGTGCACTGCCACTCAGGCCCTTTAGTAATGGGTACTGAGATTTTCTACATGCCTAAGTTAACTGCTTGTTTTGTGGTTTTATTTAGGGCTTGTTCATTGAAATAGTATTCTCACTTAGCTTGATTCCTAATTTGTGTTCCCTGATGTTGTAAAAGTGATGAATAATGTTTGTACTATGAAGACAACTTTCTTTTTGCCTAAATTTTTAGGCTAGAGCTTCAACATAGAATTATACTTTGACACAGAAAATGAGCATTTCTGTAAATGACATATACTAAATAGAAAAGTGATATGAAGAGAGGGATTCTCTCTCTATTCCCCACAACCTCAAGAGAAAAAAATATGGCTCCATTTTCTTCCCTGTTGATATGTCATTTTTCCCCCCAATAATTTTGGAATTAAAATCTTCCTAGGGCTGAATTCATAAATAAGACTTCGATTTTCTGTTATAAAAGCAGACAAATTAATAATACTTAATGTTTGTTTTACAGAGCAATATAGTATAACTTGAATCCTGAGATGGATCTCAATGAACCTACATAGGTATTAATCTGAATGACTTATTATAGAAAATTTACATTATTTTAAGTATAACATTAAACTAGATGACTTGTTTGCTTTTGTTTTAGTATATAAATAAAAATAGCCTAAATGGTAAACCATCCAATTATCTCAGACGAAATTATACATTAAAGATAAATTTCAGAATGAAATGACTAACGGACATTTCAACTTGAATTCCCAATCAGTGGCGAAAATAATGTATACATTAATGTATATACTACTAAGTGGTAAGCTTATGTAACATTTCCTAATTTCTAGTCTAATAAAAATTTAGTTTTATTTATTTTGACTTTGAAGGATCGTAACACTTCAAATGTCTTCCCAGAGGCTACAAGTGAATGATATGTTTAATCCTTTGACACTCTCAACAGGCTTTCTGTGATGTTAGATTTAATATAAAATTATTTTGAATTAATAAGGACACTGTTAAGGTCTCTATAACCATCAAATGTGAATATTTTCAGTTTTAAAATATCAAAGAAAAACCCACTTTAAAAATTAATACAGTGATAACAGCTGTGTCTTGCATTTGCTAATAAACTTAAGACCAAAAGTAAAGCCTAGATTGATCCTTTAAGCAATGTAATTATGAACTTTCCAACACAATTTAGTGTTGTTTGTTTTTTTGGAAATTAATATCAGAGTTGGAGAAAATGCCTAAGAAACAAAACGTTTAGTTCGGGTATATCTCAACACAGCTAACTGGGCCATTTAACAAAAGCACGCACACACTTGAAACACCACAACTTTGCTTCATAAAAGAATTAAAGTAGCAATACATAAAGTGTTAACTTTGCTTAATGTTTCCCTCAAAACATCCTTGGCAGGCCCCAAATATAAGCTTTTGGCCCACAGAACCAAAGAACTTAGAATAATGTCTGGAAATGCTACTCTTTCTTGTTTTAGAGAGAACAGTTCATACTGGAAAAATTCCTAATATTTCACAGGCTACCAGTAGTATTTAATCATGAAATACTAAGATTATTTAATGCCTTGATGTTTCAAGTTATGGAACTAAAATATAAAAGGAAACTAGTATGTGAATATCCTGTGTATAAAAAGAATATTCAGAACACTGAAAAGCACTAATACTTTTCTTCATGCACACACATACTGGGAATATTGTTTTACAGTAAATATGCAACAGTTTGATGGAAATAATTTCCCCCCACATATTTATAGTTTGATTTAGGGCACTGAAAATACTTGCACATAAATTTTAAGTTAAATTTACAATGAAAATTTACTTCCCCCCCATATGAAAAGCAAACACTAACTTACCATTTCTTTAAGAAAATCAATGTTAATATAGCAATGACAATACCTTATCATCATGCAATACTTGCCCCAAAATACATATTAAGCATTAAGAACAGTTGTAAAGTTACATCATTCCCCCAGTAAACTGCAATACAGATTTTAAAACTTCAGGTAAGGGAATTGCCAGGCCTGTCTCACTTGCCCCTTTTCTCTAGCAGCTAACTCACTAGCTCCTGGGATGAGAGATAAGCTGATTATTAAATTTGTGTCCCCATTCCCCCAAAAAGCAAACACAAGAATTTTCACAAGATGTGTTAACTAAAAGATGAATAATGTGTTTACAAAACACAACTGGACATTTTCCATCATTTTGGGTAAACCAAAATAAATTTTTAAAGTTTCATTTGGAGATTTCAAAGCTGAAAATGCTTTCAGCAAATTCTAATGCCTTAGACCTTAGCATAATATTGTCCATTGTTGATTATGAAACCACTTGCCTTCTTTTTGATCTAAAACTTTAACACTTGAATTTAACAGGTTTTTCTTGAAAAGTTCTTTGGCATTCAAGTAAAATCAATACTTTCAGAATAGTCACCTGTATCACACTGGAGAGACTGCTTTAATTTCTAAATCATCAATTAATGTAACCCAGGGATACTGATGGCCTTGATACATATAGTCTTGTCATTATTCCAGAGAGTATGGAATTCAGGATTTTGAGGGCATCATCTGACCCCATTTCTTTTTACCACAATGGTTCCTGCTACAATGTCATAGGCTGTTCGATTATGCTGAAAAAACAGCAGTGTGATGAAAGCAGGGAAAAAAGAAGCAATAGAAAAATTCTTGATCAAAGCTCGGATAGTGGACCTAAAAATAAAAAAGCAAAAAGTATGAGATAAATTGTATGCCAACCACATATAGATGAATCGTATTCTATCAAGTTCAAAACATGTATTTAAAACATTCAAGGTATACTTGAGAGATTGTTTTACCTTTGATAGCTGAGTTATTTTCAAATATGATCAAACCATCTCAGCTAGCTCTAAAGACTTCATGAACATAAAAGTAAGACTGGAACTTTCATGTGAAAAGCTGTAATATGTGAACTAAAGTTTACAGTATTTTCTAGTATTTTACCATGAGAAAATATTCTCTTACCTTTTCTACAGTCACTCATTCCTGTGTTTTAAGTATCTAAACTGAGTATGTTTATTGCACTACCATTTTCTACCTTTCATGAAGCACTAGCATTGTAAATTACTATATATTCTTTTATCTCTCTTTCTTTGCGGGATCCTGTGATTTAAAAAAGCTTTTAAAAAAGCTTTCAACAATAGCTTAAAATGGAGAATTATCCTACTAATGTTAGATTTCTGCCTTTTAGTGCACTGAGAGGCTATAGAAAAAGCACAGTGGCTAAAAGTGTGGACAACAAATCCAGACTAGTTGATTTTAGAACCATTTCCTATCAATCACTAGTTGTATTCCACAACTGTGAAAAGGGAATGAATGGTACCTACAGTACCTATCTTTAAAGGTTAGGATTTAATTGGTAAATACACTTGCAGTGTTTTTAATAGTTTATAAGAGGTGGTCAATAAACATTAGCCATTATGAACTCATTAAAAGTAGTAGCCAGGATTATTATAAGCACAAAATTGTAAGGAAATTTTAAGGATGTCAGCAAAATCAAGGCTTCTAGAATCTCTTGTTCATATTTCTTTATTAATAATATAGCTCTGAATCATTCTTGTTGCAGCAATTCTACCAGTATCTTAATATGGCTCAACTAATTATCACTTAGTCACCTCTACAACATCCATTGCCCCTATTTGTACCTTCCCCCAGAGCCAGATGCCAACAGCTAGCCATAAGTAGTGGGAGTATTACAAGCTGTATTGGGGGGGGTGGGGGGCGGGGAGGAGACAGCAGGATGCATGCATGCATAGTTATTAAAACCCTTATTGCCAATCAAGATGGGATAATGACAGGTACTAACAAATGGAGGCTCACAGCAGATCAGGAACTGATATCCACAGATCTAGAGAATTAGTAAAGCCAGGCATGGAGCACTGACGTAGATAGACAGCATCAACACCCAAATCACTCATTATCGTGACTCATATTTCATAGTCATTCTCTTGAAAATGTATACTGGAAAGGGGTCTACAATCATAATAATTGAAAAACAGTAATAAACTTTATTTTAAACTTAATAAATGTAAGCCTATTCACTATATGCCATGAAGAAAAAAATACCAACATTCTAAAAATACAATGTCAAATGGTATATATAACATGAATTATATTGATTACTTAAAATTTATTATTTTCTTAAGTACATAGTGGATTTAAGCTAAGAAAAGAACTTACGTTGTGATGCTAACATTTGAGGAAGGAATTACTAAAACCCGACTTGGTGCAATAAGCACTGATGTATCACACGTCACAACTCGAAGCCCCAGCAGGAACTTCCCTGGGGTAGCTCCGCCTGCTCCCCAAATGCAAATTATCTAAAGAAAGTGGATAATTTAGAAATAACTTACTAGCTCAACTATGCCAATTGTAAAGGTAAGTTTTCCTGCCATATTATTCATGTTTTAAACATTTCAAGTTGAAAGAATTTTACAAAATATTCAAAAGTTAATGGTTTAATGCATTTCTGCAAGTTTCTAACACCACCAAATGTCTACTGTAATATTTTTCTATGACCCATTATATTATTTAGCAAGTTGTTTCTATGGAAAAATACATTTCAAGTTCCACAACCAATTTACAAGTATATTTTTGGACAAGACTGAAATATATTACAAAGAAATTATAACATCTCAACTTGGAAAGTTTTTTTTAACTTGAAAAGTATTGTTAATTAAAGAAAATTTGGAAAAAACTAGTAAAACAGACATTTGACAAATATTTGAAAAATAAATTTCTGTTAACTTTTTATCTTGGGCTGATAATCTAAAATTAGATAATTAAATATTAATATTTGCTGAAGTCAGTAGCTTACCTCATAGAAACAAACTAATAATCTGTATATAAGAGCCACAACCATCATTTTTTGCAAGTCTTCCATTGATGTATCTTCATCTATTTCTTCTATTATATAATGCATAGCAAACTTAGAGATATCCCTACACAAAAGAATAGTCCGGGGTTATAAAGAATTAGTTATCAGAGCAATTGCATTGATTTTTTTTTTTTCCATTAGTGTAAGTCATAACTTTAATTGAAATTCTAAACTGATCTTTAGGTTTCCAATCATCTAATTTCATAAAACATTCACCAGCTTATGCAACAAATAAGTAGCACTATCATAAGCAAGCACTCTTCTAGAGCCCTGGAGATAGATATAATGGTGAGTGAATTCAACATGGTCTCTGCTTTCATGGAGATTATAACTAATCAGGGAAAGCAGAACAATAAGTAATAAAGTGGGATATGAAATAGGAGACTGGGGTATGTGACAGGAAACCATAGTATACTAAGCAAACACACACCAGGTACATTTAACTTGTGAAGGCTTCCCAGAAATGATATTTAAGCTTAGATTTAAAGGATGAAGAGAAGTTGGCCAGACTAGTTAAGGGAGAAGTTTCAGAGAGGGACTAACGAGAGAAAGCCTTGGAGGGACTAATGAGAGAAAGAGTACGATGGAAGCTGTAAGCAGTTTGGTATGGCTCAAATAGTATGACAGGTGACCATGATTAAGAAATAGAGGCATCTGTTCAACCTCATGAAGACAAGACTATCCTGATAGCAATAAGAAACCACTGAAGGGATTCAAGGCAGGAGAGGAGCAGAGTCAATTTATGATCTCTAGTTTTATATCAGAGACTGGACTGAGATAAGACAGGAGACTGAAATACCAGTTAGAAGAGTTTTGCTATAATCCAGGCAAGAGATGACAGTAGTTGGACTAAGGAGAAACGATGATGAAAAATGATCTGACAGTGAAGAGGAAATGGTCTGGGTTGAAGGCTATACACCATATTCAACAGAAAGAAATTGGTACTTGATTGGAAATGTAGGGGTAGGAAAAGGAGGACAGGAAAGGATCACAGGAACACTCTGGTTCCTGGCAAGGGCCCTGAAATTTGACTACAAGGGTTTGTATCTTGACTATCTTGTATTTCACTTATAACCTTTGTAACTTCGTAAATTCTGGGCTTAATTTCTTGTAAATCCAAATTTCAATCTTTGTAAAATGGAGGTATTAACCTCTACAGCTCATAGTAGTGGTAATACTGAATAAGAATCCATGTAAAGAGGTGAGCTCAATGCCTAGCATGTAGAAAGTACTTAGCAAGTGACAATTGCTATTATGATTATTAATCTGAAAGGATTATTCAAATAAATGGGTCACCTTGCAGTTCATTTGGGACTTCCTTGATAATATAAGTAATCCCATTTGGAAATGCCATCTAGCTGATTATTAATAGTTCATCTACCAAAAGCTCTTTATTCCTAGCAAGAGGGAAGTGAATTCCTGGCTTAATAGTTGAAAAAAATCAAACTAGGTTTGGAGGCTCCTTTTACCTATTTTTAATAGGTGAGATTCCCACAGATTTTGCAGTATTTATTAACTTTTTTCTCTTACCAACAAGGAAAAAAAAACTGACAAAGCTCCTATAAAGAAATCATGAGACTGGCCATCAATTATTCATATAGTAACTTGCAGGCATAAAGAGAACGAAACACAAGATATGTAGACATTAGACATTAAAACCTCTCCGCAAATGGCCTTTACTTACTTTATTCCACTGAGGTGCATAATGCTTAAGACAATGGTTGCTTTTATAAAAAAGAGGATAAAGAAATCCACCATCTCTGCCATAAATCTGTGGACCAAGGATGGAATAACATACTCTCTGCCTGTAAATTAAAAAAAAAAGGTTAGGAACACTAATCATTTCACATAGGCTTGAGAACCCAAGCTAAGTAAATTAATGGGGAATGTAAAGTCAAGGTACAAGATGCTAATACGAAAAAAATTTATAATTTTGCAACAATCACTGGCATTGACTCCACCAACAGTATGTTATTAAAATATACTACACTATTTACAAAGAGTTTAAAGTTTGCTTTCACCTTAATGTTTAAAAAATAATTTCAATGATAAATTTAATTAAGGTACTCAATGCATTTCACTAGGGACTCATGAGAATCCAGGTGATCAAAAGCCTGTGACACAAAATTAAACGTTTAGTAAAAATCAAGGTTAAGTATAAACAATCAGTACAAAGCATATCCCCATTACTCATTTTACCTCCTATTTAGTTTCTCTTGCTTTCTATTGAATAAATCTGTCATCCTAAATTCTGAGTGGGATCAAATTCAGGAACAACTAATTCCTGTTCCCCACATCTGGCTGAATAAACAAAAATTCTAAATAATAAGTGTAATGCAAAATATTCTAATTCCCATAGAGAAGTAAACAAAATACACAAGGATCATTCAACCACGGTCCAGACAAAAGTTCAAAACTCCATTTGTATTCATGTAAATATCCATCAGTTTCACTGTTCCTAATGTATGGGTAATATATAATTATATTCTGTTATCTATATTATATATCCTACAATATGTAGACAATATATAATAAATCCACGTCTGGATTATTTCCAGCATTACCAGTCAACCACCCTCCCCCCCACCCCACCATGTAGGTTTGCCATTTGGGAGCGTGGAAATCATGAGGATGGTTTGAAGGGCAGAGATTTCTTTACATGCGGAAATGATTAGTCTGAGGAGTACGGGAATCAGTTTGGAATGCCAGGTCTAAAGGAAGAAGAAACTGTATAGCCTTTCTGTATACACTTTTGTGTGAATTTAAGGCCTGGGCAAACCATAGCTGAAGCACACGGAGACACAGCAGTCGGAACAGTGGCAGCGGCAGCAGTTACACGCGTAAAAAAGCGTGCCTGCTCTACCCCCTCCAGGTAGTTAGTTCCCTGAAGACCCTTCTGCTCCGCCCCACCTCCCGATCGCGCTTCTCACCTGCCTGGCGCCCATTCTCGCTCGGGGTTCGCGAAGGGGCGGCGGATCCTACCCTCGTCACCGGGGTTGCCCGGACGGATCCCTGCACGTGAGGAGCCCGGGGTCCCAGGCCCGTGACTGCAGAAGGGGTGGAGATGCCTGGAGCCGCTCCTGGGTCAGGTCCCGCGGCCGCGGCGCTCAGGAAGTAGAAGGGGTTGTAATAGCCCAGCTGGAGGGGCGACGGCGCCGCCGTCTGGGGGGCGTTGGTGCCGCCACCTAAGGGGTAGCTGAGCGGGGACGGCTGGGGGCCACAGTAAGCTGGGAAGGCGGCCAGGCCGCTGTGCCAGGTGAGGTAGCCGCAGTAAGACTGCCACAACCACTCGTGCACCTGCCGGGAGTACTCGCGGGCGCTCAGCCGCGCGGGTTTCTCCCGCGGCGCCGCGGCCTCCGGCGACTCGCAGCCCGCCGGCTCGGGCAGCCCTGCACCGGAGTTGCATATCGCGTCCCCGCGCTTCACAGGCTCGCGCTGTGGCTCCGACTCCTCGGCGGCGGCCGCGGTGGAGGCGAGGCCCGCGGCTGGGGGCTGGCCCGGGGACTGTGGTTCGGCCTGCGGCTCGTCCCAGGGATGCGGTGCGGCGGCAGGAGGGCCTGTCAGAGAAGCGACGGGCTCTTGGTCCCCTCCACCGTCGCCCTGCCCGGGAGGGCGGCCTTGGGCCTCATCCGGCCCCTCTGCCATCGTCGTCTCAGCCCCACTCTGCTGTCTTGTCACTGCACCGTCTACCAGCCTCACTGGCCCCTCCCCAACGGCCCCGTCGCCACCGCAGCATCCACAGGCGTCAACAATCCACCACCGGAAGCGGAAGCCCCGCCTCGCGGGGCTAGGCGGAGCGTGGCGGGGCGTGGGGGGGGGCCTGTAAGTGAAGCGAGGGGGGGCAGGGGAGAAGTGGGACGTGGTGGGGGCGGGCAGAGGGAAGGGGCTGTGCGCCTTGGCGTCCGCCTGGGGGACTGCTCGCCAGTCTGCTCGAAGTCCTTGGGTTGTAGATCGTTGGGCCCAGACCGTCACGGTCTACCCAGTCCTCACCTGGTTTTAATGCAGTTTAAGGCCGGAGGCTGCTCCAGATAATCCCATGGGATATGGACTCAGGCTGTACCGGGAGAAAGGCTAATGGTGGAAGAGGGTTTCCTAGAAAGGTTCCAGGAGTCAGCGCCACCTTTTCTATTACCGAGCCGCGATTGTTTTGCTCCCTGGGCACAGGGCTTGTTGCTTATTTCCGCCTGCGTTCATTATAATTAACTAGTCCTTGGCCATTTGTACTCAAGAAGATGATACAAGACATATCCCCTTAAGAGGTTAAGAAATTAATAACCAAACTAAACGGGGACATAAGAGAGTATGGCTCAGCTGAAGATTTTCATTGTAAGAGAGGAGGAGGGACTATGCTGATTTGCGAGCTAGACTGTCCAAATTTTAGAACTAAGACCTGTGTCCATAAAATCTTTACACTGCTGTAGACACAAGCCTACTGCTCCAGCAAAACTGCCTTTTCTCAAACTCAGTGTCTCAACCTTTGGTGCCTTTTTATTTATTTTGTGTTAAGGCAAGTCTGGTTCATCTCCCAGGACTTTGGAGCCTTCTCTGCGTACCCAAGCCCAGGCATGATTTCCCCTTTTTCTGAACTACATATGACTTCTTACATATTTATATTTTAATATACTTTCCTATGTCCTTGAGTTGATTAAGTGACAGGAATATGTATCCCCAGTATCATACAGAAGACCTGCAGAGGCCAAGTACGTACCGTATGAATACTTGTTAATAAGGATGCAATAAGCTTGCATCTTTATTGACTTTGCTCTGGGAGATGTAAAAAGTGTAACTTTAGCCTTAAAAAAACTAATGATTTGGTTAAAGGGAAATACTTTGACGAAACACTTGAAGACCTATTTAAACCAATATGAGGATAATATAAATCCAAAATAAGGGAAAGGTCACGGTGGCCTATAGCTAGAAAGGTTACCCTTACAAATTTGGTTTTAAAATCAACTGGGAGGCAGGCCCGTTGTCTCAGTGGGTTAGAGCGCAGTGCTCATAACACCAAGGTCTCAGGTTCGATTCCCACATGGGCCAGTGAGGTGCACCCTCCACAACAAGATTGAAAAAAAAAAACAAAAAACTCTTGACTTGGAGCTGATGGGTCCTGGAAAAACACACTGTTCCCCAATATTACCCAATTAAAAATTATTAAAAGATTTTTTAAAATCAACTGGTAAGAAGTTTTAATCTTTAAACTAACAAGTATTCCAAGTTTGGGTGGCGGAGGCCGGAGAAGCAGGAAGAAAGAAATGAAGGTGGCGTGAATGAGTGTGAAATACTGTTGTTATTGGAGACATGGACTTTGTTTTGAATAACACTTGATTATATTGCATCTGGCACAGTGCCATCCACATAGTAGACATTTAGATTAATCAGTACTCTTTTGGTTGCAATTGTCAGAAATCCGATTGCAGCTGATTTAACGGAGATAAAAGTAAGTGAATTTATTGACTTGCCTAACTAAAAAGTGCAGGACTAGTTTAGGTTTCAAGGATATCTGATTACATATAATCAAATGATAGCTTCAGGGATCACTTCTCTTTCTCTGACCTTGCTTTAGAGAAAAGTAAGAGTATTTCTGTCTCAGTGATGAAAAACTTAATTCTAACTGGCTTAAGCAAGAAAAAAAATTTTTGCCTTATGTAACCAAGTTCAGAGGTTCTACCTTATATAAGAAGGTTCAACAATAGGTATCTAATAGGCATTTCAAAAAAGAGAAGAGAGACAAAGTTCAGAGAAATAATGGCCAATAATTTTCTAGACTTGAAGAAAGAGGACTCTTTAGATTGAAGAAGCACATCAAGTCTTGAGAAAATAACATACATCATGATGAATGTAAATAAAGAGAAAAAATTAATGATCTTAATAGGAGCCGTTAAAACATAACCTACCAACAAAGCAATGACATTTAGACTGGAAGCTAAATTTGCAAAAATAAAAATATATGCTGAAAATATTGGAATATATGTAGTACTGTGGAGAAACTATTGACAACCTAGAATGTTATAACCAAGTGAATCATCACACAATGAGGATGTGGTATAATGCACCATTGCCAATCCAAATAACATACTGATCAACCCTAGCCCCTTCCCATCACACTCAGCTAAGGATTGAAATCTCAGGGATGTAAAGAGTATTCATGAGTCAAAAATATAAATGGATTCTGGAAAGATGGCAGTACACGAATTTTGAATCTCCATGAATCCCCACATAACAACAGAGTAGCTAAAGAAACCAAAAATGCATGCAACAACATTTACAACAAAAGTAGATGACACATAACTTCACAAACCCCAAATAAAAGAGGGTGGGGTCAAACCACAGATGCAAAACTTGTAGTGTCAGCATTGAAAAAAATCATATCAAAACTGGAGAGATATTAATAAAACGATATAAGACATGAAGCAGAAAATCAGAATAAGAAAAACTCAGAAATGAAATCACGGAACTTGGGAAAGAATTAGAAATAAAAATTGATTTCAGAGAAGAATATTGAATGAGAAGAAGCAGTAGTAAACAAACACAAAAGGTAGAGCCCAAGGAGAACTAGAATTTGAAAATGAGATTTTCTTTAGTTAAGAAGAAATATAGAGAGACATAGAAATGACTTGAGACAAATGACAAGTATTGAAAGTGGGCAAAGAAGATCCAACATATAGATAAAGAGGCTCTGATAAAACCAATCCAGCTAATAGAACAAATATAACACATTATAATTCAAGAGAACGTATCCTGAAATAGAAATATTCTATATATATATCTGTATATAGAGATATATAGATCTCTCTTTCTCTTTCTCTCATATATGTAGTCCCATATATATACATATATATATACACATATTTATATATTTCATATGTATATTTATATATATATATGAAACCTCCTGTTGAAAGAGCATACTGTATATCTGAAAATATTGAAGATGAACAACAAGATGTATTCTAGTAAAATAACTAGATTTTACATTTTGAAAAGCGGTCACTTAGACAAAAAAGAAAGTAATTTATGAGAGAAAGAAATTGGATTATCATAAGACTTCAGCATTAACACTTCATGCAAGAAAAAAATAGTGAAACATTTAAAATATTCAAAGAAAGAAAATGAGAACCAAAGATGTTGTATACAGCAAAACTGACTTTCGAGTATACAAACATAAACATTTGTTATAAAATGACAGAACTCAATGTTATTCACTCGAGTTTCTCCTGAGGAATCTACTAGAGAATGAAGCTCAGTGACCAAAATCACTGACAGACAATGACAGAAGGACAGTTGTTGAACATTAAATATTTAATTACATCTGGAACAAAACTAAATGAAGGTTTGTTTCGGTCGGAGTCCCGTTAAGAGAGAAAAATTACACAGTAGTTTGAACAGAGAACATTTACTATAAAGTCTTGTTAATGGAATTGGAGTAAAGGAGGGTTAGCTAGTAAGAGGCAAAGAGAAATCCTACCATATAGGAATAGTAGATATAGGGAGCAGCCACCACTCCTAGGGCTGAAATAGAGTGGACAAGAAAGAGCACTCTCACCTCTACTCGGCCCTCATTGCTGGAAAGGCCATGACTGTGGCTCACTGGTGGCCAAAGAAGTTCACTGAGGTATGACCTCAATGGGGTTCATTAGAAATCCTCTCTGT
Source organism: Rhinolophus sinicus (assembly GCF_036562045.2). NCBI lineage: Eukaryota > Metazoa > Chordata > Mammalia > Chiroptera > Rhinolophidae > Rhinolophus > Rhinolophus sinicus. Next base: position 62,088,599 of record NC_133756.1, read on the forward strand.
GGAGTGCTGGAAGAAGCTATCCATAAGGAGGTGCCTTTATCTCAGAATTTACTGCAAAGTGCCCAGAGAAGCCGCTTGTAAGAGGTGCTTTGCCAGTAGCATAATATGAAGCCATCCAAGAAACTACTGGGGGAAGCTGCCATGGGAAATTGCTGCTTGTTGCTGGCCACTGGGCACTGCTGAAAGGAGCCATGCAGTCTGCAGGAGCCCAAGGAGATAAGCACATGAGAATCAGAAAGAGAAGCCTCGGGCTGGCCCCGTGGCTCAGGCGGTTAGAGCTCCATGCTCCTAACTCCGAAGGCTGCCGGTTCGATTCCCACAAGGGCCAGTGGGCTCTCAACCACAAGGTTGCCGGTTCAACTCCTCCAGTCCCACAACGGATGGTGGGCTCCGACCCCTGCAACTAAGATTGAACATGGCACCTTGAGCTGAGCTACTTACTGCTGAGCTCCCAGATAGTTCAGTTGGTTGGAGCACGTCCTCTCAACCACAAGGCTGCCAATTCGATTCCTCGAGTCCCGCAAGGGATGGTGGGCTGCGCCCCCTGCAACTAGCAACAGTAACTGAACTTGGAGCTGAGCTGCACCCTCCACAACTAAGATTGAAAGGACAAGTTGACTTGGAAAAAAGTCCTGGAAGTACACACTGTTCCTCAATAAAGTCCTGTTCCCCTTCCCCAATTAAAAAAAAAGAAAGAAAGAAAGAGAAGCCTCCTTCTCCAGTGGCACCACCTTCCCCCACACGAGCACCTTCTATTAAGAAAACCTAATGACAAAGGCTGGGATGGGAGAAGTATTTACAAAATTCTGCTTCATTATTGCAGAGCGAGCAAAGATTTGGAGCTGAGAGTCAATAAATTGACATCTAACACAGGATTGAAAGAGATCGTACTCTGAAATGGATTTATATTCTGAAATATTGATACAAAATTATAAAACTAGAGGAGAGTATGGGGAGGACATCAGCATAAATTAAGTTTTTCAGTATATTCATGGTGGTAGTATTAGTATTATTTTGAGAACGTGTGTGTAATATGGGTAAAATGAGTAATTATCATTAGTTCTCTATCTATCTATCTATCTATCTATCTATCTATCTATCTATCTATATATATATATATATATTATTTCCTGGGTCTTTTCAGTAGCAACAATCATCCTTAGCACTTTGACTGTGGTCTTGAAATACCAAGTCCCACTAAAAGAAACAAGAACTTCTTGGAGAAATGAGTGATTCTAGGTCTGGGACAGGAAATGTATAGAATGAGCATGAAATATTTTGTCATCCTAGAGAGCACAGGAACTATTAAAGACTTCTAGGGTCATTTCCAAAGGACCCAGGATACAACTTGAAGAGGCTCCCAGTGGCCAAAAATGAGACAATTTGAGTTTCAATAAGGATAATAATTAGAATGGACTGAAACCCATTAAATATGTTTAAATACACGAATTCATAATAATATGTAATCTTACCAAAGGGATCAAACCTGAGTCTGATCAATCTCTGGATCCAACTGCCAATTTAAAGGAGATAGAGGACAAACAAGCATATTGAAATATACCATAAGTGTGCAATCTGCCAAATGCTGACAGTGTGGAACCCTACATGTCAAACAGCTGAGTTCTTCAATAAATGAATTGTAAGAAAAAGAAAAAAAATTAAAGAGTAAGACTAAATCATAATGTCTAGGGATACACTTAAAAAATACAAACAAGTGATGACTATCAAAGTCAGGATGGGGATTACTGTGCTGGGAGGGAGGGATTTGTGATTGTGATGGAGCACACAGGTTTCTGGTATGGCTGACAAAATTCTGCTTCTTGATTGGAGAAGTGATTAGAAGGATATTCACCTTAAACTGTTAGAGAAAGTAACAAAAATGGAGAGTTTTTTACTCACACAACTAGACTCTGAAGGATATACCTCAATAAGAGGGAAATGGAACTCAGAAGGAAGGAGTGAGTTGCAAAAAGAAATGACTAAGAAAATGAGATCTGCAAGGATCTAATTCTTGAGTTAAATGAGTTTAAGAAAAATAATCTGGAAAAGCAAGGTGAACTGACCACATGTACTCTTCACCTTTCCAAAATACCCATCAAAATGAAACAAAGGAATAAAGTTATAAACCTACAAGGTGGTTGTAGCTTTGCAAGATAGAAAGCCATTGACTTCAGGAGGAGAGGCTCAGAACTTGGAGGTATAGGGTACTTTGGAAAGTGGAAGTGAAGCACAGTGCTGGCAGGAAGCAAATTAAATAAAAATATGTTTGCTGAATAGTGACTCCTTTCCCCAATTTTTCCACAACTCTGTTCTTGACATTCCGTCAGCCAAACTTATGCCTCCTATGCTAGATATTGGAGTATTCTTCTTTGGAGAAACTGAATGATCCCAGAGAAAACCTATATGTTGGATTTGGGGGTCCAAGAACAAAAAATGTGGTTTGACAGCTTATCAATCTACCCTGAAAACTACCAGGCTATAAAAATCAGAGTAGAGGCTCATGGAAAGAAGTTTTAAAAGCAAAAGTGAAATCTATGAGTATGTTTGAGATGTGGAAAAAAATATTGATGAGAATTTGATAATTAAAATAGTTGCACAGTTATACAGAAAACCACAAAAGTTTTCAACAGAAAGGCAACCATTTAATACCAGGAAAGTCAAGCCTTTCTGTACTACCCAGAGTGGTCCATACTGCATTATTCTGAGTTCCCATCATAACTTAAAGAGAAACTTTCACAATATCTGGAGCCCTTGATGTTCTGCAAAAGAAGGAAGAGGATGTCCTCAAATTTCTTCCAGCAGGAACCACTTAGGTGGCACCAAACTTGACTTCCAAATGGAACAGCACATCTATGGAAGGGAAAGCAATATTTGCATCATAAATCTGAAGAGAACCTGAGAGAAACTTCTTTTGGCAGCTTTTGCCATTGAAAACCTTACTGATGTCAGTGTCATTTCCTCCAGGAATACTGACCAGAGGGCTGTGCTGAAGCTTGCTGCTGCCACTGGAGCCACTCCTATGTTGGCCATTTCACTGAAAACTCCACTAACAAGATTGAGGTAGCTTTCTGGGAGCTGCGATTTCTGGTGGCTACTGATCGCAGGGCTGACCCCCAGCCTCTCACAGAGGCATCTCATGTTAACCTGCCTACCATTGCTCTGTGTAATAGACTCTCCTCTGGGCTATGTGCTCATTCCCATCCCTTGCAACAACGAGGAACTCACTCAGTGGGTCTGATATGGTGGGTGCTGGCCCCAGAAGTTCTGTACATGTGTGGCAACATCTCCCGTGACCACCCATGGGGGATCAGGCCTGATCTCTACTTCTACAGAGATCCTGAAGAGATCGAAAAGGAAGAGCAGGCCGCTGCTGAAAAATCTGTGACCAAGAAGGAACTTCAAGATGAATGAACTGCTCCAGCTCCTGAGTTCACCGCTGCTCAACCTGAGGTTGCACACTAGTCTGAGGTGTGCAGATGCCCTCTGTGCCCATTCAGCAGTTTCCCACTGAAGACCGAGTGCTCAGCCCACCCCTGAAGACTGGTCTGCAGCCCCCACTGCTCAGGCCACTGAATGGTAGGAATAAACACTGAGTGGTCTTAAGTTGCTCTTCCACAGACTCTTAAACAACATGGAAATAAGCGTGATGGAAATTAAACAGTTTTTAAAAAACGTAGGAAAAGAGAAAAAAAAATAGCCCAGGTGAGTGGGATGGGAGATGGGAGATGGGAAGGTAGGGCAGGGTGTTGCCATTTGTCTTTTATTGTATGCATGACTAAAACAAAAAAATCTCTGTATATTACTCTGATGGCAAAAAAAGAGAAAAAAAGGAAGAAAACAGAAAGGTGGGGCTGACTTCAGGATTTGGGCTGTGTCTCAGCAATACAAAGCTTTTCATTTTTTGGAACTCAATGGAACTTGGATCTTCCCCCCCACCCTTTTTTCCGCCTCCCCCCCCCCACACACACACACACTCTAGTTCAAGCCCTTGTTTCTCAGTCTAGTTGTGTAGGACACAGCTCCCTGGCCCATGCTGGTATTACAAGCCTTGTGCTCCCCCCCGGCTGAGGCCGAGGCAGTGGGCTGCCAGTCGTCAGCCTGTGGCAGCATGCTCACAGCAGCCCAGCTCCAGGGAGAGCTGTTGTTCACAATCTTAGCTGTAGAGGGCACAGCTCACTGGCCCATGTGGGAATCGAACCGGTGACCTGGGCGTTAGGAGCAGCGCAGTCCAACCACCTGAGCCACCAGGCCGGCCCCAGAACTTGAATCTTGAATGGTGACTGAAAGTGGTTGGATATCCATCAGTCTAAAGACTTTCCATGAGTTTCTATTACTAGATCCTTGGATTCTTGATGACTTTAAGGTCCAATAGTTCACCTTTCCCTTTGGTTTTGTGAGGGGCCCATTATTCTTGTAGTAAGTTATTTTTTTTATTACCCAGAGTCAACTCTTTGGATTGTAACCAAAGAATAGTAACTATAACAGGGTAATAATCACAAAGCTCTATACACCAGTTGAGCCACTCAAAATTTATTTTATTTATTTATTTATTTATTTAATTTCCATCTTTTTGGAGAACTATGTCTCCCCATTCTTTTTTTTTTTTTTTTTTTTGCCTCCCCATTCTTAATCTATATGATTCAGATAAGATTGACCTTATCCCTGTAGCCCTAAAAATAGAAGCATGAGAGTATTCTATCCTCTAACCACAGGTTCAGGGATAGCAAAGTGATATAATTTGGGCTACATAGAATCATCTTTGGAATTTTGCCATCTGAAAGGCGATATCCATCATTCACTAGAATGCTAGCTATATGCAAGGATAGCAGGAACCTATTGCTGCTGGTGGCCATTTTTGATGCCACATAAATTGTCCTTGCCTAAAAGTGAAACCAATGTAGAGAAAAGTGAAACTGAGAGATGGAGAAACAGAGAAAGTGCTCTTGTGACATGTTTCTATCCTGGACCCAGCTATGTCTGAAACCATCTCCTGGAATTTTAGAGTTGCTCAGTTTAATAAACTCCTTTCTCCTTATTTCTGTTACAACCAAAAGAATCCTAATACTGAGTGGGATTCCATAGTTCTTCACATTCCTTCTTTTTCCTTGTCAGTGAACTAAATAGCTTACAAGTTCTCTCCAGCATTTTTCCATGAGAAGGAGGATGGATGATATCACTGATTATAGCTTTTTTTCGAGTACTTACTTTCAACAAACTTCTTTAGAGCTGGATCATAAAATATTTAGGTAGTGTCATCTGTTGTTGTTCTTGAAAGCTTTCTCCTCATTGATTACAAACCAATGCCCAGGTCAGAGACCAGTAATGTTAACTCTCTTCCTTTGGTGGGGAGCTGTGTGTCACCTGAGCATTCCACTTCTCTTTATGCCATGGTATGACTGCAGTCATTTCAGGAGTACTGTGCTCCAGGGCCTGCACATGACAATCTCTGAGGAGCCTTTACACACCACCCATGTCTGTGCCCTACCCCTAAAGCTTCTGATATAACTGGTCTTGGTTAGGGTCTAGCTATCCATATTTTCTAAAAATTCCCCAGGCAATTCTATGTAACCAGAGTGGAAAGAGTCACCGACACTGCATCTCTAGATAGGTCTAGCTGGCTCTAACCAAAGAGCATTGATAACTAACTCTGTTCTCCCTGAATTCCTCAGGCGAGGAGGTAGATTTCCTCCACCTCTCTAGTCATAAATTTATTTCTATACTCATTTACTGAGCATAAATGCTGATTATTATGCCAGGTACTAGGAGCACAAAGGTGAATTAAGCCAAGTCTTTGTAATCAAGGGGCTACAGATAGATTGGCAGGTAAATACGTACAGGGCAAAGTGTGAGCTCGAAAGAGGTTGGATCTTAAAAGTATTTAGTATAAGGACAAAGTCGGGAAGGTTATTTCAGGGAGAGGGTGCAACATGAGCAAAGTTCCTGGAAATAGCTAAGCTGATATTTATGGTTTGGGGTGGACCCAGAAGGGATAAATTTGGAAAAGTAGGAAAGGATGAGACTATGAAAGGCTTTTGTCTCTTATGAGGGAGCTTGGACTCTATCCTGTGGACAACAGAAGCTATTGAAGAGCTTTAATCAGAGAGATAAACCTGGTCAAATTTCTGTTTCTTTTAGAAATATCTCTGTGGTAGCTATAGAAATTGGTTTGGAATGCTGTTAATTTGGAGACAAGCACTCCAGTTAGGAGACTACAATCTAGGTAAGATGAAGAGAACCTGAACCAAGGCAGTAGCAATGGGGATGTAAAAAGAGGAGTCATTGGGGTGAAATTAATGAAGCTCAATTTGTAGAATTTGGTGACTGAATGGATTTGGGGAGAGAGAGAGAGAAGCATCACACAGTCCTGGCTTGGATGCCTGAGTGAGTGGACTGTGATGCCATTCATGGAAATGGTAGAAGGCAGAAGGAAGCACAAGATGGTAGAAGGAGGAACAGTAAGGAGTAAGGAACCCATGAGATGTCCAAAGGGTACTGGCTGTTGAACATATTGAATCTGTAAAGATACAGATTGAAGAATCATAAGCGTACAGGTGATTCTTGACTTGACAAGTAGGTGGAAAATTCTATGAAATGAGAAGAAAAGAAAGCCCAGGAGAGAGGCCAAGGAAATATTGAAAAAGAAGAAGAACAACAACAAAAAAATACTAAGAAAGAATAGTGAGATGGGAAGGAAAGAAGGAAAGCAGGAGACTTTCCATAAGAGGGGAACCATAAAGTGTCAAAATCATAAAGAAATCAAGGAGGGGGAAACTGTGGTGGGCGTTTTTCTTTTTTGAGTACCCTACCTTTTTTCCTCTTGTGCTAATGGCACCCCAATTTCCTCTTAGTGAATGACCCCTCTCTTAATATGTGCAGTGGGGTTAGACTGCCAGGGCCTTTGACTCTGCCACTCCAAGCCATCGGGTGGGCATGTGACCTAAGCTCGGCCAGACGGACATGCTCATTGGGAACTTGGAAACTTGAGCGAAGTGACCTAAGGATGGTATAAAAATAATGCCAGCAGAGATCCCTGGTAAGACTTGATAATTTCTTGCTATCTACACTTCTTCCTTTAAGTTCAGAGGCTGTGATAGCCTGCCAATAAATTCCTCTTAAGTGTAAGTTAGCAAGTGTTTAGGCTCCTTCCAACTACAGAACCTTCCCTAGATTCAGCCATTAAGAGGTTATTGATGGATTTGCCTGAGTAGTTTCATGGGGCGAAGGGTGAAAGGCCGATTGAAAAAGGAATGGAAGGTGAGGAAGTAGGGAAAATAATTGCATTCTAATCATCAAGGAGTTTGTTTTGGAAGAAAAGGTGTTAGGGAAGTAGCTCATTATTTTTAACCATGTTTGAATCCATATTTTGCTAGGACAACTGAAAAGAGCATTCCTGAAAATTGGACAGCCATGAATCTGTTGTTTTAGTATTGATTTATCTAATTTTTAGTGAGATTTAATTTATCAATATATTTCAGCTATTCTTACTAATAATATATGACAAAACCACCCCATGATGGCAAATTGCTCTTTAAAGTATCTACTTTATAATAAAGGTTTGTCTGATTTGATACATAGATAGAAAGCAATTTGGAAAACACACACACACACACACACACACAGACACACACACACACACACCAAAAAAACACCACTACGTATTTCTTTTGAAAAGATGACCAATGCATGAAATAAAAGATTAAATTGAAAAATAGTTTGATTTTAGTACTTTTAGAAACACACATAAGGTATCTTTCCCTTCTCTAGCCAAACAGGGAGTGAATTGCCATATGATGCTTTTCTGCCCTCCAGTGGTTGTTAAAAAGCATTAAGAAATTTATCATCTGCTTTTTAATATTTTGTATAAAGAATATATATTTTTTATAACAGAAATTTTGATTTCTGGAATTCAAAGTGATTTATAAATGTATCAGCACTTACAAGTGTCATATGTCATTTTTAAAAATGGACAGAATTCATAAAACAACAACGAACCTCCTTATATAATGTCAGCTGATTTAAGCAACCAGTAGGTGGAGGAATTTCCAAAGCTAAGAACTCCACTCCATTATTCAAACCAAATTTCACAACCCAAGAACCTTAAAAATAATTGATCCAGTCCTCGCCAAACCAGACTTGACTAGCTCCTAGTCTCACACACACACACACACACACACACACACAGCCCATGAAATTGTGGTAAAAAGAAAGACTATTTTAGGTTAAGATTAGATTTTACTTGTGAAATATGAGAATTTAGGGTGAAGTGAATGCTTTTTATGTATGGATAGTTTGAGATAAAAAGCTGAAAATAAGTAGGATGTATGAAGAAAATGATTATGACAATTGGTAGAGGAAAGAAGCTGCAAATAGAGTGCCCTGGTCAAATGTTAGCATTATGATGTGCAGAAAGGTCAAGGGAGGGACGATGCACTTGGCTTTGACCCAATCAGTAATAAAAAGCTATTATGAAAGACAAAGGACAAATATTTATAAAATATAAAGTGTTGGTACACATGAATGTGAAAAACACTCTTTTGCCTCTGCTTGCTGTTCCGTTAATTTATTAGCCCTGGAAACAACCAACCCAGAGGGAGAAGCCACAAAACCTTTTACGCACCCAGATAAATTTAGCCCTTATATGACTAACTCAAAATCTTCCTTTAGAATTTCATGCTTGGCGTGGAACACCTTTCCCAAACTTCTTCCTGAACTCCCCCCAAGACAGAGTCAACTAGCCTAAGTGCTACTCTCTCTGTCCCCAGAGAGAGAGGAATGTTTACTTTATTTGTATGTTTTCCCCCATTATCATCATCGTAAAGTGGGACCCGACTGCCAAGCCAATGGGGAGTTGTAAACACGCAGGGCATTAACTGCAACTGCAACTGCAATTCAACTTCATCAAATTCCACTCTGGTCTTGGCGTCTCTCTCTCTCTCTCGTGGTCAAAAGAATGAAAAACTCCACAATTCTTATTTCTTTTCCATTCTCTCTATTTTTAAAAAGATTTTTATTAAAATATAGCTAACAACAACATTGTATTAGATTCAGGTGTACACCATAGTTATTCAGCATTTACATACCTAAAGAACTGATCACCATGGTAAGTCCTGCAACCATTTGACACTGTACCACGTTATCACAATATTACTGACTATATTCCCTATGCTGTACATTACATCCCAATGACTTATTTGTTTTCTACCTGGAGATTTGAACCTCTTATTTGCCTTCACCTTCTCCTCTGCTTTTAAAATTTTTCAATTACAGTTGTCATTCAATATTATTTTATATTAATTTCAGGTGTACAGCACAGTGGTTAGACATTTATGGAATTTAAGAAGTGATCCCTCTGGTTAGTCTAGTACTCCCCTGGCACTATGCATAGTTATTACCATATTATTGACTATATTCCCTATGCTTTGCTTTACATTCCCATGATTACTGTGTAACAACCAATTTGTACTTCTAATACCTTCCCCTTTTTCACTCATCCCCAACACCCCTCCCATCTGCCAGCTATCAAAATGTTCTCTGTATCTATGAGTTTGTTTCTGTTTTGTTTGTTTATTTTGTTCTTTAGATTCCACACATAAGCGAAATCTTATCGCATCTGTCTGTCTCTGTCTGACACTCCACTTAGCACAGTACCCTCCAGGTCCATCCATGCTGCCACAAATGGCAAGAACCCATTCTCTTCCCTGGCCGAGCAATATTCCATTGTATATATGTACCACCTCCTCTTTATCTTTTCTTCCATCAATGGAGACCCAGGCTGTCTCCACATCTTGGCCATTGTAGACAATGCTGCAATGAACATACGGATGCATATGTCCCCTCGAAGTAGCGTTTGGGTTTCTTCGGATAAACACCCAGAAGTGGGATTACTGGATCCTTCTTTGTCTCTTGTTATAGCCTTTTAAAGTCTTTTTAGTCTGGTGTAAGTACCGCTACCCCAGCCTTTTTGTTGTTGTTTTCATTTCCATTTTCTTGAAATATCTTTTGCTGTCCTTGTACTTTCAGTCTGTGTGTATCTTTCAATCTGAAGTGATTCCCTTGTAGGCAGCATATGTAAGGGTGTTGTTTTACCATCCATCCAGCCTTCCTATGTCTTTTGAGAGGAGCATTTAATCCATTTACACTTAAAGTAACTGCCGATAGATATGTAGCTCTTGCCATTTTATTATTCATAACATAGATCTTTTTTCTTTTTTTTCCCTTTTTTTTTAATTTATTGGGGTGACAATTTTTAGTAAAATTACATAGATTTCAGGTGTACAATTCTGTATTACATCATCTATAAATCCCATTGTGTGTTCATCACCCAGAGTCAGTTCTCTTTCCATCACCATATATTTGATCCCCCTTTCCCTCAACTCCCACCCCGCTCCCACCTTACCCTCTGGTAACCACTAAACTATTGTCTGTGTCTACAAGTTTTTGTTTCTCATTTGTATGTCTTGTTCTTTTGTTGTTTTTTGGTTTATATACCACATATCAGTGAAATCATATGGTTCTCTGCTTTTTCTGTCTGACTTATTTCGCTTAGCATTATACTCTCAAGATCCATCCATATTGTCACAAATATTCCTATATCATCTTTTCTTACCGCCGAACAGTATTCCATTGTGTATGTATACCACAACTTCTTTATCCATTCATCTATCGAAGGACATTTTGGTTGTTTCCATGTCTTGGCCACCGTAAACGAAACTGCAATGAACATTGGAGCACACGTGTCTTTATGTATAAATGTTTTCAGATTTTTTTGGGTAGATACCCAGGAGAGGGATTGCTGGGTCATATGGTAATTCTATTCTAATTTTTTGAGGAAGCTCCACACTGCCTTCCATAACGGCTGCACCAGTCTGCATTCCCACCAACAGTGTATGAGGGTTCCTTTTTCTCCACAGCCTCTCCAACACTTGTTACTATTTGTCTTGTTGATGATAGCCATTCTGACTGGGGTGAGGTGATATCTCATTGCGTTTTTATTTGCATTTCTCTAATGATTAGCGATGTTGAACATTTTTTCATATGTCTATTTGCCATTTGTATATCCTCTTTGGAGAAATGACTCTCCAGGTCCTCTGCCCATTTTTCAATTGGGTTGTTTGTTTTTTTGTTGTTGAGTTGCATGAGTTCCTTGTATATTTTGGATATTAGCCCCTTATCGGAGGCACTGTTTGCAAAAATCTTTTCCCATTCAGTTGGTTGCCTCTTTATTTTGTCGATGGTTTCTTTTGTAAGTTTCATATAGTCCCACTCGTTTATTTTAGCTTTTACTTCCCTTGCCTTTGGAGTCAAATTCATAAAATGCTCTTTGAACCCAAGGTCCATCAATTTAGTACCTATGTTTTCTTCTATGCAGTTTATTGTGTCAGGTCTTATGCTTAAGTCTTTGATCCATTTTGAATTAATTCTGGTACATGGTGATAGATAGCAGTCCAGTTTCATTCTTTTGCACATGGCTATCCAATTCTCCCAGCACCATTTATTGAAGAGGCTGTCTTTGCTCCATTGTATGTTTTTTGCTTCTTTGTCAAAAATTATCTGTCCATATTTATATGGTTTTATTCTCTTCCATTGGTCTATGTGTCTGTTTTTCTGCCAATACCATGCTGTTTTGATTATTGTAGCCCTGTAGTACAAGCTAAAGTCAGGAAGTGTGATACCTCCATTATTGTTCTTTTTTCTTAAGATTGCTTTGGCTATTCGGGGTCTTTTGTGGTTCAAAACAAATCTGATGATTTTTTGTTCTATGTCTTTAAAAATTACCACTGGGATTTTGATGGGGATTGCGTTAAATCTGTATATTGCTTTGGGTAATATGGCCATTTTAACTATGTTGATTCTTCCAATCCACGAGCATGGAATGTCTTTCCACTTCTTTGAGTCTTCTACAATTTCTTTCAAAAATGTCTTATAGTTTTCAGCATATATAGGTCCTTCACATCCTTGGTTAAGTTTATTCCTAGGTATTTCATTCTTTTTGCAGCAATTGCGAAATGAATTGTTTTTTGTATTTCTTTTTCTGAGATTTCATGGTTAGTATATAGGAAAGCAATGGACTTTTGTACGTTGATTTTGTAGCCAGCAATTTTACTGTATTCGTTGATTGTTTCTAACAGCCTTTTGGTGGAGTCTTTAGGGTTTTCTATATATAGCATCATATAATCTGCAAAGAGTGATAATTTAACTTCTTAATTCCCAATTTTGATGCCTTTTATTTCTTTCCCTTGTCTGATTGCTCTGGCAAGGGCTTCCAACACTATGTTGAAAAGCAGAGGTGATAGGGGACAGCCCTGTCGTGTTCCTGACCATAGAGCAAAGGGCTTCACTTTTTCACCATTAATTATGACATTAGCTGAGGGCTTATCATATATGGCCTTTATTATGTTAAGGTATTTTCCGTCTATACCTATTTTATTAAGTGTTTTAATTATAAATGGATGTTGTATCTTGTCAAATGCTTTTTCTGCATCAATTGATATAATCATATGATTTTTGTCCTTTATTTTGTTTATGTGATGTATCACATTGATGGATTTGCGGATGTTGAACCATCCTTGTGCCCCGGGGATGAACCCCACTTGGTCGTGATGAATAATCTTTTTAATGCATTGTTGTATTCGATTTGCTAGAATTTTATTTAGGATTTTTGCATCTGTATTCATCAGAGATATTGGTCTGTAGTTTTCTTTTTTTGTGCTGTCCTTACCAGGTTTTGGTATCAGGGTAATGTTGGCCTCATAAATTGAGTTAGGGAGTACTGTCTCTTCTTCAATTTTTTGGAAGAGTTTGAGCAGGATTGGTATTAGATCCTCTTTGAAGGTTTGGTAGAATTCACTAGTGAAGCCATCTGGTCCCGGACTTTTGCTTTTGGGAAGGTTTTGGATGACTGATTCAATTTCGTTACTGGTGATAGGTCTGTTTAGATTTTCCAGTTCTTCATGGTTCAGCCTTGGAAGGCTATATGTTTCTAAGAACTTGTCCATTTCTTCTAGGTTATTGAATTTGGTGGCATATAGTCCTTCATAGTATTCTTGGATGATCCTTTGTATTTCTGTGGTGTCTGTGATAACTTCCCCTTTTTCATTTCTGGTTTTGTTAATTAGTGTCTTCTCTCTTTTTATCTTAGTGAGTCTAGCCAAGGGTTTGTCAATTTTGTTAATCTTTTCAAAGAACCATCTCTTTGTCACATTAATTTTTTCTATTGTCTTTTCGTTCTCTATTTCATTTAGTTCTGCTCTGATTTTTGTTATTTCTTTTCTTCTGCTGACCTTGGGTTTCACTTGTTCTTCTTTTTCTAGTTCTTTAAGGTGTAACATGAGGTTATTTATTTGGGAGTTCTCTTGTTTCTTGAGATAGGCCTGTAATGAGATAAATTTCCTCTTAAAACTGCTTTCGCTGCATCCCAAAAATTTTGGTAGGATGTATTTTCATTGTCATTTGTTTCTATGTATCTTTTGATCTCTCCTCTAATTTCTTCTTTGACCCAGTCGTTCTTTAAAAGTATGTTGTTTAATCTCCATGTATTTGTGTTTTTCCTGCTTTCTTTTGCAGTTGATATCCAATTTCAAAGCCTTGTGATCAGAGAATATGCTTGGTATGATTTCAATCTTCTTAAATTTGCTGAGGCTGATTTTATGTCCCAATATATGGTCTATCCTTGAGAATGTTCCATGTACACTAGAAAAGAATGTATAGTCTGATGTTTTAGGATGAAGTGCTCTATATATGTCAATTATGTCCATTTCATCTAATGTGTCATTTAGGGCTGCTATTTCGTTATTTATTTTCTGTTTGGATGATCTATCCATAGCTGTCAATGATGTATTTCAGTCCCCTAGTATAATTGTGTTTTGGTGAATTTCTCCCTGTAGTTCTGTTAGCATTTGCTTGGTATATTTCGGTGCTCCCTGATTGGGGGCATAAATATTGATGATTGTTATGTCTTCTTGTTGTATAGCCCCTTTACCATTATGAAATGTCCATCTTTGTCTCTTGTTATCTTTTTCACCCTGAAGTCTGTTTCATCTGATATCATTATGGCTACACCTGATTTTTTCTGGGTACCATTTGCTTGGAGTGTCAATTTCCACCCTTTCACTTTGAGTCTATGCTTGTCCTTGTAGCTGAGATGTGTCTCTTGGAGACAGCATATGGTTGGGTTTAGTTTTTTGATCCAATCTGCTACTCTGTGCCTTTTTGTTGGTGAGTTCAGTCCATTTACATTTAGGGTGATTATTGATATGTGAGGATTTCCTGTCATTTTATATTTAGTTTTCTGGTAAGGCTGTGTCTCCATTTTTTCTTTGCCTTTTTGTTGTTGTCTAATATTTCTGTGTGCTGGTATTCTATGATGTTTCCCTCTGTTTCTTCTTTTATTACAGTATATATTTCAGTTCTGGATTGTTTTTGAGTGGTTACCCTTAAGTTTATGTAAAAGAAAGTTTGATATTTAGAGTATTCCATTTTCTTCAGCACGCTTACTTTCTCCATTCCCATATTCCGGTTCAGGTGTTTATTCTCCTCCTTTTTATGTTTTGGTTGCCACAAATTGTTCCTGTTGATGGTGGTCGGATAGCCTCCTTTAGTATTTCTTGTAGTGCAGGTCGTGTATTAGAAAATTCCCTCAGCTTCTGTATGTCTGGAAAGGTCTTTTTTCCTCCTTCATATCTAAAGGATATCTTTGCTGGATCTATTATTCTTGGCTCATAATTTCTCTCTTTCAATAGTTTGAATAGTTGGTTCCACTCCCTCCTGGCTTGTAGAGTTTCTGCTGAAAAATCTGATGATAATCTAATGGGCTTTCCTTTGTAGGTTATCATCTTCTTTTCCCTGGCTGCCTTGAGGATTCTTTCCTTGTCATTGGTTTTAGACAGCTTCAATACAATGTGCCTTGGAGAAGGCCTGTTGGGATTGAGGTAATTAGGTGTTCTATTTGCTTCTTGGATTCGAGGGTCCAGTTCTGTCCACAAGTTTGGGAAGTTCTCACCGACAATTTGTTTGAATGTATTCTCTGTTCCCTTCTCTCTTTCTTCTTCTTCTGGTATGCCCATCATTCTTATATTGCTCTTTCTGATGGAGTCAGAAAGTTCTTGTAAAGTTCTTTCAGTTCTTTTAAGTCTCAAGTCTCTTTGTTCTTCCAGCTGTGTAATTTCCAGGTTTCTATCTTCGATGTCACTGATTCTTTCCTCCATCTGGGCAACTCTACTACCTAAACTGGTTATTTTATTCTTAATTTCTTCTATTGAGTTCTTAATCTCCAGAAATTCTATTTGGTTCTTTTTTAAAATTTCAATCTCTTTCGTAAAATGCTCATGCTTTTCTTTTATTGCGTTTCTGAGTTCATTTAACTGCCTATCTGTGCTTTCTTGCATCTCCTTGAGTTTTTTCAGAACTGCAATCTTGTATTCTCTGTCATTTAAGTCACATATTTCCATATTTTTAAGTTCCTTTTCTGGAGACTTTTCGCTTTCTTTCTGAGCTGTCTTGTTGCCTTGATTATTCATGGCAATTACTGATTTACTGTTTCTCTTGCTAGACATCTACAGGAGTGGCTTCTGCAACAGGTTGATAGGAAGCGGTCTTTCTTTGGTTTCCAGTAATTTTTGGTAGAATGTTTTATTCTTTTCTCCGACTGCAGCCTTTTATTTCTCTCTCACACGGTAGTGCTATGTTTTCCCTGCACTATTCCAGCTTCTCACACAATGGGGGGGGGGGATTCCCTGGGAGACGGGCTTCTCCTCTGTTAATAGTTTGTCTAGGTCACAGGGCACAGTGTCCCAGTGGGTATGCGGAGAGCTTTTGAAGTTCCAAAGCTCTTCCTGCACCAAATTCAGAGCCAGTATGTTTCAGCAGTTCTGTTTACTCCTGGGGGGATCCACTCAGATAGGTGGGGTCAGGGGCAGGGTGTGTTGTGATAGGTGGCTCAGAGCAATGTCATCGACCACCACCACAGCCGGTCCTGCTTCCACAGCTCCCTCCCCTTTGCCAGAACTAGTTGGGCTGCAAATCTGTGTTTGCGGTCCACAGTTCTCAGAACAGCAAATATTCTATTCTTTTGATCTGACACTGCTATTGTTCCGTTTCTAGCACCGGGCAGGTGGGGGCGGGGCGAGCTCTGGGAGGGTAGGAAGGGGGCGGCTAGTCTCAGTGCCTAAGGCTTCCATTCTCTGCTCGGCAGTGAGGGCTTAAATCCACTGTTTTCAGCCTTCTTCCCTCAGTTGACCCATTCATTATTTAGTAACATGTTATTCAGCCTCCATGATTGGTGTGTTTTCCAGTTTTTTTCCTGTAGATCATTTCTAATTTCATAGCACTATGGTCAGAGAAGACAATTGGTATGATTTCAATTTTCTTAAATTTATCAAGACTTGTTTTGTGACCTAACATATGGTCTATCTTGGAAAATGTTCCATGTGTGCTTGAGAAGAACGTGTATTCTGCAGCTTTGGGGTGAAATGCTCTGAAAATATCAATTAAATCCAAGTGGTCCAAGTGTCATTTAAGCCTGTTGTTTCCATATTGATTTTCTGTCTGGAAGACCTGTCCCTTATTGTCAGAGGTGTGTTGAAGTCCCCTACAATGATAGTGTTACTGTTGATCTCTGTCTTTATGTCAGTCAATATCTGTTTTATATATTTAGGTGCTCCTATGTTGGGTGCATAGATGTTTACTAGGGTATGTCCTCTTGTCAGATCGATCCCTTTATTATTCTATAGTGCCCATCTTTGTCTTTTAATATGTTCTTCATTTTAAAGTCTGTTTTGTCAGATATAAGTATTTCAACTCCAGCTTTTTTCTCATCCATTTGCATGAAATATCTTACTCCAACCCTTCGCTTTCAGCCTGTGTGTGTCTTTTGATCTGAGGTGAGTCTCTTGTATACAGCATATACAAGGGTCTTGCTTTCTTATCCACTCAGCCACCCTATGTCTCTTGATTAGAGCATTTAATCCGTTTACATTTAAAGTGATTATTGATAGGTACATAGTTATTGCCATTTTTAAATTTGTAGTTAGATTGTTTTCATCTTTCTTCTATTTACAGAAGTCCTTTTAGTATTTCTTGCAATGCTGGCTTGGTGGTAATAAATTCCTTTAGCTTATTCTTTTCTGGGAAGCTCTTTATCTCTCCATCAACTTTAAATGATAGCCTTGCTGGATAAAGCAATCTAGGTTGTAGGCCTTTGTTTTCCATCACTTTGAGTATCTCCTGCCACTCCCTCCTGGCCTTCAATGTTTCTGTAGAAAAGTCATTTGATAGTCTTATGGGAGTTCCCTTGTATGTAACTCTCTGTCTTTCTCTTGCTGCTTTTAGGATTCTCTCTTTGTCTTTAACCTTTGCTATTTTAACTATAATGTGTCTTGGTGTGGGCCTGTTTGTGTTTATCCTGGTTGGAACTCTCTGCACTTCCTGGGCTTGTATGTTGGTTTCCTTCATCAGGTCAGGAAGTTTTCAGACATTATTACTTCAAATATGTTCTCGATCCCTTGCTTCCTCTCTTTACCTTCTGGTATTCCTATGATGCGCATGTTGTTGAACTTGATGTTATCCCAGAGGTCTCTTAAACCATCTTCATTGTTTTTTATTCTTTTTTCTTTCTGTTGTTCTGTTTGGGCGATCTCTGCTAACTTGTCTTCTAAGTCGCTGATTTTGTCCTCTGCTTCATCTAACCTGCTGTTAATTCCTTCAAGTGAGTTATTTATTTCAGTAATTGTGTTCTTTAGTTCTAACTGCTTACTCATTATGATTTCTCTATCCTTCTGTATGTCGTCTCTAAGCTACTTAAACATTCTTATCATCAGTGTTCTGAACTCTGTCTCTGATAGTTTGGTTACCTCTGTTTCATTTGGTTCCATTTCTGGAGGTTTCTTCTGTTCTTTTATTTGGGACATATTTCTTTGTTTCCCCATTCTGGCTGACTCTCTGTGTTTGCTTCGATGTATTGGGTAGATCCCCTAGAGTTCTTAGTTCTTGCTGGGTTATCTTATGTAGTATGTGTCCTTTATATTTGACTTGCACTAATTTGTTCTTCTCCTCTGCGTGTGCTCCAAAGGTGACTCTTGTGTTGTGTATATTGTCCTGTTAAAGAAGATCTTTAATTGCTTTTCGCTTGTGAGTAGGTGGGGTTAACTCCTAGGCTGACTAGTTGTGAGACTTGGTTCTGCCCACCGCAGTGTGTTCTGCTGTGTCAGGGTTGACCACTTAAATGTGGTTTGGCCTCTATGGGCTCTTGTTCCTGTAGAGAATTCCCTCGGGGTGTGTCACTTGTAGGTCAAACCCGGTAGTACTCTGGTTTGGTCTGGAGTTGGCCTCTGGGTATGTTAAATCTTGTGCCTCTTAAGCTGGGCCGTGGTAGGGCAATTTCAGAACAAAGCAAATCACCAAGCACAACAACAACAAAGAAAAACTCAAATACCTTCACATGTAAAAGCAACCAACAACCCACACTCAACACAGGCAAAGATATCAATGATATAAAGACAAAACAAAACAAAACAGAAAAGCAGTGCCAGTCATGGCTTAAGCCCACGAAGCAATCTCCAGGTTGTCCTCTGCTATACCAAAGAGTCCTCTTTGTATTGTGCAGGCAGAACTGGTCACTTGGTGCCCAGAATGACATTGGGACTGCAGATTTAGATGCGTGGGGCTGAGGGGTCTGGATGGTAGTTTCTACAAAGTCAGTTCAGTTTCTGCCCTTGCCTATACATATGCGCACTGAGAGTAGCACCACCAGCCGTGTGTCCAGTTCTCCTGAGTCTTAGGGCACTTCTTCCGTGTGTGTGTGTGTGTGTGTGTGTGTGTGTGTGTGTGTGTGTGGTGGGTGGGAGATTTCGGAGCTGCTGAAAGCCCAGAGCTGCGTCTGCGACTTACTGCTGATCCCTGGGAGTTCCTCCGCAGTTGTAATTGCCCTGCCCTAGGCAGGCCAGAAAGGGTGGGGGCTGGGGATGGAGGGGTCTTCTGTCTCCCATCCCAGCTGTGTCACGCTCTTCCCGCAGGCCAGAAAAGGTGGTGGCTGGGTGTCGTGCGGGAGACCCTCCTCGCTGCGCCATTTGTCGTGTGCAGCGGCCTGCGGGGTCTCTGCTCCCACTCCCTACACAAGAATGCA
Source organism: Rhinolophus sinicus (assembly GCF_036562045.2). Classification (NCBI taxonomy): domain Eukaryota; kingdom Metazoa; phylum Chordata; class Mammalia; order Chiroptera; family Rhinolophidae; genus Rhinolophus; species Rhinolophus sinicus. The sequence continues at coordinate 62,107,716 of NC_133756.1, forward strand.
GGATATGATGAGGCCAAAAGGAACATCCACAGAGCCATAGGTAGGAGAGTCATACCACTATGGTCTCACTGGAGGCTGGGTTCACTGGACGTGTGACCTGCTGTCCGTTTTTCTGCCAACCGACCAACGACTCTCCTCCACTCTCCTCGGCTCTCCTCGTCTCTGCTCCGCTCTCCTCCGTAGCCGCAGCAGTTATACTAGCGGCCAATTGGCTAACTGGCCACAGCTGACGGCCAACCAGCCTCAGCCAATGGCCATCTACTACCTGAGCCAGCACCCTTCCACGTGAGGCTGAGAGCCTGTAAACTACTTTCTGGGGCTCTGTCCCCACACTGGGGGTGGAGGAGTCTCTTCTCTCCTAGCCCAGCAAAAATCACACTCTTCCCAGCCTCTTCCCTGGGTCAGAGCTGCACGCCAGTCTTCCCAGAGCCTGAGCACTAAGGCTCCTCTGTAATCTGACACTACTCCTCAGTTCAGGGGCCAGTTTAAGTCTCTGGAAGGGCAGGGGTAGGATTGGAAGGGCGGGGCCCAGGTATGGAGTTTGTGTCCTTTGTCCGACCTGGGGCCCAACTGGAGGTCTCAGTAGAGGTTATTGCCTCAAATGCTGGATATGCTGCCCCCTCGGCGGGAGAGATCAGCTGTGGGACGCAGGGAAAGAGCCCACCTCCTGGCTTTAGTGTTCTCTGTTCCATCCTGGGATCCCCTGTGTCTCTGCAGCTCCTGGATGCTGGCCATGTTTCCACTGCCACAGATGCGGGCCGCGTTTCCACAGCCTAAGATGCAGGCCGCGTTCCCACAGCCGCAGATGCAGGCCACGTCTCCACTCCGCTCCCTTCCCTCTTCCCCTGCTCGCCCAATTTGCCCACCTTCAAGTAATCCTTGCACAAATCTCTTAGCTATTCTGTGTGATGAGCAGAGAGTCCTTTCATGGGTTATAGATGTCCCGTTTGTGATAAGATCCAGAGGAGAACTCAAAAAGTGCACCCCGCTGCCGCCATTCCTATGACGTCACTCTCCCATGTTGAATATTTTGTGCCAATCCTTTCTGGCCTGCAAAGTCTCTGTTGAGAAATCAGCTGACAATCTTATGGGAGCTCCCTGATAAGTTACTAGTTGCCTTTCTCTTGCTGCTTTTAAGATTCTCTGTTTTTCTTTAATCTTTGCCATTCTAATTATAATGTGTCTTGGACCTATTGGGGTTCATCTTGTTTGGGACTCTCTGTGCTTTCTGGACTTGTATGTCTATTTCCTTCACCAGGTTAGGAAAGTTTTCAGTCATCATTTTTTCAAATAGGTTCTCAATCCCTTTTTCTTTTATCTTCTTCATCTGGTACCACTACAATGCAAATGTTGTTATGCTTGATGTTGTCCCAGAGGTCTCTTTAAACTATCCTCATTTTCTTGGATTTTTTTTTTCTTTTTGCTGTTTTGATTGGTTGTTTTCTGTTACCTTGGCTTCTAAATTTCTGATTTGATCCTATGTGTCATCTAGTCTGCTGGTGATTCCTTCTAGTGCATTCTTCATTTCAGTTATTGTATTCTTCACTTCTGACTGGTTCTTTTTTATGTTTTCTATGTCTTTTTTTAGCTGTCTATCTCTGTTGAAGTTTTCACTGAGTTCCTGGAGCATCTTTATATCTATTGTTCTGAACTCCGTATCCAGTAGGTTTCTTGCTTCCATTTTGTTTAGTTCTGTTTCTGGAGTTTTCTCCTTTTCTTTTTTTGGGGGGTAGGGGTGTATTTCTTTGTTTCCTCATTTTGGTTGTCCCTCTGTTTGTTTCTATGTATTAGGTAGATCTGTTACATTTTCCAGTCTTGTCCAGGTGGCCTGATGTAGTAGGTGCCCTGTGGGGCCCAGTGGCACAGTCTCCCTGGTCATCTGCACCGGATGCTCCAGGAGTGTCCATTGCGTGAATTTTGTGTGCCCTCCTGTTATAGTTGAGCCTTGGTTGCTATTGGCATATCTGTTGGTGGGGTTGACTACAAGGTTGATTTGTTGTGTGTTTTTGCCACGTCCACAGCTTGCAGGCTGCTGTGGGCTACTCTACTGTGTGGGGTTTATCCCAGTGGGCTCTAGTGCTTGTTGGGACTGCCCTTTGTGCTGCTTGTGGGGCTAATTGGGGGCAGGCGTGCTCTGCTGTAGTCCTAAACCAACCTCCAAGTATGTTGGTTCTGGGGCCTCTTGCAAGGGGCTCCAATGCAAACCCAGGTCAACCACTGCCTGTGACCAGCCAGGGACTACTTGGTAAGTGCTACAAAGCGATCCGTGGTTGTTGCTGCCTGTGCTAACCCTGGAAGTGCGTGGGTGAGGCCACACTGCTAACAAGGATGTCTGCCAGCAGTGCTGGGCCTGGGATAGCTCCATAAAATGCCAGGACACCCCAAGGCCTGCTGCCACCTGCCAGCTCGCTTAAGGTTCAGTCACTGATAAAACCTCATGTGGTATACAACTTGGATAAGGCAGGGTCTCAGAAAATCACTAGAGTAGGAAGTGTTTCCTGGTTTGGTGCCAATGCTGAGCCTGAAGCTAGTCAGCTAAAGTCTCAGAGCACACCGAAGCCAGTTGCTGCCCACCTGGGATCTTTTGAACTCTAATAGTTTTCCAAAAATGTGTGTGAAGCAGGTGGGGCTGGCTGCTCTTAGAAAATGTACCTCTGGTGTTGGGGGAGTTGGGTGGGGTGTGGTCCCACTGAGTCAGCAGGGTGGAGGTGTGGAGCTCACCAGACCAATCAGATTTAGATTTGGTCATAAGCATATGGGGTGGGCTCAACACAAAAAATATGGTGCCAGCCTCCTGGCTGCACAGGAGAGGAACCCTGGCAGGGTGTCATGCGGGGACTCTAGTCCCACTCCCCACACCAGAATGCAGGATATGGTGAGGCCAAAATGGAACACCAATGGAGCCATAGATAGGGGAGTCATACCACTATATTCTCGCTGGCAGCTGAGTTGCAGACACAGGGAGCAAATATCCATCAGTACCCCAACAAGGGGTCTTGCTGCACCCCAGTCTCACTGGTGGCCGGGCAAGACACAGGAAGTAGGATCCACACTATTCGCAATCCACCGTCCGGTTCTTTGCCTGCCAACCAACCAACTAATCAACAAAACGCAGCCATGGCAGTTATATCAGTGGCTAATTGGCTAACTGGTTACAGCTGATGGCCAACCAGTCACAGCTGATGGCTAACCAGTCACAGCTGATGGCTATCTACGACCTGAGCCAACAGCTTTCCACATGAGGCCAAGAGCCTGGAAACTGCTCTCTGGGACTCTGTACCCACACAGGGGTAATGACAACTGCCTTCCAGCCCTCCTCCCATAGCCACACAACTCAGTTTGCCCCACTGTATGTCTCTAACACCCCTCCAATCCTCCCTCCACTGGAGCCCAATGTGAGTGCCTGCAAGTGAGAGATTCTGTGCACTGGCCCTTTAAGAGGATGCCTAGATTTTTCCACTGTCTTCCATTCCTCTAGGATAGTCAGAATCCCCACTGTTTTTCACAGCCACATGTTGTGGGGGCTCCTCTTTTCAGAACTGCTGGTATGGGGCTGGAGTCCCTCAATTCCTCAGTGATGAACCTCCACAGCCAAGATATCCCTCCTGGTTCTCAATTGCCACACGGATGTTTGGCGTTAGTGAGTTCTGCATCTCTATCCCTCCTACCAGTCTTGATGTGGCTTCTTCTTTATATCCTTAGTTATAAAACTTCCATTCAACCAGACTTCAGGTCGTTCTCCAGGTTGATTGTTCTATAATGGAGTTGTAATTTTAGTGTATTCATGGTAGAAAGCAGCACAGTGTTTATCTACTCCACCATGTTGGATCTCCCCTCCATTTTCTCTCCTGTCATAGAGTTGTTGTTGACCTGTACACTCTTTTCTAAATTTAATAACCTGGCTCATTTTATTTTTACTAACCAACCATGATAACTTATCTTCTTTTTGTATAATAGGCTTCCCCGCACCCTCAATCAATTTTATGTACAATTTTATAGGCCATATAATGTTTTTGCCTATCAGACTAGAAAACTCACCGAAACTGATGGTACCCAGTGTTGATGAGGTATGGAGAAATAGGTTCACTCATGCAGTTTGTGCAAGTGTAAGATTGCTCAAATTTTTTGAAGGACAATTTGGTAGCATCCACTAACATTCAAAACATTGGAGACTTGTGACTAATTCCCCTTTTAGGAATCTACCTTTCAGAAATATGAGCATTAGGGCATAAAGATACAAGTCACATATTTCCTGCAGCATTATTTGTCAATGCAAAACAATAAGAACAAATGAGATGGCTATCAAAAATCAAGAGATTTGAAAACCGAAAGATAGTACAACTTATCAATAAATCAGATAACTAGTTCTTTGAAGGAAAGAACTAGTTACATAAAATTCTGGCAATGTTAGTTAAGGAAAAGAGAAATTACAGCTATAGAACATTAATAATGAGAAATAACATAATTAAAAATACTGAAACAATTAAAAAATAAAACAACATGATGTTCAACTTCATTCCAACAAATTAAAAAAATCCATAGGAAATGGATTATTTCCTAGAAAAATATGAATTGCCAAAATTGACTCAAGAAGAAAAAAACCTACAGATGTTTATAACCACTGAAGAAATTTAAAAATCAAAGAACTACCCATCAAATGTTAATCTTTTAATTATTTTTTAATCCTCATTTTCTAACTTCACTATCTTGTACTCAGAAACAATGTATATGTTTTGCATTTTGGAATTTGAGATATTAATTTTGAACTGCCATATGATTAATTTTTAAGTGTGTTTCATAAGATATTGGAAAAATGGTCAATATAATTGACACTTTCTAGCTAATCTGCAAAAAAACACAGAATGTTTGTTATTTGCCTACCATTCATCTATTTTTAATTGTAAAAGTAAAATATGTTTATTATAACAAATTCAAACCACAAAGAAATATCTTTGCACCCCAAAGGATTACCATTCACGTTGTCAGTATAGACTATTCTTTCTACATTCTTCTTTACTTTTTCAAACCTAAAAAATAACATTTTAATTTTCACAATTCTTTAATATTTGCTTTATTAATGTACATCTCAACATTCCTTTGATATATTTTATTTCCTTTTCCTAACTTTTTGGCTGGAAAAACAAATATATATATTTTTTTAAATTGCGGTTTTTGCAATTATTTTTATTTTTTAATTTTATTGGGGGACAGAGTGTTTTTCTAGGGCCCATTAGCTCTAAGTCCTTGTCCTTCAATCTAGTTGTGGAGGGCACAGCTCACTGGCCCATGTGGGATTGAACCGGCAACCCTGTTGTTCAGAGCTCATGCTCTAACCAGCTGAGCCATCCAGCCGCCCCCATATATTCTCTATTTTTAGAGTTCTAATCTTTCAAATCAATCTTTTTTTTTTTTTTTTAAAGATTTTATTGGGGAAGGGGAACAGGACTTTGTTGGGGAACAGTGTGTACTTCCAGGACTTTTTTTTCCAAGTCAAGTCCAAGTGAAGTTGTTGTCCTTTCAATCTTAGTTGTGGAGGGTGCCATTCAGCTTCAAGTTGTTTTCCTTTCAGTCTTAGATGTGGAGGGCGCAGCTCAGCTCCAGGTCCAGTTGCAGTTGCTAGTTGCAGGGGGCACAGCCCACCATCCCTTGTGGGAGTCGAAACCGGCAACCTTGTGGTTGAGAGGATGCGCTCCAACCAACTGAGCCATTCGGGAGCTCAGCAGCAGCTCAGCTCAAGGTGCCGTGTTCAATCTTAGTTGCAGGGGGCAGAGCCCACCATCCCTTGCGGGACTCGAGGAATTGAACTGGCAACCTTATGGTTTAGAGCCCACTGGCCCATGTGGGAATTGAACCGGCAGCCTTCGGAGTTAGGAGTATGGAGCTCTAACTGCCTGAGCCACTGGGCTGGCCCTTTCAAATCAATCTTGGTGATGATATAATTTAGATTTTTCATATCAGAGTCAAGCCTGTTTTGCGTATTCAATCTATCCAGGACAGAAATACATATTAGAGCACCTTATTATATTTTTAACTCATCTTTTTGCATTTCAAACAGTTATTGCTTAATATATTTTTATGAAAAACAATTCAACACTGTGGCAGGCAGAATTTTAAGACCATCTCCAAAATTCCTTCCTTGTAGTGTACATGCCGTGAATAATCTCTCCCCTTGAGTGTGCGATCTGTGAATATGAAGGACTTTTACTTCCATGATTAGATTACAGCATATGGCAAAGGTGCAGGGATTTTGCAGGTATGATTAAGGTTTCTAATCAGTCAACTTTAAGTTAATCAAAAGGTAGATTATCCTGAGTGGGCCTGAGCAAATCAGGTGAGCCCTTTAAAGAGAGTTTAAAGGTCAATAGATAGAAAAAGTCAGAGAAATTGGAAGCGAGAGAGATCCTCATGCTGGTCTTGTCTTGAAGAAGGAACTAGACATGTTGTGATCTTCTTGTGGAATGGGCCATGAGCCAAGGATTTGAGGGTGGCTTCTAAAGCTAAAAGTGATCCCCAGCCAATATCCAGCAAGAAAACAGAGACTTGAATCCTACTACCTCAAGGAACTGAATTCTGCTAATAATCGGAATGAGTTTGGAAGAGGATGCTAAGCCTTACATGAGCTCTAGATGAGAACACAGCTCCACGGCATCTTGATTTGATTTCAGTCCTGCCAGACTGGCCAGGGCACTCAGCTACATTATGCCCATACTTCTGACTACAGATACTAGGGGGTAACAAATGGGTTTTGTTGCAAACCATTCAGTTTGTGGTAATGTGTTATGCAGCAACAGAACCAATACAGACATATAATGATTTCTGAGAGTTATATTTTTGGTGTGAATTGTATCCATCACCATTATAAAATAAACCTTAATTTTCTATTAAATATATTTACTTTGAATTTTATACTATTATGTATTATTAGTATTGTGACTGCTGCTTTCTTGCTGTTTGCATTTATTTAATACCCCTTTACCTATCCTTTTACTTCTAACATTTTGAGACGCTTTGTTTTATTTATTTATTTATAATATTTCAGGGCTTTGATATGACAAAGTTGTTGTCCTTCAATCTAGTTGTGGAGGGCGCAGCTCAGTTCCAAAATTTTTTTATTGGGGAATATTGGGGAACCGTGTGTTTCTCCAGGGCCCATCAGCTCCAAGTCGTTGTCCTTCAATCTAGTTGTGGAGGGCACAGCTCAGCTCCAAGTCCAGTTGCTGTTTTCAACCTTTAGTTGCAGGGGGTACAGCCCACCATCCCATGCGGGAATTGAACCAGCGACTTTGTTGTTTACAGCACGCGCTCTAACCAACTGAGCCTTCCTGCTGCCCCGAGATGATTTGTTTTAGATGTGACTTTAAAAAACAGTGTACAGTAGTCCCTCCTTATCTATGGGGGATATGCTCCAAGACCCTCAGTGGATGCCTGAAACCATGGATACTACCAAACTCTATATATACTATATTTTTTCTTATACATACGTACCAATGATAAAATTTAATTTATAAATTAGGCACAGTAAGAGATTAACAATAACTACTGATAAAATAGAACAATTATAACTGTATTGTAATAAAAGTTGTGTTCTCTCTCTTTCTCAAAATATCCATTTTACTGTATGTAGTGTGGACAAAGGGATGACTTACATCCCAAATGAGTTAGTGTGGAACAGTGAGATTTCATCACACTACTCAGAACAGTGAACAATTTAAAACTTGTGAATTGTTTATTCCTATAACTTTCCATTTAATATTTTCAGTCCACAGTTGACTGGAGGTAACTGAAACCACAAAAGTGAAACCGTGGATAAGGGAGGACTACTGTATATACTTGTTGAATTGGGTTTCTGTGTTCTCATAGTATAATTTATCACATTTATGCCTATTTTTATAATATCTTTGGTCTTATTTCTCATCTTGCTCTATTTTTTTCTATGTCATTCTCCTTTTATCTTCTGTACTTTGGTATATAACTATTTGTCCTGTTTTTTTCTTTTCCAAAGTTTTAAAAAGTATAGTTTTAAAAATAATTTTTTAGAAACTACAAAGAAAATTTAAGTTTCTCTAAAGAATTCTTGAACCTATATTATTCCTCAAGACAGGGACTATGACTCTTGCCCCATTTATCCTTAGTAACAATCACATAGAAATATTTAAAAAGTGCTTAATTTGCTCAATTGATATCGTTACATTCTAAGCAGTTGTGCTAATAAATGCTTTTACTCCTTTTTTTAAAAAAATAAACATTTGCAAGATATTATTTGATTTTTCCCTTTGTATTATGTTTTTTTATATTTATTATAAAACATTTTCTTCATGTGTATACTTTTGAAATAAACCTATAATCTGAAGGAGACAAAAATAAATTGATGAACTAAAAGGTAATTATCTTCCTTTGAATGTGTTTTGAAATTATTGGATGTTTAGTAATCATAAAGAATTGTGGGAATTTTAATAATCAAATGCTTATAATGTTTATTCTGACAAATTCAAATAGTAAAGGATAAAGGGGAAAGGTCCATCCCTCCAACCCATACTCTAAAGAGCCAATGTTGCCATTTGAGAGTGTATCTTTCCATATTTTTCTCTATGCTATAATGATGATAATAATAACAACTAATACTTATTTAATCTTTACTATGTGCTATATGTATATTAATTAATTTAGTTCTCAAAGTAACCCAGTGAATAATTACTGTTATTACCATCTCTATATTAGGGAAGAACAAACTGAAATGCAGAGAAGTTAAGTGATTTTTACCCCCCAAATTATGCAGCCAGTGACAAAACTATGATCCATTCAACTACTTTACTACACTGCCTCTTGTTAAATATGTTTATATGACTTTATATACAAAATATAGTTCTTTGACATATATTTTAATAAAAATGTTCTTAAAATCTGTTTTTCTGATACATGCTTATTTTACTTAATGTATTTGTACATCTTTCCGAATTTGTTGAAGGTATTTCTGGTGAGTGAGCCAGTAAATCAGAGGGTTCCTTAGGTGGATATTAGTTTTGGTGGGCTAAACTTCTCTGACAAATAAATTCAAATGTGTAATAGTATAAACACAATATAAGTTTATTTCTCATTGCACTTTAAAAAACAATGTACAGCAGAACCTAAGGCAGGTTCAGATCAGTGAGTGGCTGTCTTCCATATGGTGACTCAGGCACCCAGAGTAACTTGTTGTTCTTGCATAATCAGAGCATATTGTCATTTGCATGATTAATGCTGGTTGCCATGTTTGAGGATCTGGCTGGTGGAAGGGAAAGGGAACAGAGAAAACAAGCTCTCCTAAAACACTAAATCTTGAAGTGTGATTTAAAATACTTAACACATTCCTTCAGGGAGAATTTAGTCGTATGGGCATTGGACTGCAAGGGAGGCTGGCAAATGCAGTCTACTAAGGAAAGAAAATAGATTTTGGTGCCCAGCTAGTGACTCTGCCACAGGCAGTTCTGTTGTATATTTATTTAATTATATTTGAAAAATATTTTTAGCACATTGATCTAATTTTTAAAGAATTACATATTTTTAAAGTTGTCACAGGCATTTGTCAAATGGTTATACCGCTGGTTAGTGGCAGATCTAAATGGAAACCAGATCTTCTGACTCCCATGCCAATCTCTGTCTAATCAATGCAAGACTTACTTTACTTTTTTGACAAGTTAATGAAGTATGAGCTTTTGTTCTATGAAGATAAGCCCTACTGGAAATATGTCTATCAGATTAGATGTTGAAGTGAGACTTATTTCTGAAAACTATAGAGTATGGAATTAATTTGAGAAAATAGCTGTCTAGGCAGTTGGTAGAAGCAGCCTGTAGAATATAGACCACATTACTGATGTGATTATTTTAGATGCTACCAAATGAGAGAACATTTTGATAACTCTCTAGAAAACGAAATTTTCATTGGTTAATGATAGGACATCACTCCCAGAATTCCACATCCACTGAATAGGCTTACATTAAAATATTTACTTTTTATTGCTCAGATACATGCCTATCAGTGGTGATTGAGCATATAGGAAAGTGTTGACCACTTATTTAGTGATTCTGGGCAGGTAATTTGGATAATTCAGGTTTTCAAATACTATATATTTTTCAATAGGCAATGCAATCATTTTTTTTTTTTTTTTTTTTTTAGCTTAGATAAATATACAAATCTCTATTTTGATTTGCTATTGTCAGAGCTAAAGAAGTGAGATCCATAATGGTGGAGAAAATTCCTGGTTATTTTATCCAACTTTTCTCTATCCCAGGATATGTAAAACACATGTAACTTACAGCTCCTTTCAATGCCATAGTGCTGTAAATTTATATCCTTTTCCTGAAGATGCATATCATACATGACTCTTATAAAATATTTCTCTGGACCTCTATACATCTTTTAGTAATGGTACAGGACAATGTCTTTAAATATCCCTGAGGGAGCATGCAGAAGACTCCCCTGGAACTGACAGTCTACATCCATCTAACTCTGATATTTTCTCTACAACTTTTAAACTGAAGAAGAATGCCCGAAGCAGGGGGTGTTGTAATATCAGCCACATGCAGGGCAGGCTGCTGGGCGCCATGTGTCAATAGCTCCCTAGAGGAGGCTCACTATTCGTTATGTGTGGGCATGATTATGCCCCATAGGAACAAGGAGCAGGGAAAATGTTTTCCCACATAAATCTCACTCCTTCCAACAGAATCTACCGAACTCTTCTGTTCAAGGGGAGACTTCCCATGGTAAGTTTATTGACTTCAGAGTTGAAGATATGAAGCCATAGGGTTATTTAAAAAAAAAAAAATAAATGTACATCTTCTGATTAGTTTCCAAAATGAATGATATCATGGAAAATTACTAACTGAATTTTAATGAAAAAAAACCCTTTATGATATTAGTGGATGGGATTTAAAAATTAGCATTATGGTTTAGTAAGTGTGGTCAATGATGCATTTCTTTCATCTGGATCTTCATGTCAGTATGAGGTATCATTTTTTGACTATGATGGTCCTAAAAAGCAAGCTATCGAAATAAGGTGACCTTAGAACTCAAATATTCAAAGTTATAAATTTAGACAAAAATTGTCTTTAGATATAAAATGATACATTGTATTGGAGGGAGCCCCGAAAAAAAATTCTGTACTAATAGGCAAACATTACTCTTTGTTAGTTGCATTTCTCTGCCAAATTACTAAACAGACAGTAGAGGAACAAAAACCATTTGGAGAAATCTGGATGAATTATCACTGGTTAATTTCAGCTGGCTTACTTTCTACTTGCAGCATAGATACTAGCTTCATCATGTACAGAAACATTGAAATGGTTAAACTTGCAAAAGAAGTGTTTGAAAAACTATTAACATCAGCTTGTCTCAATTGAAACAATTAAGCCCTTAAAGTTATATCTGTATCTGAAGTGGTACAGAAAGTGACAATGGTTAAAAATAATTCTTTTGAAATGCACATGTTTAATGAAAGTCATTTTTGGAATATTAAACTTATGAAATGATTCCTATGGATATGATATCAGAGCAATGGAAAAGACTCCAGACCCATATCCAACTGCCTACTCTCCATTTCCAATTAAATGTCACAAAGATATCACGAGTTAAACATATTTAAGACTGGTTCCCTTCAGATCTGGTTCTCATGGTTTCCTGTCACAGGAAATGGCTGTTTTTAAACCTTTGATGAGAAATAACTTTAACTAGAAAGGCAGATAAGGAAACTATGGATATGTGTGGGAAATGTGCATTCATTTTAGCCATGTTGAATGAAGTTGGGACAGGCAGGAATAGTCTGTGAATACTTGGAATTAAGAATCTGGGGAGATGGATTTGGGTTGGGGATGTGGATTTGTGAGTCACCTGCGTGGAGGTGATAGGTGAAGTTAAGGGAGACCAATGAGCATTGGGAGGGTGGGGGGCGGGAGGCAGAAGGGAGAGGAGCCAGAGAAGCTTATTGTGCATCAAAAGCGAAGGGAATTTAATAAGGAAAGGGTGATGTCAAAAGTCTCAGTGGATGAGGAATGAGATAAAGCCACGAGATTGAATGACTTTGGAGTTTCAGAAATGTGGTTAGACGAGAAGTCAAATCACAGTAGTTATAAAAAGGTACGTGTGTGTGTTTTAGGTCTGCCTTTACCTCTACCTGGTTGTTGGTCTAATGTCTAATTTCAAATTGCTAATGTCAGTGGACTTCAGCTTTTTCATCTTTAAAATGAGGGGATTCCTTAGATAGACTCATCTAGCTTTTAAGAAGTTGAAGTAGACATTTTCAGTGAATGAAAGAGTGAATGACTAAAACTGTATGTACTTCCTACCAGTTCTAGACTTTCCATAAATAAGGAGACATGGTTAACATTGACTACTCACTTTGAAAGGAAGACTTGCTGTGAAAGGAAGACTATCAGTAAGAAATAGATTATGTAATGGACATAGCATTATCAAGGAAAGGATTTCAAGACAACAAAGATTCTTGGATTATTTTATCATTTTGATCCTATAAAATGATGCTTTGTAATATTACAAAGTAAAGAGATACAGGAGAACTTTGCACTTAATTTTTTACTGACGCTTATTTTTGTTTTGATTTTTTGTGAATTTGTATGACACGCAATTCTGCTAAACATGGATTTCTTTGATAATATTTATTAGGTGATAGCATTGGTAACATTGGAATTCAACAATGTGCAAGAAAAAAGCATATTGGAAATGCTGCATTGTCTTTGGTAATTGTTTTCCTATATATTGCCAGAGGTTTTATTTTGTGTGTGTGTGTGTGTGTGTGTGTGTGTGTGTGTGTGTGTGTGTTTTCCTTTTCCAACAAATTTAAGCTACTTAAAAAAAACGAGTAGGTTACTTAGGGCACCAGGGCTGGTAAAATAATTGTTTGAACCTCAAGTCTAGATTTAAAAAAAAAAAAAATTTATTGGGGAATATTGGGGAACAGTGTGTTTTTCCACGACCCATCAGCTCCAAGTGAAGTCATTGTTTTCTACCCGTTGTGGAGGGACCAGCTCAGCTCCAAGTCAAGTTGTTATTTTCAATCTAGTTGTGAAGGGCGCAGCTCGCTGGCCCATGTGGGAATCAAACTGGTGATGCTGGTGTTATGAGCACTGCGTTCTAACCAACTGAGCCAACCAGCTGCCTCAAGTCTAGATTTTCAATATTTGCAGTGAAGCATTGTAAAAGGCTGATGTTAAGTCCAAGGTCAGTTGACAGAGTCTAAGAATTTTGAGTGGATTTATTTTTCAATATAGAATTATTACCATATAATGAGTATGTAGCATGTCCTTTATAGAGTCATTTCTTCCCATTTAAAATCTTTTCCTCCAGAAATTTATTTGTAAATTTATTATAAAAAGTTATTTATGTTTATATTATGCATTAAAAATATATAGTATATGAGATGTGATAAAAAATACAGTGAATGTTTAAATTTTAAAAATGTATTACCATTAATCCCCCTCAAAATACTCCCTGCTAGCTTTGAATCTATCTCATCGTTCTTGCTACTTTCTGAAGCAGTTCTGGAAGTCCTCTTTCATGAGTGTCTTTACTTCATCCTCCATCATGACAACACTCTGTGTCACACATCGCTTCTGGTACAGAAATATCTGTCAGATAAAAACATCATGGAGTGTCCTCATCCACCTTATTCATAGGATCTAGCACCATGCAACTTCTGGCTCTTCCCCAAAGTCAAAATGATCAAAAAAGGTAAATGTTTTGAATCAATTCAGGACATTGAGGCAGTGCGACTAAAGACACTCACAAAAGAGGACTTCCAGAACTGCTTTGGAAAGTGGCAAGAACGATGGGATAAGTGTGTTTGAAGCGAGGGGGAGTATTTTGAAGGGGATTAATGGCAATGTGTCTTTTACTTTAATACATTTTTTAAAAAGTTTAAACATTCCCTGTATTTTTTATCACACCTAGTACATAATACTGTATCATACTTACAAATTTATTTTCTGGAATTTTTACATTATATCTATGAGGGGGGATTTTCTCAGTGAAGAGATCTTGAATTATAAAACTGGATTCTAGAATTTTCTCACTGACAGTCATTCCAACTGCAAATGGCTTTATCTGATACCTATGAGGAGAAGCCATTCTTTGGGAAAGGTGATGGCATGCTGGGTACATTCTCTAATTCAATCAGAAAGGATGCAGCTTTTTTTCCTAAATCTGACAGATGAGCAAGGGACAAATCAAAGCAGAAAATAAATAAATAAATAAATAATAAATTTAATACCCAGAATTCATCACGGCATTTAAACAATTAGAATTTTACTTTATTTCAGAATAAGTTTACAATTGAAAAAAAGATATTTACTAAAGCCACTACATTATTCATATGGACACAACTTCTATAGCAAAACCTTAGTACATGAGCATTAGTAATTTAAATCCTATATGGATATAGAAGATATCTAAAAAATGGAAACGATATATTCCAAAGGCTGTGATAGGCACAATATATATGCTTGTATTGGGTCTGCAAGCATTATACTATAATTCATTATACGTGATCCAAGAAGTGGCAGCTTTTTCAGCACTATGTACTAAAAAGATACAAAGGAGTATGATGGTTACTCTTATGTTGAAAAAACATGTACTATCAATACTACAAAATAGGAGCAGCAAGCCAAACCAACAAAAAATTCCTTAGGTTTTTGAAGAAGGTAATACATCTATGGCTTTTTCGTGTTCATTTTTGAGCCTGGTTAACAAGTCTGGCAAAGGGAGAAGAAGAAAGTAGTATATAATAAAACATTACATCATCTATATATCCCATTGTGTGTCCATCACCCAGAGTCAGTTCTCCTTCCATCACCATATATTCGATCCCCCTTACCCTCATCTCCCACCCCCCCCACCCCCCGCCCCCGTTACCCTCTGGCAACCACTAAACTATTGTCTGTGTCTATGAGTTTCTGTTTCTCATTTGTTTGTCTTGTTCTTTTGTTGTTTTTGGTTTATATACCACATATCAGTGAAATCACATGGTTCTCTGCTTTTTCTGTCTGACTTGTGATGAGGGTAAGGGGGATCGAATATATGGTGATGGAAGGAGAACTGACTCTGGGTGATGGACACACAATGGGATATATAGATGATGTAATACAGAATTGTACACCTGAAATCTATGTAATTTTACTAACAATTGTCACCCCAATAAATTTAATAAAAAACAAACAAACAAACAAACAAAAAAACGTTAAAGAGGCATCACTTACATGGCATCTGATATTTAACAGTTTCAAAATTGGAAAACAAAAATTAAGCTTGATCTTACAGCAAAATTGTGAGGTATGATATCTGTTTCCTCCCACCAATCTTTTGGCATAAAAATCTTTATGCAGAAAAGTAAAAGTTTTCGAAATGACATGGTAGAAAACTATTTATGGTAAATCTTTACAATTTACTCTTGGTTTTAAACAACTAAAGAAAACAAGTCTTCCAAGGACCAGGAAACTGGATATGGTCCTTAGTATGGAATTCTGTAAAAATATGGGTCAAAATATTTATTCATTCTGACAGAGCATTTACACTGATAAAGGTGAACTTGTAGTAATAAGAAGAAAAAAATGGTAAATTTTTCAGAGCATACTACTACTACATCATATTGAAACTGTCTAAAAGGTAAAAATGTACATCTCAAATTCTCAAAGGTTTTATTTCCCAACTAGCAATTAAACGTAAGTGCAAAACTGAATCATGCAATTTTTTTACCTATCAGCTACTGTGTTGATATGAGGGGAACAGAATTCTTTTTTTTTTCCCTTTAAATGTGCAATGCTCCTAACTCATCATGTGGAACTCAAATCACATGAAAGGCAAACCATGAAGAAATGTTAATACTTCAAAATGCCTGTGAAGGCATGTCAGAAATGATGCTGTTTCTACAACCCAGACTTGTTGGAGGCCAAAACTGAAGCAATAGGTGCTACCACAATTTCTAGGTCTTTAATGCTGCCTTTTATTTAGTTTTTTGATGCGGGGATTCAGATCAGGGGGTTCGGTCTCTCTGGAGGTTAGGCCATAATTTCTGCAGGTTCAGTGACCAACTTGGATCCATCCCACGCTGTCTTGAACTGTTCAGGAACAGGAAATTCTCTCTGGAAAAAGGCAAGAGGAACAGAGTTATTTAAACCCAGGCTTCCTTCTGCAAACAGATGGAAGGCTGATGAGTGTCAAGTGATGGACAAAGACTTTCATGGAACTCAAACCCGTTTCATGGCGAGGACTTCTGTGTCATATGGAGACTTGCATAGTCATGTGTCAGTTCTGTGACAACCTGCCAGCCTCATCATTAAAGCTAGAACTTATTAAGAACCAGGCTTTTTTTTTTTTAAAGCACTGGATATAGATAAACTTGGTCAATCTCCTACGTCCCTATAAGCTAGATATTAATTGAGATGCCATCTACAGCAAAGAGAGACCTGAGAGGTTAGACAACTGGTCCAAGTTGGTATCACTGGTAAGCCGGGCAGCCAGAGTTCAAACCTAGACAGCCTCTGTTACCCATGACTCTCCACCAGACTCAAACATGCACAGGAATCACCTGGACTTCTTGTTAAAATGCAGACTCAGATTCAGTAGATCTGGGAAGAGAATGACAATCTGCATTTCCAACAAATTCCCAGAAGATGCCAAGGCTGCTGGTCCCATCACACCGAGTAGAAACACTTTATCCTGGTGTTACCTGTCTACATTGATGAAATACAAAAATGTGCTTTGGGTTCTATATAAATTTATTAACCTTCATGCTGCCACCCTACTCTTCCCATTGAGAAAGGAATGCACACGCACCACACACATACACCACGCACCACACACACAGAGAAAAAAAATTCAGAATAACCAAAACAAAAGTAGTTTGGAATCTCTCCTTTCCCCAGAGAGTGATTCTCCAGTTATTTCAGAACAGGACCAGAAAGAGAGATAGACGTCCCCTTGGCCCTGGCTTCTGTGGCCTCCCTGCACTTCCTGTCCATACAGCGCTGTGAAACCCCAGCTCTGTGATAAGCTGATGCCTATGCTCACCATCAGTATGTGTTCATGGGAGACACACATGAGAACATATCTTCTTAGATGTAGAATCCAACTGTTTCTTTAGGAAGGAGCCATTATTTATTTACGTTAAAGGGAAGGCCCTGTCTATAATGCGTGATGAATTCTCCTTGGGTGAAATCTGTAACGCAAAGTCTTAAGATGAAGCAAAGAAGACACAGTCTTAATAATCGTCTGTGTGTATATGTCTGTGTGTGTGTGTATCTGTGTGTGTGTAGCCAACATCCCTTCTGGGGCTCTTCTTTGATGAGTAAACAAGGCCAGATAGAGAGTATGGAGTAAAGGAACCTTTTTGATAGTAACCGCACTTCAGCCATTCCCAATCTTTTTTGGGAGTAAAGTGATAGCAGTATGATGACAGATCTTCTGTGGGGGACCGATTTCTTTTGGTTTGCACCATCTCTACTATCCAATCCCAGATGACAATGCCCACAGCAGGACCTCTGTATTGTTCCCTATTACCGCCAATGGGAAAATGTGTGAAGAGGGCCTAGGACAGAGGGCATGAGATAATTTACTCACAGAGGGAAGACTGTACTGTTTCAAGTTCAGGTTTTGACCTATACTCATCCTTCAGGTAAGTGGATCTCACTCTTGGCTCATGCTGGAATCTCCTAGGAAGCTTTAACAAATTCAGATGTCTGGGTACCATGCACGGGGATTGTAGCTTCGTCAGTCTGGAGTGCTCATCCAAACCCCATTTGCTTTTCTTAGCACATCCAGTTTCCATGCAGCTAAGCCCTCTGCTGAAACAGCTGAAAAGGCCAGGGCTCGCCCTAATTTTTGGCTCTCCTCTCTGGAGCTGCTCTGTATTGGCTTTAGCACTGAGTAGTTTGTTTTAGGTGGAGAATACGGGAGGAGAGTCTTTAGCTCAGGGCGAGGCTGACCATCAACCTAGCGGTGAAGCACGGCCCAATGCTGGCAGAGTTTTGTTTTAGACTTAAATGAAAAATTCTAGGCTGCAATATGTACTATGTGTCCGGGTAGCACTGAAGAACTTACTGAGTGGTGGGGAAAGGACAGCTTAGCGGGCATTTGGTCCTGTCCAAAACATCCACGGAGACATTTGGCCCATGCCAAAAGGTCCTTGAAATGTGGTCCTATCCAAAACATCCATGCTTAGAAAACATCCCTGGGTTCAAACAACCCAGAATGAATTATTTCTACTTTTGGTTTACAGGATGAGTAGATTAAAAACATTGTACCATGTTTGTGGGTCCAATAATTGTATTGTGGCTGTGTTGACAATAATAATCCTTTTTGTCTGGGTAGCCTGGCTGGTAATGGCACACAGGGTTAAATAGGTGCATGGGGTTTAAATCTCTCTCGGAAGAGTGGGATTTATATTAACTTTGGACGTAAAATGTCTCCCTGGACGTTTGGACAAAACCCAATGTCCCGCAAGGAACGGAGAACATGAGAGTAGTCATGTTTTCTGTCTAAGGAGATTAACCTGAGTGCTGATGGCTGTGTAGACAGCTGCTGATTGACCCACAGGCTGATGGGGGCCCTTCTTCCAAAGGTGCACCTGCTAAGTCATGTTTTCTCCCATCCTCCCCAATTCACGGCACCCTCCGACAGTTAGAATCGGGGAATGATCTCTGGATTTATTTCCATACTTCCAAGAAGCAATAACTAGTAGAAAGCAATAACTTGCTTCCAAATAGTAACAACTGGCAGGTCCACCACACTGAGATGCAGAGGATGTAATTATTTATACTTTTTTTTTCAATGTAGGAGGATATCTGCATGCTTCTGTTAGAAGCTGCTTTGTTGGGGGAGAGGAGGCAAAGAAAATAAATGGTGACAAAATCACTTAGGCTAATGTTTCTCAGAAGGGTCGCTGGATGGACTGTTGGCCTATTAAAACACAGATTCCCAGACCCCACTCCAAGCCTTCCGAGTCCCACCTCTACGTGCGGACTTTGGGAGCTGGCATTTTCATCAAGCTTCCCAGTAGATTCTTAGGCTGAGTTTGAGAACTTCTGACAGAAGAATACCTACACAAATAGGTCTACTTACCATCCTATTTTTTCCCCAAAGCATTTCTCACTGTTTTTTGTTGGCCTCCAGCATAGCAAAGGAAACATATTTAGTCCTAACTTATATGAACTCACATGCATGGTGTACTATTTTATAAATGGTAGCCCATTCAGATAATTATTAGTAAACTACCTGGAGTCACAAATCCAGGAGTGAGCACAGTCAAGAAACTAACAGGGGAGAAGATATGTAAAGGGAACTCTCTGAATGCCTCTTTCTGCCTGTGAATTATTCTACAAATGAAGCTCATAGGTTGGTAGCTGACTGATTAATCACTCTCTAAGAATGTTAATAATGAAGGCTCAAGAAAAATTCTTTAAAGTCTTTTAAAAGGTACTTACATAATCACCATCCTGGGGGATAAGTATATTCATTTCAGATGACTTGGCACTCACTATCTCACAGTCTAATGCATCTTCACTGAGGTATATGTGGCAGCCTTCTGTCTTATTAATGGAAATTGTTGGCACTCTCCCCATTACCTGAAATAGGAAAAAAAGTATGGGACCAAAGCAAAGAAATGGAAATACAATGTCCTCAAATAATTACAATCCATGGGCCTAACCAAGCATTAGGAATAGCTGGGTCAGGGCCGGAGAGGTGGGTTAACTGCAAGGTCTCCAGTCTGAATTAAATGTCACTTGGGGACAGAACGAAAGGACCACACAAGGGGATTCTCAAACCTCAGGGTCTCTTTCCTGAGACAAAATAAAAGGATTAATTTGAAAACAGCAGCTAAATGTTGAGAAAAAGTCTCACAACCCTGTTAGTGGACTTGAAACATATATTTGATTTCATGATAAAGGAAACAAGATGCATTGCTTTTATGTGCTTAAAATTTTAGTTTTTACAAATCTCTATGAAAGTTGGAATAAAACAAGTACTAATACTGTCATTTAAGAGCAAATAAATTATTCTGTAATTGAGTAGATTTCTTCTGAACCTAAAGAAGAATAAATAAGAAACACTACAATTCTTTTCACATAAGTCCTTTGCCAGATAAAAATCTCACTGGCTGAATGTGAAGCTTAAATGAGATAATGAGTGTCTAGGTATTTTGAAATGTATTAATTTCAGGAGTGAAAACTGGAGACTTAGTTCAAGCCACTCATTGTATAGCTAAAAGGGACCATACACAAGAGGAGGCGATTCTTTGTATTGTTTACAAATAACTAAGTGCTATAAAAATTTTGATCAGTTTTAAATTTCTCTTTTAACAGTTTTCAGACATACCCCCAACATCTCTATAGGGGCAGACTGTTCCCCCAATGACCATATTACAACTCTATAATTTTCCTTCTTGTAATGGTAATTGAAGTGATAAACACATCTCCTCTTTCACCCTGAAGAAAAGGCTGGATTGCAAACCAAAGGAGCAACTCCTGTTGATGGTGCAGGTGATGTAAAGAATTCCTTAGGGGGAGTCTAGCCAGGTCACCACACTTCTCTGTTTTCTCCTCTCTCCATAGAAACTGGACACCGAGTTGGAATTGAGCCCCAGTGGAAAAAAAAAAAAGTAGAGGTAGTTCAAGGTCAGGTAAGCACAGGGCTTTGCCATAAATAAAATAGAATAAAATGAAAATAATACATATATCTGTATTTCAAGAATGTTTTAGGAGTAATGTTCTCGCAATTTCTAAATTTGTTTATTTTATAATGATGAAGAACATTTACATAATGACCAGAACTGTATGAATACCAGACAAGTAAAGGAAAGGAGTAAATAGTCAGTGAGTCTTTTATGAGACAGAGTGGGGCCACATGAGGCAAGCACATTATGCTAATACATTTTATTTATATATATATATATATAAATATATATATATATATATATATATATATATATATTGCTGTACTATGCTAAAAATGCTGAAACACCTTATGCATTTGAAAGTCTGAAAAAGCAATAGCAAAAAATTTTTATGTGTTCACAACCCAGTCAGTTCTTTTTCCATCACCATATATTTGATCCCCCTTTACCCTCATCTATTTGTATACCTGAAACCTATGTAACTTTACGAAAATTGTCACCCCAATAAACTTTAATTAAAAAATATTTTTTTAAATATTAAATAAATAAATAAATAAATAAACCCCGATATGGTAAGAACTGTAATTTCCACAGTGTTTCAGTCAATACTACATTAGAGTAGACTATACATGCACTTTTCCCTGGTAGTCTCTGAACACTATGAGAACAGAGATTATTTCTTATCAGGAGAACTGGGCCAGAGTAGCTCCTCTGCTGAATGACAGGTGATATGTGCCTTTGCCCAGGCCAATGCTCCAGCATTTAAGACATGTTTCTGTATTGGTTTTGTTTTCCAAAAATGTATTTCTCCATAAAAATTTCCAAAATTTCCGTGGAATCTCCTAGTCTCTTCTCTCTCCCATAATTTGTACTCTTTTCTAGGACAGTTTGCCAAAAACAGAATTACTGGATCAACTCACATGAACTTTGGTCCATGCCCTTTTTTCACCTTTCAATCTTTTAAAAAAACAACATTACTGAGGTAAAATCTTCAAACATAGAATTCACCTGGTTTCAGCAATATAATTAAATTTTAGTACAATTTAATTATATTTAGTAAGTTAACAGTCATGCAATCATCACTTCAAATCAGTTTTAGAATACTTCCATCATTCCCAAAATATCTCTAATACCCATTTTCAGTCAATCCTGTCCTTACCCCCAGGCAACCACTAAGCTGCTTTGTGTCTCTATTGTATCCAGGGCCTTTTAAAACAGTGTACTAAATGTTTTTTTAATTAATTATTAATTTTAAAAAATTTTCAATTACAGTTAACATTCAATATTTTATTAGTTTCAGGTGTACAGCATAGTAGTTAGACACTTACAGAACTTATGTAGCGGTAAGTGTAGTACCCACCTGGCAATTACCATAGTGTAGTTATTACCATATTATTGATTATATTCCCTATGCTGTACTTTACATCCCCATGACTGTTTTGTAATTGCCAATCTGTACTTCTTTTTTGGGGGGAGTGGGGAGATTTTTGAATATTTTATTCATTGATTCCATTAAAAAACTCTGTTTTAGTCAGAACTCTTTCAGCTGAAAGTAATGAACAACCCATCAAAACAGCTTCAATAAAAAGAGGAAATTATTGGTTCACATAACTGAAAGACTAAGGATTAACATTGAACACATATGGAGCCAGATGCTTAAATAATGTCATCAGGAATCTTTTTTTTTTTTTTTTAATTAAAGTTTACTGGGGTGACAATTGTTAGTAAAGTTGCATAGATTTCAGGTGTACCATTCTGTATGACATCATCTATATATCACATTGTGTGTTCACCACCCAGAGTCAGTTCTCTTTCCATCACCATATATTGGATCCCCTTTACCCTCATCTACCATCCTGCTCTCCCCTTACCCTCTGGTAACCACTAAACTATTGTCTGTGTCTATGAGTTTTTGTTTCTTAATTTGTTTGTCTTATTCTTTAGTTGTTTTCAGTTTTATATACCACATATCAGTGAAATCATATGGTTCTCGACTTTTTCTGTCTGTCTTATTTCGCTCAGCATAATAATCTCAAGATCCATCCATGTTGTTGCAAATGGTACTATTTCATCTTTTCTTACAGCTGAATAGTATTCCATTGTGTATATATATCACAACTTCTTTATCCAATCATCTATCGAAGGACACTTTGGTTGTTTCCATGTCTTGGCCACCGTAAACAAAGCTGCGGTGAACATTGGAGCACATAAATCTTTACAGATAAATGTTTTCAGATTTTTTGGGTAGATACCCAGGAGAAGGAGAAGGATTGCTGGGTCATGTGGTAATTCTATTCTTCACTTTTTGAGGAAGTTCCACACTGCTTTCCACAGTGGCTGCACCAGTCTGCATTCCCACCAACAGTGTATAGGGGTTCCTTTTTCTCTACAGCCTCTCCAACATTTGTTACTATTTGTCTTGTTGATGATGTTATTCTGACTGGGGTGACTTGATATCTCATTGTGGTTTTTATTTGCATTTCTCTAATGATTAGTGATGTTGAGCATTTTTTCATATGTCTATTGGCCATTTGTATGTCTTCTTTGGAGAAATGTCTCTTCAGGTCCTCTGCCCATTTTTTTAATTGGATTGTTTATTTTTGTTGTTGTTGAGTTGTATGAGTTCCTTGTATATTTTGGATATTAGCCCCTTATCGGAGGCACTGTTTGCAAAAATCTTTTCCCATTCAGTTGGTTGCCTCTTTATTTTGTCGATGGTTTCTTTTGCTGTGCAGATGCTTTTTAATTCTACATAGTCCAATTCAGTTATTTTAGCTTTTACTTCCCTTGACTTTGGAGTCAAATTCATAAAATGCTCTTTGAACCCAATGTGCATAAGTTTAGTACCAATGTTTTCTTCCATTCAGTTTGTTGTTTCAGGTCTTATGTTTAGGTCTTTGATCCATTTTGAGTTAATTTTGGTGACGGATAGTAGTCTAGTTTCATTCTTCTGCATGTGGCTTTCCAATTTTTCCAGCATTTATTGAAGATGTTGTCTTTCTTCCATTGTATGTTTTTGGCTTCTTTCTCAAATATTATTTGTCCATATTTATGTGGGCTTATTTCTGGGTTCTTAATTCCATTTTAGCGGTCTGTGTGTCTGTTTTTCTGCCAATACCATCCTGTTTTGATTATTGTTGCCCTGTGGTTCAAGCTGACGTCAGGGACTGTGATACCTCCAGCAATGTTCTTTTCCTTAGGATTGCTTTGGCTATTCGGGCAATGTGTACTTCTTAATCCCTTCACTTTTCTCACAAAGTCCCCAACTCCCCTCCCATTCAACAATCATCAGTTTGTTCTCTGTATCTATGAGTTTGTTTCTGTTTTGTTTATTCATTTATTAAATGTTTTAAATAGGTGATGACATTCTCTTGGTTTGAATATCCAAAAATTTAAAAGGTAGTCAGTAAAATATCTCTCTTGTCTCTGAGCTACGCTGCCAAGTTTCTATCCTTCTCTGGACAGAGGGCAGATAACCATGCTTTAACCTTACAGATTATTTTTAGACTGCATGCCCATATCCTTAAAAAACTGATATATTTCAAACATAGAAACATACAAAGAATATTATAAAAATACTCATATGTAAATAAGCATACATATGTGTCTGTTTTCAATTACAATTGACATATAATATTATATTAGTTTCAGGTTTAAAACATGATTAGACATTTATATAACTTATGAAGTAATCACCCCAACAAATCTAGTATCTATCTGATATCATACATAGTCATTACAATATTATTGATTATATGTGAGTATATATTCCTTATGCTATACTTTACATGCCATGACTATTTTGTAACTACCAACTTGTACTTCTTAATCCCTTTCCATTTTCACCCATTCCCAATCCCCCTCTCAGCTGGCAACCATCAAAATGTTCTCTGTATCTATGAGTCTATTTCTGTTGTGGTTATTTGTTCTCTAGATTCCACATATGAGTGAAATAGTATGACATTTGTCTTTCTCTCAGTTACCTCCACTCAGCACAGTACCCTCTAGGTTCATCTATGCTGTTGCAGATGGCAAGATTTTATTCTTTTCTTTTTGTGGCTGAGTAATATTCCATTGTGTATATATGTACCACCTCTTCTTTATCCATTCATTCATTGGTGTACACCCAGGTTGCCTCCATATCTTGGCCATTGTAAATAATGCTTCAATGCATATATAGATGCACACACACCCTTGAAGTAGCATTTTGTGGTTTTGTGTTTTTTTTAATAAATACCCAGAAGTGGGATTGCTGGGTCCTTCTTTGTCTCTTATTACAGCCTTTGTTTTAAAGTCTACTTTGTATGGTATAAGTATTGCTGCCCCAGCTTTTTTATTTTTTCGCTTCCATTTTCGTGCAATATCTTTTTCCATTCCTTTACTTTCAGTCTGTGTGTGTCTTTTGATCTGAACTGAGTCCCTTGTAGACAACATATGTAAGGGTCTTGTTTTCTTATCCATTCAGCCATCCTATCTTTTGTTTGGAGCATTTAATCCACTTATGTTGAAAGTAATTACTAATAAATACGTAGTTATTGTTATTTTATTATTCATATGTTTTATCTTCTTCTTCTTAAAGAAGTCCTTCTAACATTTCTTGTAATACTGGTTTGGTGTTCATGAACTCCTTTAGCTTTTTTTTATCTGTCCTTCAATTCTAAATGATAGCTTTGCTGGGTAGAGTAGTCTTGGTTGTATAAGTCCTTGCTTTTCATGACTTTGACTATTTCATGTCAATCCCTTCTGGTCTGCAATGTTTCTGTTGAGATATCAGCTGACAGTTTATGGGAGCTCCCTTGTTGGTAATTAACTGCTTTTCTCTTGCTGCTTTTAAGATTCTCTCTTTGACTTTAAATTTAGCATTTTAATTATGATGTGTCTTGTTGTGGGCCTCTTCGGGTTCATCTTGTTCAGGACTCTTTGTGCTTCCTGGGCTATGTCTATTTCCTTCACCAGGTTAGGGAAGTTTTCCATCATTATTTCTTCAAATCGGTTTTCAATTCCTTCCTCTCTTCTTCTCCTTCTGGTACTCCTATGATGAGAATGTTGGTACACTTGATGTTGGACCAGAGGCCCCTTAAACTATCATCATTGTTTTGGATTCTTTTTTCTTTTTGCTGTTCTGATTGGGTGTTTTCTGCTACCTTAACTTCTAAATCGCTGATTTAATCTTCTGCTTCATCTAATCTACTGTTCATTCCTTCTAATGTACTTTTTAAATTTTCTTTTTTGTTTTAGTTTTTTTCTTTGCTTTGTCTTATTTTTTTTTGTTATTTTTTTTTTGTTGTTGTTTTTTCTTTCTAATGTATTCTTTATTTCAGTTATTGTATTCTTCATTTCTGACTGGTTCTTTCTTATGCTTTCTATCTCCATTTTTATGTTTCCTATCTCTTTGTTGAATCACTGAGATCATTGAGCATCCTTAAAACCAGTGTTTTTAACTCTGCATCTGTAGACTACTTGTCCCCTTTTTGTTTAGTTCTTTTTCTGGAGATTCGTTCCATTCTTTCATATGAAACATTGCATGTTTCTTTATCTCCTCATTTTGGCTGCCTCCTTGGTTTTCTTTCTATGTATTAGGTAGAGCAGCTATGTCTCTTGATTTTAGTAGAGTGACCTTTTGTAGTAGGTGTTCTGTGGGGTTCAGTGGTACAGTCTCTCTGCAATTACTAAAGCCGGGTGCTCCAATTGTGTCCCCTGTGTGGGTTGTATGTGCCCACGTGTTGTAGTTGAGCTTGCTGTTTGCATGTCAATAGGAGGGATTGACCCTCAGGCTGATTGGTTGTGTAGTCCAGCCCATGACTACAGTGGAGGAGCTGTTCTGCAGGGGCTGACTCTATGGAGAAAGATTCACTTTAGCAGGGTTCTGGTGCCTGCCTAGTCTGTATGCTGGATTGGGGGAGGGCTTCTGCCAAAGGATCAATGGCTTCTGCCAGTGCTTCTGACTGGAAGGAAGCTGCCCCTCCAGTCCTTGCTCTGAAGCCAGACAATTCAATTCCTCCTGGTACCTTTCGAACTGCTGCCCCAGTGCTGGCGCTCAGAGACAATGAGTCCATCATCAAGTAAGTCCATGCTCAAGCCCTTCAAGAGAAACACTTGGGACTCCAGCAGACCTCTGTCTCACTCAGCCACAATCTCCACTGTTTTTCACAGAGAGAAACTGTGGGGACTTCTCTTCATGGCACTGGAACCCTGGGGTGGGAATCCTGGTGTGGGGCTGGGACCCCTCGCTCCTCAGGAGGTACATCTGCAGCTGAGATATCCCTTCTTATTTTTACCTGCCACACGCATGGGTGTAGGACCAGCTTGTTCTGTCTCAGCCCCTCCTACCAGTCTTGAGGTGGCATCTTTTGTCCTTAGTTGTAGGATTTCTGTTCAGCTAGACTACAGGCAATTCTTAGTGATGGTTGTTTTGTACTTTAGTTGTAATTCTGATGTGGTGGTGAGAGGAGGCAAACACAGTGTTTAGCTACTTTGCCATCTTGACTGGAAATGTAACTTGCCTTTATTGCTCAATGTTGCTTTTGAGATGTATATTTTTATACATGTAACTGTAGTTCACACATTTTAACTACTATATAGTATTCTGTTAGGGGGATTTATTTATTGTTTTTTATTGTCATTATGAATGATACTACAATAAACATTTTTAGATGTCTTATGGACGTATGTACTACAGAGCTTCTTTAGTGTATATACCTAAGAGTGGAAATGCTCGGACACAGGCTATGAATGTTTTTAACTTTATTAGATAGAGCCAATTTGCTCTGCACAGTGAGTGTAATAGATTTATTTTCCCAACACTGATGTATCAGGGTTCCCATTGTTTCACTTCCTCAACAACCCTTGTACCTTCAGACTTTTTAATATACTGGCAGTCCTCAAGTTGCACAGTTCTGATATGCATGAGTTTCAGACGACACACTTCTTGCAAAGTAAGGACAGCCTGGATCTCAAAACTGACGAGTGTGAAAAGATATATTTGATTGTGGAAATAATTTGCATTCCTGTTTCTGTTCAGTAGGTTATGCATATTTTCATATATTTATCAAACACTTCAGTTTTTTCTTCTCTGAAATGACTTAATATTCTTTGTCCGTTTTTCTATTGGGTTATTAGTCTTTTTCTTATTGATTTGTGTTAAGTTCTTTATAAATTCTGGTTACAAATCCTTTTTGATTACCTGTATTACAAGTATCTTTTTTCAACCCATGGCTTGTCTTTCAGCTTTGTATACAATGTCTTCTATTGAACATACAATTTTAATTTTAATGTGGTTAGATTCATCTGTCCTTTACAGTTTGTGCCCATTTGCTTTTTGACCCTATTTAATTTATATTATATGTGAAGCCCATAAAGATTTTCTTTGTATTATATTCTCAAAGTTTAAAAGTATTTTTTCACAATTAGGACTTTTTATGTTTGGTGTGAGGTAGGAATGCAATATTTTTTCTCCACGTGTATTGTCCTAAAATACATTTCCATGTATACATCTGTCTACTTCAGTGCTTGCTATTTGGTTTCATTACTCTATTTTTGTATTCCTCCACAATTATAACACTCTACAATGACTCTTAATATCTGGTATGCAAGTCCCTTCACCCCATCTTCTTTAAAATTGTTTTAGCTACACTTGTCCATTTTTATTCCAAATGAATTTTAAAACCATTGTTCATTAAAAACCTTGTTCAGATTTTTAATCAAATTTCACTGATCTTATAGATTAACTAAATGATGACGATTGATATTGATGTCTTTCTACCCATTTATTTACATCTCTCTTGTGTTCTTCATGAATTTCTTGTATTTCTGTTGATTAATTTTTTTCCCGGGGTACTTTACAGTTTTTGGTGCAATTTTAGTGTTATTTTCTATTATATTTTCTAATGTTTATCTGTGGCATAAAGAAATATTATTGATTTTTGCATGTTGATAATGTGTCCAACAATCTTGCTGACTGTTTTTATAGTTTTATAGTTGAAATTCTTAGATTTTATATAAAGTGATTTTGTTGACCAAAAAAAGAACATTTTTGTCTCTTCATTTTCCAGTTTTATATTTCTCAATTATTTTTCTTGCCTTGTTGCATAGGTCACAACTTTTTATGCATTATTGAACAGAAGCAATATTAGAAGGATTCTCTTCTTGTTTCTGACTTGAATGGGAAATCTCCATTTTCAAATGAAGTATGACTTTTGCTACAGGATTTTGATAGATACCCTTAATTCAGGTACAGAAGGAAGTATATCTTCTCTGAACTTTTTTTCTATAATTATCAGATACAGCTATACCTGTACATATGTTATGTGTCTGTATTTACAAAAATGATAGCATGCTCTACATAATGGTATAAAAGTGTTCTTTCCTCTCAATTATTTTTTTCCCGGGGTACTTTACAGTTTTTGGTGCACTTTTAGTGATACCATGGATATCATTCTAGGTGACTTTTAAAAATGTTTGCATAGTGTTTCATTGTATGGAATTCAGAAGTTTAAAAATTTTAAGTGGGCATATCTATCTTTCTTGATAATTTCATCTATTGCTTCTCAATTTAGAATTATTGTCTCCCTCTGTAAATTTGTTGACTATTTAAAACTCTTTTCTCTACTTTCAATAGTTTTATGTTTTATATTTAATTCATTTAGTTTTTTATTCTGAATGTTATGTATTTACATTAAAAAATAATGCTGAAAGAAGAAAAGTCCCAGATAAATAACCTCACATTACATCTTAAAAAACTAGAGAAAAAAGAACAAATGAAATCCAAAGTTAGCAGAAGGAAGGAAATAATAAAAATCACAGCAGAACTAAATGAAATAGAGAGCAAATAAAAAATAGAAAAAATTAATGAGACAAAGAGCTTGTTCTTTGAAAAGATTAATAAAATTGGCAAACCTTTGGCTGGACTCACCAAGATAAAAAGAGAAAAGACAAAAAAAACAAAATCAGAAATGGAAGAGGGAAAGTTACCACGGATGCCACAGAAATACAAACGATCATCCAAGAATACCACTGTATTTCCCTGAAAATAAGACCTAACTGAAAAATAAGCCCTAGCATGATTTTTCAGGATGCTTGTAATATAAGCCCTACACCAAAAATAAGCCCCAGTTAAGATCATCAGCTAGACGGATGCATTTAGTACGTCCGTGGCAACACACGATGGACATATTGAATTATAAAATAATATTAATACATAATTAAATATAAATAAATAACATTATTGATATTAGTAGTTAAATGATAATACAAATTATAATTAAGTATTTGTAAATACCCAAGCGGATGACTTTGGATGAGAGGTAAACACCTATGTAAACAGATGAACTTGAGACTTATTGCCAAATGACCAATTGGACTACAGACACAATGCATGAATAACGTGTGCACTTGAAAATGTAGACATGCGATTGTGTCTAATACGAATCTTCATAATTCAATACGTCGTGTGTTGTAATGCACTCGTGTGAAATAAAGAAATGTTTTCTTAATTTTGGTGCTTGCAATTTTTCGTCACTTTTGTGTGGACCATCATTCTTAACTGTCATCATTTTAGTTGCCACTCCTGTCTTGTAAGTCTTCAATTAACATTTGATTTAATGGTAGATTTAAAGGGAATAATATTTTGACCCTTTAAAATATTATTGATGAGTTCAAAAAGAAAGAGCTATTCCGTCGAGTACAAGAAAAAAATCGTGGAAGAATTCCGGGGCAAGAATCTTATGGCTTTCTGCAAAGAGGAGTTGAATCTCTGAATGGTCCGAAAATGATGAGCAGAGTATGATAACCTCAGTCAACAGGTGGATGAGGGAAATGCTAAGAAGCGCAAGTGTGGATCAAGTCGGTAACCATTATTTCCTGAGCTGGAAGACATCATCTGTGAATGGATTGCTGACAGGGGAGCAAAGGCTTTGGTTGTGCGCAAGGCTGATAGTCAAGCATTTGCCCTTGTAATGGCACCACAGTTAGAAATATCCCCAGAAGAATTCAAAGCATCACAACACTGGCTGGATGGCTTCCTTCGGCGATATGAACTGTCTCTAAGATCGCCAACACTGTTCAAGCTGGAACACACTAAAGTTATTAAACATGCACTTTCATTCAAGTCCTTTGTTGATGGCATCGGCTTTTTTAAATACCAACTCTCCAACATGATTGCTATGGATGACACTACAGTGTTTAGGGCCAAGGATCTCAAACTACAGTTGATCAGAGGGGTGCCTCGTCAATCTACATTCCATCCACTGGTTACAAAAGTGCACATGTTACCTGCATTTTGGCAATTCATCTGGATGGAAAGAAAGCCCCACCTCTAATCATCACTAAGGGCAAGAAAGATTTGAACGTGTTTCAGTCATTTATGTTCTTGAAACCGCAAAGCCTGGTGCACACAAGCAGTTCTAAAGAGGGGGGTCGATTTAATGTTGCCACTTGTTTTGCAAGATGGCCAAAGAGGTCTGCTAGTCTGGGATTCAGTCAGTACTCACCACACTAAAGACATGAAAAACTTCCTTGCAGAGAGAAGACTAGATCAAATAATGATTCCCACAGGAATGACTGCCTATCTTCAGACTCTTGATATTGCAATAAACAAGCCATTCAAGGACCATTTGTGCATGGAAATCAATGACTACATTGAAAATAGAATGGAGAGAAATCAGCGTGGAAACTTTGTGAAGCCTAGCCTGCAAGAGGTCGTGACGTGGGTGAAGAATTCATGGGATAAAATCACTGGCAGCTGTGTTGCCAATGCACTATGAGCAGGCTACATGGACAAGAAGTGCTCATTTAAGGAGAACTCTATTGCTGGACATGAGAGACTGGGGCCAATGATTCTACAGGAAGTGGACTCGCAAGAAATTCAAGCCAGAATTTGGGGTTTGGAGAGTTATGATGATGTTCCAGAAGAAGAAGACATGACTGTATTTGAATAAATGTAGATTTTTGTACATGAATAAATGTAGATTGTTGTACATGAAAAAATAAGACATCCCCTGAAAATAAGTCCTAATGCATCTTTTGGAGCAAAAATTAATATAAGACCTAGGTTTATTTTCGGGGAAATACAGTATGAAGGATTATATGCCACTGAATTCAATAAACTAGAAAATGGACATGTTCTTAGAAACATATAGCCTTCCTAGCCTAAATCACGAAGAATTGGAAAATGTAAATAGACCAATCACCAGTAAGGAAATTGAATCAGTCATTTGAAACCTTCCCAAAAGCAAAAGTCCAGGACCAGATGGCTTCACTAGTGAATTCTACCAAACATTCAATTCTACCAAACACTCAAACTCTTCCAAAAAATTGAAGAGACAATACTCCCTAAACACATTTTATGAGGCCAACATTACCCTAATACCAAAACCTGGTAAAGATAACACAAAAAAAGAAAATTACAGACCAATATCTCTGATAAATACAAAAATCCTAAACAAAATTACAGACCAATATCTCTGATAAATGCAAAAATCCTAAACAAAATTCTAACATATCAAATTCAACAATATTTTAAAAAGATTATACATCATGACCAAGTGGGGTTCATCATACACAAGTCGATCAATGAGATATACCACATAAACAAAATAAAGGACAAAATCGTATGATTATATCAATAGATGCGGAAAAAGCGTTTGACAAGATATGACATCCATTTATGATTAAAACACTTAAAAAATAGGTATAGAAGGAAAATAACGCAATAAAGGACATATATAACAAACACTAAGCTACTATCATAATTAACGGTGAAAAACTAAAGCCCTTTGCTCTATGCTCAGGAACATGACAGGGCTGTCCCCTATCACCTCTGCTTTTCAACATAGTGTTGGAAGTCATAGCCAGAGTAATCAGGGAATACAAATAAATAAAAGGCATCCAAATTGGGAATGAAGAAGTTAAACTGTCACTTTTTGCAGATGACTGATGTTATATATAGAAAACCCTAAAGACTCCACCGAAAAGCTATTAGAAACAATAAACGAATACAGTAAAATTGCTGGCTACAAAATCAATGTACAAAAGTCCATTGCATTCCAATATATAACAATGAAATCTCAGAAAAAGAAATTTAAAAAACTGTTCCTTTTGTAATTGCTACAAAAAGAATAAAATACCTAGGAATAAATTTAACCAAGGATGTGAAAGACTTATATACTGAAAACTTTAAGACATTTTTAAAAGAAATTGAAGAAGACACAAAGAAATGGAAAGATATTCTGTGTTCATGGATTGGAAGAATCACCATAGTGAAAATGGCCATGTTACCCAAGGCCATTTAATACAATCCCCATCAAAATCCCAAAGGCATTTTTTAAAGAAATAGAATAAAGAATCATCAGCTTTGTAGGGAATCACATGAGACCCCAATATCCAAAGCAATCATAAGAAAAAAGAACAATGCTCGAGGTATAACACTCCCTGACTTTAGCTTGTACTACAGGGCTACAATAATCAAAACAGCATGGTACTGGCAGAAAAAACACACACACAAACCAATGGAAGAGAACTGAGAACCCAGAAATAAACCCACATAAATATGGACAGATAATTTTTGACAAAGAAGCCAAAAATATACAATGAACAAATGATAGCCTCTTCAATAAATGGTGCTGGGGAAATTGGAAAGCCATATACAAAAGAATGAAACTAGATTGCTGTCTGTCACTGTGTACCAAAATTAACTCAAAATGGATCAAAGACCTAAACATAAGACCTGAAACAATAAAATGCATAGAAGAAAACATAGGTATTAAACTTATGTTTAGTACCTATGTTTACTACATAGGTACTAAACTTGGTTTCAAAGAGCATTTTATGAATTTGACCCCAAAGGCAAAGGAAGTAAAAGCTAAAATAAATGAATGGGATCATATCAAACTTAAAAGCTTCTGCATAGCAAAAAAAACCATCAACAAAATAAAGAGGCAACCAACCGAATGGGAGAAGATTTTTGCAAACAACACTGCTGATAAGGGGCTAATATCCAAAATATATAAGGAACTCATACAACTCAACAACAACAAAAAACAAACAATCCAATTAAAAAATGGGCAGAAGACCTGACAAAACATTTCTCCAAAGAAGATATACAAATGGCCAATAGACATATGAAAAAATGCTCAGCATCACTAATCATTAGAGAAACACAAATAAAAACCACAATGAGATATCACCTCACACCAATTAGAATGGCTATCATCATCAAGACAAATAGTAACAAGTGTTGGAGAGGCTGTGGAGAAAAAGGAACCCTCATACACTGTTGGTGGGAATGCAGACTGGTGCAGCCGTTATGGAAGGCAGTGTGGAGGTTTCTCAAAAAATGAAGTATAGAATTACCATATGACCCAGCAATCCCTCTTGGGTATTTACCAAAAAAATCTTGAATACATTTATCCGTAAAGATATATGTGCTCCAATGTCATTGCAGTTTTATTTATGGTGGCCAAGACATGGAAACAACCAAAGTGTCCTTCAGTAGATGAACAGATAAAGAAGCTGTGATATATATATACACACAGTAGAATATAATTCTGCCATAAGAAAAGATGAAATAGTACCATTTGCAACAACATGGATGCATCGTGAGATTATTATGCTGAGTGAAATAAGTCAGACAGAAAAAGTTGAGAACCATATGATTTCACTGAT
The DNA here is from genome assembly GCF_036562045.2 of Rhinolophus sinicus. Lineage (NCBI taxonomy): Eukaryota > Metazoa > Chordata > Mammalia > Chiroptera > Rhinolophidae > Rhinolophus > Rhinolophus sinicus. The sequence goes on from NC_133756.1 coordinate 62,142,026, forward strand.
ATGTGGTATATAAAACTGAAAACAACGAAAGAACAAGACAAACAAATTAAGAAACAAAAACTCATAGACACAGACAATAGTTTAGTGGTTACCAGAAGGTAAGGGGAGAAGGGGTGGTAGATGAGAGTAAAGGGGATCCAATATATGGTGATGGAAAAAGAACTGACTGTGGTGGTGAACCAACAGTGTGATATATAGATGATGTATTACAGAATTGTACACCTGAAATCTATGTAACTTTACTAACAACTGTCACCCCAATATACTTTAATTTAAAAATAATAATGCTAACTTCTTATGTATGGTATCATAATTGCCACCCAATCTCATTTCTGTAAGAATAAAAGGAAGCTTGAAATAAATCCTCTAAAATTAAGAGGGGGGATGTTAGCCTAGATTATTTATTTCCAAGATACTTTTCATCTGGCTAGATATGTACTCTCACCTCTGCCATAGAATATTATTTCTAGTTTGCTTTTTTTGTTAAAAATAATGTGAAGTGGGAGAGAGCATGGCTCTTTATGTAGAAACTTCCACTATCTAAAACAGTTTTTAAGAAATTGTGGGGTCATTATTAAGTTTTTATGAACTATACTTGTCCTTGAGTAATTGGACTTTTCCTGATGATGAATGATTTCCTTAAATTTCCATGCATAATACTTTGGGTGAAGCAATGTTATTAAATGGATAAATGTGGTTATCAGAAATACCAAATTGGGAGATAGTGTTGCCAGAATGTAAGCTTCATAAAGGCAAGGGTTTTTGTCTCGTTTGTTTACTGACATTTTTAGAGCTTAGAACAGTACCTGACATATTAGACATTAGGCAAATTTGGTGAATGAATGAATGTATGAGTGCTTGATGCTAAGTAGCCTTGGGCAAATAATTCACATTTTAGTATCTAAAGTGTGATTCAAGGATGGTCAAGTTTCCCTGTTTACATGGTAAAGCTAAGCATATATATCTGTGACAAATTATTTGGGTGCTTTCTTTTAAATAGTTTTTTTTTTAAATCAAGGAATGGAATTTATGAAGAAGTGGAATCAGAAGGGTTAGGGGAAAGATTTCCATGAGGTATTAAAGAGAATATATGGAACTGGAATGGCACAGAAGTAAATGTATCCATAGAGGCTATGTGGCAAGAATATTTAGAATTTGGGGCTGTAGAGGACTTACTGTCTCCCAGCTAGCCTTGTGTTTCAAGAAGGGAACTCAGAGAAGAGAGGAAGTGCATTGCCAAAGTACACTCAGTGGGTGAGGGCAGAGATTCTTTCCATTTATCAGACACATGGAAAACCAGCTTCTTCAGTGGCAGTTAGTAAAATGTAAAATGTACAATTGAATGGATTAAAAGTGGCAGTGGTGACTATGGAAAACAGTGTGGAGATTCCTTTAAAAATTAAGAATAGAGCTACCTTATGACCTAGCAATCCCTCTTCTAGGTATCTACCTAAAACATTTGAAAACACTTATTTGTAAAGATATATGTACCCTTATGTTCATTGCAGCGTTATTTACAATAGCCAAGACATGGGACCAACCTGAGTGCCCTTCGACAGATGTCTGGATAAAGATGATATGGTACATATATACAATGGAATACTAATTGGCCACAAAAGAAGATGAAATATTGTCATTTGCAACAACATGAATGGATCTTGAGAGTATCACGCTAAGTGAAATAAGTCAGATAGAAAAGGATAAGAGCTGTATCATTTCACTCATATGTGGGATATAAAACAAAAAGCAACAAACAAAACAAACAAACAAACAAACTCAGAGGGGAAAAGAGGATTGGGGGAGGAATGAAGAGGGTAAAGGGGGGTCAAATATATGGTGATCAGAGGAGACTAGACTTTGGGTGACAAGCACACAATGGAGAATACAGGTGTATTATAAAGTTGTATACCTGAAATTTATATAATACTATTAATCAATGTTACAACAATAATTTAATTTAAAAAATGTTTTTAAAAGCATAGCAATGGTGAAAAGCCCACAAAAGAGAAAAATCTATACAACTAGAATCCAATTTTAACAAACATTATTAGAAAACATCAGATAATAATGGATAGTTACCAATATGAAAGGAATGTAATCAAAGATAGAAGTTATAATTGGCCAAAGGTAAGAAGCTTTTGTGTATTATAACATCTCATCTGTTTAACTCAAAATTACTAAAGGAATGTAGATTTTCTCCTGTTTTGCAAATTCAATTGCAATCCTGCTTTCCAGGTTGTTTTTTTTGATGATCTCATTGACTCTTTGGAAAAACTTTTCTCCCTCCTTACCCAGAACCAACGATTCATTTCAATCCTTCACTGATCAAATATTTATTGGACACCTACATGTACATATACTGTGCAAGTTTCTGGGGCTGTAAAGATTAAATTAACTGTTTTTGAAATAGACATGGTAAACCAATAATTGAAGTGCAAAATAGGATGTGTTCTAAGAGATTGAAAAGGAGGAGTTAACACTACCTAAGAAGTAAGAAGGGGTTTCAGAGGGGAGGGGATGATAGAGCTGTGTTTAGGGAGAAAGGGAATGGGATTTTCGAGGTGGACACGGAGGGTGCCTTTCCGGCAGAATGGATGGTCTGTGCAAAGCCATCGCAGGGGCAGAGCATGGTTGAAAGGGCCACTTACCTGCATTTGAATGTCCTTGGAGTTGATCACTTCCACAATGCCCACCACATTGTCAAACACCAGGCCAAACTTTGTACAGTTATCTAGGAAAAAGATACTTCGCTGAATACGTAGAGCATGTTTATACAAGCAACTTAGAGTAACTACACAGCCATAGTTCTGCCCTACCAATTGTAATGGAATTTATTTTCCCTTTCATCTGTAGGGTAGACTTGTTGCATTTGAAAATATAAGCCACTTGTTTCAGTTCAGTCTCTGAAATCACAAGGTCATTCTTGTCCTCTTGGTACTCCTAAAATTAAAACATATGCAAATATTAAATATAAGGACGTATAGATAAATTGAATCCACTGCATACTGAAATTACTATGGAGTGCAGCATTCATTAATTATAGCTTTTCAATATGTTCTTTCTTTTATAACCATTTTCTTACTGAATAAACCACAGGTCTTTGTCACTGTTATGTTTTGAATAGATGGAACAACTGCTTGAAAGGGGGGTTGGTGTCAATTTGCAAGCAGTCAAGTATCAGGCACTCGGGCTAGTGAGTGGGGTTTGGAACAGGCATGTGAGAGCTTTTTGTTGAGTCTGGTCTTAATGATGCTGTAGCAAAATCTGCTGTGTCACATACAAGTTGGGCAAATAGGCTAGGAAGGGTCACTGCAGTGGTCTAAGTCCCAGTGTATTTTCAGACCATGGCAACCTTGTGGGGGACTTTGGTCCTCAATCTTTGGGGCACCAGCTTCCATCCACATTCAAAGTATCTTCAGTTCACACAATGGTGGAGATGGTGGGTGAACTCGCAGGTTATATCAGCATCTCCATCAGTGGGATAGAACCCTACAGCAGATCAGAATGGGGCACAGATTAAAAGTTTATGGAAAGAGTAGTCAAATTCATAGACAGAAAATAGAAAGGTGGTTGCCATGGGCTGAAGTAAAGGAGAATGGGGAATTAGTGTTTAAGGGGTACAGAGTTTAAAGATTAAAAGAGTTCTGTGGATGGATGGTGGTGGCTGCACACAGGGTGAATGTACTGAATGCCACTGAACTGTACACTTAAATGTTAAGATGGTACATTTTGTGTTATGTGTAATTTTACCACAGCTAAAAAAATAATTTTAAAAAGCTGAGAAAAGAATGAATGGGAAATAATGAAAAACAGAAAATGGTTTATGGAAGCATTCCGAAAGGCCCTGGTTTCTATTTTAGCCAGGCTTTTGCTCCTGTCATTTCACTTGGAAATCCTTAAGACGTTGGTATACAGTTTAGCCATTAGTCCTTTTGTTAGACTGTGTCAGGAATGAAGGTTAAAGGGCTTCACTCACTACTCTCCATTTCTTTCCTTCCAACTCGAACACAGGAGCATGTTTCTGAGGGGAATGAGATGGGGGAGACTTGGGGCCTGGACTGTGGCTTTTGGTAGGAGATGGAGTTTGTCCTCCTTGAGCCCGTAGGCTGGGATTCTTGTATATCTTCTGTTCATCTGTGACATGCCGGAGTCCTGGGAAGGTAACACATAGACACATTTCTTTATATTTTATGCAAAGAGAAATGTCCCTAACTTCTTAGATCAACACGATGTAAACAGCACAAGAATTTTTGTTAATGCTATTTTCTCAACAGGCTAGTGTTTTCTCAAGGTTACTATGCAGAGTTTGAGACTTGTGTAAGTTAGAGTTAATGGAAGCACTGTATTTTTCAATTTGAGGAACCTCTTCTTTAAGGAGATGCAATGATAGATAAAAATTTTGCAAAAGGCAAACCACAGTGCCAACAAGGATCATTTGATTTACTTTTTCTCTCATGGCTGAATCATTCCCTAGACATAATCCAAAGGTTAAGGCATTCCAGTAAGTATATATGAGAGTACAGACTTGATTTTAGGGTTACAGATCCATTCCCTTACTTTGCAGATGAGGAGACAGTGCAGCTAATTGGAGCCAGAGAAAAATTTAGGATTTTGGGTTCTGAACTCCCAGCCCAGTGCATTAAGCCATAACTCCTATTACCCATGCAGAGCAAAAATTCATTGGCATAAAGTTTTTGGCAACATGATTCTATTAAATGTTGCATGATTATTTTTTAATTAACCGTTCACTGTGAGGACAAAAGTAGTCAATGACATAATTCCTTGACAAGCCTGTACACTGCTTGAGGACACAGGTGCTGTTGTTTCTCATTTTTATTTCAATTGATTTTGATGCCTTGCTTGTACAAGGTGTCGAAGCAGCAAATGCTGAAGTGGTTATGCAGTCAGTGCCTTGGCTGATTTAGAACCGAGTCTCTGAGTTCTTTCTGGTCCTCGCAACAGCCCACTGAGCCCATCAACCTGGCAGGTTTCTGCCTTCTCAACAGTAACTCCCTGTAAGTGTGGGGGACTGGGGTTGAATGATGCATCCATCAGTGTGGACCATGGGGAGATCTGTGTGCCTGGGCCCAAGGGGAGACAGCTTCAAGGTCTGGTTTTCTCACCTTTTGTAATCGCTTCTCCCTGGTTAAGTTGTGCAAATAAAGCTGAGCGTGAAGGAGAGGACTCCTCTTTTCTGCCTTCATTCTCAAAAAGCGGAGGTGGCCCAGGAGGAGGGGGAGGAGGGGGTGGAGGAAGGCCAGGCCCCAGGGAGAGGGCAGACAAAGCTGAAGTAGTTGATGCTACCGGACCCTGTGGGAGAGAGAAGATGGAAAGCACTGCATTGAGACTCATGTCTTTGCCGAGAGCTGGGATTTTGCCAATGTCACTTAGAACCTGTTGCCAATGAGGGAGTGGGGTTCAAGATTCACAAAGGGCACCCAGGAGGTACATTTGTGAATCATGGGTCTGTTTGGGAGGACCTAGGGCCGAGGGGGAATTCGCCTTGGGAACATGGAACATGGAACGTGATTCATCTGTCAGAAACTCTGCCAGTTAGAAATGCTATGTCCAGGATTCACACTCCCAACTCAGAGGCAAACAAAGCTATATTCACAGGTTCATGTCCAAAGCTCAGGATACAAATGAAACTGGGCGTTGGCCAATGGAGAATCATAAGAAAAAAATGGTCTAACTGATAAAAGGACTCACTTTTTTTTTTGGACACTAGAAATTGCTACTGTCAATGAGAGAGAGAGACAGAGAGCGGTGAAAATTATTCAGTGATTAATAGAAGTTTTTGAACAGATAAAGAAAGAGATACTGAAACTTTCTGAAACTGATTTTTCAAGTATGCATGCCTCCAACTGACCGCCAAGCAAGGACCATGTGTGACCGGGATGCTGTCAAACCTGAGGTGGGCAGGGTGCGGGATCCCTCTGCTGGTTTGGCTCATCTAATGCTGATTGTTAGTGAACCAACGAAAAACAGGATTTCTCCTGAGCAAGAACTATGCTTGTTCTTATTTTCTGTGCTATGGGAAGTGCGACCTTTGTATCCAGTGTGAAGTTCTAACAAATTCAAATGGCAGTAAAAGGTGATAGAAAATAGAGGGATCTGTTTTAACCTTTTGAGAGAACTCCACAGGTGCAGTTGTCACAAACTTTAAAACTAGTAGGATAAAAACACACATGTCCTTAAACTTGTGTTATATACCATTTTACTTTTAAATTCCTATAATAAGGACTTACAAGCTAATTCAATAAACAAATAGGAAACTTAAAAAAATTAAGAGTAATAGAAGTGTGGCTTAGGCTCGTATATCTTCAATACCAAATACAAGATGTACAACACTACATAAGTGTGAAACATTAACAAAGACAGCATATCCGTATGTTCCTAAGCAACTTCGTATTACATCGTGTCAATATCAGGTTTTTAATCCATGGTAGTTTTTAGTTGAAAAACCCCACACAATTTGCAAAGTACTTAATATAATCCCTATTAAGTATAGAATTACCCTGAAAACAAAAGATTCTTCTCATAGTCCAAATTGCCTGTTACGAAAATAGTCACAGGGATGTAAAGTACAATATAGAGAATATAGTTAATAATATTGTAATAACTATGAATGGTGTCGACTTATCAGGGAGATCACTTCATAAGTTGTATAAATGTCCAATCACTATGTTGTACACCTGAAACTAATATAAAATTGTTATGTCAACTGTAATTGAAAATAAAATTTCAAAAGATTCTTCTCTAGTCATAATGCATGTCTTAAAAACTGAGCAAGCTAGAGGTATTATCTACTGAAGTTATAATCTGTGATGCTTTTTGGTTTCTAAGGAAGACCAGACTGACTCCATCAAGATTCTCAGGTCAAGTAGAAAATGGTTGCACAGTTCTTGATACTGACCTTTTTTTCTTTTCTTCAGTATCTTGAATGTTTTCTATTACGTTACTGGGGTGAAATTTGAGAGTTTTCTCTGAATCATAAAGAGCTGTAAAATACAAGCTTTGCGCATCAAACAATATTCCAGTCCTCAGTTCCAGACACCAAGAGCCACAAAGTATTATTTTTACTCATAAGCACATAATAACTCAAATAGTCAGTGAAGGGACAGACCCGTCTCCTGCAGCTGAAACACTGCAGCTTTATAGTCCTTCTATTTTGTGGAAAGGGGAGACGATACTGGTTTCTAAATCTTAGAATGATTTACATGGTTCCCTCGCTCTCAGAATTCAGAGCCTCTCTCCAAGAACCATAAAAGGACACTGAAACCAATAAGCCACATATTCAACTTTTAAGAACTTTGATACATTCAGATGGCTGACCCAGGAACACTAAACAAAGGATTTATTGCAACAAATGTTGAATATAAAAGCCAAAAAGTAAGAGAACTCAGGACCAGCTGAAACTCTGCCTTCAACTTATCCTTTGTGGTTTCTGGCTCATTCCTCTATCAGCCCCAGTGAGAGCACAAAACTAGACTCTGGTTTCCAAGGTGACTTTACAATTAGCATTCAGGGGCTTTCGTATACAGTGTACTTGAAAGCAAACTCATTAGACATTCCCTTAACAGGATCTCTGTGGGCTGCTCCTTGCGTGCAAGTTTGCCTCTTTCTCCTCCTGTAGGATATTACAGCACATGATACTAGAGCTTTCTGCATACTCATGTGGGTCCGGCCCTGCATGGCAGCCACACCAACTGGAATCACAGACCAACACTAAGCCTTCGGGCTTCCCAATAAAAACAGAGGGGAGATGGTCAGGGAAGGGAAGGGCGCCAAGAATTCTGGAAAGGCTAGTATGTGCCAGGCACTAATTGTTTCCATTCACTTAACAAGATGTTTAATGCTCAGTATAGGACAGGCTCTATGCCAGGGGTTCCCAAACTTTTCTGAACATTAGAATCATCTGGGGATCGCTTAGAAATCCCCAAATTGAGGCCATGTTGCAGAAACGCTTTTTGGGGTAGTTTGGACATAGGCATCGTATTTTTTGAAGCTCCACAGGTGATGCCAATGTGCTGACAGGTCTGGGAACAACCACTCTGTGCTACGGTATGTACTTACGTTGGTCCTAGTCATCACAACCGTATTACTAGGACAGTACTGAAATCACTCTTGAACAGAAAATAAAGCAGGAAATCAGTAAGGCTGACACAATATTAAAGAACCAGTAAACGGCAGAGACATAACTCAAGCACATATCTGCTGGATTCTGAAGTCTTTTTTAAGATTGTAGTTGGCAAATCCAAAGTCAGAAAAAAAAAAAAAAAAGATTGGTGCTTGCCAGAGGTGGGGGATGGGGAAAATGAGTGAAGGTCGTCAAAAGCAACAAACTTCCAGTGATAGCATAAATCAACCCTGAGGGTGTAATGTACAGCATGGTGAGCTATAATAGTTAATAACACTATACTGTATATTTGAAAGTTGCTAAGAGAGTAGATTTTAAAAGTGTTCATCACAAGAAAAAGAATTGTACTTACATGTTGGATGAATGCTAACTAGACTTATTGTGGTGATCGTTTTACAATATATACAAATTTTCAATTATTATGTTGTATACCTGAAACTAATACAATGTTATGTGTCAATTGTATCTCAATAAAAACTTCAGAGAAATCTTTTATGCTATATTCAGACTTTTTTTTTTTTTAATAGTCACTAGTCAAGTTAAAGAACAAGAGGCATGGGCTGCCTCAAGACATATGTAGTGTTGCTCTTGGGCCTCTGGCTTGAATCTGTAAAACCAGCTTAATTTTTATCTCCACTACTCCTCATTCCACCCCTCTAATGCTTTAGCAGCTGACCAAGTTCCTACAGCCAACTCTGGCCCCAGGCTTGATGCCTTGGGGATATAAGACATCTTGGGTGTTGATACTGGCACCCCAGCATCAAGTCACCCTTGACGCTGATTTGTTGTGACTCTGCGCCCTGGCTCTAGAAACTGGCCTCTCATCTTATTAATTTTTCCTGAGTACCTGCTGGTTCCAGTAATGGCATACTTGCACCCAAATCTGGGTTCCCTGCTTAGTGTTCAAGTTATTATGGGATGGGACCTGACCGTCCTTCTGGGCATTAGAGACTTAAGGGCATTAACTCTTGGTGTGATTTCCTTTCACACCTCTCATGGCTGCCATGAGAAACTCTCATGGCAGAGGTAATGCAACAGTTTGTCTAGACTAAATGAGAAGTAGTAGATTAGATCAGGGCCTGTAGCCTCAGTTGCCTGTTGAGTGATCCATTACCTTTCATTCTCAATGGGATGTAGGCCCTGTGGGAAGTGGAGCTAAGAGAAGAAAGGAGCCCAGGGCAGGCTTGGCATAGCTCACACTTCAGTGAAGTCTGTGTAGGGATATAGAAGAATCGCTCCGGATGGGCAAACTTGTCTGGATGTACTGAGGTGAGGGCTGGGAAGAGCCTCTGAACCAACAGTACCTGCTCCAGGAACCTGAACAGATCGTGGGAGAGTCACAGGGATAACATTTAATTAGCCTGCAGATGGCACTCATTTCTCGGAACAGAGGCTACAGGGGTCAGATCTATACATGCAGAATAAAACAAAGACATTTAATAGAAGATGCAGTTTACTTGAAAATTATCTGAATCTTCCTGGTCCTTCTAAAGAAACTCTTTTCTTAATAAAAATTCTTTTATGGTGTGTTTTATCCTGACAACTACTTTTATTTCTATAGTGTAGAATGATATATCTAAAAGTGCAGGACTTACAGAATTATGACATCCTGGCCTAGGTCACATGGACTGGAAGGTAAAGGTAAGGAAACTGAAGGGACTAAGATTAAACCTTAGTTAAGCAGCAATGACCCCCTCCCCCAACAAATGCTTTTCTAAAATACTACTTTGCTATGTTGATGAAATGAGTCTCCAGGACCTTAGAGCCTCAGACTAGAAACAACTGAAAAGTATACTTTATTAAAATCATTTTAACAATAGCTTACAACTTAAAAAAAAGGAAAAGCAGCACATTTATGACATTAAACGGCCATATTCAGGGTGCAAAAGTTCACTTATGTTGCAAGAACACAGCACAAAATCTAAAAATGCTGCTTTTGAAAGCTCTATTAATTTTGAGTGCAGATGTTTTATTATATACTTTTTTTTGGAGGAGGGGCACAAAGACTCTTAAACATCTGCAAATCCCTTTCTCTAAATTAGTTTCAACTTTGCTGGGAACAGCTGTTGCCTCTGATTTTATATGTATGAACTATAACTATCAAATAATGAAACCATTGTATGTGGCATGTGCAAAGCTTGTAGTGTTTTGGCATATATATATATACATATATATATATATATATATATATATATATATATATATATATATGTTATATAACTATATTACATATAATATACCGGGGGTGCCAAAAAAATGTATACAAGTGGATATTTTTTTAACGTTTCTAAACATTGCTCAAGCAGTAGTTCGCTGTAATCAGAAGTGTCTGGACGCTGATGGTAACCACTTTAAGCACCTCTTGTAATTGCAGAAGTCAAACATGACTTTTATTCATCTTTTTTTACTGGTATAGATTAAGTGTTTCAATTTTAATACAGTTTTTTCCTTTCTTAAAATGTGTGTACATTTTTTTGGCACCCTCTGTAGTTGCATACTAATGTGCATTGACTTTTTCATTACATGTTACTTGAAATAAGTACTCACATTTTATTACTTTAGAATTTAGATTTTATTCTGAAAGGGAAACTACTTCTAGTTCTTAAATGAAATCTCCACATTGCTTTGTTGGTACCAATTACATATGTAATTAACAACCCACTTCTTTCTATCCCCCATGACAAACACCATTGCCTTAGTTATCCAGTTAATTCAGGTCCAGTCTAGCTTTGGATCTAAATAATCTACAAAAAGGACTCCAATTATCCATTTTGTTGAGTTTGTAGAAAGCAAGACAATAAGGTACTTTTAGACAGAAGTTTTATGTCTTTGTGACCAAAAAAAAAAAAAAAATTAAGCAAAAGTGAAACATAACTGCTTAAGTGAAGAAAAAAAATCAGCTCCAAAAAAAAGTTTTCCATTTAAGATTTCCTGCTTAATAACTAAATTGTTTGGACATTTTCGATTTTCACCTTTTAATTTCTAAGATTTTTCAAACCCAACAATAGGGGTAGCAGATGATTTGGTCTAAATATAGCCTAACTATTTAATAGATGGATTGAAAATGAATTAGAATAAGTAGGGCTCACTTGTCAGTTCATCCAACAGACATTTACTGAAAGATGCCTTGCAAAGACCTGGGTATACGATGAAGTAGGCATACATCCTGTTTGTTAAAAAGCTTATCATCTAGTGGGAGTGTCAAGTGCACAAATAAGTAATTGTAGAAGCAGTTTGATATGTGTCACACATCACGTGAGTACCAAGGGGTGTGACCAGCTCTCCTCAGGAGAGGAGTCAGGGGAGCCAGAGAAGGGGCTGTGGTGGCTTAGGCCGGGGCCATACCATCCAGTGCTTTGTAGAGGACAGTGGTCCTACGGGGAGAGATGCTGAGGGGTTTTAAGCAAGAGAGAAAGAAATGTATATATAGATAACATTGATCTCCCACTCTAAGAATAGGTCAGGCAACCTATATCTTGGCTCATGTTTTTACCAATTTTTTAAAAAGCAGAAAACAATAAAATGAAAAAAAATAATGTGATAGATAGCCTCTTGGAATAAGTGGACTATGTCCCTCATAACAGAGATTTTATTACAATGTTTCTTCTATAAAACAAGCTTAGTGAATAATGTTTTGAGCCACCTGTCTTTAAGTATTTGTGGAGATCATAGATAAAGCTGCAAAATGAAACAGCTGCCGTGCAGTGGTTCTGTTTATGGGTTTTATCATTCCCCTGCCTCCATCCCTCCCTCATGGCCACCACCACAACTCCCGTTCATGATCACACACATATGGCTGTTTTCTGTTTCTTGGTTAGATTCTCTCATTAGCTGTCCATTTAGAAGCCATCCTGGCCCATTAATCACCTAGTAGCAGTGACAACTTATATTTGCCCAATTATACATTTTAAAAGCAGTTTAAAAACCACAAAGCCATTTTAGTCACAAAACCACTTATATCAACACGCTAAAACTACAGGAATTCACAATGTTTTACAACTGAACCTTTTGGTCGAATGCTATTTATTAATTTTTCCAAAGACAAAGAATCTCAAATGATCTTGTGTAATATGGCAGATAAAATGAGGATTACCTCTCATATACTACAATAGGAAGGAGGGGTTAAGAGAAAGAACTACCAGTTTCAGACCTAAAGACTAATTTTTTACACATAAGTCAGACGGTTTTCATAGCAGCAAGAAATGCTTCACAAATTTGTGATTTAGGGTTTGTTTATATTTTAGATGTCAAAACTAGTTTCTATTTTCTGCAAGATGTACTTTCATCAAGAATTGAGTGAAATTGATACATTTCCAAATTTGTCAATTTCTAAGTACTTGCAAACTTTACATTCATATTTATGTCATGCTTTTATTGGCAGACAACTATAATCAAGAAAAAGGATTGCCCATAAACTAACAGATGATCATCAAGTACAACATAAGTGTAAGCCAAAGTGAATTTATGACTTTAGTCTCATAGTCTCATATTCTTATCACTTCCTATAATTTTGAGACTTCTTCTTCCAATGAAAACAAAGTTTCTGGGGTCCTTTCCAAGAAAACAGAATTGTTAAAAATACTACAATAAACTGCTGCATAATATTTTAAACGTATGTTTATTAAAAAATTTTTAAAAAGTGAATTTAGGGAATATTTCCCATTTTATCTATTGTAACAGAACACCACTCAAATTTCAGGTTTCCATGAAAGTACCAACAGTGTTTATATGCAGTTGCAATAAAAAGATGGCCCCACAATTACGAAGGAAATGTGGGGTTCATTTTGATCACTTTCCTTCAAAGTCAAGATTCCAAACACCCTTATGCCAAGAGAGAAGTAAAGAGGGAAGGTAATAAGAACCTAAATCTCATGATTTCGTCAATGACTTCTGATGGCTTCATTCTTTCCCACTCTCCCCACTCTCCTATGGTCTCTGTATAACATGCCTTTGATGACCGGGAGAGATGTGAGCTATGGCAATAGATGAAAAAAGACAGAACAAGAAATAAAGTCCCTTCAGAGAAGGAATAACAGCTTTAAATTGGAAAACAGTCTGGGAATGACGTAAACAGTCTATCTTAGTTAGTGGAAACCAGTAATTTAGTATTTTTATGCTTGTTCTAATTTACATATCGAATATGGCTCTTCAAAAAGCATAGGTAGTGATTTCTGTTCTATAGAAAGTAGAAATGTTTGATAAAAGCAGACCAAGCCCTCAGAGCAGAGTCCAGAAGAGTATATTGAACATATTCTAATTTGATCAAGTGATGCGGCTATTTTGCATAAATTGTCTGGATAAGTAGCCTTAATTATTACTTTGGCCTTGCTTTGCTCCTGCTATCAGAACCAAATCTGGAATTTCCAGATTGTCTTTTCTCCTTGTCTGCCAGCATTGGCAGATTGAAAATAAAATTTCTCATAAAAAAAAGGAAAGATAAAATTAAATTTTCCATGGGAAAATTTTCCAGAGTTAAAGATAGCAGAGAATACCCATCAAAGAGACAAACTATAGATAGCCAACAGTTGTATAAAGACCAAGAGTGAATGACATGTGGCTTGAATTGTCTGGACAACTACTTCATTTGGCTACAAAGCCTAGGTCTGAACTATCATTTAATTAAAGTTTTTGATTTTCTTTCAGATTTTAGGGTCCTAAAGAAACCATTTTACTCCTCAAATTATCCATACTTGGTAGATGGCAGAGGTGGAGGCGAGGCAAAATAATAGCTGTTATAAAGATTATTTATATTTGGCTCTATATTATATATATTATTTACTCAGGAAAAAAATTTAAAAATAGCATCAATGTCAGCAGAGCTTTATAATTGAGGCACTCTAAGAAAGAATAACTTTTGCCTCAATTTCAGTTCCAAAATTCACAGGAAAGGTTAATTGGTGCTTAGGTCTGGGAAAAGGTCTGTAATTAGCTTAGTTTCTATGAAGGACCAACAGACAGTGGTCTGGGCTCGGTTCTATGTGATACTCTATGAAGGGCTTGTTTTACATTTAGAAGACAATCTGCACCTTTACCCCTTTCCTGTTTAAGAATACCTTTTGCCTAATCTAATATTAGATTGCATTTCTTGAGTTTATACCTACTGGGAATAAGGGGCATGTGGTGGCAAGTGACAGGTGGAGGGGAGACACGCAACCAATATGCCGTTGCCTGTAATAAAATGCATCATCCATTTCCATTACTATCATTGAAACAAGGAATAAAGAAATATTATTTATGTGGCTCTTGAACAATGGACACAACCTGTAATTAATGGAATCACACTATGAAAATTTCATTGTGAAGAAATGTGATTACAAATTAAAGTGTTCCATATAGCACATGTGTTTGGGTCCTGTATCAGGCACTGCTGCACACCCCAGGTGGAACGGGCACAGGACCCTCCTTTCAGTGAGCACATAGCCTTGCAGGAGAGAAGACACTTCTGCGTTCTCAGACAACAAGCACTTGCCTCTTGGTCTTCGTGTCTTAGCTCAGGCTGTGACTTTGTTTGGATGGAAGGCTCTTCCCCACTTTACTAACTGGAAAACACTTACACATCCTTCAAGGCTCAGCTCAAAGTATTCTTCTGTCATAGGTTTTCTTGAACTTTCCTAAGAGGAAATTTCCTGTTAATTTCCTATTTCTCTATTACAAGGACCGGTTCGAAACACCCTTGTGATGATTCCTCACATTATATTGTAATTATTTGTCTGTGAATTCAGGTTTGGTCATTTCCTGAGCCTGAGCTCTGAAGAGCTATTCATGACTCATTTTAACATCACCTCTAATGTAGTCCAGTGCCTGAAACATGGTAGGTGCTGAAGTAAGTAAGTACCTGCTTTATAAGGTAGAAAGTGCTAAGTATCATCAGAGGAATACAGATTTTTAAGAAATGTTACAGAGGTTCTGTGGCGGGAAAGGAGAACTTCCAGCTTGGAGAAGGACATGGTGATAAGCAGAGCAGGTCAGAGGGCCTTGGGGAACAAACCATTTGAAATAGACTTTGAAGAATGGATGGATTGGATTTGAAACAAGGAAGCAAGAGAAGGGGATTCCCCAAAACAGGGGACATGTGTGTTGTCATTACAACAAATAAATGCAACTGAACTGTTAGTAATCACACAAGAATTTACAGATCCACATCAGTGTTGTTTTTCAAAGCATTACCTTCTGATGTGACTCACTGGCTTAATAAAATGGCTACTACTCTAAACTGTCTTTTAGGATTGCTTTTAGATCGCTTTACAAAAACATACATACCAAACAATCACTCATGCCTTTGTACTCACTCCTTTTGACTGAAAAGAATATTATTTTAATCAATTCCTCTTCAAAGAGGGTCTCAATTGTTTTTGGCCATTTGAAAAGATAAAACTCGCTTCTAAAGAAGGAAGATTTGCTACCACTTAGTATCCTAAAAGGGGTGAGCCAAAGGCTTTACGTGTCACTGTCTTTTCTCACTGGAGAGGGACAGGGAGATGGATGACACTAGTCAGCTATGAATGCGATGACTGGGAGGCCCGTCTCAGGAAGTGTGAGTGTTCCGGAGGAATGCAGGCTCGGAGGCTGGACCCTGTGGCATGGTACCTCAGCGTGAATGAGAACCTGGGGTGCCCAATGTGGCTCCACTCTGAGCTGGGACTGACAGTGAGTTTACTCAGTAAAGTCTCTTCCTCTCTAGGCACCCCAGCTTTGCCTGCACCCTTACATCAAACGTCCTGATTTTCCTAACAGGGGCTGGAGAAGAGAGCGGGCAACAGGATACCCCCAAGTACAGCAATACCTTCAACATTACACATTAAATAATTTTAAATAAGCCCACTTTAAATATTCCCAAGGTGATGGTTTAAATAAATTAGGGATGTATATTAACTTGCTGGCCCTAGCTCGGGTTAGAGAGTTCGAGTTCTTGTTATGAAAATGTTCTAGTAAATGAAATAATCTTGATCGTTAAAGTAGGCAGTTTTAAAAGCAACTACTGTTTTGATTTAGGGAGAGAGATGTAAATACTCTAAAAACATTTATGTATTCTTATCAAGTAAAAATAAAGCTCAAAGGTATTTATGAGATAATAAAAATAGTTCTAAGTATAAATGCTTACTTAGAGCTTCACAGAACAACTAACTTTAAACTATTGTGTATAAAATTGTAATATTTATTTATTTATCTAAAGATTTTTATTAAAGAATAGCTAATATACAACATTATATTAGTTTCAGGGGTACACCATACTTATTCAACATTTATATACCTAAAGAAATGATCACCATGATAAGTTCAGCAACCATCTGACACTGTACCAAGCTATCACAATATTATTGACTATTCTCTACATTGGACATTACACCCCCATAACTTATTTTATGCCTGGAAATTTGGACCACTTATTCCCCTTCACCTTTTCCTCCCTTTTAAAATTTTTCAGTTACGGTTGACATTCAATACTATTTTACATTAATTTCAGGTGTATAGCATTGTGGTTAGATATTTATATAATTTAAGAAGTGATCCCCCTGACTAGTCTAGTACTCACCTGGCACTATGCATAGTTATCACCATATTACTGACTATATTCCCTACGTTTTACTTTACATCCTCATGAGTATTTTGTAACTACCAGTTTGTACTTCCTAATCCCTTCACCTTTTTAATCGCTCACCCCAACAAATCTACTACCCATCTGACACCATAGTTATTACAATTTTATTGACTATATACCTTATGCTATACCCTACATCCCCATGACTACTGTGTAACAACCAATTTATACTTAATTCCTTCCTCTTTTTACTCACCTCAAACCCCCTTGCATTTGGCAACCATCAATATGTTCTCTATATCTATGAGTTTGTTTCTGTTTTCTTTGTTTATTTTGCTCTTTAGATTCCACATAAAAATGAAATCACATTACATCTGTCCTTCTCTATCTGACATACTTCACTCGGCACAATACCCTCCATGTCTATCCATGCTGCCGCAGATGGCAAGAACCCAGTCCCTTCCCTGGCCAAGCAATATTCCATTGTATATATGTACCACCTCTTCTTTATCCATTCTTCCATCGACACACACCCAGGCTGCCTCCACATCTTGGCCATTGTAAACAATGCTGCAACGAACATATAGATGCACATAGCCTCTCAAAGTAGTGTTTGGTTTTCTTCAGATAAATCCCCAGAAGTGGGATTACATGGTCCTTCTTTGTCTCTTATTATAGTCTTTGTTTAAAAGTCTATTTCGTGTGGTATAAGTATTGCTACCTCAAATTTTTTGTTATTGTTGTTGTTTTCTCATTTCCATTTTCTTGAAATATCTTTTTCCATTCCTTTACTTTCTGTCTGTGTGTGTGTCTCTCAATCTGAAGTGAGTCTCTTTTAGGCAACATATGTAAGAGTCTTGTTTTCTTATCCATTCAGCCCTCCTATGTCTTTTGAATGGAGCATTTAATCCATTTACACTTAAAGTAATTGTTGATAGATATGTAGCTATTGTCATTTTATTATTCATAATTTTGATCTTTTTTTTTTTTTTCTTTTCCATCTTAAAGTAGTCCCTCTAACATTCCTTGTAATACTGGTTTGGTGATGATGAACTTCTTTAGTTTTTTTTTTTTTTTTTTTTGTCTTGGAAGCTCTTTATCTGTCCTTCGATGCTAAATCATAGCTTTGCTGAGTAATCTTGGTTCTAGGTCCTTGCTTTTCATCATGTTGAATATTTTGTGCCAATCTCTTCTGGCCTGCATAGTTTCTGTTGAGAAATCAGCTGACGATCTTCTGGGAGCTCCCTTATAAGTTACTAGTTGCTTTTCTCTTGCTACTTTTAGGATTTTCTCTTTGTCTTTAACCTTTGCGATTCTAATTATAATGTGTCTTGGTGTGGGCCTGTTTGCCTTCATCTTGTTTGGGACTCTCTGTGCTACCTGGACTTGTATGTCTAGGTTAAAAAAGTTTTCAGTCATTATTTCTTTAAATAAGTTCTCAATCCCTTGCTTTCTCTCTTTTCCTTCTGGTACCCCTATGATGTGAAGTGTTGTTATGCTTGATTTTGTCCCAGAGGTCTCTTAAACTATCCTCATTTTTTTGGATTCTTTTTTCTTTTTGTTGTTCTGATTGGGTGTTTTCTGCTACGTTGTCATCTAAATTGCTTTTTCAGTCCTCTGCTTCATCTAGTCTGCTGTTGATTCCTTCTAGTGCATTCCTCATTTCAGTTACTGTATTCTTTACTTCTGACTGGTTCTTTTTTATTGTTTCTACATCCCTTTTATATGCTTGCTATCTCTTTGTTGAAGTCCTCACTGAATTCCTTGAGCATCCATATAACCATTGTTTTCAACTTTGTATCTGGTAGGTTGCTTGCCTCCATTTTGTTTGGTTCTTTTACTGGAGTTTTCTCCTGTTCTTTCATTTGGGATGCATTTCTTTGTTTCCTCATTTTGGTTGCTTGTTTGTGTCTATGTATTAGGTAGATCTGCTATGTCTCCCAGTTTTGGCCAGGTAGCCTATGTAGTAGGCACCCTGTGGGACACAGTCTCCATGGTCAACTGCTCCAGGTGCTCCAGGTGTGTCACTTTTGTGGGTTGTGTGCTCTCTTGTTTTAGTTAAACCTTGATTACTACTGGCATGTCAGTGGGTAGCATATACCTGCAGTCTGACTGGTTGTGGGGTTTGGCCACGTCCACAGTCTATGGGCTGCTGTGCATGGTGAGGTGTGGTTACCCCACTGAGTGGAATTCACCCCAGCAGGTTCTGCTGACTGTTGAGACCACCCTTTGTGTGTGCCACTTTGGGGCCTAATTGGGTGGTGTTCTGCTGTGGTCTGAAGCCAAGTTCCAGGTGTGTTGGTTCTGGGGCCTCTTGGGAGGGGTTTTGGTGTAGGCCCAGGTCGCCCACTGCCTGTGACCAGCTGGGGACTACCTGGTAGGAGCAATAAAACGATCTGCAGTTGTTTGTTGCCTGTGCTAACCCTGGAGGTGGGTGGGAGAGGCCTGCTGCGAATCAAGGATGTCTGCCACCAGTTCCGGGCCTGGGGTAGCTCTTCAAAAAGCCAGAACACACCAAAGCCTCCTGCCACCTGCCACTCTTTTAAGGTTCAGCCCCTGATAAAATCTTGTGTGGTACATGAGTTGAGGGAGGCAGGGTCTCAGGGACTCACAAGAGTGGGAAGAGTTGTGGTTACTAGGTTCATGTAGACTCTGGTTTGGTGCCAGTACTGAGCCTGGAGCTACTCAGCAAAAGTTCCAGAGCACATCAAGGCCAGCTGTTGTCCGCCTGGGTCCTGGGGACTCCAATAGCTTTTTTCTTTCCCTACTTTTATTTTTTTTTTTTTTACTTTTTCTTTTTTATTAGTTTCAGGTGTACAAAACAATGTAGTAGCTAGACATTTACACCCCACACAAAGTGATAACCTCCCTCCCTCAATCTACTACCACTCTGATATCGTATGTAGCTGTTACAATTTCATTGACTCTATTCCCTATGTTGTTCTCCACATCCTGTGTGTGTGGAGGAATATATATATATATATATATATATATATATATATATATATATATATGTGTATAATTACAATTGACATTCAATATTATTCAGCTTCATTTTCAGGTGTACAGAGCAGTGGTCAGACATCTACACAATCTGTGAAGTGGTCTCTTTAATAAAACATGTGTCCAATAGTTTTTCAAGAAAGAGTACAATGTGGGTATGGCTTGCTTTTGGCTGAGAAAGTGCTGCTGGAGTTGGGCAAGTTGGGTGGGGTGAGGTCTCAGTGAGTCAGCAGCGCCAAGCAGCAGAGCTCACCAGACAAATCAGATTCAGATTTGACCGTAAGCATAGGGGGAGGGCTCAACACATTAAAGATGATACCTGCCTGCCAGCTACATGGGAGAAGGACCTCCCACAGGGAAATTGAAGTCCTCCGGCCTTCACCCCAAGGCCACACACTTCATTCTGTTCCCCCACATGCCTCTGACCATACCTGAGTTATGGTTCCTCTGCTGGAGCCCAAGGTGAGTGCCTGCAAGTGAGTGAGTTTGTGTGCAGGCCCTTTAAGAGGATGCCTGGGTTTCCTGTAGCCTTCTGTCCCACACAGATGGTCAGAATCCTCATTGTTTTTCACAACCAGATGTTGTGGGGGCTCTTATTCCCAGCACTAGTACTCTGGGCTGGGGAGGCTAGTGAGGGGCTGGGGTCTCTTGCTCCTCTGGGGGGAATTTCTGTGGCTGAGATAACCCTCCTAGTTCTCAACTGCCACATGGAAGTTTGGGGCTAGTTTGTGTCTCTGCCCCTCCTACCAGTCTCTACGTGGCTTCTTCTTTATAGCCTTAATTATAAAACTTCTGATCACCTAGACCTCAGATGGTTCTTCAGGTTGATTGTTCTATAATTTAGTTGTAATTTTAATGTACTCATGGAAGGAAGCAGGCATAGTGTTTATCTACACTGACATTTTGCATCTCCTCTAGAATACTTTTCTGTAGATATTTATGTTTGACCTATAGTTATTCTACTGGAGATATAGTGCAGGTAAAAATAAAATCCACAAATAATCCTCAATCTTGAAAAGGCAAAAATTGAAGCTGTAAGCAGTAATCTATCAAATCAGACAACTGGTCAATAAATAATCAAGAAATCATTATACAAAACCTTCTTACTCTTTAATTCTATAAACGTGCATCTACCTCCAATTCTCCAGAAACCGCTTCCTAAAGGTCACTAATAAAATAGATGATGGCAGCCTTTTCCCAATCCTTACTCAACAATTGTCATAGTTGATAGTGGTAGCTAGTCTATCTTTCTTACAGCTTTGAGACTCTCGACTCTAGTTCTTTTATTTGTCTACTTGACTGATTTACACAATCTTCTAAATAATGGTGTCCCCCAAGGTTTTATTGTCCATTGTATTCTTTTTTTCTATATTCTTGTCTGTTTAACTATCATCTCTAGGTTTCCCCTCCTTCCTTCAATGAATTTCAGACCTGCATTTCACCTGCCTGCCACACCTTTCCACCTCAATGGACGTCTCAACTAAACACAACATGGCAAAAGCTCACATGAATATTTTTCTTGCTCCTTTACTAACCCTTACTATTGATTTCCTTATTTTTATTGATGTTACTATTATTACCCCAGACTTCTGGATTGGAAACTGAGGGTTTAGATTTGCTATCTCTCTCCCTCTCTTTTTGTGTCTCTTCCCTTTATCATCCAACTCAGTGTCCACATCATCTCTTTTTTTTGTATTGCCTTTGTTACACTCTAGGTCACATACAAATTACCCCACCCCTAACCATCCTCAAGTCTCCTAACATATACGAGGACTTCTAATCTCTTCCATTTTCCATCTGTCTCACACAACTCCTAATCATTATTTATAGTGTGCAACTTTCTGCTCAAAAATCTATGGAGAAGGAAAAAAACTCCCTGCACACCACATACAGACCAATCTTCTTAAGATAACAAATAAGGATTTCACCATCTGGCCTCAATTTGCCTTTCTGGTCTCACCTCTTGCCACATTCAGCTCTGGAAAACTACCAGCTTTTCTCTCAAAATACTCTGTTCATGTCCTTTGTACACGTGCTGAATTCTCTGCTAAGAATTGCCCTTTCCTTTACTGTCTGCCCAGGGAACTCCTACTCATCTTTCAAGACCCAAATGAAATGTCAGCCCCTTTGCTGCCCTTGCCCACCCAGGAGTCTAATTAGCAAGGTTTATTTCCAACATAGCCTTGTATTGCTATTTATTTTTGTATCATAATTAAAACTTTCTACTTGATTGCAGAAACTATAGCATACATATAATACCTGGTATGTGCTCTATACATGGTGGGTCGCAATAAATAGTTACTAAATAAATGAATTATTAAATAAATGAATGAGTGAAAATGAATGATCTCCATTGAGTCTCCCTCAAGTTGGATTCCTTTGGTCCAACTTGAATACACTAGAGCAGTGCTTTTCAAGCTTTAAAATGCATATAAATCACCTAGGGAAATCTTGTTAAAATGCAGGATTCGATTCAGGTGGTCGGGGGTGGGGCCTGAGATTCTGCGTTTCTAACAAGTTTCCAGATTGCTGCAGGCCCAAGAGCCACACTGCACTACAGGACTGGGTGTCCCGCCATGCTTTCATGGTCTATACTACTCCTTATGCTTTGGGTTTACCTGTAGCATACTACTTGCCCTATTCTGTCATGTTGTATTGTTATATTGTCTTCAGGTAAAATGTGAGTTTTAGTGAACAGAAACTATGTCTACTCTGTTATATATCCATCATTGTATTCTCAGCACCTTGCCCTGAATCTGGGGCATAGTAGGTGTTTAAGCATTGTTTAATTACGTAGTCTCTTCAAGATGAACTCACAGCCATGTCCAACTTAACTCCATTATCTGTGTATTTGGAGCTCATCTGTTAGTCAATGACACTAACTAACTCCCTCTGAGCAGCCTGGATCTCTTACATAGGAGAACAAAAGAAATTGGCCACCCAAAGCCCCTAAAGGGAGCTAAAAACCCGAGTGCAATTAAGCAGACTGAATGCAGCTGTGGTCAGGTAGACTGATGAGTGCCACTCTCTCTAGCCATACAGGAGATCAGCTGACACACCATCCGAGGCTTTATCCGTTCACTTCAATAAATCTAAGGCATAGGCTTGGGACAAGTTTAAACTATTGTGTGTAAAAAGCTTGTATCACATGTACCTTGGACTTTTTCTGAAATAAATGTTTGTATACTCTGTCAAAAAATAGGAAAAATGATTATTAAATTTTTTCTTTAAAAATACATAAAATAATTCTGTTTTAAGTTGTAAATGAAAATTTAGATGTCAAATATTTGAGTTTTTGGTTGTTAAATCAAGAGGAAGCCAGAGAGGTCAGAAGATTTGAAAATTTCAAGGCATACATGTTTAATGACACGCTACAGTGTCTACATTACTTATAATAAGTCAGAATACCCTTTGGCTGCATTTTAATTTAATCACAAGCAAACTTAAATGTTTGCCTTGTTAATGGACATTTGGCCTTTACATTGAGAAATAGCCTGAAAAGAAATGTCTACTTGGAGGAAAAGGAGTGATCTAAAGTGTCTTGTTTGGAGAAAAATAAAACCCCACCTTGTCTATAACTGTAACCATTTCTAACTATTTGCAATTTCTGAAGGTTCGGGGGAGATTAGGATAGAAGACAATTGGCACATACGATAGATTTTTAAAATCCCCATTATTAACAGAAAGAATTACATCATTGTTACAAAAGACACTATATACATTCATTGATATGCATTTGTATTCTACTCTACAAATAATTATACCCTGGTTGTTTCCAAAGCTAAAGCAATGCAGAAAGACACATGAAGGAACAAGAATCTGTCAATGAGTTTAATACCCGTAAGTTAAGAAAACAACCACATTTTATCTTATTTATGAAATTCTTTTCATGACCCTTTCCTGGTCAGATCCACACAGAACAGATTAATAGTTGGAATGTTGATCTAGACCATTCATAGAAAAAAATCATTTTATGTCAATAATTATAAGTGTAAAAATTAGGCCTTAGTCTTTTAGCTTTAGTTATCTGATTTGCAGGAACTACCAATGAATATTATAAATCTGACAAACTGCAAGGGATAATAAATAACAGTGTCTCTGTTGGGTTCCTGCCAAAAGACCAATTTATTCTACAAAGTACATTTGAGACCTAATGCTGAGAAAACTATGTAAATTAACATGGAAAAGCATTCCCAATAATTAAACTAACTCAAAACTACAAGAAGTTTCTGGTAGTCCTTTAGTCCTTTAGTCCATGGTCATATTGAAGAAAAACTGACTGGAATGAGACGATTCCATTGGCCACAGTAAATGTAACAAGAAATTCCAGACAGATTACTCCACAGCTGCTTCCCCCAAACACACACCCCCATCTCCATGCCAGCACACACACACACACACACACACACACACACCTTCTCACCAATCACTGTCCTGAAATATCGCTAGCCTGAAAGTTTTACATTTCGCTGTGACAACTAAAGGGAGCAACAGTTGTCTAACACAGCTGCAGTCTGAACGCAAAGGTTAGGAGGTGGGAGTAGTCAAATACAGTTCCAAGTGCTAACTCAGGGGGAATGATTCTTTCCTAGAGCGATGTACCCTTGGGAACTCAGAGTCTCCAGCAACATGCAATTGGTCACTAAAAACCCCATAGAGCGCAAATCTCAAAATCCAATTTGAAAAAAGAAAATGTTACTTAAAATAAGTGAAATGTAGATTTTTATATTAACAACTATAATTTTAAAAAGAATATTTTGTAATAGTTTTTTTTATAACCTCAAAATCTCAAATCTTAGAAGAAGAGGACAAAAACATTAGAAAATACGTTTCTATGAATATGTCTTAAAGCTTATCAAACGATTCTGTACCTATGATGTTACTTCTGAACTAACATTTTCTTACCATAATCATTCCTCATTTTTTACATCTGGCCAAAACTTTATAGTACCAGTCTGCCATTAAAGAGATGAAGTAGATGTTCTTAGAGTGATTACCATTTTGAATACAATTTCCTGTAGAATAGTATGTTAGGTTGCCACAAGTTTTTTGTGGTGCATGTAGAGTATTGCATGGACTGTCCATTAAGATGGAATGTGATTCTTAAAACTTCTGAATATTGTGGTATCAAAGAACACAAACACCACATCTTTCTACATTCTTTTAGGATCCTTATCATTTTATACATACATACTTTTTACATCGTTGTGATCAGTGAGCAAATAAATGAAATTATTTTCTTTTTTTTTCCTTCCCAAATTCCATTTAATCAGATAATTCTAAGAGTCCTTTTCCTTTTCTTTGCAAGAATGCTGTGATTCTAGCTATAATTGTTTATCATTCATTTTGCTGGCTTGTCAACCAACCATAGTAAGTAAGGAGAAATTAGTTTGATTTATGCTGTGGATTGTTTTGGAATCTTTTAAATAGTTTTTTATACTTTAAATAGAAATTTAGATTTAAAATTAAAACTACAATTTTTATAATATACTTTTAAATAGTTTTTTTTTACCCCAACTCTTAAAAGAGGACAAAAATATCAGGAAATATGTTTCTATTCATATGTTTTAAAGCTTGTCAAAAGATTCTGTACATATGACGTTATCTCTGAACCAACATTTTCTTACAATACTCATTCCTCACTTTTAATATCTGACCAAAACGTGATCATACTACTTTTTCATTAAGCAGTGAAGTAGATGCTCTGCTTTATAATGCTTATCATTTTGAATAGAATTTTTCCACAGCATGACATGTGCTCAATAAATAATAGCTGTCATTATTATTATGGCAATGCTGCCCAATGCATGCTCTAAGGGTCATTTATGTTTTGTATAACTATAACATTTATTTCTTATAACATGTTTTTCAAAATGTGGGATGTGACCCATTAGTGGCTTGTGAAATCAATTTCGTG
Source organism: Rhinolophus sinicus (assembly GCF_036562045.2). Classification (NCBI taxonomy): domain Eukaryota; kingdom Metazoa; phylum Chordata; class Mammalia; order Chiroptera; family Rhinolophidae; genus Rhinolophus; species Rhinolophus sinicus. Next base: position 62,167,625 of record NC_133756.1, read on the forward strand.
GGTCTCAGCCAGAATTTTATAAAAAGTGAAATAAAATAGAAAAGAAAACATCTGAATGCATTTCATGTGGTGAGATAAAATACTGTTTTGTGAAACTTGTTTTAGTATTGTGGGTAGGATATATGTGTGGATAAAATGTACTTCTTACTATGGATTGTCTTAAAAGTTTGAAAGTCACTATTAAAGGCATATATTTGTAATGAACATAATGGAAATATAAGTATTCACTCTAGAACAAAGGAAAACAACCACATTTATTTTTCTATAATTAATAATCAATTTTTTATATTCAAAACACAATTACTCAGCTCTGTATATTGCATTAAAAGTATTCAAGCCATTTAAAAATAATTTTCTATTCATTTTCCATGGGCACCATTAGAGAATTAATAGGCTAGCATTTGTTGACATGATTATTTTCCACAAATGGATTCTCATTTGTTTTCCATTTATCTACCATGAAATAATAATATATCCAAAGACTTTTGATGCTTACTTTGTTATTCTCTCATGATGATCTACCTCCATGGTGAACATGTGATAATTCTCCTTGATGACAAATTGATTTATTACAAAACAGCATCTCATTGGAAATGTATGAAAAATAATTCCAATTAGTCTACACAAACACCCACCCATATCCACACATACCCTCTGTATTAAACCCCTTCAAATGTTTATGAACTCTCTTCTCAGAAATCATAATATTGTAGGCAAAAGGAAAATAATCAACTTAGTTGTTGTGTCTTGCACTGTGCATTTCAACTTATGGAAAAAATAGGCAAAGTAGAAAATAAAAAGAAGAGTCAGTCTTTAGGGGTCAATGTTAACTTTTGTACAAGTATTGGGGAACAAATGCAAACATCCCACACTCCCATGAAAAATCACAAACTCTGCCTTGGTGTTAAGCCAATTGTATTGACATCAACATTCAGAACAAGGGTTAGGTGCTGGAGTAAGGCTATCAGGAGAGTGTGAGTTCTACCCTTGAACAGAATTCACAAATATGAAACACACTAGTTCATCTTCTCAGTGCTTACTGTGACCAGAGAAAGGTAATATTCATTTCTAATGGAAGGGATTTTTCCATAAGAAGCTCTTCCCAAACAAGTATGCAGTCTTAAAAGGGCAAGGAAAATTCTAAGAGACCCCTAATTCACAATTTAGTCCAAACTATTTACTGAGTACCAGATACTGTGCTAGGAGCTGAAGACAGAGATGAGTTTCCAGTAGAGGGAGAGAGCTCCAAAAGCACATAAAAATTTATAATTCTATATGCTAAGGGCTATGACTGAGGTATACTAACGCTTTGAAGGAGACAGGGAGGAGGGCCATTCCAGATGGTGAGCTGATGGAGATCAATGGAAATTTCTTAAAGAGGTAGTGATGAAGCTGACAAGAGGAAGGGGTGCTTTTCCCAGGGAACGCAGATCATGCAGCATGATATTTGTTTGGGACATTGCAATAAAGGCTAAACCATATGAAATTTGAAAAATTTGAAACAACAACAAAATTGGATTTGGTTCGACCTAAGCATTGCATGTGTTCAGGATTCCATAAGTAGTGTGGCAGTGCTGGGTAGAAGTAAGACAAGGGAAGATAGGAGAGAAGGCTGAAGAAGAGGACAAAGGTCAGATCAATGTCTCACGTGGGAATTCAAGTGGCAACAGACACAGGCTGAGAAAAATCTAGGACTAGAATATCACACAAAGTACTAGAATTGCCTAAGCGTTCAAAAATATTCAACAAACCTTAAAACACCAAAAGTGAAATAAAAAACATTAAAAAAAGACATTTTATTCATTATTCTGTCTTCTTAAAATAATAATTTCAAAACGTCCTATAGCCTTCAATTTTTATCACAGTTTCTTAATGTACTCGTATATGTCATTTTAATATTCAAACTTCTGCACTCTATCACTTAGCTGACTAGTAAATCATTTCCCATGTAATTATTATATTATTTTTAATGGCTGTAGATTGTTTCATTGTGTTCTTACCATTGACAACTTAATCATTTTCTTTCTGTATGTCATGTAGGCAGTTTCCACATTTCCCTATGACAAATGACATTTTCATAAATGGTTTCTACTTATATGTGTATTTCATCTTATGCTTTCCTTGAAGTAAATTCTAAAGTGTAAGATTATTAGGCTACCGGGAAAGAATATTTTTATGGTGTTTTGTTACCCAGGTGGAAGAGGACTTGGTACTTACTGTTTTGCTCCAGGTAAGGCCTGTAGTGTGGTGTTCCTTGATGTAGGCTTGAAGCTCACTCCAAATGTTCAAATATGACTTCACCCAATCCACATGGCGCAAATCGCTTTGTTATAAAAAAGAGAGGTGTTAGGATCTAAAACAAACTTTAAAAAAAAATTGGGGGTGGGGGGCATATGGTAATCCAGTAACTAAGGCTCCATATGACTCTGGAGCAATCGTCTTTCTAGTCCAGTCACCGTGAACCAATTCCAAAGAGAACCTTGCAAGGAAGGTGGTCCAGGTCTCTGCTGAGAATGCTGAATGCCCTGATCACCAGTTGCAGAACAGAGAGGTTCACAAAGGAGAACCCCACAGAACCAAACCAATTTGGGCTATGTGTCCTCATGTCACCTCTCATGGGGAGATGAAGGTGGAGTGGAGGCCGTTTCTTTCTGTATTGTTTCTGATGCAAAATGAAAAACAATGTGCTTTCAGGAAGGAGAATGGTATTAAAAAGAAAAAATGTTCTTCGGTTTGTTTTCTAATGATTTGGTTGAATTATTCAGTTGTAACCACTTTAGAGAATTTTAGACTGGCAAGGAAGTTTTAAGAAAAACGCTTTCCTAGAAATGGATAGCATTAATACTTCTTAAGGGATATTCACGTAAATTACCTTTATTTGATAATCATAATGACTATGCAAGCTAGGCAGCATATTATCAGTATTTTTAGCCCAATTTTACTCAACCAAGATATAATAAAATGCTTACCTTTCATAACAGGATTAACATATAGGATTGAGAACAACTGTTAACAAATATTAAACTTATGATAGGCAAAAACAGTTGCATTTCCTTTGGAAAATTTTCACCTACTTGTACACATTTTTTTCACTTTGAATGAAATAGTAGTAAATAATAAAATAATGAAATATCAGTCAACAAAATTTTAATCATGAACCTGGGTCATTAATCTGAAGACAATCACTAAAGGAAATCTTTATTATTAAAACTCTTGTCAATAATTACTTTTCTCTGGAGATATTTTGTTTTGTTGTCTTTGAAAAAGCTCCAAGTACCACCAGTTTAGAATCCCATTATATTAAGTCATGCCATTTAAGAAAAGTGAAATGGGAGAACTGAAGTCATAATTATTCACCTCTTTAAGAGGAATAAAACCATGAGTGTGGTTTTATTCTACATTTTTATATTTGCTGATTATATGAAACAAATTTGTGAAAAATCTCACCATCACTTTCTCTCACTTTCCCAGTTAAAATCCAAAAGGCTAAGTGTGGGTCATAGATCTCTCACATCAGTTTCCTTATCCTATGAGGTTTTCTGAGGGTCTCAGTATAGAGCCCTGAACATATATAACTGCTATTATTAGAGCACTAAAATCATTTCAAAATGAATTACACATATATTTCTATATGTAGTTATTTAATACATATATGTCCATATGTACATATGTATATGTTCATACAATACACACATATGACTGTAGGCATTATAGAAATAGCAGTCTGTGTGTTCAATATACTTCCTATTAAAAAATGTAACAAGCAATGAAGTCCAGATATGCGTAGTCAAATTCATTTTCCTTTTACCTATCACAGTATGATTTTTTACTTGAAAACATTTCTAGCAAAACTTGTAATAAGGAATAACAATATGGCATCTTTTAGCCTGAAGTTGGTCTCTGAGAAAACACATTGAGCAGGACCCAACTACACTTCAGGAGCTGCAAACCCATCCTCAGTTTTCACTTACCCTGGAAGAAGCTATGGGAAGTGCATGTGACTATAATGATTATGACTCAGAGAAGCCAAACCTCCATAAAGTCAAAATAATTAACGGAGTCTACTCATTTATTGAAAAAGAGCCAAACAACCAGTCAAGCCAGTCATAAGGGCTGCACAGATGCGGACTCCACTGTTCATAGTCCTTGTGTTTAAACCACAAAGAAGCCTGACTCAACTCCTTTACCCACAGGCCTGTCTGCCCACAGGCAGCAATGAGTGGCACAGACTGCAGTGTCCTGCAGCCAGCACTGAGCTCTCAGAGTGAGGCACAGCTGGCGTGATGCACTGATAAATGGGTGTTAAATGAGTGCTGTGCGGTATTCTGCTTCTGTCAGGTGCCACCCCTGGAAGCCAAGTGGTGGCTTAGGACTGGTCTGACTACTTCTGGAAGCGAAGTGAATGAATCCGCACTTGTAGCTGCGTTTCCCAGCATATTCCACAGTCTTCAGGTGGTCCATTAAGTATAATTGAGTTGTCCTTGATACTGCCAGGAGTACGTTTTCTACTCAATAGTTGACATGGAGGGACAAATACTGGATCTACTTGTGTGTGTACAAAAACGCGGACAACCACAATCCTACTTGCTATGCTTCCACATGGAAGGGATCACTCATACCTATGGCCCCAACATAACCTCGAGTAGGGACTGGGAGGAGAAAGGAGCTGATGACCTGAGATAAAAACAAAAATGGCCTTCAAGCGTGATATGAAAAAAAGTAGAGGCTTATGGGATGCCTAAGGTGTCCTGAATGGGCATGTATAGGTGCGTGTCTGTGCATCCTGAAAAAAAACTAAGTAGAGAAGATTTTTTATGGTGTGGAAGTCACTGTGGGTGAATGTTCATGCCAATACTTTTATGCCCAGGTTTCATAACTTACATTTGTTCTTTCCTGAACTGTTATTTTTATGTAAGAGTGGCTGTCTTACAATTCTGATGCTTTTTCTCATTCATATTGCACAATTCTATAGACTAATCCAACATGGCAACATTTGGAGTTGTATCATTGGACACAGTTGCCTCAACCATAGACCTCTGGGTGCAGGAAGTGTGTTACTGGGTATACTTGTCTTCACCAAAGTTCCTTCAGGGTGAAAGAGGAAAGAGGCATGCTGATATCTCCTAAAGCTGCCCTTCTTAAAAGCTACAAGACCTGTTTTGCTAACATGGAATGACTAAACTCTATGAAAGGAATTTAAGAGACATTTTCCTGGATATTCATGTCTAGCATCTCTCCATTTGGTCCCATTTTCAATTCTAATCCCATTTGAAGTCTCTCTAGGATCAATTATTTGTGCTGTAGAACACAATGACTTTTTAAAGCTGGTTCTTCTAGCAGGCAGAATCCCTTGATTCAGACTCACCTGTACTCCCAACAGCCCTGTGAATGGCTGTTATAACTGTCTCTCTGTCCACTGCAATTGTATTTCATCTTAACACACTCTCTCTTCTCACTTGTTTGTCTCATCTCATTTCCGTACTTCATTTCCTGATTCCTCCTTTCTTCTCTCTGCTCACCCACCAATTCTATTTTGACAATGGTAAAGTTTTGTGACCATATAGGGCTGGTCCATCACAAACCATCACAGAGCTCTCTCATTATTGTGCGAATATGTAATAGATAACATGCATTCAAGTGGAGAGAGTTTATTCAATTAGGAGAGAATTGGGGCAGACTTTCTAAAACTCATGTATTATCTGGATAACAGATTTCACTTTCCACTTTGCTTTACCTGCAAAGATAGGATTTTTTGTTTAACACTTGTAAACTAGTTAAGAGTCTTTGAAAGAAATCATTAATGAACTATATTAAAATTTAGGAACAAATGTCTAATAAGCAATCAACTGAAATTTTGGTTGGTAAAAGAAGGTACATACCTGTGTTTGTAGTCCTTTAAAACCCTGTTAGTGTAAAAGGTGGCAGCATCATTCATCTCCTTGACATAAGGACCGGGTTTGGGAGACTGAGAGAACGGGACCATCACCCAAGCATAGAAAAAAAAACAAAAACAGAGAGAATAAGAAAGAAAATGCCCTAAAGAAGAAGAAAAGCAATGGAGATGTTTACTCAAAAGCTAGAGGCAAATTTTGCTCTGTAAAGATCGATCAAACACTTTCCACATCTTAGAACACAGAGCACTGAACTTCGAATAGGGTAAGAAAGAGCTGATGCCATCAGCCTGCCCAGAATCTTCCTTCAGTGTAACAGACAAAAGACAAAGGAGCCTGAAGGTAGCTATGGATTCTCTTAAATACTCCCAAAGTGTGACGAGGTACAAGGGCAACCCTGCATCTGGACTCACCACAGCTATCCACCCCAGAGCAGGGATGCTTTCACTGACAGCCGATAGATGGTTAAACATTGCACTGCCCCGATTCCTTTCTCTGAAAGTTTGGATTTCTTGAATCTTCTCCGATATTGGTTTCAGAAGTGCAGCCACGTCATGCTGTAAGCAAACATTGGAACTGTTACTGAAAACAGAACTGAAGTAGACACCTCCCTCCATGTTGGCCTAAGGGGGCGTACTCAGGATTTGCCATTTGTTGGGGCTTTCCGAATAGAATGGATTTTGTTTTGTTTTGTTTTGTTATGGTAAGACTGTATTTTCATTCTCAGAAGTATGAAAATTGCACTTAGTTTTAACATTATTAATGCTGTCTCCCAGGACATGGAAAATCCCCCAGCATATGATACAGCCCCTGTTGTAGAGAATCCTGCATAGAACAAACTGAAATCGAGTATGGATCAGTTATATTTTCAAATGGCATTCAAAGATCACACGCTGCAATAACACAGGTCTAAAATCAGGGTGGGTGAGAGGTTAGTAAAAGGTTATCTTCCTATTCCTGTGGGAAAATGATATGTGGGAGGGTCCTTGCTTTTTCCAGAGTTACCATAATCCATATGAAAAAGTGGAAACCGTTCATGGAGGCTCTTTTTAAGAAAATGTGATGGCTTATGATATTTACAGTTACCTTCCTCTGGTTTGACTTTCTACAATGCCCGGGTCAGCTTGGCTGATGACTACTGATCACTCTCTTCTGATTAATTCAATAATTGACCTCTCTAGCTATACAAAAAGGACTTTCAAAATTGTGTGAGCTGAGTTATGAAGTATCACAAAGATAGGTGCTTGTAATATCTCCCCATCCACCCTCTTAGCATTCTCTACTTTCTTTGGTTTTGAAGAGCAGATATAAGGGTTACCTAATTGTGTGTGTATGTGTGTGTGTGTATATGTGTGTGTACGCTCCAAAGAAATAGCAACAGTCTTGTACTCCAGTTTTGTAAAACCAGTTGAAGAGGCTTTAACAGTACTTTACTAAATCTTGTTTGCAGGAAATAAAAAAAGCCCCTTAAAGCTCTTCAAGTTCTCTAATCAAGACTTCAGAGCAAAGGTTCCAGCGCTGGCTACATATTGAAATCACCCGTGAGCTTTCAAAAACAGAAGCCTGGGTCCTACCCCCAGAAAATCTGATTCAATTGGTCTGGAGGTGACCTGGGTTGGGGGACCCCAGGTGTAGAGTTTAATCACTGCTGTGGTGGTAGCTTAACACCCCCAAAGTAATTTCTACCAGGGGCAGCAAACCACTAGGGAAAAATTATGTTCAGCTGCAGCAGCTTCCAGACCTCGCTTCTCCTTCTTGACCCTTATATATACTCTCCCCTAAAAGAAATGTTGTTTGTAAGGGCTTTGGTATTAGAATAACCTTAGTTCAAATCTCAGCTCTGCCACTTCCTACTGTGTTTCCCCCAAAATAAGACCTAACCAGAAAAATAAGCCCTAGCATGATTTTTCAGGATGACATCCCCTGAACATAAGCCCTAATGCATCTTTTGGAGCAAAAATTAATATAAGACCCGGTCTTATTTTTGGGGAAACATGGTACATATGGGGCCTTGAGCAAATTACATATCAGAGCCTTGGTCTCTCATGTGTAAATCTGAGATAATAATACTTACTGCCTTTAAGGAGATATGGCACTTTAAACCTCTGGCATATTAAACATGCGAGGTACACAACAGGTGGAAGTGATTATTATTATTATTATGAAATTAGCCCAGACTGAAGATAAAAAGGATGTCTCCTGTAATGTGTGATATTCATTTGTTTCAAATAGGTGACTATGTATTTTTTCAATTTTTAAAATTTTCAATTACACCTGATATTCAATATTATATTAGTTTCAGGTATATAGCATTGTGGTTAGACACTTCTATAATTTACGAAGTAATCCCCCCAATAAATCTAGTACCCACTGACACCATACATAGTCATTACAATATTATTGACTATATTCCCTATGCTGTACTTTACACCTCCATGAATATTTTGTAACTGCCAATTTGTACTTCTTAATCCCTTCACCTTTTTCACCCAGACCTCCAACCCTTCTCCTATCTGGCAACTATCAGTTTGCTCTCCGTATCTGTGGTTTTGTTTCTGTTTTGTTTGTTGATTTTGTTTTTTAGATTCCACATATAAATGAAATTGTGTGGTATTTGCTTTTCTCTGTCTGTCTTACTTCACTTGGCATAAGAACCTCTAGGTCCATCCATGTTGTCGCAAATGATAAGATTTCATTTTTTTATGCCTGAGAAATATTCTATTGTATATATGTACCACTTCTTCTTTATTCTTTCCTCTATCAATGGACAGTTAGGTTGCTTCCACATCTTGGCTATTATAAATAATGCTGCAATGAACATACCTTTTTGAATTAGTGAAATCTTTTGGATTTCTTCGGATAAATACCCAGAACTGGGATTGCTGGGTCATACGGTAGTTCTATTTTTATTTTTTTGAGGAACTTCCATACTGTTTTCCATAGTGGCTGCACTAATTTGCAATCCCACCCACAGTGCACAAGGGTTCCCTTTTCTTCACATCCTCGCCAACACTTGTTGTTCGATTTATTGGTGATAGCCATTCTGACAGGTGTGAGGTGGTATCTCATTGTGGTTTTTATTTGCATTTCTCTGATGATGATGACTGTGTACTTAAGAAAAGAGAGGCCCCAAATAAAATCCATGTAGGCTAACACGATATTAGGATTACAGGAGTCTAAATTGCGTCATCTAGTTCAGCTTTTGACAGACTGAATCGAGTAGGTCACAATCAGTATTTTAAAAAATACAAGAGGAAATATTAGAGGACATTCACATGTAGTAAGGGTGGGTATTTTATGAACACTTGTTTCAGTTATGTAGTATGTGCGTGGACACGCGTGTGTGTATACTGGGCTGCAAAATAAAATGTATATCTTATTATGAATTTCAGTCTAGAAGTTTGGGACATGTGGATTTAATCCAATTCTCTCCTTTTTCATAATTGGAATACAAGCTCAGGCAGATTACTAAATCAAGATCGGCTACCAAATGTTAGTAGAGCTGGAGCTAGAACCCAAGACAGAGAAGTTGTGACACCCCAAGGCACTTCTCTATATTGGATACTAATAAAATTACAGTTAGCTCTCTATACACAGGTTTGTTTTCTGTCAACAAGACTAGGGAAAGGTATTGTGAAGAGATTAAGGGCTCAGGTCTGGAATGAGAATACTCGGGTTCAAGTCCTTGCTATCCAGTATGCCCACTGACTGTAGGACTTTCCACAAATTACCAAAGGTATCTACCATTCCATGACCTCATCTGCAAAACAATGTCGATAATGGTACCCACTTCCCAGGGCTGTTGTGAGGAGTAAAGGAGCGAACAGGTCCATACTTCATACACAGTTAGGCACATGTGGGTGCTCAACAAATGGTAGGTGATCTCCAAGGTAAGTGCCAGTTAAAAACTCCCTTAATGACCAGATGCACTGACCAGCTCTTTCCTGTCACTCATATGCAAACACAACGAGAGCAACTTCCTAACTGAGATATGCAGATAGATGGACAGAGGCATGTTTTCATTTGGGAGAAACAAAAAGAAATACTATAGGGTAAGAAAGCAAGGTGTTCTCCAAGTTCTCAGTGGATCTTTTAATTCTTCCATATTGAAGAAGGGAAAACCAAAAAAAGTTGCGCCAGAAGCTAGCCAGCTCTTGTGAAAAATTCATGAATACCTTTCCACCTTCTCACTCTCCCTTCTGACCGTTACAAAGAAAAAATCTTATAGATTTGGCATGAAGACCCTGAATCAGGGTTGTTAATGGGCTGAATTATGTCCTTCCCAAATTCATAGGCTGACGTCCTAATCCCTGGTACCTCAGAATGTGACTGTATTTGGAGACAGGGCCTTTCAAGAAGTAACTAAGTTAAAATAAGGTCATTAGGGTAGACCCTAACCCATGATGACCGGTGTCCTTATATGAAGAGGAGATTGGGACACAGACAGGTACAGAGGGAAGACACTGGGGGAAGGGAGACGTTGGCATCTACAAGGAGAGAGGCTTCAGGAAAAACAAATCCAGAATTGTGTAAAAACACAGTTCTGTTGTTTAAGGCCCCCCATCTGTGGTACTTTGTTCTGGCAGCCTGAGTAAAGTAATATATGGCTGAAATGGCACTACAGGAAAAGCCAACAACTACCCCAAACCTTCAACAACAACCAAACAAACAAAAACCCTCTAAACTCCCTGCCTCAAACTCAACTATGCCATGCCTGTTTGTAATGGTTGCTAAAAGTCAGGTTTAATTCCTCTCCCAGGAATCTTTAGAAGGCAAACACTACCCTCTTCGTGGGACTATTTTTATACCAAATTCAACACCCAATCAAAGGTGTATTACCAGTTTTCCCAGAAGGCAGCTGATTTTCAATTTTGGAAAAACTACTAAAAAGCATCCTAATTTTCTCCAACAATTTGCTAAGCCATAATATTCTTCATGTGATGACATTTTTGAGAAAGGCCAGAATATATGAATTGTTGGTGAAACCTGGCCTATTGCCCCAAAGGAAAAAAGAACCAGAAACTGTGTATTTACAATGTTAGATAGATTTATTAAGGACATCTTTGTTTATTTCTAACTTCCCAAGAACAAACTCTAAAGTCCAAGGAGACAGAGTATTCTTGAAAATATTTTATACTGGTTATCTGATGAAAGCATTATAAAGATTGAGCAAGTTTCCTTCTGCCTTAGTTTGGCAATTGTGTGAAGAATTGTCTTCATTAAAAAAAAAAAAAAAAGCAATACCGAGAGAACTAAGTTCAACTGCTATTTGCACAACCCTAATAAACAGTACAGCTTTTATTTTGTTCCAATAGATTTCTCCTGCAATTTAAAATAGGCTTACATTCTCCAGCTCATCCTGAACTTTCACAGCTGGAATCAAAAACAGAGAGTGAACATTAGAGTTATGGTGTGATTTCCATCAAGGCCGTCTGTGTGGGATGTGAGACAAAAAGTCATTCCAAAGCACTCTAGCAAAAGCAATTGGGGGAGACTATTAGTTTGAGGTACTTATACTTATCTAAGTATCAAGCATATATTAGGCATACTCAACAAATACAGGTTGCGTTACATCGTTGTCAATTAACATTGCAAAAGGTCTTTCCACTGATAGAAGGAGATGTATTGAAGAGACACCCTGGGTTTTGTCAATGGTCGTGGCTCCTCAGACACATCCAGAAGCTAACGTGCTTTGGAATGACTTAAACTCTCTCAAGGTTACATAGCTCTCACTCAGATTATTTTTTTTTTAACTTATCACTCATGTTTCTTTTGTTCTGAGAGATGTTTCCCTGAAAGAAAATAATTTTTCAAGGCTCATGTGAAGATTAGCTGAAACATCTCCCCTGCCCTTCCCTGGGTTTCCGTGGCTTTAACAGAAGGTGAAAAAAAGCCAAAACGAAGGAGATCTATGCCCAAACTGCAAGGTTCAGCAAATGTTTCCAACGGCTATTTTCGTTTGATGGGACTGTACTTTGGAGCATATTTCAGGACTTTCTGACATTAGTTTCTGCTTTAAAGTTGAAGAATTGAGACCCATTATCAGCTTCATCTCAGTTTAACTCCAGAAATAATTGTTTTGCAGAAAGTAAAATTAAAGAGCTTTATCAGCAAGCTTTGGAGAAACTTTACCCAAAAAGGAAAACCAAATTCCCACTCATGCTGTTTTGTAAGGGATGGAACAAACCCTGGGAGTTTGACCTCAAAGATGTGTCATTGAGTAAAATGAAATAAGCCTGTTATTTCTGGAATCCAGGGTTTTTGTGTGGTTTTGCATTAGGTAGAAAATGGATCAATCATTTGTTATTTCTTTTTAAGTCATTTCTTTTGATGATTATAAAATTAATACTCTTTGTGAAAATTAATGCTCTTTGTGAAACATTGGAAAATACAGATGGGAAACATAAGTAAACAATAAACATTCTTAATTCCACCACATACAGAGAAGCACTGCTAAACGATTTTTTTCTTGCAGATATAATTATTAGAGATATCTTCAAAAATAACATAATTGATTTTAAAATAACAGTTATTAAGACCATAAAGAATGGTCCTAAGAGTTGAATTCAAGCAGTTCAATTAAAATAAACCAACAAGCACAAAAACAAATAAAAACCCATCAATATATTCTTGGCAAGTATTGTGAGAATGCTATCAATTTAAAAAGGACGTTTTAAACATAAATACTACAAAAGCATTATTAGTACAACTCAGGCAAATTTAATGACACTAAAGTAAAAATCAGACTTTTTCATATTTGGATCCATTTAAAATTCTAAGAAAGCTCATATCACGTAGTACTTCTTAGCCAACCATACTACCAAATATCAATCATTATTACTTTGGCTTGTGTGGGTTTTGCAACATTTTAGCAGGTGATTCCATTTGGCTGCATGTGTATACATATGTATGAGTTATAGTACAGAAAACATATGGAAAGGTATACGTCAAAGTGTTAACATAAAATTTCTATTTAATTTTATTGGCTTATCCATATATTTGAAAAGTTCCAATGAGTACATGCATCTCTTTTGTAATAAAGGGAAAAGTTTTAAAACATATTAACCAGTTTTGTACCTTTAATGGTGGGAAAAATTTCACATAGGTGATATTAAGTTTACATATATCAAAAAATATTAGGCCTCTTTCTTACCATCAGGAAAGTAGCTTCAGGAAAACATACTTAGAAATTATTAAAATAAATTATTCAGATGAAGAAGAATAGTTAACATTTTTTAGGCAAAGTTATCCAAATCAGGTACAGCATTTGCTTCTAAAAATGTATTATTTGGGCAAATTCTAATACATGAAGCAACTGTTTTCACCATTTTAAGTCAGGAGTAAAGTTTTTTGTTTTATCAGAAATGTTAATTCGAGTTAACTTTCTTTGGTGCAATTGTAGATATTGCCCTAGGCTCATTTCCGGTCATGTTCCTCTTATATAAATATTGTCCAGAAATATTTTGGAGATTTCAGAATATGCCTCATGGAAACACTTTCAGAAACATTTGTACATTTAAGACAACTTGAAAATTGAAAACATCTGCAAACTGTCACAGAAATCAATATAAATAAACAAAACCTACAGAGCGCCACAAAAGCACATGATACTATGGTAGTTGTCATTACATTGCATCGTGACAAGTTCCTTAGAAAATATTTTATATGTTCATTAGGCTTTACATTTCATCTATATCTATATCTATATCTATATCTATATCTATATCTATATCTATATCTATATCTATATCTATCTATCTATCATTATCTTATTTTGGGTTGCTAAACTCTCCTAAAAATACACTCAAGAATCCCAAAGTCTTTTGCTTTTATATTCCTTAAAAATCACTCTTAAAGAGTAAAACCAAGGAGATTTGTTCTCCTTGGGGAATGAACTGCTTTGGAGAGATACCTAAGAGAGAAGCTTCTAACATGTATAACTTCCTATTTGCATTTTAAATCAAAATTTTCAACAACCCATTATACTCCTTAGTACAGTTTTTCAGTAATAATTTGTTTAAAAAACAAACAATTTCAGACATACAGAAAAGCATAGACAATAATAATGATAGGCACCCATGTATATAAAACATAATTTAATATTGCACTGAAGCCCAGGATTAGCAGGATGATATTCCTTCACTGACATTTGAAAAAGGACAGCTGGAAATGCAGAGGTCTAGAGCCTGAGACGTAGAACTATTCAGACAGGACCTCATGGGTGGCACTGAAGCTTGATGTCATATGGTTCTATTTTTCCCATAAAAATAGAACAGTGCACTTGCAGTTGCCAATTGGGCATTTTTAATGTAAAATCTTTTCTGCAAAAACATTCAGCAAACCATAGGCTAAAGAGCCTTCTTCAAAGTCATTTTCTTACTTTTCAGATAATAATTTATACTGTTGCTATCAATATTATTTCAACTTGTCAGAATTATTCAAAGCCTTATTTGGGATTTCTGGACCATTGACACAAGGAGCAATGGACATGTCTGTGTCAGTTCTCACTTACTGGTTTTTGTCTTTGCCACTGTTCACAGGTGTGAACCTTATCTTTCATCATTCTAGTTTCTGTGCTGCAGTATTTTGGGGAGTGCTCACTCTAAAACCTACACTTTATTTATCAGAACGAGAACAAGTTCTACTAACATGATATGTGGGCCACAGTTTTCTCTAAGCTCTCAATGTTTGACATGTCTCAGAAAGGTAGGTATGTGATACAAAAATTCAAATTCAGTGGAAATCTAGATGTTCACACAGTGACCCACAATAGTTTGTCCTTATATTTCATATCCTGAATCTTGCTGCAACAGGGTTCAGAAGACAGTGATATTATATGTATGTTATATGTATAATATATAATTAAGGGATATACATATATGTATACATACATATATATTATATATGTATACATGTATATTATATATGTGTACATATATATTACTGTCTTCTGATATATAATATATATATATATATATATATATATATATATATATATATATATATATCCCTTAACATTAACTGCTCCCTCAGGTTAAGCTTTATAGTTTTCATTAAAGTTGTTCTAGAGTCTTTCACTGGTAGTGCAAGAAGATAATAGCCAGTCAGAGAAAACATATCTTTCCCTTTGATGTGCAGGCTAGCGAATGATACACATGGGACACATATGAAAGCTCTAGCGTATCTCTCCTGTATGACTGGACTTGACAAAATGGGTTCTAGAAAATGCTGGGTTCATGGCAGGGACATGGAATTAGCTAGCTTATTTGAGATCCAGGAAGGAAACAGTGGATCAATAATGGGCAATGATACATAAAGACATACAAAATCATGGCAGACAGAAACCGAAAGGGAAAATTAATCTGAAAATCAAAAGCTTAACCTGGTTATCCACAATAAGCACTGAGAATAGGCTGGGTGGCCAGCTTCATCTTCACTTTGTTATTGTTTCAGCTCATTTTATAGGCCCAGCTGAGAAGATATCAACTCTTCCCCTATCTGGGTAGGTAACATCTGGCTTCTGACAGTGATGAATTTTATAATCACCTATAATTTTACTTTATGGGATTCTGAACATTAAAGCTGAAAAGCAGTAGATCTCACTGTGCTTTACTTAAATGCACAGGGACTTCATCAACAATCTCTAGGGATATAAATTGGAGAAAACTGTCAAAACCAAATCCACCAGCTTTATAAAACCTAAAACAATATGCTTGGATCATAAATTAGTTCTTTGAAATAGAAAAAAATATGAACTGCCATTAATTTTTTTCTACCAACATTTGTTGAATATTGACCATATGCCAAACACTATTTTGGTTGGTTTTCACCAGCTGTGTCTACTTTTTGATGATAAATCTCAGTTTAAACTACCAAAGTCACCATTTGAAAGATCCCAAATCAGTCAACTGCATTTACTGGGTCATTGTCTTTCCCCTGGAGAAGTGTCCCATGGTCCAGGGATGGCCAGATCTTTACTCGGAGATTCATTTATGCAGAATGTTGCTGAGATGACATTTATCTATAGTTTCCATTTCAAACTCAGGAGATGCAAAGGATTTCAACAACTACGCTGTGAATCTTAAGACATCCCACAGAGTAGATTTACCATTTTTTTACCAAGCTACCTATACTTAGCCCCAATCATCCTTAGTCAGAAATCTGTTTTCTTTTTTAAAGTTAGCACAATCTTTATAAGAGTCCATGGTTTGCTTTTCTCAAGAGCAGTGCATCTCAGAGTGCATCCCACAGAGCACTGGTCCCAGTTTGGTGAGCAGCTCAATACAAAGAGTGCATCCTGGTCAGTGGAGGTGAGGGAATTCTGCATATGGCATCCCCCTTTTGGCAAGTCGAGATTAACCACAGAATACTCGAGGAGATATTGAAGAAACCTATCTAACTCTGTTTAACTTCATGTTTCTCAACTTTTTTACCCATGTAACTTTTTATACTCCCCTCTCTCCCCTGCAAAGTTTTCCAGGGAATTGGTATTTTGTGGAAGAGACTCTGGGAAAAGCTGCTAGAGGGTCTGTAGAGTGGCTTCGGGAACTCACAGAGATCTGCTGGACCATTCACTGTGTATTCATTTGTCCTCATCCTCTCCAGTTATTCTTGCTCATTACCATGGAGACACTTTCAAGGATATTTAATGGAGGAAAAGAAGTTTCTTTTCTCTCAGCACACACACACACACACACACACACACACACACACACACACACACACACAGAGCTTTCAGGGGCCATAATAATCCCTGGGAGGGCTATCAGCCTAGCCTTCCCGACTGCACTGAGATTCTACCTTCTATTGCTGTCTTTCTGTAGGTCTTTTTTTGGCCAGCCCTTCCCCTGCTTCTAATCACCTTTGGCAGTTACAATCTCTTCCTCTCCTTTCTCTTATCTTCTTTGTTTCCTCTTTTTTCTCTCACATATCTTACATTGTGCATGGAAAGGCAGACCACTTAGAAACGATGCCACTGAATCACAATGTCCTTTTTTTCTGCAGAGCAAAGTGGTGGCTAATGACATCTGTCTTTAGTCTTCAGGTCCTGAGCTCTTTCCCCCTTGCTGCACACGGCCATGGCTGCTTTTTTGTTACCCATGAAGGATTCCGGCTTCTTCCAAGTCCAGAGGAATCCCAGCGCTTTCCCTGATTTAAGGCTCCCTGATGCTAAGGCTCACATTCACTCCAAGTCTCATCAGTGCTGTGATTGCTGTGCCTGGCTTTCCACACTGACCTCAAAGAGAAAGTGTGGCTAACAGTATGTGTGAAGCCAGCATAAACGCAGTGCACATCCAGAACTACCTTCTATGAGGCACGTGCAGAAAGATCATTATTTGATCTTTGGCTCAGTTATTAGATATAAAGGATGTAGCACTTGACTATGTAATAAAATGGAGATGATTGCATTCATTATATCTCTAAAGAGAGGCACCTTGTTACCTGTTAGTTCACTTGTTTCTTCATTTATTCAACAAATACTGTCTATTGAGCACTGTCTATGTGCCAGGGCTAGTCAGAGGAGCTGGGGTGGAGCAGTAAACAATACAATGTACAGCAGTAAACATGTAGCGACTCTTATGTCCCTGTCCTCTTTAGTTCAACCGTGATGGGGAGCGTATTAGTCAGGGTTTTTGAGAGAAGCATATTTTTGGAGGCTGACAAGTACATTGGCAAGCTGAAAGGAGACGCCGCATAGCTGATGGTGGTGCTCCAGTCTGAACTCCAATGGGCTTGAGACCCACAAAGAACTAATGTTCAGTTTGAGACCAAAGGCAGGAGAAAGCTGACGTTCAGGTTGGAAGGTAGTCAGGCAGGAGGAATCCTCTTTACCCAGGGAAGGGTCAGCCTTTTGTTCTGTTCACGCCTTCAATGCATCCGATGGGGCCCACCCACATTAGGAGGGTAATCTGCTTTACTTAGTCTACTGACTTAAATGTTAATCTCATTCTAAAACATCCTTATAGAAACACCCAGAAGAATGTTTGACCAAATATCGGGGGATCCTGTGGCCCAGTCAAGCTAACATATACAATTAACCTTCGCAGGAGGAGACAAAAAGCAACAAACATAATAAATAACTAAATTACATAGGATGTTAGGTGTTAGAAGCCATAGGGAAAAAAAGTAGAGTCAAGTGAAGGGGATCAGAAATACGTGTGAGGGAGGGTTTCAATTTAAAATAGGACTGCCAGCAGGTCTCATTAGAAGGTGACATTTGAATAAATACTTGGAGGTAGCATAAGCCATGTGGATATCCGGGGGAAGCAAGTATTATACAATCATTCTAAGAGAAAACAACCATCGCAAAGGCCCTAAGGCTAGGCTGTGTCTCCAATGCTCAAGCAAGCAGATGAGTGGGGCCGGAATGAGTGAGGGGGAAAGTGCTGGGGTCTGCGGTAGGACAGGACGTGGCAGGGAGCTGGGTAACAGATCACGCAGACTGTTGAGAGGACTTTGGCTTTTATCCTGAATGAAATGGAAATTGCCATAGAGTTTAGAGTAATGATATGATGTGATTTTCTTTTATAAAAATCACTCTGGCTGCTGTATGGAGAATAGATTGAAGCAGGGAGATCATCTTTGAAACTTTACAATAATTTGGATGACAGATGAAGGGAGCGGGCTGAGACCACAGTGGCTGTAGCAGAGATTGTGAAAAGTAGATTCCGGATTGGGTGTGGACTATTTGAACAAAGGAGGGGGTCAAGAATGACTCTTTGGTTTTTGACCTGAACAAACTAGAAGGATGGACTTGCCATCCCCTGAGGAGGAGAAATTGCAGAATGAACAGGTTTTAGCAGGAAGACCAGGAGTTCAGACTTGACATGATGTTTAGTTTAGCCTAAACCGTGCCTTTCCAGGGGCCACAATTCACTAATACTATCTGCAATGCGGCTGCTGATGTGCTTAACTTTCCCCCCAAACTTGGTCCCTTTCCGGTTTCCACTCTTCAGCTTGCCTTTGCTTGGGAACATCTTCTCAACTCAGTACAACTCACGGTATAAAATGTTCCACATACAAGGGTGGTGCTTTTGGCCCACAATCAGCAGGGGCTTAGATCTGTGCTGTGTCTCTCCTGGTGATGGCTTGTGCTGAGTCATCGACTCTGGCCAGCAGCAAACATTTTTGAGACAGCTAGCTGGATTATGGGTACATACTGTGGTTGGCGTTAAAACTTTTGTTAATTTCTCTGGCCAATTACTCATTACATCATGAAACTAGCTGGCCCACGGAGAGATCAAACCCTTGGACTTGGCTTCTGTATCATAGTTTAACTAATTGTAGCTACAAATGGAGGCACACTGTTTAAGATGGTTGATTTGGGATAGACCCAATCATGATATATGAGTACATGTTGGCTATCTAGCATTTTTATACTACAGTCACATTAATACAGTCATAAAACAGGTGAACAATGGATGAATAAACAAATTAATATGAAGTGACAAGTAAAAATGAACCTTCTGAGAAGTCAGATATGACCTGGGTAGCAGTCATCAACTTATCTATATAAAGATGGCAATGGTTCATCCTGTTTAGATATTTATATTTTTTTCTATTCATAAGCGAACAAAGTTATCAAATATTTTCTTTCATGTCCTCTTCTGTTTTCCTTCATAAGCTTTTTTCTGCTTGGTGTCCGCTTACCCTGACCTCATCCTCATTTCTGGGTCTTATCTGTTAAAATATGTACTGAATATCTATTATGTGCCAGGTATAATCCTAGGTATTTGGAAGACGTTAGTGAAAAAAGAAAGATCTCCCATATGGGGTTTATAAGCGGTAAACAGACAGTAAACAACGGACATAATAAATAAATACATCACACTATGAAAAAAGGAGTAGAGCAGTAAAAAGGAATCACGGTGCTAGGGAATTTTTATTCATGTAAAAAGGTTTAAGTGATAATATTTGGCTGACTAAAATATTTGACTGAATATTTGATTAATTCTGTTTGATCTAGCCAGTCTGTCACATGCTAGCAGCTGATTAGAACAAAATATGGAACATCAATGAGAAGAAAACAGAAAGTAGAGGGGGATAAAAGTTACTTTTTCCCCCAACTGACTAACCTGAATTTAGCCACTCATAGGCTATATAGTTCACTTTCAATTCCTGACACTCTTGACCTTGGCACACAGTACAAGATAATATGCTTGCTGCTGATGAACATTACAGAATAAAACCCGCTAGCTGAAGTTTCATGTACCAGCTTGACCAGCTTGGTATTTAACCAATCTTGTCTTTTTCTTTTAGGTACTTTTTGTCAGCTCTGTGTCCTTCTGAGGTTCAGCCCATAGAGTTACTTTATTAAATACAATCAGTTCTTTTTTTTTTTTTTTTTTTGGTGACTCCAAAATACAGAATTAAAATATGAATACATACACCCTACCACTGGCCAACATCATAAGACGTTGGTAAATTTACAAAAAGAAAAAAATATACCATTATTTCCCGTAGTTGGTTTTAGAAGATTTCTCTGAATTTTTAAGCTTTCCCTGTCCAGCATCACAAGTTAGCACTGCAAAGTACAAAATATAATACAATTCCTGAAAAGGAAAGGCCAAAACGTGAGACTCTCCGTCCTTCTAGCATATCAAGTGCTCCTTCCAGAATAAACATAGGGACGGGCTGGGGCCGAGAGCAGATGAATTGGGCAGCAAATGGGATCAGTCACATAGGAACCCCACAAAACTCTGGACAAGTTCTTTGGAGGTGTGTATCATTTGAGGATCAGTTTGGGGGAGGGAAAAGATAAATTATTGTTCACCTACTGCATATCAGGCACTGTACTTTGTATTCTGCACCTTATTTTAAACACTGAAAAACCTTGGAAAGATTGGCATTATTATTCTCGTTTTATTGGAAGAGGGAACAAGGTTGAGAAACACTTAGTGACTTCCTTAAGATCATCTGGCGAGAATGAGGATTTGAATCCAGATATGTCTGGCTCCTAAAGCTTATACTCTACGCATAACAAAAGAAGGCACTGGCTTCATGTGGGCCACATCTGGATTTGAATCACACCTTTCACACTAGCTGGGTCTAATTTTTGCTTCTTCTTCTTCTTCTTCTTCTTCTTCTTCTTCTTCTTCTTCTTCTTCTTCTTTTAAGATTTTATTGGGGAAGGGGAACAGGACTTTATTGGGGAACAGTGTGTACTTCCAGGACTTTTTTCCAAGTCAAGTTGTTGTCCTTTCAGTCTTAGTTGTGGAGGGCACAACTCAGCTCCAGGTCCAGTTGCCGTTTCTAGTTGCCGTTTCTAGTTGCAGGGGGCACAGCCCACCATCCCTTGCGGAAGTCGAACTGGCAACCTTGTGGTTGAGAGGACGCGCTCCAACCAACTGAGCCATCCGGGAGCTCAGCGGAAGCTCAGCTCAAGATGCCGTGTTCAATCTTAGTTGCAGGGGGCGCCGCCCACCATCCCCTGCGGGACTTGAGGAATTGAACTGGCAACCTTGTGGTTAAGAGCCCACTGGCCCATGTGGTAATCGAACCAGCAGCCTTCAGAGTTAGGAGCATGGAGCTCTAACTGCCTGAGCCACCAGGCCGGCCCTAATTCTTGCTTCTAAGCTCCAGTATCTAAAATACGTAATACTCATCTGTGACGTTCTGATCATGACTGAATAAGGTTATGTGTGTATAATGTGTGGCACATAAAAGAGGCCTAAAAATGGTAGCTCTTATTATTTTCATAATTATTCAAGTAAATATTTTACTGACCTCAGATACTGAAAAAAGAGTATGTCGATGACAGATAACCAAAACTTATTTATTGCTCAAATATTATGATTGATAGAACTGAGAGTACAGTGCCCATGATATGCACTCAAAATGAGCTTCCAGCACTGGTCCTCCTAGATGGGGTGGAAACTTAGGTCATCTTGACTTGAGGATCCCAGGCAATGGACTTACGTGCCCCTGGTACATACTAGATATGCTGGAGCACAGATAGGTACCCTGACAATCTCTGGAACATTGATGGACAGTCCTTGGAACAGGCTGCCCAAATTCAGTGCCAGGCATAAATGATGTGCTGGCATTATATGGGACTCTGAGATTAACACTGTGGCCTATCGAAACCGGTACTGAATAGTAGTTATTGTGATGCAGATTTCCTTTAAAGGAAATTTCTCTTATGGCCATTAATTTTACAAACAGTGGAATTAATGTTATTGTCTAGACTTTCTGGTGCAAGTGTTTCTCTGTGTTTGTAGGAGTGGGCCACAGGCAAAAGACAAGTATCAGCCTGTCAGGGCAGAGTGTCCTGTTTGCTACAGGCCCCTTGGGCAGAAGGGCAGGACAATGGCGTTCCCACACACCACAGGCACCAGAACCCACCCTGGATTTTAGTCTTGACTCTGCTCCTTATTAACGGAGAGAATAATATCCACCCCAAGGAATAGATGTGAATCAACAGGTGCTATATGTTCATTAATCCCCTTCCTCCTTAGACTTCTGGAGGGTATAATTTGAAGCCAACTGTGCTAACTCACAATGCCTTCTTCAATGACTAATGCAAATTACTATTTAGTGAGATGCCACAATGCGACTGACATGACAGTTTCCACCTCAATAGATGCTAATTCTTGTAATGACTTTGAAATGAAGCATTATTATCCCTACTTTTCAGGAGAGGAAACTGAGATTTAGGCAGACCTAATATTTTATCTCTGAAAATTAATGTTGACTAGTAATACGAATATTTTTTTTTTTTAAAAGAGCAAGGAATAGAAGTTATTGAACAATTACTATTGATTACCACAATGACCACATTCCTGGTACCAGATGAATGAGATGGTCACGTGACGTGAACACAGAGTGACAGTGGTCAGTGGAGCTCTGTGACCAAGCCTCGGGAGGGTGGGGGAGAAGCAGGTGTGAGGTGAGTGGGGTCAGGTGGGATAATCCAGAGGGGCCATGTTTGCTCATTCTTTAAGGATGAGAAAAACTGAGGGGCAAAGGCATTCTAGGCTGAGAAACCAGCAGACCAAAAAAAAAAAAAAAAAGCAGAGGCATAAAAAGTCATGGTGTGCAGGAAACAACACATTTTTTGGATGGCATGGAATACAAATCCTGTGGGGGTGTTCTGGGTGAAAGCCACAAGGGGCTGCCAAGCCACAAGGGGATGTGTTCTTGGAATGGGCCTCATGTGCAATGTTGCGGAATGTGGATTGTAGTGAGGAGCTCTGGGTAAATCTTAAGCAGAGCAGTGTCTGAATTGGAAGCTTAAAATAACCAAGCTGGCAGGGAAGAGAGATTCAGAGCAACGAGAAGCAAGGCAGCACCAAAGCAGACGCAGTGCAGCGAGGCCCATTGTGGCTGTTTATAAGGTACTGATAAGGGACTGAGGAAGGCAGTGGCCAGGGGGACTGGGAGAAGGAGACGGATGTGAGAGGAATGTAGGACGAGGATGGATGTTTCTTTAATACTGCATATTGAGCACCTGGCACATAGTAGGCACTCAATAACTGATTGCTGAGTCAATGAAGGCAGTGACTATGAAAAGTGAAGGCAGCAGGAAATATGGAGGATGATTCCATCGCTCCTCATTTGGAGAACGCCATTTAAAACTGCGACTGGCTCCTGATAATGAAATCGAGGAAAACGACCGGATTCCATGAGCAGAACTGAGAAGGCACATGCCCTTCGCAGCAGCTCATCCTGGAAGCCAGAGATGACCACAAAACTAGGCTGAACAGGGACTTCCTGATATCCTGAGGTTTCCACAGGACAAAGAATGAGAATTCAAGTCCAACTCAACTGATTCTTAAGGGGAAGAGTGACTTCTATTGGCCTTTGGGTTATGGTTACAGAGTCGATAAGAGAAAACATTTTTAGATCCTGGCCTTTAGCGATCCCATGTGATGGCATGTGGGCTCTTTTAAAAGACACACTCCCATACATAGCCTTTTTATGGAATCCTGGCCATGCTTAAATATATAAGTTATTTGTCCAGGTTTTTCCCTTGAAAAAAATTTAAGTGACCAACAGTCACAAATTCCTGGACTTTCACTTCCTATTATTTTGTAGAATTTTTCTATTTTATTGTTTCTTAGAACATGTTTGGCCACAAACATAGCTGGCTGTCATACAAGAGGAATGTTTAGGTTTTCAAACTTTTATGGCGTTGTGGCTCTGGAAGGTGGGAGTATGCACAAATCGTCGTCCCCCATTCCCTCTTCCCTTGTCCTTCCTTATCCTCAGAAAGCCCTGCACCAGAGCATGGGGGTCTGGCAAATATGGGGGCCATGGAGGTGGAGTTTGAAGGCTACTTTCAAAGAATCTTCTATGAATCTCTGATTCCTGACCATGAAGGAACATAGCAACAGGTAAAAGAAGGTAATTGTGGGAAGACATGGCTGCCAAATGTATATGCTTTTTGGAAAAGTATGACCTTATTAATAATTACTAACCCCTTTAGTTATTAATTAACCCTTTCTCAGGGTCAGTGAAAATCAACCAAGAGCAATAAAGGAGCTAACAAGAAAGGAGGACCACTGGATGGGAAGTAGGAGCTTTCATGCCAGGAAAAGGGTGCTGACAATGGGTGCTGTGAAGGTGATGTCCAAATTCACCAGTCCCATTGATCCCAGGCCATAGATGTGATTCTCAGAACCAGCTCACTTGTTACCTTGGGTCGGAGTGTCACCGGTGACTAAGCCTGGTTGGGGATAGATGGGTGGCACCAGTAAACAGAGGCTTATGTCCTGGGCTGGAACAAACCCTGTTGATCTCTGCAGGTCTCTGGCAAGTTCTATAATTGAACATCTGTGAGCTTTGATCTCTCCATTTGTAGATGGAGTGTAACATTACTACCCAGGCACTCTAGCGTAACATTGTGAAAATCAACAGGTGATAAAAGAATTCTGAGATCCTTGAATTAAAAGGTCTCATAAATATTCACACAAAATGCCATCAGTACTCATGCCATTTATATTAGGATTGGGAGAAAATATAAATATTATTTCTATTTGCCATTTTGCTTATCTCGAATTCTCTCTCCAATGAACTCACCAGTGCAACAAAATAAATACTGTCCCTTCTATATCTGCACTCTCATTGTGATTACAAAAGTTGGACACTAGCTTTGGAGTCTCGCATTTTGCAGTCATATAGAAAAATCGTCATATTATAAAATCATAAAGAATGATTTTCAAAGGCACTGAAAGAAAACCATCTTTGGTTAAGAACAATTTGTGTCCAGAGAAGCAATGGGATGTGGATCCCGAGATAATGACAGAGTCCATCTTCATCTGTAATAGGGACAATTCCTGATGTCCACAGGCAGCTATTGAATATCCTCAAAATCAGACTGACTGTCGGGTTTTATTACTTAAGACAATTCTATGGAGCTGCCACAGTCAGATTTCCTGGTCAGGCACGTAGGTGTTGCTTGCACTGGACCCAGTTCCACATAAAGCTATCCGATACTCGAATGACACTCACAATACACACTTCAGTTCCATGTGTATCCTATTTGATTTTTCCATTTGTAAAACACCCGGGAAACATGTTAGATCGAGGAGAAAAGCAAGGTGTTTACAAATGAGTAAAGAAATACGATATTTATCCCGTCAGCTGAAATGAACTTGACAGATGTATTTTTGGTTAAAATTAAAATTGTGAGTCCTATCATGTTACCACCGGTGATGACGCCAGATGCACAGCGTGTGTCTGACAAAGAGGCACCCAGTAGTCATTTGAGCCTGGCTGCGGGTTCCAACAATTCATTACCAGGCTTGCCTGAGAGGGGGGCCCTGCCCCAGTGTCGAATACACAGAAGCAGACTTGTGAGAATGGTATAGAAATGATTCTTTTCTATCTTTCCCTGCTCACAAACATCCTCGCTGTCAGAGAAGAGCTCTGGAAAGAAAACAAATGGAATCAATTGCCTTTGATTCTGGTCTGTCAAAATGGCTCTCATCTCAGACTAGCAGACTTGACCTGTCCCCCAGGACATAAGCATTGGAGTGGATCAGTTCTTCCCTCTAAGTCACTAGGACCCCTCTTCCCACTGGAATTACACAATTCCAAACAGAAGTGACCTGTATGTGTCCAGAGACACAGGAGAGAGTCTAGAGGGCTGTTTTCTAGGGCAAGCTCCTCTGTTTTGTTTTGTTTTGTTTTGAGGGCCCTCTTGTATATAGTTAAGGAAGTACGGTCCACATTTCTTATCACTGAACAAGGAGTTGTTGGTTCCTGATGGGAAAACAATATTACTGGTAATACCAGGGAAAGACCTCCAAACTGCCTTTAAGGCCAGCCTTCCCAAGGGCTTTGTGGTCTTATAGTAGAGCCGGGCATGTGGTAGGAATTGGGCATGTTGTAGGAGCCGGTCCTGTGGTAGGAGCCGGACATGTGACAATGCCTTATCAAGGGGTGCTGGGCTCCACATAGGTTTGAATATCCATTCTTTAATACCTTCCCTTTATGGATTGGTATTTGGTTCTTTTGCACAGGAGCCTAAACCATTGTAACAATGAATCCCAAACTGTAACCTTTCTGCATCCTGGAGAGTTTGTCTTATTGGTTGTGTCTCCATGGAGTGTGGCCACCTGCACACATTTACATGTGTTCCATGTGTACATATGACATCTTAGGATGTCACACAGATTCTCATAGAACTGATCATAAGAATTAGAGAGGAAACAATGGAGGGGGAAAAGAATTAACGTAAAGAGTTGCATGTTCGGTACCCTGGACTCTTGAGAAAGAGTTTGGGGATCATAACCCCCCCCCTCAAATGATCTGAAATAGGGAAACAAAAAGATACAACAAATACAACATGATATGCTTCATAAATAATAAATAAGTCAAACAAATAAAAATCACCAATTAACAGCCTGAGAGTCGTATGTAACAGTTTTGCAATTTAAAGGGAAATGAGCAAAGCCCCAATAGACCTGGGGCTATCTACCTGAGTATGGAGTGATATGAGCTCAGCAAAACTTGCTAATGTGATAAAGGAATAAAAACACAAAGAGGAGAATACAGCACAGGTGGTTAGTGTTACCATGACATGCTAGAACAACTAGTCCAAATTTTGGCTGCATTACACAGAAAATAATATTGGAATAGAACCTGACAAACCTAGTGATAACCACTGAATTACGTCTCCCCCAAATTCATATGCTGAATTCCTAACCCCAAGTACCTCAGAATGTGCCCTTATCTGGAAACAGGGGTGTTGCAGATGTGATTAGTTAAGATGCGGTCACACTGGAGGAGGGCGGGCCCCTAATCCATAATGATTGGTGTCCTTATGGAAAGGGAAGTAATTGGGACATAGAGACAGGCACACAGGGAGGATGGCATGTGAACATGAAGACAGAGACCAAGACAATGTGTCTACAAGGAACACCAGATTGCCAGCAAATCACCAGAAGCTGGGAGACAGGCCTGGAACAGATCCTTCCCTGGAGGCTTCGGGGGAGCATACGACCCTGCCGACACCTTGATTTTGGATTTCTAGCTTCCAGGACGATGAGACAATACATTTCTCTTGTTTATGCTACTCAGTTTGTGGTACTTTATTAAGCAGAACTAGCAAACTAATCAGCTAGGAAACAGAATAAAGAATCTCAAGCTTTCCAGATTAGGAATCCAGTGGAGTCAGAAAAGGATTGTGCTGAGCACAAAGTTAGGCTCAGATATAACAGAAATGTTACTGAATGGAAACAGAACTCTGGCATAGACGTAAGAATCCAGACAAACCTACTCAGTGGTGGGTGACTTCTATGCCCAAATTTCCCTTCACATGTTTGTCTATAACTTTAAGACAATATCAAGATAAAAATAGAGCTTTAAAACTATCACAAATCAGATAAGTTGGTATTTAATGATGTATGGTAATAATGTAATTAGATTTCCCTCCTTAGACTTTGGAGAAGAATAAGGCTGTGTGGAGAAACTATAACGAAGCCAAGAAAATGTACTTGACCAGGGTCACCTTGCTCTTTTAAGGCAGGGGGAAATATTTTAATACTTAGAGGACTTAAAGCAATTGCCCAACTAAAAATACAAACCATGGGTCACAAAGACTCATAGCCATTATGACATTGTAAGAGATAATTAAGGCTAGAAGAGATTTGAGAAACAAATGAATTAGAGTATTAAACAAGGATTAATTAGTAATCCTTTCATTAATAATGAAAACAGTTGGTAAATTAGCAAATAAATTCTTGGAACTATCAGGTACTAGCAGAACCTCAAAAGAATCTCAGATAATAACTATAAAGAATGAATAGTAGAAGGGGAAAAAAAGACTCCTTCTGTTTCCAAAAGGGAATCGAAGTTTATTTAGTTAGTAACAGAAATAAATAGAAGCAATTAAAATGTTTCTTTCTGAGATACATCAAAGTTAAAATGTTAACAAATTGACCACTCAAGGTTAGCTTTTGGCTTAGCTCAAAAAGAAATAAAGAGTTTAAAATCCACCATAGAAAACAGAAATGAAAAGAAACAGCAGTAAATGACTACAACAAATATAAATGTACTTGGGCCTAAGGAAAAACAATGTATCAAAAAGTAAATGTGAACAGCGTAAACTTGCTTATTAAAACAAAAACATAATTGGCTGGATTAAAAAAAAAAATCAACAATCTGTTGTTTAAAAGAAAAAACATAGTTAGCACCAAGTCATTTTGATAGATGGAATGGGGGAGGACGGTCTGAGATTTAACACACTTAAATACAAGCACAGAGATACTTTGGGCTTTTCCATTTGTAACATGCACTTTCACACATTCAAACCTGTTTATCTTGGGTTCAAGGACCCCTTCTCTGTGACTCGTCCACCTTCCCCGGACACTAGGCAGTGTTCAAGACTGCCCCCTAAAGGCCCCCACAAGCTCAGCATTTCTTACAATGTACCACTTTTATTTTATTTTATTTTATTTTTTTATTTTTCTTTCTTTTTTTTTTTAATTTTATTAGTTTCAGGTGCACAAGACAAAGCAAAACTTAGACGTTTATCATTTATATCCCTCACACTGTGTGAACCCTCCTCCCCCTATCCACTATCCCTCTGACCTCGCACAGAGCCAATACATTTCCAGTGTCTCTATTCCTAATGCTGTACTCCGCTTCCTGTAACAATATAACAATGTACCACTTTTAGATTTATCTTTTGCCCTCATTAGAACTTGAGCTCCTGGAAAAAGCGGCTCTTGGTGTTTCCAAGCATAGCTAAACAAATTATGGAATATGACAGATCTGTTAAAATGAAAAATACATGTATTAGAAAAAGAAGGATGGGCATTTCCGGTGATCACACCGTCACATGAGCAAAGGAACATAGGCATGAAAGTTGACCTGTTCAGAGAACTTTGGCTGTCCAGTGTGGTTGGGATATTGGATTCGCTGTGGGAGAGGATTTTTGGGGAGAGGACTCAGATGTTGAAATGAGAAATTGCAAAGGGTCTCGAATGTCATCCTATGGAGTCTATAGAATTGATTGCATAGGCAATGGGAAACAACCGGACAGGATTCCAGATTCTACTTGTTCACGTTTTTTTTTGTTGTTTGTTTGTTTGTTTGTTTGTTTGTTTTTTTGATAACACTACCTATGATGAGAGAATGGGAACAGACTAGAGGAGCGGGAGCTTTGAAGCAGAGACACTAGTTATAAAAGGTCAAACTTAACTTGTTAGTCAGTGAGTGGTGGAATTTTTTTCTTCTTATGCCTTTCTTTATTCCAGAGCATTTTAAAAAGCAAGCTTATAATACCTTTACATTACAAAACTTAAACAGCAGGGTATCTTTTCCTCTCCCTTTCTCTTTTCTCTTCTTTCTCTCTTTCCTTTTTTTTCCCTCTCTCCCACCTTCTTTTATCCCTTCCTTCCTCCTTCCTTCTCATTCCTTCCCTCTCTTCCTTCTTTTTTAATTCCTGCCTCCCTTCTTCCCTTCTGCTCTCTCCTCCTTTTTTCCATTCTGCATTAGGGCAATGGGAATAGAGCACAGGTTTCAGATCCCATAGATTCTCGCGGTCTGGATGTTGTCAGGACTCAGAGACTGGTTAGACATGAGGGGTGAGAGAAAAGGAGGGGTCTGGAGGACAGAGGAATTTCTAGTTCAAGTGACAGTGGTTTTGGGTTTTATCAATTGAGAGAAAGAACCAGGAGGGAGAACAATGTTTGGTTAAGGTATGTGTGTGGTTCTGGACAAAGTGAATTTGAGGCTCACATGGAGCCCCCAGACCTGGGTTAAGGAGTAAGAGCCTGGAGTCTGGAGCTGCATAGTCAGCATTAACACAGGGGTCACTGCTACCACCATGGAATTTGATGAAATTGGCCAGGGAAAGTCTACGTTCAAACAAGTCTTGTTCTGATGATAGAGAATGAAATCTGGAATGAATACATCACTCAGGGATAGAGGAAGGAGGAGAAGTCAGAGAAAAAAAATTAAATGAAATAGACAATCTAGAGTTTCATTCACAAAGGAAGGAAAAGCTTTGAGGAGGGTGATGGTTAGTGATAAAGATTCTTCAAGGAGGTTGAATGGAATGAGGATAATTAGAAGACACCAGGGCACCAGGAAAGTCTTTGTTGGTAAAATGATAAGGAGAGAAGACAGGTGACAGGAGACTGAAAAGTGACAAGGAATTGCGGACATGAAATCAGGGAAGACAGAGTGTTCTTAAAAAGTCTGGCAGTGAAGTGAAGGAAAGAGATGGCTTAGGTGGTCAAGAAAGTTTTTTTTTTGTTTTTTTTTTTTTAAAGGAGTGAGAAACCTGATTTGGTTTGCAGACTAAACAGAAGGAGCCAGTAGGGAGAGAAAAAGGGAAGGATTGATTAGATAAAATTCCAGAGAAATTAGAAGGAGGTCACACAAGTGTGGATACTTATAATGTTATCAGGTTAAAAAAAGAATTCTTAATAAAAAGTAATGAGGGGTTATTATAGGATTGTAATAGGCATAACCTATCTTAAATAGTAAATGCTTATGTTCCAAGCGACATTAAAAAAAAAATCATGTAAGAAAAGTGGAGAAAATGCAAGAAGAAACAAAATTTGTAATTGTATACCAAACTCTATTCAGGACCTGTCTGAACAAAGAATAGAGACAAAACACAAAATTGCAATAATTAAGGAAAAACCAACAGACATATAAAACAAACTAAATGGCAGAATTAAACAGATCTCTTCCCCCAAATTTATCACATCAGGGAGACAAAGCCACATTTAATAAACATATACCTATAATATTCTTAAACAATATCAGAAAAACAGTATCAACTGAATTCCATTTAAGCAATGTCATACAATTAACTTTTTTTTATAAATATATAAATAATATCAATCAAAGAGGCAAGCCATGGCCTAACCCCCACACCCTTAAATGTCTTTTAGAACCTCACCTCTTGAATCTATCCTTTCACCCCAACTCTTCAGGATTTCTCCCCAAGCTCAACTGAGGACATTGGGTAGTGTTTGCTCTTTATAAAGAGTGATTTGTTTGATGGTCTTCACTACTGTGTTCTTCTTTAGAAATACAAATTATGTTTTATATATATGGGCTAAAATTTATTGGAGAATAGAATAAAGAATTAAGATATGGATCATAAGAATTTATGATTAACTAAAGTAACTGAAAAAATAGAATGCCTAATCAAATCATGTCATGTATAATTATTGAATATAATATGCCAATTAAAATTACAAATATACAGATTAGGCTGATATGTGAAAATGTGAATATTTAACTATATTATATGCAGAGAGTAGAAATGGTACTTTGACACAGAACTGAGGGGAATGTGAAATAATATACGCCATTAAAGTATAATGTTCATTACATTATTTCCTTTAGAATTTCTTGAATTCACTTGTTTAACAAAACAAAAAAAATCAAGGACAAAATGGAATGGTGGTCATCCTTTTAGGAGAGTCAAAAATATGGGCCGGTCATCGAACATTTTAGCAAAAGTACTCTTTTAACCAAAACCAATCTGTCTCCAGGTCCCACCCATAGTAAAATGTTCCACTTAGAAAAACCAAACAAGATTAAAACCACATAAAGCATTTCAGAGCAATAAACTACTCATTGGTAAAATTTGTGGGGACATCGGCTTGGGAGATCTTATAAACCAGTTATCTTAATGTGCAGGTCAGAAGAACAAGATTTAATTTACATTGAAAGAAATAAAAAGAAACAAAAAAGCCCAACCAAAGAGAGACTGAAGTGATACATTCATGCTCAGCATTGGTAAACGTTGGCTTTCAAATTTTTTTTTTTTCTCTTATTGAGAGATACCAGACAAGTAATCTTTCTGTGCTTTATTTCTTATGTACATGGGAATAATCATATTTGTTGAAAACCAATCGATAGGCCAGAGGAAATTAATTATGCTGAGGCCTGTCATGATGGTCTTGCTGAGTGTGACTCTCCTTTTACTAGAGAACAGGCATCCCATTAGCATGAAGACTTTCCTCTTCCAGGCCCCTGAGCTTCTCTTACTGTAAAAAGTGATTGGGGTTGACTTTCCAGGTACCATTTATTTCCACAAACACAAAGACAGGAGGAGGCTTCCAGAGACCCATTTAATAAGTGGTCTTAGAGAAGGTCTTAATCATCCTGACTATCTGGGGTCCAGTTGGTTTTCGATGGTTTATTCATTCTGGTTTTCATGGAGCACTGACACAGGGCTGGGCTTCATTGCTCGGAAGTACTGAGTAATCGCATCCTATTATATCAGTTCCTCCCTGCTACTTACTGGTAGTCATTTAAATGATTACTCACTACCTAAGTCAACAATCAAATTGATTTGGTGCCAGGGACAACATAAGAGCATAAGGAGTCCATTAATACAAGGAAAACAACTAAGTTTAGGGTAACCTGACTTAAAAGGAAGATGGTAAGAAAAGTTCAAGGAGACTGAAGTGTTTTGATGACATGCGGTAACAGCTCGAGTCCTTCATTACTGCCTTCTTATTAACTAACTCCTTACACTTTACGTTCCCTGCTTTGCAGGCTACACATGATGGACAAAGACACAAAGAAGAAAATAAGAGCAAAGAAATGTGATCTTTTTAGCACAGAGAAGTCACATGCTAAAAAGTTATGAGGTGCAGAGCCACAGGCTAGGCTCATAACTGCCTCCCTCCCTTCCAGCTGATAAACCACAAGGACATGATTTCCCATCTCCACCTCTTTCCTCACAGTTCTCTTCTTCTCCGACTCCTTTGCCTATTTAAGTCCTGGGAGACGGAAGCGCAAAGAAGAGTTGATTGAGAACCATCTCAGATGCATCCTTGGGAAGGTCTCTGAATGCTATAGGTCTCTGGTCGCTATTTTTGCAAAGAATAATTCAATCTCAATTACAGCATTAGAAAATTACAGAATGATTCCGAAGGTCTCTGTCCAGGCCAGAGAAAGGCTGTCAAGGGAGGAAAAGAAAAAGGAAGAGTTCTTACCCACAAAAAGCATTTTAAAGACATAGATCGGGGGGCCGGGGGAGTATTAAGAGAGTAAAGGGGGTCAAATATATGGTGATGGAAGGAGATTAGACTTTGTGTGGTGAACACACAATGGAGTATACAGCTGTTGTCTTACAAAACTGTCCACCTGAAACATATAATGTTATTAACCAATGTTACTCCAATAAATTTAATTAAAAAAGAAACCAATTATCATGTAACAGTCATTTAAGCTGATATAATTAGAAATAGCTAAGAGAATAAAAGAGTGCTTGAGTATCCTATGTATGGTGCCTCCTGTATACTGATTTGAGGTCAGAGGTTTGATATTTTTGTATAATTCTATCTTGTGCGTCAGCAATGTATTTTACGTCCAGGTAAATGAGTATCTTGTCTTATATGTTAAATTTAAAAAAAAAAAGACTCTTTCAAAAGAAACATAGGGACCACTCAGTACATCTCTACAAAAAGACCCTTCAAATTCTAAAAAATCAAGTAAAATCATTATCGATGAATATTGACTATAGCCATCATCAATTTCAGATAGGTAAGTTATGATATAGACTTTTTATGAGCTGTATATGCAGTTCGAATTCATTAGGGACTCATAATTAAAGTTAACAGTATATTTATAACCATTTTATAGGACTTGGAGCCACATTTTCCCGTTTTAAATAATTATAATATTTTAGTTTTTATGATGTATAGTTTGCCCTGCCTGCGCTTTATCTGCTGTCAAGTTGGTAAAGTATGAAGTTTCAAATGACATCCCTTTTCCTCTGGGAAAGTATAATCCAATTTGTGACTTTTCAAGAGGAGTCTTGTACACATTCAACTATAGGATATTCAGCCAAAGAAAATGATGGGACTCTTGTTGCCTGCATCATTTAAATCCTATTTGTGTGATGTGCTGCCCATTATTCCACATAGAGAATTCATCTGGATGGAGATGCTATAAAACCTGGAGTTGTTCTACACTGCAGTTTCTGTGGTTCTCACTGCCTGATTACCAGTTTCAGAGGGCTGACACTGGACACTCACAATTTCACAGCCTCAAGAAAGTGCTGTTTTTCACAATTTACATGAAAACCCTGTGCAGGGAAGAATCCATTTAATTGGAACATTTTTCAACAGCACTTAAATATCAGGCCAGCTGGATCTCTACAGCCCATGTGAATTTAATCAGCACACTCTTCCCAGAACCTATATTCTATAACCATTGAAGGCTCAAGCTACATCTGTCACCCAAATCTGGTTGTGATCATTTCTCATCATTAGCTCCACACATCTAGAAATGAACCATTCTGTGGTAGCCTCAAAAGCACTCATTTTGTAAAAGGGTGCCTGAGAGAAATGGTATCTTTGAAATGAAATGCCTTATTAACACCGTATCACTTGTTCTTCCTCTAATCCTCCCTTCTCCAAATTCCCATAAGGAATAGTTTTGCAAGGCTAATCCTATGTGGCTGATCGAAGACTTACATTTTACTAGTTCTACCTACCTGTAATTGATATTTCAATCTCTACTAAATATTGCTCTGAATATTAAGTTTTTTGTGCATTTGTTTTTGGGGGGTTAAAGATAATAGTATCACTAAACAAAAATGTCATTTCACTCTGTACCCTACTTATGTCACTGTAATCCATTAACCCAACTTTTATTCCTTAAATAAACCCAAAGTGACCAGGGCCCAAGACTCTCTTCTTATCAAACTTGATATAAAATAAAACAAAATATAGTTAAGATCATAATACATCATAAAAGCAAAAACATATCTACTATAAAACTCCCTGAAGCTCTTAGAATCTTGCTGAGGGGGTAGAAAATATGCACACAAAAAACAACAACAGTGGAATGTTTCTAAAATAACACATAAACAAGTTACTTTTGTTTAGACAGAAACCACTATATAAGTGCTGAGAAAGTTCAGAGCTGTAAAGAGACTATCAAAGGGCATAGTTAATATGTTCCTTAATAGGAGGGAGTGGGTAGGAAAGTTTGAATGGTTGTTGTGGTGGAGGCATGAGGATAGTAACAGCTAAGATAAGTCCAAAACACAGGAATCATGACAAATAACATCACTCAGACCCTATTTCTTCAAGGTATGTTCTCATACAAATGAGATAATAATAGATATAGGAGTGCCAAATGCTATGAATATGAATGCTATATAGTAGGCATCCAGTAAATGTTTGGTTAAAAAAAAAAAAAAAAGCCCTGAGCAATAAATTAATGGAGTTGAGGCAGTTAAAGAGGGCTGGAGTATGTAAGGTGAACAGGGCCTAACAAAGTTCTGAAGCAACTACTTACAGGCAAATTTATCTAATAAGTTATTCCAGATATGGAAACACTAGTCCTCACAGCAGCTAACCCACCAAAACGTGACAAGAACATTTTTTTCTCCTGTTTAGTTTATGAAAAGAAGTAATCATCAAAGAAGTACATTCTCTAGCTGTTTGTCCCTAGAAACCTAAATATTAAGCTGCCTTAGGGGAAGCGATGTGGAGAATAGAGGGGAAAAAGTTTTTGTGTGTTTTCTTTTCTTGATTAATTTGGAAAATGTATCTCCTTCAAAATGAACTGCCATCAGTAAAAGGCTCTCTTGTTCAAGTTAGGAGAGGAGCTAAGAGGTATAAAACAATGAATATGGGTCTTTATTTTTCTGGCAATGTTAACTTCTTCGTGTTCAAAATTTATGTTTTAAAAATCTCTGGAAGGCACAGTGCATTTCAATTAGTTAGGATATACAGTACTTTGTCTTCTCCTAAAAAACAATTATGTAAAATTTATTCTGGATTATTTGTAATTCTAGTACTTACGGAAATGTCTGCATTTTCAATTAAGAGCTAAATATACAAATTAAAAGTATTGCACAGTGAAGCTTAAATCTAGCCCTCACTAGCTGGAGCACAAAAACACTAATATCAAATGATGGTTTTGTCATGTGATCCATCCCCCAGCACATACAAATATAGAACATGACCATAAAAAGTAATGGACCATGCCCTCTGCTAAGTAATTTATGACAGCGGATCCAGACTGGAATGCCAGCTGAAATTACCTTCTCCCCGTCTGCTATTTTCGCATATGCAGCTTTGTACAGATGATAGAAGCTATATCCTGCAAAGAGGACCCAAATTAAGGCTGCTGAGATGATGAACAAGTAGCAAATCCGAATCAAACAACAAAATATGTTTGGTTTTTAAGAAGATTTGTTGAATGGCTCAATGACCTCCTTTTAAATTAATTTTTGATTCAGCCTGTAAGAGAAAAATTTGCAACGCTTCCAATTTTTTTTTTTTTAATATGAGATTAATGGTGGCTAGCAGGCAAACATTTAGCTTCACTGTGGAGGATGATAAATAGTTGATAATTATTTTATTAAAAATACAAAGTGATCACAACGTCCCACTAAACAGAGAGTGAAAAATTCCCTAGCCATATACATGGTTCTAGCTCTGAAGAAGAATTTGCCATCAAGGCACTCTGGAATTGTAACAAACTTCACATGAAATAGTTGAGAAAACAAAGGATATTACTTCTTTATTAACCTTTACCCCTCCGATAATCCCCAAATCCCTTGTGTGTGATAACTACCTCACTTCCTTTGGGCAGCCATTCATTATCTAATTCATGTCTTACACAAAGAGAGATGAGCTAATGTGCTTTATCAGATTAAAAAAAAAAAAGTCGCTGTGAGTGGTGTCCAGCAGGACAGGATCTTAGTAAATCCTTTCTGCCTCCACAGTCCTGGGTTTCTAAAGACCTATAAAGCTACTAACCCTGGTCCCAGCTCACAGGCTCATTCACAGCTTTATGTTGTTAAAACAAACAGTCTGGGCAGAAGAATGACAGAATTACTCTCTCGCTGATTACCCTCCTCTTTGCATCCTGATAAACTAATGATTAGCTTTCCTGTTGGGATTCAGCACTGACTGGGCAGCTTCAGGCTGTCAACTCAAGCAGACCCCGATGATATCACACAAACTTCTTCCTCTCCTTCCTTCCCTGATGTTTTATTCTTCATGAACCAGCATCTATATCCAGCCTTCACATGCTAGCCAGGGTGTAATTACCCAGGTAATTTTCTTGCCATGGAAAAGCTCATACGAAAAGCAAAGGCTTCTTTTTGCCTCACTTCTCCACCTACAACACGAAATGCTCCTCAGAAAGCTTCCGGTTACCAAAACCCAAATCTGTAGGTATCAGTAAGGAATTAGTTTTTACCTGCTTTTTCACAGATTGTACCTGAGAGGATATTTTAGTTGGGCTTGAAGGCTATACTCTTATTCTAGAAATTACTGCCTTTGGGTGTTTTTGGGTTGGTAGTGAAGAGAACCAATCCATTCACCCATATCAGTAAGCGCAGAAATTCACGCATATTTAGGAAGTGACACTATAGCGTTCATTTCGAAAAGGTCATGAAGTGAGCCACTGGTTAGATTCTAAAGTGTTCTCCTTCCTGACACTCTGTCAACCCAGACCACTGGGAAATACCTCTACTTAATAAAAATCATAACAGTATGATCCAAAGGATGAAAACTCTTTACCTTTTATTTCTCTTGTGGTTTTTCTTTTCTAGTTTCAAGATAAATGTAGAATTATATATTTAAAATACTTGCTTGGCTCATTTAATTAATACCAGTTACTCAACAGAATATTTTTTTGATACCTTTGTATTAAGAAAAAAAAGCTTCATAGCAATATGTTAAAGTATGCATTTCATTTTACATTTGGGCCAGAATTATTTTCTTGCTTTATGTTATCTATCAGGTGCCCCTTAACAATAGAATTTAGCAACATTAATAATGGTTAGATCTTTCAAGAAGATTCAGCAACCATGATTGAGCAATATGGTGACATTTTCTGGGCACAGATGTAAGCAATGCTTAGGATTTTGGCTTCGTTCATTCATTTGCTTTTCCTTACAATTTCCAGACCTACCACTAGCACCATCTAATTTACCCAAGGCATGCTCTGAGATCAAAGTCATGTGATTATTCTGTTTGGCACTTTTAAATATTAGACAATAATTTGACAACTTATATTTATGGTGAAACATTACAGAGGCACAAAAGATGAACTCACTCTAAGAGAAACTTTAAAATATTTGTATACATGTATCTATATCTGTATTATATCTATATCTATATCTATCTATATCTAGCCCACGTGTAATAAAGACTAATTCAGCTGTTAGATTTGAAAGTTTTCTTGTCTTTCTCTGGATGGCTACTGGGGGAATTAACCTGGAAAACCCCACATTAATATTTAAAGACAATCTATTTCCACTGAAATAGACCTCATTTTAGCCAAACCAAGTTACCTACTCTGGCAGATTGGCTAGATGCTCACCAAATCGATGACTTCTTCATTGTAGGCATACAGGTAGATTGAATTCCTTAGCCTCTCTTGCTGCTAGGAACGGACAAGAAACTGAATGAAGGTAGAAGTAACACATGCCACTTCAGGCCTGGCACATAAAACCTTTGCAGGAATAATCCCACATTCTCTTTCCTAATTCAATGGCAGAAGACCTAGAGGAGGTGGGGGCTGCCAGATGGAAGAAGCTTGTGTCCCTGAATGACCATATAGAAGATCGTCAGCCAGAAACACAGAGTAGACCTCACGTGAGCAAGAAAACAATGTCTACTCTGTTAAGCCTTCAGGAATTGGGGACTTTTTCTTAAGGCAGTTGGACGGCCCTGACTAGTACTGAAATCTTCTCCTCAGTTACCTTGATACTTGTTGCTTTTTCTCATTCAGTCTTCACAAGAACTTTATGAGATAGGAAACTATTATTCCCATATTAGAGATAGAGAATCATGGGCTTACAGTAAAACTGTCTTCTCCTAAGTGGGTAACTAACTTAGACAAGTTGGTTTGGCTAAAATGGCTCCATGGAAAAGTACCATGGACTTTCCCAGATCAATTTGCCACCAGTCACCCTGAAGAAGACAGAAGAGTCTCCAATTTAGGAGACACAGATGAATTTGTTTTTCTTGCATTTGGAGTAGCAGAGCTAATGAGCAGAAGATCTGGGATTCAAACCCAGGTAAGCCCAAATCCATAGTTTCTACTCTTGACATCCCTCACAAATTAATGTTTTATAAAAATCTCAAACATATTTACGTCCACTAGTAACCTGGATCTCTCAATACGCCAAGTAAATTAGCTGAAGTCCTAAGGTCACTGCCACTAGGCTTTCTTGCTTAGGTTAAGAGTAACAAATTATTGGCAAATTAGATTACTGCTCCACGCATTAGAAAATCCTTAGGAAGTGAGTGCTGTGAGCAGAGCACTGTGCCAGGCATGATATTCACCCAGAGATAGAGGCATGGCCACAAGGAGTCTCTCATCTTACTTCCCTTTCTAATTTTTCAGACTGTATAAAAACAAAAGGACCAAAAAATAGTTACAGGTTCCTATTCTATGCACAAGAAGGCACTATTTCCTTTTTAAATGCAAGTCCAAATAAAGACAGAAATGGAGAGGGCGGATAGAAGAAACTCACCTCTCCTTCTGGAGGAATTAAAAAACCCCTCAGATTTCTAGTCTTTTCAATAAAATAAAATCCATGGGGCAATCAACGACCATAAACCATCTTCCTTAAAGTTAGAAACTTAGGATTAATTTTTTCTTTGTGTATCAGTACACATTAATCACACACACACACACACACACACACACACAGGGGCACACACAGGCATGCACATGCATGCACATACAGATATTTCATTGCCAGGTCTTCGCAGCATGATAAATGTTGGAGAAAACATGAAGAGTGTACATGGGAGGGAAGGAGAATGCCTACTCTACTTACAGCATAACAGAGGTGGTTCTCTACCATCCCACTGCTGCCCATCTGCTTGCAAATTACCTGGAGCTGGAGGAGGTCGGGCCTGGGTGGGGGGGGAGTTGGTGACTGCCTGGAAACCCCCGGTGATAGCCTTCCTTGGGGTGTTGGCCATCCAGGGTACTGGTCTACTGGAGGTTACATTTGTAGGGTCATTCATGATAGAGATGATTAAAGATCATGTTTCACATTTCTCCCAGGTGATGTGAAATGTATCAATGCCAAAACAACACTTCTTTCACCTCTATCCAGTTAAACACATTCTACAGTTTTATTTTGACATATAAATCCCATAAATGATTGTGATGTGTGGCTCTTACTATATATAGTGTCTATGTAAAGGACTTTGGATGGTGAACAGGCCCAGGTCTAGATCCCATAGCCAGGTCATAAATGTGTCACTGAATTTCATTTTTTGTCCTTGTAAATTAGAAATAACATATTCTCCCTATACCTACCTGTTGTAAAAGTAAGTGAATAGTTGAATGTGCTAGGGTCCCTTGAACCTTTCTGCACTTATAGAATGGGGGCTTATTGGCCATTTTACACATGAGAATTCTCCCATCAACTGGGAAGAGACCAGCTTGATCAATTGTCACTAAAATTCCTAGACAATACTGAAAGGAATAGGCCATTATTTTGCCCAAAGATCATTTTAATAAATTACAACAAGAGGTAAGAATAAAAGCATCAGATATTCTGCACATGTTTTACAACTTTTTTATGTCGTGAGCACTGTAATATATCCAGAAGAGAGGTGCTTTTGAAGTGTAAGGTGTCATGATCCATTAGTATGAAATCCATTCAGTGGGTAATGATCAGTTTTAAAAAAAAGAGGAAAAGAACAGAATAATAGAATCAACTAGAAGAAAAATATCAGAATGTGGTACACTTGGTAAGGAGAACTGTTGTTTTGTGAAATGGGGTGGTGAAATAAAATGTATATTTTTCTATTATATTAGAGAATACAAGAAGCATGTTTCTTAGTCCAAAATGAGAAAAGAAATTTGAAATTGGATGTCATCATTGTCAATCAGGCCTATAGATGAACCTCTTACCCTCCTTCTCACAGGATAGATGGAGGGGTAAGGATGGAGGAACTCTGAAAAGACAGGGAAAAGAAAGCAAATGGCGGGGCAACTTCACATTTTGGTCTGTGGCTCATGACCTTATTAAAAATAACAATTATTTTTATTTTAGCTTTAAAAACCATTGACAAAATAAAGAGGCTGCCAAGCGAATGAGAAAAGACTTTTGCAAACAATGCCTCCGATAAGGGGCTAATATCCAAAATATATAAGGAACTCATACAACTCAACAATAAAAAAATAAACAATCCAATTTAAAAATGGGCAGAGGACCTGAAGAGACATTCCTCCAAAGAGGACAAACAAATGGCCAATAGACATATGAAAAAATGCTCAACATCACTTATCATCAGAGAAACGCAAGTAAAAACCACAATGAGATATCACCTCATACCAGTCAGAATGGCTATCATCAACAAGACAAATAATATCAAGTGTTGGAGAGGCTGTGGAGGAAAAGTAACCCTCATACACTGTTGGTGGGAATGCAGATTGTTGCAGTCACAATGGAAGACAGTGTGGAGGTTCCTCAAAAAATGAAGAATAGAATTACCATATGACCCAGCAATCCCTCTGCTGGGTGTCTACCCCAAAAATCTGAAAACATTATCCATAAAGATATATATATATATATATATATATATATATATATATATATATATATATATATATGCTCCAATGTAACACTGTAGCTTTATTTATGGTGGCCAAGACATGGAAACAACAAAAGTGTCCTTCAATAGATGGTTGGATAAAAAAGATACGGTATATGTACACAATGGAATACTATTCTGCCATAAGAAAAGATGAAATAGTACCATTTGCAACAACATGGATGGATCTTGAGATTATTATGCTGAGCGAAATAAGTCACACAGAAAAAGTTGAGAACCATATGGATTCACTGATATGTGGTATATAAAACTGAAAACAACAAAGGAACAAGACAAACAAATTAAGAAACAAAAACTCATAGACATAGACAATAGTTTAGTGGTTACCAGAGGGTAAGGGGAGAGGGGGGTGGTAGATGAGGGTAAAAGGGATCAAATATATGGTGATGGAAGGAGAACTGACTCTGGGTGGTGAACACACAATGTGATATATAGATGACGTATTACAGAAACCTCTGTAACTTTACTAACAATTGTCGCCCCAATAAACTTTAATTAAAAAAATAATAACAATTGTTTTGGAGTCTGGTAAGGAGAAGGGAATCAAGGCAATTTTTATTAATTTTCTATTGCTGCATAACAAATTACCACAAACCTAGTGGCTTAGAACAATATCCGTCTATCATCTCACAATTTCTGTATGATCTCTACTCAGGTTTTCTCTGGGCTGAAAACAAGGTGTTGGCGGGTCATATTCCCATCTGGAGGTTGGGTTCCCCTGAAGGCTCATGTAGTTGTTGACAGAATTCAGTTACTTGTAGTTCTGAGATCCATGTTTTATTGCTGGCTGTTGGCAGGAGGTCCCTCTCAGCTTCTAGAGGCTGCCTACTCATGATGTGGTAGCTCATGTCTTCAAGGCCAGTGGAAGAATCTCTCTCCAGCCACCATGACAGTCTTATATAATACAACACAACCACTGGAGTGGCTGTCCCATTACCCTGCTCATAACCTACTCAAAGGAGTGATAGCCTATAAATTCACAGGTCCTAGCTCCACTCAAGGGGTGGAGATTACGCATTAGGTGGTAGGAATCTTGGGACTCATCTGAGACTTCAGCCGACCATAGAATCCCCTCTAATCGTTAGAATAAAGCAACGACAATCAAACATTCAAAGCAACTTAAAAGAAATGTGCAGGTCTGCATTTTCCAAAGTGGTGCACCAGCCTTCTGTAGAATGTGAATAGATGTCACTCTACAAAAAGCCTCCATGGTCAAAAAAGTTTGGGAAGACCTGAGTTTCATAAGGTCTAACATGTTTCTTTACTGAACAAGGTATGGGATTTCCCTAAACATATTTAACCCAGGATTTGTTGTTTTTTAAGTTGTGCTAAATAAATCCACCACTTTATTAATATTACTGTAATACCAATATTACATTGACAGCAGCTGTATTTTTGCTTTAGTATTGTCATTTTATTCCTCCATGATGCCTTTCCTGATATCTTTGTCTACAAGATCTCCACTTCCCTGAATTTCAGTAGCACTATTGGTCCACCTCGCTCGTAATTGATAAATATAAAATATTTTTATTCTTTGATAGTCACCCTTTACTAAATTGAATCTCTCTGAAAGCTGGCACTCTGGCTTACAGCAACATTGTAGAGCACTGGAGACAGCTGTGCAGTGGTGAAGCGTGTTGGCTGAGATTTCTGGGGAATCAGAATTATCCTGGGCCAATTCATCAGCTTTGGAAATAGTGAACCAGTTACCCAGTCTCTGAACCGCTCCTGCTTCATCTTTAAATTCAGAGTGCTGCAAGAGATGATTCCTAAGGGCTCCTCCCACCTAATATTCGATATTTGCCCTGCTCCATCTCATAAGTGTTTGTTTTTACAGTGCCTGGATCACAGTAAGCACTTGATAAATATTTGTCCACTGATTAATGGTAAGCTTGTATCATTGTGGATTCGAGTATTTTATCAGTGCTCTCCTGTGCTCTAGGAGGTGGCCAGCTTCCTGCTGGCCAGGGTGCTCACGCTCAGTTTTGGGCATCTTGCTGCTTACACCATCTTCAGGCCACAACTGATCACTAATGTTAGTTTGGCCTTGCCTCATGCTTCTGCAGCATTAGTGGTCACCTTCATCAGCAAGATTGGGGGCACCCCCTCAGAGGTCCTCCTGGCTTAAAGTATCTTCCCTTCCCAATGCTTAAAACTCCTATTAAAGATTCAATGTCTACCATTTTATCTCGGAGCCCTATTACAACTATATGTATACAAGTAAATAATTATATGAGAAATAATTCAATAACTCCTCCACTACAAAGTTAAGTCACCTTGTTTAGGCATGTAGTGTGAACCACAAAACAACCTCTGCTATTGTAAGTCTCCAAGATTTTAGAGATGTTTGTTACAGCAGCATAACACAGCTTGCTTTGATATGGAAATGTTAGGAGAAAAGAACAGGAGTTTGATATTTGACTTCTGAGGGATTTTGTGCTTGTGGGGATTTCAGGTGGTGACTTCTGAGTTCTTGCAGCTGAAAGCACAGCAACAGACCACCAGCATCAGCAGCATCTGGGAGCTCATTAGAACTACAGACTTTCAAGCTCCACCCTAGGCCCACGGATTGAGACCCTGCACTTTAACAAGATCTCTAGGTGATTCAAAAGAAGACTAGAGTTTGAGAAGCAGTACTCTAGGGGCAGCTGAAAATGAAATTCAGAAGCACCTGAAACAAATTTGAGCTAGAGACATAACAGTGAGAGCCATCCATACACCACAGGTTCTCAAAGAGTGGTCCCTGGACCATTATGTAAGCACCTTTCAGAAATGCAGGTTCTTAGGCCTCAACCAGGAGTTATTGAATTGCAAGCTCTGTAAGTGGGGTCCAACAATCTATGTCTTAATAAC
The DNA here is from genome assembly GCF_036562045.2 of Rhinolophus sinicus. Classification (NCBI taxonomy): domain Eukaryota; kingdom Metazoa; phylum Chordata; class Mammalia; order Chiroptera; family Rhinolophidae; genus Rhinolophus; species Rhinolophus sinicus. Next base: position 62,212,410 of record NC_133756.1, read on the forward strand.
CCTGCATGTGACTCTCATACACACTAAAGTCTGGGAACCACTGCCATATGACAATGAGTGCTGAAATTATAGGTGTTAATAGTCTCCTGAAAGAAGGAAGGGAGGTTGACGTGGACAATTACAATATTGTTCCTATGAGAAACTGACCCGCTTTATGGCAATCTTCTTTATGATATATCTTCTAGAACGTACACGGGGAAAATCAAGGCCTGGCTGTGGACTGTTCTCACCACTGGTGATGACCTCGCAAGTCTGCTTTTCCACTGAGTGGAACTACTAGGACAGTCGTCCGGTTCAAGATCGAGGTGACAAAAAGGAGGTGGGCATCCAAATACTGCTTTGCATTTTGCCTACCTGGCCCTGCTGGGGCTTATTACACTCAGAGCACATAATAAATGCTCCAGGGAACATTGCCAGCACATGCCCTTCCTGGCTACAAGTCCCCTGGAACAGATCTGGTTCTCTCCCTTTTATCAAGAAGGCAGCAGAGTAAGAAGGTGGAACTACAGGTTTTACACCCAAGAATCCATATAAGCCACAAGCTAAGTCATACATTATCCCTGATCATGGCTCATTTGGGGTTGGGATGCCATGATCCCAGTGCATTCATTCATATGTTTGTTTGTTCACTCATTCACTTCTTCACCCAGTATTTAATGAGTGACAGTTATGTGTAAGGCCTACAAAGCCAATAGAGAGGTCTTTTGTTTTGTGCTTAAAGAAAGGATTGAGTGGGGTGCCAGCCAAGAAACTCATGGTTCTTCCCTCCATCTGAGACTCTTAATGATGCATTGAAGTCACCTCACTTTAATCACCAAAAAGCCAGACTAAGGCTATCTCTAGAATGCATCACATTGTGATTTCCTAGTTTCACTTTTTTCTTTTGCAAAGGGGGAAAAAAAAAAAAAAAATCAGGGACTGAGAAAGCCAAAGAAGAAATGAATCCACAGAATATCATAGAATATTTTGATCCCTACAAAGCCACCTGGCTAGGCTGTGTGCTAACACATCATTTTCCACAAGGAATTTCCATCCAGGTGGTGGATGGCAGCTCTGATGACGAGTTAGAATCACCTGATAAGCCTCCAAACTCTCAAGGCCAACACCACTCCTTAGACCAATTAAACCAGAACCTCTTGGACTGTGAGCTAGGCACTAGTATTTAAAAACATTTCCTGGGTAATTCCACTGCACCGGCAGGGCTAGAAACCACTTCTCCAGGGTGGGTCTCGTCTCAGGTCTTGGCCCTTTATGGAGCTGAGCTTCATCCCCTGAAAGTCATAGTCTTCGTTTCCCAGGATTCTCAGCTCAACTTTTTCAATTTCAAGAGTTTGTTTTAGAATTCAAAATGAGCTTTTAAATTTAAGCTATTTTTTATAAATGAATATTAAATTATTTTCTATATTTATATGGTTGTTACTGAAATTCTGATGAAGATATTTAGTCGGAAGAACAATTCTTACTTTTTTCTTATTTAACAAGGTATGCTGGTAATAGATCTACTTTTTAACGAGTAATTTCATTCATTACACACTGATTTAGCCTATCTATGTTATGTATGAAACAGAAGATAATCAAATTCATACATAGAAAATATAGATGACAATAGATGTGAACACTTTTTGAAAACAAAGCAGCACAAAGCATGAACTAAAATTTAGCAGTAAACACTTCTTGATTATAAAACAATTGTGAGACTTGTGAAAATAATAGGATAGAGATGACATAAATATTGACCTTTTAAACTGGTGATGTCAATTGTTATAGTATGAATTTGACCACAACAAGATTATGAAAACAGAAGAAATGTTACATATTGGGATCTGGATTAGAGACAGAACCTACTTGTGAATCTCATTGTTGGGATGTCTCTCACAGTAACTGGTTCTGTTGCTTCTTTGTTTTTATTTTACACTGCCCATTTCCTAGGCAGCACTATGTCCTAGGCAACACTCTTACCTCCTGGGGTTGTTGATACTGAGAGGCCATCAGAAGGAAAGCTCGTTGGGCCTGGAAAGCACTATGCACCATTTCTGCCTAGGAACAAAAAGGAAGAGGGGAGTTTAAACGTTTGAGCTCCTAAACAGAGTTACCCTATGATTCAGCAATTCCATCCCTAGGTATATACCCAAGAAAAATGAAAACATATGTCCACACAAAAACTTGTAAATAAATGTTCATAGCAGCATTATTCATAATTGCAAATGTGGAAACAACCAGAATGTCCATCAACTGATGAATAAATAAACAAAATGTAATATATCCAAACAATGGAATACTATTTGGTATTAATAAAATAAATCAAGTACTGATGCATATTACAACATGGGTGAACATTAAAAACATTCTGTTGAGTGAATGAAGTCAGTCACGAAAGGCCATATTTGTATGATTCCATTTACATGAAATAATCAGAATAAGCAAATCTACAGAGATGGAAAGTAGATTGGTGGTTGCCAGGGGCTGGTGGGAGGAAGGGACAGGGAGTGACTACTAATGAGTATGGGGTTTCTTTTGGGGGTAATGAAAATGTTCTGGAGTTAGACAGTGGTGATGGTTTCACTACTTGGTGAATATACTAAAAACCACTGAACTGTACATTTTAGAAGAGTGAATGTTATGTGAATTATCTCTCAACACAGCTGTTAAAAAATGTTTGAGCCCCAAAGTGCAATTGTTTTCAAAGGAGATCTCCTGTCCTCTTTCATAGTGTGCCCAAATCTGTTCCATACCTTCTGGTGAAAATAAAATTGTCCCTTAAGCCATCCCCATAAAGATATACCCACTGAGAGCTAGTGACTTCTACATCCAGCTTCTACAACCCATCATTAAGATGGGTCTGGAAGAAATTTCAGTGCTACTTGGACTCAACTCCCCCTAAAGGAGTTGTGTGGGTGGGAATATCTTCAAACACATGGTCTCTGATCCTCACCATCTATCCACTCTTAAAAAGTAATCTTTTAATTTTTTTAAATTTAAAAAGTTACAGAAGAGTACGAAGAAGAAAATAATTCCAAATATTCACATCACCCACAATTAATCATTTTTCCCTAAGTTTTAGAAAATTTGCACAATTATTTTCATAACACAAAGTATGATGATTTAGAATAAGCTTTGAAATGCTGAAGATTACAAAGATTAAAGTTTTTTAAAATGCCTCAAAACCTAGAAATAATCATCATTAATATTAGATGAACATCATTGCAGCTACCTTTTAAGACCTATCTGCAGAGACTTTTGTAAAATTAGACCCTACCCTAGGTGCTATTTAAAAAAAAAAAGTATAAATGTTAATTATGATTGATTAGTAGAGATCAAAGAGAAAAAAATAATAAACTTCAAACGAAAGTTTCTGCATTATAAGTATGTCCTGAATGATAGTTCTAAGGTAAAAAAAAAAATTATAAAATATTAAGAGGCTGGAAAGTTATGTGTTGATATTTTAAAGTACATGATACAATTTTAGAAAATACTGATTGGAAATCAATTGGGAAAGATACATACATCAGTATTTTTTCACTTCTTTCTATCGCTGTTCCCCTATCTTCCATATTTTTTAGTTATTATTTTTATTTTGCCCAACTGGTAGTATTCATATTCTATCTGTAATATTAATTATCATAGTTGTTTAGGATTAGTTCTACATTTAAACATACCTAGTGGTTGTCACCAGTCATTTTACCATAACTTCATTTTTGAGTTATTTTGATACGTTTTTATTGGCGGAACCCTCATTATCAAGTATTTTCTTCAAAAAAAAAGTCTTAAAGTTGCTTTAGTTTTTCAGATCTAAGCAGGTCTCCCCGTCATCTTTATACTTTAACATCTTGGCTGGATATAACATCCTTGAGTCTCTCTCTTCCTCCATTTTCAGATAGCATGGCACTAAAAGTAGCAGAGGCGAAAGCTGAAGCCAGTTTGGTTTTTTCCTCCCTTGTAGGTAATTGACTTTTTCTGGTTTGACATCTGAAGAATTATATCTTTGTCCTTGAAGTTTAATAGCTTAACTAAGACATGTGTAGGTTTTATGAATTCTATATTGTATTTCCTGGAATAGATTTGGTCCTTTATTCATTTATGGGAAATTTTCTTATATTTTTCAATTCTTCTGTTTCATATGTCTTTAAGGGGATGGGAAATAGGGGCAGAATTAGGAACCAAAAACTGCTCAGTTCCTGAAATATATTGGCTTAGGTTATAGCTTTTTTCTTTGGTTACTATTGGTAATCTTTTTTTTTTTTATTGTGAAACAGTGTATTTTTCTGGGACCCATCAGCTCCAAGTAAAGTCATTGTTTTCAATCTAGTTGTGGAGGGCGCAGTTCACTGACCCATGTGGGTGACCTTGGTGTTATGAGCCTACGCTCTGACCACTAAGACAACCGGCCACCCCTCGGTGAATTTTTTTAAACTCCTCCCTGCCCGCATTTGTGGGGGGTGAGGGGAAATTCTGATTTAGCTTTGTTTGGTCATAAATTTATATTATTTTACACTTATTGACTTCATTCTTAATCTCCTCCTTGTTAGCTTCACATCTGTTTGGGGGCAGTTTCTACTCTGTCATCTTGGATAATGACTTACTTCTTTAATAAATAGGTAAGAACCAGCTTAATACATTTTCAAGGATAGCAGCAATAGGATTAGGTTAATCTCACCCCAGTGTCAATACCAGACAATTTTCTGGGCTGGAAGGGTAAATGTGTTAACTAGGAAATTATTAGTTTTTGTCAGTCCACTTCATTATCACATTTTGGTATCTGACAAATTTTCTAAAATATTTACTGAAATGAGCACTTTAATTTTGTTTCTAACTTTTCTCATTATTTCTTATTCAATGATTTTTTTCCACTGAAAAAAAATGCTTGAGATCCAACCAAGATTAGTAGACCATGCATTTAAAATTACAAATTCAATCATCACCAGTATAACTGATTAAGTCTCATGAATTTTTAAATGAGGGTGTATTTTCCACTTTGGAGTACACCAACTCTTCTTTTCTTTGTCCCGGTAGCCTGACTACTGGGGTTATATTGCCGGGATCATATTCCTTAGGGAGGAATAGAGGATTTTCAAATTTTCCTGTCCTGGAGGCCATTATGACCCTATTAATGTGAAGCTCTGAGCTATATGAATGTTTATCAAAACGTGTCTTTTCAGTGGTTCAGGACTTTTGTCAACCTCATTTCTAAAAAGAAGATTACAGAATAGAACTTTCCAGAACTTGGATGTAAATAAAAAAGCTGCACTTCTCCCAGCAACAATAATATAGAGGTATTGTCCTTATCTATGAAAAGCTTTGCAGAGTTGACTGAATTATAGTTGCTGTGGGAACCGTAATTTGGGATCGCCTGACTTCTTTAGTTAAAATTGCTGTGCAGAGGTAACATTAACAATATCTTTGTAGTTATCCCAAGATGAACACACTATCATTAGCTCTAGAAATAATATTTAGCCTGTTGCTAATAGAGCAATTTTCTGGCGGGTCCGATTAGCGAAGATGGCCAATTTTATTAATTAGTCTCTACCCTCAAATGGCCTTTCACTCAATAATAGGGTTGAAGATTGGCGCAAAGAATGGCTGAATACCTAGATACCTGCTTCACCTCTCCCTTTCACTTTGCTTATGTAGACAAATCTGAGGGTTCAGCTGTGCACTTCTTCCAGCTCCCTGGAACTCCAGGCCTAATTTGCAGACTCTAAACCACGTTCATTTTTAACCTCATTGGTCCATATTTCAAACGATTTTTATTCCACCTTTGAAATATTCTGACCAACCTGCTTCTTACTTCTGGAAAGTTTCATGAGTGCCCTCAACCAGACAGCATCCTATTTAGGAGCAAACTGACTAAATCTGCTGAGTTCTGATAACTCCAAAGGGAGAATTTGGCTCACCCAGGCAGTTCAAACCATTGTGAAAGAAAAAGCCAAACGTAGGGATTTCCAGTAATGGCCAATAATTGAGGGTTTTTGCTGAGTTTGTCCATCACACATGAGCAGCGCTGAGAGAGCATTAGTGAGCTTTGAGGGTATACATCTGCCTATGAGCACATGTGTGCAGAGAGGAAAGGGACAGTTTGGGTAAGAGTCAAGGCTGTGCATTTTGTTTGAACTCTATCAGTTATCACGTAGGCAAATGGGGTTCGTGGACAGGTAGATTGGTGGACCACCTTGTTCTGTGGTCCTAAGGGAGCAAGTAGGAGAGTGAATTTCGGTAATCAGTTTAAAGCAAGCCTAGGGACAAGCAGACACCAGCTAAATATGACTTATCTCCATGTAATCCCCTCAGGAAAGAGCTGGCTCCCTGAGGAAGCCCAACTGATCTCTGAATGCTCATCAAAGCTTTGCATTGTTTCACTGGGAAAGCTAATAGCTGCAAAGTACCATGTGGATGACAAAATGAACAGGTGCAATTAGGAGAAAGGGCACAGGCAAGGCTTGGAGGAGATACAAGAAGCATCCAACCAGGGTGCCTATGCCAAAGGTATTTCTAGATCTTCTGAAACTGCATCAGCCCCCTTTTTGAGAACCAGACAGCAAAGGGAAGGGGCTCCTCCTCCTCTGACTAAGGTCAGGGGAATGGGCATCTGTTCATTGGGTGCAACTTGTGGGCCCTGGGAAGGTCACTGTCAATGCCATCCCCACATTCCTCCCCATTTAGCCTGCCATGTACTAAATTTTATAATTAGAGTTATTGTATTTTTAGATCTTATTCTGCAGGGGTCTCTAATCTACCCTAAAGAAGAAATTCTTTGAGTTTCAGCCAATGAAGAGGTAAAGAGGGACCTGATAGATGAAACAAGACAAGAAAATGGGCCAACAAAGAAGTGATAGCATGTCAAAGACAAATTTCACCCAGTTCACAATTTTGCTTAAAACAAGATTGAAGATACCTAATTTTGTAGATATGAGCATAAGCACTGACCCTATAAAGTCAGAGTATGAAAGGTACCCGGGTGGAAATATTAAGAACTGTGAAAAACGCTTACATCAGCGGTTCTTGACCTTGAAACTTGAAATTACATTATAGCCACTTGGAGGGTTTGTTAAAACAGATTGTCGAGTCTCACCCCCAGGATTTCAGATTCAGTAGGAATGGGTGGGCCCAAGAATGTACATTTCTAGCAAATTCTCTAACAAATGCTGCTTGCTATAATTGCTTATTAGTTCCAGGAGGGTTTGTTTGTTCGTTCTTGTCAATTGTTTTGGATTTTTGTATATAGATGATTATTATGTCACCTGTGATAAAAGACAATTTTATGTCTTCCTTCCCAATCTGTATACTTTTTAATTCCTTTTCTTATCCAATAATATTAGCAAGAACTGCCAATATGATGTTGAAAAGGAGTGGTGAGAGGGACATATTTGCCTTATATCTGATGTTAGTGGGAAAGCTTTGAGTTTGTCACCACTAAGTCTGATGTTAGCTGTAGGTTTTTTTGTAAGTAGCCTTTATCAAGTTGAGAAAGTTCTCTTGTTCTATTTTATTGATTTTTTAAAAAAATCATGAATAGAGGTTGGATTTTATCAAATGCTTTTCTGCATCTATTGATGTGCTCATGTAATTTTTCCTTTTTATTCTGCTGATATGACAGATTACAGTAATTAGTTTTGAATGATAAACCAGCCTTGCATACCTGGGATAAATCCCACTTGGTTGTGGTGTTCAATTCTTATTATATATTTTTGAATGCGATATGCTAACATTTTGTTGAAGTGTTTTGCCTATATGTTCATTAGATATATTGGTCTGTAGTTTCTTTTCTTATGTCTTTGTCTTCTTTTGGTATTAGGGTAATGCTGGCCTTATAGAATGACTTAGAAAGTGTTCCCTCTGCTTCTAGCCTCTGAAATAGATTATATATAATTGGCATAATTTCTTCCTTAAATGCTTGGTAGAATTCACCAGTGAACCCATCTGGGCCTGTTGCTTTCTAGTTTTTGCAAGGTTATTAATTTTTGATTCAATTTCTTTATAGACATAGGCCTATTCAGATTGTCTACTTCTTTTTGTGTGAGTTTTGGAGCTATGCCTTTCAATAAATTGGTTCATTTCATTTAGGTTATCAAATTTCTAGGCATAGAGTTGTTCTCAGTATTCCTTTATTGTCCGTTTAGTTTCCATGGTATCGGTAGTGATGTCTTCTGTCATTTCTGATGTTAGCGATTTGTGTCCTTTCTCTTTTTTCTTTATTTAGCCTGGCTAGAGACTTATCAATTTTATCCATCATTTCAAAGAACCAGCTTTTGGTTGGTTTGATTTTCTCTTATGATTTCCTGTTTTCAATTTTATTGATTTTTGCTCTAATTATTATTATTTTTCTTCCTTTCCTAGTTTCCTAAGGTAGAAACTTAGACTATTGGTTTTAGAGCTTTCTTCTTTCCTATTATAGTCACTCAATACTATAAATACCCCTCTAAGCACTGTTTTCAGTTTTTACTGCATCTTCAAAATTTTGATCTTATGTTTTCATTTTAATTTAGCTCAAAATACTTTTTCAACTGAGGTATAATGGACATACAGCATTATATTAGCTTCAGGTGTATGGCATAATGATCTGTTATTTGTATATATTGTGAAATGATCACCACAATAAAACTAGTTAACATCTGAGTTCAAAATATTTTTAAATTTCTTTGACCCATATGTCATTCAAAGTGCATTGTTTAATTTCCATGTATTTTGGGCTTTTCTAGTTGCCTTTCTGTTACTGATTTCTAGTTTAATTTCATTGTGGTCTGAGAGCAGATGTTATATGAATCTATTCTTTCAAATTTGCTAAGGTGTGTTTTGTGACTCAAAATGTGATCTGTCTTGGTGAATGTTATGTGTGAGCTTGAGAAAAATGTGTATTCTGCTGCTGTTGGCTAGCCTACAGATGTCCATTGTACCCAGTTGATTGAAGGTATTGAGTTCAACTACATCCTTACTCATTTTCTGCCAATGGATCTGTCCATTTCTGAGAGAGGGATGTTGAAGTTTCCAACTATGACAAGGGCTTCATCTATTTCTTCTTGCAGTTCTATCAGACTGATTGAATCAGGTACATACATGCTAAGAATTATGTTTTCTTGGAGAATTGACCCCTTTATCATTATACAATGCCCTTCTTTATCCCTGATAACTTTCCTTACTTGGAAGTCTGCTCTGTCTGAAACTAACATTGCTACACCTGCTCTCTTTTGATTAGTGTTAGCATGGTATTAATATATTTTTCTGTGTCCATTTATTTTTAATCTATATGTGTCTTTATATTTAAAATGGATTTCTTATAGACAACATATAGTTAGGTTGTGTTTTTTGATCCACTCTGACAATCTCTGTGTTTTAATTGGTGTATTTAGACCACTGACATTCAAAGTGATTATTGATGGATTAATACCTGAAACATTCACTACTGTTTTCTATCTGTTGTCTTTGTTATTTGTTTCTATTTTTGTCTTCCACTCCTTTACTGCTATTTGTGGTTTTAATTGAGCATTTTATATGATTCCATTTTCTCTTATTTCTTAGCATATGTTATTTTTTTAACTTGTTTAAGTTTGCAATACACATTTACAACTAATCCAAGACCACTTTCAAATCATACTATATGACTTCACAGTAGTGTAAGTACCTTATAATAACAAAATAGTCTTAATCCTTTCCTCCTCTCTCTTGTATCATTGCTGCCATTAATTTCACATATATATGAAATTATGTATATGTATGATATATACAGAAGTATACTTAATTCAATACATCATTGCTATCATTTTGAACAAATTGTTATCTGTTAGATCAATTAAGAATATGAAAAATAAAAGTTTTTATTTTACCTTCACTTATTCCTTCTTTGAATCTCTTCCTTTCTTTATATAGATGCAAGTTTCTGACTTTAAAGAACTTGTTTTAATATTTACTGTAAGGCAAGTTTACTGGCAACAAATTCCCTAAATTTTTATTTGAGAAAGCCTTTATTTTTACTTCACTTTTGAAGGATAATTTTGCAGGATACAGAATTCTAGTTTGGCAGTTTTTTGTTTTTTTATCTCAACACTTTAAATATTTCACTCCACTCTCTTCTTTCTTAGATGGTTTCTGAAAAGCAGTCAGATGTAACTCTCATCTTTGTTCCTCTGCAGGTAGGGTTTTGCTTTCCTCTGGCTTCTTTCAGAATTTTTTCTTATTTTTGATTTTATGTAATTTGAAAATGATATGTTAAGGTGTAGTTTTTAGGCATTTATACTGTTTGGTGTTCTCTGAGCTTCCTGGATCTGTGGTTTGGTGTCTGACATTCATTCAGGGGACATTCTTAGTTATTATGGTTTCAAATATTTCTTCTGTTCCCTTCTTTCTTCTCCTGATATTCGCATTATGCATATGTGAAACATTTATTACTGTTTTGTAGTTGTCACACAATCCTTTGACATTCTGGGTTTTTTAAGTCTTTGTTGTTTTGGGGTTTTTGTTTGTTTTTGAAGATTCTATTGATATACACTCTAGCTCAGCAATTCTTTCCTCAACCATGTCCAGTCCACTAATAAACCTATCAAAGTCATGCTTCATTTCTGTTATAGCGTTTTTGATCTCCAGCATTTCTTTTCGGTTCTTTATTTAAATCTTCCTCTCTGCTTACATTGCCCATCTGTTTTTGCATGCTGTCTACTTTACCTTTGGAGCCCTTAGCATATAAATCATAATTGTTTTAAATTCCCAGTTTGAAAATTCTAACACCCCTGCTACATCTGGTTCTGATGCTTGCTTTATCTCTTCAAATTGTGTTTTCTGCCATTTAGTATGCTGTCATGTGGGGTGGCATGCGGGGTCTCTGGTCCCGCTCCCCACGTAAGAATGCAGGACATGGTGAGGCCAAAAAGGAACATCCACGGAGCCATAGAGAGGGGAGTCATACGACTATATTTTCGCTGGCGGCTGGGTTGGAGACACAGGAAGCAGGAGCCACACTACCCGAGACCTGCCGTCCACTTCTCTCTGCCAACCAACCTCACTTGCTAGCTGCAATCTGCCGTGCTAACTGTAATCCATTCTTGCTAGCTCAGCCACCATCTTCTTGCCAGCCCCCATCTTCTGCTAGCGTAGCCACAGCGGTTATATTAGTGGCCGATGGCTCACTGGTTACAGCTGACGGCCAACTAGCCACAGCTGATGGCCATCCAATCACAGTTGATGGCCATTTACTACCTGAACCAGCACGTTTCCACGTGAGGGCGAGAGCCTGGAAACTGCAATCCTGGCTCTGTCCCCACATATGCCTTGCAATTTTTTTTTCTTGATAGGTGAACATGATATACTGGGTAAAAGGAACTACTGCAAATAGGACTTTAGCAATGTGGTGGTAAAGTGTGGGGAGGGTAAGCATATTTTAGTCCTATGATTAGGTCTCAGTCTTATAATGAGTCTATGTTTCTGGACATGAACTTCACAAGTGTTTCTCAATTTTTTCTTCCCCCTTAGGTGGGACAGAATGGCTAGAGTGGGCTGGACTTGGGTATTTCCCTGCCCAGTGTGGAAGACTAGAGCCAGTTAGAATTGAGTATTTCCCTTCCCTAGTCCAATTAGGCTCTGATAACATCCTACCAGGTTAGGCTCTGGTTAATTAGTTTCTCTGAGGACAGGCCTTGTTAAGAACAGTGTTCTGATTGACTTCAAATGTTTCCTTTCCCCCTGCCCTGCTGGAAGCTAAAGGGATTTTCCCTGAATATTTACTGTAGAAACTTGATCAAACTGCTGTAGGCAAATCTCACAGTATTGTGGAGCACCCTTTCCCCCACCCCCCATTACCCCTATGACCTGGTCCCTCTGGAGTTCTTAACTCTCAGAGTTGTCCACATTGAGCTTCCAAAAGTTGTCAAGTACAGCTCAGGTTTTCCTACCCCAGCACTGGTTCCTGTAGCAGTTTACTTCACGAGTTTCTGCTCCAGAGACTGCAATTCCTGTATTTGCCTGTCTCTCAGATCTTGGGGACAGCAGCGTGCTCTGTGTCCCCGCTTCTCTTATGGATTTAAGAAGAGTTATTGGTTTTTTTCAGTCTGTTCAGCTTTCTGCTTGTTAGGAGGAGTGGAGACTTTTAAGCTCCCTAACGCACACAACGAGAAACTGCAAGTCCCTCCTCTACTTTTTTTAAACGAGCATAAACTTATTCCATTTCAGTTTTCAGACAACATTTTGGAACTTCCATCCCAGCTCCATGCCTTTGACATATGCATGTGGGATTGTGGACAAGGTGTGGTGTAGTGGGGGAGGTTATGAACATCTATGTAGGAAGGGCTTAGGGACAATTATCTGGTGGAAAGGATAGAGGGACTGTGATGATGGGAAGTCACCAAGAGACTCTATGATAAACACTATTTTTACTTGGAATGTTTCTGTGTGTTCAAAATGGCAACGTTCTCTAAAAATGCTTCTATCCTTACTACATGAGATTTTATTATTTATGCTTATTATGGTTATTTTTATCATATTTATCTGGGGATGCTTGGAGGTATTTATGAAGATTATTGGGTTTGGGGGACTAAAACAACACCCAAACTGCCCCTTTATGCTGTCATAGCCACGAATAAAATATACAAGTATGTAAAGCTTCTTCGCCATGATTCTAGTTCCCATGGACTTTTGCCAATTTTACATGATAAGTTTGGGAAAGAGCCCTCTCTCTTCCCAATGTGCCAACAGGAAAGGTCACAAGAAGCCAGAATTACTATTCACAAAGAAACTAGTACATATGCTTGTGCTAAAAACTTGTTCTGAGGGCAAAATCTGTTTTGTCAGCAGCATAGTCTAAAGCTTTAAGTTAAATGGGAAATCAGGTGGACTGCTATTTGTTGTTGAACCTGCAATTGTCACAGTGACACAGGAGAAGGGCCCAGCTTTGCTTAAACTACAGTTGGTCCCATCACTTCAGTGAGCATCTTAATATCTCACCTGGACTACCTGTACCCTGACAGTGCTGGCATGTGTCGCTTGTCCTATACCTATGGCCGGCACAGATCACATTGTTGATTCTATCTGATGGAGAAGAAAACAGGACTTTGAACAATGTCCTTATGAAATAAATTAGCCATATCAATGGCAGTTATTTCTGAGTAGGGGGATTATAAGTGGTTTTTGTTCTTTTCTTCAAATTCATTGTGAAATTTTTCTACAGCAAACATTTAAATTTTATTGTCAGAAAAAAATATTTATAGGATATAACTGAGTAAAACAGGTTTATTATTTAATATCATAATCAAAAAGTATTTTCTGAGTGCCTACTATGTGCTTGGGTGCTACCAGGTATAAATCAGAGGAAATAAATCATGAACACAGAAAATAATTAGTGAATGTGAGTGGTAAGTGATAAAGTGCTAATTGTGTGAAACAATGAACAAACATCCAGTCTTGAAAGGAAAGGATAACTGATAACCATAATTGAAAAGGTAAGTTTTCCCACTTGATTAGCTTGACAAAACATAAGAAGCATTCTCAGAAAAAAGGGAATGTATCCTTTTTTGAAGAAAAGATTTCCTTCTCGTTAGAACCCAGGAAACACCATGCTTGGTACCCAGTCATTTCTAACCATCGTTCCCCTTACCATGGCTCTCTGGCTTTTCAAGACAACAGGGTTCCCTAATGCCTATATGACTCAGTCACACGGCTGCCTTTTTAAAATATCCGGTGTGCACACATTTACAGTCTAAATTTACAGTCTCACTAGGGAAAGGAAGCAGTAATGTCACACTCCACTTACTTAAAAATGTGTTGGCAATGCTCCATTAAATCATAAAGACAAGTTAATTTAAAGACTCTGGCCTGCTCAAGTACTGATCAAGTCCCAGTCAATTTCAGGCTCTGACGTAGCCGAAACATATATCAAAAGGACAATAATTTTATATTAGTTAATTGTTATGTATTAGTATATTTACTGCCTTTACAGTTGACCATTTTTTCTCCAATGATTCCACTCTCATGGCAGATCAAAAAGGCTTGCTTATTGAATAGAGCTAACTAGCTTTGCCGTCCAGAAAGGAAAGGTGAGTAGGTAGATTGAGAATGTCAATGTTAGACTACTAGGCATATTTTATTTAAAAAAAAATAGCATTCAAGAACTGATAATAAAAGAGGTTTATTCTTCATTAATAGGACTGTTGCCCTGGCAACTTCCAGCTCACATAAGTATTTACAGCAGCCACTGTGCACAGTTCTGACACTAAGGAATGGCTCTAATGTGTCCTTTTTATATCCATGCCTGAAATCTATTATACATCTCAGCTGCATTATTGTTCCCAGTTAAAGTAAATTGAACACCCAAACAATGCCATCCAAAACATGTCATATCCAGTCCCAAAGAGACAATTTAAACAAATTTCTTGGTATGCCAAATTGATAAAAGGTAGAATTGATCAACGGTTTTCTTTTGCAAAAAGGATGTTTTATATAGGGGAGCATAGCTTTGTTTTTTATTTTTCTGCTCATCCAGCAGAGGGCAAAGTATTTTTAAACAATCAATGCCATGAATATTAATATCAAATCATGCATTGTTTCCCTAAAATTCCTATTTTCTTAGTTTGTAATTATCACCAAATAGTCCAAAGCACTTGTAGACACTGTGAGAGTATGAATCAATACCATGTGAGTCTGTAAGGGGGGGGCAGGGGGGACAATAAATATTAGGGAGTACTTGCCATGGACCTAACACACTTCCAAATCTAGAAATTCACCTTGAGAAAATAATTGTACAATCATGAAATAATGTTTGTACAAGAATATGTAGTGCCATTTTATTTCTGATAGGGGAAAAATTGAAAACATCACATCACTAATTTTTACAATGGTTATAAATCATACTAGATGACCATCCTTGCAGGGACAGGACCAGGCGTGCTCTCTCTCATGGCCACACCCTGGGACCTCATTTGTCTCACTCTAATCCAGGCCTCGTATTCCTGTTATGTACACTATCTTAACCATACACAATTTTGACTGTGCAAATCAATTGTGGTACAACCATACAATGAGATACTATGCAGTCATTAATAATGATAATGTGGAGCTCAACTTACTGACATGGAAAGAGGCCCAGAACATATGGTCTAAGTTAAATAAGGGGGTTTCAAAAACAGAATGTGCAGAAAAGTTTGCAAAATCTATAATATAAATCCAATCACTGTAATTAAAATAAAACCAATATAGAACTCTTCCAAATAATTGTTACAATTTATATTTTAAAAGATCAAAAATTTGGAAGAGTTAAAATAGTATCTTTCAAGGCATGAGAATAGAAAAAAAGAAAACACTATTGTATGTTAAATCCATTTGCTTTTCTGACAGGTATGAATATTGGTACAAGTTTGAATTCTGAACAAAACCATTCTCCTAAATTAACTTCATTTTTAAATTCAATCATGTAGCTACCAAACACTTGGCAGATTGGCCCCTTTCCAAATCTGTAACTTGTTTTTCTAACACTTAAGGAATCTAAAGCATTTTATCCACATTTTAAACCTAATCCTTTGACTTAGGAAGCCAGAACTGCTTCATGGTTGATATATGTTGGGTCTACACAAGTAAATGATACTTGGCAGCTCTAAGACCACTCCAAAATATTAGAGACAAGAGGTACTCCTTATTCTAGAATGCACTGTGACACTAAGCATTGTGTTTTCACTTGTGTTATTTAAGCCATTCTCTTATCTAAATTGTCATGTATGTGTGTATGCCTTGTGTACCTAAGTAGGTAATATGTTCTTGAGGACTAGGCCAGTGGGTTCCTACATAGGAGGACCTTTATTACAACAGAAGCTCAGTAACTACTGCTTAATAATGAATGATTGCAAAGATTGGAAACCAGTGTGGTGTAGCAGAGAAACTGTGAGCTTTAGATATTCAGATAGGCCTAAGACAGAATCCAACTCTACCCCTTACTAGCTGCATGGCCCTACACAAGTTACCCAACTTTTCTTAGGTTTGGCCTCTTTGTCTTGAATGTTACCCACCTGAAGGGTTCTCTTAATGATCAAGCGAAGCCATGTTCGTGGCTAGCTGGCAAAGTGCCTGCCACATAGCGGGCCCTCAATAAATGCTAGTTTTCTTTCCCTTTCTTTACCACTGCCTCTCTTTCTAATATGGACAATGAAATTGAGGCAGGGAGTGAAATTGAAAGTTGATCTCTACTGATGAAAAAGTTTACCTATGAACTAGATTTTGTTCATTCATCAACCATGTCTACCCAACATCAATCCAACTACACTGAAATCTTACTATGAACACTCCACCCATGAATGGTCCTTTCTGAAACACAGGTTCCCCAACCCCCCATGAATTTCCAGGCAGCTTGGACCTCTGTCCACTAGGGGCGTCCTACAGCCAAGCTGTGTGGGATCAACACCCTCTGGTGCCTGCATTTTCTTACTTGTCTTTTGCTATTCAGCAAACTCCCTTCTAGGCAATACCTTGATTCCCAGATTTTTTTCTTAAAGTACCAAATATTCCTTCCCCTGTCTTCTGATTATAATAAACATACTTGTAAACAGTTTAAAAGACATAGATGTTTAGCAAGTAAAAACTTTCAGTAAGCTTTTACTAAAAATGACCCTAAAAATGATCATTGTCAGTTATTCGATGAATACTGTTCCAGACCTTATTTGTAGAAAGGATAATCTTTCTCAATGTACATATGACTTCTGCCCTCTCTTCTTTCAATTCTTGTTCAGTTATCCTTAGAAAATCTCTTTTCCTGCCTTCTTGTGTCCCGTTTGTGAATTTCAAAGTTATTCTTATAATCAAAGGAGTGTGATATACACTCATAAAGAAAAAGAAAAATCCTATGCTTGGTAGAAAAAGTAGAAAGTAATCAGGCCCAACATCAGCTGAAAATATGCATAATCTGAATAGAAATCCCCATCTATTTCTTTGTCTTTCTCTAATGAAACTCACATTCCCCCAGGTACCAGCATTCATAATAAATGACTATTTTTTCATTTAATGTTATTGTTTTTCAGCATCATTTAACTAAAAGCATAGTGGAAGGATGTTTTCCAGCATTTTGCATTAGACAAGTGCTGCTCAAAAAAACCTATGGTGAATATTTTTCGTTTTAATTTCTCATGTCACAGCCTAACCCTTTGGAAAATAAATTAACAAGCTTCACTAGAAACATGAAGTGAAAACCAGATACACAAAGCACAAGACCCAGTTTTTTTAATTACTAAATTTAACAGACTTAAAATCACTCTGTTGGATTATTATAAAAGTTTTCAAAGTCTTACAATTTCTGTACTTATCTTGTGGCAGACCATTAGCAAAAATTTTGTGAATTGCAGTGGTCTGTGTACTACACAAAGAGTAATGCTTTTCCATATCTTTGCATTAGGAACCAAACCACCCATCACTTACATTAGGTCTATGGACAGGTGTCTTCCAAGTTTCTAAGAACTAATTTACAAATGAACTTTGGGGTGGGAGTCCCCATTTAAAAGTTTGGGATTGTCTGCATTTGGTTATATTGAGACAATCTACTGAATTTTTCACTTTTCATCCAGATGTTTAAAATTATACAAATAAAGCTAAAGACTCTTGAAACTGGGGAGAGTTGATTATTGGAAATACACAGTGAAGTCCCAGACAAAAGTTTAATTTCCCAACTGGCCCTTTCAGACTCCAAAGTTATTTCTTGCCTAGTCACAATTATTTTGAATATTAATGATCAAAGAGGAAACTCAATCCAAACAAAAACACCACACAAAATTCTATTTCTTTTTAAAATGTGACCTTCAGTTTAAAATATTTATAGTAAAGTTCAGACAAATACCGTTTTAGATAGAGCTCATGGGATTTCTATTGGCAATGACTATGTTAACATATTGATACATTTTCATATCACTTATGGATTTTCATCTAGCTTTCTTAAGCTGCCTTAGAGCTCTAGTCTTTCAGTTGCTCACTTTCCTCAACTATAAAACAGGAATGAGAATGAAAGGAACAAGGGAGGTACTAGACAAATTGTCAGAGCTATGATAAATTCAGGACTCATTTATGTGTGTGTGTGATAAACAAAAATCCACAAAGTCTATATTTCTCCATATTTCACTTGTCAATTCATGACTTAAAATCTGGCCTTGATTTTTTTTTTTAACCACTAGTCTAGGATATTGCTTGATTCAAACTGTCAGCCATAGTACTTTCATCCATCCATTGATTCAATAATTCATTAAGGAGTTGATTCATTCATTTAAGCATTTATCTTCATTCATTCATTTAGCAAACATTTATTAATGACTTACTATGGGCACAGTGCTAAACACAGAGGGCCAGAAGGTATCAGCATCCTTCTGAATCTTGAAATAAACCCGAACACTCAACAGGTGGGCCCCAATAGATAAATCATACTACCTTTCCTGTATATTAATCTGTTTTAACTAAAGCAATCAAAAGTATCAGAATTCCAACTTTACTATTTAAAATACTTATTTTGCAAACTGTTTTCTGAAAAGGGAAGGATTTCTATTGCAAACGTATATGAATGACAAATTATAAATTCCTTGAATACTCTGTTTTCTTTCATGTTACCAAAACATCTTATATTTTATACAGTAAAAAGAGTTGGCTTATTATGTGTTATAAAATGTATAATATGATGTTTTAAAACTTATAGTTTTAAACCATAATCTAAACTGGAAATACAGCTGGAAAAAAATGCTAAAGATGAGAAAGCATATTTTGTACATGCCTAATGTACACAAACAAATCTGCAAATACATCTCCTACAATCAGAGTGACTCTTGGGACAGAGTGTCCATATATTCGACCAAACTGTTTTTTCTTATATACAGCTAATTAACAGCATAATGAGGAATTCTTAGGTGAGTGGTGCATATGTACGTTTGTGTGTGTGTGCGTGCATGTGTGTGTGTGTGTGTGTGTGTGTTTTGTGGGGATGGATGCATTGATAGAAATAACAAGATAATCTAAATGAATCAAGTCATTACTTTTGAACAAAGTAATGCTGAAACAGCCTCCAGGCAAACAATTAAGAAGTAATCCTGCAGTCTAAATAGAACACAACAACAAATGTTCAATTACTGGCATAGTCTTAGAAAGAAGGAAAGCTAGGAAAAAAAGAAACAGGCAAGGGAAAGGGAAAGGAGACACACATTGCAGTACTGGGCAGTGTGACTAAATTCTAACATGGGAAATAATCCTTTGAAAGGATATTTCTTGGGAGAAAAATCTTTGGAGAAAAGTTGCTGGTTACCCTCAGGAACTCATGACATGAACTGAGATGTAAATTCTTGCTATGCTTACATAGAGCAATACCATTTATATGAGACTCAAGAATCTAATTTTTCTCCAGATGCAGGCCAAGAGGTGCCAGCTGGTAGGTGACATGGCTTACTCCCAGCCACAGCAGACTGGGCATACTCAAAATGCATCCCTGTGTATTTTATCTCTTCCATTTTGCTTAATGCCAGTGAACAAAGAACAGAGAAGGAAAACCAGGACGGCTGTTCCATAGGTTTCCGTAGAATGTGTGCTTTAAGAAGCCGAAAGAAAAGCACTCAGACAAAAGTTTAGCAAAAACATAGTTACTGTCCAGGAAGAAAAAAAAGCAGGTATCATCTTAATCTGAGAGATTCATGGAACCTAATTCATTGTTTCAGCAAAATATTTTGGTGACGTATTTTATTTTTCATAGACCAAATGGGGGCAATCCTGGTGATTAGTGATGCCTGACGGCCCTTTAAGAGATGTTTAGATTCCAAGCCCAGTTTCTTATTAGCCTGTCCCCAAAGCTCTTAACGTGCTATGAAACTAGAATGCTCAAGGAAAGAGACAAGGATTATATGCTCTAAAAACAAACATCTTATGTAAAATAGTGGTCACAGGGGTGTCTGACTACAACCAATAACTTAGCAGGAGTGAGTCAAAGCATATGTTTATAGCAAAGTATTTGTTCAATGCTGAGAATAAAAATTCTACACATTCTTGGAAATAAATGATAACAGAGACTAATCTATCTGTGACCTTTCTGAATTCTGCAAATTTGGTGCCAACAGCTCAGTGAGTGATGACCAGGCTGACACAAGGCCAATGCGATGGGGCATAAGTGAAGACCCATGAGGGACACAGTTCATTTGTCCTGGAGGCCACCATTCTCCCTGTCCCTCAGCTCCCTCAGCCTTGCTCTAAGGAGACACACGAAAGGCACAAGTTACAGTGATGTTCCACGTTCTCCTCAGCCCTTGCTCCTGAACCAACCATCATAATGACCATTCCTTATACTGTGGAAATTTGGTAAGAGGAACGGTAACAGCTGTGGAGTGCAGAGGGCAGAAAGATGGTAGCAGGTAAGTGCCACTTGCTTCTCACTAGGGACTCAGTGATTGACAAAGGTGTTGGGAGACACAGCTGTCCAGCCAGTCAAAGCCAGGCGGTTCCTAATGTAATGGATTGACACTCTGGAAACAAGATTACTGGCTCTGCCATTAAGATATGGGGCTCCATTTAACACATCACCTAACTGCTCTAGTTTGCAGTTTCCTGCTCTGAAGAAAGGAGTAAAAGACAGGTAGGAGGGAAGGGAGGAAGGAAGACAAGAAAAGAAAATAGAAAAGGGATTGTATATTGGATGTATGATTTCTAAGGCATTTCCTTCTCTAATAATTCTGACTATCATAACTGGCTAAGACAGTAAGAAAGAAGATTCCCAATTTTAAAGCCTGTATAAAATCTTGAGGCAGAATTCTTTATATGAGCTTTTCTTTTTTATTTCTTGATCTCTGCCATTTGGAGAATGTCAAAGATGTACAGATCCTTTGGGCTTGAGACTGCCAAGGTATTCTATGTCTAATAAAAATAAATGTTCAAATTAAAACATTTAGTAGGAAACCAGAAATTAACGGTCGGGTCAACTGGGCTGAAGGGGAGTGGGGGAGTGAGGAGGAAGACCTGTGTAGAATGGGCTCTTTTGTTCAGTCAACCCCAAACTTGGGCTTCCCATCTTCCTTTTTTTTTTTGGCAGGGCATGAGGGTTCCTATGTAGTCCCAGATTATAAAACACCAAAAATACAAATGGTCACTTTTTAAAATGAGTACAAATTACTACGAAACCAAAGGAAGAATATGAATAGAATTAGCAAAATAAATGTGTATTTTTATATTATTTATTCCAGAGATAAGATTATTAATTATCCCAGATATAAGGTCCATGTAAAGGAAGAGGTGACAATTGTAAGACCAAGAAGGACAGACTCATGGAGGCCTCAAGGTCTTTTTAACTGAGGGAGTCTGATTTCCTTCTATATCATGGGAAAGAAGGATGATATTTTGTCTTTAGTGTTGTGTGTGTCCTTCTTCTGACATGTGTCCTTCTGCTTGCTTCACATGTTCAGATGATTGAGGTACTTTCCCTGGCATAGCTCAAGAGGCTTTTTATAAAGGTGATGATGCTGCCTTATTGCAAGTTCTTCGACTGGAAACCAAATCGCCCCTCATGTTTTAAGGCTGACACAGTGGCTGAGTCACTCAATCAGGCTGTGAGAGCCGGAAGGCCCTTCCAAGTGAGGCCGTCCAGCCTTACTACTGAGCAGGTTAAGGGACTAGCTCAAGGTCATGCTGTAAAAAGCAGAGCCAGCTCTAAAATCCAAGTACAAACTGCCAGTGCTAGTCAGCGGAAGATACTACTTGTTTTGTCACTCCTTGAACTCGTTATCCATCCAGCATGGTCTAAAATGAACAAAACATTTTGCAGATGGTTTAAATAAATGACAAAGACTAACGACATCTAGAATGCTGATGGTGACCCATTAAAAGTGCGGCTATGATAATTGTCTAAAAGGGTTCATCCTACATAAAGTCGGGAAACTCGATAGTGCAGTGCGATTAATCATACTATGCTAAGTGTGCAGACCTTTATTGCCCTTTTGTTCAAATGTGGTTCTGTCACTTTTATTAAACAATTAATAAAAGAGTGGTTTTTTAAATCATTTTAATCAAGAAAAAGAAATAAATGATGCAGACTTCTAGAAACAGTTCAAATTTAAATTCTATAAATCTCCAAAAAGGGTTCCAGTTAGGAAGAGCTATGTGATCTGCAGCTGCTTCATGACTGTCAAATCATTTAGAAATAGACCTGAAACTTAGTTCCATATGCCATGAAAAACAACAGGGCAGCTTTAAAAAAAACCAAAAACAATCACATTCATCCATCTAAGGATAAAGGGTGTCTGAGGAAGGGCTTGGTATTAACATAGGCCCAGTTTCTAGAGGATCCTTTCCTGTGATATTGAGGACTATATTTACTCTAAACATCTATTATAAAATTATGCATTGTTTGTACTTTCTTAAAAGGGGTGCAAGCTGTGTCATTGTTCCTTGGTTGAAGAGTAATTTAAATAAGCCCTTTGGTTTATGCTGCATACAAGAAGGCTTTACAAGATCTAATCTTTGCTAAACCTGTTATATTCTTCGGTTTAGCAGAGCTTCCTAATTGTAGCTATTAGTTCCACTTTTTTTGTGGTCTGTTCTGTCAATAGACTATTGAATGTTCAGTAAATTAAGCCCAACCAGCAGCCAACACATAGAGACAGACGTTAAATCATAGCTTGGCTGTCCTTATTCACTATTAGTATCTGTGAAATAGCTTTTAAGCACAGGGACAGGATTTAACATGATGCACATTTGTGTCATTCTCAAGTTTCCATACTGTACAATCAGGTATGTGAGGTTTTTCTTTTGTTTTTTGTTTTTTTCTAGGCAACAGGTGTGTTCTTGGAACAAAGTTCAACCCCCACTTCTGGCTTATGTGAGAGGCAGCAGCTGCAAGCTTAATGTCAATGACACATGGTTCTATAAGAGAGAAAAAATAAACTACTTGTTCAATGTATTAAAGTAATGGGCAGATGGATGATAGCTGCCTGCACTTTTTCTTTGTGTTGTAGAATCAGAGTCTAAACTTTCAGATGACAAGTGTTTTTCTCTCTTTTCTCTCTCTCTCTCTCTCTCTCTCTCTCTCTCTCTCTCTCTCCCTCCCTCCCACCCTCCTTCCTTCCTTCCTTCCTTCCTAAAAAAGTATTATGTATTTATTATTGAGAATATTGTTTAATTTGAGTCATATTGTTTTCAGGCTCATGAGTGGAGAGAAGAAAAAAACCTACTATAAATCATGCTGCACTTTATAACTCAATTTTGTTCTAAAAAGAATTTAAAGGAAATGTTTACTATGCAATTTGAAGAGATTTAGCATGCAATGTCTACAATTTTTAAAATAAAAAATTAAATATACTTATTTATAGGCTTCACTATTCTCTAGTAAAAAAAGTCTATATAGAATTTTGTGAGATATTACTAATAAGAGGCATACCTCAGAAGTACAATGTCAACATTAATTAATAGTAACAATAATGATACAATAATTATTGTGATTGTGATCAAGAGAGTAAATGTTCGTCAATCACTCAAGAATCTCTTTTAGTGTATTAGGATAATGTTCCATTTTATATGTTAGTTTTCAGGTACAATCATGCCTTAGAATATAAGAAGCTCAGCCACTATCTTACTATATATATGTTTTCTTATAAACAAAAACATTAAGCTCAAGAACAGACCAGAGTAATCACAGAGCTCTGTGATATATTTGAAGTGGACATGTCTTATTGCACAGATTTTTCTAGAACTCATGTATGTCAGAACTTGCCCCCTTTTGCCAGTGGGTATTTCAACAGGAATACTTAATAAAAATAGAGGTCATGAGAAGAATCTTCGTTTTTCTTGGATGTGGCAAACAAATTCGTTGCAAATATGATGAGATAAGCACCTATTTAATTACAATCCTGGAACCTTTGGTATAACTTGAGTCACCAGATCTGGAAGACTATGTTGCATATAATGTCTAGTTGGGGAAGGAGCAAGGAGAGAGAGAATACCTTTTTAAGTTTTTTTGTTAACCCCAAACCACAACATTATTCAAGAATCAGATTTTCTGTGAATCTATACTGAAAATGGTTTTGCCAGGGTTGTCTCATTGCTGAGAAATCTATAAGCAGATGGATTTGGAATTCAATCCTCTGCAAGAAACAAAGGCAAATGAAAAAGAACCTGGTGATAAACTTCTTTTAGGTTTTTAATGGGTTTGGCTATTATTATACATTAGATTTTCACTAAACATGTGCAAATAATGACTAGCCTTAGAGAGGATGCTAACATTTAAAAATGTGTAAAAGGTATCTAAAACTCAGCCACCATACTGTTCATCAGCTTATCGAAGGCCTGGATACTATTAAAGGTCTCTACCAATCCAGAGATTATCAAATTCTATTACTTTGCTTTCCCCCAAGCTGTACTTTAAAAAAAAACTGTGGTAAACTATACATAGTAAAAAATTGACCATCTTAACCATTTTTAAGTGTATGGTTCAGTAGTGTTAAGTATATTCACATTGTTGTGCAACAGATCTCCAGAATGTTTTCTGAAGTTTGGTTTGTATTGTAAAACTAAACCTCTATACCCATTAAACGAGTTCCCATTTCTCTCTCCCCACACCCTTGGCAACCACCATTGTGCTTTCTGTCTCTGTGAATTTGACTACTCTAGGTACCTCATATAAATGGAATCATACAGTATTTATCTTTTTGTGAGCAGCTTATTTCACTTAGTATAATATCCTCAAGGTTTATTCATATTGTAGCACGTATCAGAATTTTCTTCCTTTTCATTGCTGAATAATATTCGCTTACATATTAATGTGTATATGCTGTACTTTGCTTATCCATTCATCCGTCCACAGTCACTTGGATTGCTTCCATCTTTTGGCTATCATGAATAATGCTGCTCTGAGTATGGGTATACAAATATCTCTTCAAGATCCTGCTTTCAATTCTTTTGAGTATATATCCAGAAGGGAAATTGCTGGATTATATGATAATTCTGTCTCTAATTTTTTGAGGAACCACAATACTCTTCCATATTGGCTGTACCATTTTACATTCCCACCAGCAGTACACAGCGTCCCAATCTCTCAACATCCTTGCTAACCGTTGTTAATTTTTTTTTTTTTTTTTTAAATAGTAGTGATCCTTTTGATGGAAAACAAGGGAGGAAAGTACTCACATGAGTCTCCACATCACCAGCAAGGATTCTACTCTTCTTTAAAAACTCGGCCACCATACTTTTCATCAGCTTATCAAAGGCTTCCACTGAGGGTGCCACACCTTTGGGAAAAGAATATATTGTTATGCCCTGGTAATTTAATGAAAAGCACATGACTTGACCAAAGCCACATTCCAAATAAGAGGCAGATCCAAGAACGGAACCAAGTCTTATTAATCCAAAGCCAGTGTACTTTCTTCTATACTGACTGGAGCAGGTGCTATAAAAGCCTTGCAAACAGTTACCAATGTTATCCATGACAATGAAAAGGTAATAATGAACTCTGGGCAAGTAGGAAAAGAAAGCTGATGTCACACATTTTGTTCCTTCTTCACTTCCAGGGGGAGGAGAAGTGGCGATGGTGGGCACGAAAATGACTGCTGAGCTGATTGATGCAGATTAAGTTTTGATCTGCCAAATAACTATAAAAGCTGAGTGACAACGGGGATTGGTGTGCTCTGCATTTCTCTCCCTGCCTCTTACTTTACAAAAAAACTGTGTCTAAGTCCTGGACTTCACATCCCTAATATGGAGAAAGATAATACTGAAAAAACTCAGCACTACAGGTTCTTAACATCCAAGCCAAAACCTAGGACTCCACGCACACGAATGTGTAAGATAAAGCTTCCTTCCTTTTCCCTTTTTCCCAGTTGCACATTTCCATAAGCCCAAAGGGTGATGGATATAGTTGTTTACAGCTCTCTGTACATTGTCTAACTTCTGAGCAGGCTACTGAAGCTGAGTTATCCTAAAGTTCAAAATACAGTCTGTCCCAATTTCTAGAACATAGATTCCTTATGGATCCACTTGGAAACAGAGAAACCTGTTTGTTGCTGTGGGAGAGGCATGAGAGGTTTCTGCTGAGTATTTAAAGTGGAGGAAAGTTTAAGAAATGTGACGGAAGTTTCTACACAGCAGAAGGTATTAATATAATGGTAAAATGGAGTATTTTACAACTTCCTTTCATCAGTCAGCTCTGCTCACACCTCCTGGCAGCCTTTAAAGGCCTGTCTTTCACCCCTGCCTGCATCCTTTGAGCACCCCTCAATCAGAGCACTTGTGGCCCTGTATAGTAATGCATCAACACCAACGATTCTGGAGGAGTAAGACTGTGTAAAATTCATCTTTGATTTCCTCGCACCTAACGTAGTACTTGTCACTTGGCAGGCATGCACCAATATGTCTTCCACTGTTGGTCAAAACATACCTGATTGTCAGGGGAAAAATAAAACACATCAAAACACATCATAATACCAATATCATAAGAAGGCAGTTCTTTGATCTGCACATATTACGGATTTGTAATGGATTGGTTTCCTTCTAAAGTGTTTTTTTTTAAATAAAAAATAATTTTTAACTTGAACTATAGCATCATTGTAATGATGATATTTATATTTAAGGTGAGAGGTTGTCCTTAAGGATTTGTTAAAAAAGAATTTAGAAAATTACCAAAGCTTACTAATCAAGAAGAAATGGAAATTACATTGTTTAGGATTAGTTAAATGTTTTAAGGATGGCTATCATTCAGACGTTTTGCTAATTATCTTACTAATTATATTACTTCATTTCAAGTAGGATAACCAATTGCTTGTTTTAAAAGACATCATTTTAATAACTGGCTTGGGATGTTTTGCTATTTAAAAAAACAAGTTTAAATACTTAAGTAATATAATTATATGCCTTCCAATTTTGCTTAGGCTATTAGTTTTCCCACAATTTTTCTTTTTATAAAGAATATAAAATATGCAGCCTAGTTAGTTCTTTGAGTAAGTGAAGTTCAAATTATGGAGGGATTTTTGTCTTTATTCAACAACATTAAACAATCTCTTGGGAATTGGATATAACTTTATTTGTGGGCTTTTTATTTGTGGTTGGCAATCTTAGAGAAAGGTCTTTTTATTACTGGATGCCAAAGTCATAAGGAAACAAAGTTACAGAGGAGTAAAAAAATATTTTCTTACAAATAAGGTTTACTGAATCTCATAGACCAACTATATAGTTAAAAAAAAAAAAAAGAGGCTTAAAGTGAAATCATAGATGTGTCTCAATTGATGCGGAAAAAACTTACAGGCCCCCGGCAGCCTTCTTTTAAACATCCGCTTTCAATTCATTCAAAGCATTTTAATTTTCATTGTGTTCAGGGGGGAAAAAAAGAAAAAACCAGCCTGTGAATTTGTGCGCACACAGTAATTTTTGTCCCAGGGCATGTAATACAAGGCACTGCTCCAAATACGCCTGAAATTCTAGAAGTACCAATGTGGATTTTGCCTGGTAAAAGCTTTGTTTGAAACCCTCTCTTCCCCAAGGCTTTTCTTAGCCCCCAAAAGTCTGACAGTTTTCAAAATGGGTCAGATAAGGAGGAAATGTATGTGAGACAAGAAGAAAGTTGCCAGATTAAATACAGTTAGCCCAGTTAAATTTGAATTTAAAATAAACAATGAATAAATTTTTAGAATAAGTGTGTACCTTTCCATATAGCCCATGCAGTATTTGGAACACATTTAGACCAAAAAAAAGTAATTTATCTGAAATTCAAATTTGACTGGGTGTCCTGTATTTTTATTTGCTAAATCTGCAACCTTAGACTAGAAGACATTGGAAAAATTACTGTAGGTAACTTAGAGAGTTTGTAATACATGGAATCCTTTTAAAGAAATAATTAACTTCTTATGTTTGCTCATATAATTTTTAAAATCTTTTTTTAAGTGTGGTATTACCATATAATTTTAAAAGCATATTTGGTAAGGAACAGGCAAAGGTAAAACAACGTGATGCGATCATGTCTCATCAAAGTCATACTTGGATTCACATCAGGCTCGCTCGCTTTAAAACGGCAGTTCTTCAATTTAATGACTTGTTCTCTTTAAAATTAAAATCTACAGACTGATAATTCCTTCCAATTTACATTCTAACTGAGAACATTAGTTTCTTTTTGATAACTACTTAGATAATATATTTAGTCATTGAGGGTGGAACAGCAGTATAAACACTAAAATGAAAGAATCATGGTATTTGGCACATGGATTACACTCTTAACAGGCAGAGAGACTGGTAATTTTCATGGATTGTGGGTTGAAACTTTTCTTCCCTTTCTCTTTTTCAGGGATCTCTTGCATCTGGTTAATGTCATGGTCACATATAAAGGAAGGGGTAGGGAAGTTGAGAGAAATATTCCTTGAGAGCTAAATGCTGGGGACACAACTAAGTGACCAGTGATGAAAACAGGTTGCGGCCCTACCTCCATTGACACCGTTCATTTCCCCACAGTCCCCAGGAGACCGGTGTGACGCTGCAGACAGCAACTCCAGGCGGCCGACTGCCCGCTCCAGTCTTTCCATCAGCCCCTGCATCTCTGCCATTCTAGAAGAACAGGGGCACAAAGGCAGGCCATGTGAGTGTCAGGCAGGATTAGCAAGATGACACCACCATCAAACTTATCAGCGGCAAGAAGGAAAGCAAAAATTACACGACAGGGCTGTAATTACCTAGAGCAGGGGTGTCCAAACTGCGGCCCGCGGGCCAACTGCGGCCTGCGGTCCATTGTTAATTGGCCTGCAGCAAATTCCAAAAATATGTTTAGTTTACTTAAATAAACCAGGTGAGGCAATATGTACTTCACCTCGAGTGAGTGGCCTGGCTGTTTGTGTATTTTACCGCATATGGCCCTCGGTGAAAACCGTTGAAAAAAGTTTGGACACCCCTGACCTAGAGAGTATTTCTACCAATCAGGAAAATATGTGAAAATAACAAATTTTTAGCTTATTTTCTATTCAATGACTTTTACAAGTCCCATATGCAATACACAAATATTCACTCTCTTTATATCATTATCCAGTGTCTCAATGGGTGCTCTTTGGGCTTTGACACAGTCTATGTCTAGCATTTACTTAAAAGCCCAGGAACATATATCTCACAATTAATGTTGCCAACTCTTACCCCACTAAATGGTGGGAGTATATTTTAACTATTTCCGATAATTATTTCTGTTAAAGTATCATTCTCCAGGGGACACTAAACCCACTGATAATCCTTGTTTACTCGGTTACCTGAATGCAAACAGCCCAGCACAGAATTATGAGCTTGTGAAACTGTGTAACATTTAGCAGCCTGACAAGGCCATCACCTCCAGAGTGAACTGTCTTGAACTTATTAGTTTGTTTCTGTGTTTCTGTTGCTGAATTATTTTAAATAACAATTATTCTGGATGGTAGATATTTTCATTTAAAATAGTAAAAGTGGTTATGTCCCTTCACTGCTGGTTATTTTTCGATAAACTTAGTTTCACGTGGGATGGATTTTGGACAGAGTGATCTTCAGTCACCCAACACTCATGGCTGGGATAAACCGGGTTGGAAGTGGAGTAAGGATTTGGGGATAAAAGTGGGACTGAGTATCTTTCCTGCTTCCAAACAGATCTTAGATAGCTACACAAGATAAGTACCTTAAACTTATTGGCCCTGGAATGTGATGTTATTAAGGGAACCCATTCTCATTTGGCCAGGTGCATGAGGTCCAGCTGATAGGTACCATAACTCTGACTGTACCAACCTATGACTGCTCTTGGCAAAAATCAGGCTGCTGCCCCAAAGAGAGTAAAACAGGCCTCACCTCAGTGTCTGTACTTCCCACTCTTATGAACTTTCCAAGCATCATCCTGAGCCACAGAGGACTGGCATGCTTCTGCATCAGAGACAACACTGCCCCAGAGCCTGGGTAAATTTTATTGCTCTAAGATGTGTGACTATTTTCTGTTTCTGCTAGGAAGCAGGGAATGCATTTCTCTTTTGTATTTTGTAGTCCATTAGTTTTGAGCTTAAATGTAATGATGACTTGCTACTGCCTTTTTTAAAAGCAAGGTTATACTTATCAAAACATGTGGATTGCTCTGTAATTCTGCATCCAAATGTCAGATGGTCACCGACACGGATGGGGGAGTTCACTGTCTATTTTGGAAAGTCATCTCCTCTAAAACTGCCAGCAGCTACTCTTTCAAAATATGGGGCAGTATTTTCTGCACGGCTGAAATCAGCATCTAATCCCAAGGAGATTCAAAATTAGAAATTTCTCATCTATTCTTTTCCTCTTAACATCAGAGTTTCTGCTTTCATAGCAATTGGAAAAAAAAAGGAAGCAAAATTAATTGAATCCATTACGTAACCTTGTAAGGGAACTGGGTATCCTATACGTGGGTAAAGGCCATTTGAGAAATGATAAAGGCCCCTCAAATCTTTTAATAGTTGCCCATCTGTTCAGTTATCTATGTTCCCTGTTACTCAACTTGCCAAATGTTACCACCATAGACCTAGCTCATGTTAGGAAAAAAATGTGTTTGCTTTGTTAGCAAACTGC
Source organism: Rhinolophus sinicus (assembly GCF_036562045.2). NCBI lineage: Eukaryota > Metazoa > Chordata > Mammalia > Chiroptera > Rhinolophidae > Rhinolophus > Rhinolophus sinicus. The sequence goes on from NC_133756.1 coordinate 62,242,878, forward strand.
CCATCCCCCAACAGAAAAGCACCAACTACCTCCAGCAGCTCCAAAGCTGTTTCAGGAAGGCCTGTTACATTTCACATGGAGGACTCCTGTCCCTGACTGTGGCTTAATCAGCCTCCCGGACAAGACCCAAATGCACACTATCTAATAGTGCTCCATATGTTGAAAGACAACAGGAGTTAGACCGTAAACTGCAGGGCTGGGCAGATTGGTGTGGAATGCAGTCTAAAAGTGAATCAGATGTCACTTCATATAAAATCACCATGAACTGACGTCTTGCCACAGCCTCTTAAGAGGTCAAAATATAGCTCATTCAAAGAAGCTGGAAAGATGCCCCTGGGTTTAAAATTTTAGAATAGTTTCTAGGAGAAATGAAAGAACAAATAAAGAATACACCAAGATACCAAAAATATACATGTTAGTATTCCCAGGGAAAATGACAGGGCCCAAGATGGCTGTGTCCTCTTCTCCCAAAAAACACACACACACACACACACACACACACACACACACACACGCACACACACACACTTCTCCCCACATGTGCCCTCAGCTGCTGTCCTGGCTCTCAAGAATGAAGAAAGAACGGAGCTTCAGATTTTCCAAATTCTTCCCAGGAAGTTCCAATTGCCGTGGTTATTCAAAATGGATTTAGCCAAGTGTTGATAAAGAGGTGGGGGCCAGAAATGAAGAATTAGACTGAGGAAATGGATAGAGCAGGCAAAGCAAATGCAGATAGCAAGGTCAGGGTAAGGAATGAATCAGGGCCAGGTGGGCAGACAGATGAGTTTGGATCAGGAAGCCAGTGGAGGAGGGAAAAATGGCAAGATGGCCAGACATAAAACGTTCTAAGAATCAGATGAGAAGCAAAGAGAAGCCAGATAAACATATGGAAATCAAGAGACTGGGTTAGATGATGCAGCTCAAACTTGGCCTTTAGATTTTTCTAGTAATTCTACTCAAGAAGAAGCCAACTTTGAGTTGAGGTTCCCTATAACCTACAGCTTATACAACATAAACGCCAACATTTGTCCAGAGTGTGAGGGTGGGTGGAAAGAAAAAGGTGGAAGAACGCAGAATTTCACAACTTTCTCTTTTTAATGTTTTAGGAAACAATACTTGAGGTTAATCTTAATTCCTTGTTTTGCATTAATTTTTGAGTATTCTCTTCTGAGTTTCTTTATAATGGGAAGTATAACTCATCCTTGTTTGTCTTTTTTTTTTTCTTACTTGAATTTCCCCCTCAGTTTTCCTTTTTCAAAGTTTAATTTTTATCAAAGCCAAACACTCACAGAATACAAAGGGCCAACAAATCTAAAAGGCTTGTGATAAAAACACAACAGTCCTGTGACTGTCCTCTTCCATTCCTTGGCTTGAAAGTCAACCATTTTCAATTATTTTAGCTGTTTCTTTTAGTAATTACCTCCCTATCTCTAAATAACATGGTAATACCTCTATGTCTTGTTTGTTTTCTTTAGTTTTAGGTATTGAGTTTCCATCCAAAACAGGAGGGTTCACCTTTTTCTTGCCCCATCCCCACTAGCACATACATGCATTATTTCCTTTTATATCATCCTCCCAATAATGTTATACCACAATTTTTGTGTAACCAATAATCAGTATTAACACAATGATGACTCTTCACAGCTGAGTCATGAGGTATACTAAAATTATGTTTTGCACAACCTGTTTTCCTAGAGCGATATTCTTCAGCCTCTCCGTTTTCTATATACTTAAAAATTACTTATCGCCAGACTCTTCCCAAGTTGTGTAAGTCTTCTTTCCCTAGGGCCAAACACATCTGGAATTCTATTAGTTTTAGCTTCTCAGAGGTATCTCTTCTGGAGAATAACTCTGATTGCATGATTCCTCCGTAGGCCTGCTGCACATCTGTAACCTGCGATCTGCCTTCTTCTTCACTGAAGAGGAATAGAGAATCATCATTCTAGGGATTTCTCTCCCCTGTCCCCGTATGTGGTATGAACTCTTTCCTGGACTCTATAGCCTCCTCTTTGTTGGTGTACTTCCTTAATTGGAAAGAGCATTATCTTCTTTAAAAAGGTACATGAAAGGTCGACTTTTTTGAGACCTTGCATGTCTGAAAATATCTCTGTTTTGCTCTCACACTTACTTGATAGGTGGCTTGGCTGAGTATAGCATTCCAGGCTAGAAAATTTCCTCAGAATTTAAAGACATTGCTCCATTGTCTTCTAGCTTTCTAGGTTGCTGTTGAGCAGTCCAAAGCCATTCTGATTCTTCATCCTTTGGATGTAACCTGTGTTTTCCTCTCTAGAGGAAGTTTTGTGATCTCTTTGCCCCGAGTATTTTGAACTTTCATGAAGATATATTAGCTTGCTGATCAAATATTTTCTTTACAAATAATTTTCAAGAGGTGTAGAAAAGATAGGAAAACAGGCATTGCCTATTATTTGTCTCTGGGTGAGTTTATAAAGCAAAGTTTTGTGTTTTTTTCTCAAATAAGGAAGTTAGCATTCTTAATATTCTTAATATTTAAGCAATTCAAATCTCTTACACACAATTGCCTACATTCACAAATACTTCACACATTACAACAAGTGAGCCAGTCAGTATTGTCTCATCTACTGTCTTGGAATAGTATGGTGTTAGAGAAACATTTTCTGAAGAGAAAAGATAGCTATCATTGTTTAAAAGTTCTTTTTGTTTTTATTTCACTGGTCATCTCATAGAACCCATCATCAAAGTACAGATATTTAGTTCCTAAGACTGTCCAATGTTGTGTACAGTGTTATACCAATAGTATTATGACTACGCCTAAAGCACCAAGTGAGATAGAACGTCTAACCTTCTCACAGCAGTTTCCAGAAAAGGAGATTTCCCCACACTTTCAAACATTTTATAAGGTCTCAATTGTTTTGCCCACATTTAACTAGGGCAGTTGGAATCACTAGCTGGGGAACTTTAGGAAAAGAGCTTAATTTTGCTTTGCTTTAGTAACTACCTGTGCATAGGGTTGCTAGAATATGCATGTGAAGGCCTACAAAGTCTGGCACATGGTCAGGGATAAACACGTTAGCTACTGTTATGAAGACATCCTATCTCATTTTGCTTTCCAGGGAAATAGTTAGATCTACATACCACTACACCAAATTTTCGTGTATTTGAAATGTTCAGCAATCATCTAGAATATCTGGCCAATGGAAATGATTAGCTGAAAATTTTAGGTTAGTATATTTATTATTATTATTTTAAACATTTCATTGCCCTCTGTGCATGTACTTATTCCTCCAACATTTCTAACAGAGGTTTTCTCAAATCCATTGGTAATGGTTACCATTAAATGAAAATTTTGCTAGGTAATTAGTAGTTTTTTTAATCACATATTTTCCCCCAGAGCTTTTTATAATGACTCTTTTGCTTGTAAACAGTCCTCTGCAAAGGACACAAGCACAATTTCTGTGGAATCATTTTTGGAAAATAACACTCCTTCATACCTCATTTTTTTTTTTTTTTCACTCAAACCATCTTATGCTCAGTGGTAAGTGGTCTACGAAAGACCTAACTACTCAGTTTAACTAGTTATAAAAAGCAGCTTTGATAGCTGCTTTGAAAGTTGACACCCCATGGTCCAGAGTAAGTGGTGATAAGCCCAGAATAACAGCCTATTTGTCTGTATTACATTCTTGGTATCTGTAAGACATACTGTCCAGTTAAAATACTTCCTTGTGTTAACTTTTCTGCTAGCACATGGCACACCTTGCCTCCTAAGGAGACCAGTCCAAGCTTTCCATGAGCTTATACTCTTCTTTAGGTCTCCCACTGAGTCTACATGCTGCCACGTACATGGAGAATTCTATAAATACTTTTTGATTGACTAATTAATTGGCTACCACTCACTGCCTTTCCCTCTCCTACCCACGCACTGGCACAATCCCAGATCAGGCGGAAAGCCAGATTTTCATAGGAGAAATTTCCATTTAAAAGAAGATACCAGCTTTGTTTTTCCCACTGAAAACCACAGTGGCTTCCTCCCGTGATTTAAAACAGCGTACTTGCTGCCTCTAAGGTGAACCTGTGGGTTTTCCATAGCTCCTACTTCTTTGGGATTTCAAAATTTTAAAAAGTCCATCTTATGCAAAGGGTTTTATAAATTCCTCATAGCAAGTTCATAAAACAAGGCAACTTTGACAACTTTTTCAAGTTAATACAAGGGCTGGGTGTTCGGGGTGTCAGGGTTGCTACCGTGTTTCCTGAAAATAAGACCTAGCCGGACCATCAGCTCTAATGCGTCTTTTGGAGCAAAAATTAATATAATACCTGGTATTATATTATACCCGGTCTTATAGTAAGACCAGGTTTTATATTAATTTTTGCTCCAAAAGACACATTAGAACTGATGGTCCGGCTAGGTCTTATTTTTGGGGAAACATGGTAGTTTAAAGCACTCCTCATGAGGCCAGTGGTGCAGAAACAACTGTGGTGTCAATTTCTCCTGATTTATAAGGGAGACCAGGTCCAATGGATTTCAAAGATCATGAGCAGACGATTAAATTGACTATAGACTTGAAGTAATAGTAAGGTAATTGAAGACTTTCAAACCTGTTCTCAGCCTGGCTTTCAAACCTGGGCAGCTGGCTTATAGGTGAGCTCTCTGCAAACAATAAATTCGCCATAGACTACTTTCTCTATAATTCCACCCCAATTCAAAAATTTTGTTAAACTACCATCATCAAATCAGGCTGTCCTAGCTTGTTAAATGCTCTTTACCATGACTATATCAATTACCTTCCTTCCTTTCGGGAAGCTACCATTCACTAAGGGAAGTGATCTTGTGATTCACTATTACTAATTGGAGTAATGATATTTTTCAAGAAACAAACCATAGTATTTTATTCATTCATTCAGTGACTGGCTCACTTGTTTCATTCACTCAGTTAGTTCCCACGATTTGCTAAGCACAGTGCTCATATCTAGAAAATTAAGAGAGATTAAAATATATTTCCTGCCTACTGTAGTGGGCGGGGCTGGAAGCAGACCCTGCTCAATCAAGCCAGGAAGTTGTTTCACTAAGATACTTTCACGTTGCCAAGGTGCCGCCTTCATATCTTTCGCTTACTCTCCTATAGAGCATTTCTGGAGCCAGTTTCTAACCAAATAGCAAACAAACAAACAAACAAAACCACACCACTATTTTTTATTGCAAAGGAGTTCCAAAAGTTGCTCAGAGTGTTGAAACACTGTAATCAGAATGTAAGAGATCAGAGAGTTACAGAAGCAAAAGAACGCCTTAAATTTTTCACAAAACCGGGGAAAACATATATAAGATCCTGATTAGTTGACTGATTCCTCTAAAGCCTCTGGTAATATGCCACTGCAGAGAAAAAAAGCAAATTCTTCAGCTTGGTTTTCAAAAGGACCTCACCCAGCCCTCTATACCTCACCAGTCTCCTGAGATCCAATCACAAGGGTGACTTGCCCCTTCCCATATATGCCCCTTGACTCCAATCTGTCTTCTGTGCTATGGTTCTGCAGCTTCTACTGCTTCAAAGGTCCTTCCCAGCACCGCTGCGCCCATTCTCCAAATCCCAATTCCTATGAGAGGTCATCAAGTGCGCCAAAAATCAGAGGTAACTTGCCTTGAAGTATTTATTTCCTTTCATCTCCATCAAATACAGACTAGACTATAGAAAGTAAAATAAACAACCACATATAGAAGTTACCTCCCATCCCATGTGCCCTCTGTACTCTAGCGGTACCACTCCTTAGAACCACCCCTGATCAGTCTTGTAACATAAATATTTATTCTCTAGGTTACAATCTCTGAAGAAGCTAAGGCTCATAATTTGATGTAATGGAAAAAGCATTTTTGGCATCAGAGAACATTAATTTGAGACCCTGTCCCTTAATTGACAACCACACGAGTGACTCTGGGCAGATTACTTAACCTGTCTCATTCTCGGTTTCTCACTTTCAATACACGAACTCATTCCTTTCTCATTCACTGACTTAAGAAAATTGTATAAGAATATGTTTGAGCTGTGCTCTGTGCTGGCTGTTGGGGCTATAGCGGTGGATGAGACATATACCCTGTCTCCAAGGCACCATGATTTCCTCAAGGAATGGACAGTTTGGCTGTTAGAACAGGACAGCACTCCAGGCCACCAGGCCACAGGGAACTGGGTTGTTTCAGCAGGAAAGAGCCGGTGGGAACTGAGACCATGGGCGAATCTAAGTATATCTCGAAGGCTGGCTCTGTGCCCTGACTTGGCGTAGTGGCACTGGGTAAGGACCAAGCCATAAAATCATAGACTCTGAATGCTGAGTGGGACCAGGACAGACCCCTATTCCATTCACTTATCATGAAGTGGGAATTCCCTTAGTTAAATGTGAGGCAAGAACTCTTTAGGGAAAAGGAATGACCTCCCCAAACTCCTCTATAACCCTTTCTAGGCTCCAGTGCTATTGGGGAAGCTCTTTCTATTCCTGTGTTCCCACACTGCCCTCCTGCTGTTGTTCAGGCCATGGAGGAGGTAGAGGTCAAAGAGGTGCTTCTAGAAGCTCCCCAAGGGTCACATCCTGACACTGAGAGAAGAAGATCCCTCTGGCCAGCTACCACAGCCTGGACAGGGTTTTCATGGACCTTTTTTGACTCTCCATAAAGTCAAAGTATTGTTTTCCTTGTATCCAAAATATATAAAGAACTCTTAAACTCAATAATAAGAAGACAAATACTCCAATGTAAAAATGGGCAAAATATTTGAATAGCTATTTTTCTAAAGAAGATATGCAAATAGCCACAGTACATGCAAAGATACTCAATATCAATAGTCATTAGTGAAATACAAATTAACACAAGACACCAGTTCACACCCACTAGCATGGCTATAACCAAAAAGAGATAGTAACAAGTGCTGGTGAGGCTATAAATGATTATACTTCTACATTGCTTGTGGGAATGTAAAATGGTGCTGCTGCTATGGAAAACAGTTTGGAAGTTTCTTAAAAAGTTAAACATATATTTGCCATGTGACCCAGCCATTCCACTAATAGTTATCTACTCAAGAGAAACAAAAACATAACATGTACACACACAAAAAATTTGTATACAAATGTTCATAGCAACATCGTTCATAATAGCCAAAAGGAAGGAAGGAAGGAAGGAAGGAAGGAAGGAAGGAAGGAAGGAAGGAAGGAAGGAAGGAAGGAAGAAAACAACCTAAATGTCCATCAATTGATGAATGGAAAAATGATATGTTGTATATCTATACAATGGAATATTATTTGGCAGTAAAGAGGAGTGAAGAACTGATATATGCTACAACATGAATGAACCTCCAAACCATTAGGCTATGTGAAAGAGCCACTGAAAGAGCCAGCAGACCATGTGTTGTACAATTCCATTTATATAAATATCCAGAAAAAGCAAATCTATAGAGACAGAAAGTAGATTAGTGGTTGCCTAGGGCTATGGGATAGGAATGGGGAGTGACTGTAAATGGGCACAAAGTTTCTATTTGGAGCTATGAAAAGGATTTAAAATAGGATTGTGGTGGCAGTTGCACGATGCTGTATGTGTACTAATAATTACTGAGTTGTGCCCTTAAAATGGGTGAATTTTATGGTATGCAAAATCATAGCTCAATAAAGCTTTTAAAAAACTAACAAACAAATATTAGGTTGGTGCAAAAGTAATTGTGGTTTTTGCAATTATTTTTAACCTTTTAAACTGCAATTACTTTTGCACCAACCTAATAAGTCCAGTTCCTCTTTATAAAGGTGTAGTTGAAAACCTATTAAATCTGAGTAATTTGCTGCTGTCATCTCCCAGCAAAGTCATAGGTGGAGATTACACTTAGCCAGAAACTGTTCTGAATGGCGACACCCCTCACTCCTGTAACTACTGTAGGTCCCAAGATATGGGGACAGAACGGAGCAGTGGTTCTCACTGTTCCTCTCCCTCTTGTGTGTCAGAATCACTGGGGAGGAAAGGGGACTCCTAAATGCAGATTCCTGGGCCACAGTCTCAACAATACTAATTCAGTGGTTCTGGATTTTGTCAGGAATCAGCATTTTTAAGAAACACATGTCAGAGTACAAGGGCCTATCATTCGAAAAATCCTATTATAGAAAAGTACACAGGAATGCTATCGGGGTATGTGAGAATGGCAGGGCCAAGAAGCTGGGTACTCACCTGAGGCCCGGGAAGTAGGGAAGCTACTAAAGTATAGTTGGAAACTAGACTAAATCTCAAAGGATGAGTAGGTGTTATTCAGAGGAAAGGTAAGAAAATGCATTCCTGAGCCTATTGCCAAACCATGTGCGAAGACCTGGAAGCATTACAGCCAGAGAATATTTATGGAGCACTCACTAGTGCCAGGAGTAACGGGATTGGTGAGTAGTTAGAAAAAGTGGCTGATAAAGCTGGGAGGGGACCTGGGAATTCACCCTGTATGAAGATGACCTTGGATTGAAGATTTGAGAGATGTATAGAATAGGTAAAATCTGAGAAAGGATTAAATGGATTAAATGGCGCTGGGAAGGAAAGAGAGAAGGTAGGATGTCTTAGATGTCTTGCCCTGGGGTAGGGTGGTGCCAATAAAAACAGAGCTAGAGAATGGAGGTGGCTAAGGAAGAGGCGCTCAGTTTGAGACCCCTTAGTTTGAGGTGCCTACAGTGATACTGAGATGACAGCTGGCAGCTGCAAGTAGGAACCCAAAGTTCAGGGGACTTCTGGAATGGAATTAAATGATAAGTGTTACCTACTTATTATTAAATAATAACTGCTTCAGGATTCTTGGGAAGATTAAAGGAGACGATGAGGTGAACTTCGTACACTATAAAATGATGCCTAGTGTCATATTGTAATTTATCTCTGACTTCTCCATAGCACATTCATCACTGTGATCTGTACCCAGCGAGTGCTCAATCTGTGAATTATTATCACAAGAGTTACCACCTCTCTTGCCCCCCAAACACAATGACCACACCATCTCACACACCACACTTCTATGACCATGCCACAGAACAAATAAACTGCAGAAACGCTACTGACTGAAAGTGTAAAAGGGGATACCATTTCATAAGTCAGCTATTTTTTGCAACATGACTAGAAATAGTTTCCTTTATTAAACTTTGTCATCTCAGTGTTAAGAATGCCATGTCACTAGAATAATGAAGGTAGTAAGGTTTGCTGAAAGTCTTCCCAATCTCAGCATTCTGGCATTTATTGTAGGATTTACATACAAGTGAATAACAGATTCAGCAAATCCTTTAAAAGAAAAACCCTAAGGGTCAGTTCTTAAGTACTGGGCCAGTTTTATGTGTGGACATTTTCAACAAGAGTGACTGTGGATCATTTGATCTAAAATAGCCAGGTGATCGATCTGGCCCAAGAGCTCTCTTCTAACCCCTTTTTGCTTCTTCATGTATCTCCAAACTCTGGGTCTACTTTCATACTTGACTTTGATTTATTACTATAACAAAATCAGAGTTTTCGAATAGAGCTGTGGGCCACCAAAAGACTGTAGGTTCTTCTTGTTTGCACTTTAGAGCTGAGAGCCCAAAGGAAAGGGGAAACAGAGAAAAATGGCAAAACAGGAAGAAAAAAATGGTGAGGTGTGGGGGAATCGAAGGGGAGAAGGGTACAAGGGAAGGCATGGAAAGAAGGAAGGGGGTTAGCAGTGCCGGCCACCAAGGGATAAGCCCACTGCAGCCTATCTCCAAACTTTGTTCAAAACACAAAAAGCAACTCCCTGACTCTGAAAACTAAACAGCAGCAGGTGAATTGAGGAGGGAACCAAAACCTGAAAAAAGGACCCATTTGGGAGTACATTTCTGTGTTTCTTTTTTTCGTTTCTTTCCAGAGTTGAGCCGAGCTCAGAACAGCACAGAGGGTGTAAACAAGAAAACGTCGAGAGAACCCTCCTCCTCCTTTCCAGAAGACCTGGAAAGGAGGCCCTGCAAATGGAAGAATGTGAGGGAAAGTCCAGACTTTTTTTAAATTCCATTTTTCTCTCCCATGAGTGGCCGCAGTCACAGAACTTTGTGGCAGAACAGCAAGCAACAGCAGAGGCAGCTAAAAGTTTCTCCAAAACCCAGAGGAGCAGGGAAAAGAGGCCCTGTGGTCCAAAGAGTGTGGGAGAATTTTTGTTATTTTTTTCCTCTCACGGCTTTGCCTTGAGGGTGGCCCCAGTCTATACTGCAGCTGTGTGAGCAACTAACACTTCGCGAGAAATCCAATATTTCTGTCCAGAAGGCCAGGGAAAAAAGGCTCTGAAGGGAGAGGAGAGTGTGGGAGGAATCCCAGAGGGGAAAGACTGAAGAAGGGGATCCCCCGATCCTGTGCATGAACCAGCACAAACCCCAGTTCTTCCGCTGGGCCATGTATATGTAGGATAGGTCCAAAGGCTTGAGAACTGAGCTATGACATAAGCCACTGTCTGACTAACCCCTAAATTCTCCTTCTACAGGATCCAAAACAGCACAGCATGGGCTTTGAAAAACGAACTGATGTTAGATGTGCCTGACGTTGGATGTTCCATTGCCCACAGACTGCAAGACAGAACTGGGTTGACTGCCTGATAAAACGAAAAATGGAACATTTCATAGGACCCAGAGTCTCACAACTTAATACTCAAAATGCCAAGAATTCAATCCCAAAACGTTTGACATGACAGGGACTGGGGATAGAAGTTCTTGGCACAGACCCAGAACTTATAAAGTGAGACAAGTGAAAATTTTAGAACTGAAAAATACAATAATGATAAAAAACATGCACTGATAGGCTCAATAGCAAAATGAAGATGACAAAGGGAAGTGTCAGTGAACTTGATGATATAGATATTATCCAATCTAAAGAACAGAGAGGAGAAAAGTTTGAACAAAGCCTAAAAGGCTGATGTTAGTGTCACTGGAATCCCAGGAGAGGACAAAGAGATTGAGGTAAAAATGTGCTTGAAGAAATAATGGCCCAAAACTCCCCAATCTTGGTGAAGGCTATACATTTACAGATCCAAACAGAGCTATCAACTGATTATTGTACACATACATGCACACACACATAATACCTTATAGTAAGTGCCTCCAAAGGGGAAAAAAAGAAAGATGAGTGAAGTCAAGATGTAACTGCCTGATAAATAAAATGTGATAGGCTATCATCCCATTTTGAGAGGTGTCCCAAGTACCAAGGCCTTTCGTTCTTAAATGTCTGCCTTAAATCTAACAGAAAAAGAAGTCACGTGAACTGTCAGTCAATAAATTGGTTCATTTACCAACGCTAAACTTGCAGAAAGTGTTTGTCACATTATATATTATTGATTTTGGTCAGAAAACAGAGGGAGGATGAGTTACAAAGAGATTTTCAAGCTCTTATTTGTAGATAACTTAAAGGAGTTTTGTAAAACTCTCTCACACATTTTTAGATAGACATGTAAAAACTTTCACAAAAATGTGAATAATTGTGAAGAATGTCACTTTTAGCACTCTGTAAACATTGATATGTAAAAGTTAAACTACTTTATCACTCACTGAAATATGTCTATTGGAATTCATCATCATTCATTTTAAAAGAATAGTTGAACAGGCTGCCCTTTAACAGTCACAAATTTTGCTAATTATATTTCCACTCTTCTTGCCCTATACAAGTTTATCCTAGTTTTATGCATTTTATGCTTTAACATATTTGATTCATTACCCTATCATACTTTTTTCTGCATCAAAAATATGTATATACACTTAAATTTAAATTCAATGCCAAAAAAAGTTACTATTATTAGAATACAACTTATCAAAACAACACAAATATTGCAAATGTTGACAAATAATTGTTTAACGTAAATAAAAAGTAATTTTATTGGAAACACCCCTTTTGAGCACTTTTATTTTTAATTATTTCCTGCATATGTGGATGAGTATACTTATTGTGAATGAGTCAAGATGGAACATCAATTTCATTCTCAATTTTTATTTTTATCAATATAAATGTTGGAAAACTATGTTCACATAAACGAGGAGATGGGAATAGATGAAGAAAAATATCAATTTCAATTTTTTAATGTCTTCTGAATTATATACTAAATATCACATGGTAATGAAATATCAAAATTTATTTTAATCATCAGTGTAAAGAAAAATTGGATTGGGAAAGACTGAAATTTAGTGAGTACCTTAGCTACTCATCCATCTGGGTTATTTCAGCATTCATTGTCTTTGACTAGGTTATTTCACCACTCAGCAGACATACAAGTTAACTTATGGAAAATTTATAGTAAAGTAAGTAATTGGTGTCTATGGGAATGCAAATAAATTTTATCCTGTGGAAGTTCAACTGACTTCCCTCTCAAACTGAAAAAGCCAGAGTTACATCTATTAAGCAATTTCATTTCGACATTCCTATCAATGATCCCCTTTGAACAGATTGCAGACCGTTCTGGGTCTTTCATTTTTTAATGTTTAAAAATATTCACTTTTTTCATTTGTATGCTAGTCATAATTTCAACCTCTCTTAAATTTTCGCTTTCACATCAGTTTACAATTTGACTAGACGGAACTTCAGTTTTTTGTTTTTCTAAATATTTATTTTTTCAATTACAATTGACACACAATATTATATTAGCTTCAAGTGTACAACATAGTGATTAGACATTTAAATAATATACAAAGTGATCACCCTGATAAATCTAGTATCCATCTGACACCATACATAATTATTACAACATTATTGATTATATTCCTTATGCTATACATTACATCCCATAACTATTTTGTAACTTCCAGTTTTTACTTCTTCATCCCTTCCCTTTTTTCACTCATCGCTTCAAAACCCCTCCCATCAGGCAACCATCAAAATGTTCTCTGTATCTGTGAGTTTGTTTCTGTTGCTTGTTCATTTTGTTCTTTAGATTTCACATGTAAGTAAAATCATATGGCACTTGTCTTTCCCTATCTGACTTACTCCACTTAGCACAATACCCTCTAGGTTCATCTATGTTATCACAGATGGGAAGATTTCATTCTTTTTTATGGCTGAGTAATATTCCATTGTATATATGTACCACCTCTTCTTTATCCACTCATCCATTGATGGACACCCAGGTTGCCTCCATATTTTGGCTATTGTAAATAATGCTGCAATGAACATACAGATGAACATGTCCTTTCAAAGCAGCGTTTTGGGTTTCTTGGGATAAATACAAACAGTGGGATTACTGGGTCCTTCTTTGTCTCTTGTTATAGCCTTTGTTTTAAAGTCTATTTTGTCTTGTCTAAGTATTGTTACCCCAATTTTTTTATTTGTTTCCATTTTCATGAAATATCTTTTTCCATCCCTTTACTTTCAGTCTGTGTGTGACTTTCAAACTGAAGTGAAGCCCTTGTAGGCAGCATATGTAAGAGTTTTGTTTTCTTATCCATTCAGATACCATATGTCTTTCGATTGAAACATTTGATCCACTTACATTTAAAGTAATTGTTTATAGATATGTAGCTATTGCCATTTTATTATTCATCTTTTGCTCTGTTTTTTTCTTCTTGTTAAGGAAGTCCCTTTAACATTTCTTGTCATATTTGTTAGCTTTTTCTTGTCTGGGAAGCTCTTTTTCTCTCCTTTGATTCTAAATGATAGCTTTGCTGGGTAGAGTAATCTTGGTTGTAGGTCCTTACTTTTCATCACTTTGAATATTTCGTGCCAATCCCTTCTGGCCTGCGAAGTTTCTGTTGGGAAACCAGCAGACAGTCTTATGGTAGCTCCCTTGTAGGTAACTAACTGCTTTTCTCTTGCTGCTTTTAAGATTCTCTCTTTGTCTTTAACCTTTAGCATTTTAATTACATGTCCAGGTGTAAGCCTGTTTGAATTCATCTTCTTTAGAATTCTCTGTGCTTTCTGAGCTTGTATGTCTATTTCCTTTGCCAGGTTAGGGAAGTTTTCCATCATTATTTCTTCAAATAGATTTTCAATTCCTTGCTCTGTCTCTTTTCTCCTTCTGATACCCCTGTGATGCAAATGTTGTTATGCTTGATGTTGTCCCAGCGGTCCCTTAAACTATCACCATTTTTTTTTATTCCATTTTCTTTTTGCTATTCTGATTGGGTTTTTTCTGCTACTGTCTCTTCCAAGCTTATTTGATCCTTTGCTTCATTTAATCTACTGTTGAGTCCCTCTAGTATATTCTTAATTTCAGTTACTGTAGTCTTCATTTCTGACTGGTTCTTTATGTTTTCTATCTCCATGTTTATGCTTCCTATGTCTTTGATAAAGTTCTCATTGAGATCATCGAGCATCCTTATAATTAGTGTTTTGAAACTGCAACCAGTAGATGACTTGTCTCCATTTTGTTTTGTGCCTTTTTTGGAGCTTTGTTCTCTTCTTTCATTTGGGACATGTTTGTCTCCCTGTTTTGGCTGCCTCCCTGTCTTTGTTTCTATGTATTGGGTAGAGATGCTATGTCTCCCAATCTTAGTAGCGTGACCTTTGGTAATAGGAGTCCTGAGGGGCTCAGTGGTGCGGTGTCCCTTGTCACCCGAGCCAGGTGCTCCAGGTGTGTCCCTTATTTGGGCTGTGGGTACTCTCCTGTTATAGTTGAGTTTTGATTACTGTTGGCACCTCAATGAGAGGGATTGACCCTCAGGCTGATTGATAGTGAGGACTGGTTGTGACTACAGTGAAAGAGCAATTGTGCAGGGACTAACCCTACAAAGCAGGATTTGCTTTATCAGGGCTGTGTTGCCTGCCCAGTCTTCCCTTTGGGTGTCATTTGTGGGGGTGATTGGGTTGTACTCTGGTGTGGTCTGAAGCTGGCCTCTGAGTGTGTTGGTTCTGAGGCCTCTTGGGAGGGGCTATGTTGCAGGTCAAGTTCAGCAACTGCCTGTGCCATGCCTGGGGCCACTTGGTATGAGCTACTAAGTGATCTTTAGATGGTTGCTGTTTGTGCAGGGCTTGGAGGTATCTGGGAGAGACTGAGCTGGGAACCAAGGCTGGATGCTGCTAGTGCCAGGCTTGGGACTGCTTAGCAAGAGGTATGGGGCATGGCAAAGTCAGATACTGCTTGTTTAGGGTTTGTGAACCTTTGAAAGGTTTTAGGAAAGTCCTTAGCATGAGCCAAGACAGGACATTTGTATGGAAAAGCCACTAGAAGCTGCTTGGGTGGGCCCACAAGTTGGGTGGGGTGGAGTTTCAGGGAATCACCAAGGTAGGGCAAACAGGGTTAACCACGTTGATGGAGACTCAGATATGGTGTCGGCCTTCATCTGTACACTGGGTCAAGGGAGTGCTCAACAAAGGAACAATGGCTTCTGCCAGAACCTCTGTCTGGGAAGAAGCTGCTCCTCCAGCCCTTGTGCTGGAGCCAGACAATTCAGTTCCTCCCCATATGTCCCTGGTGCCTTTTGAGCTACTGCCCCAGTGCTGGAGCTAAGAGCCAGTGAGTTCATCAGTGAGTAAGACCATGCACAGGCCCTTTAAAGGGAATGCCTGGGATTCCAGCAGCCACAATCTCCACTGGTTCTCACACCCAGCCAGAAGTTGTGAAGACTTCTCTTCCCAGCACTGGAACCCTGAGCTGCAGAGCCTGTTGTGGGGCTGGGATCCCTTGCTCCTCATGGGGTTCCTCCATAGCTGAGCTATCCCTCCCAATTTTAAAATGCCATATGTGGGTATGAGACCAGCTTGTTCCTCATCTCCACCCCTCCTATAAGTCTCAACATAGTTTCTTCTTTATATCCTTAGTTATAGGCATTTGGTTCAGTTAGAGTTTAGAAGATTCTCAATAATGGTTGTTCTGCAGTTTAGTTGTAATTTTGATGTGGTCATGAGAGAAGGCTAGTATAGCATTTATCTACTCTGCCACCTTGACCAAAACTTTGTTGTTTTGTTTATTTTTGTTTTTAAACAAAGACTTAGAAAACACAGATTTGCAATGCCCAAGAATTACAATTATTGACTTTCTCACCCCTAAAACTGATATTCTGAAATGTTCCCCTTTTTTGCCCTCCCTATTCCCTAGATTTTTACATCTTTGGATAACACAATTTAATAAAATGGGTGAGAGATAGGCCCTTTAGTAAAATGGATTAATAACATAGGTTAGATATAGGCCTTTCTTATGTAAAGTGAGATAAATATGTTTATGGAAAAGAAGGTGGGAAAGAGAACCTGCAAGAAGACCACTTTTAGGAAAAAAGAATATAGTAAGATGAGGATTTGGAAATTTATTTTCTCAAAGTTCCTATGTGCATGTACCTGTGGAAATTTTTGTATATACTTAATGTACACAGTTGTAAGATTGCTAGCCTAAAATAAGAAGCACAAAAAAAGCATCCCACCCCTCATTCTATACTACCTAGACTCATCTGCATTACCAAATTTATTTTTTAAAATTTTCAATTGCAGAAGAACTTAAATTAGATAATTGTCCACCTTTCATTCAGAAGAGACACTGAGGGAAGAGGAGTCCTAATGAAGGGAGAGGCCATTAGGAAGTAGGAAAGGGGGGTGGAGGTTTGTCCACAGTGGAAACTCTGAACAGATAGAAGGTACCATGAGAATACTAAGAAATGAAGAAAAAATGGCTATGGAAGAAAAATGAAAATTCAAACTTTAAAAATTTTGTTCAAATACTTGTGAACCTGCATTATACCCCTTAAAATCTCTAGCCACAGTTTCTAGTATGCTACATGATACCAGGAAAAAGACTGTCTGTGTTTAGCTTAATGCCAAGCAACTAATTAGATGGACTTTTCCATCAACCTTCTAACTAGGCCAAATATCTGAGTTTCCTGCCACTGGAGAGAGGTGGGCAGAAGTACGAAATAGTATTCATCTGATGGAAAGACCACCTCTATATCACACTAGTCCCATACCTACACACTTTGGGCAATACGGAGGCTTAAAAACTCAAGAGTCCGTAAAATGGACACCTCAACTACATATCAGACTATAATCACACTGAAATAAAATTTGCCACTCAAAACCTATTTTACCTAGTTCTGGAAAATCTCAGTGACCAGTTTTCTTAGTGTGGTCCTATTTGACTGATTCTTGTTGCCTTCGAGTAAAATAACCAACTTATAAGAATCCAGTGATTCTTCTCTGAATAAAACTAAGTAGGAACAAGGTCACTATGGTCACCTTTGAAGTACTCCTCTTGGGAAGCTATGCACCGATGCCAGCGCCTAGTCCACCCTGCAAAGCAATTTTGGAACTCTTCTTCTGGAATGGCCACCAGAGCTGTCGCCATGTTACCCTTGATGTCCTGAATGTCATAAAACTGTCTTTCTTTCAATATTTCTTTTATTTTTGGGTAAAGAAAGAACTAATTGGGGGCCAGATCAGGTGAATAGGCAGGGTGTTCCAATACAGTTATTTGTTTACTAGCTAAAAACTGTCTCACAGACAGTGCCATGTGAGCTGGTGCATTGTCGTGATGCAAGAGCCATGAATTGTTGGAGAAAAGTTCAGGTCATCTAACTTTTTCATGCAGCCTTTTCAGCACTTCCAAATAGTAAACTTGGTTAACTGTTTGTCCAGTTGGTACAAATTCATAATGAATAATCCCTCTGATAGCAAGAAATGTTAGCAACATCATTGCAACAAGTTTCCAAACTTAATTGTCAGACCTCGTATTATAGTTATTCAGCATGAGGAAATGAATAACCAAAGGATTCCAGAGTTTCTGTGAATTTCCACAGGGACTGCTGCAAAGTAATGAAGGTTATTTTCTCATGAAACTGAGTACAAGTATTGACACAAGACAATAAATGTTGTCTATGTACTATAAGGTCTCTCCCTGGTGTCTCCAGAATCTAGCTTCTCCAGTGACCATCCTCCTCTTCAATACTGCCATTTAGCCCTCCTCATTTCTACTTTAGTCTCCCAAAACCCTCCTGATCTTTAAAACCCCTTTCTATCAAAACAAGAATGGTTGTAGGTCAAACTTTTCTATTGTAGAATGGCCTTAAAGTTCTGAGAATCTGGGGGCTAGCAGGAACATCAAAGGTTACCTAATTCACCCATTCATCAGACAGGTATGAAACTTATAAGAATTAAGGACTAACTGTACCTTCTCCACTTGACTAAGTGGTTAATGAGAAAACAGGATTATTAAATGCCTAATCAACTAAACAGTGCAGATAAAGACCCCATCCATAAATGTTCTTCTGGTTTTAGACAACTTCCTATGTCTGTCCCTTTCTAAGGGCTGTACATTGAAAAGCAAACAATCATATTGCATATTTTTTAGGTGAAAGAAGCCATGTTTTCCTTTAGTGAAAAAAGGGTCTAGTGAACAGAAAAACAAAACAAGATGGAATTCCTCTGCATATAAAAGATCACGTAACAAAAGGACAAATAATTCTATGATTCTACTTATATGAAATACCTAGAATAGGCAAGTTCATAGAGACAGAAAGTAGAATAGTAGTTACTATGGGGGGGCTGGGTTATTGTTTAATGGGTACAGAGTTTCAGTTTGGGATGATGTAAAAGTGCTGGAGATGGATGGTGTTGACTATTGTATGATTTTGTCAACGTACTTAATGCCATTGAATTGTATGATTTCAAATGGTTAAAACGGTAAATTTTGTTATGTATATTTTACCACAGAAGGAAAAAAACTTTAAAAAATCCCTTATAATGGCCTCTTCTGGCCTTAGGGTGCTCCCCCCACTTCCTGAATAAAGTGGAAATATCCTGAATGAACTGAAAAAGTTCACAGCCTGTATCAGGGCAGACCTAGAAAGTACCCAAAGTTAAAATACCAGATTTCCAACTGGCTTGCTACCAGAATAACCAAATTAATCATGTTAGAAATATCAGACTACCCAGCAAGATACCAGACAAGGAAAATGTTAGTGAAGTTTAGTAACCACTTACGTACCTTGATTAAAGTAATATCCCTTTGATTTAATAGTTAAAGTTGTGCTCTGTCCCATCCCAAACCCAGGTGATATAAGGAGGTGAAAATGTTCATAAGTGATTGGGTTAAGTGGGCCTGCTGTAAAATTCAGTTTTAGATTAGTGTTTTTCCACACTTCTTAGGACATGAGCAAATAAATATTACAATTAGAATTTAAATAGGATGAGAAGTCATGTTCTCAGCTCTAGTCATTTTATCTTGGTTTGGGGGAACAAATAAACTGGGTATATACCATTAATGTAAAAGTCAGAAAAAGATTCAATTTTGGGGGGTCATTAAGATACATGGTACATTTACATTCACATGGAAGCACTCTTGCACATGTGTGCCAAGATAAGTGTAAAAGGTTTCCAAATAAGCACTCTTTGTAATAGCAAAACATGGGAACCAATTCAAATGCCCATCAGCAAGAAACAAGATAAATTGTGAAATATTTGCCAAGAAATACTATAGTTACATGCAGCAATATGGGTAATTCTCAAAAAATTAATGTTGAGTTTTTTGAAAGTGAGAATATTATATATACCCTTTTAATAAATCAAAAATAAGCCAACCTACCAGCATACTATTTTGAACTACATATGTATTTCATAAAACTGTTTTACAATAAAACCAGAGAATGATTAACAGAAAATTCAGGGTTGGGAGGGACACGGAGAATGGCATAAGAGAAGGGCACAAAGCAGGATGCAACGGTATAGGTAACAACCTAGTTCTTTTTTTGTAGCTTTCTGTTTATTTTCTTTAATAGCTTAACTGAGATATAACTCACATATGATACAATTCACCCATTTGAAGTGTTTAATTCAATGATATATGCAACCATCACCACAGTCAAATTTAGAACATTTTCGTCAGCTCAAAATAAAACCTTGTATCCTTCCTTTATCACCCCAACCCTCCCCACCCCCCGCCCTGCTTCCCTAACCCCCAGCCCTAAGCAACCACTAATTGACTTTCTGCCTCTATGGATTTCCCTGTCCTGGACATTTTCATATGAACAGAATCATATGATATGTTTTTTTCTCTGTGTGTGTGACTAGCTTTTTTCACTTCCAATAATGTTTTCAAGATCCATACACATCGTAACATGTATCAGTACTCATTCCTTTTTATGGCTAGATAATATTTTATTGTGTGGATATACCACATTTTGTTTATCCATTCATCAGTTGATAAACATTTGGTTGTTTCCCCTTTTGGCTATTATGAATGGTGTTGGTATAAATATTTGTATATAGGTTTCTGTGTGGATATATGCTTTTATTTCTCTTGGATACATATACTTCAAGTGAAATTGCTTTATTATATGGCAACTCTATTTTTAACTTTTGAAAAAGTTTCCCAAACCGTTACATCATTTGATATTCCCACTAGCAGTGTATAAGGATTCCAATTCCTCCACTTCTTCGCCAACACTTATCTGATGATGTTTTGAACCTAGCCATCCTAGTGGATGTAAAGTGGTATCTCATTGTGGTTTTGATTTGCATTTCTCTGATGAATAATGATGTTGAGCATCTTTTCATGCGCTTAGTGGCCATTGCTTTGGAGAAATATCCATTCAGATCCTTTGACCATTTTTATATTGTGTTATTTATCTTTTATAAATTGAGTTGTAAGAGCTCTTTATATGCATTAGATACAAGTCCCTTATCACATATACGCTTTTAAAATATTTTCTCCCATTTTGTGGGTTATCTTTTCACAATTATCTAGTTCTTAAGCCCTAGTTTTTAAAGCTATGTGATGGTGTCACAGTGGGTCATTTGAATATAATGTTTATAGCTTACATAAACTTAGAATATTATTGATATATATAAAATATTACATAATTAAATAACTTAAAAAAATCCTCATTCATAAAGACATCTGTTAGGTGAATTCAAGGCCAAACAAAACACTATAATGCCCTAAATAAGCTAATACTACTTTTGAAGGCATTTAACTACAACTCCCAGGTATGACTTAAGCACTAGGAGAATCTGGCCCACTAATCCTTTCGAAACGTTCATCTTCAAACTCTGTCACATGTAGGGGGGATTAGCAACCTACTACCAACAGGATAAACCTCCCCCCCACCTTCCTGTTTTTCTGTCTCCTGTCTTCTCTCAACCTAAGAATGATTATTACATTTTTTAATGCTTGGGGGAAAAAAAGAAAAAGATGTTCCTACTGGTTAAAGTTACATGAGCTTCAAATTTCAGCATCTACAAATAAAGTGAAATGCAACCACACCATGCTTGTACGTATTGCCTATGGCTGCTTTAAGCCACAATGGTGCGGTTGAGTAGTTACTAAACAGACCACACGGCCAGCACGGCCTACATATTTACCAACTAGCCCTTTACACAAAAAGTTTGCCAAACCTTTCACTATATCAACAAATTTGACTTCTCACATCAACAGTGAGCAGCAGAAATCTATTTCCTACCAGCTAAGACCAACTTGATGGTCACCTTCATGATTTCTCATAGTTAATTTCTTTTTCTCTTTAGCTTTAATATTTATATGACACCTTGATTCTAACTTTATTAAGGATTTTTAGATTTGTGGATTTGTGGAATTTCCTTGCAAAATATGCAATTTCAAGAAGTCATGATCCAGCCACACTCAAACTATTGAGTTAGTTTAATAAACTTTTATCGTCTCCTCATTACATGCTGTGACTCAAATACTGTTTCGTGCTCTAAGAACTACCAAAACCCCAACCATGTCCTCAAGAGGTTTACAGTATAGCCTATAAGAACCATTTCCCCAAACATCACTCCACTGTTGTAATCTTACATTAAATGAGCTTAGATATTTTATCCCAGAATTCTAAGGCATTCTTTAAATTAAAAAATATATATATATATTCACAATTGAGAAACAGTGCTGTGTAAACAGTTCTGGTAAACTAAGGTGCGCAAGTCGCATAGGCTTCTGCTTTCCCAAGACTATATAATCAAAGGTTCTTGATCTTTTTTGCTAACTATTCATCTCCTCTTGGCCATTTGGACCTAATCCTAGTTCAGTCTCCTAAATGCAGTCACCCATATTTACTCGTTGTAAAGAATGCATCCATTAAAGTACCGCTAAAACTTGCAGGCTATTTGTGATGCCGGACACCACTCTGATGAGAGTAAAGGAAACACCACCCGCACATGTGATTATTAACCCTAAAAATGATAATAACGCCGATACTGCCAGGAACAACTCCCTTTACCCAAAGCAGCAGTGGTGAGGTGACCTTTTCCAAGCTGTCCCTCAGTGCCTCAGTTGCCTTTGCATTTTTTTTTTACAATGACACACTGACTCAAGTCAGGTCCTGCAGAGAAGCCAGGGCTGTTTTTTTCCAGCCCTGATGGAGGTGGCTGTGATCAGATCCAGTCTAATGACAGCCCCTATCCCCGCACACACGCTTCCCTGTGAGGCTCAGAGCCCAGCGGACGAGCATCGCAAAGTTAGCGAAGCCTGGAGCGCGAGGCCGCCGCCGCCAGTCCAGCCGCAAACCCCCTCCGAGCGGCGGGAGGCACCTTGAACCGGGGTCGGTCGCGGGGGCAGGGCGCGCCGCTGCGCTGACCCAGATGAGGAGGCCGCCCCCGCCTGCGCCCCTGCGCCCCAGGCATCCGGCCCCGGCCCCCGCTAGGGTCCTCGCGCCAGGTCCCGGGTGTCCAGTCCCCACAGACATCCGCACAGCCTTTCTTCCTCGCGCGCCGCCGCCGCGTCCCGGCCCCTCTGCACCCCACCCATTCCTCGCAACTTCGGAGCGCCGGCCACGGGCGCCCCCCGCACCTGCCTCGCCGGCCTTCTCCTCCCTCGCCCTGCCCAGCAGCTCCAGGATTACCTGCTTGGATGTCTTGGGGTTTTGTTCTCGACGATGCAAATCCGTGTTCGGTCACTCGCACCCTCCTCCCGCCTACCCTCCTCCCCTCCTCCTCCCCCCTGAAAGTCGGTGTCAGTCACGCTGCTCCAGGGGAGAGTCGCCGGCGGCTTCCGGAAGCTCCAAATACAGAGAAGCCGTGGGGGAGAGTGAGAGCAAAGCTGCGCGGGTGGGGAGTAGAAATAAAGGGCAGCAGAGAGGAAAGGGGGATCGAGAAAAGGAGGGGCAGATGGGCCTTGGGAGAAAAGCAAGGGAGATAGGGAAGGAGAGGAGGGCAGAGAGAGCCTGCCAAGCGCCAGGCTATGAAAGAAATGAAACTGCATCAGACAACATTGCAACGATCCAGGAAGCTCCTGGCAGAAGGAGCCACGGATAGATTAGACTTCCAAGACTTGTGCAGAGAAATGAGGGGTTCTTGGGAAGCAAGAGTCAGGCCTGTGTGTCCCCCAACCCCGGTACATGGAAAGAGGCCCTGGCAGGAAAAGGAGTGGACATCTAATCCTTTAGCATCAAGTTCAGGTGAACTCATATCTTGAAACAACATTTTAAAAATGTATTTACATACAGCATCTTGAAAAGGAAAAAAAAAAGCTTGATTATTTAAAAACAAACGTACCCCAAACCAATCTACTTTTTAAGCGTGTAAGTTTGTGACCATTTCCCCATTATATATTAATTATAATTACAAAATTGGAGGCATTTTACTTTTTTGCTCAAACTATTAGAAGGAAAACATTGATTTTCAATTTTCATCAGTTTATTTCAATGTTCAAAAGTGGAGTTGAAGCTCTTCATTGAATGAACATCAGGAAAATAAATCAGAGGAGAGAAAATGGGGAGGGTGTAACTGATACTTTTTAAAGCAAAATTTCTAAGTAAACACAAGGATGAATGTCTAAAAAGCCAATATTTTGTGTTGATGTTAAAATTGCAGCTAATTCAGTTCAGCATTACAAGGCTTATTCTGACCCCATAGGTCATGACTTAAATGAAAGTCATTCTTATAACACATTGCTCTTGGTTAACAGTGGTGATGGAGTGCCTCTTTGCTCCCTTTTGTCTGGAAAGAAAGGAAACAAAATGACAAATGAGAAATGAATGCATATATTGCATACGAGTATATCCAGAACCAGTGCCATCTCTTTCATGCACATGCCTTGCATTTGGTAGGTATTCAATACATTTATACTGAAGAATGAATGAATGAAGTATATATGTATTTAGAACATTTTATTCTAGGAATGCAAAAAATAATATATCCATAACAACTAATTTGTACAGGTTCACAGGAAACTTCCAAGCATCTAATATGACTTTATTTTTCCTAGCATTGACTTCAACAAATATTAATAGAGCATTTCCTCTAGCTAAGTGTATTTTGCATTGGGGTATCAAGTATTATGGAGTATAAAGGTGAATAAGGCACAAATCCTGTCCTTAGATTTATAATATAGTAAGCAGATGAAGAGAGTATAAAAATAACCGCAGTGTAAGGAAGACTGCAAAAAATATCCTAAGAGAAGCATGAACAAAGTTCTGTGCACGTGCAGAAAAGAGGCAGGTTGTTTCTAGTACTGGGGTAAGAGAATGCATCCTGGTGGAGAGTCGAGCCTTCAAGGAGAAATTAAATAGTAAGTAAGAGTGGACTGTGCGGGAAGGACACTCAAGATGAAAGGTGAGCAGGGACGAAAGTGGAGAGATGATAAAGGATGGGAAATGTATGAAGGACAGTCAGTGAGTTTAGCTAGAATGGAGAGTTGTGGGAACCAAATCTGGGAAGGAAGGGTAGGTTCCAGCTGGTGGAATCCTCCAATTTTAGCCTAGGATGTTTGAACCCTAAGAGGCAGGAACTGGGGGACTATACACAGTTTTGCAGCAGAATCAGGGTAACAGTGGTTAATTTGGTGACGCTGCCTAGGGTTGGAAAGATAAAAGAGGCAAGGAAATCCTCAAGATCTTTCAGTTCTCCTTAAAATTCCAACCCAAACCTGCCTTTCTCCTTAGTAGATGATCTCATTATCTGCTGCAAAGGAGATCTGCTGATACCGTGTTAACTTCTACACCTTCAACTTTTCTCCCCACTATTTCATAATTTCTCCTCTCTTCCCTGCTCCTTAGATTTCATTTGAATTGATATCCCCTTCCTTGCCAAAGCGAATAATATTCTTGTCTTATGCCACTTGGGGCTCCTACTCTTACCTCTGAATCTCCTCCTCTCCATTGATTATTGTCCCCTTGGATTACACTACAATTGCCACCAGGCAGGGCTGCAACAAGAGCTGATAATATGGTAGACAGGTGGGGAAGAAGGGCTCATCATTGGAATGTCTCTACTGTTCTTCTGCCTTTCTTTATGTTAACACAACACTTAAGCTAACTATTGTACATGAAGAGGATTTGCTAGAACCTTGACAGAGAGTAGGTGACTCAGACCTCAAAATTCATAGTCTATAAAGCTTATACAAGTATCAGATGGAATCCAGGCTTCCACGATGTCTTCCCAGGCTCTGCTCCTGGGGTGCAAATGCACCTGTGTATGAGTCTGACATGCAGGAGGCTAACCGTCTCTGTGCTGCTTGGTGAAAAGTTCTCCTCACAAGGGGTGTACTGGATGGAAACCAATACACCCCTAAGCTATGTTCTTGCTGGTGCACAGAGAGAGAATGAGTCTCGGGACTCCAAGTTGTGCCCTCAATGTATGCTGGGCCCCAGGTCTCTGTGAAGCTTGCGCTACCCACATGACTGCTGACACAACTGAGATCAGATTATTGCCACTGTGCTATCTTACCTTAGCCTATTGGACCCTACCGCTATGGTCTCTTAAGGGCAAATGGAAAACTCCCAGTGAATACAATGTTCTTTTCTGGAGATTTTCCCTGGCACATGAGGAGGAAAGGATAATGGTGTGCCTCCACCAATACACCTTCTCTAGAGTCAGAAGTTCTGAAGAACATGTTCCCCATATGCCATGGGAGTTTGTATTTCATTTTAATGACTTCCAAGTGGAAGGTTATCAATGGCAATTTTACCAGTGGTTGATTCACACATTGTGGGTGCTGAAAACGCGGCACTCTCAGCAAACAGACTAATAACTATAGCTAAGATTTAATGAGCACTTACCATATGCCAAGTTCTATTCTAAGCATGTTATACGTATGTGTTAAATCGCCAGTCTT
Source organism: Rhinolophus sinicus (assembly GCF_036562045.2). Classification (NCBI taxonomy): domain Eukaryota; kingdom Metazoa; phylum Chordata; class Mammalia; order Chiroptera; family Rhinolophidae; genus Rhinolophus; species Rhinolophus sinicus. Next base: position 62,268,803 of record NC_133756.1, read on the forward strand.
ATGAGGAGGGTTCTGTTCTTACCTGCACTTTATAAATGAAGAAATGGGCATAGAGAGGTTTAGCCCTTTGCCTACGTAGCAAAGCAACATTAGTGTGTGGGATTTGGGATCCAGCAGTCTGGCTGGACTTTGTGCACTTAATCCCTACACTTTGTAGGAACAAATAGGAACGAATAGAAAACTACTACTGAATATCACAAAAACTTACTATGAGACCTGATACCTGAAGAGTCGTGATGGGATTGCTGTCTATGCATCACTAACAACACTTAGAAATAAAACTGATCCTGCTTCCATTGAGCTGATGTAACAGGAATGAATAAACCCGACTAAAGAAAATGGTAGAACTTTATAGTACCTCAGGGTGAGTTGTGCAGAGAAAGGGGAAGGGGAGTAATACTCTCTTGAATTTATGAGATAGAGACAAGAGTAAATTACATAGACAAAATTAAGTTAAGAGTGCCCCCTTCTCAGCAATACAAACTCCCTTGGCAGGGGTAGCAGGGAGTCCCTGATTACTTTGGGTGGAAGAATTCTTTACATTCTTTGTTCTCAAACAGGGAACCAGGGTAGCTCAGCGCATGCATCCTGACCCTCTTCCTCTGCACTGCCGCATTGGAACCTTGTGCCTGAGAAGTCAAAGACCCTGAAAACAAGTTTAAAATATTCCAGACTTTTGCCATGTGAAGGCCATAGTAAGGATTTCTATCTTCTTTATTTCCGTATGTCCTGACCCAGACACAGAACTCTGTGATGGCTATGCCCTGTGGTCTGATTTTCCCTGATACGTTAAACTGAGCTTCCACTTGACAGTAACAAGTATGGCAGAGCGGTCCACATCACATGGTCTGTACAACACCACCTCCATCACCCACCTTTCTCTCCACCACTCCCCACTCCCTAGCTTCCTTTGGCTACCCCTTGCTCTTCGTTACATAGTTTTAGAACATGGAAACAAGTTGGAGGTAGAAGCACATAGCCTTCCTTTTTCCTGTGTGAAAATCCTTAGTCATTATTTCAACGGCTCTGTCCACCTACAAATGGTGTAGGGGAGAGAAAGGGAGGGGCATGGAAGTTGAGTGGATGAACTATAAATAGAAGAAAGGGAAGGTGGACAGCACCAGTTTCCCCAGCACCACAGACACTAAAAATGACCCTTTGTTCAGTGATCTCTAGGATCTCCAAACAGGCTTCAGGAATCTATGAGCTCCATGAATTAATTATATGTAATGTTTTAGGTTTTGTACATTTTTCTGATAACATAATCCACACTTTTATCATTTTTTTGAGTCATCTATGTCTAAAAACTGATGGAGCTATCAATGATTTACAGAAGTACAAAACAAAGAAAAGTACCTTTTTCTGCCTTTTCTTTCCAAGTCCCTCAGCAAAGCCTCAGGTGAATATACACTCTGGTTCTCCAGAGCAGAGGTGAGAACAGGCTCATTCAGCAGAATCATCCAAGCAGATCATGTTTGGGATGTTTAACCTTTTGGGACCGTCTTCTTTTTTTAAAGGGCATCTTGTGATGGCCATACCTTAGCTCACAGAGATAACACTAATCTCAGGCAATGAGGTGGATGTGAGTGAGGTTCAGAGGCATTTGAGAAGATGAAGGGAGCTGGTGGACGCCACTCAAACCACAGGGTATGTCTCTAATAACCCACTTTATGGATAAGATTGTCCCTGAATGAAAATTTTATGTAACTAAAAATAGATAAGACCACTGGTCTTAAACCTAAAGATTCTTTTTATATTCCACTGACTCATTGGAGCTATACCTAAATACTCCAGTCCTCTTTTCCTTCATCGAATACTTTCGAAATTTACAGTTTCATTAAATTGCAAATAAATTACTGTCTCAATTTTTTTCCCCTTTGTTTTCAGTTTTCCATCTCCCCTATCTATATTTAAGTTCCTAAAAGCAGGAATATACCTATCTCAAATTTATTTTATATCATTATGCAATGCTAAGGAAAGGGCTACCCAGAATCTTTTTCTTGGCACATGTTGACCAGTTGCCTCTTTTCACCCATTAGCCAGGTACATGTGGACAACTGAACCCAGTGGCCCTAATCAAAGACAGTGCATGACATACAATCGGTGGTCGGTAAACAGTTTTGTTGATTTGTTGAAACAAATCCAGATTTAAACTCAGAGCTCAGAGAAATAGACAAGTTTGTTAAAAATAGTACAGAAAATATAACTATAAACAAAAGTGTTTTATACTTTTCTTAATGCCAATTATTGGGAGGAAATAAGATAATGGCTTTAAAAACAGCCAGTAAGAGAATTATTATTTTCTAATTAAAAAAAAAAAAAAAAGCCAGATTCAAAAGTTTAGAGGTAGCCTAAGGGAGAGAGATTATCCAAGAGAATTTAAGAAACTTGAAAGCCAATTTGAATCCAGAGTGAGTACAGAAAAAGGTGCCAATATTGAATTCAACTCTTTTATTCTGAGTTTAAAGAAGGCTTAAGAAGGTGAAATTGCCTGAGGCCAATGGTTGATGAAGTTTATTAGTAAGAAGGCACACTTTGCATATTTTTCATTTTAATGTAGTATTGAAAAATAATGAAAATATAGAACAGATAAGAATAATCATATCATCCGAATAGAACATGTTAGCATTTGTATATTCTTTCATTTCTTTCCATATCTTCTACGTGGTATATTTTGTAGTTGTAAGTTAAAGATGAAGTCATAATATATAGCTAAAATAGAGAATTACATTTCAGTTTTTAAAATAAAATTATGTTTATTGAGTGGATTACTCTTTCTAATTTAATCATGGCGGAAGTAAGAGCTTATACTATTGCTATAAGATGGTCAGTTAATGATGATGAAGAAAGAAAAACTGAGGGATGTGGAGAAGTCTACCTAGAACTTAGCCAAAATTAACAACTCCCTTTTAAGTGACAGCAATGTTAAAATATCCATCCACCTCTCACATAGAAGGTGCTCAACAGATATTTGTTGAACTGAACATTGTCATACATAACACTCAGGGAACAATCTAGAAAATATGCATTGTCTTGAAGAAACTTTCATTGTTCAAAATAATATTAAACAATAAATATAATGATCAGTGGTCTATTATGAGTTTAATATTGTATATATAATTGTATATTGCTAATATTGTATAATATATATACAACATTAGCATGCTAATATTGTATAAATACAGAGTATGCTTAATACATATAAAATAAAGAGTGATTGAACTACAATTTTATGGAATCGTGATGACAAGTGGAAAATTCCAAAACAATAACTTCCTCCAATGAGATACATTCCCAGTCAGGGCACCTGAAAACTTTTTACAGTGAACAACTCTAGATATCCAACTTTATTCATATTTTAGCTAGACAGTCATCAACAAAACAGAGAGGATTAACTTTAAATAATTTTCCTAGTCAGATCTCCTACTTGGGAAATAGTATTCTATTGAGTTTTATGGATTCCTTAGTTTTGGGGGGAAACAATGCAATCCAGATTATGTATTTTGTAATGATCCTTAAAACAAAACAAAACAAAAAGACTTTTTAAAATTTGATCCTTCATTTTGACAGCTCAGGAGCTTAGCTGATATGATCCGGTTGTTTCTCATCAAATGGAAGGGAGAGAATCATGAGTCATTTAGGTGTCTGATCTTCGTGAAGGGATGATCTAAGAGCCATGTTACCCTATTCTGGTTGGAGCAGAGAGCATCCGTCTCCTCCTTCTCTCCCCCACACTTCCATCCTAGATTATCTCCATCATCTTGTGACTAAAGGAGAAAATAGCTCCGCAGCTGTCAGTGGCTTTCTCAGCTGCCTACTCAAGAAAGTGATCACACAGAAGGAAATTCCTGAATTCAAGAAAAGGAGTCAACATGCAAACATTTGGTTACCCCCGCAGGCTTCTTCTGGCAGTAGTAGGGGCGGGGTACCTCTGTCTGCACCCACCGGAAGAGCTCTCTGGAGGATATGTGAAACTACCGTAAAGTCTTGGCTTTTTTGGTTATTCTTTTAGCTTCTGCATTACTGTTCTTTTGAATGAGATTTCATGTGGAACTAGACTGTTAGCAGCTGGGTTTCATCTGATACAGAGAGAGCATCCTTGTTCACTTTATGCCATTTCAGAAATTCTCTGGGTCCTGTCAAATTTGTTAAGAGTGCAAGTCTATTATCAGGAGGAAGGGAGCAGCTCTGACTGAGGAGCTGGGTCGGGCTCAGCATTGGCTCTTTTCCCAAGCCTCTGCTTTTGAGGGATCAATAAGGGCAGGAGCCTGGCAAAATTGGAGGCACAGTGACTGAGAGGAGAAAGGCAAGGATATCCATGGATCCATCTGGCGGTGCATCCCTAAAGAAGGCAGCAGGAAAGGTTTGTGGTCCTGTGCAGGGCAGAGAGGATAGACAGAGCCAGAGCCATGAAAGCCTGCGGTGCCAGGGTTGGTGAGACACGTGGCTGGCTGGGGTGGATGCCCTAGGGGCGGGGCGGTGTGAGGGAGTCTGGGACCATGGTGTGGCTGGAATAAAAACTTTCAAGTCCACCGTCCATGACCATGTGACACGTTTCACTGAAAGTAGTCCTGAATCTAAAATGGAAGAACCTAGAGAGGCTACATTTTTTATTTCATGTTTTAAGAATAAAAACATTAATGGGTGAAATTCTGCATTTTTGAAACTTTAATAAGTACCCATGTATACTGTTGTGGATTTCCCTAGTTGTGATGAAATAAAAGTGAATGAAATAAAATCAAGGGAACTTCTTCAAATGCCTGTGGGGAGAGGGCTGTCAACAGGAATGGGGAGAATTCTATAGCACAGAATGGAGTACAGTTTATATTTCCAGTTTCTGACATGAAGAAGAAGGAAGAGGAAGAGGAATCATCATTATCATTATCATCTTAAATCTAAGTTGATTTTGGAAAAAAAGTGATTAATTCCTTACTTCTCACAGATGTAGCAGTGAAAATTCATTCTTCATTCAACAAAACTTGCTCTTTAGACAAGTCTTGACTGATTTACTACAGCTTCATAAAATGTGTCAAAGAGACCTATAAGATAAGACCAGGCTGACTACATTTTTTTTTAAAGTAACTGCAGAAAAGTCTGAATAACTGTCTGGTGCCATTCCAATATGTCTGATGGTTGATAAGCCTTCTAAAATTATAATTATACACTTGAACTTTTAAAATTTGAATTATTGCATTTATTTAGCAGATGATTCAACCACAGCATGAAACTCTTTTAGTATCATGAACACACATATTTTAAAATTGAATAACTGTATGTTTCTTTGTTCTAACTTCTATAACTCAGGAGAGATTACAGTGTCTGACTTTTCCTGTACTCGGGAACTTTGCATAAAGTCTAATGTGGTCATTAATAGAGATTGTAATGAAAAGTAACTATAGTCATACCCTCTTGTAATTGAAAAATGTCTGATGTCAGGAAGTAGCTGTCTTGCTGAAATGTTTAGTTGTCATCTCCTAGATCATGTCTAACCAGAACATGCATCAAATTTCCTAAGAACAACAACATCGTAAGCTTTTCATTTTTTTAATCTGATTCCAAATAATCATTGAGAGATTTTTGCCCTCCCGCCCACCCAAAGAAGGAGAACTGGTTGCAGATTGGAGCAAATTCTGACACAGATTTGAATTTTCCAGATTCTTCAAAGCACAAGTTAAGAGCTCCGTGGCCTCCCACAGAGTGGCCCAAAATAGCCAATTTTCCATGGTCCACTGGAAAATTGGCATTTATCAGTGAAGGAAGCTTATTCATTATGTAAGAGTACATTCTGTAGATAGTTTTTCAGGTATCCACATAAAATCCAGCCCTGTTGCCAAAGTCCCAGATCTCATGTTTCCCTGGTTTCTAGAGCAGTGATGGCCGGCTGTGTTCTGAGCCCAGTTGATGATGGCTGATTCATTGTAGCATTTGCTCTGTGTATTTTAAGACAGGCAGCCAGTGCAGTTCAACAGCTTTTCCAGTTCCTGGCTTTGGAAGTAAGCAGACAGCAAATTTCATTTTGCAGGTTTTTTCAAACCTGTCATGTTCAAACACCTTCGGGAACCCTCTAGAGAGCAATGCTGCCCAAAAGAACTTTCTGTGATGATGGAGGCGTTCATCAAAGTTTGATTTGTAAAGTTCAGGTGTGCTTCCCTCCTCCAGCCCACCCGCTTCATCTCCCAGAGCAGCAGCCTCCACCACCACTGCCAGAAATCATCATCTTCATCAGTTACCCTTTGGTGAAGACAGAAAAATTAAAATAGCAATCAGGGGAAGAATGACCATGAAACAGATTTCTACTAGGAAGTGCTCTAGAGCTGCTCTGTCCAATATGGTAGCCACTAGACATATGTGGCTATTATAATTTAAATTTAAATTAATTTGATGTGTTAATTAATTAAAATAAAATGAACAATTTAGCTCTTCACTAGACACATTTCCAATACTGAATAGCCACACATGGTAGTGGCAACTGTTTTGGACATTAAAGCATTTGGCTGTTCAATAGGATATAGGAGAAAAGAGCTGAGAGGTGAACATTGTTCTCTCACTTAAACAGCCCATCTCTGACACTCTTTCCTCATTATCAGTAACATCTAATGCTTCTAAGTTGTGAAAAACACAGCCTGCTGCTCAAACTTGTGAGCATGGCTTCTTATTTATATAATGTATTTATTTATTTATTTATTTTTATTTATTTATTTTTTTTACTGCTTTTGAAGCTTTTTTTTTTTAAATTTATTGGGGTGACAATTGTTAGCAAAATCACATAGATTTCAGGTGAACAACTCTGTATTACTTTATTTATAAATCCCAATGTGTGTTTACCACCCAGAGTCAGTTCTCCTTCCATCACCATATATTTGATCCCCCTTACCGTCATCTCCCACCCCCCACCCACTTGCCCTCTGATAACCACTAAACTATTGTCTGTGTCTATGAGTTTTTGTTTCTCATTTGTTTGTCTTGTTCTTTTATTGTTTTTGGTTTATATACCACATATCAATGAAATCACATGGTTCTCTGCTTTTTCTGTCTGACTTATTTCACTTAGCATTATACTCTCAAGATCCATCCATGTTGTCACAAATGGTCCTATTTCATCTTTTCTTACCGCCGAATAGTGTTCCATTATGTATATAATGTATTTATATGATGAGGCGATCAAACACTTCTCAGATATTGCTAAGGTTTAACTTTTTTAAAGCAGTTTTATTGATGAATAATTGACATAAAATAAATTACACATGTCTAAATTGCATAATTTGTTAGGTTTTAGCATCTAAGTACACCTACTAAACCATCACCACAACCAAGATAGTGAGTGTATCTGTCACCCCCAATAGTTTTCTCTTGCATTTTTGTAATCCCTCTGTCTTACTCTTCCATGCCTCTTCTCCCATTCCCAAGCACCCACTGATCTGCTTTCTGTTATTATTGATTAGTTTCCAATTTCTAGAATTTTATTTAAGTAGAACCAAATAACTTGTACTCTTTTTTTTTGTCAGGCTTTTTCCACTCAGCATACTCATAATTATTTTGACATTCACCTACATTCTTTTTGCTGTTACTTTAGAGTAGTATTCTATTTTTATGGGTAATCTTCAGTTTGTTTATCCATCCCCATGTTGATGAATGCATGGACAGTCCAGGAATCTACAAATAAAGCTATGAACATTTGTGTACAAGTCTTTGTATAGACACATGCTTTTCTTTCTTTCAGGTAAATGCCTAAGAGTGGAAAGACTATCTGGTCCAGGTATTTTGAAAGTGTTTAAGAAACAGCCAAAATGCTTTCCAAACATTTTATATTCCCACCAGTAGTGTATGACAGTTCTAGCTGTTCTATATCCTCTCCAACACTCAGCCTTTCCAATTTTAGACATTCTGATCTGTAATAAAAATTCCACATTGCTCCCTTTCTAAGCTTTTATTTCTTCATCTGACAGGCATGTTTTGAGCATGTGACTTTGATTTGCTATTTTTTTTTTATTAAAGTCACCAAAGTGATTGGTTATTGATTGTTTTTGGAAATATGAAATAAATAACAACAAATTTTACTTTATGATGAGGTCTGAACTAGGAATTAAAAAGAAAGAATGGAGGAGAGATCTGGATGCAACCCCCTTAACAGCTGGATTACCCTCTAGTTGTTTGGATAACCTACTGTCCTTGTATTTTACATATGAAACCCTATTAAAGAATTAATAAAACACATGAATGGTTTTATATAAAGGAGAAAATGTTTTAAAAATTAACTTATTTTTTAAAAGTTTTAAATAAACATGCTCTTGACAAAATTTAAACAGTACTTAAATAAGAATAGACTATGAATTGTAAAAGTCTTCTCCCACCTCTAGCTACTGTAAATCCTTCCCATTGTGGCACTGTGTGTTATCATGATTAAAGAGAGACAGAAAGAGAGAGAGAGAGAGAGAGTTTCTCAAAAATGTCTTTACATAAAATCAGCACAGGTAAAGATGTTTGATATTAGTCATTAAGGAAATATAAATTAAAACCACAATGAGGTACCATCCTTTAAAATGGCTAAAATAATAAAAAGAAAAAACTGATAATAGCAAGTGCTGACAAAGACGTGGAGCAACTAGAACCCCCATACATCGGTGGTGGGAAAGCAACAAGACGTAGCCATTTTAGAAAAAAGTGTGGCAGTTTCTTATAAAGTTACATACACTAACAATATGCCCCATCAATCCTACTCCTAGATATTCACCCAAGTGAACAAAACTTATGTTTTTACAAAACTTATGTTTATACAAAACCCTATACATGAATCCTATAGTGGCTTTATTCATAATTGCTAAAATCTGGAAATAACCCAAATGTTCTTCAACTGGAGAATGGATAAACAAACTCGTCACTCTGTATAATGAAATACTAATGAGCATTTAAAAGGGATGAACTACTTATACACCCAACAAGAGGGATAAATCTAAATATGCTATGCCAATTTAATGAAGCCAGAAATCAATACCAGAAGGAATTTGTCATAAATACATGGAAATTAAATAAATGGGTCAAAGAAGAAATCATGTGGGAAGTTAGAAAATACTTTGGGATGAAAGAAAATAAAAACACAACAAAACTTACAGGATATAAGCCAAAGAAATTCTTAGGAGGAAGTTTATAAACACCCATATTTAAAAAGAAAAAAATATATCTCAAATCAAAAATCTAACCTTTGTCTTAAGGAAGTAGAAAACAAAGAACAAGCTAAATGCAAAACAACAAGAAAGAAGGAAATAACAAAGATTAGAGCAGAAATAAATAAAACAGAGCACATAAAAACAGTAGAAAAAAATCAACAAAACCAAAAGTAATTTCCTTAAAAAGATAAGAAGTACAACATACCTTGAGATAGGCTGACCATGAAAAAAGAGACAAGACTCAAACTACTAAAGTTAGGAAAGAAAGAGAAGAAGGCATTATTATCGACTTTACAGAAATAAAAAGAATTATATAGGACTAGTATGAACAATTGTATACCAAGAACTTAGATAACCTAGATGAAATGGACAAACTCCTAGAAAGACAACCAACTAAAGCTGACTCAAAAAGAAACAGAAAATCTGAATAGATCTATAAGAAGAGATATTGAATTAGTAAATAAAATTATTTTCACACAAAAAAGTCCAGGTCCTGGTGGCTTCATTGGTGAATTTTATCAAATAGTTTTAAGTATATGTACAATACAGATACAAATAATGCAAATTCTTCACAAACCCTTTTAGAAAATAGGATGGGGAGAGAACATTTCTCAACTCATTCCACAATGCCAGCATTACTCTGACACCAAAAGCAGACAGACATCCCCCCAAAAGAAAACTACAGACCAGTATTCCTTGTAAATGTAGATATAAAAATCCCCCCAAAATACTAGCAAACTATCCAACAACATACAAGGTGTGATCAAAATACGGTGAACGCTGCTGCAGAGTGCCATCCAATAGAAAGGCAAGCATCTTCAATAAGGGAAGCGCAAATCAAACCTTAGTAACAGTGTGTGATAAGTTTCAACTTGTTCGGTGCAGTCAGTTGGGTGTGAACTATAGTTGAGAGAAGGTGTGTTTTAAAGTGTGTCATAAATCATGGATCACAAACAATGCATTAACATGAAATGGACAAACAGTTTCATCCACCATCATGACAATGCTCCATGTCACACATCGCTTCTGGTACAGCAATTTCTGTCAATAAAAACATTACAGTGTGTCCTCATCCACCTGATTCACCAGATCCGGCACCATTTGACTTCTGGCTCTTCCCCAAAGTCAAAATGACCATGGAAAGAAAACATTTTGAATCAATTCAGGATATCAAGGCAACCACAACAGTGCAACCAAAGACACGCATGAAAGAGGACTTCCAGAACTGCTTCAGAAAGTGGCAAGAACGTTGGGATAAGTGTATTCGAAGTGAAGAGGAGTATTTTTAGGGAGATTAATGGCAATGCGTTTTTACTGCAATACATTTTTTTAAAATTTAAACAGTCACCGTATTTTTTTATCACACCTCATACATAACCATGAGTAACTTACCTTAGAAATACAAGCTTGGTTCAACATAAGAAAAATCAATGTAATACATCATATAAATAGAACAAAGGACAAAAAGCGTATGATCTTCTCTATAGATGCAGAACAAGCACTTGACTAAATCCAGCTCCCTTTATGATAAAAACACTCAACAAACTAGGAATAGAAGTGAACTTCCTCAACCTGATAAAGGACATCTACAAAGGACAGCTAACATCAAAGTTAATGATAAAAGACTGAAAACTTTCTCTATAAGATCAGAAAAAAAGACTAAGATACCTACTCTCACCATTTCTGTTCAACATTGTACAGGAGATTATAACCAGGGCAATAAGCAATTTTTAAAAAGGCATCCAGATTGAAAAGGAAGAAGTAAAACTATCTCTATTTGAAGATGACATGACCTTGAATATAGAAATCCTAATAAATACACACAAAAAAACTGTTAGAGTTAATGAATGAGTCAGCAAGGTTGAAGGATACACTATCAACATGCAAAAAAATCAATTTTCCTTCTAGTAATGGAAAAATATGAAAATGCAATTAATGAAATAATTCCATTTACAGTAACGTCAAAAAGAATAAAATATTTAGAACTATATTTAACAAAATTTGGGCAAGATTTATACACTGAAAACTAAAAAACATTATTAGAAGTAATTACAGAAAATCTAAGTAATTGGAAAGACATCCCATATTTGGGGATTAAAAAACTTAGTATTGTTAAGATGGCAACAACCCCAAATAAATCTACAGATTCAGCATAATTCTTATCAGCATCCCAACTGTCTTGTTTGTAGAAATTGACAAGCTGATTCTAAGATTCTTATGGAATTGCAAGAAACCTAGAATAGCTAAAACAACCTTGTAAAACACAGTCAAAGTACTCATACTTCTTGATTTCAAAACATAGTAAAACGTGAGAGAAATGAAGACAGTATGATACTAGCATAGCCTAGATATATAGATAAATAGAGGAGAATTGAAAGTCCAGAAATAAACTCTTACCTTTATCAGCAATTGATTTGTGATAAGAGTGACAAGATAATTCAATAAAGAAAAAAAAGTCATTTTAACAAAAAGTTGAAACTGGATACTATTGAAGCAACTGGATAAACATATGAAAAACAATGAATTTGGACTTCTACCTCATACCACATGTAAAAATTATGATAGATCAAATAATTAAATATAAGACTTAAAACTATAAAACTCTTAAAAGAAAGCATAGGTGTAAATCTTTAAGACCTTAGATTACACAATGTTTTTGTTTTTGTTTTTAACTATAACATCCAAAGCATAAGAAACCAAAGAAAAAAATAGATAAATTGGACTTTATCAAATTTCAAGAATTTTGTGCTTCAAGGAACACTATTAAAGTAAAAAGACAACTTAGAGAGTAGGATAAAATGTTTGCAACTCATATTTGATAAAGGTCTAGTATCCAGATATATAAAGAAATGTTACAACTCAACAATAAAAAGACAACTCGATTAAAATAACCCTATTGAATAGGCATTTTTCTAAAGAAGACATACAAATGTCCAATAAGCATATGAAAGATGCCAACATTAGTTTGTAGGGAACTACAAATCAAATCACAACAAAAATACCACTTCAAAGCCACTAGCATGGCTACAATTCAAAAAGACAATAATAAGCATTGGTGAGGAGGTTTAGAAATTGGAACTCTTATACATTGCTGTTGGGCTGTAAAAATGAAGCAGACACTTTGGAAAACAGTTCGGCTGTTTCTCAAAATGCTAAACACAGATTTTCCATATGATCCAACCATTCTGCTTCTAGGTATCTACTTGAAATAAACAAAACATATGGTAATGTAAAAACCTGTATGTTAATGTTCATAATAACATTATATCCAAAAGGTGGAAACAGCCTAAATATCCACCAATGGGTGAATGGATAAATAAAATATAGTATATTTATACAACAATATTATTCATTCCTGAAAAGAAATGAAGTACTGATAGAGGATATAACATGGATGAATACTGAAAATATAATCTAAGTGAAAGAAACCAGACACAAAAGGCCACATAGTGTACAAATACATTTGCATGAATAGGCAAATCAATAGGGACAGAAAGTAGATTGGTGGTTGTCAGGGACTGTGGGGAGAGGGAAATGAGGAATTATTGTTAATGGTTTATTTTAAGGTTGATGAAAGTGTTCTAGGGTTAGATAGTTTAGAGTTAATTTTTTCATATGAAATGATGCAAAGGTTCAACTTTATTTTTTCATGTAAATATCCAGTTTTCCCAATATCATTTGTTGAAAAGACAAATGGTATTACTCATTGAATGGTCTTGGTACCCTTTGTGAAAATCATTTGACCATATGTGTGAAGGTGTAGTTCTGGGTTCTGTTCTATCCCATTGGTCTATATGTCTACCCTTATGACAGTACAACACTGCTTTGATGATCAGAGTTTTGTAGGAAGTACTGAAGCAAGGAAGTGTGAGACTTCCAAATTTGTGTTCTTTGAGATTATTTTGGCTATTTAGGTCTTTTGAGGTCCCATATAACTTTTAGGGTGGATTTTCACATTTCTGGGGAAAAAAATCAATGCAATTTTGATAAGGATTGCATTTAATCTGTAGATTGTTTTGGGTATTATTGACATCTTAATAACATTTAGTCTTCCAGTCCATGAACATGAGATGTCTTTCTACTTACTAATGTCTTCTCTAATTTCTTCCAGCAAAATTTTGTAATTTTTAGTGCACAAGTCTTGTTTCTTTAAATTTGTTCCTGAGTATTTTATTCTTTTCAAGACTATTGCAAATGGAATTATTCGCTTAATTACCTTTTCAGATTGCTCATTTTTAGTGTATAGAAATGCAACTGAGTTTTGAGTCTTGATTTGTATACTGCAACTTTGCTGAATTTGTTTATTAGTCCTAACAGTTTGTGTGTGTGTGTGTGTGTGTGTGTGTGTGTGTGTGTGTGTGTGTGTTTGTGTGTATAATAATTAGGGTTTTCTACAGATAAGATCATGTTATCTGTAAACAAAGATAAATTTCCTTCTTTCTTTTCAATTTGGATGCCTTTTATTTCTTTCTTTTACCTAAGTGCTCTGGCTAGGACTTCCAGTTCTATGTTGAACAGAAGTGGCAAAAGCAATGTCCTAGTCTTGTTCCTGATCTTAGAGGAAAAGATTTTAGACCTTCATAATTGGGTCTTATGTTGGCTGTTGATATTTCTTATATAAGCCTTTATTATGTTGAGGTAGTTTCCTTCTATTCTCAGTTTGTTGGGTGTTTTATCATGAAAGGGTGCTGAATTTTGTCAAATGCTTTTTCTGCATCAATTGAGATGATCATGTAGTTTTTTTTCTTTCATTCTGTTAATGTGGTTTATTGCACTGATTGATTTTCATATGTTGAATCCTCTTACATAAGCTTTTGATTGGTAGACTCGCTGATATTGAAGGGTGAGTCAGTACAATATTTACTGTAATGAATAATTTTGTCAACTTAAGAAATCATTCAGCTTTTGCACATGTCTTTTTCTTGCATATAATTGTTTTCTTATAAGATCACTTTTAAAGATCATGGAAGTCCATCATTTTTATTTTACATAGCTTAAGATATTTTAGAGAGTCATGAAGAGAATTGGTAAAATAACTAAAATGAAATATTTGGAGGAACTACTTATTACTTTAAAGAAAATTCTTGAGATGATTTCAAACTTGTGGAACAATGTAATTATATAACACTTTAATGGATCTAGTCAATTGTAGTGGTAGATATGTAATTTTCTCATTCTGGGAGTTTTTATAGCTCTTGATATTTTGAAATTTAACTTTAAAAATGATAAAGCTGGCTTAGGTGTGTCAAGTGATGTCCTCAGCAGTTCTACAAACTGGAGCAGCAGGGAAAGTGTGCTTTTAAAGCAGCACTCTCTAACAAAAATGTAATTTCAGCACATACATAATTTAAATTTTTCTAGTAGTTGCATTTGAAATAGTAAAAAAATGGGGAAAATAATAGGTTTTATTTAACCCAATATATTGTAAATATTATTCAAAATGCAATCAATTCAATTTTTTTGTAAAATTTACTTTTGACATTATTATTGTACTAAATCTTTGAAATAGAGTATGGATTTTACACTTAAACAGCACATCTCAGTTTGTACTAACCACATTTCAAGTGCTCGATAGACACGTGGATAGGTAAATAGTGCAGCTTTAAAGTTTTACACTTCCTGAATTTGCAGTAGCAGAATTTTTGTACTCATGAAACCGCATTATGTAATCCTTGGCTATATCTCAGCATACTATTTGTGAAGACCCTCTAAACGGTGAGAGACTGAGGGTGGTTAACGAGAAATACTCCTCTCACTACTTGCTCAGTATTTGAGGTCTATAGTCAGTTCTCAGAATCCTTGGATAGACTGTTTTATTCACAACCCATGTCAGTTCCTGATTTTTTTTCTTTTTTTTAATCAGAAAGTTAGGCTTCTGGCAGTTCTCACTTAGTGCTTAATATAGTCACCAGTTATTTCCAATTTATAATATTTGGCCTCAAAACATTTTAATTTAATTTTAAAGGGCATACAAATATCAAAATGATAAAAAGACATATCATAGAAAGTCTGTTACCCCTGCCCCATCATCTCAGTTCTGAATCTCCAGTGTTTGATCATTATTATTTATTCCTTATTTATCTTTTTATCTAATAAAGCTTAAGCTTCAGGACACTATTTGCTTAGGTCTCTTCTAAGGCCCTGGGTAAGGTTCCAGCAATGTGGTCACAAAGAAGTATATTTTTATAATTGTTGCAAAAATAAGATATGTTCAGCTGTAATAAGTTAAGAGCATCGTCTCTTTCCACTCCAACTTCCCTTCTGTTATACCTACCCTCATCGGAGTGGTGATAGAATGACTGCATTCAATTTTGGAAACTAGCCCAAGGAACTTTGTGTGAGGGATACATTTAATTTAAGTTTAGAAAAATATATTTATGTGGTTTATAGTTATTTCCATGTACAATTAAGCTATTGGTAGCTATTCTAATATAAGAATAGGTTCTAGGAATATTCCTGCTGTCCACTATGCTGAATCACCCTGCCTCAGGGAACATAGTTGCAGGGCCAGAGATTGTGTCACTATATGGACGTGTCATAATTTATACGACACTGGAAGAACATCTTTACTGGTAGAGAAACAACATTTCAAATTAGAGTGAAAAACAGTTTGTGGAAAAAAATCTTCCAAACTTCAAACATTTTAAATTATAAATGAAGTATTTTGTTCTCATTAACATCTGATCAAAACTAAAATTATCTTCTGTTATGAATATAGTCAATAACACAGCTCATACAATTATAAATGTACCATTTATATTTTTCTGATGTGAATTGTGTAAAATAATATTTATCAAGAATTTCTTCACTTATAGAACACAAACCTGTACCACTGCCACAAAGAGTGAGTACGTCTGTGCAAGATGTCACAACTTTTATGTATATCAATATATTGGATTGTGTCTTAAAATATCTCATAGAGTTTGCCCTCACAAAATCTGGTACTTTCTGAGGAAACAGAGCCCAAATTGCTATGAACTCAGGAAATTATCAATCATGTTAGAGGAAAGACTAAATAATAGATTTACTGTCTCCAACATAAAATATTATAAATTGTTATTATGCAAAGAGGCAATAAAAGAGTAAACAGCCCCAAAAGTTGGGAAAAAAACATTTGGTGATATGTCTGATATTAATTTTTAAAAGTCCTATATGCTTTTTCACCCTAGATTTTGTAACATTTGGAGTATTTTCTCATATATGCCAGTGATTTGGTGAAATTCTCCATCTTTTCATTTTTTTTAAATATCATATTCTTGCCTGATAACTCCAATATCTGAAACACATACATTCTGTTTCAATCATCTGTTTTCCTCTTGGTTTTCAGTTATTTAGTTTTTTTGTTTGGAATGCCTACTCACTTTTGTTTGAATGCCAGACATTGTATGTGATAAATTCTAGAGGGTCTGGAGGTATTATCTTCTTCCAGTGAGGGTAAATCTTTAATTTGCTTGGCAGATATCCTCTTATATTGGAGTTACAACAATCTTTTTGTAAGGGTCCAGACAGTAAATATTTTGTTTTGCAGGCCAGAAGGCAAAAATCAAGTGTATTATGTATATATTTAAGTAAAATGAGAAAATAAATTTTTAACCATTTTTTGTTGATGAAATTCAAAATATGATAACGTTTTGGGGAAGAAAAGTCTAGTAAGGAGAACAATGGAATTCTTCTTTGGGGATGACATTTTACTTAATTGTGGTTCAAATTTAGTGTTCCCTATCATCAAAGTCAATTGCAAATGTTCATCTATTAATCCTAATCTGTAATGAAATTTTATGTATTTTCTTTGCAAATGTCTTTTTACACCTAGGTACTGCCAAATATTGATATCAAACTGCAATCATATCATTTTGATAGACTATATTTATCATTTGGAAGGCATTTATTTAATCCTATTAGATTATTCTCTTACAGTTTAAGATCAGAAACTATATCCACAGAAAATTGGCATGTAAATAGAGATCTTCCTTCTTATTTTAACATTTGTCAGAATATGAAGCGTACAAAGCATCCTGACCTTACATTAGTTGTTATCAAAATGACTTCACTACAGTATAAGTTTCCCATGTAAGTTATGTTTTTGCCTGGTAATTTTAAATTGAATTCATTAAGAAAAATCATCAAATCTGTAGCAAAGCTTATTTCAGAAAAGAAGAAAGATCTCAAATATATAACCTAAACTTCCAACTTAAAAAAAAAGAAATTAAACCCAGAGCAAACAACAGGAAGGAAATAATAAAAATTAGAATGAAAACCACTGAAATAGAAAAAATGTAGAGAAAATAGATGAAACTAAAAGTACAATAAAACTAACAAACCCATAGCTAGACCCACCAAAAAAATAAGGAAGAAGCACAAATGACCAAAATCAGGAACAAAAGAGCTGATATTAGTACTGACCCTACCAAATTTTAAAGGATTATAAGGAGTATTATAAACAATACCATGGCAACAAATTAGACAGCTTGGATAAAATGGAAAAATATCCTAGAAATACACAAATTCTGAAAACTGACTTAGAAAGAAAAATAAAATCTGAACATACCCATAACAAAAAGAAAAATTGAATTAGTAGTTATAAATATTTCACAAAGAGAAATTCAGGTCTAGGTGGCTTCATTGGTGAACTTTGTTAAGTATTTTAATATAATACCAATTCTTCACAAACCCTTTTAGAAAATAGAGGAAGGAATACCTCTCAACTCATTCTATGATACCAGTATTACTCTGATAACAAAGCAAATAAAAACATTACAAGACAAGAAAACTAGCCAATATCACGAATATATATATATATATACACATATATGCAAAAATCATTAACAAAATATTAGAAAAGAGAATTCAGAAATATATAAGAAGAGTAATACATCGTTAAAAATTGCGATGTGTTTCAGGAATGCAATGTTGGTTTAACAAATGAAAATCAATTAACATAGAATACCACACTAATGAAATAGTAAGAACCAAAAATCATATGTTTATCTCAAATATTTTAGAAAAATAATGTGAAAAAATCCAACACCCATTCATGGTTTAAAAAAATGTCAACAAAGTAGAAATAGAAGGGAATTTCCCCAGCCTGGTGAAGAATACCTGTGAAATACCTATAGCTAAAATCATATTTAATGGTGAAAACCTGAAAACTTTCATCCTAAGATCATCAGAAAAGAAAAAATAAAACTGTGTTTATTTGCATATATCATAAGCTTATATAGAGAAAATCCTTAAAAAGCCACAAAAAATAAGACAAATAATAAACTAGTTCACAGCATACAAGATAAATATGAGGTCTGACAAGTAAGTTCACAAACTCATCCTAGAAAAAGTGCTACATACCTCATTACTGAGTATCACTATGGTCACCTTTGAAGTACCCTTGGGAAGCTATGCACCTATGCCAGCGCCTAGTCCACCCTTCAAAGCAATTTTGGAACTCTTTTTCTGAAATGGCCATCAGAGCTGTCGTCGTATTACCCTTGATGTCTTGAATGTCATCAAAATGTCTTCCTTTCAATATTTCCTTTATCTTAGGGTAAAGAAAAAAGTCATTGGGAGCCAGATCAGGTGAGTCAGGAGAATGTTCCAATGCAGTTCTTTGTTTACTGGCAAAAAACTCCCTCACAGACAGTGCCATGTGAGCTGGTGCCTTGCCATGATGGAAGAACCATGATTTGTTGGGGAAAGGTTCAGGTTGTCTAATTTTTTCACGCAGCCTTTTCAGCACTTCCAAATAGTAAACTTGGTTAACTGTTTGTCCAGTTGGTACAAATTCATAATGAATAATCCCTCTGATATCAAAAAAGGTTAGCAACATCATTGCAACAAGTTCATGAACTTAATTGTCAGAACTCATATATAAAAATCAATTGTATATTTATATAGTAGAAATAAAAAAAATCTGAAAATGAAATTAAGAAAATCTTTTACAATAGCATCACAAATAATAAAATACTTAGAAATGCATTTAACAAAAGAAATCAAAGATTTGTACCCTGAAAAGTAAAACATTGTTGAGGAAAATTAAATATCTAATAAATGGAGAGATGTCATGTTCATGGATTGGAAGACACAGTATTGTCAAGATGGTTGTTCTCCCCAAATTGATATATACAGATGGTGCCAAAAAAAATGTATACACATTTTAAGAAAGGAAAAAAAACTATTAAAATTGTAATACTCAATATATACTGATAACAAAAGATGACTACAAGTCACGTTTGACTTCTGCAATTACAAAAGGTGCTCAAAGTGGTTACCATCAACATCCAGACACTTCTGATTACAGCAAACTACTGCTTGCGCAACGCTGACAAAAGTGTCCACTTGCATACATTTTTTTGACACCCCCGGTAGATTCAACATAATTCCTATTAAAATCCTAGCATGCTATTTTTTAGAAATTAACAAGCTGTTCTCAAAATTTATATGGAAATGTGAAGTACCTAGGATGGCCCAAACAATTTTGATTAAGAAGAACAAGACTGGAGGATTTTTACTAACTGATTTCATGGCTTATTGCAAAGCTATAGCAATCAAGAATATAGTATTGACATAAGGATGAGCACACAGACAGGGATTGGCAAATTGCTTTTATAAAGTGCCATATAGTAAACATTTGAGACTTTGTGGTGTCTGTTACAATTACTCAACTCTGCTGTTGTAGTGCAAAAGCAGCTCAAACAAGATGTAAACACGTGAAAATGGCTGTGTTCAATAAAATTTTATTTGCAAAAGAAAGTGCTGGGCTAGATTTCGCCCACAGACCATGCTTTGGGAACCGTGTTACAGATCAATGGAATAGAATTGAGTGTCCAGAAATAAACCCTTCATTTAAAGTAAATTGATTGCAACAAAGGTGCCAAACTATTAAATGAAGACTGAATAGTCTTTTCAATAATGATGCAGCCATTGGCTATCCATTTGTGAAAAAGAAAAACATGGGATAAATAAATAATATAAACAAATAAATACAGAGTCTTACCTCCACCATACTCAAACATTAGCTCCAAGGGAGCTAATGGTTAAACCTTTATAAAAAAACTTATAGGACTAAACCTTCATGCTATTGGTTTAGCAAAGAATTCAGACATGACACTAAGAGCACAAACTCTAAAATAAAAAAAATTGATAAATTAGATATCATTAAAATTAAATATATGTGCTTCAAAAGACAAGATTAAGAAAATGAAAAGATAAGCCTGGGAGATATATTTATAAATCATATATCTGATAAAGGACATGTATCTAGAATCTATAAAGAACTTTTACAACTGAAAAATAAGAAGACAAACAACCCAATTAAAAATGGACAACAGATTTTAATAGATATTTTACCAAAAAAAGACATATGAATGGCTAGTAAGCACATGGAAAAGTGCTCAAAATCTTTAATGCTTAGGGAAATGAAATGTAAAGCCATAACAAGATATAGCTATATGCCTAGTAATAATTTTTATCTAAAAAGAGGACAAACTCTCTTGGGTATCTACCCAAAAAATCTGAAAACATTTCTCCATAAAGATATATGTGTTCCGATGTTCGTTGCAGCTTTATTTATGGTGGCCAAGACCTGGAAACAACCAGTGTCCTTCGATAGATGATTGGATAAAGATGTGGTATATATACACAATGGAATACTATCCTGCCATAAGAAAAGATGAAATAGTGCAATTTGCGACCACATAGATGGATCTTGAGATTATTATGCTTAGTGAAATAAGTCATAGAGAAATAGTCAAGAACCATATGATTTCACTGATATATAAAACTGAAAACAACAAAAGAACAAGACAAAAAATGAAGAAACAAAAACTCATAGACACAGACAATAGTTTAGTGGTTACCAGAGGGTAAGGGGAGAGAGGTTTGTAGATAAGGGTAAAGGGGATCAAATATATGGTGATGGAAAGAGAACTGACTCTGGGTGGTGAACGCACAATGTGATATATAGATGATGTATTATAGAATTGTACACCTGAAATCCATGTAACTTTACTAACAACTGTCACCTCAATAAACTTTAAAAATAAATAAATAAATGAATAAATAAATAAATAAATAAATAAATAAATAAAAAGAGGACAAACAATACCAAGTATTTGTAAGAATGTGGAGAAACTAAAACTCTCATACATTGTTGGTGGGAATGTAAAATGATACAACCACTTTGGAAAACAGTTTGGCAATTTCTTTAAATGTTAGATATAAACGTACTGTGTGACTCCCACATTTTACTCCTATGAATATAGCCAAGAAAAATGAAAATATAGATCTACAAAACCTTATACATAAATATTCTTACTAGCTTTATTTGTAATGGCCCCAAACTGAAAATGGCCACGTTATCAACCAATAGACAAATGGCTAAACAAACTGAGGAATATCTACACAAATGAAATACTATTCGGCATTTAAAAAGAAGAAAAGAGTGGTACATGCTACACATAAGCTTTGAAAGCATTATTATAAATGAGAGATGTCAGATGCAAAAGACTATTTGAGTATACTTCAATGAATTTATTTAAAAAATTAGGGCTGTTTTCTCGTATAACAAGACATCTAGATGTAGACACTCCAAGTATAGTCAATGGTTTGACCATGTTGTCAGCATTCATTCAATCAATGTCTTTCTCTTTTCAATCTACAATTCTATGGTATTGGCTTTCATACTCATTCATGCTAGTTGCCTCATGAGCTTTCCTGCCACTGACCTACTGTGTTTCCCCGAAAATAAGACCTAGCTGGACAATCAGCTCTAATGAGTCTTTTGGAGCAAAAATTAATTTAAGACCTGGTATTATATTGTATTTTACTGTATTGTATTGTATTGTATTGTATTGTATTGTATTGTATTGTATTGTATTGTATTATATTATATTGATCCAGCATTGTATTATATTATATATTATATTATATTATACCCAGTCTTATATTATATAAGACCTGGTCTTATATTATAACAAAAATAAGACCAGATCTTATGTTAATTTTTGCTCCAAAAGATGCATTAGAGCTGATTGTCTGGCTAGGTCTTATTTTCGGGAAAACACGGTAGGCACAATATTCACACTTCACTCAGAAAGAAGAGGATGGGGAGAGGATGTTGATAGTTCTGTCTGTTCCTTTTTTCTCCTAATCTCTAAATAGGCTTTAATTTACATCTCATTAGGCAGACCTGTTAAAAATGGTTCAGTTTTCCAGCCTCTCTTCAGGAAGGCAAGGAAGGGATGTTGGTAATGGTTATTAGGATATCCAGCCAAGAATTTCTGACACTCTTTTCTTTTCTGCCATGGAATATCAACCTTAAATAACAGATTTTGTTATATTGAAAAGGATCAAAATATTTATGTAGATATTTTATTGAGGAAGGGATATCAATTGTATAGGAATCATTCTAAGGGTATCTAATTATGTTTCTTCTTGCAAACACAAAGATTTGTTATTAAAGTTTCTTTTTTGATGTAAAAATACAGATTAAAGTTTACAAAGATGGAAAGGACTTCAAAATAAATATTAGAACAGCTACAATTTTCATTCTTAAAATACTTTTTAGTAAGAACACAAATTTAGACAGCTGATCAAAATAGTTGGCGAAAGGACAGGAAAAAGAAACAAATACTGCTTTATTTTAACATACCAGGCCATACCAGCCTTAAATACCTCTGTAAAATCTGTTATGAAGATTCACTCCAGGTGTCAAATGTTACAGGCATTTGTCTTTTTACTCTAAATACCCAACTAAATTTGTTCACCCACTTCCAGCTGAGGAGGCTTGCTTAACTTATCAGAGGCTATTAGCATATCTCTTCCCAATGCCTGGTTGAGTGGTGTCTATGTTGGTAGCTTGAAATCAACCATAGTGGAAGTGCTTGTACCTTAGAAATTGGCAAATGCTACAGATCAGTGAGTTTTTCTTTCTTTCTTTCTGGAGAGTAAACAACTACTAGCATATTTTTGCCCACTTGCATCAATTTTTAGAGTGACAACATTTCACACACACGGAGACACAAATTCCTCTCTCCCATACAAAACATGAATCCTCAGAATGGATCTATCTGCTTTTTCCTTTGAAGGTTTATTTTTCGTCTAACTTAACAACAGCATGCACACCTATACCAACACCAAAATCAGGGCAACCAGTAGCAGTTTTACGGCCTACAAAAAGTAAGCTATGAAAACACTAGCTTGAGTAATTTGATTTTTATTTTTGGTGAAGTGTTGGTTAAAAAATAAATTCATGGCACAGAAGTTTTGTGTAAGGGCAACAAGAAATCCTTTGGCAGGAAAACGCCCATTAACATTATAAAGTTGGTAGGCATAGTACAAAGTACAGTCCTCCACTGGGGGCTAGGTGCTGGGCAGAAAATGTATCTACAACTTTGGTCTTCATTGTCTGGGAGGTGAGGGATTTTGTTTCTGGAATATCACCAAAAATTACTGTCAGAGTAGTATATATATATATGTGGTAGAGGAATTGCTACACCACTACTTCCAGCATCTTATATGGTACCGGCCATCCTTGATACTATGTGCTCTTGCGTTGGGTGTGTCCAGGGTAGAAAGGTGAAGTAATGAGAAGGAGCTCCACTCACCCTCAGTGAGACTGAGCACAAAAGAATTCTATCTGCTTCAGGCACAAAATTCTATTTCATCTTCAATCAGATCATTCTAGACTAGATGTTCATCATCTCTTTCAGGTTCGGAATTCAAGGAGGTACCTTTAATAAAGAAGTATGCACCATATTCAGTGAGGCAGAAATCCCTTGGACCACCTGCTCTACCTTCTATGCCTATCATAAGTCTATCCCTCTTGATAGAATTGATCAAATGAAGAAAATTATTTGCTTAAGATATGATATTGCATCTTGTTTATAACCATTTAAAATGACAGGTCAATTACTAATTTATATCATAAAATTGTACATTTTTAGACTCACATAATTTGGTCTTAAATGTTGTCTACCTGATGCTTTTCTACTTCATTTAGCAAGGGGTAGTTCTCTGCTCGAACATCTTTGGCAGTAGGGAATACAAGACCTCACAGAACAATCCATTTTATGGTTAGACAGGCTAAAGTTCTTTACAGAGACCTGAAATTCATCTTCATGAAAATTTCCCTCTTTGGTCCTAGTTTGAATCTTGAGAAACCTTTTTTCAACTAAGTAATCAAATGTGTGTGGCAAGCAAGTTACGTTCTTAACTTATTTGGAGTGTCAGTCATCTAAAATCCCTGTCTTGTCAAATAAAACATTGTTAAACCATGTTTCCCCCATTTTGTATTTGTGTGTTGGATTTTTAAATCTAAGGATAGGACTTTACATTTATTCCAAATCTATTTCATTCTCTTAGATTTGATCAACGTTTCCAGGTAGTTAAGATATTTTTGAATTGCTACGTTTATCATCCAAAGAATTAGCTATTTTGTCCAGCCTCATCTCATTTGAAAATTTGATCAAATGCATTTTTATTTTTCTATGAAAGGCATAGGTAAATATATTTTTTAAATAGGACCAGGGACAGAGTTTTGGAGCACACTACAAGATACCCCTCTTGGTGGTGAATGGAGATCTTGATTTGGTTGTTTCTAACAATTACAAATCCACCTCATTTTCCTTGGACCAAATCCATTGATCCATTGATAAGGACACTGTGATATTGTGATATAATAAGAAATATGTATATGTATATGTATGTGTGTATATATATATATATATATATATATATATATATATATATATATATATATATATATATATATGCCTTTGTCTCCAGTTCCTAGCACAGAACTTCTAAAACTCTTATAATTCCCTAAGTGATAAGGTGGTAGGAACATTGCTTGTTATAATATTTGGGTTTTGTCCCCCGTTTCTGAAATAGCTCCAAAGCAATAAAGGGGAAAGAAATATCTTTTGTTATTCATAACAAATGTGTTATCACATCTGAGTTTATGTCAATTAGGTGACTTTCGGAAAGCCTGTAAGGATTAGGACTGATTGACAAGGGAATCAAGCATGTGATTAGAAAGTTGAAATTTTCAACCTTTACCTCCTGACCTCCAGAAAGGGGAGAGGGGCTGGAGGTTGAATTAATCGTTAATGGCCAATGATTTAACTAATCATGCCTACATAATAAGCCTCCATAAAAGACCTTAATTAAAGGGGTTTGGAGAGCTTTCAGGTTGGTGAACCCATCAAGGTGCTGGGAGGGTGACATACCCAGAGAGGCCACAAAATCTCCACCCCTCTTCCCAATATCTTGCCCTATGCATTTCTTGCATCTGGCTCTTCCTGAGTGTTATCCTTTATAATAAAGCAACAATAGTAAATAAACTGTTTTCCTGAGTTCTGTGAGCTGTTCTGGCAAATTATCAAACCTGAGGAGAGGGTCTTGGGAACTCCTGATTTACAGTCAGAAATACTGCAGGCCCAGACTTCAGATTGGCATCTGAAGTAGGAGTCTTGTGACACTGGGCTCTTAACCTGTAGGGTCTGCGCTAGCTTCAGGCAATTAGAGTCAGAATTGCTTGGTGTGGAAAACCCACACATTTGGTGTCACAAGTAATGTGAGGAGGAGTAATAGAGAAAAACATAAGTTTTCTTTTAGATATTATTCATGAACAGATTCCTAATGAACCCCTGGCAGCTTTCATTGGTCATCTCTTGCCTTTCTATTCAAAACCATCATACAAACTGTAAATAAATTCTTTGTTCAAGTATGCAAAACACAGGAGGAAAAAAACTGAAAAGTAAAGTCCCCTTTTCAATCCTCTAATCTAGTCCCATACCTTCACACAGAGGAAACCACTGTGAAATTGATGTTTATCCTTCTGGATACTTTCTTATATATTTACGTGTATGTATTGATATACATATTTGGTTTCTTAAAAATATATATTGGTTGGTGCTCAATATTATCTATTTTAATAAAATAACTGACTGTAAACATTCTCTTTAATGGCTTCAAAGTAGTCCTCAGTTTACCACAATTTACTTTACTACTCCCCTACTAATGGACGCATAGGTTGTGGCCAAATTTTTGCTTTTAAAAAAGCAACGCAATTATGAACATCCTTTTATCTTCAGGCAAATGAGAAATAATTCATTTCGAGAAATGGAATTGTTATAATAAAAGGCATGCACACTTTAAAATCCTAATGAATATTATAAATTTTTCTCCAATTTGTATTTCTTTCAAGAGTGTATGACAGTACTCTACAGCCTAGCTATGCAAACTGTGGTCTAACAGCAAACAGACTTGGCATCCTCTGGGAGCTTGTTAGCAGTGTAGACTCTCAGGCCCCATCCAGACACACTGAATTAGAATCCAGCATCTAACAAGATTTCCAATGACTCAGATGCTTATTAAAGTTTGATAAGCATTCTCTATATATTCTTTCATTCACTAAAATAGATATTATCAATCTTGTTAATTTTTACCCATTAGCTTTTATTTTCCAAGTACTTAAAACTACTTATTTAATAATATTCCCTAGATTTTTGTCTGGAAACTCTGCCAAATGCATATATTGATCATTCATAGACTCCACCCTTTATGAATAAGAAGATAATAGTTTCCTTTCTCTAATTTTTTGGCATGTCTTTCATTCTCCAAGATTCCTTAAGGACAATTGACATTTATTTAACAAATTCATTGGCTGGTTCCCTCAGTTTTCTGGGACATAATTTATCCAGGTTGGGAGACCTAAATTTATTTAGAGCAGTTAGGTGCTCTCTTAAATTCTTCTTACTGAGCTTAAATCTACAGGGAATTCAAAGACCACCTGGAGGATATTTAAGACACAGCAGAAATATACATGCCACCCTTGAGAACTACCATCTCAGGGGATCCTTTAACAAATGCTCATGGAACTTTTACATTAATTTTGTTGATTAGTCCTTTAAGGGGATGGGGGTTACCCCCTCTGACCTCTACTTCCCGCCATGTGTCAAGGCAAGAACTCTCTGCTTCCTATCTGGAGGGAAGGAAGACAGAGTTGTACTAATTGGAGTGGATTGTTCCCGAACTATTGCCTAAAGTGACCTTTTGTGCAGCAGCTTTTGAGTCATTCTTTGACCTTTATGCTGTTAATAAATGTTTACTGAGTGCCTCCTGCATCCAAGACACCTTGTTTATACGCATCAAGTTTCATTTTAATCTTCAAAGCAGCCCTGTAAGGTAGATACCATTATTATTAGTCATTTTCCAGAATGGGAATTTGGCGATTCCCATAAACAACAGTAAATGGTAAGATCTGACTTGATTGCTAAATACCACCCTATACCTCCTGTTGGTGATCAGCGGAATGGAACGATTGGGAAGATCAGGACAGGGTGCCGCAGGATTGAGGACTTCGTATGCTAATCATCACATTGCTATTAAGTAAAGAGTATGATGGAAAGTGCTGCCATTTATGGCATTAGTAAAACTAAAACAAATTGCTTTATCTATAAACATAAGTGGCATTCTTGGGTCTATTTGTTCCTATGAATACTCTGTTTCCTGGGGAGCTTAAGGTTCAGAGTTGACAACAGTTCCTATTTATAGATTTCCAGAAAGAGTAAGTTAAAGAGAAAAATAAACTCATGATTCTCAACCCTTGTAAAGAGATTGCTATGGATGCATGGAATGCTATGGTTCACTACGAGGGTTAATGAACTTTCATGGTCTTCTTTGAGTCTCTCCCTTCCCTTTAGCTATAGGTTCCATGAGGATAGTTTTAAGTTGTTAACAAAACTGCTGGTCTTTTGTCTGCTCCCAATCCTCAGATATTACAGAAATACTCCAAATGTTTCCACTTATTTCAGGGCTGTATTGATTACAATTTTAAAAGAAGTCTCAAACTGAAATCAACTTCAATGAAAAACACATATTTCCTTCTCAGCACTTTTTGAGCGAGGGCATATGTGTGTGTGGTTATCATAATATATAAGACCATAGTAATTACTGCTCAAAGAACTGTGATACTCATTGATTAAAAGATTTCCTAAAAGCCAGATATTCTGTTTTCTCAAACATCCAATACATTCTCAGCAATAATTTATGCACTGTGAGAATTTGAACAAATTATGCAATTCCTGTATTACTTAGAGGTCTTCTTAGGGGGCATTTTTTGAATTTGAGCATCATCACAAATATACTTTCTACATAAATATAGTTAACTGCACTTCGATCGCTCAATTGACTTAGCTATTGTAAAATAAAAAGAGAAAATGAAAAATAGCAACAATATATAAGTATATACTAAAAAGTACAAAAAAAAGAAAAAAGAAAAAAGAAAAGGAAAGGGTCTGAGAAAGGAAAGCTATTCCACTAATGGAATAGCCATAATGGTCCCCATTTGATGAATTTTCCTGACTTAAACCCACAAGGAAATCTGTGAGTAAAACATTTATAAGGCAAACAAAAGATCTTATGAAACCATTAGAAAAAAATTTACTTGCAGGATAAGAATGATGAGCAGAGCTGAGGGAAATAACCGTAGTTCCATATTCTGTTCTTGGGAATGAGAACCTAGAGCATCTCTTGCAAAATGAAATGATAGTTTGAGTAATTTAAAAAATTAATTAAATTCTAATATATAGTAATTTGTTAAAGATAATTTTCATAAAAGATAAAAGCATCACACACACACACACACACACACACACACACATATATATATATATATATATATATATATATATATATATAAATGAATAAGTGTCAAAGAGCTTATTTAACTCATTAATTAATAAGGGAACCAATAATTAATGGTTCGAAGGAGAATTTAAAAAGCAGAGTCATAGGTAGGCCATAAAATAAATTTGCATATAGATGCAAAATTGGCCATTCTGCAGGGTAGGGGAGAGAAAGCAGTTGTTTCTCCAGTTGGCAGTATTTATTTGCCGGTCCACTGACAAAAAATATTTGCATTGCAGTTGTTATATACAACTTATAGAGTTGTAAAATAGCTCCAAGACAGTAAAAGACGCAAATCCCATAGAAACAAATAACCCAGGACAGTGTGCTCGAAGCAAAACATAGTTTTCCTCTGAAAACACCCAGTAACCTTTTGGTACATTTCAAAGTCTTTCACAATTTTTTCCTACATAGATGATATAAAACCAAACCCAATTATCCCTATGATCATCTCAAGTTGTTATAGTAGCCCCACCCCTCTTATCTGTGGTGTTATTTTCTGTGGTTTAGGTTACCTGGGGTCAACCGTAGCCTGAAAATATTAAATGGAAAATTCCAGAAATAAACAATTCATAAGTTTTAAATTTTATGTTGTTCTGAGTGTTGTGATGAAATCTCACACTGTCCCATTTTGTTCTGCCCAAGAAGTGAATGATCCCTTCGTCCAGAGTCTCCATGCTGTAGATGCTTCCCGCCAATTAGTCACTTAGTAGCCATCTAGGTTATCAGATTGGTTATTAGGGAGAGAGAGACTACATTCACTTAACTTTCATTACAGTGTATTGTTATAATTGTTCTATTTTATCATTAGTTAGTGTTGTTAATCTCTTACTGTGCCTAATTTATAGATTAAACTTTATGCTAGGTGTGTATGTATAAGAAAAAACATAGTCTATATAGGGTTCAGTACTATTCATGGTTTTAGGTATCCACCTGGGGTATCAGAACATATTTCCTGCAGGTAAGGGCAACCACTGTAGTTTGTATTTTTGATGTAGATGTACTCTTGTCAAATATGATTTATTCCAAATAGAGAAATGGTATGCACATATTTATTGGATGATGAAGGTTCATCTTTTATTTGCAGAAACAGATTAAAATGGCCATTGAGAGCTCATATCCCCTTCTTGAAGTGTGCATTTCATGTGGTTTTATAATGAGATCACACTAGATGGGAGGGGAGATATTAAAATGGGGAGATAGAAGTGGGGGCACAGCTGACTGAATCCTTGGTAGGTGTGGCCTCTGGGGCTGTTAAAGGAAATATCAAGCAGCATTTCAAAAATTTTCAATATTTCTATAACTCTACTTGTAAATTGTTCTAAATCTTAGAAAATATTTTTTCTTTTATCAGATCATCAAATTAATTTGTGTCTCCCAGATGTACGATTAATTTTCTGAATTTTTCCCTTTTGACTGCCTAACCCAAGAGTTGCATATACTTTGCATGAACTCCTTCACTTCGTTTATTCGCTATAATTTTTTTCATTCGGAAGTTCAGCTTGCCTTTCTACCACCAATAATGTAAAGAAATTGTTCAGATGTAGCTCTAATGTTCTGATCAAAGCACTTTCTGTTAAGGTGACTTATATTCTCATGCTTTCAAACATGTGCAAACATTTATGTCATTACTAATATACCAGCAAAACTATAGCTGTACCAAAGGCCAGAAATAAAATTAGAGCAGTGATCTAATTAGCATTGTATGTACTAAAAGAAACTGGCGAGTATTTTTTATATTTACCACTTGGGAACAGGAGGGTAGGTTTCTCAAGTTTAAAACCCAAAGCACTGACAAGGTTCTACTCAAGTGTTTTGAGATTCAAGTAGCATTACTGTTGGCAGCATGCAATGTCATCTTTAAGAAATACAAAAACTGGCACCATAGAGCAAATTGCTGTGCTTCTGGGAAAAAGAATCGAGTGCATTTTGGCTTTTGAGCTTTTCAGATCAACAAAATTGCTTCTCTTCAGACTGAGAAACTACAATTGTAACTCTGATAAAATATTTTTTAGAGACAAATTACTCTTTTAAAAAGCCTTGATTAGATTGTTTACCCTTAAATTAAAATTGTGTGCCCCCAATGAAGCTTTGTACAAAATTGAATCAGTGTCTACTATTTTTCTGCGGGATTTAAAAGCTAATGCTCTTTGGGCTGTCACCTCCACTCCTTCAATGTGTCTGGTTGATGTGACTTCACACTTGCAGGGGAATTTATCACCTAGGGTGGTTTGGCCTATCTGCCTTTCAAAAAGCTTTGCAGAGGTCATTGAGAATGAGCATGGTAGAGTGCAATGGAAGTGGCTCTCGATGCATTTTGCCCTCTATTTTTTCTCTTCTTTCACAATTGTTTCATATGCTAACACTAGCTACTAAAATCATCTTTCGTTCCTTATGCCTAGCAGCTGATCTGCTTCAGGACCAGACAATTGTGCTGTGGCAGTGAAGAGGAATCAAAGCCCATCAAAGTTTGGAGTCTTGAACCAGAGCAGCCTGGGTTTGAATTCCATCTCAATTCTTTACAGCCATGTAACCTGGGACAGGTCACTTCATTGCTCTATTCTGTCTCCTCATCTATAAATTAGGGACGATGAGATTAGTACCTTCCTCAGTGGGTTATTTTAGAGATTAAATGAGCTCATTTTTGTAGCATGCTTAGAACACTGCTTGGCACTTGGTACATATACATTTTGAATTAATGAAGTGAAAATAATTGCTTTTAATTGTGAAAGCTAGAAACAAGCTAAATGTCCTTTAGTAGGAGGCTGGTTAAATCAGATATAATACATTCATACAGGAGTATATGATACAAGTATTAAAAAGAATGTGGTAAGTTAAGTTCCCCTGTCTACTACAAGAAGATCTCCAAGAAAAAAAACAACACATACATGTACGTATGTACATAGAAAATAAGGTCTGAAAGAATACACAGGTAAATATAATCAATGATTTTTTCTGAGTAGCACAAAGAGAGATGTGGGAATTTGGGAGACTTCCATTTTATTATATATCCTTCTGTTCTACTAATAAATTTAATCCAATTTCAGTTATTTTTTGATAATAATCTAGTTAATTATGATTTTATTAGGGGGAAAAGATAATTGTAAAAATTAAGGACATAAACTTAAATTTGTTACTTAACAGAATAAGGACAAATAAGAGATTCTGAACTACTTTGCTGTTATCTTTTGCATTAAAAACAGCTTTAGTGTTTTCTTTGGTAACTGAAAGCTAGCACTGGAAATCCTCAACCCTCATCCTCTTCCCCAAGGCAAGATTTTGGGCATGACAAGACATAGTTAATAATTTACTATAATTGAGGTACATTTTATTACTTATAAGTATGAAATTGAATGTGTTTCAGCCTGCCTAGCCTCACTCAGGAGCTTTTGTTCATTTTTTAAAAAGATGGATCCATGTTAATTGGATAACAAGAGAACCAGAAAGTGAGTTGCCGCAAGGAAAACAGAGAGCTAATGATGCCTTATAAACTGATAGCCTGGTTGCCCCATACATTTTCCCTATCAGTCTGTTGTGATGCCTGTAATTCCCATCATTAGTCACTCCCTAGGGAAAAAGTACAGACTGTATAGACAGGGGTTTTAATAAAGAGGAAACTATTACACATAGAAGACATAAAGTGAAGAAATTGAACTGAGTGAAGGTTAGGTAGCTACAGTGTGTATGAACTTCAGAGATGGCATCCAGTAGTGAAAAAGACAATTATTTGTATCAAACAGGTCCTGCAATCTTGAGTTGCATTAATGGAAGCATGGTATCAACATGGTACCAACTCAAGTTAGTGCATGGTACCAACTTATCATACGATTCCTGGAAGGCTACATTCTACTCTCAGAGTCCAGTTCAAAAACAAAATATGGGCCGGCCGGTGGCTCAGGCAGTCAGAGCTCCATGCTCCTAACTCCAAAGGCGGCTGGTTTGATTCCCACATGGGCCAGTGGCTCTCAACCACAAGGTTGCCAGTTCAATTCCTCGAGTCCCACAAGGGATGGAGGGCAGCGCCCCCTGCATCTAAGATTGAACACGGCACCTTGAGCTGAGCTGCCACTGACCTCTTGGATGTCTCAGTTGGTTGGAGTGCATCCTCTCAACCACAAGTTTGCTGGTTCGACTCCTGCAAGGGATGGTGGGCTGTGCCCCCTGTAACTAGCAACTGCAACTGGACCTGGAGCTGAACGGCGCCCTCCACAACTAAGATTGAAAGGACAACAACTTGAGTTGGAAAAAAGTCCTGGAAGTACACACTGTTCCCCAATAAAGTCCTGTTCCCCTTCCCCAATAAAATCTAATAAATAAATAAATAAATAAATAAATAAATAAATAAATAATATGAAAACTAGTTTGAGTGATCAGGTCATGAAGGGACTAAGCACTATGTATGTGATTTTTGATTAAAGAAATGGGAAATTTAGTCTGAAGGGAAAAAGCTTAGACAAGAATAAAATGTTTCTAGGCTGTTATATGGGAAAGAAATAGATTTGATCTACAAGATACCAATAGGTAAACTATCTTTAGTGGGGAGAATAATAGACTTTTGTCTCAGTATAAGGAAAAATTTTTATGAGCAAAAACTGTCCAATGATGGAATAAACAATGGTTGTTTTATTCATTGTGAAAAGAATGTATGTCCTTTAAAAAAAAACAGAAAACAAAAAATGTTGAAATATAAACAATGTTAATATTTGGAAACCTCACCATCTGTTTAAACTCAAGCATGCTAGTGCATTGTTGAAAGAAAGTTTTGAGTTTAATAGTTCACTAAACTTGGCAGATGCTCATGCAGCGGTTGGTCCAGACCTCTGCAATGATGTTACAAGACAGGATGGCTCTTAGATAAATAACATTTTGGGACTTCCAAACCTGAGAGCCTATTGAGATTGCAGCTCAGTCACTGACCTTAGGCTTCTTGTGAATATGTGAGGATCAGCTCGATCCTTGGACTCAAACAGGCTCCATCCACAGCTGGTTAACTACAATGGAAAGCTGATGCAGTTGCCAAGCAACTCAGATTTGGCTCAATATGCCTCCCTTTTCTAGTGTACCAGATAAGTGGATAAACAAAGATTCTTCTGAATATGATTCAATCTTACCCTATGAGTGTACTTCTAAAATGAATGAAAGAACCAAGGCAGATATTTAGGTAATTCAGGACAAAAATTTCTGTGAGGAAATAATCTAATAATTTAACAGCCTAAATAGCTTGACTTATGTGAATAATTTCCTCAATCCTACATCTTACTGTGTGAGTAGGATAAAGTCTCAGCAACACTACATTTATCCTTGACTAGCAGCATATGGTATAGCACCAGAGATAGGAAAGAAGACAATAGAACTGGTGGTAAGTATGCCACTGTAGTTCTTCTATAAATTGGAGTTGATTTGTGAGTTGGAATATCTTTTTTTAGAAACTTGGACCATAATCAGTAGCTGCTAGCAAGACAATGAGGTCAGTTTCTGGCAGCAATGAAATGGTTGTTTCCCCAACTAGACTGTGAGCTCTTTGAGGGCATTTGTATTTGTATTTCACAATGTCCAGAAAGCATAGAGTACTAAAGATTAATTTATTATGATTACAAATCAAAGATGTTTGACGTGATATCTATTACTTATGTTCCCCAACTTTATAAGCATAAAATATACATATTATACATATTCTATAGACATAGAATAACATACATAACTAATAAAGATACCTAAAATGATGCAAATGCACCCTCTGAATATATTTATTATTATTACTTGAAAGCTTAAGCCAAGAGAAACATTTTTCATGAATCAGTGGTGAAATATTGATATTCATTTACGAACCTTTTTTTTAAACAATTCATTGCCAAGCTTGTGTTTAAAAGATAGTGATGTTTCAAAATATTAATTGTTTATATTTCAACATTTTTCTTTTTCTGATGTTTAAAAATGACATATATTATTTTTACAATGAAGGAAGAAAACCATCATTTTACATTACAAAAAATAAATAAAAAGAAAACCTAAGAAGTTTCCAACTATTCCCAGTGGAGAGGATAACATTCGCTTAAATCATTCTGAACTAGCCCCTGTTGGTACCTATACTGCAGGGGGAGAGAAATGGGGATGGAATGGAAATCCTGAACATTGAAGCTGAACACTCTCTATTCATTGATTCTGCTCTAGAGTTGGCCTGGACTGAAGCTCTAGGCCACACTTCAATCATGGCTGAGGAGCCTGCCGTGGCTGCTGCTACAACTTTCTTCCCATCTCCCCACTCCACACATCCTGCTGAGCTGTTCTCATCCTCACCCCTCACCCAGTCTTCACTCTTGTGATTTCTAAGGGTTTTGCATTGCCAACAGCTTTAGGAGTCACCGGACCCAAGAGGTACAAGAGGAAGGCTGTTAAGGAAAATTTTCTTGTAGCTTTGAAAGGCTTATTGTTTGAAAGAGAAAAACTAGGCTGGACAAATATAAGAGGAAACTCTGAAGGCTGCCTGGTGAATACACAGTAAGTTCTCCCTTAATGCACACATGAGAGGCTCTATGTTACTACATCGTCACAACTCTAGGGGTTAAGCATTATCGTTCTTATTTACAGATAAGTAATTGAGATGCAAAGAAGTACAATGGCTGAGTCAAGATTTATTTTCTCAGTCTGCTGGACACAAAGCCATTACATGACCTCTTGAGAACAATTGTTTAAAGACAGAATCAAGAAAAGCAGAGGCTTCATTTAATTTAAATCACCATCCTGTCTATTGTTCTCTCTCTTACACAGCCGAGACGATTCTACCTGAATCAGGGCCTTCCCATTTTTCTCATTCTTCTCAAAGCTTCTAAAGAGCACGAGCTCTTTGAGAACAAGATAATGTCTCAATCCCTTTTGTATCCTTAGCACCTAGCACCGTGCCTGTCACCTAGCCAACAGGTATGTAATGAAGCTGATGGGAAAAGGCTTATTGCTACACTATCTCCATAAAAGGTGACAAGGAGTTTCAATCTTATGAAGACCTACGATTTATTTTTGCCTCTGCCACTAGTTTATAGTCTTGGGGAAGTGACTGACCTAACCTGTGCTTTGATTCTCTACGAGTAACATATGTAGGTTGAGTTGTGTAATGTTTATGTGCCTTCCGTCAGTCCCTAACCTTGTGTCTACTGGACTGCTTAGGTTTCCACAGAGAACAGCAAAATTCACCTGGAATATTTAGTTTGTATCATCAAGAGCACCTGCCAGCTCTTGCATAGCTCAAATTTGAGACTGCATAATTTAGCACTTTACAGGAACCTCATGTGCTTACAATAAGCAATAAGGAAAAGCACACAGAAAATAAACCCAGGCACCATTAACAAATAATCATGGGAACTCTGGAGTCAACTTTTAGATAAAAGTAGCTATTTATCATAATTTGGTGGAAGTCAGCCTGGACACCCACTATCAAATATACAACATGACTCTGTCACAGGTAATATGTAGCTTTCCCTCAGGAAGGAGATCCTTTATTATGTTTAAAGGATTCTACTTACTTATGGAGGCATGAAAACATTAATTCTTAGAATCTAATGAATATATAGGCTCTTCTTAGGAGATGCTATGCTAAGGCAAAATGAGAAGCATAATACCAATATGTCTGTATGCGCATGCAGGAGAATTTTTAAAAATCCAATTAATTCTTAAATTAACACGTTGTCTTAGTAACTACTATTTCAATATGCTGAGTGCTTTCAACATAATTCATAGCTTCACCAAGTCAGGAGAAAAATAGAAAAAGACAGAACCTTAAAATACCTTTGCCAATTAAATCCTGAATTATTTTTGACTTTGAAAGTAGTCACTTTATTGAAGCTGTTAAGAATGATAAAGAACATATTAATTCTTCATGCTTCCACTTACATTTTCATTATTTAACAATCATCAATGTGTTTTTGGGTTTCCATCTAATCTCCTTTATTTTCAGATCCAAGATGTCAAAAAAAAAAAAAAATGGTATAAAGACAAGCTTAATATTGGATCTTTACCTTGAGGGCTAATGTCAAACTAATGGAGTTCATGACCCAGATTCATGACATCAAATTCCGACAATCCCGGACAATCTCAAGAAACGTGTAAGATATGAAAAGCAAGTGACATAGCGGAGCCACAAACAACACACCCAAACCAGGTAATACTTTCTTGTTCACTCTTTGTAATGAGGAGTTCATTGTTGAAGGGCACAGAGATCAAAATGACTGCAGGGATTCAGAGCAAACCTCAGAGGTTTATTTAAAATTCTAATATATTCAGCAATAAAAAATAAATACAATCTTGCTTTGTGTGACAACATGGATGGACCTAGACAGTATTATGCTAAGTTAAATAAGTCAGACAGAGGGAGATCCAAGATGGCAGAGTAGGTAAATATTGTGCCTGCTTCCTTCCATGAACACATTAAAATTACAACTAAATTATAGAACAATCAACCTGAAGAACCATCTGAAGTCTGGCTGAGCAGAAGTTTTACAACAAAGGATATAAGAAAGAGTGTCGAGACTGGTAGAACGGGCGGAGATGCGAAACAGGCTGGCCCCAAACCAGGTGAAAATCAGGAGGGATATCTCAGCCATGAAGGTTCCTCCTGGAGGAGGGAGGGACCCCCGGCCCCACACCAGGCTCCCCAACCTGGAGTGCTGGTGCCAGGAAGAGGAGCCCCCACAACATCTGGCTGTGAAAGGCAGTGGGGATTCTGACCATCAGGTGGGACAGAGGGCTACGAAAACGCAGACATCCTCTTAAGGGGCCCACACACAGGCTCACTCATTCACAGGCACTCACCTGGGCTCTGGTGCATGGACAGCAACTCGGGGTGTGTCAGAAGGGCAGACTGAGGTGTAGGCTGTGGGGCAAGGGCTGGAGGACAGTTGGCACTTTCCCTGTGAGGGGTTCTTCTCCCAAGCATCAGGCAGGTGGGCACCATCTTTCCTATTTTGAGCCCTCCCCCACAGGCCAAATCTGAATCTTATTGGTCTGGTGAGCTCCACAGCTCCACCTTGCTGACTCCACTGGGACCCTGCCCCACCCAAGTCCCCCAACTCCAGAGGCATTTTCTCTGTGAGCAGCCAGCCTCCCCCACATTGCACTTTTTCTTGGAAAACTATCTGAGTCCACAGGCCCCAGGCAGGCAGCGACTGGTTTCGGTATGCTCTGAGACTTTTGCTGAGTAGCTCCAGGCTCAGCATTGGCACCAAACCAGAATCTACATTAACCAATGAAAAGGATCTTCCATAAGAATGTACCATTTTAAAAAGGCTTAATAAAGGGTAGTTATTGGAATTTTATTTTTCTTAAAATTCCCATCCCCTACCTCCCTCTTATTCATAGACTATATGGACAAGTCTATGAATAATCATCAATATTCAGTAGAATATTGGACAAATATGGGCCTCGTGCTTAGACTATAGAGATTCATGAGCACTTAGCACAATGGTTCTAAATCTTTTGAAAACTAGCATCTCCTTTATACA
Organism: Rhinolophus sinicus; assembly: GCF_036562045.2. Taxonomy (NCBI): domain Eukaryota; kingdom Metazoa; phylum Chordata; class Mammalia; order Chiroptera; family Rhinolophidae; genus Rhinolophus; species Rhinolophus sinicus. The sequence continues at coordinate 62,307,141 of NC_133756.1, forward strand.
ACAAATAGTAATGCCCTGCAATTCACAAGTAATATGCACATATATATTTTTAAGAATCCAACTAATACCAGGTAGATGAGAAATAAGGAAATCAGTTTAGTTTTTAAAATAAAGATTTAATAATCACATATTCAGGCATGAGTACATTTACAGTAAATATATATGGAGAGAGAGAGGGTACCAAAAAAATGTATACACATTTTAAGAAAGGAAAAAACTGTATTAATTATAATAATATATATCAATAACAAAAGATGAATACAAGTCACATTTGACTTCTGCAATTACAAGAAGTGTTCAAAGTGGTTACCATCAGCATCCAGACACTTCTGATTATGACGAACTACTGCTTGAGCATAGATAACATACATTTTTTTGGCCCTGCAATATATATGGCTATTCCCTGCAGAATTCATTCACTTGTTAATTTATTTAACAACTCCTCATTGTTAAATTATTAAATTGTTAACTTCTAGGTTATAAATACAGTTTTAGTCACTGGGAAAATATAAATGAAACAAAAGAGACACAATCTCTACTCTCATGGAATTTATATCCTCTAACAAGGCAAGATATACAACAGACAAATAAATAAGTAAATAATAATATGATTTCTTACAGTGATAAGAGCTATGAGAAAATAACATAGACTGTTGAAATAAAGAGTGATTGGTAGTGAGGGGCCTACTTCAGATGGCAAAGTCAGGGAAAGTCTCTCTTTAAAGATGGAAAGAGCCAGATGGAGGATATCAGCAGTGACCTAAGATAGAGAAAAGCTGAGAGTGTTTGAGGACCAAAAAGAAGACCAACGTAGCAGGAGTGTAATGTTTTAAGATGAAATCATGGAAATAAACGCAGGTTATACCATGTAAGGCCTTGAAGATCAAAATAGGAAGTTGAAGTTTTGTTCAAAGAGCCATATGAAGCCGTTGGAAATTTTAATCAGAGGTGTGATGTGATCTGATTTACATTTTAAAAGTATATCCTGGAGACTTACAATTATGATAGCACAGCAGACTAGATTTCTTAATGAAATCTAATTCCATTAAAACGGGAAATGAATCTCTCTCATTAACACAACTAAAATTTTTGGACGATTTTTTTTTAATGCTTTAAAGATCTTGTAAACAAGTAATTTACAGATGCCAAAACGAAATAAAAACAGGAATCCTGGAGGTACATCCCTGAAACTAAGAGTACTTGCTCAGCTCTAGTGGACTTTAATCTCTGTTTTGATTGATGTTCAGGGCACAGAAAAGTAGATGAAGTCTAGGGCCCACACAAGCTGGGAATGTAATAGGAAACCCCCACCGAAAGCTCAGATCCCAAAAGGATGGATCTTAAAGAGTGAACAAGAAATAAAACCAAAGTACAGAAAGAGAAAGCAGGTGCTCTCTTACAATGCTGGTGGGAGTATAAAATAGTATAGTCACTTTGAAAGATGGTCTGGAAATTTCTTGTAAAACTAAACATAATCCTACCTTATGACCCAGCAATTCTACTCCTGAGGTCTTTCCCCAAGAGAAATGAAAGCATATGTCCAAAAAATGACTCATATGTAAATGTTCATAGAAGCTTTATTTGTAATAGCCTCAAACTGGAAACAGTCCAGATATTCATCAACACAAGAATGGATAAACAAATTGTGGTATGTGTACACAATTGAATAATAGCTAGCAATAAAAAGGAACAAACTACTGATACATTTAATAACATGAATAAATCTCAGGAACATTATGCTAAGTGAAAGAAGCTTCACACAAAAGAGCACAAACTATATGATTTTATTTATATGAAATTCTAGAACAAGCTAAACTAATTTAAGGAGGAAAAATCAGAATAACTGATACCCCTGGGTTTGGAAATAGGGGACATGTACTGAGTGGGAAGGGGCACGAGAAACCTTTCTGGTGTCACATTAGTGTTTTATATCTTGGTCCCGAAACCTATAAAACAGAATTTTTAAATATGTGCATTTGATTTCATTTAAATGTTATCCTCTAAAAAGAAAGAACTGTAAAAAATATGAACTCAGTTAATAATATATATGTATGCTAAAGTGCTTAGGGGTGATGCATACTTTCAAATGCATCAAAAACGTTATGAAGTGATGGATAGACAATGGGGTGGATACAGAGGTAGATATGAGATAAAACACATATAGTAAAGCGAAAGTTTTCCTAATAAAATGATAGAAGAAAAGGAGAAAGAGAAAGTATGAAAACGTGCTTGTCTTGACTTTGATGGTAGATGGAAAGCAAAAAATAATTCATAGTATCCTAAGGGAAGAATTTAATTTAAATGATCCTAGGTTGTTAGTGCCTATAAAGCAACCATAAAGAAATAAATACAAGAAGAATGCTGGTTCAACCCAGTACTCAAAAAATTCTCTTAGATAAAATTTTACGAATAATGAGCTCATGAACAAAAATGTCCCACAATATGAGGAAACAAGAGGCCATGAGTGAGAACCAACAGAAAAAAACAGTTCACAGAAACAGAGTGTTTGAATTATCACATATAATATGTTAATGTTTAATATGTTTAAAGAAATATGAGAGGCTTACAAGTATGACAAAGAACAAGAGACAGATTTTATAAAGCAGGTTGGAGGAAAGGATATGTAGAAGTAAAAAGAATAATAATAGAAGTTTAAAACTTAGTGGATGAAATGATTAGCAGATTCAACAGAATTGAAGACAGTTAGTTAGTTACCTAAACGATATCCAAACTTCAGCTCAGAGAGACTAAATGTTATATAACATGTAAAGAGGTTAATAGTCAAGGAAGACAGAGAGGAAAGGTCCGACATACTTCAAATCAGAGTTTTAGAAGGAGGCAGACAGAGAATGGGAGAAGGAAATACACATAGTGTAAGAGATAAACACAGAACTGAGAACAGATTGATTAAAATATATCAATCCATGGGCCCAGGATTCTCAAAATATTACAAGCAGGATAAATCAAAAGAAATCCATACCTCTGAATATCTAAGTAAAATTGCAGAAAGCCAAAAAGACAAGAATATTTCAAAAGCAGTCAAGGAGAAGAGAAATGGCAATTACCAGAAAGCAATGGCAATTAGATATACAGGTGACTTTTCCAGCCTTAGAAGCCGGAAGATAATGGAAACATACCTTGAATGTTTTCAGAACATGATTGTAAACCCAGAACCATATGCATTGTGAATCTAAATTTCATCAACGAGTGTAAAATAAATACATTCTCAGATATGTCACTTCTGCTCACATTTTACTCGTTAGAACAATTCAGATTTTATGCTTAATATCAACATTGTGGGTGTCCACAAGGTAAGAAGAACCAGGAATCTTGATGAGCATTAGTTACTCTATTATGCAGGGCAAATGACGTAAGTGGTAACAAATAGTAAAAAGCAAGGCAAATCAGGAATGCAAACTTCAAGAAAGGACATCAGTCTATGTGAATCTACACCCTTGTTTAATGGCTATATGATATTCCATTATGAATGCCACACTTTATATAACTAGCTAGCTGTGGTATACATTTAAATATTTCATCTTTCAATATAACAATGTCATTGGTTCAGCTCCAGAATATATCATAAATTCAACCTCTTTCCCTGATCTCCATTGTCGTTACTCTAGGCTAAATTCTTTATCATGCTTCATTTGGTTTAGTGCAATAGCCTCTTAGCTGGTTTCCCTGCTTCCACCCTTGACCTTTTTGGCCCATTCACCTCAAAGTATCCAGAGTGATATGTTGTTGTTTTTATTATCAAACACACACGTGCGCACGCACTCACATGCATAGTGTACATATACAGTGTATGCATTCTATGTTAAGAATAATAAAAACAAATACCAAATGTACCCATCACTGGAGGGCTTCCCTGATAGATTGCGTTACTGTTTACCAATATCTGCTTGCCCTTCCTGGGAGAAGATTTCTAGTTTCCCAACCCCTTGAAGTCATGCTTGGCCAAAAGACATGCTTCTGCCAATGGAGTATAGGTGATGTGCATCACATCCACACAAAGTTTAAGAGCAGTTTGTGTTTTGCCACACTCTTTTCTGTCTGTCACTGAACAGCCACATTCCAGATTGTTTCCCCAGGTCCTAGAGTGAAGATGACAAGAAACAGAGTGGCAACCAACCCCGATGGATATGTAGTTTGAGTGGGATTCAGACTTTGTTATCAGAAGCTGCTGCAATGTGGGGAATCCATTCAGATTGCAGACTTCTGAAGGATAATCAGTAATGTTGGGTTGTGTCCTCTATACAAAGAAATAAATGCAAGACAATAATTTATACTAAATTATATACTATAATTTAGTATAAATAAATTTATACTAAATTTATTTATACTAAATTAACTTATACTAAATTATAATTAATACTAAAATATCAGGGGTCAGAGCACCAAAACCATATCCTTTGTGGGCAGGGAAACTCAAGATAGATCCTAGGAAGGAAAGCATATTACCTTGATGTAGTTCACCTTTATTCTAGAGAATACATTGTCTCTCTCAGCAAGTGATAACAAAATAAGTTGTCATATTACCCTTTTAAGTAGTTACCACTATTGCACAAACTAAACTTATGCATAAATTAGACATATAAGCAAAAACTGTCCCCGTCTTCAAGGTAGGTCCATCTTAAAAGGCACAAATCAAACACTCAGATTTGTATAGGGAAACTCAAAAAGCTGTAAGTCAAGGCAACTTTTTCCTATTGTCCAGCCTTTTGTAATGAGAGTGGAAAAGTCAGTTCCTGGTCCAGACTGCTTCTCTGAATTTCCTAAAAAGAAAATACTAGTATCTAATATGAGATGAATGGTGTGCATGTGGAAAGGTACCTTGGGAGCAAAGAACTTACTTAGCTACAGTATCAGGCTTTGGGACTCCTGGAACACTTTCTTCAACTCCATTAAGATGAAAACCCAAAATACTTCATCAGGAATTTCATGACTTTTTCTTACCTCTCCTGTTTCCTCATGAAGTGGAATTGTTTTTCAGGTAGAAAACAAGAAAATTCTAAATATTGGCATATTTTTAAAGATACAGTGCTCTACATTCACAATCATCAACTTTAGTAGGTCTTGAGAGCTGCCTGATACTCCTACTCTGTTCTCTTAACTCTCACACTCTCCTAGACTTTTGCATTAGACCTTCTTCTCCCCCCTCAAAACACGAACTGTTGGAACTCATAGAGCTTAAATTCTGGGGGCATGGAAAACTCAAAACAAACATGCAAGCAAATATACTTTTCAGACAGGTGATAAAGGTAATGATAAGGAATAAAGTAAGAAAAGGGATAGAGAGTGATAGAGGTGGGAAGGAGGAGCTTGTGTTTTTGATTGTCTGGTCTGGTAAGTTTCTCTTATAAGATGATATTTAAACAGAGAAGAGGATAGAGGAGAGGGAGTAAGCCATGTGGGCATTCAAGGGAAGATCATTCCAGGCACAGAGTACAGCATGTGCAAAGGGCCTGAGGCAGGGGTGTGCCTGGTTTGTTAAAGGAAGGCCTAGGAAGAAAGTGCAGCTCGAGTGGAGAAAGTAAGGGGGAGAGTGGTAGGAGATGAGGTCAGGGTTGTGTCAGGGAGCAGCCAGAACACATAGGAGACCTTGGAGACCATTCTCACCTTCATCATGCTAAGTCTTAGCTAATGACTTTACTTCTAATTTCATTGAAAAAAATTAAACAAATCAAAAGATTCCTCACCATCACACCTACCACCCTATCTGCATCTGTACCCTTACAGTTTGTCTTCTCTTTTACCATGGATGACTGCCCATACTCTAGCCTCTCTATTTGAACACTAGATCACCCCCTCTGCCTATCAGTGACATTACTTTCCTGCATCATTAATATTTTCCTTTTGATTGGGTAATTCTTTTTATTGCTATAATCTTCTATCTTAGAACACCTTCTTTTGACCCCCTCCATCCTTTGCTTCCCTTAACAGAAAAATTTTCGCCTGTCTTGTCTATAGTCTGTACTTGCCGTCCCCATTCCTTTTCTTGCATTCATTCCTGAACCCAATACAGCAGACTTTTGCTTCCACCTCTTCACAAAATCTCTTTTGTCAAATTCACGAATAATTTCCATGTTGTCAAATTCACAAATAATTTCCATGTTGTCAAATTCATTACTCGTTTCCTAATTCTCATCTTCCTTCCCCAAATGGTAGCACTTGACACAGTTGATTACTTCTGTTTCTTGAGGCATTTTCTACATGTGATTTCTTAATTTTCCTTGGCAGCTGCTCCTTCTCAGTCTCCTTCCCTGGATCTTCCTTACCTCTAACTCTTGGGACACTGCAGGACTCAGCGCTCAGCCCATGAACTCTCATGCCACAGGTGATCTTATCCAGTTCCAAGGATTAGAACACATTTTTATCTTCCTGACTCATACACATTTATCAGAATAGGCTAGATCTTTTCTGCAAACTCTCCTCAAATCTCAGTGCTTTAGAACAACAAAGATTTATTTATCTTTGGCTCTAAATTTCCATCTTGAGTCAACAGCGGTACCCCTTCACTGTGGCCACTCAGGGACCCAGGTTGACATACGTCTACAATCACCCAGGCTAGAAAAGGGTGTTGAACCGGATTCTTAAAGCTTACAGCTTCCAAAAAAAAAAAAGAAAAACCAAAAACCAAAACAAAACAAAACAAAACAAAACTTACAGCTTCTGTCTGAAATGACATAATCACTTCTGCTCCCATCTAATTGGTACACTCCTATGCCTAACTTGAGGAGAGAAGAAGTACAGTCCCACCATGGACTTACAAATATCGATGAACAGCTCTAATGATTACAACAGTTCTCACAGTTTATATCAGACCCTGACATTTCTGCTAAACTCTAGACTGTTGTATCAAACTGTCTACTTGACATCTTCTCTTGGGTATTTAATAGACAATTCAAACTTAGTATATCCAAATCAAATTTCTTGATTTCTCTCTTACCCTTACCTCACATTGCCAAATGTGTCACTGCCTTTGACTCTGCCTTTAAGTAACAACTCTATTCTATCAGGCCAAAACTTCGGATTCATCTTTGACTACTTTCTCTTTCTCAAACCTCACACTTTATCTGCAAATTCTGTTGACTCTTTAATTAATACGTACACAGATTATGACACCTTCTCACTCCTTTATTATGACCAGCCTAGTGCAAACTGCTATCATCTTTGGTGTGGATGATTGTGGCAGTCTATTAAATGGTTTCCCTGTTTGCCTCCCTGTAGTCTGCCCTTCACACAGGAAGTAGGGTAATCCTCCTGAAACATTGTCATATCTTGACTCTCTTGGGCTAAGAGCCTGTCAGTGCCTCCCTATCTCACCCTCAGTAAAATCCAAAGTCATTATGATCTATAAAGTTCTACACATTTGGGCTGTTTCCTGCCACATCCCTGATCTCATCTCCTACCATCCTCCCCCTTATTTCTTCTACTTTACCTTCACTTTCTCCTTTGTGCTTCCTTGAACACACCAAGCACACTCCTGCCTCAGGCCCTTTGCACATGCAGTTTTTTGTGCCTGGAATGACCTTCCCTTGAACGTCCACATGGCTTACTCTCCTATAACCTCTTGTTCTTTGTTTAAATGCCATCTTATCAGAGAAACTAACAAGATGTCACTACCTCCTTCCTCAATTCCTTTTCTTTATTTATTCTTTGTCGTTACTTTTCACCTATTGGAAAAATAAATTTACTTATTTATTTATTTTTGGCTTCCTCTGCGCCCACAACATAAGCTGCACAGATATCAAAGCTGTGTTTTCCTACTCCTATGTCCCCAATGCCTAAAACAATGCCTAGCACATATTAAACACTCAATATATATGTCAGATAAATAATTAAGAAAAGCAAAAATTAAAGTATTTAACTATATTGCGTGCTTACTCCTTGTCTTGTTCTCTGCTTTACATTATCCTTCTTTATGATGCATCATCCCCATCTTACAGGAGAGGAATAGAGACTTAGAGAGGGTATGTAACTTGCCTAAGGTCACTCAGTTGGCAAGGATGGAGCCCAGTCTCAGTCTCAGATCTGTCTGCCTCCAAATTCATTCCACTAGTCATCATATGCTAATGACCTTGTCCTGCCATGATGTTGGCAAGCTCCCTAGTGAGCAATCTATTAAAGCACTCTTAAATTAGAACCTTAAAGTAAGGAAGGATTAATAATTAAATGTTACTATAAAGAAGAACTAGACAGACCTAGAAGACTGTGAGCTTTAAATGGAGTAAAACACAGATTTGGGAATTCTGTTGATTTTTACTCTTGCATGTAGGATCTAAGACCATGCAGATAACATTTTTATACTTAAACAGTGATTTAATATAAAGCCTAAGTCTCCAAAATAACTCAGTGCACTTGACCCATGTTAAAGAAAAACAAGCAAGCAAACCTCTGGTTAATCTCTCTCTCTCTCTCTCTCTCTCTCTCTCTCTCTCTCTCTCTCATTGAAGTATAATTGACAAAGTGGTTGAGTGTGTTTCTGACCAGACTTTGACCTTAACAAATTAGGCTGGCAGAAAGGAGAGTCGTATGTTGAATGTATCTTCTAAAATTGCTTCTGATCTAAGCTATCTGGTGACGTAACTGGAAAGTTCAGGGAGTGCTGCATCACTCTGAGCATATTCTGTTTCCCTGGAACGAGGGCACCATTGGCTCCGTCTTCTACAAACGGCAACATTTCTTATTAATAGGGTTCTTTCTCCACCAGGCTATGGATTATTGATGGATCTCACTGTTAGGCAAAGCCCCTGTCACCCTAGACAAATATGACACAGCTCTTCAGCCTCCCTTCAGCGGGCACAGATGTCCCCTCATGGCAGTCCACATGTGTACTTGTCCAAGGCAATGTGAGGGTGGCTGTCAGTCAAGCTAAATCTCAAAGGAAGATCACTTTTTCCTGGCTGAGTGAATAAAGAAAGGGGAGGGGAGGGGCACTGGCAATTGTTGTCATTACCCTAGACAGACATCATTGCTGGATGTTTCTCAGGTTGACCATGAAGCTCTCTCTGGAACCACAATATTAATTGTAACTTATTTGTATCACAGGACTTTTTCTTCAAGCTCTTTCTCACATCTTTCTTCTTTTAATTCAGGCATTTTATTACATGAAAATGCACTGAAGTATGAAAAAGGCTAGAAGACAAAGTATGTTACCAAAGAAATGCTTGTTTAATTATTTTTCCCATCTTCTTCTCATACACACTTTAAGAGCTGATCTGTTACAAGCCTAGTAGGCAGGACTTGAGCTAAAATCATAGTGTTTATTACAACTGAAGGAAGGGACTCCAGAGGTTGCCTAACTAAACTCTTTACAGATGAGAACACTGAAGACAAAGAAGTAAATGCTCTACCCAAGCACATAATGGTGAATATTGGTGGGCGATGGATTGAACTTGCAGCACTTGGCCTTCCAGATCAGTGTCCTTCTAATTATACAGTCTGCTGGCTTCTTCTGGATGGGAGTTCCTGTACTTTATTGTCATGATTCACTCCGTGCACCTTAGATCTGGCTATTTTTCCTCTGGTGTATATCCGAACCCTAGGAATTTGGCCCAACATCCTAACATCTGGCAAGTTGGTTAGCAGATTTAGAAAAAGTGTCAGTCTCCTAAAGGTTGGGTGATACATCATATCTACTAATTATTTAACATATCCTACTGACATCTGAATTTCTATTTTACTATTAAAACTAGTCAGTAATATGTCAGACGTAACCTCTTACACAGACATATCCTGGGGTTCTGCCACTCATAACTCAACACACCAATTCCTATATTTAAAAAATGAGAAATATAGCCATAGTAAGAGAAAGAGAATTTATTTTTCTATAAATTATATATTGGCATAAAGAAGGCATTAAGTGTAAATGAATTTATATTGAAAAACAGCTTTGTTAATGTGGCAGTTTGAAAGATGGCACCAAATACCTTTTATTCCTTCCATCAAGAGATGGGGTCTATAAGTTCCCTGTCACTGAGTCTGCGTTGGCCTTAGTGGCTCACTTGGAATCTATAGGATGTGGCAGAAACTATGCTACATAACATCTCAGGCTGGGCCAGGAGAGGTCATGTAGCTTCCACCTTGTTGGCTGGAGTTCTGAGCTGTTGTGTAAGAAGCCAGACGGCCCTGAGACTGCCATGCTGGAGATGCCACCTTGGAAGTGACCTCTGGGCCTGAGCTGTTGGGGCCACAAGGAATTCCAGTCGCCTCGATCATTCGAATCATGCTTGCTGATTGCAGAGCAGATGCTATAGAGTAGGGAAGGGCAGTCCCCACTATGCCCTTTCTGAATTTCTGACCTACAAGCAGTGAGTATAAACAAATTGCAGTTTTTTGATCTTGTACCACTAAGTTTTGGGGTGGCCTATTATATCTCAATAGACATTGGTATAGCTAAATAGTTCACTGCTGCTCTTTGTTCAATTTTACAATTCTTCATACCACAGTTCACATTATTTTCATTTTGCCTCATTCTTTGTGGCACTTCCATGTATCTATACTCTTTATATAGCTTTTACGCTTCAATTCATGGCTGTATTAACTGACATCTCCTCTCCTCTGTCTGAAAGATCTATAAGCTCATACTAGGTATATCTAATTTGACATAACTGAAATCGTGAAAATTATTAAAATTGTATGATTACCATTGCAAATAATTCTTCTGGAATAATTATAAGAAAGATAACTGGTCTATAAAACAGTAAAAAATGTACTTCTAAGAAACCAGTTCCTGAACTGGCCAGGTGGCTCAGGTGGTTGGAACGCCATGATCCTAACACCGAGGTCGGCAGTTTGATTCCCACATGGGCAAGTGAGTTGTGCCCTCTACAGCTAAGATTGTGAACAATGGCTCTCCCTGGAGCTGGGCTGCTGTGAGCGACTGACCTACGACAGGTGAACGACTGCCTGGAGGGGGTGGGGGTATCGCAAGGCTCATAATACCAGCATGGGCCAGGGAGCTGTGTCCTACACAACTAGACTGAGAAACAACGGCTTGAACCAGAGGGGTGGGGGGAGACAGAAAAAGGGGAAAAAATACAAAAGAAACCAGTTTCTACCATTTTAGTTACTCCTACTTTATTCTAACAGAAATTTTATTTATCCAATGAGCTGGTGAAAATGAATAATGTCAAGGGAATGTTAGCCACCATGTGTTGGCTATTACACCGAAGCAAAATCCCATAAACATGTATTATATTTAACATGCCTTATACATAGGAAATGCCCAGTATGTCAAATAAAGATTGGATTTTAGTGTTGATATCATTGTAATAGAATAGGAAAATGGAATACTAGTAAGACAAAAAAGAAGATTAAGAATGACTCTAGAAATGAAAAATAATTCCAGCTTTAGGTTTTAAGTAGTAATTTGTAGAATCTACTAGCTACTGGTATTTTTCTGCTCTAGAACCCTGAAGTACTGAGCCAATTGAGTTAGATTACAAATTTTGGGAATTGCAAGATCTCAAATATGACACCAATTCATTGTTGACACTTATAGAGCTTCTGTTCTCCTAACACAAACTACTTCTATCAGGATCCAAACTGTTATCTAATTATTAATTGCTAGAAAGAGTTTGCCCTTTGTAACTTAGAGATGTGTGTGTGTGTGTGTGTGTGTGTGTGTGTGTGTGTACCCAACTTTTCTTTCTGGAGACTACAATCAATGCAGATTTCTACAGAATACATTCAGATGTAGCAACTAATTCTGACTGAGAAGGCAGTCACAATGAGTAAGTCCAGCTTGGATAGACCTTGCCTGTTGATTTTCTCCTCGTTCGAAGAAATTGTACTTAGTTAAGTATATATAAAATTCCCATTTACTTCAAAGCATAGTGGGTATATATTTCTGTACAATCAAGAGGCTTACCTTCAATATTGGTTGATATCATTCTTTGGAATAATAATCTTAATAGCATTATAGGAACACAAAGATGTTTTAAAAAAATTGTTTCAATTTCCTAGGTTAATATAGAAGAGAGCAATATTGGCCAATGCCAAAGGGAATGAGATATTACCCAAGACCTCTGTACTTCTTGAGCATTTTCTTGAATGGGAATAAAGAAGCGAGGATTGCCAAGCCAGAAACTCCTAGCTATGCCTAGCAGTGTGGCATCGTAAAAGTTGCCCCCCTCCCTGCTTTGCAGAGGTCCCTGAGTACTTATTACATAGTCTTTAATAAATCCTCCCTCCTCCCCCACGCAAACTAAGATTATGCTATTTCTCTTGATCACTCAGAATCCATCATGTTAAGAAAGTCTGGTAACCCCATAGAACCACTAAAATTCTCTTGTAAGAATTACCTTGAGGAGTGAAAATCACAATGATTATAGAAGCTTAGAATCAACTAGAGATACTGGTAGCAAGCAGGTAAGTGAAGACAAATAGTTTCCAATATGAAATGAAATTTCTCCCCAGCTGGTAGCATTTATATTTTGGATACAGTGGGATGCCAGTTAACATGCTATCCAACCGAGAGGGTGTTGCATAAACTCAGTAAGGCTGTAGCCACATAGAATCTGCATTTCTAAGGGGAGAAATCTCTTATTTGGGACAATTAAATGCCCTGTGGTTGTCTAGCATTTCTTTGTGAAAGCCTCTGGGATGTCTCATCCTTTTAGAAATGCATGGCTTGATTCATGGAGAGCTGGTTGTACAAAAGCTGAGATGAAATTTTTTCTTGCTAGATTTCAAGGCTAATTTTGAAACTGCATTGTTATAACGGTTATGTTCCTTCCCCACATCAGCATGCTGAAATGTCTCATTCTGGGAGAGCCAAGAGACAACCACTGTGCCAAAAGTGGCAGCTGGGAAAGATTACAAAGTATATATACAGATAAAGGAAGCAAGGGCTGAGAGGTAAGAAAGACAGCTGGGAGATTTAAGGGACATGGCCTCTAAGCAGCTGAAAGAGACAGCGGTCCAGGGAGAGACTGTTTGAGAGATAAGAGGCTTTGTGCACACTGAAGAAATATGCCAAAGATGATAAGAAATGCAGCTGTTATGAAAGCGTGAATTATCAAGATTCTCTGTATGCCCGGGACATAAAGACATTCAACATGTGTGCTTGACAAACACAGTGGGACAAACACAGTGACTTCTTTTACCAGTCAGTTTCACTTCTTTAACTCTGTCCAGGTGAGCACACTGCATACCTCCTTCCTTCACGGCCATTCTCAAGCCGCTATGGCTCCCGTTTCTGACGTTACTTCTTCTTCAAGTTCTCATTTTCTCCTTAATCTCTCAGTTTTCATGGAGACAGTCAAGCTGTCAACGGCAGATGAGTTGAACCATACACTTTTAATAGTATTCTGCACTTAAATCCACTGTCATTATTATTAAAATTGGCAATGTTTATTAAAAGCTTATAATTATTTGACATTCTTTGACACAAACTGAGATAATATTCATTGAATTTTATGGTAGTTTACAATAGCAAGTTACAGTAGTAATACTTTTCCCATAAAAGCACAAGTGGTGCAGGTCAAGATGATTAGTCATTATAATTCTTAGTACTATTACTACTAAACAAATGTTGACCATAGGAATTCAATTAATAAGATGAACATGGAGACATTTATGCTACGCAATTTTCATTAAGAGATTTAATCATGTATATTACTTGCCTTGGGGTCCTTAGATTTGGTTTGATTTTAGAGTATATAGAACTGAAGGCATGTTTATTAAGCTTCCCTTAGAATTTCTAAGACAATTCCTAGTGACACAGAAAGATATTGCTAAAATAACCCAGTGGCAGTTAGTCTTTGGCATCAGGCAGACCTGGGTTTCAACTCCTAGTTCTACCACTTTCAATTGCGTCTTTAGGCAAATTCACTAGCCTCTCTGTCAAATGAAGATAACACCAAGCCTACCATGAGGTTGTGAGGATTTAAGATAATGTGTGGAGTGTCTGGCATAAATGGATGCCCAGCAAATGGTAGCCAAAAATCTAGATATTTATAGTAAAGAAACAAACGATGGTAATAAAGAGTGTTCAATTGGGTGTTGATTATTACCAACAGTCTTTTTCTAATATAGATTTTTGACGTGGAATATGTCTTTAATAGTGAAAGCAAGTGCTGCAGGGAAAGCAGCAAAAGATCAGAGGTTTTGTACTTAAATTCTCCTCTGAGCTCTTATGGGGCTTCAAAATATTGCTTTAACTTCACATCTGCCCCCATTACACTCTCCCAATGTATTATCTTCCCATTGGGCATTGGTTTATGCAAAGTATGTTGCTGAACATGGTCGATAACAGAGCATATGGAGTGTTTTGAAAATATTATTGAGGAAGTAGACATAGTGTAGAAAATTGGCATTAGATTTTTTTAAAATATGGTACCCTAGCGATAAGCAGGTACAGAAAGTAGTTAGATGTCAGGCTGAAGGTCAAAAGAGTGGATTCAATTGTGAATCCAATTTATTCCAGGCAACACTGGAAGCTTCTTCAGCCCCCCTGAAATTGTCTATCCCCATTCTTCCCAATAATTCACACCAACGTGCAGGAATTTTCCCTCCAATTCAGTGGTTGTTTGCTCATATGTAATAAGAGACTGAGGACAGAGAACCAGTGGCTCTGTCTAAGGAATCCCAGGGGAAGCTCATATGGTTCACTAGAAAGAGGAGAGTTGGGGAGCGGCATGGTGAGGTGATGTGCATACAGGATTTGGTTTCAGGCCACCCCACCTTGAAATCCTAGTTCTGCCCCATGCTGACACTGTGACTTTGGGAAGACTGTTCATTTCCTTTACACTCTTTTCTTTGGCTGAAAAATGAGGGACTATTACCTACCTTAGGTTGTTATGAGGATTAAACGCAAGTACTTGGTACAGGGTATGTGGTTAGTGATGTAGGCCTATTCTCTTGAAACCCCTTTGCAAACTTTCCATTATTTTTCCAAAGGCACATCAACAGAAGTCGACAAGTGTCAAGACAGAAGCAGTCTACAGCGTGTGCAAATACTGACATTAAGAGCTCGTCTGTCAGCCACAAATGACATTTTAATACATTAAAGGAAAGTATACTGGATAGCAAAGTAAATACATTTTCTGTAATCATTCCCCTCTCTCTTCTGACTCGCTTGTCTGCTTAAAATGGGAAATGACGATAGATAAGGTAAAAGAATGCCAATGTTCCTGGAGGCCCAAGATCCATGATGAAGCTCTATATAGTCTTACCAGAGATACCGCAATGGTCTGTTTCTAAATGTTTTCAGTTACAAAGGATGTACTCCATGTTTAAGACGTCTAAACCTTTGCAAGTTCAAAAACTCAGCTGTTGTCTTAACTAGAAAACTACATATCTAATTATTGTCCTTTAAATGATTCCCCCTCTCCCTATCCCTAGATGAAGTCTCCTGCCACCCAGCAAACCACCTCTCTGTCTTCCCTCCATGGCCCCCTTAGTGGCAAGCACTTGTTTCACATGATCTAGCCCATGTGACTGCCACTCTGTCATCGCATCTTCTTTCACCTATTTTTAGGAGATGCTTTTGATTTTAGTGCCTCTTTTCTTCATTATTTTGTTCTACATCCTTTCCCACTCCTCCTTTCTGAAATTTCAAAATGTACAAAGCAAATGCAGAATGGAAATGCATACCCTAAGTCTCTCCAAAGGCATCTGCTGTTATCTCTTTTGCCTCATCTGAGGTCCCTGCAGTACAGGTGACAGAGCCAGAAGTCAGGATATTTAGAAAGTAAACAAGTTCATACTTGGTTGAGACTGTCAGATGAATATATTCGGTTGGTGCAAAAGTAATTGCGATTTAAAAGGTTAAAAATAATGGCAAAAACCGCAAGTACTTTTGCACCAATCTGATAGTTCAAAAAAAGAGCTAAAACACAATTTTCTACTTGGCAAAACTGTATTTTTCTATTTAAAACTCATTTTGGAAGTCAACTTCAGATGTTTGCCCTTTTATGAACATATTATCTGAGCTATTAAATGAACAGAAAAAAAAACGATTGGCACTCAATCCCTGTTATAACGTAATCAGAATTACCTCTAAGAGTGGCAAAATGGAAAATAATGCACACCCTCCAATTGACTTAAAGTATACGAATAGTTTAGTGGTAGCATCTTGGATTTTAAAAAAGTGATGGCATTCAGCTTCCAGGAGACAAGTGACTGGAGAGAAAGGAACTTTATAGACTTTCTCTCTGAAGAAGTTGGTCTAGAATGACCAAATGCTGAACAGAACTAATTTGTGACACCAAAGCTATCAACGTATTTCATTTTTCTTATCTAAAGCTTCTGTAGTGCATATACATGTATTGACTGATTTCTCATTTTGATTTACGATTGAGATTTCAAAGCCTGGAATTTAAATGACTTAGCTAAAATCATTATTGAACTTCTAAAATTCAACTCAGAACAAATACCCAAAATGAAACCTCTTCTGTGCCAAGTGCTTAAGCAAAACAAGTTAGAATTTCCATGGAAACAGCCTGGAACTCTCAAAGGAGAAGAGAGGACAAAAGTAAGCATGAAAATGCATTTCTTTATTTTTTGGTTCCTCTTCACCTCTGCCCCTCCAAACCACAGGCTGCCATCTTAATGAACGCTTTCAAGCCTCAGAGGGAATTAAGAAGAACAATATTTGACAGGAGTGAGGAAGGAACTAAATATAGTTCCCCTGTGAGAGAAATGTATTCCATGATCTTCTTGTCTCCTCTTCCTTCCCCTATCTGGGAAATCTCTCCATTTTCCAATGTTACTTGTGCTGCCTTTGTTGTACAGTAAGTTTCATTGTTACTTGGTTGAAACAGAATAAAGACAACAGCATGAGATACAATTTTGTCCTCTTTTAGAAAGGGTCACTTAATATGAGACAATTGAGAGTAATTTCCAAATTAATATTGCATATAGTCCCTCAGTATAATTTCCATTTGCCTAATACTTTAGAATTTCTAAAATGCTCTCATATCAGTAAATTCATTTAATCAGTACAAGCTGAGAGGTAAACAGAGCAACTATGTTGGGTACTATCAATTTACATTTTACCAGGGTAGAGGGGTTCAACACCAACCTGCTGGTAAGTAAAGGACTCAGCCAGTTCTTTGGATCTCAGACCCATTACTTTTTCTAATTCTACAAATACAACTAGCCTACCTGACCAATATAGACATTATGTCATGGCTACTCTCCCCTCTTTGTTAGGTAACTAGAACTTTTATTTATTTGTTTATTTTTAGAAATATATGCTTTAGCATTATAAAGTAAAAACCTTCCCTTCTCTACAACTGCTAATATTGATATTACATAGACCAGGGAATACTCAAAGAAAGGTATATACAGCTTCTGGCTTGCCTGGGTATGGCTATTTTTGACAAGCTTTTCCCAGAACTGTCTGGCCTCTTTTTAATTGATAAATCAAATAATGTTTCATTTTAAAGTTGAGCAATCAATATATGGCTCATTGAGAACAGAAGTGACCTTGCATAAATCTGAAAAGTTAAATGTAGAACATGTCCTTTGGAATAAAATAATCATTGATGCATTGACTGAATTAAATAGCTTAGAAATTATTTTACTGATCCAATACCATGAGCTACAATAGTATCTCTCCCTAGGGATACTCTGGTAACTATTTTTCTTTGGAAAATTAAAAGCAATTACAGTTTGAGATGGCTCTAAATAGGATTAGTTTTCATAAAATAAAGAGCATGATGGAATCTGTTATCACAACATTCCACTGCTTATAATTTTTGAAAACTAATGGCGTTAATAGAAGATACTGTATCATGGATTTGGAGATTAGTAAGACCAAGAATCCACTCCATAATTAACATAAAATATGCACTTTCAGACAATCAACATGACAATCATTCACTTGACGTTCTAATACGCACCTTATTAGATACTGCCACATCATTGTAGACAAAAATTTAAAAATGAAAACATCCCAATGGGTGACTTCCTTTTTGGTTAACTTCCACTATAGGACATTACAACAACTACTAGCAGTGATTATTTATCAAGAGCGTACTACATATTTGGCTCTGTGCCAAGTAGTTCCTATACTCTATTTAATATTTAAATAATTATGTGAGACAGGTATTACTGTCTCAACAGTATAGATGAGAAATCAATAAAAACCTCACCCAAAAAGTGGATTACAAAATGCAACTTGCTCCATTCTCACTTCTAGAAAGTAGTAGAGCCTAGCGCCAAGTCTCTGTTTCCCTGGCTCCAGCATCACTCTGCTACTCCAGCTTCAGGTTAACTGGGCCCCTGTATCCCACTCCTTTCAAGCAATCTTTAGTTAACCAATTATCAGTAGCATGAACAGTCCTTCAGGGTTCATTGTTGGGGGAGGATCTATCTCATTTGCTCAATATAAAGTAGTTACTGAGGTAATGAAATTTATTTAAAAGGTATAAAAACAGGGTGTCTGAGAAGCCTTCTGTACAGCTGCAAATGTTACATGTAAATCATGGCCATTAATTCTAGTTAAAAGGCGAGATCATTCTACCTTTACGACAAAATTAGATCAATGCAACAGAAGTTTTTAAAAATTATATTTAATACAAGTGAATAGATTAGAAGATCTGAAATGTTATAAAGCAATATACATAATGAATAAATAATTTGCACAGGAGAGTCATGTCTACATTACATAACACTGTCTAGTATGGGAATACTTAAAGTAAATCCAGTGATAATGGAGAAAGTCCATAAAAATGCTAACCTGTCTTCCCTTGTATGAAATTGTTCAAGTATAAAAATCCAATACAGTGTAAAATAGTATTCAATTTAGTTTAAGAATAAAAATTGCAAGTATTGCAGTTTCAGAAGAAAAATGTAAAGCAGCATTTAAAAACTACACAAACTACGTAAGAATAGTGTTTAACTAATGAAGTACCAATAAATGAGATCTACACAAGCAAAAATCAGAGAAGGAAGCATGAAACTAGCAATATATCCTGTTTTTAAAAAAAACCTAAAAACTAAAATAAACTAAAATGTGTTAATGTAAGAGTACTCTCTTATACAGTGCACATATGAATTTAAATAAATCCAAGTCAACATCTTTAGTTGAACAAGTTAATATTTAATATGCTACATCTAGACCTACTAAATAATTTATGCCATGAGATGAATACATAATTTTACAGTGTCACATCTAAAGTTCCTTTCTTTAGAGTGCAGCATAGTAAAACTTAAAAATAAATATCTTAAATAGCATTACTATTAAGGCACAGTATAAACCACATTATCATTACCTCTGAAGAACTGTAATCTCAGTAACCTTGTTGTTTCGTGTACTGTATTCACTAATAAATAGTTTTAAATAGGACTCTGAAATAGATACTAAAAAGTGTAAAGTTATTTCAAAAGGGAAAAAAAATAAATGTCCTTAAGACAGTTCTTAAGGGTTTAGCGTCTGCAAACTTTGCCTGCCTTTAATCATAAGCCACGAGTCGACACAATAAATAGAAAGAGAAGGCTGTTGTAGTAAAAGCCTGATCCTATTTCAGAATCAGAATTGCTGACACCAGCAGATACAAGTTTCCCAAAATTGAAACAGGATGGGGAGAGGGATTAGAATGTGACAAGCTCATCAAACAAGCACAAGTGATGTGTTCTTTCCAGAACTGTGTTATTGATTGTCTGTACAGCTGTTGCACCCATTAATTCCACATCACTTGTTCCACAGTCCCACTCATCCACAGGATAGATGAGAAAATAGCTTTGGTGCCTGTCCACCATTTTACCCACTGCCACGCTCCTAGATTGATTGTTCGGTGCCCATTTTTTGAGAGAATAAGAACATGACCATCTTACTTGAAAAAGTTCCACAGGCCATAGCGATGGTTAAAAATGACAATCAGTGCTTTCACCATTTTGTTTTTTAAATCTGCTTTTAAATGTAATTCAAGCTACATATTGCTCACTCTGTATTCCCTGGTTCAACTAGATTCAAATAGCATTTTCTAACTTGTAAAAGGCAGTTTGCTTCCCTGATACTATAAAAAGAGCAAAAATAAAAATCCCATTATAAAAGTGAACTTTCACTGTTACTCCTGCCATCATTTTCTAGCGGCCTTTCATTTACACAGGCTCTTTGGGGTTAATTTCCAAAAATGCGCCCACTGCCCTCACTCTCACCTCTTTTTCATCTAGAACACTACTGGAGTATAAAAAAAATAATTCTGCTTCACAATAGCATAGTTTTTTTTTGTTTTGTTTTGTTTTTTTAAAGCTGCTAAGTCAATGTTAACTCTTATTAGCTACTAAAACTTGGGAAATTGGGAGGGAAAGAAAAAACAATTCAACTTTGATCAGGTGGCTGGTCTATTGCATTCGGTCTGTTTGCAGCTGCTGAGGCTGATACTGGCCAAACGCAGCCGCGGCAGCAGCAGCTGCAGCAGCCGCAGCAGCTGTCCCAGGTGCCGCTGCGGTGATTGGCTGCTGCACCGCGTAGCCGTAGCCCCCGGCGGTGACGTATCCTGCAGCAGCTGGAGAGGCTGCGTAGGGGTACTGGTCATAGGCGGCGGCGGCGGCGGCGGCGGCAGCTGCCGCTGAGTATTGTGCGTACGCAGCTCCAGTGTAATCAATGTAAGGTGTGGTGGAGGCAGCAGCTGCAGTCGGCTGGACGTGTGGAATGACCACTCCAGGCTGCACAAAAGCCTGCGGATAGACATAGTGGGCAGGTATCCTGTTGAGAAATGGAAAACAAAGTCAGGCAGTAGTTGCCTCCTACCTGTAGCACTGCTTGTTCAGAGATAAGACAAACTCAAATTTAGTGGTTATTATGAGCATAGGGTTGCCACAATATCTACTTTCCAGTGGTCCGTGAAAGTACTCTGGCAGTAGCCAAAATCAGGGAGTGCCCCCAAAGGAATTCAACAAAAAAATATGACGAATCCTTCCCTGCTAGAATTTTTAAATGATCATTTAGAACCAATAAATACCATTAAGCAAAAGTCTGGAAACTAAATTACGGTTCGTGGTGGCCACGCACACGAGGTACTTAATAAATGCTTAATTGATTAAGACTTCAGAAACTTTTGTAATGAGTTCGTAAAACAAAACTGTTTAGCAAGTAGAAAAATTCTTAGCCATGAATACAGGACTCAGGAGGTAATCGTGAGCATTCCATTCCGTGGGGCTGATGGCTGGTTTGTCAAAACTAAAATAAATTTCAACAAAATCTGTATGTTTATTATCATGGCAACCCTACTTGAAATTGCTATGCAGACTCAGCACACATTAATCTCTCTGCAACCTCAGTCACCCTTATTAAAAATAATAATAAAAAAAGAAGCAGGCGACAAAATAAAAGAGTTTAAAAGTTCACAAGTGTGGTAAACACAGCAGAATCACACTTCTCAAACGAACTGTAGTGCAGCTCACTCTATCACAAGAGGCTGTTGTGGGAAGCTACAGAAATGCTATTAACATTCATGGCAGTGACTCCCAAAGAGATGTGCAGCACACTTTTTGTCTTTCTTTCTTTCTTTTTCTCCATAAAATTCATAAGGACACAAGGGTCAATCAAACCTGTTTGACTATCAGGCAACTGAAGGTCAGCCAGCTTGTTTATCTCTATGCAAGACAGACAGAAGGGGTTTTGGGGAAATGATGAGGTTGAGGGAAAAGTTAGGGACAGGGAAATACAACTAAATATTTCTAAAATTAATAAAACTTAGAAGGTTTACATAGTAATGAGCAAGGAAACATTTTTTTTTTGCACATCTACTAACTCTTGTTTTAAGCTCCAAATCAACAGAAATAGATTTATTAGCATATCTGTTTTAAATCTGTGCTATGAGTAGATATTTTATCCAAATTCATTCTATTATTATGTATTATCCTGCAAAAGTTCAAGAAAGTGACACACAATCAAGTACCTTTTAAAATTATACATTCAGAGATCACATACAAGACATACTTCAATGACTTAAACATTAATTTTGTTAAAAGGTAAATCACAAGAGGTATTTTTAAAACCCCATGCATCTTAGCTCTCACTCTTGTGATTCATTACTGCCCATTTAAAACACTACCATGAATATCTGATTTAGTTACTCTTTCTTTAAAATAATCTCCAACAAAACCCTCTATATTTCCAAAAATATGACACTATAATGCCATCTGGTTGTTGGCAAAGCCAACTCATAAGAAGTACAAATAACAATCATATTTTAAAGAACTCAAAACAGAACACTTCACATTTAGTTACTCAAAAAACATAGATTTTGCTTTGCCTTTTCAGAGTTTTACTGAAAACACTCATTAACGAACATTCATGGAAAAGATGGATTTATCACAGAGGGCAGTGAACTTTGACCCCAATGATAAAAATACACACCATTTTACTAGACTTGTAGATCTTTCCCAGTGCCAGGAGAAACCACGTCATCAAGGGTTTCTCAGGACACTCAGCGATGTTCTTAATTGCTTGTCAGAAACCAGACGCACGGTCATGCACACACTCAAAACTTTTCTGCAGGTCAGGTGACTGGTTCACTCACAGCGACAGGTGTGGCTTTATGAAACACTGTCCCTGGAGGCCGCTGTGTCCACAATGTGTGGACATGGTTAAGAGAGCCGACACTCACGCCAGTTTACATGTGGTGATGGACAGCAGAGGCTGCAGCCGGGCTATTTTTGATCCTGTCATGCGACAAGGGTTTCCAGCGGGTAAAATGTCTTTATAAGGCCAAAGTAAAACATCTATCAGCTGCAAAGGCCAGCCAGTATGAATCTCACTGATATGGAAACATTAACCCCTGTACTCCCAACGTTTTAAAGACAACATGATGGTTGCTAGGTTTGTATCTTTGAATAAAGGTGTTAACTGAGAAAGTAAGTTTAGCCTACAAAAGGGCAGGATAAAATTGTGTGTATGTGTATAAAGAATGCATCAAAAGATAGGCAGGGTTGCTTACAGGACTCTTGTCTCTGCATTTATTTTACATTTGATACATTTATTTAGTTTTCATTTGATAGTGCCGACCTATGAGAGTATAAAGCTCCTTGGAACATCAGAATCTTACATGAAGTCTGGTAAGAGTTAGGAAGACATCTGGAAGACAAATGAAACCCTGGAGTCCTTTAAGGCTTAGAGAAAGGAGATCCCAGACGATCATGGAGAGCCTAAAATATCTCAGTTCAGGAAGGAGGGCAGAATTGGACTAAAGTGTAAGGTGGCACTTCTCAAACAATTCCTGTTAGGAGTTCTTTTAATAGCCTAAGGAACCCATTAAGGCAATTTGGAAATCTCTTTCCTACTAGGTATCTATCAACATCCTTTCCCTCAATTAATCATGGAATGTACACATCTAACAATTACAAAAACCCAAGAAAAAAGATACTTCGGATAATTTTCAAAAAAAATTTACTATGTTTTCCTTTTCTTCCTATCTCTGAAGGTCCCTCTGTCATCTATCTGTGACTTTTGACATCCTAACTGGTTTTCTCTTCCAATGTATCACAAAGCTGCAGACAACGTCTTCATCTCATTTACTTGCTCAAAGTCATCTATGGCCCTAATAGCATGCTAAACTAAGTACAAATTTCTTAAATTTTGGTATGCTAGGACTTTTATGCTTCTGGCTCCGAAATACTTCTTCCAGTAATACTTTCCACCTTTCCTTGAACCCAGGCCATCTGGGCTTTTCACTGTTTCTGGGACATACCACACATTCCTAGGTCCTCACCTTTGCTCCTGCCACCCCTTTGCCAGCAATGCCAACCCTCACTCCATCTCTCTCTGTTGAAATCCAAATCCAATCCACCCTAGCTCTCACACTCTCAATATGTAGAGCCTGCAGGAATGTGCTTCACCTTTTAGTCTCACAAATTTCTCATATGTCAAATGAACCTAATATTTCCAACCCTGAATTGCTGTGCATTAAATAAAATTATGTGAAGCGCCTACAATGCCAAATATAGTAAGTACTCAATACAAGAGTTCCTTATCCTCCACCATTCTTTAACATCTAGGTCAGTTTCTACCTCCTTCTTGAAGACTTCCTGGATCCCACCAACCTGATGTCTCTCTCCTCTATCTGAAGATGAACAACCAGCCCTTCCAGGTGCTTATCTGCTTTCTTGTTAGATTACAAGAGAGAATGGGGTTGTGTCTTATTGGCTACAGCTTGACAGAGAAGAAAGAACATGTCTTTTGAGGTCAGGCAAACCATGATTATGAACCTAGAACCAAACCCTATTGCTTACTAGCCCTGTAGGATGTTAATTCACTTCTCTGCATCTCAGTTTTATCACCCGTGGATAGGTCTTTAACAGTGCCTTCATCAAATAATTACTGTGAGAATTAAATTATATCATTTATTTAACTCCCTTATCAGTACGAAGATGTAACAGATGTTCAGTTTGTTATTTACTGTCTCTCCTTCCCCTTTTTAGTGGACAGTATAATACCTTGTACAGTGTTAACACAACTAGCGTAAAACTTAGCACTTAAACGTGTACTATGTAAATGTTTACGTGTATTTCAACCCGATCTAAACTAGCCTAGACTTTTCTACTCACATATCCACAGTCTCTCTTCTCCAAGGTTTCAATAAAAAATTGCTTCTTTCAAACAAAAAAATGTATAAGATATTGTTCAGCAAATCCACAAGATTCTATACATCTTCCCATGTGTTATATCAGAAATTCCTTCAGGCCAAGATTTTCTCTTTAAAGGCCCAGAGTAATTTGGGGCCATATTTAAAAAAAAAAAAAAAAAAGTTCAGTTACTAGAATTTCAACCAAGTCAAGTAAAATAAAAAATTCTTAAGCTTCTTTCCAGGCCTAAAATAAGAACATGTGGCATTCAAATAGAATTTAGGATGACCAGGTGTGATTTGTTAGGTACAGACTCTGGGAATTAGAGCAGTGTTGAGAACCCCTTAAAAAAGAAAGAGAAGGCTTGCTTGATTCATCTGGAAAGCTATCAAGTTTTAATAAGAATCTCAAGTTCAAACAATTTATGCAAAAGTAATAATCACTATCCTTTATAAAGACAGCTAATATTAAAAGGGGTGAAAAACGAAAGGTTACTATCAAAACACGCTTGATTTAAATTTTTCATATGACACAGTTTACTCTGGTTGTTCTTATTTTCCTCATGCTACTTTCTTTCTCAAGGATCTAAAAGGACTATGACAACTAGTCCAGATTTCTATGTCTAGCTCTCAAGATCCTCCATAAACATTCTTTATTTACTGAGTCTTTTCTCCTCTGTGTCTTTGCTTATGCTCACCTCATCCTGTGCCCTTCAGACATGTCCATTGCTCCTTTTACCTGTCCAGGATACAGTTCAAATCTAGTTCAAATCCCCACAAAGCCTAGTTCATCTCCTCCAACTTGCCTACTTTCTTGTTATTCTGAATTCTTGTTGTATTGAAAACAATACCAAGTAATTTGGCAATAAAGTTCCTGATTGGTTTACGTTAGTTTTGCTTCTCAGACTAAAGTGCAATGTCTTCTGTGTCACAGAGAAAAATAAACAATCCTAATATCTGTTGATCAATTTAGTTGTTTATCTGTTTCAAGAATATTAGTGTGAAATCATGACTAAGTTCACCATCACTTCTTAAGATGTATGTTGTCCTCCCCAGTCCCTCCTTAAACATAGTGTAGACCAATGAGAGGGGGACTCCCAGGAGTAATTGGACTCATCAACCCACTAATTGCTGTCAGTATCCAGGATGATTTGGACGAAGCATTAATAAATAGCTATGGATATATGAAGGTCTTTTAATCATATTAGACAGAAGACTCTTTTATGGTTTAAAAAAAGTAACAGTTGGCAGTAAGAGTGAGGTATCGATATGTTAAAGGGAGCTTTATAAGAAGGTATTCATGGACGATATAACTTGACTCTTCACAAGTCAAAATATTATTATTTTTGGGGGGGTCTATTCTTAGAGATACATAAGGTAGATAGCTAACTATATAGATAGAATCTAATCTTCCAGCTTACACATGTAGATGTTTAAGTGCTAAGCTAAGGAAGAAATTATCACTGAGGATAAAAAACGTTTCTTGAACAGTTAGAATATTTGAAAAGGAAGTTTAAATCTCTGGCATTAGAGTTATAGCAATGTTGATCACGTAGAATACAGCCAAAACAGACTCTTAAGCGCTCAGAATAAATTTAGGTGGTAGGGGATCTCCCACCCATATCATGTCTGAATGGAAAGAAAATAAGGGAGCTCAAATAAGGAAAGCTGGTAATCACAGAATCCAGAGACAACACAAATATGAGCAGGCTGTTCACCTGAGTTAGGTCTAAAAGGTGAAAGTTAGTGCTACTCTACTCAAAAAATTGGCTAGTGTTAATGAAATCTGATGAGAGTTGTTGAACCTTTAAATTAGAAGGCCTAAAAGTGGATACACATTGCAAAAGAAAGAACCCCATTCCCAGAAAATTCCCCAGTAAAACAGAAACTTAGGACATGCAAGCAATGTATCTGTAGTCTTACAGAGGGAAATCACACAATTTAGCACTCACTACAAAAGTATGGTTAAATAGAAGTCACAGGCTACAGCTTAAAAGCAAGGGGGGAAAGAAAGAAAAAAAAAAAAAGAGGCCCTTTGCTTCCCATGGCAAAGTCAAAAGTCAACACTCCTCAACACCACCAAAACCAAAACACAAAGAGCCCCTTCCCCCGAGGAAAAGAAAACACTTTCACTACAGCTCTTTTCAATTAAGTAAAAAGCACACAGTTTAGCTATCAACACCACTTCATTACTGTAATAAATAAAATAAAGCACACGGAGGTCTATTGACTATTGTGAAAAATAAAACAACACCAACATCCATGCATCGTTAATCACCATCTGAGCTTGTGTGTCTGAGTCTACTGGTTACAGAGTTTAATTCCAAACAGAACTATTCCACCTCTTATCATCGTATCCTTCTGATCAGTTAGCTTAACTGTATAGGAGCCCTGTCAGGTTAGAAAGAGATAAATAAAATTGAGTCAAGTTGAACAGTAGTAATGGTGTTGGGACACAATTGTCTTGTACACAAGTCATACCTGGTATTTTGTTTTGTTTTGTTTTGTTTTGTTTTGTTAATCATAAGCTCAAAATTTGTCTGGTTTGGAGGCTGCATACTTGGTCAGATAACTTGACTCATCTAAAAATATTTATATTATCAGCATTAAAAATACACAATCATATATAAATAGGTATAATCAGGAACATTCTGTGACATGATGGTCTTGTCTGTACATAACAAAGAAGCAGGTTAACAAATGATAGCCATATTGAAACTTAGGAGGGCCTGATTAATTGACTTACCCAAAAGGTCTTTGTATAAGGGCTGGATGAAGTTGTTGAACACCAAAGGCAAAACCTAACAACAAAACATACCACATTCTCTATTTGTGCATGGTTAGGCATTTATAACTCCTACGATAAAGTGTAATCACAACTATCACTTAGAAAAAAATAACTATTCTTTTGATACTTTAGGGAAAATATATATTTTTTAAAAAGTCACTTTTATTAATGTTATTGTTGATCCAAATAAAAATTTTAATAGGCTACACATGGAAACTAACAATTATCAAAGTTTAGTTGACAGACATACAATAAGACCTTAGAAAATTAGACCAGGAAAAGAAAAATTCTCATGGAATGAAACCAAGAACAATAGGACTTGATAATGAAGTTACATGTCACAAATATTCCTACAATTCTGAATCATGAGCTATAAAAATCATGAGCTTTGTAATTTGGAACATTCTGGAATGCTTTGGACAATGCTTTGGAACATTATGGATTTTACAGATTGCAGTATGAAAATTCACATAAACAATTTCTCCCTTCCTTTTTTTCTGGATAGTATACACACAATGTATTAGACAAATACATGTTTTTTAATGTTAATGGATATTTGCACATGCACTCACTTTCTTGACAACCTAGTTTCCTAGTAAATCTGTTTGGATGGAAGTGTCAATCTCTTCCCAAAATTTCAGATGGAAAGATTTAAGAGTGAAGAGTACATGATTTAATCCAAGTTGCTGACCCAAGATAAGATAACGCTTGTTCAATAGCCAACTCTCAATTATTTGTACTAATGCAAAGGGCAGTGTTTTAAGTAATACAAAAGGTCATATTTTCACATAGACAAAATTGTGCTCCCTTTGATGATTAATAGCTTACTGACTTTGGAGTAAACCATTTCTCATCTCTAAGCACGTTTCTTCACCTGTAACGTGAGGGTCCTGGAGTATGTGAAATGGCTCTGTTTTCTTTAATTACTAATATTCTGTGATTTTATGTTAAACATTTATCATCCAGACACCCCAACACTAACCCTTAGGCTTCTCTTGGATCACTGTTCAAGTCTGAGTGCCTGCTCTGAGCACAGCGCAACAGGTGACAAAAAGAGAGACAACACTAAATTAGGAAGTATAACCAGTTGGAGTCGACAAATTTGGCCCATATAATCCACATGTGAGTTATCTCCAAATGGCTAAAAATTGGAAAATGGAGAGTGAATTATGACTGTATGTCATAGGAAACAGGTGAGTCAAGCCTAAGTCGGGGTGTGTACAAACTATCCAGATCCCCAAGAACTATTTTTGCACACAGGTTTATTTCAAGACCTGAAAGGAGTGTTTACAGTTCTCATTTATTTATCTTCAATGCCTTGGTAGAATAACCAGTCATGGTTCAACTTTACTAAATGCATCTACGCGTTGTCCTGGACCAATGTC
This sequence comes from Rhinolophus sinicus, assembly GCF_036562045.2. Classification (NCBI taxonomy): domain Eukaryota; kingdom Metazoa; phylum Chordata; class Mammalia; order Chiroptera; family Rhinolophidae; genus Rhinolophus; species Rhinolophus sinicus. The sequence continues at coordinate 62,335,841 of NC_133756.1, forward strand.
TTCTGAATCAGGGATTCACTCTATTCAGAAGTGGGGCTCTCTAGTGGAAAGGGGAGGTAGGGAGAGACCCCTGCTTCTCACCTGGTTGCATGATCCTTGGTTTTGCTCCCAAGTATGCCAGATTCACGTTGGCCTTCCTGCCATCAATGATGGGGTTGGGGTCCTTGCAGGCCCTTTCCGCAGCAGCTCGGTCGGCCATGGTGACCTTAGCAACATACACACACAGACATACATACAAAGCTCTAAATCACCCCTTGAAAGAAACCAGAATAGCACTGGAAAAGTCATTTATGATAAAACTAAGGGGGAGGGGAGAGTTCTTAAACTTTTTTCCTTTTTGTTCTTTCTTCTACCCCCCACCCTTTCCTGGAACTTATTCTTTGATTCCCCCATCCAAAAAGAAAAGCAAAAAGCAGTAAGGAAGAAACACACACACACACCCTACACACACACACACACACACACACACACACACACACACTCTCCCAAGTCTTAAGGGTGCTAGTAGGGCCTAGCAAAAATCTGGAAGCCTGAATTCTGTCTTAGAACTCCTCCTGCAAACGCCCCCCAGATCTGTACCCTGCCTGAGAGGCACTGTTTGCTTCAAAGTCCAGCCTCCCATCCGTCGATGCTCCCAAACACCCTCTAACACTCCCCAATGACAATAGCTATTGTCCTACTCTGAGGCTCCCTGCTCTCGGGCAGCTGAACTTGCACGCTAAATCTCCAGGAAGCTTAGCATGCTTTCTTTCGGTTCGGCAAAGGGCCACAGGATCATCATTTTAAAAAACCCACCTTTGCAATTTAGAAAAAGGGAGAGGGGGAGGCTGGCATAAGAAGAGTCCCAGACCTCCTGGGGTTTCCCCTCCCACCCCAGCCTAAACGCCAGAAGACACACGCATTTTTACAAAGCAACAGCGCGTTTAATGACCGGCCTTCAACCGGGAATGCAATACTGTGGGATTGCGGCCCCTCGGTCCCAACCCTCCGAACCCCTAAATCCAGCAGTCGTTACAGTTCTCTCCTTCCACTTCTGCTCCTCCTGTCCCCCGACTCCGCACAGCGCTAGGTGTAGTCTGCACCCCCGGATGCAGGAGCCGGCCCTTCCTTCCAAGCTCCGCTGCGCGCAAACTTTCAGTTCAGCCCGGAGCGAAGGGGCAGCGCAGCTCACGCCCGCGGGGTTCCTCGCACGGTCACGCCTAGCCCCAAACTCCGACCCTCAGGGCTAAGCGCCACTGTCCATCCCACCCCCGCAGTCCTGTTTCCCTGCGGGTTCTTGGTCGCCCCCCATCCCGCTCCCCCCTCCAGCCCACCCCGCATCCGCGCAACTTACAAATCCATAGCCCCGGGACTTGCCAGTCTGCCGGTCGGTGATGACCACCGCCTCCTCGATCTCGCCGAAAACCTCGAAGTACTTGCGCAGGCTGGCGTCGGTGGTGTGGTAGGGCAGCCCCCCGACAAAGATCTTGGTGTACGTCGTGTCCTTCTGAGTCGTGTGCATCTTCGCGCCCGCCCCGCGGCTTGGGCTCCGGCTGCGGCTGCGGCTGCGCCTCCTCCTCCGGCTCCGCGTCTCCTGCACCCTTTCGCGGCCGCCCGGGGCGGAGGGCGAGTCCGGGGGCGAGGGCGGCGGCGCGGCGGGGGCGGTTGGCCGGGGGCGGCCGAAGACGCCGGGTGCTTGGCTGCCGAAGTCGCCCGAAGCCACGGAGACTTGACTTGCCTCTCTCCTCCCTTCCCCCCTGCCGGTCACGGTACAAATTCTCTGGATCGTCTGGGTTAAGATCCGATTCTATAGAATGTGCAAAAGCGGTTTCCACTCACCAGACGGGGAGGCCAAAAATGAAAAGAGAGGGTGGTCCTCAAGCGAAGAATGGGGTGCGTTTAGAGGTAGATTATTCTTTCGTAGAAATTAGGTAGGTGTCTCGAGTGGGGCGTGGGTAGGGTCGGCCGGGAGCGCAGCCCGGCGCGGAGGTGGGTGGGCGGGCGGGGGGCGCGGCGGCGGGGCCGGGGGTGTGGGACCCCGCGCTGCTTCGGCTCCCGTTCTGTCCCTCCCGCCGCGGAAACTGGAAGACAAGTGGCGTGGATGGCTCTCCCTCTCTCTGTTCCCTTCCCCCGCGGGCCGGGGGTCGGCGCCCGGCTGGGGAGGGGGCGGGCCGGACGCCTGCGATTGGCCACGGCCGCACCTGGGGCGCCCAGCGCCACCGCCCCCCAGCTGTTGAGAACAGCTGCTTCTATCCCCGCGCGGCGCGGAGCTGGGCCGCTAGGCTTGGGCTCTGGAGCCCGTGCTGGGGTAGGGCTGGGGACGGCTGAAGGCCTTGCTCTCAGTGTCGCCTGCTCTAACCCTTCAAAATCCTAGGGGCTCCGCGCGGCCCCAGGCGGGACTGCGCCCGAGGAAGAAGCTGCGTTGCTTTCCAAATCGAAAACGCGAGTCCTTTGCGCTCCGACACGGTGACAGGGCCAGCAACCTGGACAGAGGAGCTGGGGGCCCCGAGGCCTGGGGCGGTTCTCTGAGAGGCCAGTCCCTTCCCAAACGCGGTGGGCCACGGAAGCTCGGGCAACAAGAACTGAGTAGAGTTATCTGGGGTCTAGAGAGCTTGAAGGAAGGACCCCCAACCTGCCTTGACCCGAAGAGCCAGTGGTGGGGACAACCGGCGAGGCAGAGCCAGAAGGAAAAAAAAAAAAAAAAAGGTCTAGGCTTGGGTGTGCTGGGGAGAACCATTAGCTTTAATTGCTCAAGGCCCAGCCAAGCTAAGTAACCGTAGACAGCTAAGTTTATCAGGCACCGCCTTCTATTTCAGAGGACCATAAATTAGTACTTTAGCCCCCACAGTCAACAAATTTGTGTTTCCTCCCTAATTATGAGGGAAGGTTGTTACAGATTTCTCACCATAAATTTTCTCTCTCTTTTTTTCCTAAACAGAGAGTTAATCTATTTCCTTGTATTTCAATTGCAAATTCGTATGTAGTGACTTGACCTCGACTGTTTTATCAGGATGTAATTGTAAAAGGTTATATAATCACTGGTTTCTACCAGCAGAGCTTTAAAGCATTTGTAGACAATACACACTTTAGTGCAACCCATATATATTTATTTTTATATCAGCGTTTTGCAACTTCTTTTTATCAAGAGTACAGACATTCAATTAGGCAGTAAAATAATTGCCATATTTGAGGTTTGGATGACATATTTAATGTGAGCAGAACGTTTTACCCACCACTGATAGTGTTTGCTTTTGTCATTTCCACCAGTAGTGCCCACTGTTGTCTGCCCCCCCACACACACCATTTTTTCCCTTTAAAGTACTTAAGTATGTTAACCTACTATTAACAAGGCATATACTTTGTTTCCCTTTCCATGGCACTTTTGCAGCTCAAGAGGGTGAGATATATTGCATTTGCAAAGGCTAATGGGAATGCAAATATTCTTGTGTAAAATGTTAAATTCTGCTTTTTATTTTGCTGACTTCTGCATGAGGTTGGCCTTTGGAGGTCAGGAGTTTCTGTAAGTTTGAATTGCCAGTGGGAGATAGTGAGAAATAAGAAATCTAAAGTTTTTTGGAAAATGTTTTAAAAATCCTATTGAAGAAAAAATAAAGCATTTTGCATGCACACAAGCGCCAGCAAGTGAAATTGTGAACACCCTCTCTTCATTGCTTAAGTAAAGTACAGGTTTAAAAGGGACTGTGTGAGATAATTTTTAAATATTAGAAAGCAGGCCATGAAACAGTGTTTTTTTTTAATATTCAGCATCCATCTTGCAATATTACTTAAGAATTACTGTACTGAAATGAGGCTCAGGCAAAAACTCTCTTGTGAGGGAGGGGAAACTACCTACAGAGAAGCCTTAAAGAGAGGAGTGACTTTGGCTGTGTCACCTCTCTTCCTACCTTGATGGGGAGCCCACCCGGAGGGGACTGTGATAACATCAGGGAAGGAGGCTGTCTGGGAGTGTAGCCAGCAGCTTGGCTGTTCAGTAGGTACAGTGGTGCGACCTACAAGGAAATTCTGATCCCAGGTTGGGATACCTGTGTCTTAGAACTTGGCTTCTGGAAATTAGATGCCTCCCTGCCATAGTCCCAGAGAACATAATGCAGCTGCCCTCCTCCCACCTCATATAACCCTTGACTGGTGTGCTTTTATTCTTTCAGTTGAACAGTCAATATTTGATAGCTTTGCTTGAAACTTTGTTCACTTTGTATGAAATGGTACCTGGATATCCTTGATATTAAATTCCAGAGATGATCAAAGCATTACTAATAATTTGGTGTTATGTGATTCACTGAGAATAAAGGTTAAGAGGAATGGAGATTCCTTATTTTGGAATGGAGATTCCAATTTAAACAGAAGCCATAATTCATATCCAGTTCAGCTTGATAAACCATTGAGCGCCGCCCACAGGCAGGCACTGTGCTAGGGCTAGGCATTATTCACCCTGGGTTTTGTTTTACATCTGCACAAAAGTGGGTACAGTTACAACGGCCAGATCCATTCTTGGTGGATTTATGAACCTGAGCCATCAGACCATGTAGACTTGGAGCCATAAAATCTTTCTAAATTCAAAGTTTCAAGGTTATTAAGTAACAAATATTTCTGTACAATTACCCATTACAAATTCAGGTTGAAAAACAATACTTGGGTAATCCTTTTGCTTTCTCAGCTGCTTTTGGCAGAGAAGAACACTTGCATAGTAACAGAACTTGTGCAATATAATGGGTGCTTCTTTGGAAAGAAAGAGCCGTAAAATACTTTAAAAGTTATAAATAGGTTCCTAAGCTTGTCATATCCAAATTAGTACCTATGGATGGCCCTGTATCGTTGGTTCCTATTCCATGGCAAGATCAATATTATTTTATTACTTACAATAAATTATTGTCCACTTTGCTCGAAATCTTTAACTATTAAAGGCCAGAACCAAACTCACAGTTTCACATAGATCTATTTTCTCCTTTTTTCATCCCTTCTCTTAAGTTAATCATAGAAATCAACTCCAGGCCCAAGGCTTATGAAGAATTTTGAGGAAAGAAAGGAATATTTCATGAAGGTAGAGAAGCAGTACTGCTTATGGAGGTGCCTGCTCCAGAAACAGTATCGCTTTGGACAGTAAGTCTCCTGCCGGCAGGGTCTGTCTTTTAGATGTATCTGGATCTCCTGCAGGTCAGTTCAATTCTCCACTGAGTCTATACATATGAACACTGAAGAAATATTTACTGGAGAGAATTGATATCATAAAGATATCTACCTGCAAGCTTATTGGCAAAACAATACATTCTGGATTAGAACTGACGATTTGCAGAGTATTTAGGCCAGGCACTTTTTAAAACAAAACAAAACAAAAATATATCTTCAACAATGCCTTTTGTTTCGGTTGTTTGGGAACATTTAACTTCTTTGGAGAGTCTGTGAGCATTCTGATGTGAAACCAATAGGTTTTCTGAGCTTTTGAAAAGTCACATGATCAGCTGCATTTCTGTTTCTCTGGGTGGGTTGGTAATTTCTCTTAGTAACAGATAACAAATGCATGTGATAGCTTATGCTGCTATTTTAGTGTGCAGAAGAACTGGCAGTCAGAAACCTCATCGGTTCAGCTCGGGTCCACCTCTGGGAGGATTCATTCATGCTGCATTAAACCACATCTAAGCTGCTAAGTAAAGTGAAATGGAAATTTGTAACTGTTATTCAGTCATTAGAGTTATGATGCCTCTTTTACATCAAACATCTAGAAAATAGAAATCATAATAGGTTTACAGTGAGGATAGGAAATGGCAAAGATGAAAATAAGGGCAGACAAGAAAAGTTCACTGCCATTTTGCCTTACCAACAATTTCAGTCTGCCTGTGTAGAAGTGGCTTTGATTATACGCACACTTTAAATTCTATTTTATAAATCTAAGAGGCAAAGAAAACAAAGTAAACATTTTAAACCCACCATGTGTTTCTTCACATTTTAAATTCAGGGTGTACTTTGGTTTTAAGTCTTTAAACAGTGAGCCATGGAGATGCCAAGTTATTTTTAGGGAGCTGATGATACTCTCCAAATGTATTGAATGACTCTCTCGACAGATTCATTCTGGCTTGTGTGCTGGGCAGACTGGTGGAAATAGCCCTCAATCATAAGATAGGAGACCTAGGGCCCAGCCCATGCAGTTATTAACCAGCTCCAAGAGCTGTTTGCTTTACTCCATTAAAAAGAGTGAATGTGGTTAGAAAAACCTGTGACAGTCTTCCCTGAGCTGACACGCCCTAGAATGGAGGATGCCAGTGTGACCCTTTATTGATAGATGTGTTTAGAGGGTCACCTTGGATTTATGAGACAGCCCAATGTCAGCACTCAAGGCTTATTTATTTATTTTAAAATTTAAACTATTTGAGATCATTCTGTAAGATTGATATTTTCTCTACTAGCAAAGGAAAGGCATTTTCATGACAGAAAATTATGAAAAAGCATAAAGGTATACAAAAAAGAAAACCAAATTAACCACAAGTCTACTCAGGATAATGTAGCATTTTAGAGTATCTAATATCAGGTGTTTCTCATACATAAATATGTTTCTCATACATAAAAATACACATATAAGTGCACAAACATGAGTTACCCTCTACCTTCTATCTCTACCTCTACCCTCTACCTCTACTATACTTTTATCACCGAATACTGTCAGGTGAGCATGTTTCCCTGTCATCAAATAGTTTCTGTATTTCATTTTAAATGCCTAAATGGCATTTTATCATGCCAATGCCCCCAAATTTATTTAAGCAATCGCCTTTTGTTGGGCATTTATATTGCTTCTAATTGTTCCCTATTATAAAGGGCTCTGAAATTAACATCCTTGTAGATAAATCTATTAAACATCTTTGGATTATTTCCTAAGGCTGGTTCCATACGGGACTTTGTTTTGTCCACCGCTAAATCCCTGACTCCTAGAATAATGTTTGACAGGTAAGAAGTGCTTAAATATTTGCTGAATGGATGAATACATTCTTACAAATATATATATTAGGTTGAAGAGCATGCTCCTATTTCAATCTTTTGATACATACTGCCAAATTGCCCTCTAAAAGGTAATATCATATTTTATTTCTACCAGCAGCATATTGATGTCAGTTATTCAGACTCCTCATTGACACTGCTGTCTAAGAATAATTTTGTTTGCAACTAAGAAAAATCCTAACTCACACTGACTTAAGTAATACAAAGGAATTTTTGGTCTCCTATAATTGAAAAGTCCAGAGGTAGGGCAGGTTTCAAGTGTGGATTGACCCTGAAGGTAATACTGTCACCAAGACTGTGACTCCCTTCCATTCGTTGAGGTCCTCCTGCCTTTGTCCTCCTCTGTGGTTGGTTTTGTTCTTTAACGACTCCCTCAAGGTAGTCAGGTGACGCTAGCAGCTCCCAGAGCTTCCTTGTTCACATGCAGGGGAAAACTGATCTTCATTTTGCCCAGTTATCAAACAAAAGTGTGATCTTCCTTTTGATTGTATCACCTTAGGTTGCAAGCTCATCTTTGAACCATTCTTAGGGGCCAAAGAATGTAACTTGCAAATTTGCTTAGGGCGGGTTCCATTTTGTTTTGCCATCATGGGACAAATCTCCAAGGCACAGGGATGAGAAACGGATTTGCTCAGACCCTTGATGGCCCATCCCTAGGACTGGGGAATTCTACTGAACCCTGTGGTCGGGAGATTCTGGGTTCTTTTGGGAAGAAGAAATGGTAAAGCGAATGCTTTGGAAACAATAAAAAGAAACCTACATTGAATATTAGCATTTAATTTTTTTATATATATATATATGTATTTTCTAGGGTAAAAATACTCTCGTATAGCTTAATATTTTTTCCCATATGCCTACGGACCAGTTGTTTTTCGTTTGAGAACTGTCTCTTTTTTCTTTTTCATGGGGTTTTGTCCTTTATCCTTCAAATTTTAAGGATACTTTAAAGAGCTGTTTTGATAGACCCGGGCCATGTGACTTAGATCATTCTTCTAATCTTTCATTTTGGAGTTGAGAAAACTGAGGCGTAGAGAGAAATGGCTTCCAAAAGATCATACATCTAGCAAAAGACTCAACTAGGATTCATATTAATTCTATTTTACCTTTGGGGAAAAAAAAAAAAAAAACATTTGCTAAGTTTAGATATAATTTAGATATACTCAGTTGCACAAATCTAAGTGTACTCATGTTCACTGACAATTAAGTTTGGGAACTTGTTGTAACGATGTTGCTAACAACCTTTTATGACATCAGAGGGGTTATTCATTATGAATTTGTACCAACTGGACAAACAGTCAACCAAGTTTACTATTTGGAAGTGCTGAAAAAGTTGTGTGAAAAAGTTGGACAACCTGAATTTTTCGCCAACAATTCATGGCTCTTGCACCACCACAAATGCGCCAGCTCACAGGGCACTGCCTGTGAGGGAGTTTTTAGTCAGTAGACAAATAACTGTATTGGAACACCCTCCCTACTCACCTGATGTGGCCCCCAATGACTTCTTTCTTTACCTGAAGATAAAGGAAACATTGAAAGGAAGACATTTTGATGACATTCAGGATATCTAGGGTAATATGACGACAGCTGTGATGGCCATTCCAGAAAAAGAGTTCCAAAATTGCTTTGAAAGGTGGACTAGGTACTGGCATAGGTGCATAGCTTCCCAAGGGGAGTACTTCAAAGGTAACTGTAGTGATAATCAACAACAAGGCATGTAACACTTTTTCTAGGATGAGTTCGCGAACTTAATTGTCAGACCTCATATACACTCATGTAACCATTACCCAGACTAAGATGTAGAACATTTCCATCACCGTAGAAGATTCCCCTATGCTCTTTCCCAATCAATAACACTCCACCCCCTACACACACACAATTGTAACCACCATGTGTGTGGTTACAACCACCAATTGTAACTAACCTATCATCATGGGTTAGTTTTACCTGTTCTAGACTTTTATATAAGTGAAATCATAGAAATTTATTTACTCTTTTGTGTCTGGCTTCTTTTGTTCCATTCACAATCTTAGTTACAGATGTTAACACCTCTGACTCAGTTATCAAAGGAAGCAATATTAGGCACAGAGAGAAGTTGAAGTACAATGCAGTCTCAACAGTTTTCAGCCAACCCTACGGGGAGAGACTTCAGAGCTGAGGGAGCTGCGGCTTTTCACCTTCTCAGTGATTGGTCATTGGATGTGAACCACCCCAGGAAGGAGGCATGACCTTGAGCAATGGAGCCCTCTTCAGCCAATGTATTTCACCTATAGGACTGAAAGCTGGAGGCTTTCTGAAGGTAGCAGTTTTAGCACCTGGGAAAATCAGCCGTTCATTCCCAAAGGGGTCATGAGTAGCGCATCACAGTGTCCTTCACAGTGAAGCCTTTGTGCCTTTTGGATTTACTTCTTCATGTAAGTTATAGTAGCAGCTCCTCCAGGATTCTGGTGCTCCTTTTGTTGAAAGAACTTAGAAGTGTAAGTAAGTTTAATGGGATGAACTACAGCCCCCGTGGCTCCAGGAGGTTTTGGGGATGCAACCAATAAGTCATCGTCACCTTCTTCACTACTTAAGATTCTACTACTCATCCTTAGCTAGTATGCTGCTTAGTCTTGGTGGTTTGCCTAGATTTCTCCAGAGAAACAGAACCAATAGGTTACATAAAAATTAGATAGATCAATGATAGATAGATAGATAGATACATACATACATACATACATACATGCATGCATGCATACATACATACATACATAGATTTGCAATTATTTCGAAGACCTTGTAAGCTAACTCCAATATTTGTATCTTTTCTAGTTCTGCTTCTACTGTTTTTTTCACTTGGTTATCATCTTTTTTCTGCTTTTGCACATGTCTAGTAATATTTTGTTGTATACTGGACTGTGTTACAAAAGCTCTGCATTATGCAGTTTTCCTCTGAAGTATACTGAATTTTGTATCAGTAGGCATTTCAATTACTGGCAGATCACTTTGATTCTGTCAATATTTGATTTAGAATTTTTTAGGGGTAGTGGTTTTCAATTATTTTCTTGCTCCTAGAAAGTAACCCTCATTCTTAAGCATGAACTTTCTGGAGTCTCAACTAAAAGAATGGATGTCTGTTCATCAAGGTCTTTTCAATTTGAATGGGCTGGAATTTTAAGATCTTTGTAACATTTTGCAACCTCTGAAATCTTAGCTCATCAGTTAGCCTCCCAACAGCTGTTTTTTTTTTTTTTCTTTTTCTTCTTTTTTATTTTAACAGACAATTCCTTTCTTTTTAAGTATATCCCACTTAGCTTAAAATCCAAGGAAAATTTTTATGTTTTGCCTCCTTATCTTTGGTTTTCCCTTGCCTGGTACCTAACCCCCAAATCCCAGCATTCTTAGTAGATATAAATTCTGATCTCTGTTTCTTCCGCCTGATGAAACTGACACTTTGTACTTTCCTGTGCAAGGAATGGAGAAATCTAGAATGAATGTAGAACTCAACTCATGTATGTCCATTCTCTTGAGAATCATACCCCTGAATTGTTTGCTGTCCAATAACTTCTGACAATTGTTTTATATAGTGTTCAGCCTTTATAGTTCTTATTTAATGATATGAGTCTGATACCAACTACTTTATCATGGCCTGAACCAGAATTTCTTTTAAAATCAATTATAAATATGGATATTTTTGGTGAAAATCCTTTACACTAAAAACATTAATGCATTTCTTCATTTTTAAATTGATCGAAAAACATGTCTTGAGGCTTGTTATGTAGCAATTAGTGTGCTTATGTTGGATTTCCATCCAGCAAACTTTTACCAAAAATGCAGGAGATTTTTCTTGGTCTGTTTCTAAGGTACATATTTGTACAGAAAAATCCATTAGAATAAATAAATATCTTCTTCCCACTAAACTGAAGAAATTATTCATTTTAATGACCAGGTGTTGAAATACAGAAGAAAAAATCATGGGTCCATCAAAGTTGGCTTCTAGATCAACTCCCTTATCCATCAATTTCTGGGCAAGTTGTATAAAATACCCAAAGTTTAGCATAGAGCATATTTTTATTAACCACAATGCTCAGGAATAGTGTAAATGAACTACAATGAGCATAAAAAGACAAAATTACAATCTAAATTTGACTTTCAAAGGATTCATAGGCTCAACGTGTAAATCTTCACTGCCTCAGAATTCTTTCTCCTTTCTTCATAGATATATGGGTTTGTTCTCTGCAAATATAGTTCTCGGCCTCCAAGAATAGGAATTTTATGCTCATTGATCTTAGCACTTGAAACCACTGACAAGGTGTACATATGTGAGTTTTTTTACAAGAACATGGGAAGGAGAAACCAGAGTGTTTGACAAGACCATGCACATCCCCCTGTTCTGTCCACATTAGACTAAGAAGGGACATGAAAATGGGGATATATCTGTTTCTAGATAATGTCGTTTTGTCAGAGAAGCATAGTATTTTATACAGGCTTGGCTTTCTCTTTCTAGGTGAAACTTTCTGGGCCTGCAAATGTCATTCCAGATGTTTTCTCTGATATCTGAATATTGATCTTTCCTCACCCAGCAATATTCTTGCATAACAGCCAGTATATGTCCTTGTCATGAGAGGCAACTCCAGAAATTTGGAACATAGAAAGGAGAAATAGAAGAGACAGCATAGAGACCAGCCGATGGAGTACAGGAGTGTCAATTAAGGGAAGCAGGCAGTCTGTCTATATACTTAAAGTATTCCAATTAGAGAGTAAATTCATCAGGCTCTGCCAAAAAGACAGATGCCAATCAATTAGCTGAAAAGCATACCGAAGAATCAAACACAATCAGGGTTCTTGTCAGATTCTTACAGTGATTCTGAGGGGACCTTTGTGCAAATCAAGAAACCTTTCTGCATCATGTTTTAAATCTCATAAACCGTGAAAGTAATGTTATAAAGATTAATATACATGTATAAATGTATAATTGTCATTAAGACATCTATTTCTTTCTGTTTACAAGGCAAAACAAGTCATCTAATTATACCCACAAAAACACAGTGAAACAACCCTAACATTTTATGAAAATAATTTATTTTGGCTTATCTGTTCTGTTCCTATTTATATTACACTTCATGAAAGTACTTGGCCCCCATTAGTATACAGAACAGTGTCATTTTCAGCTTGCACCAAGAATCCATCTCCATACAGGATTTCATAATTAAAGCAGTTTTCTTTAACTTAAACTAACAATAGAAGAGATTAATTCAGTGATATAAAAGTTATTTAACTTAAGTAACTAACTGCACAGTTGATTATATTTCTAATCTTTGGAAGATGTTTATAAAATATTTTTCCTCACAGCTATAAACAGATTTTTTTTTTTTGCCAATTGTATTTTTCTTCCAATTTTAACTTTATTTTTCTTTGTCTTGCATACTTGTGGGGGGAAAAACTATCATTTTTTTTTTTTTTTGGTAGAAAAAAAGACCAACAAAAATATTTCACATAAAAAAAGTAAATGAACACTTTCTTTGGATGCTTTGTATTTTGCAAAAAATATCATAGTACTAGGTACCAAAATAAACTAGCGTAGGTCCAAATATTCTATACATATAGCGGTATTAAATATTTACTTTTTTTTTGAAAATATGTTTCTCTGTGTGTTTGTGTATCTTTTTCATTGTTCGTATTGAGATGTCATCATCTCAACTATATTGGTAAGTTTGGAAAGAATAAAATATTTATGACTAGTAAAATATTTCAGGTTTGAAGATTTTTTGAAATATAAGAAAACACAAATCTACCTATTTATTTTCCTGGAACCATCCTGGATACTTCTATCATAAAACCCTCTAACTGCCCAAATGTGTTATTTAAGTATTTTCAGAATTATCCTCAGATCATATTGACCCATAAACAAGATGGGTCAAAAAGATAGATTAGTCTACTTTATTTCTAATTGGTTTAAGGCAGAGAAGAACTTTTCTGAAAAGTGATTGGTATGTACGACATGGATTAGTATTCTTATTTCTCTGCCACTTTTTCTAATAATATGAATTAGGTGGCTATGACTGTGCTATTTTATACCTTAGCTCAGCAAAACCTTGTTAAACTGTCTAACCAGGATGAGGGGGATAGAATAAGAAGATTTCAGAAAAAATAAAATTTTAATTAACTAGAAATAGCAGATAAAAACTAGGAGGAATGACTGCTTTTTCCTCACTTGGAAATCAACGAGCTGCTCAGCATTATCCATTTGCACATATCAAAACCAAAGAATGGGTCCCAGATAAAAGGATTCTATTTGGAGAAGTTTCCTATCAGTGTAAAACCCTATAAAATGTGCAATGTATTGAAAACAGGGGACAGAACTTCTAAAATGTGATCTACTTTTCTTGGGCAAGAGGAATCAAAGGGTCTAAACACCTACCTAGCTTAAAGACACACCACAAGAGAAGTACTTCAGAAATGGCAGAGTAAGGAACCTTTGAAAATTTGTTCTCACATAACAGCAGTGAAAACATTGGTTAAAAAAAATGTAAAAATCACTGTTTTCAGAATTCTGGAAATTAATCAAACAATTACAAAAAAATGAGCAGTGTTTATTGAAAAAAATCAGTTGAATCTTGATAAAAACCATGAGCTTTGTGGCATTTTACCTTGCCTTATTTCCGTCTCCTCCCTAATTTCATAGTAGTTTTTAAAACCAATAGCCTTGCAATCACAGAACATGTGAAAAACAGCAGCCTAGTAGCCACTGGAGAGGCCAAAATGGTGTTGGAACTTCTCCAAAAAGCACCAGTCACAGAGAATTGTCATTATTTGACCTGTCTGACAGCTCCCTGAAAACCTCCACTCACAGAGCTTGTATTTATTTGACCTCTCTCAGAACTCGGTGCAAATAGCCTTTATTCCTGGGGCACTTGTCAAAAACTTTCAGTGGCAATTTAACATTGTAGCTGCCTAAGGTCATCATAACCAGTGATGACTAAGAAACTTAAAAAACGAAAAAAAGCCTACTATATTCTTTAGAATCTAGGAGGCCACGTGCGTATGCAAGACGGCACACTGCCGAGGAAAAACCTAAGAAGACCCTTAGCTTTCATTTTTGGCTGACCTTGAGGTTCTGTGCAAGCAGGAAGTAAAGGGTAAATAGAGTTTTAAACTGTTGGAGCATTGAATGTATCCCAACATGGGCACAAAGCTTCTTGGGAAAGCCTGGGAGACTTATTTGTTCAAAGCATTATGGGAAATTTATGTTCAATTGTTAGATAATAAATAAGCTAATGAGGAAGAAACTAGTGGTTATTCACAAAAAAGACACACACTTTACAGAATTAGTTCAGCAAGTAACTAAACAAACAGCAACAGCAAAAGCAACAGTAACAACACAGGGGAGAGGGGAAATCTGAATTCCAGAGTTGCCACAATATAATGTTTTAAAAGTCCAGTTTTAACAAATTTCTAATAAAAATTATGAGTCATACTAAGAAACAAGAAAACCCATGCACAGGGGGAAAAAGCAATTAAAAGAAACTGTCCCTGAGGAAGCCCACAAGTTGAATTTAGACAAATTCAGCTATTAACTTAAAATCAGCTATTATAAATATTTTTGAAGAATTAAAAGATATATATCTACAACTATATGGTCAATTAATCTATGACAAAGGAGATAAGAATATACTTTGGGGTAAAGACAGTCTATTCAATAAATGGTGTTGGGAAAACTGAACGGATACATGCAAAAGTACAAAACTAGACTGTCTTCTTATACCATATACAAGAATAAATTCAAAATGGATTAAAGACTTAAATGTAAGACCTGAAGCCATAATACTCCTAGAAGACAACATAGGCAGTAAACTCTCTGACATTCCTCTTAGTAATATTTTTCTGACATATTGCCTCAAGCAAGGGAAACAAAAGAAAAAACAAATGGGATTACATCAAAATAAAGTTTTTGCACAGCAAAAAAGGCCATCGGTAAAATGGTGACAACTTACTGAATGGAAGAAGATATTCGCCAATGACATATGCAGTAAGGGGTTAATATCCAAAATTTATAAAGAATTCACACAACACCAAACAAAAAAACAAAAACAAAAACAAAACCCTCCTAACAATCCAGTTAAATAATGGGCAGAGGACCTGAATAGACATTTCACCAAAGAGGATATACAGATGGCCATATGAAAAGATGCTCAGTGTTACTAATCACCAGAAAAATGCAAATTAAAGCCACAAAGAGATATCACCTCACACCTGTCAAGATGGCTATCAACAATAAATCAACAAACAACAAGTGTTGGTGAGGATGTGGAGAAAGGGGAACCCTCATGCACTGTTGGTGGGATTGCAAATTGGTGCAGCCAGTATGGAAAACAGTATGGAGGTTCTTCAAAAATTATAAATAGAATTACCTTATGACCCAGCAATTCCACTTCTGAGTATTTATCTGAGGAAATCAAAAATACTAATTCGAAAAGATACAGGCACCTCTATGTTGACTGCAGCATTATTTACAATAGCCATGATATGAAGAAACCTAAGTGTCCATCAATAGACAATTGGATAAAGAAGAGGTGGTACATATATATGCAATGGAATATTACTCAGCCATAAAAAAGAATGAAATCTTACAATTTGCAACAACATGGATGGACCTGAGAGGTTTTGTGGTAAGTGAAATAAATCAGACAGAGAAAGACAAATACTATGTTATCTCACTTATATGTGGAACCTAAAGGACAAAATAAATGAACATATAAAACAGAAACAGACCCAGAGATGCAGGGAACAAGCTGATGGTTGCCAGATGGGAGGGGGCTTGGGGTCTGGGTGAAAAAAATTGAAGGGATTAAAAAGTACAAATTGGTAGTTACAAAATACTCATGGGGATGTAAAGCATAAGGAATATAGTTAATAATATGGTCATAACTATGTATAGTGCCAGATGGGTACTAGACTAGTCAGGGGGATCACTTTGTAAATTATGTAAATGTCTAACCACTATGCTATGCACCTGAAACTAATATAAAATAATGTCAACTCTAATTGAAAAAGAAATTTAAGGGGTGAAAAGTTGAAGGGGAATAAGAGGTTCAAATTTCCAGGTGTACAACATATAAGTCATGGGGATGTGATGTACAGCATAAGAAATATAGTCAATAATATTGTGATAGCGTGGTACCGTGTCAGGTGGTTGCTGGACTTATCATGGTGATCACTTCTTTAGGTACATAAATATGGAATAACTATGGTATACACCTGAAGCTAATATAATATCATGTGTTAGCTATATTTTAATAAAAATCTGTTTTAAAAATAGAAAAGAAATAGAAAAAAAAATCCCAACTGGCTTTTTTGCAGAAATTGGCAAGCTGGTAATAAAATTCATATTAAATTGCAAAAGACCCAGAATAGCCAAAACAATCTTGAAAAAGCCAACAAAATAGGAGGGTTCATGCTTACTGATTTCAAAACTTACTACAAAACTTTAGTAATCAAGACAGTGTAATACTGGCAGAAAGCTAGACATAATAGATCAATAGAATAGAATTCGAAGTTCAGAAATATCTTTATAATCAATTGATTTTTGACAAGTGTGCCAAGAAACTTAAATGGAAAAAGAATAGTCTTTTCAACAAATGTGCTGAGACAACTGACTAGCAACATGCAAAAAAATAAAAGTTGGATTCCTATCTCACCCTATATACAAAAATTAACTCAAAATGTATTAGAACCCTAAGCATAAGATATAAATACATAAAACTCTTAGAAAAAAATAGAAGTAAATCTTCATGATCTTGGATTGGATAATAGTTTCTTAGATGTAATAACAAATATACAAGTAGCAAAAGAAAATATAGATAGATTTGGACTTCATCAAAATTAAAAAGGGCTTCAAAGAACACAATCAAGATAACAAAAAGACAACTCATGGAATGGAGAAAGTATTTACAAATCACTTAGTTATAAAAAACTTGAATCCAGCATATATATATATATATATGATATAATGTCTATTTATATATATATATGTATGTGTGTGTGTGTGTATATATATATATATATATATATATACACACACAATCCTTGAAACTCAAAAATAAGAAGACAAGCAATACAACTTTTAAAATAGTCAAAGGACTTAGGCATTTCTCCAAAAAAGATATACAAATGGTCAACAAGCACAAAAAAAGATACTCACCATAAGTCATTAGGAGATGCAAATCAAAACCACAATGAGATACCACTTCATACTCATTAAAGTGACTAAAATAAAAAAAGATAATAAGTTTAAACAACAATGTGGGAAAACTTAAACCCACAAATATTGCTGGTGGTAAGGTAAAATGAAGCAGCTACTTTAGAAAAGTTCGGTATTTCTTCAGAAGTTAAATATAGAGTTATCATATAACCCAGCAATTCCAAGAGAATTGGAAATACAAGTCCTAAGTAAAAAGCTGTACATGAATGCTCTTAGCAGCATTACTCATGATAGCCAAAAAATGGAAATGATCCACATGTCTATCAACTAAGTAATGGATAAAGAAATACCATATATCTATATAATAGAAATTATTTGGTAATAAAATAGAATGAAGTGCTAACACATGCTACAACATGGATGAACCTTGAAAACATTAAGCTAAGTAAACGAAGCCAGATGTAAAATTTCACATATTGTATGATTCCCAGTATATGAAATAGCCACAATAGACAAATCCATAGAAATGGAACGTAGATTAGGGGTTACTAGCAGGAGGGATATGGAGAGTGACTACTAATGGTTTTGGGGTTTCCTTTTGTATAAGGAAAATATTCCAAAACATGATAATGGTGATGGTTGTACAACTCTGTGGATATATGAAAAACAATTTAACTGTACACTTTAAAGGGATGAATTGTATGGTATGTAAATTTACCACAATTATCTGTTACCAAAAAACATTATATTGAGAGTGATACCCTTATGGCCATGGACACTGTTTGGAAAGGATCTACTTGGGTTGTTGAGCATAGGGTGGCAATCAGAACTGACAGCCTAAGACAACAGCCCAAACAAACAAGAATATTTTACATGGAAGAATGTATTATCCATGGGCATCTGTATCAGCCAGAGTTCTCCAGAGAAACAGAACCAATAACAGATACATATATATATATATATATATATATATATATATATATATATATATATATATATAAATGCATATATAAAAGGAAATTTATTATGAGTAATTAGTTCACACAATTATGGAGTCTGAGAAGTCCCACAGTCTGCTGCCTGCAAGCTGGAGACCCAGGAAAGCCCTTGGTGTAATTCAGTCTGAGTGTGAAAACTAGAGAACAAGGGGAGTGGATGGTGTAAATTCCAGTACAAGGACAGAAGAACAATGGCCCCACTCAAGCAGGCAGCAGGAGGAGAATGAACCTCCCTCCTTTTCTCTACTTTTTGTTTTATTCAGGTCCTCAATGAATTGAATGATGGACATACATCTACATTGGGAAGGGTGAGCTACTTTACCGAGTCCACTGATTCAAATGCTAAATTCATTTGGAAACGCCCAGAAATGACATTTAATCTGGGCACCTTATGGCCCAGTCAAGTTGAAATACAAAATTAACCATCACAGGATCATTTTGATAGCAAACTATATTTTTACTTGAGTGGTGCTGCACAACATGTCTTGACGTCCTAGGAGCCAGTTGGACATTCTGTAGATTTTCATCAGTGCTGTCAAACATTTTATTGAGGGTACACTGGTTTTTCTGCAACCAAATTAAAATCTATTCACAACCAAGTTTAATGAATAAGGTGAGAGATTAAAATGATCAAGTTGAATAATGTTATGTTAAACATGAAGTTTAATGGCTATTTTTCTATATGGTTTATAATCTGACTTTTAGGGCTATAGTAGATCAATCCCAGTGCACAAACTCCAGTATATTAGGAATGTAACTTTCATTCAAGTATAGCATAGATGGTGCTACCAGACTGCCTGGAGTCAAGCCCTACCTCTGCCTCTCACCAGCCAGGATAAAAATATTTGTTAATATTTCTTAAATATTATCCTACTACAAGGAAAATCCAAAACAGAAATGCCAAAAATGTTTTGAGCATTGGTAGCGTCACTGAGATAAGTGAATAGCATATTATGGTGACTCCTTTGATAGTACTCATTATCATACATAACTTCTCGTACGTCTGTAAAAATAATCTCTTTACTTTGTGGTCACATTTTTCGATAGAATCACAGATTTTTAGACATAGAATGTATCTCAAATCTTATTATAAAAGTGAGATATCTAACATTGAGTCATCCCTTGACGATCTCAAAGTCACATAAGTAGTTCCGACGGTTAATTGGAATGGATAAAGGTCAAATATGCGGGTAACTGGGTCTTGTTCCTTCTTCATATAATGCTTCTTCAGCAAAAGACTGCACTTGATCTCAATCCCTAGCTTTCCACTTAATATGATTTCTCCAACGTACTTTTTAGCTTTTGGTTTGGGGACTTTCCATTTTCTTTTGCACAATGTTATAAAATCAAATGTTTAAAACTGGCTCACTATATCTCTATTCTATTAAACTGTGGATGGTATACTTAGCTTGTTTCATTTGAGTGTTTTTGTTTGGCAATACACTTTTCCTAAAAGTATTTATAACAGTGATATAAAACTTTTCTCATGACAGTACAGGGTATCTCCAGTTAGCTCAAAATACCATTAAAATTGCAAAACCAAATTAATTTTAATTGAAAAATAGGCCAACTGTAATGTTTCTTCTGATGATGATGCCAGACACTGTTCTAATTAGGGTTGCCAGAATTAGTAAATAAAAATAGAGCATGTCCAGGTAAATTTGAATTTCAAATAAACAACAAATGAACCAACTATGGCACAGGACATACTTATTCTAAAACAAATTATTCATTGTTTATCTGAAATTCAAATTGTACTGGGTATCCTTTATTTTATCTGGCAATCCTAATTAAGGTGCTTAAGATACATCACTGAATAGAAGATTCCATGCTCTCATAGAGCTTATATTTTAGAGGGGAGTGTTGGATAAGATAATAAGTGTAATCAATAAGTAAACTATACAGTATGTTAGAAGATAAATGTTTTAGAATAAAAGAGGAGAGCAGGATCCCTCCATCTGGGTGTGAGAATGTATGGAGGGCAGATTCCATTTTAAATGGGGTTGTTGGTGAGATAAGCCTCATTGAGAGGCAAGATTTTGAACAAAGACTTGAAGCATCCCTCCAGAATTCACAGCAAGAGTGTTCCAGGCTGAGGGACAAGGTCTAAAGTATTTGAGGAACAGCAAGAGATGGGTTGACTGGAGTGAAGTGAGTGGTAGGAGAGAAACAGGGAAGCCAGGTCATACGGCCTGGAAAGCCATTGTAAGGACTTGGAAGCCACTGCAGGATTTTGAGCATAGGTATAATGTGATTTGACTTAGTATCTTTTCAAAGGATCACTCTAGACTACAGGATGATAAGTATAAAGCAAGGAGACTCTTAGGAGGTGATTTAAGTTATCAAGTGAGAGCTAAAGGGACTCAAGCTGTGGTGATGGCAGTACAAGTGGTGGGATTCTGAACATACACTGAAGGTTGAACCAACGGGATTTCCTAAATACTGAATATATGATGTGACAGAAAGAAAGGATTTAAATTCCTTGATAGCAAGGAATTTATCCTAAGCAAGTGCTTGGTGAGTAATATCATTGTAGTGGCTCCTCTCTAAGAAACTGTGGCACATTTGTGAGATACAAATAAGTTTAAAGTTCATTTGGTGCTATTGATTGAGCAGCACCACTTGTTTCCCGACAAAATGTTTTTTGCAGATATAGCCAAATGTAGAAAACAGGCAGATAGAAAGCCTGTCCCATCTGCCGTACCCATGGGAGTTTCCTTGTTGATGTATCTTTCACCTTTGTCACAGGTGGGAGTTGAGGGCACAAAGCTGTGCCTGTCATTAGAATTTTACTAGAGTGTACCAAACAAAATTAACATGCTACTTGTGTCAAACACCAGGTAATGATTAGCCATGTCATGAAAAGCCCTTATCTTCAGGCTGGGGATTTTTGTAAGGAGCTGTGTATCGTAAGCTCTAAGGACTGATTGTGATTACCTTGAAGTGTCATTTAAATAATATATTAACATACATCTATGGACACAAATTAGAGCATGACCTACTGCTTCTTTGGAGAAACTAAAGACCACTGAAGACTATCATGTACTATGAATAGATTTTTATGGAGACATTTTATTTTATTCCACCTGTCAGGATAAAGAGCAGGGCAGTCAGCTTTCCAGCTTACCAAATGTTACCAAGCCCTGAATGCTTCAGCCTCAACGTAATTATATCCTTTTATTTATTGATAAACACCATATGCCTGTCATGTCAGAGATCAGAGAATGTCAAGGAGACATTCATTAGACTCTACTACAAAGCCTCACTCATTATGCTCCACTTCATTCATTCTTGCTAAGCCTTCACTTCTAAGGCCCTCTGTCTCTAGGGGATTCACAACAGGGTATTCAACTCAAACAGCATGTCTCTGATAGGGGAACCATTGGTGGTATCACTAATATCCAACCCTCTTCTTTCAATTATTTGCCCCGATGGGGGAGAAAGCCATGACTCAAATAATATTTAAAAAGAGAAAGAGAGAGGAGATAAAAATTATTTATAATTAGTTCAGAAATACATTGTGACCTTGAAACACTCTACTCTTTCTAATTATAGTTTACACAGACTAAATTTAAAGTTGATTTGCATCCTTTAAGACTATGTGAGTTAGAGATAAGGGAAACTTATTTGGTGTGACAGATGGCAGGGTGATACTGTTTTGGGATTAAAAAGAAAATATATTGTAGCATTTCCAGTTAAAAAAAAAAAAAAAAAAGGCCTTGCTTTTGGTAAAACACACGGGAATCCGTAAAAGGATAATGGTGATGATGATCATAAGAAAAATAAGGAGAGCTAATAATTTATTGAACTTTTAATATGTGCCACATATTGCTCTGGGTCCTCCACTCATTTGAGCCTCTTTATCCTCATACGAGGATAAAAGTAGCTATTATTATTACTCACATTTTATGAAGGAGGAAACTGTTATTTAAAGAGGATAAGTAACTTGATCATGGTCACATAGCCCGTAAGTGGCAGAGCTGGGATTTGAATTCAGATGGTCTGATTTCACACTTTTAACTTCTATATGATATTAAACTATATGAAAACATCAATAATGAAACATAATACATTGCTTAACTTAGAGAAAGGGAATTGCCTAGGTGCCAGAAAAGAGAAGAAACTCAAAATTGGAGTCATAAGAAGAAACTGAAGAAGTAAAGCCCCAGAGAATATAAGACCCAAATTAAGACCCTAAGAACTAGGCAGGATTTTAATGCCTATATGGGATCCGGATACACTTTGACCTGTGCAGGGAGGGAGCTTGGAATGAATTTCCTCATTAAAGCTGGGAATGGGAGGTGAGCCTGGTGTGTAAAAAGGACCAGAAAAACTTTGCCCAACAACACAGAAAGCTAATAGGAAGGTTGTCTTCTTAGAGCAATAGTGAACAAAGATATTCATAAATGAGTGAGCAAATCTAGATTAGGGGGAAAAACACAAAATTCCAAACCTATGTCACACGCAGGCATGAAGTCCACATTTTTATAACCCACAATATAAAGGAACATGAAGTTTAGAAATAAATATAAAAATTAGTATACAGTCAGTGAAAACTCAGGTTTTGACAGGAGGAAATGCAAATGGCTCTATAGGGCAGTCCCACCCCCAGTGATAATGGATACCCTTGGGAGTGGGAGGGAAACTGAATGTGAACTACCAGTAAAAAATTACAGACTACACAAAGAAGAACCATGTGAGGATGAGTCAATAGATAAAACAGGTAGTACTTCAGGTATGGGACACAAGAAATAATTGGAAAATGCTATAAGTATGTTTAAAATTATTAAAGAGATAGAAGAAAAAACAGAATGCATTGAAAGATGGGACACTGTGAGTTAAAAAGTGCATTTGTGAAAGAACCAAATAGAACTTCAGGCAATGAAAAAGTTAAAATAAAAACTCAGTAGATAAGTAAACAGGAGGTTTGATACAGTTGAATGGAGAAGTAATGTGCCAATGTACAGACCAGAGAAATTCATCTCAAGAGAACAAGATATTGGGGGGTGGGAGGCGGGATTACTCCCAAAGGTAAAGAGATGAAAAATGAGAAGGTTAGGAAACATGGAAGATTGATTCAGAAGGCCCAATATATGTCTAATAGGAGTTCCAGATAGAAAAAAACATTGTTTGAAGAGAGGCAATATTTGAAAAGATAATAATTGGATATTTCTCAAATCAAAGAAAGACATGCAGATGCGTACTAAGTTATGAACAGAATAAATACAAATAAATCCACACCTAAACACACTGGAATAAAACTGCAACACACCAAAGAAAAATAGAAAATCTTAAAAACAGATAGAAAAGATATGTAATAAAATGAGACTCTTTCTGTTCCATTTTTTGCAGAGGCCACTTAAAGCAGATAACAAAATAATAAGGAGCAAGTACCGCCTTATTACAAAGAGAGATACTAAACCTCATATACAGGACGTGGGAAGGCAGTGTTAAAAGCCATGACACAGCCCAAATCCACTTCAAGAGTATAAATGTTTGAGTTGAAGAAACCAGACGAGCATTTCTCAAGGAAAATTAGTGAATGGTGGTGGCATTGTCCATTGCCTCACATTTGAGTGTGGGATGGAGGGGAGAGCAGAAGTACACTCATCTGCAGTCTACTAAAGGGACTTTGAGAGGAAGGAGAGTTTGATAATGTCCCCTAGAATTTGCCAAAATACAAGGGGCTAGTTTTTTCACTCCATTTCAAGAAAACTTGGTGTAGATGAAAGGCTTTGGCTATAACCACTCATGGGACCAGATGAGGCAAAATGGAAAAGGTAGTTGAAACACTTCTCCATTTGGCTTGGGAAATACATATTGTTTCCTAAGAGCTAAATGGACACTGTGGACTCTTGAAATGGACCTGCCTGGAAGGGAACCTATGCAAGCTGGAACTCTGCCAACTGAGGGGAACCCTGCAACAAAAGACTGTGTGATAAGCTGCTAGGGGCAGCAGAAAAGGGCAGGTTGCAAAAGGTTAACTAGTATGTTGCCATTGTCAGAACTGCAATGTGGTGTCGCATTTAAATTTTTTACAGGGCTCAAAAACCCAAACTGCCCAGTAAAAGAATTACCGGTGAAATCCACAAATCCTAGAAATCATGCAAACCAGATCATGACACAATCAACAAAGTGAAACATTTTTTGCTAGACCTTCCTTCTTTCCCAGCAAACTAGCACTGAGTCCCCCACTCCACCCCAATGATATAGAAATCAGGAAGCAGGGGCAAGAATTAAAGAAGCATAAGGAGGGAAAATAGATACATCACCCCTTCCCTTTCCTTCTGCAAGCTTCTAGTGTGAAGCAGGTCCTAGTTGGAGGGCTTTTAATAAATTTCCAGTGGTTTACTAGCACACAAGGAGGGACATTTTATTTAGTGAAATGAGACTTTTTATTGTATTAATTAAAAGTAATTAGGAAATATTACTGAGAATGATGAAAAAAGTCATGGTATTTTCCCAAGATGTCATCTGAAGGGCATGGGAAAAACTACCTCCACAGAATGGGTTTGAATGACCACGAGGAGATTCATGGAGTAATTTTTGGCTTGTACTCTATCACTCTGTTCTTTCAATGTACTTGTTATAGAGAGACTCTTTATAAAGATGTGATGATAATTAAACTAGTAGCAGACTCTTCATGAGTGAAAATAAAACTTAGAAGTCTGGGGGAAATAATATACGGCTGGTGCAAAAGTTTGCAGTTTAAAAGGTTAAAAATAAGGAAAAACCCGCAATTACTTTTGCACCAACCTAATAGACTTCCATTCCCAATTAAACCATCATCCAAGACGAAGGTTGAAATGGAGGTATATTCAGGTACACACAGAGAAAGACTGTAAGCTTACAGACAGAGCTTAAATAACTACTGAAAGACATATTTCAGTAAGAATAAAATTGAACGCAAAAGGAAAAAGTGAGATGCAAAAAGCAATAGTTAGCAAAGAAATTTGGTAATTCTAAGTAAGCATTGATTCACTGGGATTTGGTTGTAAGCAACATACTAGATACCAATGTAGAAAATGGAAAGGACAATAAGAATTAAATATTTGAAGATCTTGGTGTGTTTCAAGAGGAGTAAAAAATTATTAAATTTAATTAAGCTTAATTAATTAGTCATTTTTAATTGTTTTTATTTCCTTTTTCATTAAATTTTGATCCTAAGTTGTATCCTCCTTCTATTTACATTGGGTTTACTCCCCTAATCTTTTTCTTATTTTTTATGTTGAGCACTTAGGCTATTGAATTTAAATCTTTTTTCTTTTCTAATAAATGCATCTAACATGATGAACTTTTCTCTAAGTTCCATCTTAGAAATCATGATATACAGTGTTCTCACTGTCATTTAGTTCAAAACATCTAATTTATGTTTGATTTCTTCTTGGGAAATGAATTATTTAAACATGTCTTATTTTCTCTTTTGTTAGAAACATATAGTGAGGTGGGAAGAGGTTGGCTATCTTTTTATTCTTGAATTCTGTTTTTATTGCATTGTGACCAGAGAACCTGTCAGAGAATCTGTTTACATTAATTGTTTAGTGTTTATTGAAACTTCCTTTGTAGCCTAGAATGTTGAATTTTTTTTTTTTTTGGGGGGGATCAATTTTGATGTGTGTTTGCCCTGTATTGTCTTTTTGCTGAATTCTGTGTGTGTGTGTGTGTGTGTGTGTGTGTGTGTGTGTGTGTGTACACTTCTAATAGGTATAAATGCATTTACCTAGGAGTCATAGGGTACCCATATATTCAGCTTTCGTAAATACTGCCGAGCAGTTTTCCAGAGTGGTGCACAAATTTGCACTCCCCACCAGCCGTGAATGAGAGTTCCAGTAGCTCCACCTCCTTACTAACGTTGGTATAATTAGCCTCCAACAATATTACCTATACTGGTGACTGGATAGTGATAGTTCTTTATGGCTTTAAACTGTGTTATCCTGATTACTAATGAAGATCAGCTTTTTAAAAATTATTTATTGGCCACTGTATATGCTCTTTTGCAAATCTTTTGTTCATTTTTGCCCATTCTCTTATTGGGTTAATTTTTGCTTATTGAATATGTATTAATTACATATTGCTGCATCACAAATTTCCCCAAAATTTACTAGTTTAAGACAACAACATTTACTATTTCATAGCTTACATGTGAGGGCCAAGAATCTGGGTGTCATTTAGTTGGATGACTCTGGCTTATGATTTTTTATGTCAGGGGTATCAAAACTGCGGCCCGCGGCGCCAACTGTGGCCAGCAATCCATTGTTAATTGGCCCGCAGCAAATTCCAAAAATATATTTAGTTTACTTAAATAAACCAGGTGAGGCAATACGTATTTCACCTCAAGTGAGTGGCCTGGCTGTTTGTGTATTTTACCACATATGGCCCTTGGTGAAAAACATTGAAAAAAGTTTAGACACCCCTGTTTTATGTGGTTGTAGTTAAGCTTAGGTTAAGGTTACTGTCATCTCAAAACTTGACTCAAGTTGGAAATTCTGCTTGGAAGCTCATCTCAAAGCTTGACTCAAGCTGGAAATTCTGCTTGGAAGCTCATCGTGTGATGTGGGCAGTCATCAGTACCTCATGGGCTGGTGGACTGCGGGCCATAGCTCCCCACCACATCACCTGGGTCTCTCTATAGCACTGCTTACAATACACTAACAGCTGGCTTCACTTAGAGTGAGTGAGCAAACAGAGGAGAAAGGGAGGGAACCTAAGATGGAAGCCAGTCTTTTTATAACCTAATTGCAGAAATGACATCATTACTTCAGTATTCTATTTGAGAGAAGCAAGCGATAAGACCAGCCTACAGTCCAGGATGGAGGATTACAGGAGGCCATAAATATCAGGAGTTAGGTATAAGTGGGAGCCATCTTAAAGACTGCCTCCTATGGCGTTCTTTATGTGATCTTCTAAAACAGGGGGGGACAAATTTTTACTGTAAAAGGCCAGATAGTAAATATTTTAGGCTCTGTGGGCTAGACAGTCTCTGTTGTGACTACTCAATACATTATCATGTGAAAGCCACAATATATAATGTGTAAATGAATGAGACTGGCTGTGTTCCAATAAAACTACTTGCCGCACAGGTTTCAGCCGATTTGACCTGAGGGTGAGTTTGCTGACCTTTGGCCTACATCCTTCAATCAAACATTTTGCTAATTTTTCTTTCTGTACACACGTTTGCTTTTTTTCTCTTTCAGATAGATAGATAGGCAGATAGGTATGTCTGTGCATATATTTTGCTGAATCATCTGAATGAAGTTGTGTAATTTGCATACTTCATGACAGTTCACCTCTCATTTCTTTAGAACAGTTTCCTAGCTGTTTGTTTTTGTCTTTCGTAAAAACAATTTGTTAAGCAGAATATCATTCAATATGGATTCCTCTGATGGATTCCTGATGCTTATATTCAGAACCAACATTCTTGGTGGAATAATTTTTATGTGATAATGTGCGTCTCTCAGGCATCACAACAGGAGACACATGATGTCATTTTGACTTATTGGTGATGTTAATTCTGATCACTTGGTTAAGATAGTGTTTGCTCGATTTCTCCATTGCAAACTTTTTGTTTTATAATTAATACATGAATCTATGCATCAACACTGTATGAATATACTCTCCTCCAACAATCTTTTACCCAACGATTTTAGCATCTGTTAATATTTCTTGCTTGAATTGATTATTACTGTGGTAACTTAAAGCCTTTTATTTTCTTTCCTATTGCACGGACTAGGAAATAAAATACAATGTTAAATAAGTATTGATGGAAGGAATCTGTATCTCTAGCCTGATCTCACAGGGAAAATATTCGTTAGTTTACCTTTAAGTATGATATTTGCTGTCGTTTTTGTTTTATTTTATAGTCATTCTTTATTACCTAGAGAGGGTTTTTTGTTTGTTTGTTTGTTTGTTTGTTTGTTTTTAAAGAATCATGCATGGGCATTGAATTTTACTAATATTTTTCTGCATCAATTATATAACTTTCTCCATTTTTATTAATATTGTGAATTATATTGGTAGATTAAATTTTGAAATTAATTTCCAAATATTGAAACAGTTTTATTATTTCCTAGCTTAATTCCACTGGGGTCAGAAAACATATCCTGAATGATTAAAATCTCTGAATTTTGATGAGACCTGATTTATGGACAAGCATAAAGCTAATTTTGATAGATGTTCCTTATACATGTAAATATACACATGAATATGTGTTCAGATGTTGCTGGCTGTAGTGTTCTATATATCTCAAATGATTCAAGTATGTTAATCATGCTCAGACTTTCTATGTCCTTACTGATATTTTTTCTGCTTGATCTTTCAGTTACTGAGAGAGGGGGTTATTCTCTTATTATGATTGTGTATTTGTCTATTTTTTCCCTTATTTCTGTCAAATTTTTCTTTATATACTCGGAAATCATGCTGTTAACACATAAAAATTTACAATTATTATATTTTTGTCTCTATTTACCTCTATTAATATTTCTTACCTTAAAGTCTACTTTGCTAGATATTGATATACTGGCTTTCTTTTGCTTAGTGTTTTTATGGTGTTGCTTTTTACATCATTTACACCTAAGATCTCTCTGTTCTTGTATTTAGAGTGTGTCTCTTATAAGTAGCATATAGTTGGATTTCATTTATTTTAATCCAGTTTGAAAATATTTTTAATTGAATAGTCTACTGAGGTTTACATTTAACATTTTATTATTTGTTATCTATTGTCCTATATCTGTTCTATGGTCCCCACTCTCTCTTTTCTTTTATTCTTTTGGACTCATTGAATATTACTTTCATCTTTCTATTTCCCACCACGATCACCACCTTTTACATACTACTAACATAAAATAGTATTCTTACCTCTCTATAGACAATGAAAGGACTTACAACACTTTAACTCCATTTACACCTTCTGCCTTTTGTGTCATTGTTGTCATGCATTTTAATTCTGTGTATAGTTATCTCCTATAACATATTATTATTAGTTTGTACAGTCAATGTTTACCCATATTTTCTCACTTCTGTTGCTCTTTATCTCTATTTGCATTTATGTGTATCCATATAGGATCATTCTCCTTCTACCTGAAGAATTTCCTTCAGTATTTCTCTTCTTTTATTGAAGTACAATTGACATTATAATAGTTCAGGTGCACAACATGGTTATTCGATATCTGTATGTATTGAAAAATGATTACCACAGTAAGCCTAGTTAACATCTGTCATCATACATAGTTACAAAATTTTTCTCTTTTTTGTGGTGGAAACTTTTAAGATCTACTCTCTTAATAATATTAAATATGCTCTCTAGTATTATTACCTATAGTCACCGCGCTGTACATTACATCCCCATGGCTTGTTTATTTTATAACTGGACGTTCATACCTTTGACCCCCTTTACCCATTTTTCCCAACCTCCACCAAGTGTTCTCTATGTCTATGAGATCATATGGCATTTGTCTTTCTCTGTCTGACTTATTTCAAAGCATAATGCCTTCAATGTCCATCCATGTTGTTACAAATGACAAGATTTCAATCTTTTTATGGCTGGATAATATTATATATATCACATTTTCTTTATCCATTCACCCATTGATGGACAGTTAAGTTGATTCCATATCTTGGCTATTGTAAATAATACCATAATGAACATGAGAGTGCATGTATCTATTCAAGTTAGTGTTTTTATTTTCTTTGGATAAATAGCCAGGAATGGAATTGCTGAATCTCATTATTCTATTATGGATTTATTGGTGACAAATTCTCTTTCATTTGGATAATCTATCTATTTTATCTTTGCTTTTGGAAAAAAAAATTTTTGACAGATATAAAACTTTAGATTGGCAGTTATTTTATTTTCTTACTTGAAAAATATAATTCCACTGTCTTCTGGTTTCCAGTATTTCTGAAGTATCTTAATATTCTTTCTGAGATAGTTTTTCTTTTTTTTCCCCACTAAGAACAAATAGAGAATATCAGCAAATTTGTTTGAAAATATAAGGTAGATACCAAGACACTGAAGAATTATAGGGCCAAAATCTGGAAGAAAAGAAAACTCAGAGAGTTGAGGTCAGTATTTATGACTGCTTTCTGTAGAATGTATCTGTTGATTTCAGAAGGGGCAGCTGAGAATCTGAAAAGAACTCTCTACTGACTTATAAACTTAGAAGGACAAAAAATAGAGACCATGGCCTGCCAAGGATGGGGAATAGCCTGGTTACCCTCCCTAGACTTTGTGTTGGGACCCTGAAGGACTATATCTTAGAAGAACTGGTAAACCAGAAATAGACCAGTTTAGAACTATCTCAATATTTGATTGCTAATACCTTATCCTAACCTGTTAGAAGCAAATATAAGTGTCTCTGGTGGAGGATAACAACATCCAAAACTTAAAATCATCCTTCTGCTCTTTCAAATGTAATGTTCCACACTCAATAAAAATTAACCAGTCACATAAGGAGACAATATAACATGGCAAAAATGCAAGAGAAGTAATAAAAAATGGAAATAAATCTACAGATACTGGAGAAGATTTTGTTGTTCAGGAAATTTTTACAAAGCAGATGAGAATTTTGACAGAGAATGGAAAACATAAAAATAGAACCAAATGATAATTTCAGAAGTAAAAAACACATTAACTGATATTAAGAACTTAATGGATGAATTTATTAGCAGATTAGACTCAGATAAAAAGAGAATTCACAAGTGGAAGATAAATAAAAAAAATCCATAATTGAATCCCAAAGCAACATCAGTTTAAAAAAAAAGCAAAACATAACAAGAGTATACATATAAGGCATACAGTGAACATGTCAACATATGCATATTGTAGTTCTGGAAGAAGATGGGCAGAAGCAATACATGAGTGGATAATGGCTGATAATGAAAACAAAACAAAACCCTGAGAGACATTAAGTCACATATTTAAAAAAACACTTAAAAACTTCTGGAATGATAAATGTAAAGAAAACCATATCTAAGCATATCACAGTAAAACATCTAAAAACCAAGAAGAAAGAAAAATTTTGCAAGCAGCCAGAGGGAAACAATAGGAGTAACAGTTGAATTTTCAACAAAAGAGTAGAAGCCAGGAGCCAGTAGGTTGATAAAGTTCTCAAAAAAAGTAACCAACTGTTGGTTTTGTCTGGACTCACTCAGACATCTGGAGCTGACTGACGTTGGCTCCACTCCATCTTTCTCTCATCCTCTTCTTGGGTTTAGCAGGCTGATCTGAGAATGTTCTCATGGTAATGGCAGAGATACAGAGAACAAGCAGATACATGAAAGCACCTTTCAAGCTTTTGCTCATGTCACATCTGTTAAGATCCCACTGGCCAAAGCAAGTCACACGACTAAATTCCTAACCAAAGAACAGGGAAGTATAGGAAGGGCTGTGAAGTCATGTGGGGAAGCGCACAGCTGTAAGAAGGAACGAAGAATTGAAGCCATCAATGCAATGCACCACAAGATAACTAGAGCTATACAGACAAATTTTTGTAGCCTGTTTCTCCGGACAGAAATGAATCGGAAATACCTACCTAAATAATTCTAGCTGTTGTTCTGACCAAATCTAAAGGGATTTGGTAAGGGGTATGAAAAGTGTTCAAACACTCTTTCACTTTATACTTTCAGAAAGCAGATGTTTCATACCACAAGTGCTTTAACTAAACTCTAAGAGCAACCCCTTTGTAGGACAGGAGGTAATAAAGTGAAGGGGGGAAATTATGTTTATTCTTTTAAAATTGAAGCAATAGTAAATAGGGATGAAGGAAAACAATATGGTTTTGGGTAACATCTTTGTTACCCAAACTAACAACAAGCACTATGTAGAATTAAGTGAGAAGACTAAACATATATACACAATTATTCCTTCCCAGGTTTGGTATTGCTACATTGGACCTATAGTCCGAAAATATGGCAGGGAAGGCGTAAAAATGATTCAAACGTCAACGTGTTAAGACCTTGAGACTGTTTCCTCCTTTATCCAAGATGAAGGAAACAAAGTTGACTCCAGCATATATGGGCTTGAGTTACTTGTACTTGCTAATGTAAGGATAGAGCAGAGGAAAATGGCCAGGGCCAGAAGAAATTAGCCAAAACAGTTCTTGGAGGGATTTCCTAGGCATGAGAGGCAGTGTGAGGTAAAGCAGTGCTTCTTAAAATAGCCCAAGGTGTGCCCTGAACAGTGGCAACACATAGCCTCTGACAGTCTAAGCTGGCTGCCCTAAGCATAAACTTCCTCTGGGAATTGTGTTCTCTTTAAAATTTTATGTGAATTTTGTTTTCTACTGCACAATAAATACATTTGTAATATTCAATATTTAGGAAGAAGTAGCATAGATGTGCTATGATTTGAGTATTTCCTGTCTCATGAAGTTATATTCCCTATGTGCCAGGAAATACTCAAAGTCATAGTATATCTATGCCACTCCTATTTAAGAACCTCACATTATAGAATGCTGGCATAAGGGTCAGGAGGAAGGGCTTTTATCCTTGTCTTTGCTCTCAGTTCAAGCTAGTGTTGGAGAAGTTATTTGAACTGCCTAGACCTCAGTTTCCATGCATGTAGGAGGAGATTGGACTAAATCTTCTCTAAGTTCTGAGCCTCCATAAATTTCTTTCAAGTCCTTGGCTAAGTTCAGCCTTGGTATTTGCCTATGAGCAGACATTCTCTTTGAGCTCCTCTACCATCACTCAAGCATGTCCGAAACTCGTTTTAATCATCCATTCTAGAGGATGAGAGCCAATTTTCCCTTACAAGCTGATCATACAGATTGGTAGAGTCCACTTTACATACAACCAGGCACGGTTTCTCATTCATTATAAGACAATACAAAGGCAGCAAACACTGATAAGATAGGAAAGTATGGATTGTAAACTGTTAAACTAGAGAAAATGCCAATAGAATTTTTTTCTTTAATATACCAAATTAACATACTTTTTTATGGGGAGGTTGATGGACTTTGGCCTAGTAACAGATGCAGGGTTTTTTGTTTTTTCCGATTCCATCAGCTTTGAAACTGAGAACGGAAACTGAGACACTCACATTAATAAAACAACAAGGTGGCGTTTGGACACTTAAACTAAACAAAAGAAATTGGACCTGTGAGTGGATTACTTATTTATGGCATCTCCTGTCGAGCTACTTACCCTCTCTGAGGCCTGGGATGCTCTCTTTATTGGTCCTTAAGGCAAGTGGGGAGGGTTCTATGATGGTTTTTGGTTTAGGTCAATGGTGAGCTGATTACAGGGGGTCATTTGGTCCAAAACTTCCTTACAAGGAAGTATGCTCTGTCTCCCTCTTTTCTTGACGGCATTTTGAAATCCAGTTCATGACGAGTAGGAGATATGCTCGAGAACTTCATGAGGTGGTGTGTCCAGTAGGCAGTGACAAAAATCAAAGTGAAACCAAGGCCAAAGGTCTTAGTCAACCCTGAAAAGTAGAAACTCCTGAAAAGCTGGTAGCAGCCTGATTTCTTGTATCTGTTAAAGCTGACCTGGGAAATGGGTAAGTAAGCACAGATATTGGGTGGGACTTCTCTGCCAATGAACTTGAAGTGCAGAATGATGTAAATGGTCCCATCCATCTCTGGTTTCTGCTATTGTTCCCCCAAACCTATAGCAGTTCTCATATCACCTTGTTTAATGTCATTTATATAATGATCATCTTGAGTCTGATGCAATCTCACAGAACAGGAATATTTTGCAATCTTAAATGAATTCTTCCTAGGGTTTTCAACGCATATATACACATGTAGTCTGAAACATAAGTGTTGTTATTGTCTCCAAGTATACTTAAACACAAACTCATTGTTGTTGTGTATGAGCACATCCCGAGCAGTTATATGGATACACACAACTTTTGTCTTGGTAGATAATCAATTCTGCTGTAGAGCATTTTCTCCTTGCAACTAGGAAGAAAGGGTTTGGTTTTAAGAGGGATAGAAGAGAAAGCCACAGAGGGAAGTCTAGTTTCCCCAGCAGCACTTTACCAAGAAGTCATGCTTTCCTATTCTGATCTACAAACTTATGATAAGTAACCTTCTCATGGCACTGACAACAGAGAATATGGGGGCCCAACATTAAGGAGAGATCAAAGGGTATTAGAGATGTGACTGTCAGACTCAAGGCCCAAATGGGTCAGGGTGGCTATTGTCTTCGTAGGCAGGATGGCAGGCAAAACCAGAAAGCTCTGAACCTTAAGATCATTGCCTGTAGCCAAGGCCCAGAATAAAATTCTTGGTAAGGGGGAGGTCCCTTCACCTCACTCTAGCAGCCCCCTGATGTGGCTGCCATACCAAACTCCTTCATGTGCAGTAAACCTCTCCTTATCCTGATCCCTGACAGTTATCAAAGTTGACCAGCCCCATTCCTGGCTGTCCTTTCCTCCTCATCTATTGTAGGCTTCAAAATTGACTATTTTGAGTAAGTTCTCATCACCACCCATAGTTGTCCCTTCCCTCTGATGCTACCCACATCAGCCAATCCAGTCAATCACTTATTTAGGAGAGCACAACCACTCATTTCTTCCTTTCCTGTCTCTGGGGTGAAAAGCACTAAAGCACTACTGGGGGAAAAAAACAAAAACAAAAACAAAAGCAAAGCTTAAATCAAAAACTAAATCAGGGCTGGTTTCACAACATTGTATCATTTCTAGCTTCTACTTGTTTTCTCATCCCTGCCCAGCAAAGTTACCCATTTCCCAAGACAGTAATTTCAGAACATAATTCCTTATCTCAAATCCTGAATCTACCCTGAGCCTGTCATTCTTAGCAGAAGACTTAGACTTTTACTTCACCAAGAATAAAAAAAAAGTCATGAATTCCTTCAAGTTTTCGCCTTCCAGCTCTCTCTGCAGCCATTTTTTTCTTTTTCGCCTCACACAGTTGTTTCCGTCCCCTCCAATACTCATCTGTACATGAACTCTCAATTCTAAAATGTCTCCCTTTTTCCATACTTGTTTTATCAATTATTTTTCTCTTTTGCATTTTCAACATCTTTATTTAATTTTTTCCTCATTCCACTAACACACTCAAATCCCCACCTTTATTTTTAAAAATAAAATCTTCTCTGCATCTCTTCTTTCTTTTGTGGTCACTAGCAGCTTTTCTCCTCTTTATGAGCTCACTTAGCAGAGTTTATATTTTCTGCCTTTGCATCCTCATCTCCCATTTGCTCAACTCACTGTGGCCTGGCACTAACCTCATCGTGGTAATGGAAAGGCATTGTCAATGGTCATCCCTGGATGAATGTCTTATCTCCCCTCTCAGTGATGTGGGAGGAAAATATCAATGTCCTTGGTCGACAGATTGTACCATGTTTCCCCAAAAATAAGACCTAGCCAGACCATCGGCTCTAATGGGTCTTTTGGAGCAAAAATTAATATAAAACCCTGTATTTATATTATATTATATTATATTATATTATATTATATTATATTATACTATATTATATTATACCTGGTCTTATATTATAGTAAAATAAGACCGGGTCTTATATTAATTTTTGCTCCAAAAGACGCATTAGAGCTGATTGTCCGGCTAGGTCTTATTTTTGGGAAACATGGTAATGGACCCTGTTGTTCCACGCAGGTTCCGCCTCAGGACCAAGGCGCTTGTTCCCCAGCTGCAGGGAGGATTACAGCTGAGTTCTTCTCCAGTGACTGCTCTCAGCAGAAAGGAGCCGCCTCACTCCCAGTTCTTCTCCTTTCCAAAGGCGGCCAGCATTCACAGACTTGTTAGTCTAGAGTCGGTACAGGGTCCCCTTGCCTAAGTGAGGGATATCTTTGAAGAACCATCTGAGCTTCAAACCTTTCCATGAGATTTACGGAAGCCTTTGTTACCACTTCATTGCAAGTTTAATTCATCCAGTGAGAGAAATTTCAGTCCAATCCAACTTTCCTCCCTACCCCGAAAGCTATTGTTTCTGGGTGTGCTCACCAATAAACTTCCTTCAAGCAAATGTCTACCTCCAAGTCTGATTCCTGGGGAACTTAACGTAAAACACAGTGGAAGATAGTTATTTCCCCAGAAAAACTGGTACTAAACTCAGGAATTCTTCACTCTTAATTCCAGTCTCTACCTACCAGGCTCCTTTGCTGGCACATTCCGAAACAGAAAGCTTGAATCAGACTGAATACAAACATATAACTTTTCCCAGCAACAAATGAAGTTCAGTCCCAATTTCTAGGTTGTTTGTTCAAGTTCTTTATTTTCTCAAATGATTTCTATTGGGGACAATATTGTATCCAAACATCTTCTTTGGAACTAAAGTCAAATTTGTAGAAATTAAATTCTTTTTTCTTTTTTTAATTTATTGGGGTGACAATTGTTAGTAAAATTACATAGATTTCAGGTGTACAATTCTGTATTACATCATCTATAAATCCCATTGTGTGTTCACCACCCAGAGTCAGTTCTCCTTCCATCACCATATATTTGATCCCCCTTACCTTCATCTCCCACCCCCAACCCCCACCCCCCTTACCCTCTGGTAACCACTAAACTATTGTCTGTGTCTACAAGTTTTTGTTTCTCATTTGTATGTCTTGTTCTTTTGTTGTTTTTTGGTTTCTATACCACATATCAGTGAAATCATATGATTCTCTGCTTTTTCTGTCTGACTTATTTCGCTTAGCATTATACTCTCAAGATCCATCCATGTTGTCACAAATGTTCCTATATCATCTTTTCTTACCGCCGAATAGTATTCCATTGTGTATATATACCACAACTTCTTTATCCATTCATCTATCGAAGGACATTTTGGTTGTTTCCATGTCTTGGCCACTGTAAACAAAGCTGCAATGAACATTGGAGCACATGTATCTTTCTGTATAACTGTTTTCAGATTTTTTGGGTAGATACCCAGGAGAGGAATTGCTGGGTCATACGGTAATTCTATTCGTAATTCTTTGAGGAACCTCCACACTGCCTTCCATAACGGCTGCACCAGTCCAGTCTGCATTCCCACCAACAGTGTATGAGGGTTCCTTTTTCTCCACAGCCTCTCCAACACTTGTTACTATTTGTCTTGTTGATGATAGCCATTCTGACTGGGGTGAGGTAACATCTCATTGTGGTTTTGATTTGCATTTCTCTGATGATTAGTGATGTTGAGCATTTTTTTATGTCTATTTGCCATTTGTATGTCCTCTTCGGAGACATGTCTCTTCAGGTCCTCTGTCATTTTTCAATTGGGTTGTTTGTTTTTTTGTTGCTGAGTTTCATGAGTTCCTTGTATATTTTGGATATTAGCCCCTTATCAGAGGCACTGTTTGCAAAAACCTTCTCCCATTCAGTTGGTTGCCTCTTTATTTTGTCGATGGTATCTTTTGCTGTGCAGAAGCTTTTAAGTTTCATATAGTCCCATTCGTTTATTTTAGCTTTTACTTCCATTGTCTTTGGAGTCAAATTCATAAAATGCTCTTTGAACCCAAGGTCCATAAGTTTAGTACCTATGTTTTCTTCTATGCAGTTTATTATGTCAGGACTTATGCTTAAGTCTTTGATCCATTTTGAATTAATTTTGGTACATGGTGACAGATAGCAGTCCAGTTTCATTCTTTTGCATGTGGCTATCCAATTCTCCCAGCACCATTTATTGAAGAGGCTGTCTTTTCTCCATTGTATGTTTTTTGCTTCTTTGTCAAAAATCGTCTGTCGATATTTATGTGTTTATTTCTGGGTTCTCAATTCTATTTCATTGGTCTATGTGTCTGTTTTCCTGCCAATACCATGCTGTTTTGATTATTGTAGCCCTGTAGTACAAGTTAAAGTCAGGAAGTGTGATTCCTCCAGTATTGTTCTTTTTTCTTAAGATTGCTTTGGCTATTCGGGGTCTTTTGTGGTTCCAAACAAATCTGATGCTTTTTTTTCTATTTCTTTAAAAAATGCCATTGGGATTTTGATGGGGATTGCATTAAATCTGTATATTGCTTTGGCCATTTTAACTCTGTTGATTCTTCCAATCCATGAGCATGGAATGTGTCTCTGTTTTTTGTGTCTTCTTCAATTTCTTTTAAAAATGTCTTATAGTTTTCAGCATATAGGTCTTGGACATCCTTGGTTAAGTTTATTCCTAGATATTTTATTCTTTTTGCTGCAATTGCAAAAGGAATTGTTTTTTGTATTTCTTTTTCTGAGATTTCACTGTTAGTATATAGGAATGCAATGGACTTTTGTACATTGATTTTGTAGGCAGCAACTTTACTGTATTCGTTGATTGTTTCTAATTGCTTTTTGGTGGAGTCTTTAGGGTTTTGTGTATATAGCATCATGTCATCTGCAAAGAGTGACAATTTAACTTCTTCATTCCCAATTTGGATGCCTATTATTTCTTTCTCTTGCCTGATTGCTCTGGCAAGGACTTCCAACACTATGTTGAAAAGCAGAAGGTGATAGGGGACAGCCGTGTCATGTTCCTGAACATAGAGAAAAGGGCTTCAGTTTTTCACCATTAATTATGAGATTAGCTGAGGGCTTGTCATATATGGCCTTTATTATGTTAAGGTATTTTCCTTCCATACATATTTTATTAAGTGTTTTAATCATAAATGGATGTTGTATCTTGTCAAATACTTTTTCTGCACCAATTGACATAATCATATGGTTTTTGTCCTTTATTTTGTTTATGTGATGGATTACATTGATGGATTTGCGGATTTTGAACCATCCTTGTGCCCCGGGGATGAACCCCACTTGGTTGTGATGAATAATCTTTTAATGCATTATTGTATTCGATTTGCTAGAATTTTGTTTAGGATTTTTGCATTGGTATTCATCAGAGATATTGGTCTGTAGTTTTCTTTTTTTGTATTGTCCTTACCAGGTTTTGGTATCAGGGTAATGTTGGCCTCATAAAATGAGTTAGGGAGTACTGTCTCTTCTTCAATTTTTTGGAAGAGTTTGAGCAGGATTGGTATTAGATCCTCTTGGAAGGTTTGGAAGAATTCACTAGTAAAGCCATCTGGTCTAGGACTTTTGCTTTTGGGAAGGTTTTGGATGACTGATTCAATTTCGTTACTGGTGATCGGTCTGTTTAGATTTTCCAGTTCTTCGTGGTTCAGCCTTGGAAGGCTATATGTTTCTAAGAACTTGTCCATTTCTTCTAGGTTATTGAATTTGGTGGCATATAGTCCTTCATAGTATTCTTGGATGATCCTTTGTATTTCTGTGGTCTCCATGGTAACTTCCCCTTTTTCGTTTCTGATTTTGTTAATCAGTGTCTGCTCTCTTTTTATCTTAGTGAGTCTAGCCAAGGGTTTGTCAATTTTGTTAAGCTTTTCAAAGAACCAGCTCTTTGTCACATTAATTTTTTCTAGTGTCTTTTTGTTCTCGGTTTCATTTAGTTCTGCTCTGATTTTTGTTATTTCCTTTATTCTGCTGAACTTGGGTTTCACTTGTTCTTCTTTTTCTAGTTCTTTAAGGTGTAACATGAGGTTATTTTTTGGGATTTTTCTTGTTTCTTGAGATAGGCCTGTAATGATATAAATTTCCCTCTTAAAACTGCATCCCAAAAATTTTGGTAGGATGTATTTTCATTGTCATCTGTTTCTATGTGTGTTTTGATCTCTCCTCTAATTTTTTCTTTGACCCAGTATTTCTTTAAAAGTATGTTGTTTAATCTCCATGTATTTCCGTTTTCTCCTGTTTTCTTTTTGCAGTTGATATCCAATTTCAAAGCCTTGTGATCAGAGAATATGCTTGGTATGATTTCAATCTTCTTAAATTTGCTGAGGCTTATTTTATGTCCCCATATATGGTCTATCCTTGAGAATGTTCCATGTACACTAGAAAAGAATGTATAGTCTGATGTTTTAGGATGAATTGCTCTATATATGTCAATTATGTCCATTTCATCTAATGTGTCATTTAGGATTGCTATTTCGTTATTTATTTTCTTTCCTTTGTAGGTTATCATCTTCTTTTCCCTGGCTGCCTTGAGGATTCTTTCTTTGTCTTTGATTTTAGACAGCTTCAATACAATGTGCCTTGGAGAAGACCTGTTGGGATTGAGGTAATTAGATGTTCTATTTGCTTCTTGGATTCGACGATCCAGTTCTGTCCACAAGTTTGGGAATTTTTCATCGACAATTTGTTTGAATATATTCTCTGTTCCCTTGTCTCTTTCTTCTCCTTCTCGTATGCCCATTATTCTTATATTCCTCTTTCTGATGGAGTCAGAAAGTTCTTGTAGAGTTCTTTCATTTCTTTTAAATCTCAAGTCTCTTTCTTCTTCCATATGTGTCATTTCCAGGTTTCTATCTTTGATGTCACTGATTCTTTCCTCCATCTGGTCAACTCTACCATGTAAGCTGGTTATTTCATTCTTAATTTCTTCTATTGAGTTCTTAATCTCCAGAAATTCTATTTGGTTCTTTTTTAAAATTTCAATCTCTTTCATAAAATGCTCATGTTACTCTTTGATTGTGTTTCTGAGTTCATTAAACTGCGTTTCTCTGTTTTCTTGCATCTCGTTGAGTTTTTTCAGAACTGCAATCTTGAATTCTCTGTCATTTAAGTCACATATTTCCATATCTTTAAGTTCCTTTTCTGGAGACTTTCCACTTTCTTTCTGAGCTAACCTGTTGCCTTGGTTATTCATGGCGATTACTGATTTATTATTTCTCTTCTTAGACATCTACAGGAGTGGCTTCTGCAACAGGTTGATAGGAAGAGGTCTTTCTTTTGTGTTCCAGTACTTGTTGGTGGAATGTTTTATTTTCTCTCTGACTGCAGCCTTTTTTTCTCTCCCACATGGTAGTGCTATGTTTTCTCTGCACTATTCCTGCTTCTCACACAA
Organism: Rhinolophus sinicus; assembly: GCF_036562045.2. NCBI lineage: Eukaryota > Metazoa > Chordata > Mammalia > Chiroptera > Rhinolophidae > Rhinolophus > Rhinolophus sinicus. The sequence continues at coordinate 62,376,794 of NC_133756.1, forward strand.
TAGGGGGATTACCTGGGAGACGGGCTTCTCCTCTGTTAATAGTTCGGCTAGGTCACAGGGTGCAGTGTCCGTGTGGGTATGCAGAGAGCTTTTGAAGTTCCAAAGCTCTTCCTGCACCAGATTCAGAGCCCGTATGTTTCATCAGTTCTGTTTATTCCTGCAGTGATCCGCCCAGAAAGGTGGGGCCAGGGAAGGGGTGAGTTGTGAGAGGTGACCCAGAGCAATGGCTGCGACCACCACCACAGCTGGTCCTGCTTCCACAGCTCCCTCCCCTTTGCCAGAACTAGTTGAGCTGCGAATCTGTGTCTGCAGTCCACAGTTCTCAGAACAGCAAATATTCTGTTCTTTTGATCTGACACTGCTACTGTTCCGCTTCTAGCAGCGGGCAGGTGGGGGTGGGGCGAGCTCTGGGAGGGTAGGGAGGGAGCGGCTAGTCTCAGTCCCTAAGGCTTCTGTTCTCTGCTCGGCAGTGAGGGCTTAAACCACCGTTTTCAGCCTTCTTCCCTCAGTCTTTTCTCCAAGGTCTCTGCCGTGAGCGTTGTGTTCAGCTGTGTTATATGCTGCCCCCTCAGCCCTGTGGGCCATGAGCGGAGCCCCAGCAGTCTGAGTTCTTCTCTCTCCCATAGCTGCGGCAGTTCCAGGATGCAGCGAGCTCGGAGCACTGAGCTATGTCTGCATCCTGTGCCCCCGTGGCTCCGTCTCCACACTTCTCCCTTTCCTCCTCCCCCGTTCGCGTGATTCGCCCACCTTTAGGTGAATTCAGTAGTGGGCCTCTTCATCTTGCCTGTCTGCTGAGCAGGGAGTCCTTTGTGGAGTTATTGTTGTTCAATTAGTTGTAAATTCCAGGGGAGCTTTACAGAGGCTCACCTCACGCCGCCATTTTGATAGGAATTAACTTTTTAATGTAGAACATCATAAGAGTATTTCAACAGAATGCTCTATAGTTTCGATCCATAGACCACCTTAAGTAGCATATGTTCAGAAGATAGAACTTCCCTAGTCTCTTATCTGGGGTCTTTTTGCTATGTTGAGTTCTGTATCCTAATTACATCCATGTGCTTTTCTTTGGGCTTTCACAAACAACTAAGGCTTAGTAGGTATTCATTCAAACTACTCTTTTTAAATGTTTCCATTTTGTCTTTCTCCTGACAAAAGCCTTTAACTCCCTGCTCTTTCTCTGCCTGCCCTTGATGGTCCTTAGGACATGCATCCCATAAACCTATTGACAAGGACTCCGCTACATCTGACTAGGTGCTCCAGGATCCCATCAGTCCTCTACACTTCTTCACAGCCCTTGCTTGTGTTCTCTTTCACAGTCCCGTTGCCCTAAAACAGAAACAAGTGAAAGAATTTTCACAAAGGTAATGAAGTTTGGCTTCAGAGCCCCCCACATGCATTGGCCTTTTCTAAGCCCTTAAGAGGGACCCTAGCAATGTATTCACATGGTCATTGCAAAATTAGCAAAAATAAGATATTCTAACTGCAATTGACAAGACAACTCTCTGTTTCCCTTAGTGTTGGGTTGCAATGGATGGCCATGGGCATGTTGGGGATCCAGCTGAGAGAAAGTTAAGTTGGAAATCCTTCAGTTTACATTTAGCAGAATATATTTATGTGGTAAGAAGTCACTTCCATCTATTGTTAAGGTAATTTCTGGCCATTCTGGTATGGGAATGGTCCTTAGAATCTGCCTATTCACTCCTCTGCTAGCTTCCTGGGCAGAGCTAGGGGAGTCAATTAAGGTATGCATGTCTCCTTGTATACCTGGCACCAGAAATACATGAGTGGTAGAAAAGAAACAAGGTTTGAGATGCATGGAGCCAGAAGGCATTTTGTAGAAAATTCTTCTAATCACCAAATTTAGAAAAATATAAGTGTAAGTATTTGGTTTTTACAGATGCCTACTCAAAACAGAAGCTCTCTCTGGAGTATACTCTATGATGTAGCAATACAATTATACATGCATTATACATTTTCTTCCTATTTTATGGCACTCACATGCAATAGAATTTATCAGCATTCCTGTGTTTGTAAGACACAGGCCTGTAGCAGTAGTATGAACAGAAAGTATACCAGTATGTGAAATCATATATTTTATACATCCAAATTGTCAATAATAAAAAAGCGAATTTCAATAAACGTTGCTAGAAGAATGACTGAGTTAATCGTTGTATTTGCTCTGTAGAAAATGTTAAAAAATCCATGTCAGATGAAGAGGTAATTAATGAGTATAGAGTCAGAAGGTATAGGAAGAAATATTAAAGATATATGACAAGCAAATCAATAATGAAACAATATGTTATCTTTTTAGATTATTTTGTCTGCTTTTTAAGTTTTAAAATTATGATGCTTCTTTATACATGATTTTACATTCATAAGTTTTATTATATTCTTAAAATGGAGCCTAAAAATTATAAAATCTTCAACCCCCATGAAACCCTGGTCTTCTCTGGGCAAAAACAAAACATAATTTATTATCTCAACACAAAAATAATAAGTCCTGCTAATCAGTGCTTGCTATAGGTCTGACATTATTCTGGACACTTTATATAATTATCTTATTTAATCCTGAAGATAATCCTATGGACTGATATGGTTCTCATTTCAGTGAGTTACAGGACAATGAAGTGATGTGCTCAAGGCCACAGAGTTCAAAGCAATTCTGTCTCATTCTGCAGCCTGTGCTCTACCCAGCATGCTTTGCTTCTATAATCCTGTGTTGCACAGTTTGGCATTTAACCATAGTTTTCTTTTTGTTGCCTGCCTGCTAATTATGTTTGTGCTCCTTGAGTCCAGCTATGAGTTCCTTGAAGGTAAAGACGAAAACTCCAATTTTTTTCCATATCACCTTCAACACATGGCAGACAGCTGAACTTGAGGTGGAATCCCTTTAATTCTTGACAATCAAAATTGATTAGAAGTCACGTCTGTCTGCAAAATGCCTCAACAGAAGTCCTGGAACCACCTCAGGAATAAATTTTTTTTAAAAATTTTTTCTGCCTCAATACAATGTGGCACTCAATCATATGGCACTGGTGGGGAAACTCACTAATTTTCAATTAAAAATGTAAAAGGAGTAAATATGCTACAGGTAGCATATTTGAAGCTACAGGTAGGCTTTGGGTTTCTGTTCTGAGTTACCACTGCTGCTGGCGGGTACATGTGTGAAATGCTAGTTACCATGGCAACCAGCACAGCAAGAGTTTTTCCTCCATTTGGTTTATGAATCCAAATCAATAAATGTTTATAAATAACTCTCCTATTGGCCAAAAGAAATAAAAGCTTAAGCCAGAGCAATCCTTCTGTCCTGTGAGTCATAGATATATTGGCCATATTCTGAGGACAGAAAAAGGCTATCCATGGAATAAACAATTGGCCACATCATTTTCTTTGCAAGAGCACTTAGGAAAAAATCCGCTGAGTGAAAATCTATTTCACATGCTTACTGACAAGAACACAAAGTGTGCACATCCAAGGCATAAAGACAGCGCTGCAGAAATCACAGATGCTGGGGTCTGAAAGAAACATTGATGTAATTGGATCTAAATGATTACACCGCAGTTCAAATGGAGTAGGTAGAGACATTACCCTGCATTTTGGGATTACATGTTCTCTATAATATGCAAGCAGAATTCATGCCAAGGTGGAATTTCGCATGAAGAATCCCAACAAAATCGATTACGGCCACCAACTATTGTAAGGTTTCTTTCTATAGCACTCCAAACAGATGGTTAAACAGCCTCTCCCAGGATATTTTTAGTGAAAGGGAAAGTCATTTTACTTAATCTCCATCTAGTAGATGTTAAATTTACTTCCTGAGCCAAAATCTCCTCCCACTCCCATCCCTTAACTCCTGTCCATTGGTCTTAGTTTGTTCCCTGGCACAGGAAAACACTAATGAATCCTGTTCCCTTTCCATGACAGCCCTCCTTCAAAACTTTGAAGGCAGCCATTGAGGCTTTGTTTAGTCTTTTCTTATTATTGGTGTTGTTTAAACCTCTCCCTCTCCTGGTTTCTTTCCTCAGAATGCTCTTAACTTGTCAGTGTTCTTCTCACAATGTGAACTCTCAGAATGATCATTACAAATCTGCAGATGTGGGTTAGGATTTCAATGAAATTACTTCCTATACATTTCTCTATGGATAATGCCACTAAGTTTATGTTTGTGTGTGTGTGCGTGTGTGAATGTGTGTGCATGCGTGTGTGTGTGTATTATATATTTACAGCCACACTACACTATTGGCACAGATTAAGCTTCTGATCTGCTAAAACACACAGGGCACCCCATCCCAGAATAGAAACAAATTATATAAATATTTTTTCCAGGAAGAACCAACTAGGGCAGGGATTCCCTGACAAGCCACTAGTCTGAGAAGCAAAAGGGAACAGCCCTACTGATGGTTTTGGCATATATTTTAGCCAGCGGACATCAAGTGGAGAAGGAGTAATTGTCCACAAAATACGGTTTGAGGGTCTTAGAGAAGAGTCTCCCGCCCCTAAATGTCTCATTTATCCAAGTGCTAAATTGGCTGGAATTTCACCCTTTAGAAATGCTAAACACCTCCTGGCTATTTTTATCCCAAAGGACATAGAAAATCACTAATAATGTAGCGTGCATTAGATTACACATTTCATTCTTTCAAGAAAGAGGAGAACCAGGAGCAGTAGAAAAGCATGAACTTCCTGGATTTGGAGGGAGGAAAGAGGCATTAAAACATGGGGTAAATAGTTTAGAAAGAAGTATTAGAATGCTCTGAAGTCTTTGCAGTCTTTCTTGGGGCCCGCCCTGCTCCATAGTTAATGCTATCTGTGGCCAGGAGAGGGGTGACATAATCGAATGTATATCAACGAAAGAAACAAGATGGTGGAAGACAGACTAAAGTCCCAGCATCATAAGTGGACCTGAGGCAAAAGGGAATGGTGAGTACATCGGAAGCTGGAAGGTCCCACTAAAAGGGCAACAGTTGCTCAGCTCCAGATAAATATTGCAGAGGAGGAACACAGCACCTGTGCTGGCAGATCCTTCAAGTTTTTGGAAATATAGAAGTTTATGTAAAATCTTCTAGTTTGGGAATGCTGACCAGTACTCTGAGAGTCAAACAAAATATCTCTTGTGGAATCTGAAAAAGATGCATACAGAAACAAAGAGTAGAGAGGTGGTTATCAGGGGTTGGGGGGTGGGGGAATTGGGGAACTATTGGCCAAAAGGTATAAACGTCCAGTTATAAGATTAACAAGTTTGAAGATCTAATGTACAGCATAGTGATTATAGCTGATAATACTGTATTATATACTTGAATGTTGCTAAGAAAGTAGATCTTAAATGTTCTCACCACAAAAAAGTAATGGTGACTACATAATGGGTTGGAGTGTTGGGTAACACTATGGTGGTGATCATTTTGCAATTTATAAATGTATCAAATCAACACATTGTACACCTTAGACTTACACAATGTAGTATCAATTATATTTCAATAAAGTTGGAAGGAAATTAAAAACAAAACAAAAACCAAAAAACAAAATCTTTCTGCTACAAGAAATGGCTGAGGCTCCCAGTTTGTGGCCACTAACACTAGGTTCTATATTAAAAGGATTTATAACTACATTTATTTCAATGAGGCAAGTGGCAGAGTGTGGGGACAGAGCCCCAGAGAGCAGTTTCCAGGCTCTCGCCCTCACGTGGAAAAGTGCTCACTCGGGTAGTAAATGGCCATAAACTGTGATTGGATGGCCATCAGCTGTGGCTAGTTGGCTGTCAGCTGTAACCAGTGAGCCATTGACCACTAATATAACTGCCGTAGCTATGCTAGCAGGAAATGGGGGCTAGCAAGATGGTGGCTGAGCTAGCAAGCGGCAGAGTGTGGATTGCAGATTGCAGAGAAGTGGATTGCTAGCAAGTGAGCTTGTTTGGCAGAGACAAGTGGATGGCGGATTGCAGATTCTGTGACTCCTGCCTCCTGTGTCTCTAACCCAGCCACCAGTGAGACTATAGTGGTATGACTCCCCCATCTATGGCTCGATGGGTGTTCCTTTTTGGCCTAGCCACATCCTGAATTCTTATGTGGGGAGCAGGAGCTGAGACCCCGCATGACACCCTGCATGACACAGAGACTCCAGAAATGGTAGCTTACATAATGTACAAGTTTCTGCCCTACTACTTCTTAAACCTGAGAGGGGCTTTAAGGACTCTACTTGGAAATCTACTCGTAAGTGTGTCTCCTGGAGTTGGAGGAAAAATAGCGAATGATGCCTAAAGATTCGTATTTCAACAACCCAAGGGCAGGAGGCTGTGACCATCTGCCTGAAGTGACAAAACAGAGAGAAAGAGAGTTACATTGGAAGCAAATAGCGCTTTACCATTCCGTGTGTGCATGTTACGCAAGCATGTTTGAAAAAGTTATGAGACTGTCTATCTGAGATTGAACTTCTGAGATAGAACATGATCACAGCAGGTTTGAACGCGTAATGGTGAGGAGAAAAAACACCCAGTTATGTCTTCAAACCCTTCAATAAAGCAATTACACACATGTATGTGGTTTTCTGTTCTGAAACTTCTTTATAAAATTAAAGTATCTTGGAGATTTTCCTACAGCAACGTCAGCCTCATTCTTTCTCTCCTACGCGTATTCACTTGTATAGATATTAATAATATATTTAAATAGTCCCTTATTGAACGATATTCATATTGATTCTAGTTTTTAGCTACTACTAATAATCTTGCAGTCAATTTCCTTGTTTGCACCTAACTTTGCATATATGTAGTAGGATAATTACTAAAATGGGATTTCTGACAAACATTATGTGCACTTTTTATATTGAAAGTTGTTACCAAATTGCCCTCCAGACAGGTAATACAAACTTACATGCCCACAACACAAAAGTGTTGTCAATGGGCTAACAATACTGACACACCAAGGAGCTTGTTAGAAATGCAAATTCTCAGGCCCCACCCCAGACCTTCTTGATCAGAATCAGCATGTTAATAATATCTCCAGATAGTTTGTAAGCATGTAAGTTTTGAGAAGTCTTGTAGCCTCTTCATTGATGGCTGAAATCTAATTGTGTCTACTTATAGTTTTATTTTGTATTTCCTTTAGCTGTGTGAAGTTGAGTATCTTTCTATGTGTTTGAATCATTTTTAAGTCTTTCTGTATTAAAGAAACTAACTTTATGCCTGTGATATGAATTGCAGATATTTATCTGTCATTTGTCCTTAATTTCTAATTTTTTCTTTGTTGCACAGAACTTTTATTTTTCTATGTCAGTTAAAATTATTTTTATTTTAGTTAAATTTACTTTATTTAAATTTTAGTTAAATTTATCTTTTTTTATAGTTTCTGCATTCTGAATCATAGAAAGCTCTTTCCCACTCCATAATTATTTACTTTTTTTGTTTTTCTTCATGTATACTTTATGATTTTGTTGCTTACATTTAAATATATTTTCTATCTGAAATTTATTTTAGTCTAAGGAATATGATGTAGATTATTTTAATTTTTTCCACCTGGCTACCTCTTTGTCCTAATAGCATTTATTAAATAATTCACTCTTTTCCAATTCATTTGAAATGTTGTTCTTATCAAATACCAATTTTCCCTATGTGAACTCTCAATCAATTACTGACTGCATCATGCTCCCTTTTGATTAACCAAGATTCTCTACTGAACTGCTGAGTTTGTTCTGCCAGATCTGTGTTCCTGATGGTCAAAACAAACACATTATACTTGCCTTCTTGTATCTCATTCCATCAGAGCTCCTGTAGGTGATAAGTCATCTAACAAAAAAATATAGGATAAAGGTTTACCAGTGTAGGGGTTCAGAACAGACGTCCCCAAAATATGCCACTTTTGACATGTGAATTATTTTGAGCTGAAAGCAACAAAGACCCTGCAGGCTCATGAAAAACTTGTACTCTCCATTAAAGAATTTAAATTAGGAACCTTGCCCATAATAAGAGCTATTTCCAGAGATAACCTTTTTTTTTTTTTTCTTGGACCAATCTCCATGGCAGAGCAAATTACTGGTTACAGAACATCTGCTTTTCTTATCGTCCTGCAGTCACCTTAACCCCTTCTGAAGCCCCAGGCACCTTCCATCATCTTTAGCGCAACATGCCATATGCACCTCATTTTAACTTTCTATCTTCTTGTGTATGTGGGGTCTCTGATGCTCTCATGAATGTAGGGTTCCTGTACGTATATACACAATTAAATTTGGTCATTTTCTCTTACTAATTTGTCTCATGTCTATTTGATTATTAAACCAGCCAAAACAACCTTAAAGTAGAGAAAAGTTACTTCTTCCCACACATCAGGGTCTGGAGGTGTGTTTTTTATTTTTAATGCCTTTAAACAAAGAAGTAACTGAAAAGAATAAGAAATGCTAGAATAGAATAGATTTTTATAATTTGTTATTTTATACCACATAAACAGCAGCTTATTGTGCTTTCTCAATCCTAGTTCTAATTAGGAAATTAGACTTAAAGTTTAATTAGATCTCCTGCCCCCCTTTATGAGTTTTCAGAGCTATTCATTGGGTATCTAGCACACTTTCTATTGCTTTCTTATCAATTTTATTGCGTTCTCACCTCTGTTTCATTCATTTCTTTATTTTCTTGAATCAAAACTTGAAAGTATTTAAAATAAGTTTCTTGACACATTTCTTTTAGCATCCCTCTCTTTTAAGAAATTTGTGTGTCAACTTTGATTACAATTAAAAACAAGAATTGGGACTCAAATAGATCACTTAAAAATAGTAATATCAGTTTTTACTATATATTTTTATGATATTCCTTTTAGTTATGACAGTTATTTTTTCTGATGACATAAAATGAGGACACATTATGACCAAAACAAGGCCGGTTCCTTGTGGGCCTCAAGCTGTTCCTATAAACACACTTGTGCAAATGTTAGCAAATGAGTTTTTATGAAATCCAGCCAGTGTTCTACTAGGAAATGAAATTATGGGAATTACACTGAGGATTCCTTCTTAAGGGTCTCACCCATTTTAATAACATTTTAGTTTGGAAGAAGAAACTTCATTAAACTCAACAATAAGAAGGATATGTTAAATTTCCTCTTCCCTAATCATGGAATTTTTTCTTTTACCCATTTTGGAACAATTTTAAGGGTCCTCCTTTTGTCAGCACACTTGAATTTTGCAAGCCTGCAATTTGCGGACTCTCAATTGCTATTGATACTGTTAGCAATCAGCACAGACTAGCATGCATAGTGTGTGGAAATCAATTTCCCTTTTTAGGGGCTCTGTGTAGTATTATCACTGGGCCTTGGCTAAGGGCCGTGAAAATGCCTAGGCAAGACTTATACTGTGCTGCTTTTGCAGTCATCCCTACTATCTTAGTCTGGAAACTCATAACCTGAGACTAGGTAGGCCTGCATGCAGCTAGCATACTTAGGAAATTGAGCCCCAAAAACAGGAGTGGGGAGAGGGGACTAGGAGAGTAAAACAGAGAAACAAGGAAAGCCAATTAAAGAAAGCATAATTGAGCTGGTACTCTTGTCAGTTGGGGATCTAGCCCACTGTGGACCCTCTGAGAAACTTTCTAGAATGTTCTGTGGGTTTATCCACAAGAAAAGGAACAGAGGAGTATTTACTCCTTGCTCAAGGATTGCTCTGAAGGGTTTGAGTCTCTCCGGTCCCGGCCTGTATAAGTGGCAGAGTGATTGGGTGGTCTCTTCAGACATCCCAGGCAGAAAGCTCCAGGAAGTCAGCAAGAGAAAGGGCACCCTGCTGAGGCAAGTGTGTCAGGCTACATGCAAAGGCAGCTGGCTGCTTCAGCAACAGGCAAAGTAAAAGGAGGTGCTGAGAGGGTGTAATACCAGTGTTAAGGATGCCCCCCACACCTACACACCAGGAAATATATTCCTAAATGAAATTGGGCTTCTGACCACATTTTATCACCTATTCCTGGCATTGAATTTTGAAATGAGTGTGGATGTGATGTTTTAAGATGGCCAATACAGCAAGATGGTCAGTGACAGTGGACCACTCCTTGTGGACTCTATATACGTCTCTCTGTGGCCTGGAGCTGCATTTGCAGAGTCTCACGGGGCAGGCCACCCAACTTGCACCTACCACTTTGCCTACTCAGGAAGTGTCTTGGGTTTCTGTAATACCACAGACTATTTCTACCTACTCACCTCTGCCAGGCCGTGATGCTAGTAATAAAAATCACAGCCCAGGGAAATAAGCTCTGAGGTTTTATGAGGAGCATGGCAACACTGCTCTGGGCACCTACAGAACTTATCCAGGTTTATCGAACTGCTGCAAAAGCAACATGTGAGTCACCGAGCTGCTTTTATAGGCCTAGGTACTAGGCCAGGCTTTGGCAGATGACTGGCACCATTTCACAAAACTTTCTCCAGCAGCTTCAAATCATTTCTGGAATAAATACATCCTTGCATGTATAGGTGCACACATACTGGGGGTGCCAAAACAATGTATACAAGTGGACACTTTGGTCAACATTGCTCAAGAAGTAGTTTGCCATAATCAGAAGTGTCTGGATGCTGATGGTAACCACTTTGAGTACCTCTTGTAATTGCAGAGTCAAATGTGACTATCGGTATATATTGAGTATTAGAGTTTTCATACAGTGTTCCTTTCTTAAAATGTGTCTACATTTTTTTGGCACCCTCTGTATATAAACATGTATATGCCAAGAGCAGTCATTGTGCAAAGACAGAGACAATTGTCTATAAAAATCTTTTTGGTTTTCTTCTAGAGAGCCAAGTCAAAGGGATATGTGATGAGGGAACATAAAGATATGTAGTCTTTCAGAGAGAGATGAATTTTACTCAGAGAAGACTGAGCAAAGGACCCAGCCTGACCCAATATTCAGAGAAACAACAGATGCAGTTGGCAGGCCTGTGTAGACATACACACCTGCTCAGCAACACGGGATGTGGGGATATAATTCTGACTTGGCTGGTGGCTCCCTTTTCATCCCAGGCTCCCTTCCCTCTTTGTTCTGTGTTCGCTTAACAATCTCAGCCACTTTGTCTTCACAACTTGTTTAACAAAACCTAGGAGCATTTGTTATATACAGAGCACTAATCTAAGAACTTCACAAACAGGCACTCATTTAGCTGTCATAAAAACAGTATGAAGTACATAGTATTATCATCCCCATTTCACAGTTGAGGAATCTGAGGCATGAGAGGCTATGTAATTTGCTCAAGATCATGCAACAAGTGAGTGCTAAAGCTGGGACATAGAGGCTGTGCTCTTAACCACAGGCTGCTATCTGCTGTGTCCTGCTTTGTCTACCATTGAAGGTTGATTAACCACTTTACTTCCTTCCTGATCTGCCACAGCATTTATTGGTGTGGTGTTGGATTCTAGTCCATCCTGCATGATTCTCTAATTGCTTTGCACAATTACTTGTTTCCTCAACTACATTATGACAAACCCACAGTAACAGCATGGGCAGAAGCTTTCTGAGTCACTAAAATTGTCAGACAGCATCTGAAGAGTATGACCTTTCAGAGAGTCCCCAAGTAATCATTCAGAGTTTATTGACTCCACTCATAATCTGAGCCAGCATAGATGTCTTATTTCACATAAAGAACAGACAATAAGCAGCAAACGAGAAGGGGGGAGGTTGTAAGAGGCAAACACACCAATGGCAGGGGGTGCAATGAAGAGCCCAAAAGCATAGCTGCAAGAGAGGCAGAAACTGCCATGCCCACAGTGTCCCCCCAAAGAAAACTTAAATGGTGTTCTGTTTAAGAAGGTTGCAAAGTGTTCAAGACATCTCAGATTTTCTTCCTCATAAAATGGTTTACATAAAAATAACTGTTGAAACTTTAAAAGATAAGTTTAGTTATGTAGACATTTTATGGATGCATAGTAGTTCATTTGTTGGCAATGCTGAGCAAACATGAGGTGCCACTGCAGGCCTTCTTGTCCCCTTAGTATCAGTTTACTGCCAACCCCCCTCATGGGCCCTTTCCTCCATAAAAAATAAAAATAATACCTGATGACTCTGTTACCACAAAGATTAATATAATTTAGGCTAGATTCATTATTATATAGTTATTATTGTGACCATTATTATTCATATTCAATAGCATAATGATACTAATATTCAATATTCTTTTTCTTCTGCTTTTAAAAGAAACTAAGATTAAAACATTTTCTTAAGCCCCAGGCTCTGTGCCTACTGTGCCCTGCTGAGTCCAAAGGAGGTGGCCAGTTGATACGATGTCCATATTCCTCCCGAGGGCTTAGCACATACCATAATTTTATTTTTAAAATAAGTATTGAAAGCAAATATGACTGGTAGTAATTTGCTACATATAGAAATTAATCTTAAAAAGCAAAAGACAAATTTCATACATGTTTTCCCTTTTCTTAGCATTCCCTTACTCTTCGTTTCATTTTTAAAATTAAACTTTTTATTTTGATATCATTGTAGATTCATGTGCAGTATTGTAAGAAATAACACAGAGAATCTGTGTCCCCTTCATTCAGTTTCACCCAATATTCTATCCTTTTTTTTTTCAGTTATCAAATTTTAAAAGATTTTTAATGAAGTTCTCAATATAAGGATTTGAAGAGGTGGTCGCTGGCATACACTGCTTGTGCAGCTGTATATTTATTCAACTCTTCAGGAATAAAATTTGATATCAAGAGGTTTAAGAAAGAAGAAAATGCTAATCATCTGTCCTTTTAAATCATACAGTCTTCCTGCTGGTGACACATTACATCGTCATTGGTATCAAAATATAATTTGCAATCTTTTCTAAGCAGCTAGTACAAATCTTTACTTGTATTTAATAGTTTGTCTGGCACTGCTGACATTCGCTCCTAAATGTCTTTAAAGGTTCTGAAATGATTTAGATTGCGCTTAAATATAAATTCAATGCTATATATTGTCACTATTATTTTTCCAATTTTTAAACACGTTAGTATCTGTCTCTAAATGTTTTGAATAAAATACCCACATTTATTGCTTTTGAATGATGCTAACCTCCGATAGACAACACTGTATAGATTGGGCTGCTTTGGCATTGAGCTTAAAGCTTTGTGCCAGATGGTAGCATAGAAAAAACAACCACATGGGTTTCCTGTCCCTTTCTTCCCTTGTGGGGAGAAAATTGGAAATGAAGATAATTCTTAGATGTAAAGCAGTTTTTCTCAACCTCTGCATTCTTAACACATTGGACTGGATAATATTTTGTTGAGTAGGGAGGGCACGCTGTCCTGTGAATTGTAGGATGTTTACTAGCATCCCTGGCCTCTACCCACTTGATGTCAGTAGCACCCTCTTCTCACCCTTTCATTTGTGACAACCAAAAAATGTCTCTAGACTTGGCAAAATGTCCCTTGGGGGGCAACTCGACTCTTGGTTGAGAACCCATGGCTCAGAGGATCCAGAGGTTAGAGTGGAATTGTGGGAACAGGACCATTAAGGCTATCAAAGGTTTGCAGGGATTTTTGCATTCTATTTTCCTGCAAAATCCACTAAGTCCTTATTTCTGCACTGATCTCCCTGCATCCCTGACAAACAGACCATGGAGTGCAAGCTCTGGAACCAGACTGCTTGGGTTCAAATTCCAGCTTTTCCAGTTGCTAACCTATGGCTTCAAACAAGTTATGGCCCCTAAGCCATGGTTCCCTCCCCTGTCAAATGGGGATATAATTGAGGCTGCCTCACATGAGAGACTCCATGCAAAGTACATATCACAATGCCTGGCACATTGTAAATACTCAGTAAATGTTATATACACACACACACACCCCTCATGCACACACCAGAGCACTTGAAGCTTTCTGGCAAAAAAATACAGTGATAGCTACCTATTTTAGGGGATTAAAGGAGATTACCCTATTGTGAGACAGTCAAGACGATGGTAATAAAAAGACTAGGGAAATTAACTGCCATTTGTAGAAAGAGGGGAAGCAGTGTTTAATAACTAAGCATAACAGTACAAATTCTCTAGTCTGAGAAGCCAGGTTAAAGCATTTATATTAGGCTAAGCATTAACTATATTACCCCTAATCCTCCTTACAGCCAGTTGAGGTGGTTATTATCTCTCATTTTATGGTAAGAAAAATAAAGTTCAGAGAGGTTAAGACCATTACTCAAGGTCACAGCCCTAATAAGTTCCTAACACAGGAGTCTAGCCCATATATGATGGAATTCAAACTCTCTGTCCACCGCCATGCTATGCAATAGAAAGAAGATAGTGAAAGACAGGCAGAGAGATAGACTGATGAAATGACCTAGGAAAGATTATAAAGGAAGCATTTGACTGGAGAGAGGCCAAAAGTGACCAAACAAGAGCTGTTCTTTTAGCCAAGAAAGCTGAGATTCCCTGATAGATAGTAACGCTGGACTTTGCTTTTCCTTCCTCTATATTTTTTTACGGAAACTGAGAAGGAGAGAGAAGAGGCAGATGTCAAAAATTCAGCAGGAGTGGGTGTGTGGTAAAGAGTTGTTCTGTGCCATCTACAGTGATGAGAGCTCTCAGGCTGCTCAATGTGGAAACCTAACTGGGGCTGCCCTTAGAAACGCAGTCAGGGAGCGTCCTGACAGCAGAGCGTGGGGAGGTTTAAAGGAGAAGGCCCAGGGAAGAGAGAAGGAATTTTAAATTCAGCCTTGGCTGAGAAGCCAAGCAAGTATCAGGAAGCAAACATGCAGGACAATATATGCATTCAGCTGTTTGATCTTTCTTATATCCTCCATTTTAGCTGACCCACCAGGCAAAGCATCGAGAAGTAATCCCTGTGGGTGCTGAAAATTGGGGACTAGGACAGCTTCAGCTTCTTAGAAACAAGCATACAAGTAAGGATACAAGTCTCTGACTCCAAGTCGTTAGAATGGGAAATCCAGCCCTTAGAAAATAAGCAGCCATCGATAAACTCAGGGTAAATCTTGTCTAACTGGCAAGGAGAACAATGGCTTCCAGGCTGGGGGTGGGGTAAGGCCGTAGCTGAGTGTGTTTGGACCATATTCCTCTTTTCAAAGGCCCCTGGGCCAGCTGGAGGCTTCACAAGGGCCCCCACTCAGTCCGGCCAGCAGGGAGTTGAAGTAATCTAATTTTAATTATGTGACAAAGGCATGAAGAATCATTTAAAAGTCTGTCAGAGGGAAAAATGGCTCCAGTCTGCCAGGACTCCTTAGATGGTAATAAAGAAACCCATGAGCTAAATGCTGGGTTTTGGTGCTTAAAAAAAATAAAACTTACATACTAACCAGATTGCACACTATTGAAAGAGCTAGGCTGTGAGGGGATATCCCTAGCTCTCTCAGATAACAACAAAGGCACCTATGAGGCAGCTGTCTGCATGACA
This sequence comes from Rhinolophus sinicus, assembly GCF_036562045.2. Taxonomy (NCBI): domain Eukaryota; kingdom Metazoa; phylum Chordata; class Mammalia; order Chiroptera; family Rhinolophidae; genus Rhinolophus; species Rhinolophus sinicus. The sequence continues at coordinate 62,392,115 of NC_133756.1, forward strand.
ATAATTCTAAATTGTTATTGGGGTTAAATGGTCTTTTAAAAATAAGGTGAGTGTTCTGTATTTCTTTAATACCAAGCAAGAGAGCATTTCTGTGGATAGGAGCAAAAACGAATGGTTCATAAACCATTTTCAAGTCCATTATCCAATCAGGGCTAAAAATATATTATCTCATTGGGTCTTTAAGGAAGTTCTTAGTGTTAAGTAAAAAAAAGAGAGAGAGAAGGTTGATCTTGAGATCCCAGTTTGTTTTAATTTGCTACTGGTTATAATTTATGCAAAAATGAAAAGAAATGTCCTTTTGTCTAAATGCTAGGTTCTGCAGCATTATTTTGAAGTTCTGAGAGCCTTGAGCCAAGAGGCCAGTTTTTCTCGGAATCAGCTGGCCTTGATCAAAAGATCCTCGAAGACTGGAGGAAGCCGTGTGCTGTAGAAAGTCCTCAATGTCAATTGAATAAGCGGGAAGGCAGTGTTGAAATCTTTAAGCAGATTGATGCTAGTGGTTTGGTCAAAGGTATTGTCACATCTTTCTCAAAGTCAGCATAAAATTCTGCCCCGGCTCCACCCCAGGTAAATAAAGTAAGGTTGACTGAAAATTTAGTCACAAAGGCATTAGTCAGCAGATCAGTGGGGACCTCAGCATCTGGGCAAATAAATACAAAATTATCTTGCCTCACATTGTAAATATAAGTCTCATCCCATCTGTCTTTACAGTTCACACCAAATGGGAAGGTTGCCTTCCTGATTGATTTCTAAAGTAGCAGCCATAGTCTTTCTTCTCTCTACACAGTTTTCCAGTGAGAAGGACAGTAGCATCTCTTCCCCTTTCCCCCCTAGGGAGCATGTTAATCAGGGTAAAGCTAAGTTATGCTTCTGGAACAAATAAAGCTCGAATTCTCAGTGGCTTAACATAACAAATGTATACTTCTTGCTCATGTCACAGCCTGATGCAGGTATCCCTTGCAACTCTCAGCCAAGCAGTGACTTCAGAGTCTGGGTTACTTCTAAGTTTTAGTTATGCCACCTTCGTCATACAACTTCCTGGTCACCATGCAAAGGGGAAGAGAAGAATAGAGGAAACATACTGGCTTTGAAATGCACAGGTTTGCAAGTGAACAACATCACTTCCCCTTGAACTTCATTGTCCAGATCTAGTCAGATGGCCCCCAAAAACTGCAAGGAGGTGGGGAAATGAAGGGGAAACCATCAATATTTGAGGGATATTAACTATCTCTGTCCCCAATGCTCTATTCTACACCACTTTCCACTAACAACCTTGTCTGGTTATTTTGAAGCAAGTGAAAAGCAGTTCTTCATCCTGAGAGATTGGGTTTATACTAGATAACTAGTGGTCTTTGTTACCATGGACCAGGAAGAAATTGTTCCTTGCTTTTCTCATATAGCTGTAAACAAAATATTTCAGATTTGAGATTCTGTCTGCAATAGAGTAATAAGTACACGTGTTTTGTTTTCCTCTCATGATGCTGAAAAACCAACTAGTCGAGTATGTATGTAACTCTTGGCAACTGATTAATAAAAGTGTATATAAATCCTGAGAAGGTACACTGTTGGCCCAAGGACTTTGCATCTAATTTACAAGGAGAGCAGAAATTCCCTCGGGTAGCATCACCATTTCCAAAACTAGGATCATATTTATGCCGTACTAACATATCTGGGACCAGTCTCAGAGTAGTGACGTGTTCAGAAAGCAAGTGGTGTACTATAAAGCAACTCCATCCTCTTATTTGGATTTCTCAGAAAATATCAAAAGAGATTCCTTTCATAATCCACAGCAACACTTAGTTGCATCTTTTTTCTCTCCTATCTAATTCTCTCATACCCCAAAGATGGTGCAGAGTAAAACTCTCAATAAACTCCCGTGCAGTTTTCTGGTATCGCTCCCTATTCCCAGTTCCTCCATCTAGATTCCCTTCCATTTTGGGGGTGGTGTGGGCTGGAGGATAAGAGGGTTGAAATCAAGTGACAATACAAAATTATCTTCAGCACTGGGGAAAGGGGAAAACTATAGCTACTCACAAATTAATAATGTGTGCCTCTTGACACCTTCGCCCGCCTTACAACCACTGAAGCATCTTGCATACACTTGATACTCACCAACTCTCCCCACATTCCTACTTCTTTAATAACTCACCATGCCACTCAAAATCAGAAGCCCAAATGTGTAGTCATGCTCAGCAGCTCCTTTGAAATAGCAAGTGAGAAATGAAAACTTTAAAGTGGGGAAAGACATCATTTTGAAAAGGAAATTAAAATCCGAATTCCTCTCAGCAGAAAAATATCTATTTTCTACTCAATCATGAAGAGAAACTTTAGTTTGTGCTTTGGCACCTTCATTGCCCATTACTTCAACATTATGGAAATAGAGTTTTCCTTTGACATTCTCCTAGTTTCTGCCCCGTATTGGTGCATTTCGCTCTTGTCACATACTCTCACAAAGAATTCCTCCTGCTCTTCTGAGTTGCACATCCTCACAGATGTCCTTGTCCAGCAGATTCTGCTTGTCTCCCGGTCTCTGTAGACCTCTTCCACACATAACTGGTGCCACTGACTCCTTTGCTGCTCAAATGTTGCCAACTCTCAGATCCGAGCCCTCCTGCTCAGTAGTTCTCAACCCTGGCTCCACATTGGGATCATCCAGAGAGCTTTGACAAATCCCCCTGACACGGGGCACCTCAAACTGTTTAAGTCTGTCACTCTGGGGGTTGGGCCCATGCACCAGTATGAAGGAGTGTCAGAATTCCCTGGCAGTGCCTGTGAAAAATTCAGATTCCTTTTCTTTTCTAAGATATCCTGACTCCTGTGTCTGAATTTGGATCCAGTAATTTATTTTACAAGCATCCTAGGGGAATGCTGACACAAACGGTTTCCAAACCACTCTTTGAGAAACACTGCCCTGCTCAGGTTCAAATACCAAGTCACACCATGCTGCTGTGTCCTTGTACCCATTTAAGACATTTTTAATATAGGAATTTTTATACATATATAAAAATAGAGATAATATTATGATGAATATTTTGGTCCTCTATCGCTCATAATAAATCACTCCAAAATCCAGATGCTTAGAACAACAATAATCATGTATTGTGCTCATGAATCTGCAGGTCAGGCAATACTCAGTTGGGACAGCAAGACCCTGGGGCTCCATCTGCCATCAGCTGGGACAAGTCAACTGAGGCTGGAGGACTCACTTCCATGATGGCTCACTCACATGGCTATCAAGTTAGGGATGGCTGTTGGCTGAAAGTCAGCTGGGATTGTTGGCCAGAACTTGTTCCTCTACATGTAGGTCTCTTAATAGGACTGCTTCCTCAAAACATGGCAGATGATTTCTAAGCATGTACCAACAGATGGGAAGTAGAAACTGCCAGTTGCTAAAAGACTGGGCCAAGAAAGTAGCATAGCATCTTTTCCTTTATATTATGTTGGTCAAATAAGTCAAAAAGCCTTCCCAGGGTGGCTGGATGGCTCAGTTGGTTACAACGTGAGCTCTGAACAGCGGGCTTGCTGGTTGTGGGCCAGTGAGCTGCGCCCTCCACAACTAGATTGAAGACAACGAGCTGCCTCTGCATTGCGGGATGGGTGGCCGGATGGCTCAGCTGGTTAGAGTGCGAGCTCTCAACAACAATGTTGCCAATTCAATTTCCACATGGGATGGTGGGCTGTGCCCCCTGCAACTAAGTTTGAAAATGGCAACTGGACTTGGAGCTGAGCTGCGCCCTACACAGCTAGATTGAAGGACAACGACTTAGAGCTGACGAGCCCTGGAGAAACACAGTGTTCCCCAATATTCCCCAATAAAAAATTAACAACAACAACAAAAAACCTTCCCAGATTCAAGGGTACAGGATATAGGGCCCACTTCTTGGTAAAAGAAGTATCAGATTCGTGGTCCTGATTAATCTACCACAATAAACTCTCATATACTCTCTACACAGCTTTACTTATGGTTCATTTTTGAAAACTGGCCTTTTTTTTTTTTCTTCCTGGGGCCTGGAGGTCTACCTTGAACCCAATTCTGTAAGCAGATTCCATCTTTTTTAATCTGTCTAAGTCTCAGCCAACTTTTCCCACGCCACCTTCCCCTGTTTTTCTTGGATTTATAAAAATTCACTTTTTTGGATTCTCTGTTCTTCATCTGCCATTTGGGATTCATTGACCCTGGGTTGTGGAACCCCTCCCCCTCCCACCATATCCACATTGCATTGGCTAATTAGTCATATTTCCATCTCTGGTTGCATCTACACCTCCTCCTAGCTTCTACAGCTAGGTATATTTTTCAGTGCTTTTCTCACTCAGTAAATAGGTGGGAACTAGCTGTCTTTGTAGGTCTTGGTCTCTTCTGGGCAGCCTTGTACCACTGGAGTTAAGATGGAAAATGACAGCCATCTCTGCAGATAGCTCCAAACTTTTCACTCACCTGTCTTTCTTTCTTACCACCTTTCTTAATTTGAACCACAGAATTTTAGAATGCTAGACCAGGGGGACTTATAGTCTATCTAGAACCTAGCACAAGTTTTACAGACAAGCAAATCTGTGTTTCCCATATTTCTAACTTGGTGCCCATTGGAATTCTGGGTACAGAATTTTACTTCATATTGATAAAATAACTTTCTCACTCTTCCATTGAAAACATACCTTCTCAGAAAAAAAAAAATAATAAATTAACTTTATATCCCAGAAATTGACTAGTGGGTAAAATTGGGTGGGTATGAATCATGAGAAGGTGCACTGTTGGCCCAAGGATTTTGCATCTAATTTATAAGGAGATGCAAAGAAATAAGAAAGAAATAAGGTGATAGAAAGAAATAAGTCCCCATGTCCTTCTCATATTGAAAGAAAAATAAATCTATTTCCAAAGTATTTGAACATATTCATGTGTTTGCAATGCTCTTTGTGTTTTTACTGAGCAGTACTGACAGTTTAATAATAACAAAACAACATTCCTATTTTTCGGCTACACTATTGAGGGAGTGTGTTTCAGAGACAAGGATAACGCAAGTGTAGGACTATGTCTTCCAGAGCCTCATTTAGCATTTGTAGCAGCCTGAGCAAGCATACTTTCTTCCAGATTAATGGCGGTGCATAATGGGAAAAATGGGGTGAGTAGGGAGAGGGGAGGGAGGTAGGCACAAGGCAAACAAGGAGCCCATTGCTTTTGACCTTGGATTTCTAGCTCGGGAGATCAGAGGTGAGCTCCACATGAAACTGGACACACAGACAGGGGAGAGCTTTTGTTGATGGAGAAAAGATTTTATGTAATTTGACTTTTAAAATTACAATTTAAAATATTTACACCCTAAATGGCATCTTCCTATCACAAAGACCACTATCTTCACTCGACTTAGGATGACAGTGGTGTGTCCTCAGAGGTCTCAATCCCTTGAGCAGCATGGTAACAGTGGTTGCTCCATAAATGCAAATAATTCCTTATAGTTACAGGTGTGTATACACAACATACACATGTCCTCAGTCACTCTTGAGATTGTCACAATTTATTAATTACAACACATGAGTTGAGTGACTATTATGTGTGTGGAACTGTGTTAAATAGGCCTAAGAAATATTATACAAACTCATACACACATGACCCTGGATCTCAAGGGTACCAATAAGTAAATGTATAATTATTTTAAAATATGTTAAGTGGAATGATTGATCCCTTTTAAAATATACTGTTTCAAATTCAGAAAGAGAATAATTATATCACTCATTAAGAGTCTTTATCAGTAGTAATCTATTTTTTGTTTTCAACATTTCCTTCTTTGTTTCAGACTTTAACTTTAGGAAGTCAAAATAATTTTCCCTGAAACAGCCTCTTAGGTCATACACCACGCTGACTCCTTTGTTATTTTTACGACGTAGACTCAAAGAAGCATAGCCTTTCGAGCTGGAAGGAACGTAGGATACATATCCCTTTCCAGTTTTCTCTTTGAAACATGTGTCATGTTACTTTCCATTCCGTTATATATATTGTGCAGCTGTTCAAGTTCTGAATGTGGGGAAGGTCACTGGTATAAATAGGATACCTCAGTGATGGGGACGTGCTCCTGGGACTTTTGGAAGTAAGGGAGCTCATATTGTCAGTACAGGTCATGTCACTAAGATGGAGATTTACTGTTCCCCTTGCTCCTTATGCATAGCAAATGGAAGGGTGAAAGGGATTATGGAAACTGAGGGGAGGCTGGACTCTGAGAAGTGAATTCCTTTGCCAAGTTATATCCTAAGACTAGTTTGGTGTTTCTAAAGTCCAGGTCCTTGGAAGTGGCTTGGAAAAAAATTCTTAATAAGCAAATAGGTGTAATGCTCTTGGTAGTACATAGGCACATCTCCCAATGTAATTAACTAACTTTGCAGGAAAACGTAATCCATGGTGTTAATCACACTCAGTAAGGTCTTTAGCCAGTGGGTGTATTCAGAGGCCTGGTGTGTAGTCAGGTTGGCTAAATAAAGTTAGAGTCTGCATTCATTTCACCGAAATTTTACGAACATATGTTTTAGAAATATTGACTGATTTTTCTTAATCCAGAGTACCTTTTGCATTTAATGTATGAATGATAAGAATAACTTTCTTAACTTTGGGGTCTGCAAATAGGAAAATTTACAATGGAAAAGAGCAGCATAATGGACCACATAATAATAAAAAAACATTCATCTGTTCATTTATCCAACAAATATTTAATGAAATCCCACTTTGTGACTGGCTCTGTGCTCAGTGCTCGAGACTCTGTTACATTTAATCACTACATCTCTGTATGCTGAAAACTAAAACAAAAACAAAATACAAATATGGTGGGAAAATGCTTTTATAAAATTTGCAAAGTGTTCTTGTATTTACTATATACGGTTCAGTAGAATATAATTTGTGATACTGATACTATGCCAGGCGAGGTTATGAAAATAGGAAAAAGCTGACAAGATATTAATAAATTAACAGGTTAAAATCTAAATGGAAATGGGAACCAAGGGGACTAAATGGAACCCAAGCACTTAAACCTCTTGTGCTCTGAGGGCATTTGCTGAGCCAGGTGAACACAGGCTTAGGTTTTGGCAGTTTCCTGATATGAAGGGGACAGATGCCAAAGGCAAGTTTCTTCTAAGGTGAGGAGTCTCCTAGGACCCTCTGCCTCAGTTTTGGGCTGAATTTTGTCCTCTCAAAATTCATATATTGAAGCCCTAACCCCCAGTCCCAGTACCTCGGAATGTGACTGTATTTGGAGATGGGCCCTTTAAAAAGATAATTAAGTTAAAATGAGACACCCTCCCCCATGGGGTGGGACTTAATCCAATCTGATTGGTGTCCTTCTAAGAAAAGGAGATTAGGACACACAAAGAGACAGCAGGGGCCTGCACACACAGAGGAGGAAGAATCATGTGAAGAGGCAGCAGAAAGGCAGCCACCTGCAAGCCAAAAAGAGAGGCCTCAGAGGAAACCAACCCCACTGGCACCTTGATATTGTCTTCCAGCCTCCACAGCAGTAAGAAAATACATTTCTGTTCTTTAAGCCAGCCAGTCTGTGGGACTTCCTTATGGCAGCCCTAGCAGACTAAATGTTTAGACCATAGCACACACAAGTATGCAATGGTAAAATCTGTCAGGATGACCACAATAGAAACTGCCTCTAAAAAGGGGGAAAGAATGCATGTGAGCCGCTGATCCAAAGCAATTCTGAAATCCAACTGGCCTGATGTTGTCACGTTGCTCTTGTCCTAGGGTACGGAATGCTTCTTCATTAGGGCCTAGAGCATTCTTCTCTCCAGCTCAGGGTGTCTAACTTTTGGGCTCCTTGCTTTACCCCCAGGAACCTCTTTTTTTTTTTTTTTTTTTTAATAAGAAATAGCCCACGTTTGCAGCTAAGTAGCCTTTTCAGCCTACTTCTGGCTATAGATAATTGGAGGCCTAGAGATTTCTTTTCATTTCAAGTTAGCTCTATTTTTCATCCAAGGTGGCATAACTTCTTTAAAAAACATGATGAGCTTCTTGTGAATCTGCATGGACTTTTTTCCATGCTTCAAATGTCATGAGGCCCTGAGAGCCTAAAACAAACTTCTCTCTACTTTGGACATACCAAGCTACTGTGGGATACCACCCTTAATATTCTTAGAAGTGCTTTTGCCTATCCAAAAGAGTCTACTAAGCATTGCCTTAAACTTTCTGAAGTCTTAATAAAGACGTTTACTGCTACACTTTGATTTAATCTTTAGCTTAAGGTCATTTCTTACTTTGTGAATTTTTGCTGGTCCCAGAGACTGAGGATGAGAAACAGTTTTATTTTATGACCCAGTAAGCCCTGCAATCTCTGTATTTCCTCTAAATTCTACTTGCAAACTCAATAGTTCCCTTCTAGTTCATTTGTCTGTTCACATATCTTATCATATGCAGCCAAAGGAAGCCAGTTGATACTTTCAAGAGTCCATCTGGACGTCTTCTTAGCCACAGCTGCAAGTTCATTTAGATACATTTTTTTCCTCTTTTAACTTACTGCAGGCAACACTTTTGCCAGTTATTTCACTATAAAACAATGATTATCTTTTAACAGCATCTAGTAAAGAAATTTCTCCCTGTCTTTCTAGCCTCTGCTAATAGATTGTTCACCATACCTTCAGGCTTAATCAACAGTTCCCTGGCCAGGTTTTCAGCCTCAACCCACCAGCCATTTCCATAGCCAATAACAAACATTTCAGGTTTCTGTTATGGCAACACTCCACTTCTAGGTCCCAATTTTTGTTTATATGTTGCTGTATAATCACCCCAAAACTTAGTGATTTGAAATAACAATGATTCACTAATTTTTTTGTTGTTGTTATGATTCTCCAGGTAGGCTTAAAGGTTCTACTAGTTTCACCTGGGCTTACTTACCTCACTATTTAAGTGTGTTGGCTGGAATCTGGGCTTAACTCTGATTCTTGGGACAGTGGGGGCTGATCTCTCCATCTGGCAGGAATACCAAGAGCTGTGATTCACTGGAAGCCATTAATATAACAATCTACCCCAACTTTTAGAGGATGAGCAATACTGTCAGCAGCTTTTTCAATAGTAACAGGGCAAGCCAGAAGGTGGTAGAATGATATCTTCAGTGAGTTAGTAACAAAAAAAGAAAAACAAACAAAACCCACACACAAAAAAATGCCCCAAACCAATAGCCAACTTAGAGTTCTACACTAAATGAAAGTAGCTATCAAAAATGAGGACAAAGTAAATGTATTTTTAGATGAGTAAAACTGAGAAAGTTTGCCACTAGCAGATACTCACTAAAGAAAATTGTAAAGAATGAACTTCAGGCAGATGGAAAGTGGTTCCAGATGGAAAGTCTGAGATGCAAGAAGGATTGAAGAGCACATGAAACAATAAAACATTGTCTCATGGGGCTAAAAAATAATATATATTTAGTATATGCTAACAAGACAGATAAATTGCAAGTGGTATAAATGGAGTTAAATTTGTTCTAATTTTCTTTGTTCTTATGTTGTCTAGGAGGATAAGTCTACTGATTAATTTTAGGCTTTGCTAAGTAGGTATGTAATGATTTTTAAAAACAGAAATGTAGAATGAGTAGAAAAATATAAAGTACAAGAGAATATGTTTGATATAAGCCAGTATGTCATTAATTATATTAAATGTAAATGAATGAAATGCTTGAATTAAAAGATAACATTTTTGGCATTATAACAATCTCTTAATCTCAAAATACAGAAAACATATATTGACAGAAATATAAGGAAAAAAGAGACACATCCGTAATCATAGGAGGTTTTAACATACACTTGTCAGTAATTGATAAATTTAGCACATGAGATGATCTACAGAAAGATGAGCTACAGATTTTAATAGCATTATTGACAAACTTGACCTAATGAACACATATAGAAAACTGCACCCACCAATTGCAGGACACATGGTTTTCCCTAGCACATATAGAACATTTGTAGCAAGTGACCAAACACAAGGTCATAAGGCAAGTCTAAATAAATTTTGAAGAACTGAAATTTTACAGAGCTTGGTTCCCATTACAATGTAATTGAGCCATAAATTAATAATTAAATGAGTAGAAATGACCTTGCTAAATCTAATGGTCAACCTCTGCCCTCATCTATCAATACCACTTGACAGAGTAAGAGTGCATTTTTTCCTTTCTTCTTGAAATATCTTTTGCTTTGTCTTCCAGCACAGCATAATTACCCTGTTCTCCACCTATCTCACTGTCTAGTCATTCCCTGTCTCTGTTGCAGGTTTCTCTTCTTCTCCCCAAACTCTTAATGCTGAAGTTCATCAGGGTGAATCCTTGGCCTCCCTCTTTTTATTTTTATGTACCCTTACTTCCTTGGTAACCTTATCCAAATGATTTGCTTTAAATACCATCTCTATGCTGAGACTCACAAATGTATATTTCTAGCCTGGACTTCTTTCCCAATTTCAAGATCCAATTACCTAGTTGACATTGCCACTTGGCTATCTAATAGAGACCTCAAACTCAACATGTACCAAAATGAACCTGAGATTTTATCTGCCAAAAATACATTAACCATTCTTCTAGTCACCCGTGTGAGAAAAATTTGGAGCTAGTTTTAATTCATCAACCCCCTGCCCCCCACCACCACAACCCACATTTAATCTGTGAGGAAATCCTGTGGTCTCCAACTTCAAAGTATATCCAGAATCTAACCACTGCTCACCATCTCCACTACTATCATCCTTCCCTGAAGTAGCACCACCTCACATCTGGATTATTGTAATAGCCTCCCAACTGGTCTCCCTGTTTCCATGCTTGCTATTTTTTTTTTTTTTCATGTTTGCTATCTTATAATCGATTTCCAACACAGCTGCCAGCTTTAAGGTGGAAGTCAGATCATGCTATACCTCTGCTCAACACACTGTAGTTACTTCCCATTTCACCCAGAGAATCCCATATCCTTCAAAAGTCTACAAAACCCTATATGATATAGTACTTTAAACTTTCTGACCACCTCACCTTCTGGTTCTCTTATTTGATGGGATCAGACAAGGACATCCACTATCACCATTTGTATTTTATGTACCAGCTGCAAAAAACTAGAAAATGAAGTAAGAAAAAGAACACTTTTAACATGAAAATTGAAGCATACCTAGGAATAAATTTAACAACATATGTGAAAAAGATCTTTATGGAGAAAACAATAAAGCTTTATTGAACATTAAGAGCTATGCCATTTTCATGGATTGGAAGATTTAGTATTACTTAAACATGACAATTCTTCCTGAATTGAAATATGGTCCTTTCACTCTTAATAAAATTTAAATCATATTATTTATTGAAATTGAATCACTGCTTCTAAAGCATATAGAAGTGCAAATAAAAAAAACACTATTGAAAATTTTATTTTAAAGCTTCAGAACTACCTTATAGTCCATGAATTATTAAAATCAATGCTGCATATAAGTTTTTTCCTCCTTTGGATGATTTACTTATCAGAAATGAAATTATTGCATGATAGGCATATGAATCAAATAAGAACTAAATAAATAGTTATTCCATGCTCATGGATAGGAAGACTCAATATTATCAAGATATCAGTTTTTCCCAACTTGATCTTTAGATTCCATGCAATCTCAATTAAAATCCCAGCAAATTATTTTGTGGCTATCAACAAACTGATTCTAAAATGTATATAAAAAGTCAAAATACTCAGAATAGGCAACACAATAGTGATGGAGAAGAACAAAGGTGGAAGACTGACATTATCTGACTTCAAGACTTACTATAAAGCTATAGTAATCAACAGAGTGAGGTATTGGAGAAAGAAGAAACAAGTATACCAATGGAACAGAATAGAGAATTCAACAATAACCCACCACAAATATAGTCAGCTGATCTTTGACAAAGGAACACAGGCAATGCAATGGAGCAAAGATAGTCTTTTCAACAAATGGTGCTGGAACAACTTGGAATCCATATGAAATAAGAAATGAATCTAGATACGAGCCTTACAATTTTCACAAAAATTAACTCAGAGTTGATCACAGCCCTAAATGTAAAACACAAGCCTATAAAACTTTTAGAGGGTAACATAAGAGAAAATTTAGGTAACCTTGGGTTTGGCAATAACTTTTTAGATATAATACCAAAGGCATGATCCTTGAAAGAAAGAACTGATAAGCTAGACTTTATTAAAATTCAAAATTTTTGATTTGCAAAAGACACTCTCCAGAGAATGAAAAGATAAGCCACATACTGGGAAAAAATATTTGCAAAAGGCATATCTGAAAAAGGACTCATCCAAAATATTCAAAGAATACTTAAATTCAACAATAAGTAAACAACCTGATTAAAAAATGAGGCAAAGATCTTAATGGACACCTCACCAAAGAAGATATACAGGTGGCAAACGGGATTTATAGATGATGTAATACAGAATTGTACACCTGAAATCAATGTAATTTTACTAACAATTGTCACCCCAATAAATTTAAAAAAGAAAAAAGAAAAGATACTCTACATCATATGTCATCTGGAAAATGCAAATTAAAGTAATAAGATACCACTAGACACCTATTAGAATGACCCAAATCCAGAATACTGACAACACCAAATGCTGGCATTGTAGACCAATAGGAACTTTCATTCATTGCTGATGAGAATGCAAAATGGCATAGCTACATAGGAAAACAATACACACTTTCTTTCAAAACTAAGTATACTCTTACCATATAATTCAGCAATTGCACTCCTCGGTATTTTCCAAAGGAATTGAAAATTTATTTTCACATAAAAACATGTAGACAGATATTTATAGTAGCTTTATTTATAACTGCCAAAACTTGTAAACAATTAAGATGTTCTTCAGTAGGTGAATGGATAAATTGTGGTACATACAGACAATGGAATATTATTTAGTGTTTAAAAAAAAAAAGAAAGCCATGAAAAGACATGGAACGAACTTAAATACCTAATACCAAGTGAAAAGGCTGCTTACTGTATGATTGCAATATATGACATTCTCAAAAAGGCAAAACTATGTAGACAGTGAAAAGTCAGTGGTTGCCAGGTGTTAGTGGGGAGAAAAGGATGACTAGCCACAGCCTAGAGGATTTTTAAGGCAGTGATACTATTCTGTATGACACTATCATGGTGGATAGATGTCATTATACATTTGTTCAAACCCATAGACTGTACAACACCAAGAGTGAACTCCTGGAGATCCAAGATGGCAAAGTAGATAAACATTGTGCTTGCTTCCTTCCATGAAAACACTAAAATTACAACTAAGTTATAGAACACTCAACCTGGAGAACCATCTGAAATCTGGCTGAAGAGAAGTTTTATAACTAAGGATATAAAGAAGAAGGGCACATTGAGACTGGGAGGAGGAGTGGAGACATGGAACTGACTGACCTCAAACCTCTGCATGGCAGTTGAGAACCAGGAGGAATATCTTAGCTGGGGAGATTCCCCCCCAGAGAAGCAAGGGATCCTAGACCCACACTGGCCTCCTCAGTCCAGAATACTGGTACTAGGAAAAGGAGCCTCCACAACATCCGACTGTGAAAAACAGTGGGGATTCTGACCATCCAGGTGAGATGGAAGGCGGCAGGAAACCCAGGCATCCTCTTAAAGGGCCTGCGCACAATTCACTCACTCGTAGGCACTCACTTTGGGCTCCAGCAGTGAGACAGTGACTCAGGGAGCATCAGAGGCACACAGGGGCAGACTGAGGTGTGTGGTTTTAGAGCGAGGGCTGGAGGACAGTGACTATTTTCCCTGTGTGGGTTCCTTCTCTTGTGCAGTTGGCAGGCGGACACCATCTTTAATGTGTTGAGCCCTCCCCCTCATGGCAAAATCTGAATCTAATTGGTCCAGTGAGCTCCACTGCCCTACCCTGCTGACTCACTGAGACCCCGTCTCACCCAACTTCCCCAACACCAGAGAAACTTTCTTTACAAACAGTCAGCCCCACATGCTTTGCAATCTTCCTTGGGAAACTATCAGAGTCCCCAAGGACCAGGTGGGCAGTGACTGACCAGGTGTGCTCTGAGACTTTTGCTGAATAGCTACAATCTTAGCAGTGGCACCAAACCAGAGTCTACATTAACCTGGTACCACTGTTCTTTCTAATCTAGTGACTCCCTGAAACATTTCCGCACTCAACTCACATAGCACATGAGGCTTTATCAGTGGTTGAACCTTAAGGAAGCTGGCAGGTGGCAGCAGGTCTTTTGTTGTCTTAGCTTTATGCAGACTTACCCCAGGCTGTGTACTGGTGGCAGTCATCCTACGTTTCCAGCATGGCCACTTCCACATGCCTCCAACTTTAGCACAGGCAGTGAACAATCATGGATCACTTTGTAGCTCCTACCAGGTAGTCCCCAGCTGGTTACAAGCAGTGGGTAACATGGGCCTGTACTGCAGTCCCTCCCAAGAGGCCCAGAACAAACCCATTTGGAGTTTGGCTTCAGACCACAGCAGAGAACCAGCCAACTAGCCCCACAAGTGAGACACACAAAGGGCAGTCTCAACAGGTACCAGAGCCTACTGGGGTAAATCCCACAGCTCTAAGCTGTGGACATGGCCAAACCCCACAGCCAATCAGCCTGAGGGTTAATCCCATCCAGAGACGTGCAAATAGCAACCAACTATAACAAAAGGGATCACACAACCTGCACAAGGAACACTCCTGAAGCACTTGGTACAGGAGATGAGGGAGATTGTGCCACTGGGCCCCACAGGACACCTACTATGTAAAGCCACCGGCCAGGACTGGGGGACATAGTAGATCTACCTCGTACATAGAAATAAATACAGAGAGGCAGCCAAAAAGAGGAAATAAAGAAATATAATCCAAATAAAAGAACAGGAGAAAAATCCAGAAACAGAACTAAACAAAATGGTGGCAAGCAACCTACAAGATACAGAGTTCAAAACAATGGTTGTAAGGATGTTCAAGGAACTTTGTGAGAACTTCAACAAAGAGATGGCAAACATGCAAAAGAACATAGAAACCACACACACACACACTCAGAAGTGAAGAATAAAATAACTGAAATGAAGAATTCACTAGAAGGAATCACCAGCAGACTAGATGAAGCAAAGGATCAAATCAGCAATTTGGAAGCCAACGTAGCAGAAAACACCCAATCAGAACAGAAAAAACAAAAAAAAATCTAATGAGGATATTTTAAGAAACCTCTGGGACAACATCAAATATAACAACATTTGCATCATAGAGGTACCAGAAGAAGAGAGAAAGCAAGAGATTGAAAACATATTTGAAGAAATAATGACTGAAAACTTTCCTAACCTGGTGAAGGAAATAGACATATAAGTCTAGGAAGCTCAGAGAGTCCCAAACAAGATGAACCCCAACAGGCCCACACCAAGACACATTGTAATTAGAATGGCAAAGGTTAAAGAAAAGCAGTGATTCCTAAAAGCAGCAAGAGAAAGGCAACTAGTAACTTATCAGGGAGCTCCCAGAAGACTGTCAGCTGACTTCTCAACAGAAACTTTGCATTGGCACAAAATATTCAATATGATGGAAAGCAAGGACCTAAAACCAAGATTACTTTACCCAGCAAAGCTATCATTTAGAATTGAAGGACAGATGAAAAGCTTACCCAGGCAAGAAAAAGCTAAAGGAGTTCATCACCACCAAGCCAGCATTACAAGGAATGTTAGAAAAACTTCTTTAAGATGGAAAAAAAAGATCAACATTATGAATAATAAAATGGCAATAGTTACATATCTATCAACAATTACTTTCGATGTAAGTGGATTAAATGCTCCACTCAAAAGACAGGATGGCGGAATGGATAAGGAAACAAGACCCTTACATACACTGCCTACAAGTAACTCACTTCGGATTGAAAGACACACACAGACTGAAAGTAAAGGGATGAAAAAAGTTATTTCATGAAAATAGAAATGATAATAACAAAAAAAGCTGGGGTAACAATACTTACACCAGACAAAAATAGACTTTAAAACAAAGGCTATAACAATAGACAAAGAAGGATCCAGTAATCCCACTTCAGGGTATTTATGTGAAGAAACCCAAATGTTTCTTTGAGAGGACATGTGAATCCATATGTTCATTACATCATTGTTTACAATGGCCAAGGTGTGGAGGCACCCTGCTGTCTGTCAATGGAAGAATAGAAGAAGAGGAGGTGGTATACATATACAATGGAATATTGATTGGCCAGGGAAGGGAATGGGGTTCTTGCCATCTGTGTTGGCATGGATGGACATGGAGGGTACTGTGCTGAGTGGAGTGTCAGACAGAGACAGACAGATGAAATGAGATTTCACTTAAATGTGGAATCTAAAGAATAAAATAAACAAACAAATCAGAAACAAACATAGATACAGAGAACATCTTGATGGCTGCCAGAATGGAGGGGGGTTGGGGATAACTGAAAAAGGAGAAGGGATTAAGAAGTATGAATATGTTATTACATAGTAATCATGGGGATGTAAGGTATAACATAAGGAATATAGTCAATAATATTATAATAACGATGTATGGTGTCAGATGGGTACTATTGTGTTTCCCTGAAAATAAGACCCAGCCGGACAATCAGCTCTAATGCGTCTTTTGGAGCAAAAAATTAATGTAAGACCTGGTCTTATTTTACTATAATATAAGACCAGGTATAATATAATATAATATAATATAATATAATATAATATAATACCGGTCTTATATTAATTTTTGCTCCAAAAGACTCATAAGAGCTGATTGTCGTCTGGCTAGGTCTTATTTTGGGGGAAACACGGTAGATTTATTGGGGTGATAGATGGGATGGGGTTAGGGGCAGAGTGAAAAAATGTGAAAGGATTAAGAAGTGCAAATTGGTTGTTACACAGTAGTCATGGGGATGTAGGGTATTTTGTAAGGAATACAGTCAATAATATTTTAAAAACTATGCATGGTATCAGAGTGGTACTAGATTTGTTGGGGTGATAAATGGGATAGGTTTGGGGGTAGGTTGTAAAAGGTGAACGGAGTAGGAAGTACATACTGAGAATTACAAAATAGTCATGGAGATGTAAAGTAAAGCACAGGGGATATGTTCAGTAATGCGGTAATAACTGTGTATAGTGCCAGGTGAGAACTAGACTAGTCAGGAAGATCACTTCTTAAATTACATAGATGTCTAACCACAATGCTATACACCTGAAATTAATATAAAATAGTATTGAATGTCAACCATAACTGAAAAATTTTAAAAAGGAGGAAAAAGTGAAGGGAAATAAGTGGTCCAGATTTCCAGGCATAAAATAAGTCATGGGGATGTAATGCCCAGTGTAGAGAATATAGTCAATAATATTGTGATAGCTTGGTACAGTGTCAGATGGTTGCTGGACTTATCATGGTGATCACTTCTTTAGGTATATCAATGTTAAATAACTATGGTGTACCCCTGAAACTAATATAATGTTTTATATTAGCTATATTTTAATAAAAATCTTAAAAATTAAAGTAAAATAAATTGGAAAAAAATTAAAATAATTTGGCTTGTTCATTAAAAAAATGAACTAATGTGAACTATGGACTCTGGGTGATTATGACATGGCAGTGTCAGTTCCTCAATTGTAACAAATGTATCACGGTAATGCAGGATGTTGATAATGGGGCAGTCTATGCATAAATTGTGCAGGGATGTACGGGAAATCTCTGTATCTTCTGCTTGTTGCTGCTGTGACACTTAAAGTGTTCTAAAATATAAAGTCTGTTTTTTAAAAAGTTTTTTTAGGCATGTGAACTTTTTTTTTGTAAATCTTGATTCATATCTCCATAAGTGGAATAAAGATATCTATACTACCGAGACCTGACATTCAAATGTTAGAAGGTAGCTGAATAAGATAATAGGGAAGCCTGGAGTTAGAGGGACTGAGTGAAGGAAACAGGAGGATAAAATGAAGCTAGATGTGAGAACATTTGATTCTCTTGGGAAGAACAATGTTTGCTCTGGAGTGATCCTTTACCTGTGCTCTGGCTTGGCCTTCCTCAGACCTCTCAGATCTATTAATATGTTCTAATGGCCACACAAAGGAGAACTATTCCAAGAAACCTTAGAAACAATAATTTAACTGTACATCTCTAGTGGGATATACCTTTAGAAAAAACATAATGGTGGAAAAAAATCTTAACATTTGTTACAGTATTTATATTGTTGAGGAGTAGTGACGTTATTTCTCTAAGACTATTGTGGGTATATTGTGGGATAAAGCAAATGAGTAATGGTGTGATATTTGAATTCTATTTTTCCCAGTGTCATTGACAACCAGTTTTATCGGTGTGGGAGAAAGGTCAAATTTAAGATAGAAATGGTTAATAAACCCTTTACTCCTGAATTTGAACTGGAAATATCAATATATTCTCATGGTGTATTTTATTTTTTAAACAGTTTAAAACTTTCTGTACAAAAATTTTCTAGTTCTGTCTACAGAAATAACCAAGAAAATAATGATGAACCTCATAGCAGTGAACAACCCCGGCAGCCAGACTGTGATCTTACAATACCACTTTCCACTAAAATGAAAGAGCTCCTTGGAGAAATGACTGATTTTCGGTTTGAGCCAGGTAATGCACAGGAAAAAAAATATATTTTTAGATTGAAAATCAAAGAAGAAAGATGTCACAGACGATTTACTAAAAGCATCACAAAAGGACTTTGGAGCCAAATTCAGGAAGCTTCCACTGCCTAAAGATCGAAAATTTTAACATTATTAAGGATAATAACAGCAATAGATTGAAGCAAATAAAATATATTAAAATCCACAAGTTCATAATGTTACAAAAAACAAAACAATAAAGCAACTCAGACTAATTTCTAATTGGTCATCTTTGGAGAAGACGGGTGAACCAACACATAAATTTGACACCAATAAACAAAGGGAAATAATCAAGCATTTTCCCTGATGTTCCTATATGAACTGTACCACTTTATATCTAAAAAGTTGATAAGGGGAACTTTCTCTTCATGGAATTATTCTGCTTAATAAGTGAACAAGGATTGATAAAATATCATCATTTTACATCCTTTAATGAACGAATGGATCTACATATTAATCATCAGTGGCTGCCAACATGACACAAAGAAAAACAACTAGATATTATGGTCCCCCACATGGAAGCACACACCACCACTTATGGAGCAATCTTGAAAAAGTCATCCTGACTGTGATCAGGCCTCTAGATCCAACTAGGCAGTCACAGGAAATTACAAAGGAGAGACCAGTGTGTCAGAACATCATGAAAAGCCAAACAAGGAAACTATAGGACAATTACCTGGCTTCTTCAACAACAACAACAACAATAAAACTTCAAGAAAATAAAATGATAAAAGACGATTCTATAGATTACAGTAGACTTAAGGAACATAGTAAACACTACCATTTGATGAGCCTTATTTGGATCTTGATTCAAATAAACAATTTGTAAAAATAAAAATGCACACATTAATGCTTTCATGAAACAATTGGAAATGTGAATACTGGATACTAGATGGTTGATATTGAGGAATTATTGTTAATTTTGAGGGATGTGATAATTATGGCTGCTTTTGATGAATTAATATCTTTTATAAATTATATACTAAAAAATTTATGGGTGGAATTGAAAAAGAAAGAAGTCATCCTAGGAATACTAAAGAATTCAGAGGTGTGAAAGCGATCATTAATTTCAGGCGTTTCATTCCCTCCCCACCCCACCCCAGAAGCCAGAGAAGACTGGATGGTGAAATGGTTCCATGTTGTTTTAGTCTTGTCTCTTTCATCACTAGGCTCTGACACTATGACCCTGTGTTAGTCTGCTCAGGCTGCCATAACAAAATACCATAGACTGGGTGGCTTAAACAACAGAAATTAAATGTCTCACAGTTCTAGAGACTGGAAGTCCAGGATCAAGGTACTGGCTGATTCAACTTGTAGACAGCCGCTTTCTCGATAAGTCCTCACATGGTAAAGAGGGAGGGAGGGAGGGAGGGAGAGAGAGAGATAGGGGGAGGGAGAGAGAGAGATAGGGGGAGGGAGAGAGAGAAGATCTCTTTCTCCAGTTATAAGGCCACAATTCTATTGGATTAGGGCCCCATCTCTGTGACTTCATTTAACCTTAATTATTTTCTAAAAGCTCTATCTCCAAATACAGTCACCTTTGGGGTTAGAGCTTCAACATATTAAATTTAGGAGACACAATGGAGTGCATACGACTCCCATGCAGGACTCTCCTGCTCAGTGCTGGGTCCATGCCAGATCTCTGTGTTGGTAGCCAAGTACCTGAGAGGATCCAGCTACATGAATATTTGCTGGGCTTCATGACAGCCCATATGGCTTTGCACTGTCTGCCAAAGCTTGGCTGAATTAATTAGATCAAATCAAAGAAGAGAGCCTAATAGGATATAGTTTTTTTGCTAGTTCTTTCCCTGATAAGATGAAATACTGAATGTAATTAATCAGTCACACGACATAAATGGGGAAGGGTTTTTTGTTGCTGTTGTTTGTTTTCATTTAGTTTAGTTTAATTTTGTGAAAGCTTTTTCTGCAAAGACCTTGCCAAAACACTTAACTCACTTGCTTTTAAAAATAAGAATAATGAACAAATCTAAAGAAACAACAGATTCTACTAGGAATACTTCAATATTAGGAGAAGTTGAAAGGCAGGGAGGAGCAAGAAAGACAAAAGAAATAAAGAGAAAAAGAACAATAACAAAAGAGAAGGCTCCAGACAAGTCTGGAAGAAGGGGGAGGAAAGTGCAGGCTGGAGAAGGAGGAGAGCCGGGAGAAGGAAGAGTAGACACAATATTCAAGAAGAAAATCAGTAATCTAGAATGAGAAGCAATGGCTCAGGAGTCCCTGAGGCTGGCATTTCTTAAAATAAATAGCACTTGTTTCTCTCTGGGGTTGATTTGGGCTGAGGGCCCAAAGATTAATTCATAATCTTTTCTAATTGTAAGGTTGGTTAAATATTGTTTACACACAGTTCTTTAGCCTAAATCGTGGGGTAGTCTATTCTCAGTGGAAAAACTAGAAGCCCCAAATGAATGAAATTAGTTTGGGCATTTTAGAACAATGTCAACATGACTGTACAATGAAATCAAATCAAGGATGGGAATGTTTTCATCCCTCAGTGTGTGCTTTTTAATTAGTAGGGTAGAGAGTGAGTATTGGTTGCCCCCCAACTCCAAACAGCCATTCCCCCTTCTTCTTTGTGAATGGAACAATGGTTTTCTTTGAATGACAAAGTGCCCCATCCTGGGAATAAGAAGCTGTTGGTTTAACTAGTTTGGGCAATCCTACACTCCCTTCGTAGTGACTGAAGTAGGGATGAAGAGTGAGGAATAAGGCAAAATCTGCTGGTGTGTTTATGGGAAAGATTTTCTACCTGATAAAGGAGCGAGTTCCTTCTCTGGATGCTGTTGTGTGAGAATGAGCTGCTAAAGCCAGACTGTGCCTGGGAGTAGCTCATCGTGATTACCACAGAGATGCTGCCCAAGGTCCTGATGCTGTTGAACATTAGAACTGTTAAAGTTCAGCCAAGTAAATTTGAGGATCTATTGGCTTTATCAAGTGATTCATAAATTGAGCCGCATCCCTTCTAGCAACTAGAATGGTGCTCCAAGGTATTGTACAAAATGGAAGGTTTTTATAAGAAGAAGGGTGGAACAAGGGAGCTATTAACAAAAGAGAAGAAAGGATTATTTGGGGGACATCTTTCCTCTGGGAGAAGAGAACAGGAAGTGTTTTTATCATGTAGATTGCCTCTTCTTTCTATGGGGGATTGTTTGGAGAGGGCCAACAGATTACTAGTGCTTGACCAGAAAATTCCAGACTGGTTGATTAAAATTATGTTTCTGGGAGACATTGAAACTGCAATTAGATCAGGTATGAAATCTAGGTTTGGTATCATGGGCTTTTCTTTAATGTAACAAAGTCTAAAACTCCCTATTTCAAGACTTCTTGTAATAGGAGACAAGTAAATGTCTCATTGCTCAAATCCCCACTAGCCTGCTGTTCTGTCACTTGCAACCAAGCACACTTAACTGAGAACATTAAGTACAAACAAAGCTAAAGGATATTAGTAGGATTTGGTTTAGCTATGAGGTACAAACCCCAACACAGTGGTGGTTTAAAGGAGATAAAAATGTATTTCTCTTCCACATAGGCATCTGGCAGCAAGCAGTCCATTTGGTATCGTATCCTACAACATCAGAAACTCAGCATTCTGGCATCATGATCAGCCATCCACTACCTCATTTTCAGTCACCTATGGTCCTTGTTGGTTGCTCCAACTCCAGCCACTAAGTCCACTTTTCAACGAACAGGAAAGACTAAAGTGCACAGACATATGGCTTATGTCTAAGTCCTCAAGACATAAAGGTCTTCAGATAATAACCCCAAATAGCTGATCTATGAAAAGGTATCTGTGTAATGCATGGAAGCAGATTCTTCCTACTTCAGAGGTACCAACAATGTGACGCTTTTGGAGGGTGTTGAGCAGAGGCAGTGCCTGGCTGGCAGAGCTGGTGTCAGCCTTGGTAGGCTGCCGAAGCAGGAGGTGTGATCCCTTCACTTCTGCAAGCAGGAGCATCTGAGAGAGTGTGTGAATAAACATGTTGAAATTCCCTGAGATGGAGGCTGGAGATGGGAGAGGGGAGCAGGAGGCCCTGGGAAGAAGAGAACTGCAGAGAACTTGTGAAATATTGTTATTGTTGTTAGCAGGCTGTTGTGTATTGGTTTGATATGATTCCAAATTCACTTGTTTATGACAAAAATGAAGTTGTTTTTAATAGTGAAGCTGTTATGATATAAGATACAAGCTGTGTCAGGATGTCATCATCTCATCCGTTGTCACTGATACGCAGTAGCTCAGGGGGCTGAGGGCCCCCACTGGGGGCTTATCAAATAAAACACATGGAGAAGCAAGTGTGGTGAGAGGACATTTAGACTATAAATACCGAAAGTTTGTGAGAACTATCTGAGAGCATTCGCTCTGGGCAAGGCTACGCTTTGCTGATCTTATTTAGATCGAAAAGCTATTTGCTTTTCGAAGACCTCTGGGGCATTAGCTACCACCGAGGTAAAGGCAGCTGTTTTTACCAGCAGTGGTGAAAGATGCCAGTGGCCCCTTGAAAAAGATCTGCTTGCTTGTCAACAGCGGTGCTGTCCTTCCCTAGCAACAGGCTGTAGCCACAGGGGACTTTCACTTTTGCACTGGGAGCTGGACATCAGCTCTCGTTGGCGAAGCCATTTCTCCAGAGTACCAACTCATAGAAAGGTACCGTTGGAATTAAATTTAGACTTTATTCCTTTTATCTCCTGCTGCCTGGAACAATATTGTAATTAATCTGTCATTAGTTTGGAGTATGTTATTTCTTTATTGGCTTATTAAGAGACATTATCCTTTATCCTCTGAGCATATGGAATTATTATAATTCCCTCAGTGAACCTGTGTTAAATACAATACTGGCAAAAGCAAACTCAGTCTCTCAGCACCATGTTGCCCTCTCCCCCAATTTCACCCCAAAACAAACACACACCTTGTTTTCCCTCCAGGCCCATGTGAACTGGGAAATGCAAGCTACATAAGTGTGCGTCCGAATCGTACATGACAAAGACTGAGCCTTGCCAACAGGGCACCAACATAAACAGTGACAGACACAAGCAGTGGTGACTCTCCAGTTCCTCCGAGCTCACCCACTTCCAAAAGTAATGCTTTATCCTTGAGTGAGTCCTGACAAGGACATGACTAAGGCTGAGGTGGCTTCCCTCGTCAATAGGACACAGCTAAGGGGTCAGAGGCCCAGCACCAAGCTCTCTGGAGAGTTATAGGTCCACTCTCCCGAGAACGAATGAGGCAGAGCAGATGGAAACAGATCTCAGTGGGAAGACAGCCCCTTGACTTCCTAGTTCTTGACCATGTTACTTCACCTCACTCAACTTCACATTCCTCCCCCTGTCTGTAGCAAGATGGCGTTTTCTTTTGTCTTTCCTCTCCTTGATTGTCCCCAATCTAGGGGCTGAATGGGTCTGCAGTCGGGAAGGAAGAAGACCAAGGTATTGTGTGGATAACTGCACAGTCTTGAAGTTTTTCTGTGAACAATGATCCTGTTGGCAAAGAGAGGGTTTCTCCTGCAGATGTCCCACAAGGAGGGTGCTCTCCTTTGGACCTCCTAAAGGTCTTGCAAGCCCTTCCCAGGACAAACAGGACTAACACTCAGAACACTGAGGATCCTGCAGGGTCCACCCCACAGCCAACCAACCTGTGGGGAAAAACAAGGGTGGAAAATGCCAAAGGGATCCTGAATGAAGGAGACCAGAGGCCGACCAGAAAGAGAAGAACTGCTCAGATGCCTTCTGAGCCCATGAGCTGAGAGGTTCTCAATGGGAAAAGAAAGATTTTACAACACCTTCTTGCTGTCTTTCCTGGTTTGGATAATGGACTGTTCCTATTCATTCTTAAATGTATTATGACTTTCACTGTGTATTTCAGAATTAAAAGCTCCAATGTATCCAAAGCACTGAGCACAGTGCCTGGCACATGATAAGTATTCAATATACATGTCAGTGTCTACTCGTATGTTAGAATAGAAGAGACTTTGATTCTTGTCTTAATCCCACCATTGGTGAGCTGTGTGACATCAGCATGGATCTGGGCCTCTGTTTACCTGATTGATAAAATGAGGACTTTGAAGGAGATGATCAGTAAGGTCTGTTTTAGGTCTCATGTCTTTGTGGGGTCGGGGTGCAGGCTAGGAAGATGGCAGCAGAATACATACAGCCCAGATTAGGGAAGCAGTTTGGACATGATCTTGGCTGATGGGAATCAGTGAAGTGGGGAGAGGAAGGACTTAGTTCCTGCTCTGAGGTCCTGCTAAAGGCACTCAAATACTGAACCTGGACACCCCAAGGGGTGAGTCTTTCTTTTTCAGAAAAGAAGTGTGTCTAGTCCTCAAACATTTCCCCCATCTAGGAAATTCTCTCAATGAAAGATTTGTTTTTAGAATCATCTCTAAAAATAGAAATGTTTTGGGCAATTGGTATTATCGTCTATTATGATGAGAACTGATTCAATCAAACTGACTTTCTTTTAATCTTTAACTGGTAGGAGCCACATTTAGGAAATGGAGCTTTGATATTGGGATGGGGAAGTGGAAAGCACAGATGAGATGTGTGGGGTGAGGGAAAGAGGTGTGTAGTAAAAGCAAGATCTGGGTGGGTACTTTGGTACTTGACATGGGGAGGGAAGCTTAAAGGACTGCATTAGTGTCCTGTGGCTGCTGTAACAAATTACCGGTGGCTTAATTACTTGGTGGCTTAAAACAAAAGACATGGGGCCGGCCCGGTGGCTCAGGTACTTGGAGCTCCATGCTCCTAACGCCAAAGGCTGCCGGTTCAATTCCCACATGGGCCAGTGGGCTCTCAACCACAAGGTTGCCAGTTCAACTCCTCCAGTCCCGCAAGGGATGGTGGGCCGCGCCCCCTGCAACTAAGATTGAACATGGCACCTTGAGCTGAGCTGCCACTGAGCTCCCAGATGGCTCAGTTGGTTGGAGCACGTCCTCTCAACCACAAGGTTGACGGTTCGACTCCCGCATAGGATGGTGGGCTGCGCCCCCTGCAACTAGCAACGGCAACTGGACCTGGAGCTGAGCTGTGCCCTCCACAACTAAGACTGAAAGAACAACAACTTGAAGCTGAACAGCACCCTCCATAACTAAGATTGAAAGGACAACTTGGCTTGGAAAAAAAAAAAAGTCCTGGTAGTGCACACTGTGCCCCAATAAAGTCCTGTTCCCCTTCCCCAATAAAAAATCTTAAAAAAAAAAAAAATAGACACTTATTCTTTCACAGTTCTAGAGGCTAGAAGTCCAAATTCAAAGTGTCACCAGGGCCACAGTCCCTCTGAACACCTTAGGGAAGCATCCTTCCTTACCTCTTCCAGCTTCTGGTGGCTCCTGCCATTCCTTGGCTTGTGGTACCATCACTCTGATCTCTGTTTCCCCCATCACATGGCCTTCTTCCCTGTGTGTGTCTCTGTGTGTTCTCTCTTCTTATAAGGGCACTTGTCATTGGATTAGGGCCCACGCTAAATCCAGGCTGATTTAATCTTAAGATTCTCAACTAATTACATCTGCAAAGATGCTATTTCCAAACAAAGTCACATTCTGAGGTTCTGGTTGAATATGAACTTGGGGTGGGACACTCTTCAAGCACTATATGGGCATTACAAGATTGGGAGAGATGGGGAGGGGGCCTTAGAGGTAGTGCTAGATAGGAGATGGGACAAGCTACAAAGTTAAATCTTTTCTCTAGAACTGTCCTTTCTCCTCTTCTCATGCCTGGTGAGACATTCTCCTTTCAAAACACAAGGCTCCGGGGGGATGGAGATGGTACCTGCAAATGCCCACCTACAGGGTCAAGCTCTCTTCTATCCCTTAGATCTGCTGTGTAACTGGAGAATGTTCTCTCCTCAGCTTGCCCCCTCCATTTCCCTGCCTTCTCGTCCCTATAGGGACCTGATTCTAAGGAGGCTGAGAAGGCTTCAGAGAGATGTAGAGTATTTGGATATGACAGCCTGGTGTTTGCAGTTTCTGTCCAGGAAGAAATTACTAGTGGCATTCACTCATATAAATGTCATCCTCTAATTGTCTAAGTGGTTTTTTTTTAGTTATTGACATGACTTGAATGTGATTGGATCCCCTCAACCTCTCCAATGAGTACTATTTTCAATTTAGTCTTTATATTCAAAGTCTTGGGTCTCACCGGCTCATCCGTGCAGCTTCTTTTTGGGCAGCGCACAAGCCCAGGGGCGGAGTGTTGGATTCCTATTAGCATTTTCCACCAGCCAGGCTGAGTGCTCCTGTGCAGAGGTGCTGAATGCTTTCCTTTTATGTAAATGTCTGATCCACAACAGGGCTATCCTCTTACTACTTTCATCCTGCTCAGATCTTACAGAGCCCTTTTAAGGTAGGGACCATTTGGCAGCTCTGTCAAAGAAGTTGGCCTCCTTATATCAAGATGTTGCAATTCTGATATAGCCCTGAAATTTCTTCAGACAAATAGTTCATATATTTTCAGTTTCATCACACATTAGTCATGAGGCTTTTTTTTCTTTGAATGTGATAAAGGATCAACTAAAACTAGCTTAAGCACAAAGCAGGATTTAATAGGATACTGGAGTTTCTTATGTAATCAAAGGAAACCAATAGCCAACAGCAAGAAGGCATGGATGCAGCTCCACTTGAGGAAAAACTGTAATGAGAGACCTGGATATCCTAAGGATCTGGGCTTTGTCTAGGCTTTTCTCTACCTGTTGATCTCATTATCACTACAAATTTTGTGTGACTGGCCCAAATTTTGTCTTGCTGTTCCCACAACTAGAACAAGACTCTCTCTCTCTCTCTCTCTCTCTCTCTCTCTCTCTCTCTCTCTCTCTCTCTCCACCTCTGTGTGTGTGTGTGTGTGTGTGTGTGTGTGTGTGTGTGTGTGTGACTCTTTCTCTGGTCCCAACGTAATAAAATGCTAGGGAAGGGCCATGATTGGTTCAACTTGGGCAAGGACAACACTCCTGGATCCAAGAGCCCTCAGATATCTGCAAAAGTCACTTCCTGTGGATAGTTTATCAAATTATATTGAGATCTTTGACTCTAGCTAAGTCATGTCTTTTATGCAATACAAATCTTGATGATTTTTATGTGTCTCTTTTTGAAGAAATCAATGCTTTGAATATGGTGTTTGTTTCCTTTGACAGACCTTTCTGTAATAAGTGGAAATATCCATCTGTTATCCCTAGTTTATTAAAATGGGTCAGATTCTGTTTAAAATCCTGTATTAAGTGCTATTGTGTAAAGTGCTATTTAGTGTCATGGATAGTCTATAGATTTAATAAGCACTGTCATATTGCATCTAGCAACAAAATCTCTGTTCTGTTTTAAATATACATTTCATGTGTTAAGGAACGAAGGTGAGATTTTGAGGGGGGAAATTTGATAAAAGCAGCTCTGCTATACCCCCATATTTATAAAAATAAGAGTAAGTATTGGTAGTATGTGTCACCATCCTTTAAAAACACAAGTGTTTGTTGCAACAGAAAAGCAGACCAGTTTCTACCATTAGGCTCAGCTTTTTTGCACTTAATCATCACTTAAAAGAGCAAAATTGTTTCCTTATCCTACGCGTTCCCCATTCCTGGTTCATTGGGGTAGCTAGCACTTCATTCAAGAATACTTCTCTAGCTGCTCTGAAGGACGAGGACAAAGGCTGGAAGAGTAAGCAGCAAACCTGAACCTCTTGCTGGGATATAATGCAGAGGGTGAGACTTGGAGGCAGAGAGGCTTGGATTCAAATTTAGACTGTGTGATGCTGAATATTCAACATTTTAAAGTTTTGATTTTCACATTGGTAAAATTGGAATGATATCACACAGGATTGTTTTGAGTATGAAAGAAGACTATCTCTGAAAAATTCTTGGCACATGATTACTTAGCAAGAGTCCTTTTTGGTCCCAACCGTGGTCTGACTTCGTTCTTGCTTCTGGGTGATCCAAGTCTCTCTTCTGGGTTCGCTCCACTCCACCCAGCACAGAGAGGTGAGAAGGGTGCTCAGGAAGAGCCACACCTACAGCCATATTAGCCTCACTTGTAATGGCATCACTCCCCCACAGCTTCCCTTCCCAATCTATTGTTTTTGCAGGAGCACCAGGTCATTTCAGGTTGGCTGACCTCACACAGGGATGGCACTCATTTGATATGGAGGGTTCACCTATTACATGTTCAGATTCTCCAGTCAGGGTGAGAATTTTGTCTTGAGCAGAATATTGTTCTCTTTTCAAAGCTGACTTGGTTGGTGCTCCCGTTGTCCTTTCTCTCACTTTCTGTATTTACTTGTGTGCTCATTCCAAAACCCCACATTCTTCAGAGAACATTTCTTAGAAGGGGGAAGCAATGTTTGTGTAAAAGGACCAAAACAGATTAGGGGACACTGCTTTGTGAAGTGAGGGGACTGGCTAATCCTACCCAGGGGCGGCTTGGTCCCTAGAGGGTGACAGGAAAGAGAATTAACTGGTGGTCAGAAATAGTTCCACATAAACACTCAGGCACCACTATCTTCATCCAAGAAATTGCTATGAATGTCAAGTGCATCATATTTTCTGAGTCAGAATCAGAGACCAGCCAAACTGTAGGCCATGCCAATGGAAGGATGAAATATTACTGTAGTTTCCCCTGCTCATTAATTTCCCGTTTTCCTGATGTGACATTTCTCGTAGTGCTGGAAGGTAGCAAACACATCTTTGATCTTCTCTGACTCTTGGTGTCAGGCTCAGTTTTACAACAGCAGAGCTCAACCTCATTCCCATGGTCTATCTATATCAATATAGATGCCAGAAAGAATCTATAAGGCAGGACCTGTGGCTAGATGAGGATGAACATCGGATACAATGTGGTGTTTGGGCCTCCTGGACAGTCAAGAATCCTGCCCTTTCCAGGGTAGCTGAAGAAATGGCACTGACCAGCTGCCCCTGGAAGTTCTAACTGAGCATCCTGAAAATTGCACAAATGCTATGGGCAGTCATTGTACCCTGAGTGCCATTTCTGAGCCTGTCCTATCATTTGTTGAATATTGTACAGTGTATTGTTCTAGCTGTGGACTCAACCACTGGGCCCAGGGCCAGGGATGGTCCTGTTTCTGTTAAAAGTCAGGAATATTTTCCATTTAATCCTGTCTCAGATAGCATGCAGATGCTTTAACCCATAAAAATAAATCCAATTCTTTGAAATCTAATGTGTGTTTGGATCTTTGTATATAGATGATAGGAGCTCTATTTCATTACTGGCTTTAACAGAAAAAGAAGACACTAAATGTCTGTCAGATGATGGCTGTGAATCCATTTCAAAGACTATAATTGTTTTGATAATTGGGGGGAAATGCAGTAGAATTCAATAAAATGATAAGGTAGATTTTCAAAATTCTAGAGACAATATTTGAATTGATAGCTATAGATACTGTTCAAGCAGGACTAACTTTATTTCAATTAGCAAAAGGTAAGAAAACAATTTCCAGTTGCTGTAGAGCTGGACCATGAATGAACAGTTGTTTCTGCCATAACCCAAAACCTGTTTCTCTAAAGCTGTGGCAAATCCTACAGCTTATGAATTTGTCTAGAGCACCACCTAGTGAAAAGATAAGTACTGTTGCAGAAACCAGAAGGAGGGATAGTGTATATAACAGGGCACTAAAAAACATGTGTACATATGACTTGTATTCATCTTTTGTTATTGGTATATATTGAGTGTTACAATTTTAATAGTTTTTTTCCTTTCTTAAAATGTGTATACATTTTTGGCACCCTCTATATTTGTTTAAATTTCTTGTTAAGAGAAATGAAATGAAAACACTTTTTTGTCTCTAGTTTTTAATGATTTTTCTAACTTGTACACATATATTTTGCGTCAGCAAATATAGCATAGTGAACATAACCAACCATTTCTCAGGTAAGTCAAAATCTAATAGTGCTTTGTGGTCTTCCTTTTGAAAAATCAGTTCTCTGTGGGGAGACTCAATATTGTAGGTTAGTAGTGACAGGCTTAGAGATTGTCACAAACTCTCTCAATCTTTGTTCTGTGTGTGTTTTTAATGTCTCAGTTTTTATATAATTTATGTCTTAATGGAAAAAAACAGAGTGTAGAAAAATTCCATTAAGTGGATGCCACTGGTTAATCAAGTTATAGTTTGTAGGTACTATATTTTGCCATGTATAATGTGCACTTTTATGCCCAAATTTGTGAAGGAAAAAAAAGGATGCACATTATACATGGGTAGTACTAATTCTGTATCTACATAAATATTTTTAATTCTTTTATTTATGCTTATGAGTTAAAAGCATAACTCTAGAAGTCAATAACGATATCTGTATGCAAAGTAATGCCCTGGAATAGGAACATCGGTTTTGTTGAATTTATGACGAACTTACAACAACATAGATTTCTTGGTGTGTTTTTTTCTATGATGCATAAATACTGTAAATTTGTTACCGGTACATAAAATTTCTTATACCTTGTATCTGTTCTTGTGTTTTGTAATAGTTGTTACATAAAATTTCTTGTACTATAATATGTTAAAAACTAAATGCTAAAATTCCATTATAATACAAAAAACAAGTACCTAAAAGTAAATAAATAAAAATATGAATTAGAAAACGAAAATGAAATATTTTCTCCATGAAAATTTGGGCCAAAAATGCAGGTATGCATTATACGCGGGGGCACATTACACATGGCAAAATATGGTAATAAAGTGGCATATATATGTATATATGTGTGTGTACATATATATGTGACTATATACATGTATATATGCCTATCTATAGATATATATGAGGTCGGACAATTAAGTTCATGAACTTGTTACAACAATGTTGTTAACCTTTTAATGACATCAGAGGGATTATTCATGATGAATTGTACTAACTGGACAAACAGTTAACCAAGTTTACTATTCGGAAGTGCTGAAAAGGCTGCGTGAAAAAGGTAGACGACCTGAACTTTTCGCCAATAATTCATGGCTCTTGCATCACGACAATGCACCAGCAAACGTGGCACTGTCTGTGAGGGAGTTTTTAGCCAGGCAACAAACTGTATTGGAACACCCTCCTTATTCACCTGATCTGGCTCCCAATGACTTCTGTCTTTACCCGAAGATGAAGGGAATATTGAAAGGAAGACATTTTGATGACATTCAGGACATCGAGGGTAATATGATGACAGCTCTGATGGCCATTTCAGAAAAAGAGTTCCAAAATTGCTTTGAAGGCATGGACGTCAGTGCATAGCTTCCCAAGGAGAGTACTTCAAAGGTGACCATAGTGATACTCAGCAATGAGGTATTTAGCACTTTTTCTGGGATGAGTTCACGAACTTAATTGTCAGACCTCATAGGTATGTACACATATCACTCCTGTTTAAAACATTCGGAGTGTGTTTTCTTCCCAAAACATCCAACAATGAGTTTCCAGAGGGCAGCGGCCTCTGCATAGAGACCTTTGTGTCCTCAGTGCCTGGCGTAGTGCTCCTGTGACTGTGGATTTTAAGCAGTAGTTCTCAATCTTGGTTGTACATTGGAACCCTCAGGAGGGATTTCAAAAACACTGATGCCATGTCCCACCCCCCAGAGATTCTGATTTAACTGGTGTGTAGAATGTGCTGGGTATTGGGGATTTTAAAAGTTCCTCAGATGATTCTAATGTGTAGTCAATTTGGGAATCATTGATTTCAGGGACAAATTCTCCAAATGCTGAAACAGCGGTATCATTTTCATAGGTGGTAGAGAGCAGCAAGAAGGAAGTGGGTAACACAGAGAGGCTCCTGGGGACTTGCTTGGATCCGATGGCAACGTGCATGTCCCCATGCCTGGTGTGATAGTAGAGCATTAGGGGAATTTTTCTGGCCTTTAATCACAGGTCGTTGAGATCAGCAAAAGGAAGGGTTTGAGGGCATTAGAAAGTTCCAGAAGTAAACCTCACTTCTGCCTTTGATTTATGATCTATCTCATAAACAAACAATTTACAAGAATGTTTACATTCTAATGTTATATAAATCATTCTATAATGCTGTTGTAAACTATGATTTCAGTTGGAGTTTTAAAAAAGTCACCTGGGAGATGTCATCAAAATGGCTGCGTGAGGTGAACCTCTGTAATTTACTCCCCTGGAATTTACAACTAATCGAACAACTATAATTCCATAAAGGACTCCCTGCACAGCAGATAGGCAAGACAAAGAGGCCCACTACTGAATTCACCTAAAGGTGGGCGAATAGCACCAGTGGGGGGAGGGGAAGGGAAGGGAGAAGTGTGGAGACGGAGCCCTGCGGGTGCAGGATGCAGACATAGCTCAGTGCTCCGAGCTCACTGCATCCCAGAACTGCTGCAGCTGCAGGAGAGGGAGGAACTCAGATGGCTAGGGCTCAGTTTATGGCCCACAGGGCTGAGGGGACAGCATATAACATGGCTGAACCCAATGCTCATGGCAGAGACCTCGGAGAAAAGACTGAGGGAAGAAGGCTGAAACCGGTGGTTAAAGCCCTCACTGCCGAGCAGGGAACAGAAGCCTTAGGCACTGAGACTAGCTGCCCCCTTCCTACACTCCCAGAGTTCACCCCGCCCCCACCTGCCAGGTGCTAGAAGCAGAACAGTAGCAGTGTCAGATCAAAAGAACAGAATATTGACTGTTCTGAGAACTGTGGACTGCAGACACAGATTCGCAGCCCAACTGGTTCCGGCAAAGGGGAGGGAGCTATGGAAGCAGGACCAGCTGTGGTGGTGGTTGCCGCCATTGCTCTGGGCCACCTCTCACAACTCACCCCACCTCTGACCCTACCTATCTGGGCAGATCCCTGCAGGAGTAAACAGAACTACTGAAATATACTGGGCTCTGAATCTGGTGCAGGAAGAGCTTTGGAACTTCAAAAGCTCTCCACATACCCACACGGACACTGCGCCCTGTGACCCAGGCAAACTATTAACAGAGGAGAAGCCCATCTCCCAGGGAATCCCCCCATTATGTGAGAAGCTGGAATAGTGCAGAGAAAACATAGCACTACCATGTGAGAGAGAAAAAAAGGCTGCAGTCAGAGATAAAATAAAACATTCTACCAACAAGTACTGGAAAACAAAAGAAAGACCTCTTCCTATCTACCTGTTGCAGAAGCCACTCCTGTAGATGTCTAGGAAGAGAAATAATAAATCAGTAATTGCCATGAATAACCAAGGCAACAAGACAGCTCAGAAAGAAAGCGAAAAGTCTCCAGAAAAGGAACTTAAAGATATGGAAATATGTGACTTAAATGACAGAGAATTCAGATTGCAGTTCTGAAAAAACTCAACAAGATGCAAGAAAACACAGAAAGGCAGTTTAATGAACTCAGAAACACATCAAAGAATAACATGAGCATTTTACGAAAGAGATTGAAATTTTAAAAAGAACCAAATAGAATTTCTGGAGATTAAGAACTCAATAGAAGAAATTAAGAATGAAATAGCCAGCTTAGGTAATAGAGTTGACTAGATGGAGGAAAGAATCAGTGACATCAAAGATAGAAACCTGGAAATGACATGAATGGAAGAAGAAAGAGACTTGAGACTTTAAAAAATAGAAAGAACTCTACAAGAACTTTCTGACTCCATCAGAAAGAGCAATATAAGAATAATGGTCATACCAGAAGGAAAAGAAAGAGAAGGGAACAGAGAATATAGTCAAACAAATTGTCGATGAGAAGCTCCCAAAATTGTGGACAAAACTGGACCCTCAAATCCAAGAAGCAAATAGAACACCTAATTACCTCAATCCCAACAGGCCTTCTCCAAGGCACATTGTATTGAAGCTGTCTAAAATCAACGACAAAGAAAGAATCCTCAAGGCAGCCAGGGAAAAGAAGACGGTTACTTACAAAGGAAAGCCCATTAGATTATCATCAGATTTTTCAGCAGAAACGCTACAAGCCAAAAGGGAGTGGAACCAAATATTCAAACTATTGAAAGAGAGAAATTATGAGCCAAGAATAATATATCCAGCAAAGATATCCTTTAGATATGAAGGAGGAATAAAGACCTTTCCAGACATACAGAAGCTGAGGGAATTTTCTAATACATGACCTGCACTACAAGAAATACTAAAGGAGGCTATTCGACCACCATCAATAGGGTCAATTTGTGGCAACCAAAACATAAAAAGGGGGAGAGTAAAGGCCTGAACCGGAATATGGGAATGGGGAAAGTAAGCGTGCTGAAGAAAATGGAATACTCTAAATATCAAACTTTCTTTTACATAAACTTAAGGGTAACCACTCAAAAACAATCCAGAACTGAACTATATACTGTAATAAAAGAAGAAACAGAGGGAAACATCACAGAATACCACCACACAGAAATAATAGACAACAACAAAAAGGCAAAGAAACAATGGAGACACAGCCTTACCAGAAAACTAAAGATAGAATGACAGGAAATCCTCACATATCAATAATCACCCTAAATGTAAATGGACTGAACTCACCAATAAAAAGGCACAGAGTAGCAGATTGGATCAAAAAACTAAACCCAACCATATGCTGTCTCCAAGAGACACATCTCAGCTACAAGGACAAGCATAGACTCAAAGTGAAAGGGTGGAAATTGACACTCCAAGCAAATGGTACCCAGAGAAAATCAGGTGTAGCCATAATGATATCAGATGAAACAGACTTCAGGGTGAAAAAGATAACAAGAGACAAAGATGGACATTTCATAATGGTAAAGGGGACTATACAACAAGAAGACATAACAGTCATCAATATTTATGCCCCCAGTCAGGGAGCACTGAAATATACCAAGCAACTACTAACAGAACTAAAGGGAGAAATTGACCAAAACACAATTATACTAGGGGACTTAAATACATCATTGACAGCTATGGATAGATCATCCAAACAGAAAATAAATAACGAAATAGCAGCCCTAAATGACACATTAGATGAAATGGACATAATTGACATATATAGAGCACTTCATCCTAAAACATCAGACTATACATTTTTTTCTAGTGTACATGGAACATTCTCAAGGATAGACCATATATTGGGACATAAAATCAGCCTCAGCAAATTTAAGAAGATTGAAATCATACCAAGCATATTCTCTGATCACAAGGCTTTGAAATTGGATATCAACTGCAAAAAGAAAGCGGAAAAAACACAAATGCATGGAGATTAAACAACATACTTTTAAAGAACGACCGGGTCAAGGACGAAATTAGAGGAGAGATCAAAACATACATAGAAACAAATGACAATGAAAATACATCCTACCAAAAATTTTGGGATGCAGCGAAAGCAGTTTTAAGAGGGAAATTTATCTCATTACAGGCCTATGTCAAGAAACAAGCAAAATCCCAAATAAATAACCTCATGTTACACCTTAAAGAACTAGTAAAAGAAGAAAAAATGAAACCCAAGGTCAGCAGAAGAAAGGAAATAACAAAAATCAGAGCAGAACTAAATGAAATAGAGAACAAAAAGACAATAGAAAAATTAATGTGACAAAGAGCTGGTTCTTTGAAAAGATTAACAAAATTGACAAACCCTTGGCTAGACTCACTAAGATAAAAAGAGAGAAGACACTAATTAACAAAATCAGAAACGAAAAAGGGGAAGTTATCACGGACACCACAGAAATACAAAGGATCATCCAAGAATACTATGAAGGACTATATGCCACCAAATTCAATAACCTAGAAGAAATGGACAAGTTCTTAGAAACATATAGCCTTCCAAGGCTGAACCATGAAGAACTGGAAAATCTAAACAGACCGATCACCAGTAACGAAATTAAATCAGTCATCCAAAACCTTCCCAAAAGCAAAAGTCCGGGACCAGATGGCTTCACTAGTGAATTCTACCAAACCTTCAAAGAGGATCTAATACCAATCCTGCTCAAACTCTTCCAAAAAATTGAAGAAGAGACAGTACTCCCTAACTCATTTTATGAGGCCAACATTACCCTGATACCAAAACCTGGTAAGGACAACACAAAAACGGAAAACTACAGACCAATATCTCTGATGAATACAGATGCAAAAATCCTAAACAAAATTCTAGCAAATCGAATTCAACAATGCATTAAAAAGACTATTCATCATGACCAAGTGGGGTTCACCCCGGGGCACAAGGATGGTTCAACATCCACAAATCCATCAATGTGATACATCACATAAACAAAATTAAGGACAAAAATCATATGATTATATCAATTGATGCAGAAAACATTTGACAAGATACAACATCCATTTATGATTAAAACACTTAATAAAATAGGTATAGAAGGAAAATACCTTAACATAATAAAGGCCATATATGACAAGCCCTCAGTTAATCTCATAATTAATGGTGAAAAACTGAAGCCCTTTGCTGTACGTTCAGGAACACGACAGGGCTGTCCCCTATCACCTCCGCTTTTCAACATCGTGTTGGAAGTCCTCGCCAGAGCAATCAGGCAAGAGAAAGAAATAAAAGGCATCCAAATTGGGAATGAAGAAGTTAAATTGTCACTCTTTGCAGATGACATGATGCTATATATACAAAACTCTAAAGACTCCACCAAAAAGCAATTAGAAACATCAACGAATACAGTAAAGTTGCTGCCTACAAAATCAATGTACAAAAGTCCATTGCATTCCTATATACTAACAATGAAATCTCAGAAAAAGAAATACAAAAAACAATTCCTTTTGCAATTGCAGCAAAAAGAATAAAATACCAGGAATAAACTTAACCAAGTGGTCAAAGACCTAAATGCTGAAAACTATAAGACATTTTTAAAAGAAATTGAAGAAGACACAAATAAATGGAAAGACATTCTATGCTCATGGATTGGAAGAATCAACATAGTTAAAATGGCCATACTACCCAAATCAATATACAGATTTAATGCAATCCCCATCAAAATCCCAATGGTGTTTTTTAAAGAAATAGAACAAAAAATCGTCAGATATGGTTGGAACCACAAAAGACCCCAAATAGCCAAAGCAATCTTAAGAAAAAAGAACACTACTGGAGGTATCACACTTCCTGACTTTAGCTTGTACTACAGGGCTACAATAATCAAAACAGCATGGTATTGGCAGAAAAACAGACACATAGACCAATGGAATAGAATTGAGAACCCAGAAATAATACCACATAAATATGGACAGATAATTTTTGACAAAGAAGCAAAAAACATACAATGGAGAAAAGACAGCCTCTTCAATAAATGGTGCTGGGAGAATTGGATAGCCACATGCAAAAGAATGAAACTGGACTGCTATCTGTCACCATGTACGAAAATTAATTCAAAATGGATAAAGACTTAAGCATAAGACTTGACACAATAAACTGCATAGAAAAAAACATAGGTACTAAACTTATGGACCTTGGGTTCAAAGAGCATTTTATGAATTTGACTCCAAAGACAAAGGAAGTAAAAGCTAAAATAAATGAATGGGACTATATGAAACTTACAAAAGAAACCATCGACAAAATAAAGAGGCAACCAACTGAATGGGAGAAGATTTTTGCAAACAGTGCCTTCGATAAGGGGCTAATATCCAAAATATACAAGGAACTCATGAAACTCAACAACTAAAAAACAAACAATCCAATTGAAAGATGGGCAGACGACCTGAAGAGGCATTTCTCCAAAGAGGACATACCAATGGCAAATAGACATATGAAAAAATGCTCAACATCACTAATCATCAGAGAAATGCAAATCAAAACCACAATGAGATATCACCTCACCCCAGTCAGAATGGCTATCATCAACAAGACAAATAGTAACAAGTGTTGGAGAGGCTGTGGAGAAAAAGGAACCCTCATACACTGTTGGTGGGAATGCAGACTGGTGCAGCCACTATGGAAGGCAGTGTGGAGGTTCCTCAAAACATTACGAATAGAATTACCGTATGACCCAGCAATCCCTCTCCTGGGTATCTACCCAAAAAATCTGAAAACATTTATACATAAAGACACGTGTGCTCCAATGTTCATTGCAGCTTTGTTTACGGTGGCCAAGACATGGAAACAACCAAAATGTCCTTCGATAGATGAATGGATAAAGAAGTTGTGGTATATATACACAATGGAATACTATTCGGCGGTAAGAAAAGATGATATAGGAACATTTGTGACAACATGGATGGATCTTGAGAGTATAATGCTAAGCAAAATAAGTCAGACAGAAAAAGCAGAGAACCATATGATTTCACTGATATGTGGTATATAAACCAAAAACAACAAAAGAACAAGACAAACAAATGAGAAACAAAAACTCATAGACACAGACAATAGTTTAGTGGTTACCAGAGGGTAAAGGGGGTGGGGGGTGGGAGATGAGTGTAAGGGGGATCAAATATATGGTGATGGAAGGAGAACTGACTCTGGGTGGTGAACACACAATGGGATTTATAGATGATGTAATACAGAATTGTACACCTGAAATCTATGTAATTCTACTAACAATTGTCACCCCAATAAATAAATAAAAATAAATAAATAAAAGATAAAAAATAAAAAAGTCACCTGGGTCATGTTCAATTCCAAAAAATTCCTCTCCTAGAGGACTGTTATTCTGACACATTTGCTTTCTGTTGATCGGCCTATGAGTCATTTTCATCAGACATTACTATGAGTACAGAAACGTTTTTTTAAACTATCTTGCACCTCCTTGTAAGAGTCAAATCAATGAAAGGAGAGGCAATTAAATCCAATGAAAGTTTTCTCTTTGCATTGCACAGAGGAGAAATAAGAAACCCATTCCATTCATTTTTTAGGTGATGTATTCCTGAGATCCCTGCCCCCCCAAATTGAAAGTTCCAGATATTTTTAAATTAAATAGCCTTGCTAACCACCTCAAAAAGCAGTTTGGGTGCCTGGTTCGATACAGGCAGGCCAGAATGCCCAGCTTGAGCAATGCTGTGATAAAAATAACCAAATAGGAAAGTGGGTGCACAGAAGGGGAATTGCTACAAAATGAATAAGAATTATCTCGCAAATCCATCTGTGAGAATTCCAGAACTTATATGGATATTGGAGCTTTGTAGTCAACTTGAAACAGTTTTGCATGAGAAAGCAAAGCTGTTGCTCAACATGGAGGCCACAATTCATTTTTCTGCTAACGAACCCAGCCAGCACTCTTAGATTGTACAGAAAATGTGCAACAGCCAATCCACAACCAATTAATTAAGACGAGCTAAATAAAGATATAAGTTGTGGTAGAGCACTTGTAATCTTTTATTAACTTATTATGAAAAGTTATGAACCTATTATTTAAAATATGATTTAGTCCAAGTTATTTTCTACATTGTGGTCTGAAGGATATAATTAAAGTCAGACTGGATCTAATATGATTCCTTTTTTTTTTTAAGGAAATAAAGGAGTTTTGTTGTCTCTTCTAACTGAAAACTCCAAGGTTTATTGTTTCTAGTATAACTGGCCCAGGGGCTCAAATGATGCCACTAAATTTCAGTCTTTCCTCATCTTTTGGCTTTCATCTACTCTTTGTTGAATTAGAATTTCTTTCCATCAGAGAGGATGGAAATCATTTTAACCAGATGAGCAGCAACCCTCAGAGCGAGGTGATAAAAGATGCCAATTTGGATCTAACGACTATTTATTTATTTAATTATTTATTAATTAACAATTGTCATTAAAAAACATAGCATAACATTTACCATCTTAACCATTTTAAGTGTACAGTAGTATTAAGTATATTCACACTGTTGTGCAACAGATCTCTAACTTTTTCATTTTGCAAAACTGAAGCTCTGTACCCTTTGAACAACTCCCCATCTCATCTTCCACCCCAGCTCCTGGCAACTACCATTCTACTTTCAGTTTCTACGAGTTTGACTATTTTGGAGACCTCATACAAATGGAATCATACCGCATTTTTCTTTTTTGTGACTGGCTTATGTCACTTAGCATGATCTCTTCAAGGTTCATACACATTGCAGCATGTGTCAGAATCTCTTTTTTTAAGACTGACAAGTCTCTGTATTTTTTATTGTTGTCTTTAGCCTACAGATATACTGAGTGATTCCATCTCATAATAAGAAAAATAAGAAAAGTAATCATAATTTCCTTTATTTTCTCAGATAAACCCTCACACTTATGATTTTCCTCTTTTTACCCATTATCATAATAAAGTCCTACCTACCCCATACTCAGTCCTTTACTTTTTGGGATCTGGTTTCTATCTCACCCCTCTTCTAAAACATTTTCCTTGAACAATATTAGAATCCTCTTGAATATATATTTTTTAAAATAAAGTCTTCTATAGTAGGATGCACTCATGGGAAATCTACTTCAATTTTTTGATTTATGTTTTTTTCCAGACTGGGTTCTTTGCTCATCTTTTGTATACTCTCTTCTTTTCACTTTTTAGTTTAGTTTATAGCCATAGAACATGTGGAGAGCAGACAGAAATTATGCATGCTCTAAATAGACAGTGCTGCTCAAGTGTCTAATTGCTCTTACATGGTATAATGGATTCTGTTTGACATGTTCCCTATCTTATTTCAAAACCAGTTCACTGT
Source organism: Rhinolophus sinicus (assembly GCF_036562045.2). Classification (NCBI taxonomy): domain Eukaryota; kingdom Metazoa; phylum Chordata; class Mammalia; order Chiroptera; family Rhinolophidae; genus Rhinolophus; species Rhinolophus sinicus. Next base: position 62,433,209 of record NC_133756.1, read on the forward strand.
GCCTTTCCACTTTTAAGGCTAGGTATTGCTTTTAGTTCAATTTTCTGTAACTGGTGGTATGAAGAGGGTGAAGGTAGAGGTCAGCTGGGGCTGACATCTGAGCCCAGGGGACATGAGTTCTGAAAGTGTTTTTGAGATTCTATCCAATGTAACAAGGCCCAGTCCACCCAGCAAGGGATATACCCAACTCCCATGAGATTTGGCTCATCATCTAAGTCAACACGATGTCTTGGAGGGTGGGAAGCTTTATGATCTTTTTTATCATCTTTCAAGGACCCCAAGGGACAAAAAGATTTCTAATCTGAAAGATTTTTCTACAATTTTTCCCAGGGATGCCAATCCATGCCTTTGATCCACTTCCCCTCAAACTGGAAGGCACAATGAGAAGGTTCAAGATTTTGTTGACTTGTTCATCTTCTTTCCTCAGCAGTGCTTCTGGGGAGGAAAAAGTAGTCAGGAGTCACACCAGATTGTACCAGAATCATTTGTTCCCTCCCTTGTTGCCTCTTTTTTAAAGCATATGACATAAAGTTGTTCCTTTTTTCTTGTTTAATTATGCAAGATAAGCTTTTATTGTTTCCTTTTGGCTTTTGTGTTGTTTTCAATATTTGTTTGTTGCTTTAGTTATTGGGGAGAGATTCTAATAGTTGACTTTGTTCCGCCACCTGTGCCTGGAAGTCCCACAGTATTGTTCTCATCATTAAATATAATGACTTTTCCTCAGTATTTACCCCCCTTCAGCTCATAAGCATTTTAATACACTAGGCTATGCCCTTACTGACTCAAGTTACATGATATGCCCCTTCTGGACCCTAGGATCATTCTTTTTCTGACAACTTCTCACTAAAATGAAGGTGAGGGACTACTTTGCTGTTCTTAGTGCTAGTTGCACATTAGAATCACCTAAGGAGCATTTTTAAAAATATTTCACTCCTAAAAATTCTCATTTATTTTGCTTATAGTTGAGCTTGAGCTCAAAACAAACAAACAAACAAACAGAACCCAAACAAAAACAAGACACACTCTCCAGGGGATTTAATGAGTGGCCAGAATTGAGAGCCATGGGTCTCTGGGTAGTGACAGCTCTTCTTAGCTCTGATGCTGTGAGGCTCTTTTCCACTATAAAGAAGGCAGCTGGTACTTACCAGAAATCCTCCAAAAGTGCAAGTAGTTGAACAACCTTAGCAAGAGAGAAGATTCCATGAACAAAAACCACAAAATTCAAAGACAGAAGAACAGCTGAAGAAGAGGACCCCAAAACAGGATGCTGATTCTGTTTGATAAGTTGCGAATGGGACCCGGCAGTTATGTTTTAAAAACCACCCAGATAGATTTCAGAACTGGTGCTCCAGATATCCTTTGCTTATCTCCTGCCAAGCATGAAATTTCAGAAAGTTCTCTCTAATGTATCCTGTCCAGCACAGACTCATGCTCTTGGCTTTTTTTTTTTTTTTTTTTTTTTTTTTTTCAGGGATGAGCTATTTGGAACAATCTACAGAGCTTCAGTCTGTCTTTACCTACTTTATCTTCCATGCTGTTACTAGAACAGAGGTTCTCCAACTTCTGTTTACCATTAAAGATCAGCTGGATACCTGGATACAACACAGATTCCCAACTCCCAGGACCAGAATTTCTGATTCTGAAGTCAGAATTTGGATTTCTATCAGGATTCCAGATGAGGCTACAGCTGCTACTCTGGGGCCACACTTCAAGAAGCACTGTACTAGCGTGATTGTCCTAAAACAGATTGGTGCATTCGTCCATTGGGTAAAACCCTTCCATGTTTACAGGATAAAGCAGGGACCAACCATTGAGCTGGGTACACAGGCATGTCAGCTTTTCTAGCTTTTCCTTCCACTTTGTGTCTGGTTCAGACACACCAAACATTTCCCTGTTCTACCATCACAATATGTTCTTTCACACTTTCAGTTTTTGCATAGACAATTCTCACCCAGAGTCTTTTTCTCCTATTTCTATATTTGGGTGAACTCCCACTCACTAGTTAAGGTTTTGCTTAAAAATGTCACTTTCTCCATGAAACCATCACAGAACCCTTCAGAAATAGAGTTTCTCTCTCCTCTCCTCTGTCCTCTAACTTAAAATGCATTGCATTTTGATGATCTGTTTGCATCTCTCTCTAATGCATCACAAGCTGTTATAAATTATGCTAAATTTTATTCTCTTTATCCCTGAATTCTTTCCATCCTTAAGAACTAGCACAGTGTCCATCACAAAATCATGCTAAATTAACACTTGTTGCATGAACGACTAGATAGCCAAGGGCAAGCAATATAAGCAAAGAGTTGGTTGACTTTTTCCTTAAAGCATAAAAGTATTTAAAATGAAAAGACAGAACCACTCTTTAGATGGAGGTTGGGCATATTCGTTAGTTGGATATGGAAACTGTTTTCAGGGCTTGACATTAAAAAATATGCAGATTTCTAAAAAGAATTTCCTTAGGCCACTTTTTCCATACCTTTCTCCACCCTCTCCCAAAAAGCCTTAGCATTTTAAATCTGATTGGTACAAAAGAGAGTTTGGGTGTGGTCTCACTCTTCTGAGCAAGTAAACTGTAATCATTTTACCTGACAAAAAGCAAGAGAAATGACTTAATAATACCCTTTACATTTGAAATATAGTACATGCTGTAATTGGAAGATGGAGACACAAAGTCTTCTTTTAAAATTAAGATTAATGCAAGTATCTTAAGACTTACAGACACTTAAGTGACCACAGGAGAAATTTAGTGTGGTTGAAAAAAATAAATTATAGTCATCCATTCTCAGGTTCCTAAAATATTGGCTACACTGGAAATTGAAGAAGAGAAAAAGAGCTTCCCAGACAAGAAAAAGTTCATCCAAACCAGTATTACAAGAAATGCTAAAGGGACTTCCTTAATAATAATAAGAAAAAATAAACAAAAAACATGAATAATAAAATGGCAATAACTACATATCTATCAACAATTACTTTCAATGTAAATGGATTAAATGTTCCAGTCAAAAGACATAGGGTGGCTAAATGGATAAGAGAACATGACCCCATGTAGATGCTGTCTACAAGAGATTCACTTCAGATCATAAAGGGATGGGAAAAGATAGCTCATGAAAATGGAAACAAACAAACAAATAAAGCTGGGATAGCAATATTTATACCAGACAAAATAGACTTTAAAACAAAAGCTATAACAAGAGACAAAGAAGGACCCAGTAATTTCACTTCTGGTATTTATCCAAAGAAACACGAAACACTAATTTGAAAAGATATATGCATCCATATATTCAATGCAGCATTATTTACAACAGTCAAGATATCAAACCAACCTAAGTGTCCATCAATAGACGAATGGGTAAAGAAGAAGTGGTACTATATACAATGGAATATTACTCGGACATAAAAAAAGAGTGAAATCTTGCCATCTGCCACAACATGAATGGACCTAAAGGGTATTATGTTAAGTAAAATAAGTCTGACAGAGAAAGACAAATACTTCTATGATTTTACTTCTATGTGGAATCTAAACAACAAAATAAATGAACAAACAAAAACAAACTCATAGATACAAAGAACATTTTAATGGTTACCAGGGGCTTGGGGGATGGGTAAGAAAGGGGAAAGGATTCAGAAGTACAAATTGGTAGTTACGACATGATTATGGAGATGTAGAGTATAGCATAGGGAATGCAGTAAATAATATTGTAATAACTATGTATAGTGTCAGATGGACACTAGATTTTATTGCGGTGATCACTTCATAAGTTATATCAATATCTAATTACTATGTTGTACACCTGAAGCTAAAATAATATTGTATGTCAACTGTAACTGAAAAATAAAAATGTTATTAAAAGCCTGAAAAAAAAACAACCTCTTGACCAAGGACTTATAAATCTGCCCGTGTTTGTACTTCAGAAGCGCAAAGTACTATACATCATGAGTGTTTGGTGGTATTTGTGGGCCGAGAAATATTCTGGGATTCAACCACTAATTTAACACAGAAAAATCATTCATTTAGTCACTCATCCAACAAGTTTGTATTGAGGACCATTCCTATGCCAGGCATGCTTTTAGCCTTGGGGACGCAGTAGTGAAAAAAAGATACAATTCTCCGCCTGCATGGATCTTGGGGAAAGACAGACAATAAACCAAATGTGTACATTTATGTGTATGTGCGTGTGTGTGTGTGTGTGTGTGTGTGTGTGTGTGTGTGTGTGTGTCAATCACTATGGAGAAGAATAAAGCTAGAATCAGGCTAGAGAATTATGGGAGTGGTGAGACTATGCTTTTAAACCAGGAGTTCAGGGAAGAGCTCATTGTTCTGGAGGAGGTGGAAGAGTGACAGTGTAGCTATTTGGGGGAGAAGCCTCTTAGGTAGAAGGAACGCAAAGCACAAAGACTGGGAGGTGGGAACACACCTGACATGACTGACCAACAGCAAGGAACTAGTGTGGCTGGAGCAGAGCAAGTGACGGGAGTGTATTAGGAGATGAGGTCCAAGAGAACACGGGGTGGGGTGGGGGCTGGTCATGTATAACCGGGTAAGCCATTGTAATTATTTGGCTTTTACTTGGTGTGAAATGAGAAGTCTTTGTAATGTTGATTAGAAAAGTGACAAGATCTCTTTTTATGTTTTCACAGGGTCACTCTGGCTGCTGTCTTCTAAACAGCCTGAAGAGAGGGCAGAAGCAGGGAGATTGAATTGGAAGGCTATGACAATAATCCAGGTGAGAAATTGTTGTGGCTTAGACAAGAATTTTAGTGCACCGTTGGTGAGAAGTGGTCAGACTTTGTATGTATTTCGAAAGAAGAGCTGACAGCATCTGCTAAAGGACTGGATAGAAAATGTGAAAGAGAGAAGTGAAGGATGACGTCACAGTTTGGGACCTGAGCCACGGAGAGGTGGAGTTGCCTTTCACTGAGATGGGAAAGGCTTCGAGAGAAGCAGAGAGCTATCCACTTGGAAGAGGTTAAGTTGAAATGCCGATGAGACATCCAAGTGGAGCCTGGATTTAGGGAAGACGTCTGCGCTGGAGGTATAAATTTGGCAGTTATTCGCATATAGATGGTACTTGAAGCCATCAGACTGGATAAAACTACCGAAGGTGAGTAGGTAGATAGAAAAGAAAAGTCAGAAGAAAAGCGTTCTGGGTTCTCCAATGGGAAGAGATCAGGATATGAGCAAATCAAGGAACTGAGAAGTAAGGATGTGGGAAGGATATTGAAATTACCAATTAAGACAAGAGGAATGTTGAAGAGTGAAATAGTGATCAAGGAGCTAAAATATTCAAGGGATAGGACATACCAATTTTGTATTATTATGCAATCAAGTAGAATGACTCAAATGTTTTAAAATCCAACAGATTTTTATTCTACAATGGAGCCGTATGTTAACCTCTGCTGTTAACTATCCTTTAGCGCCACCTACTGGACACAGACCAAAGGCAATAACTGTAGAAGGATGAAGCCTCTAAGGAAAACTCCTGTGATTTTCATAAATTTCATGTAGGGTGGAAAAAAATAGAAAAGTTCATAGTGTACAATCCTTAATTAGATAATCACTGGAATTTCACCGGGGGTTGTCAATTTCAAATGGCTTGGTTTCTGAAATATCTAGGGAAAAAAGATAAAAGAAGGGCATATAAGAAGAAGGAAGCCGAGTCTGGGGAAGACTAAAAATAGGTACATAAAGGGATAACAGAGAAAGAAGAAGGAATGAGACAGAATAATTATCTAATTATTCTATAATTTGTCTTTTGGGGAATATATTATTTATTTTGTTATTTTTTCATGTGTACATGTATTTCCCCTCCCCCAATAGGTTAAATGTTTCTGTAATCAGGTATCGCACCTTAAACATTGCTTGTGACATGCCCACTGTACCTAGTACAGGGTCAGGCAAAGAGTAGTTGGTTAATATTTTACCAAGGATTGAAGTACAAAGAAGTAATCAAGACTAAAGATAGTTGTACAGCAATGTGAACATACTTAACATTACAGGTTACAAAACTGTACAATTAAAAATGTTAAGATGGTAAATTTTATGTTATGTGTTTTTTTAACCACAATTAGAAATAAAAAATAATTTTTAAAAGGAAACATGAAGGATCCTTGTGGTGATGGAAATATCCTATATTTTGACTGCATCTGTGTCAATATCCTGGTTGTGATATGTACTACAATTTTGCAAGATGTTATCCCTGGGGAAAATAAAGTAAAGGGTCCATGAGATCTCTCTGTATTATTGCTTATAACTGGAAAATAACATGTTTAATTAAAAAGAATAAAGATATAATAAAATATGATTTTGTATTAAAAATGAACTGACCAAAAACCAGAGCATGAATAAATTAGATATTGGTATAATTGAGAGGGTAGTCTAACACTCATCAAAGTAGCTGTCTCAAATTCAGCAAAGCTGAAAGCAAATTGCTCAAATCCCTTGGTAATGAAGAGTTGGCAGGAACAATATAAAAAGATAATCAGATCCAAATCCAGCAGGTTGGTAGGAGAATAGGCTGCATACCTTAGGTTTGTGGTAGAGTATTCCAGGTATCTTCCCTATAATAAATAACCATACTGAAGAAAATCACATAACAATGTGAAAAATTCAAAGTAAGATATTAGCAAAATGAATCCAGCATCGTATTAAAATAATACCACGTGACTGTGATTTGCGAGTACATTGTTGCTAGCCTATCCAGCATCCATACGCTCTTCTCTTTACTGAATGGAATCCAATTTTATTCAGGTATCCATCCCTTCCCAACTTGCCTCAGGGAAAGCAATCTTATCCCCAACTCCATGGGAGGATTTGTTTGGTCTAAGATAACTACCATTCCCTTGACAGTGGCTGCCTCAGGAATTGGCATGGACACAATCCAGGTGTATGAAATACAAGGAGACATTTGTACCATAATATGTTCATCCCATGAACACATCAAAATTACAACTAAATTATAGAACAACCAACCTGGAGAACCATCTGAAGTCTAGCTGAACAGAAGCTTTATAACTAAGGATATAAAGAAGAAGCCACATAGAGACTGGTAGGAGGGGTGGAGATGCAAAACAGGCTGGTCCCACACCCATGTGTGGCAGTTGAAAACTGGGAGATTTCTTGGCCACAGAGGTTTCCCACGAGGAGTGAGGGACCCCAGCTCCCCACACCAGGTTCCATAGACCAGAGTACTGGTGCCAAGAAGAGGAACCCCCATAACTTCTGGCTGTAGGAAACAGTGGGAATTCTGATTGTCTGTGTGGGATGGGAGGCTTCAGAAAATCCAAACATCCCCGTAAAGGGCCCATGCAGGCACTCACCCTGGGCTCCAGCAGAGGGATGGTGAAACTGGGGGCCTCAGAGACAAGGGCAAAGACTGGGTTGTGTAACTTCTGGGTGAGGACTGGAGAGACAGTCCCCATTTTCCCTGAGTGACGTCTTTCTCTCATGTAGCTGGCAGGTGGACACCATCTTTCCTCCCTCCCCCTCAGGCCAAATCTGAATCTGATTGGCCTGGTGAACTCTGCTGCTTCTGCTGACTTGCTGAAACTCTGCCTCCTCCAACTTACATACCACAGGAGGCTTTATCAGTGGCTGAACCTTATGGAAGTTGACAGGTGGCAATAGGCCTCGGAGTGTCCTGGCTTTTTGAGGAGCTACCGCAGACCTAGTACTGGTGGTAGCTGTCCTCAAAATATTCAAAGTGGTGGAAAACAAAGACCTACAACCAAGGGTACTCTACCCAGCGAGGCTATCATTTAAAATCGAAAGAGCTTCTCAGACAAGAAAAAGCTAAAGGAGTTCATCACCACCAAACCAGTATTACAAGGAATGTTAAAGGGACATCTTTAAGATGGGGGGAAAAATTAAAAATATGAATAATAAAATGGCAATAGCTACATATCTATAAACAAATCTATCAACAATTGTTTTCAATGTAAGTAGTTTAAATGCTCCACTCAAAAGGTATAGGAGGGCTGAATGGATAAGAAAACAAGAGCCTTACATATGCTGCCTACAAGAGACTCACTTCAGATTGAAAGACACACAGAGATGGAAAGTAAAGGGGATGGAAAAATTTATTTCATGAAAATGGAAAAAGAAAAAAAGCTGAAGTAGCACTACTTATACCAGACAAAATAGACTTTAAAACAAAGGTAAAACAAAAGACAAAAAGACCCAGTAATCCCACTTCAGGGTATTTATCCGAAGAAACCCAAACGTTACTTCGAGGGGACATGTGCATCCCTATGTTCACTGCCGTGTTGTTTACAATAGCCAAGATATGGGGTCAGCCTGGGTGTCTGTTGATGGAAGAGTAGATACAGAGGAGGTGGTACCTATATACTATATACAATGGAATATTGCTCTGCCAGGGAAGGGAATGGGTTCTTGCCATCTGCAGCAGCATGGATGGACCTATAGTGGAGTATATCAGACAGAGAAAGACAGATGCAATGAGATTTCACTTATATGTGGACTCTAAAGAACAAAGTAAACAAACAAAACAGAAACAGAATCATAGATACAGATAATATTTTGATGATTGCCAGAAGGGAGGGGATTAAGTGGGGGTGGGTGAAAAAGGTGAAGGGATTACAAAGCACAAATTGGTAGTTACAAAATAGTCAGGGGGATGTAAAGTAAAGCATAGGAAATATAGTCAATAATATGGTAATAACTATGTATAGTGCCAGGTGGGTACTAGACTAGTCAGGGGGATCACTTCTTAAATTATGTAAATGTCTAACCATATGCTGTACACCTGAAATTAATATAAAATAATATTGAATGTCAACTGTAACTGAAAAATTAAAAAGGAGGGGAAGATAAAGGGGAATAAGAGGTTCAAAGTTCCAGATATAAAACAAATAAGTTTTGGGGATGTAATATACAGCATAGGAAATATAATCAATATTGTGATAGCATGGTACAGTGTCAGACGATTGCTGGACTTACCATGGTGATCACTTGTTTAGGTATACAAATGTTGAATAACTATTGTGCACCCCTGAAACTAATATAACATTGTATGCTAACTATATTTTTAATAAAAATCTTTCAAAAAATAAAATAAAATTATTCTAAAACTTTTAACTTAAGACCAGGTGAAGGAGAAAAAAACATACTGAAAAATATTCACTGATTATACGCAGGCATGTGGGATATAGGGGAGAAAGAGTTAATTAGCAGCCACTTCCGGGAGGGCTCAAGCTGGCTGGTTGTTGGGATGTTCCAGGGAGCACTGTCTTGGTGACTCCACCAAGAACACACGCTTTCCCTCCTCTCCTCATTGTCTTTACTTTTCTGGGGATGTGCTGTCTGTACAGGCCCTGAAATGCTCCTTGATCTTATAAAAGAGCTGAGTGACATGAAATTGCCAATGATTGGACCATATTTATCCTACAATCTTTATATTATAGTGAAATGCAATACTTTAGCCAAGACAATATCCCAGGCCATCTGCCACAAACATCACGTTTTTCCTTTGCTGTAGTATATGTTACATGGGAGATGTCAGTCTTTCTAGCAAACGATTCGCAGGCCAGCAATTGTTCACCTTGGGCTGAGGACTAAGCTCCAAATGACTTCCTCCACTACAGCTGCTGCAGCTGGTGAGTACTTGTTTGTTTGCAGATTTTCAGCATTCAAGCTGCACAGATTTCAACAAGTTTGGAAGGACAAAGGAATAAGCAGTCCCTCCTTGGAGAATTAAACAAATGGTTCCAAGTCGTCAAGCAGTCACTCATTGTCACAATATTTCTGTAAAAATGGCAATTCCCTGCACCGTCAAATTCTCACAACGGTAGACACAGCATCCAAAATGAAATTTTCCACTTTATAGAATTTATGAAATCAAATTTAAGACTCATATGATAAATTAGCATTTGTATGTTGACTATAGAATTATTTACAGGAACTTATAATACTGATAAATTGAAAATAAACAAAACCCCCAACAACAGGGATTGGTTAGATAAATAATAGCATCTTCCAACTTTTTTAGAATTGCAAATCCCCTTAAGTGTTTTTAAAGTATTTCCAGCAATTTTGAATGGCATGTGAGAAAGAACTGATTTTAAATTTAAAAAAAAAAAAGGTTTTAAATATTTCATCAATATATTGAAGATTATGTTATAAAATTTCTTTAAATACAATATATGCAATCAGGTCTGGGACATTATTAGTCAAAGTGTCCCAGATTATTAGTAAAAATAGTCAAGTAGATAGGGAGTCTTAAGAAACAATGTATATATACCCTAAATATTTTATTTTAACATAAAACATTTACATATAATTTCATTTGAAAATATTTTCATGTAATACCAAGGCACAATTGAAATTCTTACATAAATTACATCCATGATGCATTAGCTACAATTGCACTTTTAGTTTCCTTAAATTGGAGGATGAAATTTGTATATTTTATGAGTGGAATCCTCAAAGATTTTTAAAATAATCTTGTCTGCTCCTTTATAGACCACTGATATAGACCAAGCCCACAAATTAGTAAATGAAGTTCTGGTTAAGTGACAATCCTCTGTACATTCTTTCTCCCATTTAAGTAATGATCCCTGCTGTTTATTTTAAATTAAGCAGGAAAAGCATAAATTGTTGTCATATACATTTTTAAATGATATATTGTGTTTGGTTTAGGGATTGAATTGCAGAACTTAGGGAGGAAATTTATGTATTAATTACTAGGAATTAAAATAGCTGATCAGATCATTTTATTTTTCTGACTATAATTTCTTGTGTTTTTTTGTTTTGTTTTTTAATTTCTTGTTTCAAAATGACCAGAGAAAGTGTTACAGACTCTCAACTGCAAACACTTTTCTGGTAACACTTTGCAAATGTGGTTAGCCTTTATTTCTGATCAATGAGAAACCAACTCCAACATACTCATAACTGTCACTCATTGTTTTTCTTTATCACATGGACTTTCAAAGCACGCTTGAGATCCCAGTGTAATGAATAGAAACTGTGATGAGACGAATTCAACTTCCTGAACAGAAGAATCTGGAGGTGGATTTGCAAAACTGGTTGCATCTGACCTTCAGGATTCATTTGCCCTCTCGGTCCCTCACGGAAGGCCAGTGATCAGGAATAAAGACCATAGGAAGCGGTGCGCTGGGAAAGTGAGCATGGCAGCTTCCGCCCTCCAAGGGGTTCAGACTGTTCTGCTTTAATGGAGGAAGGTTTAAGCTATTTTACTAGTCAAGGTTATGAAAACAGAAATGGAAATATGTGTTCCGGCTGTCCCTAACTATTGGAACCCCCTAGAAACATAATAACGGAACTAAACAATGATATCATTATGAATGGTACTGTGGAAGTAGATTTATTTACATGGAAAGATATATTGTTAAGTGAAAAAAGCAAGTTATAAAACAGCTTGTGTGGTATGAGTCCATTTTTGCAAGAAAGAAGTGTTGAGGTAAATGTTCCCAGCAGTTACTTTGGTGGGAGGGGAAAAAATACTGAATTCCTGGTGTTTTTTGTTTCTTATGTGTTTTGAGTAGGCCCTATCACATATTACTTACGTAATTTAAAAAGAGGCAGTTATTATTTTTTAAAACCAAATACAAGTGATACAGACAGACCATAACTGTCATCTCCCACAATTTATTTTAAAATAATGCTCTTTATTGACTTCCTGAGATGTACATTCCATGTCCTGAAGAAGAGGCGGCATATACAGGGTTGCATGGGTGCTAAAGCCATCTATCTGCTAACACACTATAGCATTACACATGTTTAGAATGCAGTGTTTATTGTATAATTATTCCTTCAAATACTAGCTATTTGCTGATAATGGAATAACAAACAGAAATAGGCACTGGTAGTCACTTTAGCATAAATGACTATAAATTATCTGTAGTCACTATAGCAACACTCTTTCATAAATTCTATTTTTGTCCCTGTGGTTATAAAACTACTTTTGCTAACATAAGCATCTTACAGTGTATATTAACATGTGTGAAATATTTTTTAAGTACACCTTTGAAATATTATTGTAAATATAAGTTATCCATAAGGTACACCAACAATCCCCTCCCCCAAAAAAAAGTAAACTGGAGGATTTACTAGATATCAAATTATCTTCTATTCGACACAGCAAGACCATCTTTCACAAGGAAATACATACAGGCATTTTTCAGTTGTCTCCAATTAAAATTATTATAGAGGTATTTACCTAATCTTGTCTCCTGACTCACAACTTCCTGAAGGTTGTGGTTTCATTTTAGTCGAAATATCCTGGTGGTTGTTTGAAACTTTATGTTTTAAGGATGAGAAAACCAATTATGTTATTTCAACACATAAAATCAGCATGATCCCAGAGGCTATATTTTAGAAATCTCAGTCTTTTCCATTACACGCAATATAAATCATCCTCAAAGAAAGAAAGGAAAGAAAGGAAGAAAGAAAGATGATCATGAAAAAAGTCACATTTATATTTGAAGTTTTTTGGGATTCTTTTAATGTTGCAGGGTTGGGGTTTGTAGCTCCTTGGAGGCAGAGCTGGTTCAGACACAAGCTTCATCCCCATTAATGCTAGTGCTCTGTGACGGTGGGAAGTGCTTAGCATCTCTGAGCCTCTGTCTCTTCATCCCCAACCCTCAGATGGATTTGTGAGCAGTAATATACTTAGAGCTTTACAGCAGTTCCCAGTATCCAGGTGTTCTACATGTCTGTCTCTCTTGCCATCCTGTTAAAGTGGAGGGCCTCACTAAGAAAACACACAGCTGTCGTTTAGAGTGTGTTACTCCTTAGCATGTTTAACTCTACACGTACAGAGGTTTTCAAGCCAGGTGTCAATGATACTGTTCACATCTATATTTTAACTCAACAAACATGTCAATCAAGACACTATAAGTAATAAATAGGCAAGATGTCAAGCAAAAGTATTATTTGGGTATTTATCTAGTTCGGGAATTTAATTTACAATAATTATAAATTTGCATTTAATGTATTTTTTGGTCATTTGAATGTTATTATTTGCAGAAATCTGAATGATACCCAAATCTTTTCCTAAATGTCCTAGTACAATCATTTGACCTGCTGTAACATTTTATGAGATTAGCTCATACCACCGTGAGATAATCTCCACAGTGAAACCTCGGGACTGATGAAAAGCATCATGTTGCTCACATGAGATTTTATATAAATCATATTCGATACACATTATGGCATGGTCTAGTTTTCACAGTACTTTTAAACACACTATTTGGTTTGCTACAGCTCCATGAAGGTGGGTATCCCAAATTAACATATCAGGCAATGGAGACACAGAGAGCCTACAGGACTTTCCAGGTCACACTGTTAGAAGTCAATTCTGGTTCTTAAAAGGCTTTGGTTCTGGAATGAGTTTTGAAAGAAGTCCCTCCTCCTCCACCACCACCATCCTACCCCACTGGCTGCAGGAGTTGGTCCTACAGGCTATAAGAACCCCACTCATCCGTTTGCAACAACCCAAAGGGAATGTACAAACAGGAGGTGCCGAAGGGTCCTCAAATCAAATAGGCACTCCCCCAAGCCACTGGTTGCCAGGAAAACAAGCCATCTCCTAGGGCTGCCCTTCTGCTTCCAGAAGATGTATGGGTACATTGATTCATCCATTAAAGAAATGCTTTACACAGCACTTATGTGCCATGCAGTTTCCAAGTTACAAAAAATGCATCATAAACAAGACAGACTCATTTCCTGCTCTGTTAGAACTGAAATGTCTCTTGGTAAAGATAACAACATATCAGGAAATTCCACAGGGTGGTTAAGTGCAAAGATGAGTAGCCCAGGGTGCCAACGGGCAACTATGAGAGAGGGGCACAAACCCTGGATATTTGGAGGAAGTGCTCTGAGTGGAGACATAGACAACAAGAAGGCATTAGTCAACTAAAATGGCAAGTAGGGGAGAGGGGACAGAGGGAACAGCCTGTGCAAAGAGCCAGAGGCTAGGGAGAGTGTGCTGAGTTTGAGGAACTGGAAGTTCAGTATGTGTAACTTGTGAAAGCTGAGATCCTTACCAGTCACAAAAAAGGAGTCTGGACTTTATCTTGACAATAAAAGGGGCTGACAAAAGATTTTAAGCAGAGGACTGTTGTATAAATATTAAGGAAACTGCTGGAGTAACCCAGTTGAACGATGGTAGGGTGATCTAGACTATGTAATGACAGGGGGAAAGTATGAAATGGATGCAGGAGATCTTTAGAGTATAGATTCATAGAACTGATGACTGATTGGTATGGATGGTAAGGGAGCGGGAAGAACCAAAGTATAATTCCAATAGGATGAGGGCCGCCAAACTCTTTAGTGTGGGGTGCCCTCAGGGAAGCACAGCACTGCCATTAGGGCTTCCTTTCAGCGAACCTCCTCCCTGGGTCTCCTCCCACCTCTAGACTCAATTGAAGTTTTTTCTTTTTTTATATGAAGGAAACCATACTTAGTTCTGAGAATTAGATATTGCTTCTTTAAGCTATCTGAATGAAACTGTAATTCAACCAACTTCAAGATATTGCTTTACTCCTTCACAACAGAAAGAAAATCTTTAAAAAATCTAAATATACAGCATATGAAGCATACAGATCATTAAAATAATACAGATCCATGCAATTTGTCTTAGAAGCCACTAAGAGGGTGGACATAGCCAAGTGGCAGGAGCAAAAAGGAAGGGTTTCATTTGGCACAAACACATTAATATAAGCGGGAAGGTACTCGTAAATTAAAGACATCTTTACAATGTTTGAAGCCACAATGAAAGAGGATGCCAACTTGATAATATTGAAGGTAGTTAAATCTTCCTTTATTTAAAAGCTAGCAAAGCTATTAATCATTTAATTTACTCACAAACCTCCAGCCCATGAGGTCAGGCAGTCAAAGAAAAACATGAGACATACTAAGAATGTCACGACTGGGAGGAATGGATGCCTTTTCACGAAATTCACATAAAATAAATTACTAGAATATGTCATCTGCTTGGTTGTAGGACATGTCTGACTCCACGACCCCAATACCTTCATAACTGTACTTTCTATCATTTGAGGTCACATCACTTTTACTCTTCTTCCTTTTCAATGGCTTTCCTCCCTGCAGGTCAGACAGTTCACACACAGCAGAACTCACAGGATTAAGTCCTCTGGCAAACGAAACCTCAGCCCTGCTCAGTTCAGCTGACTCTGAATGATTGGCTGGGGGTAAAAGTCGGTCACTCCTTAGCCTTTTCCTTATTTCTTCTTCTTTCACCTGAAGAGCAGTATTACAGAATGAAAGACAGCCCAAAAATGTTCTCCAAGTTTTCATTAATACTGCCTGTAATTTACATTTATGGCTTCTCTATTTCATTGTTCAGTCATTTAACAAACATTAAGATGAGGAATCACTGTTGAAGAAGACAGACACACTCCCTACCCTCAAGGAGTTTCTGTCTGTCTCGTCCTTGTGCTCTGAAAGGCCGAGCAGTGGAAATAAAGGCAGTCAGACAGAGCAAAGCTGTGAACGCTGGTTCTGGCAGAACGACTGACAGAGGGTTATGGGGACCACATGTGCAACGGCTGCAGGAGCTGTCTGGTGGTCTGCATGGCGTCCTCTCCAGCTCCCATCCTCTACCCCAACACATCCTCTCACCCCTAGGCCCACTGAAGTTTCCTTTTTTCTTATGAAGAAAACTGCATACTTTACTCAGCTCTGAGAATTGGATATTACTTCCTTAGGCCATACGGATGAAACTGTAATTCAACCAACTTCAAGAAATTGCTTCATTCCTTCACTGCATACATACAAAAAATTAAGCATACAGCATAAGAAGCATACAGATTGTCATGCAGGGTATCAGGCATGGTCTCTAGTCCCACTCCCCACATAAGAACGCAGGACACGGTGAGGTCAAAAAGGAACACCCACGGAGCCATAGATAGGGGAGTCACATCACTATAATCTCACTGGCGGCTGGGTTGGAGACACAGGAGGCAGGAGCCACACGATCCGCAACCTGCTGTCCACTTGTCTCTGCCAACCAACCTCACTTGCTAGCTGCAATCCGCCGTGCTAACTGCAATCTGCTATTGCTAACTCAGCCACCATTTTCTCGCTAGCCCCCATTTTCTGCTAGCTTAGCCATGGCAGTTATATTAGTGACCAACGGCTCACTGGTTACAGCTGACGACCAATTAGCCACAACTGACGGCCATCTACTACCCGAGCCAGCACCTTTCTACGTGAGGCCGAGAGCCTGGAAACTGCTCTCTGGGACTCTCTCCCCACACAGATCATGAAAATAATTACTACAAATCCATGCAATTTGTCTTAAAGCTGCTGATAGGAAAGGCTGGACGTGAGCTCATTTCAGCAGGTAGCATCACCCCACACACACACTCAGGTACCTTCCTGCGTTCCTCCACCGCCTGCATCTTCTCCTCTAGGTCCTTCACTGTGAAATCTTTTACTTCTTTTTTGATCTTAAGTTTTTCCAGCCTGGTTGGTGGCTTTCTTAGAGGCTTCTCAGTCGTGTTCACCTGTCGGAAGATACTTTTTAAAATGGAGAAACAAACATATTCCTTGTCAGAAAAGAAAGAGAGGAGGTGGAGTAAACACTGTTTAAAATGTAAATCCTAAAAATCTCAAGTTTCCAGTGGCAGATTTAAAAACCAACAACATGAAAGCTGGTAACAACAGAACTGATTCCTAAATATCTAATTCCTGGTAACGATAGAACTAATTTCTTACAAAAAAAAAAAGAAAAATCCATTAGATGCCTAGAAAAAAACAGGCTATTACAAAAAAAAGAACAACAACAACAAAAAAAAAACATGACAGAATGCAAAGATGTCCTGAAACTGGAAGAGGATTTGGGAGAAGGAAAAAAATACTTGAGAACAAATACAAGATGGAAAAAGGTAGTGGATGAGCGAGGAATTTGTGATTCAAGGTAAAAGCCTGATGATTTTATAATATTCCACAAGCTACAGATGACTTTGATTTGGGTCAAAGTTAGTTTTTAGTACTTCTGGTTTTGTGGAGAGGAGAATTCACTCTGTGCTGGGCTGGGCTGTTGGTACTTTACAAATATTTACATGATAGCAGAAAAAAAGTCTTCCCATTTCATATGACTGACAACCCTTTGAACAGTTCAAAGCAGTAATAATGACTTTCTGATTATAATTTCTAGTTACAAACAAAGTAAGATTGTTGTAAAGGGTTTATAAAGTTTTATTTTTTCTTTTAAAAATTAGGTTTTAAAATAGTACGTTAGTTATGAAAAATTAAAATGATACATAAATCATCTCCGTACTCTGTTTAGCCACCTGGCCCCCAATCCCACTCATCAGCATGAACCATTTTAAAGAGTCTGGTGTGTGTCTTTCCAGATATTCTCTATGCATATGTATTTATATACATATATATGTGCAGTACATGTGCAATGTTAAACTGGACATAATAGGATTATACCACATACATTACTCTGCGATTTGCTTTCTTCATGTAATTTCATATGGACATCTTTCTAGGTCAGCATATGTAGATTTATTATGACTGAGGAAGGTCTTAATGAACTCCAAGGCTTCATTATAAAATGAACTGAATATTGTCCCAGATAATTTCTCTAAAGACTTTTAAAGACAAAAGAGCTATTGATATTCATTGTATATTCAGACTGGAATACGACAGGTCCTGAGAAAATAAATCAGAGAGACAATGTAGCATAGCAGCAAAAGGCAACAGATCTGGACTCAGACAGACCTGGGTTTGAATCCAGACTCAGCCACAGTGTGGCTTCACATGAGTTCTTAAATTCTGTAAGCTTCGTTTTTCCTATTTGAAAAATAGGTTTAATAATACTTTCTCAAAGGATTTTTTTTTTTAAAGGAGAGAGAGTAGGTACAAGTAGACACTCAGTAAATCGTAATTACATTCATTCAGTGAAAGCAGTGACTTTTCCAATGATGGCACATCGGAGCATAACTAAGAGCATTTGTCACAAAGAGGAGGAACGAGCATTGGAATCGCATGGGCCAAGGCAGGGGCCCTGGGCTTTAAGCCCGGTCTACCACTAATATTCACTGTGTGACCTGGGATAGCACCTTTTCTCTTTGTTCTCAGTTTTCTCAAATGTAAAAACAGTGAGGGGCCTGATGAGGGCTAAAGTTCCTTCCAGCTTTAAGATCTATGATTCTTGGAAAGTCTTTTAAAGGGAAAATATTTGTTGAAGTTTTGGCTCAGTTACAGCCTTGAAGCAGTTTTATGTAAGAAGTTGTTCACCACATAAAAACTGCGGGATGTTTGTCAATGCAACTTCCCCCTCTCCCATCATTGTATCATTTCTATGACAATTGGCTGTAAGGCTTCCTACTGGCAAAAGTCATCTGCTGACAAGAGGGACATGTTTGCCATGGAGTCTCAACTAGAGATACTATGAAATCAGTATGGAGACCGTTGTTTAGGGAACTTCATTCACCGATCGAGGGCTAAAAGAAAATGAAATGGTAATTTAAGATCCTATAAACAGAAGGCTCGGTTAGGCTTTACATAGGAGTCAGAACCTTGACTAAAATGATTACATCAGCAGTTCTGAGAGAATTTAGGATTTCCCGTTTGGGTGGACTCTTCCTGAGGCTTTATCCCAAAATGATGGCTATGAAATCATGTCCTTCCTCCTCCTTGCGGACGTTAATCCTACCTGTGTGGCCACGTCCTTTCCTGAGTTTGACGTTTTAAAGAAAAGCACTGAAAAGCCTGAGGAAAGATAGCTGTACTCTTTATCACTGGATTTTATGAAGTCAGGATTTATCAACTGTTGGCACTTAAAAATAAAAACAATGATCACATTCTACTTAGAGAGGTGCCACCCATAAACTCTTTTTAAAAAATCAACTTTAAAACCTATAGAAGCTACTAGTTCAATTACTTTCTTTAAAAACACCATCAGAGGACTGCCACACCCAAAGATGCTGTGATAAGATTTGGGTTTTGTTTCTAGCCAACCCAACTGTCTATATTACTTCTTGCAGCCACTATGTGTTCCTCAGAGCTTTCCTGATTAACTATTGACCTAGAGATGAACCTATCTTGGCTATGCTCCCTTTCTAGAGTCTTGCGCATCAAATGGGCCATAGCTTCTCACAACAGATCTGTCCTTCCTGCTCTGTCATTCTTACTGTGTTTCCCCAAAAGTAAGACCTAGCTGGACAATCAGCTCTAATGCGTCTTTTGGAGTAAAAATTAATATAAGACCTGGTCTTATTTTATTTATAGTACTTATTTTACTTATTTTACTATAAGTAAAATAAGACCTGGTCTTTAATATAATATAATATAATACTGGGTCTTATATTAATTTTTGCTCCAAAAGACCATTAGAGCTGATTGTCTGGCCTAGGTCTTATTTTCGGGGAAACACGGTAATTAGACCTCCTGAGGAAGGTCAGTCTGAGCTTTAACTGGCATTATTTGGTCTTTACCCAATCAACTTCCTCCTCCTTAAAATACTCCCGAGGTTCAAAAAATAATGTTTGAGACTCTGATGTAATGTGAACAAACGCCCTAACTGCACTAAAGGTTACCAAGTACAGAAGTCGCTGGAGAACGGAACAAACTGACGAGAGACAGGCAGAGTCAATAGAGAATTGAGAGTCTTGTGTAAAGAGATCCATGATGCCCTAAGAAGCAGGGAGAAATAAGTTCGGGATAAAAGACACCTAAAGTGGATAATACCTGTGTGATAAATGAGAGCCAATCACATCTCTCTAAAGAGATCTGTACCAATCCATATACATATTTACATGTGTATGTAAAACCAATTCACATTTATAATACAGCCACTTCAGGCTCATTAGAATGTTTTAATATACTGATTCACTTAATCTGAGTTTTAGCTGATTAATATTATATTTCTTACATATCATTGTGATTCTCTCTGAGTAAGCATAACATCTCTTAGTCCGAATATGCCTGAAAGCAGGTTATCCAGAGGGTATTATGGAATTGCTGTCGTACTTGCCAACAAGCAAATGATAAAAATTAAGAAAAAAGATGAAAGGGGGCCCTGTGGTGGACACAGCTACTGCCGTGGGCTTCTGGCTCACAGGGGAGTGCCCTGATTCAGAAGATGAATGAAAGACACTCACTTTTCAGCATATTTTATTATATTTTACTTTAAATAACGGAATTAAATGTAACAACCTGGCTAAGAAAAGGACAGATCTACGTCTAAAATTCCCTCGTATTTATATATACTATTGGTCTACATATGAAGTCTTGTTTTAAAAGTATTCTCACTTTTATTATTACATTTTCCTCCATAATATTTTATTTGAAAGTTTTTCAAGCAACGAAGAAATAGTCTTCACATGTCTGACTGGATTTATCACATTGTAGTACCTGGACACTAATGTCCCTTTTTGACCATCCTTTCTGTTTCCCTTGATTCTCTGATTTGTTTTTTAGCCAATTTTATCATGTTGTTTTTTTTCTAAAAAATTATTAACTATTAGATAGTTAAAAGCATTAGCTGTGTAATAATATTTCCATTCTTATTATGGTTCTCCTTTCAGTCCTTCAATATTCATTCTCATCTTTTCACATTGGCTTCATAACTTTCCCCAAAATATGCAAGACACCCGGTGTCTGATACACATGTTCTCAACTACAGATGAATGGAAAGAGACTACCTATGACACTGAGCAATTATATCCTTCATTTCCACACTCTTCCTGGGTATAATCTTATACCTGAAAATGTTATATTTTCAGGAATACTTCAGAATTCTCTTTCACAATGAGTGGAGGATTTTAATTTCAAAAGTTTTAACCCTTCCCAGCTTTATGATGAATCTGAGGCATTTGTGTACATGTTTGTTGAAACTTCAGGGCAGTGGTTCTCAGCCTGGGCTGCCCAAGAGAATTATCTGGGAGCTCTGCCATACACTACAACTGGGGCCCACCCCCAGCCACTGGTCCTGGTGGGGCCTGGGCACTGGGAGTTTTGAAAGCTTCCTAGATGATTTAATTGTGTAGCCAGGTTAAGAACAACTGCACTAGGTAATAAAAGGCACAGCTGTATGTTACTATTGGCCTATTGCAAGACTGGCTTATGCTGGGACATATTGGCCTAATTCCAACGCAAAAACAAAACAAAACTCACAAAAAACACAAAAGAGCTATGTTATTCTTGCCTACCTCTGCAGTCCTGTCACATTTCAACCCTTTTAAGAACACTCCAGCTATGCTGCTGACAGCCATTCCATCTCTATAGAATATGAAAACAGCCTTCATCTTCGGCTCACTTAATGTTATTGAAAGTCAAGTTTTCATTTTTAAATACATTCCTTTCACGCTGTAGCTCATATTAATTAACCTTCTTGGTGCCCCTGCGAGGACTGAGTCTGAACTCATTCATCTCTGGCCTTTGAATCACTGGAAAATGTTTTAATGCTATTCCCACTGGCATTAGCACTAAGGTTCCACAGTATTTGCCTTAAGAAGGCATCGCTTAGCTAGTCAATGTTTCCACAATCTATCCTCCTCCAGATTGCTCTCCTGTCTTTTTCTTTTGACACACCTTTTTTTCTGACCCCCCAGAGACTCATCTACATATTGGGGGGAAACATCTCTCCTCTCTCTTTCCATATTAAAGATGCATCCTCTTTAGTACTTTCAAACAAGGTACTCTAAAAATGCCTTGTATCATGATGCCACTGTACAAATGTAAATTGGCATTATATTGACATTGTCTTTTCTATTACATGGTCCATTTTTACCTTCCTGTTTCTCCCATGTCCTTTTATTATTGGCAGCCTGATAATATCATTCATAAAGTTTAGCAATCTCCTCTTTTTTCCCCCAAGTACTTTCTGTAGGACTTATTTTCTTTCTGCAGAAGAAAATGCCACTTTAGCTTTTATTCAATAGTTCTTAGCATTTCCAAAACAGCAAAGGAAATTACCTTTATTCAAATACTAAGTGACTTGGTCTAGGTGGCAAACTTGATTTAAATAACACATCTCTTTATTCCCAATTGACAGTTTTCCCTATAGGATCAACAACCACTGAGGAACCATTGATGTAATTTCTGGTCTCTATTTCCACCATTTCTGTCTCTTTCTTTTCTTTCCATTCATATTTCCTCAGTCTTATTTTCTTTGTTATTTCTTCTTTTTATCTTCTTTCTTCCACCTATGTTTTACGACTACTGATGTTGTGTGGATGCATTGGCTTAAAAAACAAAACAAAATAAATAAAAAAGAACACAAGGAGTTCTATTCAAGATGGTAGAGTACGTAAATGCTGTGCTTACCTGGTCTCACGACCACATCAAAATTACAACTAAAATACAGAACAGCTATCATTGAGAATTACCTGAAATCTTGCTGAACCAAAGACCTACAACTAACGATATACAGAAGAAGCCACCTCAAGACTGACAGGAGGGGCAGAGACACAGAACAGGCTGGTCTGACACCAGTGTGTGACCATTAAAAATTGGGAGGGATATCTCAGCTGTGGTGGTCCCCCCAAAGGAGCAAGGCGTCCCAGCACCACACCAGAATCCCTAGCCCAGGGTTCCAGAACCAGAGAGAGAAGTCCCCATAATTTCTGGTTGTGAAAAACAGTAGAGATTGTGGCTGAGTGAGATGGAGAGCAGCTGAAGTCCCAGGTGCTCCTCTTAAAGGGTCTGCACATGGACTTACCGACAGAATCACTAGCTCTGAACTCTAGCACTGGGCCAGTAACTGGAGAGGTAACAGGGACATACAGGAGGAACTGAGTTGTCTGGCTGCAGGACGAGGACTGGAGGGGCAGCTTTCTCCTAGACAGAGGAGCTGGCAGAAGCCATTGTTTCTTTGTTAAGCCCTCCCCCTTCTCAGCATGCAGACTCAGACAGATGCCATATCTTAATCTCCATCAAACTGGCTGACACCATTTGTTTGCCATGCCCTGCTGATTCTGAGACCTTATCCCACCCAACTTTCGTGTACACCCAAGCTGCTTCCAGTGGCTTTTTTGTACAAATCCCCTGCCTTGGCTAATGCTGCAGACTTTCCTAGGGCACCTCAAAGGTTTGTGGAACACAGACAAGCAGTATCTGGCTTGAACACGTATCATACCTCAGGCTGAGAAGCCCTAAGCCCAGCACTAGCAGCAGCCAATCTTGGTTCGCATTTTGGCCTCTTGAGACTCTTGCAAGCATGGCACAGGCAGTGGCCATCTGAAGATTTCTTTGTGCCTCCTGCTGGCGGCCCTAGGTGGGGCAATGGCTGCAGCCAAACTTGACCTGCAGCAGGTTCCCTCCCAGGCAGCCCAGGGTCTGGCACATCCAGTGGCCAGCTTTGAAATGAGCTGGAGCATCACCCAGCTGCCTCCAAGCACTACAGACCCAAAGGGCAGGTTGGGCAGACACTAGAGCTCAGCTGAAGCAGATCCTGCTCTGTAGTGTCAACCCCTGTACCATAATTCCTCCACTGTACTCATGGCCAGTCCTCACAACCAATGAGCCCAAGGGTCAATCCCTCCCACTGATGGGCAAACAGCAACCAAGGCTCAACTACAAGAGAAAGGCACACACAACCCACACAAAGGACACACCTGGAGTGTGCAGCTCAGGTGACTAGCAAGACTGCGCTACTGAGCCCCAAAGCACACCTACTACATGAGGCCACTCTACTAAGACTGGGAGATATAGCAGCCCTACCTAATACATAGAAACATACACAAGAAGGCAGCCAAAATGGGGAGACAAACAAAACATTTCCCAAATAAAAGAACAGAACAAAGCTCCAGAAAAAAGACTAAACAAAATAGAGACAAGCAATCTACCAGACTCAGAGTTCCAAACACTGGTTATAAGGATGCTCGATGATCTCGGGGAGAACTTCAACAAAGAGATAGGAAACATAAAAAATGGAGATAGAAAAAACAAAAAAAGAACAAGTCAGAAATGAAGAATATAGTAATGGAAATCAACAGAAGATTAGATGAAGCAGAGGACTGAATCAGTGATTTAAAGATAAGGTAGCAGAAAACACCCAATCAAAACAGAAAAAAAAAAAAGTCCAAAGAAATGAGGAGAGTTTATGGGGCCTCAGGGCTTCTGGGACAACATCAAGCATACCAACATTTGCATTATAGGGGTACCAGAAGGAGAAGAGAGAGAGCAAGGAAATGAAAACCTATTTGAAGAAATAATTATGGAAAACTTCCCTAATCTGGTGAAGAAAATAGACCTACAAGCCCAGCAAGTGCAGAGAGTCCCAAACAAGATGAACCCAAAGAGGCCAACACCAAGACACATCATAATTAAAATGCCAAAGTTTAAAGACAAAGAGAGAATCTTAAAAGCAGCAAGAGAAAAGCAGTTAATTCTCTACAAGGGAGCTCTCATAAGACTGTCAGCTGATTTCCCAACAGAAACTTTGCAAGCCAGAAGGGATTGGCATAAAATATTCAAAGTAATGAAAAGCAAGGAGCTACAACCAAGATTATTCTACCCAGCAAAGTTATAATTTAGAATCAAAGGACAAACAAAGAGCTTCCCATTCCCAGACAAGAAAGAGCTAAAGGAGCTCACCACCACCAAACTAGTATTACAAGGAATCTTAGAAGGACTTCTTTAAGATGAAAAACATAAATAAAAAATATGAATAATAAAATGGCAATAACTACATACCTATTAATAGTTACTTTCAATGTAAATGGATTAAATGCTCCAATCAAAAAATAGGATGGTTGAATGAATAAGAAAATAAGACCCTTAAATATGCTGCCTACAAGAGACTCATTTCAGATAAGTCATCCACAGACTAAAAGTAAAGGGATAGAAAAATATATTTCACGAAAATGAAAACAAACAAAAAAATCTGGAGTAGCAATACGTATACCAGACAAAATAGGCTTTAAAACAAAGACTATAACAAGAGACAAAGAAGGACGTAGTAATCCCACTTTTGGGTATTTATCTGAAGAAACTCAAAACACTACTTTGAGGGGACATGCTCATCCATATGTTAATTGAAGAATTATTTACAATAGCCAAGCTATGAAGGCAACCTGGGTGTCCCTGAATGGATGCATGAATTAAGAAGAGGTGGTAAAGATATACAATAGAATATTACTCAGCTGTAAAAAATAATGAAACCTTGCCATGTATGACAACATGGCTGGACCTAGAGGGTATTGTGCTGAATGTAGTAAGTCAGACAGCGAAAGACAAATGTGTTATGCTTTCACTTATAAATGGAATCTAAAGAACAAAACAAACAAACAAAACAGAAACAAACTCATATACACAGAGAACATTCTGACAGTTGCCAGATGGGAAGGCGGTTGGAAATGGGTGAAAAAGGAGAAGAGATTAGGAAGTACAAACTGGTAGTCACAAAATAGTCATGGGGATGTGAAATACATTATGGGGAATATAGTCAATAATGTTGTAAAGACTATGTAGGGTTTCAGATGGGTACTGGACTTATTGGGGAATCACTTCATAGATTATATAATTGCCTAACCACTGTGTTGTACACCTAAAACTAATATAAAAAATACTGAATGTCAAATATACATATATGTGGTCACGGGATGTAAAGTACAGCATAGGGAATATAACCAATGATAATGTAACAGCTATGTATGGTATTAGATGGGTAGTAGACATAGAATTGGTGGGGTTATCACTTTGTGAGGGGTGTAAATGTTTAATCATTATGTTGTTTTGTACACCTGAAACTAATAAAAAAGAATACCAGAATAAAAAAAGGAACTAAAAAAAAAACAAAAAATAATTTCTATAATCATATTTATTTCTTCATGTTTGACCTTAGAGTGTGTATATAAATGTATGAGAATACTATTTTAGCTTTGGCATCTGGGCCTATTTTCTTATTGGATAAGTCAGAGTTCAGTTTTATACCGTGTTGTCCCGAAAATAAGACTGGGTCTTATATTAACTTTTGCTCCAAAAGATGCATTAGGGCTTATGTTCAGGGAATGTTATCCTGAAAAATCATGCTAGGGCTTATTTTAAGGTTAGGTCTTATTTTGGGGGGAAACACAGTATTCATAATTCCTAGTACATAGGCAATGCTTAATAAAAATTTCTGAAAGAATAAAGGCATGTTATTCAATGGGGCTTATTTCATCTTAAACTTAGTAAAAACTAAGATACATATTTTTTGGATTCATTAATCATTAATGTTTAGGGTCATTCCTGAATTCATAGAGAAGGATTATGTGTAGAGGGGTGAGGGAATTTATGGGAGAAAAAAACTGTTTTAGATAAATGCTGTAATCTGTACTATGACTCTCAAATGCATATGATAGAAACAATGACTCATGATAAATCATATTCTATTGCTATTTTAACTACGAACTAATGTTAATTACAAAATTACTTGCCATGATATCATATGATTCTCCATTTCTAGATACTTTGCTGTGGCTTTGTATTATTCCTTGAATAATTAATTCCTCCAGGATGTCTGATGACTTTTGTCGTTCTCGATTCTCTAGGGGTTGTGGTTTATAGATTAACCCATTGGTCACTAGGTCTTCCAAGGGAAAAGAAAAAAGAAAGCGAAATTTAAGCATGAAGATTTTAAAAATCAATGCTAAGTGGATGCCTTATAAATAATGCTACCTAATTAAATCTTACACTTAATACTGTTACCTAGATATCTGTTTCTATTATAAATCTTTGAATCCTTTGAAGTACAAATTCTTAATGTTCTTACAGAGGATATACATCAATATAATATACTGTTTACTTAGCAGGCCCCATATTAACATAACAAAAAGTCTTCATGGCTGTTATGTACTACTTTTTTGTTGTAACAACACTCATATACATGGGTATGACAACATGGGTTCTCTGTACTAATTATGAAGCTAAACCATAGCTAAGAATGAGATATTCTTTCAGTGACTTTTTTGAGTTGCAGTTGGTTCCTATGGTTTGTATACAAAGGATAAACAGTGTGATGTTGCCAAGAGACTTCTAGTTCTGCAACCTTAAGTTTACAATTACACCATCTGCTAAATCTACATAAGTAAAAGGATGCCTTTTTGAAAAGAGTCTTTAAACCAAAACGGAATTGGAGTTGTGATATCAGCTAAATTTTTATTAGTGATTCTAAAAATGGCATTGTAACAGTTTATAGGGGAGCCTTTATAAATGGCACTAATAAGAGAGAACCCCCATTACAAATCACCCAATTATATAAGCAAATAAGCAAACATCTGTTTTTACAACTTCACATTATAAAGTAAAGGTACAATGGGGAGTCTTCAGAAATGAGACTTCTATTTTGTAATCATCAGGAAGTCCTGATAGTAACCAAGTCCATTCCATCTAGTAGATGAAGTCTTTTTATGAAAATTTCTAACGTGGGTCTCTATTAAGTACTTTTCATATTTTATAACATCTAAATCAAACTCTGTAAGAGAGGTATTATTATCCCTATTTTATAAATAAATAAACTGATATGAGAGAGGCTAATTAACTTGCTCAAGGTGACGAGTAGTAAGTAAATTAATTAAGCTTTAAATCCAAGTCTGGGCCAGCCCGGTGGCTCAGGCAGTTAGAGCTCCATGCTCCTAACTCCAAAGGCTGCCTGTTCGATTCCCACATGGGCCAGTGGGCTCTCAACCACGAGGCTGCCGGTTCGACTCCCGCAAGGGATGGTGGGCTGCGCCCCCTGCAACTAGCAATGGCACCTGGACCTGTAGGTGAGCTGCGCCCTCCACAACTAAGATTGAAAGGACAACAACTTGACTAGGAAAAAAAATCCTGGAAGTACACATTTTTCCCCAATAAAGTTCTGTTCCCCTTCCCCAATAAAATCTTTAAAAAAAAAAAGCTATAAGAAAAATAAATAATAAATCCAAGTCTGTTTGACTTCACCACCTCACTCTGCTCTTCCCAAACAAGTCATGTAAATGGTTCCCATTGGTCATGGACCACTTCTTTCTCAGGATGTTTCTAAAATGAATGTGATTGTGGACTTCTGTCACTAACACAATACAATTATTTTAGCTATTTCGATCCAATCTTTTCTGAGTCCACTTAAGTATTTGGCCTGACATTTACAGTAGCTAACCTATACAAAAATCCCTGGACTATGCCAGTCATTTTGACTAATTTTCATGATTTCTTGGGACATTGAAGAATATTGGGGAAATGTTTTAAAATAACATTGTTCTTCTTTCTGATTATAAAAGTGATATATCATAAACTTGAAAAATTCAGAAAAGAATCAAAAAAATAAAAATGACCATTCTCTTATAATTCAGAGACCACCATTGTTAATATGCAAAATTTTATTTTCTGAAATATGCCATCATACTACATACAGTTTTGTTTCTTATGTAGTAAAACATTTACATTAGCATTTTCTCATGCCACTAGAAAATCTTCGTAGGCGTAAGTACAAAAAGTGAAGTCATACAAGAAAACGTGAGTGAATTCATCTGTAATTTTGATGTAGGGAAAGACTGTCTAACTGACTCAAAATCCAAATTGACTAAAAGAAAAGATTGACAAATTTTAGTACATTAAAAAAAATTTTGCAAGGCCAAAAAACCCACAATAAAAATCAAATATAGATATCCTGTACATATTGATTTGATGTACTAAGCAAAATACAATACAATTTTTGGTATTCTTACTGAAAATGCATAGCGTGGTCCTAATCATGAGGAAATATCAGACAAACCCAAACTAAAGAATGTTCTACAAAAACATGGCCTACATTTCCAAATATATGAAGGTTATAAAAGACACAGAAAAACCAAGGGATTGTTCCAGGTTAAAGGAGATTAAAAACCACATGACAACTAAATTAAACATGTGATTCTAGATTAGCTCTTGAACCAGAAATTTATCTATCAAAGCCATTTGTTAGACAATTGACAAATTTGAATATGGTCTATAGACGAGAACATAGTAGTACATCAAGGTAATTTCCTAATTCAGATCCCTGTATTGAGATTTTGTGAAGAATATCCTTGTTTTTAGGAAATACATATTGGTGAATTTAGGAGTAAAGTATCATTACTCTCAGAAAAAATATACTTGCATACGATAAGGGGAGAAGGGATGGATGGGGGGGGTGCTATGAAAATACAAATGTGGTACATTGTTAACATTTGGGGAATGTGGATGAAAGAAAGTAGGTATTAATTTTTGCAAATTTTTTTCAATCTGATATTATTCAAAATAAGATTTTTTTTCAAAAAGAAATACTTGGAAAATGTTAGTGCAAAACTTGAGAATTTTAACAAATATACTCTGTAGATGTGAAGAGCAGGGATGCAGAAAGGAGACAGGGGAAACTGGCCAGAGTAAACACACAAAGGTCAGGGCACTAGATATTACTCATTCTGTGGTAAGATCTTTCTTGAAAATTAATTTCCTCTACATTTTGGAACATCTGCTTTGGTGGTTCACTCCCTCCCCAAGCTGGTGTCTTCTAGCACTCTCCTGCTTACCTGTGGCCCTCTCCATACAGCTTTCAACAGTGTAGGGCTGACAGGGCACACGCAGGTCCCTGTCCACCCCAAAAGCTGTAGTCTGTTAACACCACAGGTTCAGTACGTTTTGCGGTCTAGGAGGGATTCCTACCAACAGAATTATCAGAGAAAAATATATACATGCTGACCCAACACACGGCGAGAGGGAGGGGCCACCCCTGTGCTTCATCCCCTGCCTCATACCTCATTCTCAGTCGTGTCTACACCAGATCAGAAGCATGAGGGCGAATATGAAATTTGTGATAACCTGAGTGTGCACCAAAGTCCAAGGAAAAGAATCTCAAATATAACCTATTTTCTAATTCTAACTTGTACCTAGGGAAGAATCTACAGTGATGAAGAATGAAATGAAAGTCTTTCCCCCAAATGAAACAGAGTACATTTCCTTAAGTTCTGTTAAGTTCAATTTGTTTCAAAGGCTGATAAAATATAAATAAGGGCTCTTACATCAACCCCAGGGGGTTGCTCAAGTAAAGCAAAATCACACCACAAGAAAAATATTTAGAAACAAATAGTTTCAAAGGGCACACTAGGTCATAATTACTTCTTTTGTGTTTTTTAAAGATTCTTTCATTGTATATTTGCTGATACTTTGGATGGGGAGAGAAAGGGGACACAGTTGAATGCCAGTTTTACTTATTTTTTCAAATGCAGAAATTTCCTTTGGAAAAATGTTAACATAGTGAAAGTTTAAAGGAATTTAACCAAAGCTTATGCAACTCCTATTCCCAACCATGAATAAGGCTCTTAGTTACGGGGAAAAAGAAAAGATGGTTTAATTACTTCATCAACAAGATTAATGGTTAGCATTATTTACTCACATAATGAAGTCTAAGGCTAAATTCTAATGTCTTAGAGATAGGGACCTTGCTGTCTGTAGTACTCCCTGGCCTACAAAGCGATAAGTCACCAAACACACATTATGAAACATATTTAGAGGAACAGTATTTTATGGAGATCAACATGGATGGGGGTTTTTACCTGAATCTATTCTTCCATTTCTTCTGTTAGGAGATGGGGAACTTTCTGGAATGATTCCAGGTAAGCTTTCCAACTGGACTTGTTTTTCCAGGCCTTCAGGGCTTCCCACACTGTTCTTGATCAGGGCAGTTTCAGTCTGCAGTCTGCAATCCTCCCCAGAATGAGTCACACCGACATCCGCCTGTGAAGAGGGAAGGACTTCTTCGTGAGAGTCAAGATTTCTTAGAAAATGGTTTCTTGGAAAATTAAAATAATGTTGCAACATCTGCTTTGTGAAGATTTAGCCAAGTAGTATCTGTGGTAGGCTGAGTAGTACCCAGGGACCTGTAGATGTTACCTTATCTGGCAAGAGAGACTTGGCAGGTGTGATTAAGTTAAAGACCTTGCAATGGCAAGATTATCCTGGATTGTCCAGGTGGGCCGAACATAATCACAAGTGTCCCTGTAAGAGGGGGCAGAGGGAGATCTGACCTCCAAGGAGGAGAAGGTGATGTGACAATGGAAGCAGAGACACATTGGAAGATGCTATGTTCTGGCAGTGAAGATGTGGAATGGGCCACTAGTCAAGAAATGTGAGGAATGCAGCTCTAGAAGCTGGAAAAGGCCAGGAAAAGGATTCCCTCCTCAGAGCCTCTGAAATGAACCAGCACTGCTGACATCTTGACTCTAACC
Source organism: Rhinolophus sinicus (assembly GCF_036562045.2). Classification (NCBI taxonomy): domain Eukaryota; kingdom Metazoa; phylum Chordata; class Mammalia; order Chiroptera; family Rhinolophidae; genus Rhinolophus; species Rhinolophus sinicus. The sequence continues at coordinate 62,464,370 of NC_133756.1, forward strand.
AGGTGGACCTGATTTTGTACTTCTGACCTCCAGTACTGCAAGAGAACAAAATTGTATTGTTTTAAACCACTAAATTTATGTTAATTTGTTATAGCAGCAATAGAAAACTTATATACAGTTGACCTTGGAACAACATGGGTTTGAACTGCATGGATCCACTTATACATAAAATTGTTGTTTTGTTTGTTTGTTTGTTTGTTTGTTTGTTTGTTTGATAAATACCGTCTGCTCTCTGTATCCACAGGTTTTATATCCAAGAATTCAACCAATCACAGATTTCCCATCTGCAGTTGGGGAATCTCCAGATGCCAAGGGCTGACTGTGTGTATTGTTCTGTACCATTTTATATAAGGGACTCACGCATCCTCTGATTCAGTATCTGCAGGGAGTGTGGTATGGGGTGCTGGAACCAATCCCCCATGATACTAAGGGATAACTATAATTAAGTTTGGGGGAGTCAAAAGTTACATGTGGATTTTTAACTGCAGGGGTGTTGGTACCTATAACCCACTGTGCTGTTCAAGGGTCAACTGTAATATCTAATATGAATAATCAGGTACAAGCTATTATGCTGAGCATTCTGACAGATACCAAAATGAGCAAGTTCATAATCACCAAATGTGAAAAGTAAAGCTACTGCTATGTAAAAAACATTTTTTAGATGAAACTGTCTTCATTGTTTTTGAGGATGAGAAAAGTAATCAGACTCATAAAAATCAATATTTAATCACGGAGAGTGGTCATTTATTTGATGATTGCACTGTAGGACCTTATGTAACTAAACCACAATTTATTTAACCAAATGCTACTGAAGGACATCTAGGTTATTTCTAACTCGTCAATAGAATAAACAATGCTGGCATAATATCTGTGCATATATGTCAGTCTGAATTCATCCAATCACCCCTTGAGGATGAATTCCTAGATGCGGATATGCTGGACATGCACATTTTATATTAATTTGTATTTCCAGAGGGCTCTCCACAAATCCTGTGCTGACTTACAGTCCCACTTCTCCTTTTAAGGATGTCATGCCCTCCACACCACAGTTCTACTGCTTGTAAATAGGTCAAAACAGTGTAAAAAGGGGCTGTACGTGATTTAGTAACCACTAACTCCAAAGTGCTGGTCCATGCCAAATGTTTCATAGTTCTATAGCAAAAGAAGAAAAATAAGAAAAAATGCATTGAGTTATTCATAAAACTAAATTTGAGTTAAAGAACTGGCATTTATTTCGAGAAGAAGTATATTTTAAATATTAACATGTTCAGGAAAACTATTCTCCTATCTCCTCTAACTACCATGTTTCTCTCTCTCCCAGGGCTGGCTCTTCTTTCATTGCTTGGTTTGCAACTTTCCCACTTCTCGGTCAATGGAATCTTCTAGTAGATGTTATTAGCCAATCTTTTCTCTATCTAACACACACATACCAAAGGAAGTCTCTTCAGTGTCCCCAGAAGAAATGCAAACATAAGCATCTTCTACAGAATACTGTATTCTGGCTATTCTTCTGTCTATTGATTTTACATTTTTGGTTCAAGGGGAGCTCTTCTTCTCCTTGCTCTTTGAAGGGCCTCAGGATACTGCCCTCTGACACCCACCCTTTGCAGCACAGTCCTCTTTTACTGATACAAGACTGTATCTTGTTGGGTGTAGCGAAAGGTGTTAAGGAGGAGAAGATGCTTGAATTGGGTCTTGATGAGTGAGTTCCCAGTAAGCAAGGAGGAAAGGTCATTCTAGAGAGAAAAGAAAGCACACACAAGTGAAACAATATTGTGTGTCCATGAACTTGAGTTATTTCAGTGTATTAGAAACAGACTGAGGTAGAAAGTGGTAGGTGCTGAGGCAGGGAAGGGACGTGACAAGAAAAGGTGTTTGCTTTTATTTTGAATGCAACAGAAATCCTGTGTAGGACTTTCATACATGGGAGTAAAATAAAATGATCAGGTGTGAACTTTAGAAAGCTCACTCTTGAGGTAGTGCAATGGCAAGAACTGAAGGAAGGAAGGGACAGAACAGGGCAGGTATTATTGTCCAGGTGAGATTTGATTAAACATGAACTAGGACAGTGGCAGTGAAAACGGGGGTAAGAGGTGGACCCAGAAATATTAGAGAAGTAGGTAACAGACCTCGCAGAGCTTCAGTTTGAAGGAGAAAGTTCCATTCTGGCTCTAAATTAGGACTCTAGGAACTAGACAGAAAACATTCCCTTTATGAAAACCAGATAAAAAATTAGGAGACTGCCATGAACCTCTTGATTATTTTTACAGTAAAAATCAGACAAATTTTAAAATCCTAAGGACATTTGACCACTTTCTGGAAGCACTCCAATGTTTGAAGTCCCTCAGAGCCTGAGTAGAAATCACAATAGCTAACTTATGGTGGCCCCCATCACCCTCAGGTTCTCCTAGTATAATGAGGGATTCTCACATGATCGCAGGGAGACTCACATAAATCCTTACCGCTGTGTTTACGTAACATGATCACTCCAGCTAAACCAACATCAGTAGTTTATTGTGTTGAGGATTAATTAGTTCTGTGGCTCAGGACTACACGGAAAAATAGGAAAAATCAACCAACTGAACAAACAAAGTATGCAAACAAAAACTCAACGGATCTGAAATATGAATCGGCACAAGGAGAAAGCCTGAGAGCAACTATGTGCTTTTCTCTTTCTCTCTCCATCTGTCTTTCTTGATAGACACAGTTACTGCTGAGCAGTCCCTGTAGAGTAAGCCGACAGATAACATATGTTATTATATTATTATGTAATGCTAATCATTATATCAGACAGGGTCTCCTTTTCCTTTGTTACAGGTAACGTGTATGTTTTGTTTTGTTATTGTTGCTGTTGTTACACATAACAAAGGGAAAAAAGAGAGCCTGTTAGATGCTATCTTTCAGGGGCTCACAGTTCATATTGAAGTTAAAAATCATGTTGGGCATTCTTTCCCTTTTTTCAAAATAAACCAGTGAAAACCAATAGCTGCAGTGACAGACAGATATTTTCACAAGTTCATTTTATTTCGCAGATCTATCTTTTTATGAACCCAGTGAAGCACTAACACACAGGGAATAATTTTACTGATTTAACAACAATAGAAACAATAAATGAAATGCCCACATTGGCGTTAAGAGCAAATTTGAATATGTTCAGTGTGAAAGGTGTCTTTTCACAAACGTGTTCTATCAACTACAAGTCTGAATAGATTTAAATGCCACAGCCCTGAGTGACCTCCCAATTGCTTCATCAAAGTGACTAATCGTCTTCCTTACCACAGAGCTTTACTCACTTGTGCTTATGTAGATACAACCTGCCTTCAAGCTCTGTTAGTGACCAAAACTTAAATTGTAGCAGACGAAACACAATTTTGCAGCATAAAATAACATATAACAGCCTTCGGTTTCCAGAACAGAAATGTAAGGTTTTTCTCTTTTGAAAACTAAGAATGCCTTTTAAATATCTTATCTACATGCAACACATTCTGGAAATCGTAACCCAATTGCATAATCTAGACTCAGGAATAAACATAGTTCAAAGACCAGAGATATTTACAAATTAATTAGATCCATGCATTTCAGGGGTATGTCAAAACAGTTTCCCAGTTCCGTCTGTGCATGTAGAGTTTATATTTTCATACCATTAAGAAGTCTATCTGCAATGGCACTGGCGGAGGGGTGGAGAGGTGGGTGGACTTTTTTTTTTTTTCTTCTTGAGGTGAAGTTGTAGCAGAAGCACAGATTCAACGTGTTTCTACATTTTGAATCAATTTTATTTTAGACTTCATTGTCTTGGTGATAAAACGTTACCAGTTCTAGACAAAATCGAAAAGCTGTGAATTCCAAGCTAACAGCTATGCATAGGAATCATCAGCATTAAAAAAAAAAGGTATTGATTTTAACTATAGACAGGGTTTGGCTTGGTTGGTTTGTCTTGGTCTGGAAGCATTCTATGTGTTCTAAAATTTTGGGAAACAAAATTTCCAAACAGCTTGGAGAGAGTCATTCATCAACGCTCCCTGGAGCTTAAACCTTCTTAAATCAAATTATTGGCAGATATGTTTTATAAATGTATTTGTCCATAGACATATAGGAAGAATTTGTTATTCAAAATTTAATTTTTTTCTAGTTTACTTTAATAAATGAAGTAATAAAGAGTGATCCTCCAAGAAAACAGTCAGAAATATGCTCTTCTAAGAAATTGGACTTTAAGAAGTATTTAGTCCCTTTAATGGACAATAGGCAATAATTTTTCTTGTCAAATATTAGGGGGAAATTGTGGAGGATCCTTGGAGCTCATCTATTCCAATATAGCCTGCCCCCTTTTATAACAAGCAAAAAACTTTGAGTTAATCATACGGAAGTTTTCCCTAATGAAAAAAGTTTCCCATTGTTTCTTTTTATGTATTCTTTTATTGCAGTGACTTCTTGCCACTCTTAACTAAGGTGAAGGGAAGAGAAAGTCTGCAGACAGTTGTGCCACCAAGAAACATAATAAATATTTCATACAAGCAAACATGTTCATCTTATTTTAAAGACACTGCTGAGCTACTGAACTCTCAGCCCTATGAATTTATGAAGGTAGAGAAACAGTATTGTTCTGATAGCTAGAGAGTGTTTAATTAATAATCATATCTTTCCCAGATCAGTTTCTAAAGTCAAGTGGTTGGGGTGAGGAAAGAGAGGTATATTCGTGAATTGACTCTCAGTCTATTTTCAGGTTAACGTGGAATTTCCTCCTTGCTGATTGCCACTAGTCTAGTTATGCTATTAGGAGATAGGCAGACACGAAGGAATGGGAGGAACAGAGCGGGACATGCAGTCACTCAAAAAATATTCATTAGTGCCTGGTCTGCATCAGTCACTGTAATAAGCACTAGAGACACAGAGATAAGGTCCTGTCTTCAAGAAGGTAATAGCTCAGGATAGGAGGTAAACACAGAAACAAGCACATACAATAAAATGTTTTGAAATGGGATAGGAGAAAGCATAAGGTCAACTCTGCCTGCATGGTGACAGGGGAAGTAGAGAAGAACAGTCTTGAGTCTACTTGAAAGACAGGCATATTTGCACATGTGGCCCAAGAACATGGAGAAGGAAAAGTCTGAAAGGAGGGGAAACAGTGGGTACAAAGGCATGGAGGCAGAAACAGAATGAGTTTGGGGAAAAAATGAGTAGTAAGGTGTGACTAGAATATGATTGTGGGAGAGATGAAACTGGAGAATTTGACAGGAGTCAGCTTGAGGATGGCTAGGACAGAATGCTAAGGATTTAGGATTTGATCTTACATAAATAACAATAACAACAACAATAATATTAAGTAATAACTAATATTAAGCACTTATTTTGTGCCAGGCATTGGTATGAGCACTTTACATGAATTGAATTCATTTATTTCTCACAATAACTCTATAAAATCACTATTATTAATTAGCCTCACTTTACAGATAAGGAAACTAAGGCACAGAGAGGTTAAATAACTCGACCAAAGTCATACAACTAACAAGAAGTAGATCCAGAAATCCAACCTAGGTCACAGCACATTCTTGATCACTAGTTTCTGTACCAACTTAATTGGCTGGCAACCTTTTTTCAGCAGAACACAACATAACCAGATTTTATTTTAGAATGATTACTCTGGAAGTCATGTAGTCGGTTGGCATTGAACGGCAGATGGCGGTGGGTAATGGAGGAAGGATCCAGGGAGACCAGTTTGGAGATTATTCAAAAATCCAAGTGAGAGGCAATGACTGTCTCATGCAGGAAATTCAGGAAAAAAACAGAAACCCTCCCTGGCCTTGGGGAGGCTTGGCTCAGACAGACCTAGTATATGTGACATTCAGAGAGCTCGCTTTTTAGCATGCTCTCCAGCTCTATACAACATAACTATTTTCAGTAGTAACCATGAAATGGAACAAATGACAATGGCCAGAGAAGAAATACAAATGTGAAAAATTCTCCTATTGAACTCTTATATGTAACCATACCAGTAAAATTTAAAAAATAAAATAAAAGATATTTGTACAAAAAAGGAAAAGCACAGTGGATTAATACTTTAAATTACATTAATACTTTTTCTTTTTTTTTTCTTTTTCTTTCTTTTCTTTTTTTTAAAAAGAGAGAAGAAAGTATTCCCTTATGTAGGGTTATATTCCAAGCAATAATGAGTAATAACTAAGATGACCAAATTGTTCCCAAGAAGCCCATGAATCTAAGAGGGAAAAGAAGCGTTAAGCAAACATTTACCACGTGATAAGGGAGTGTCACTGAGGATAAACAGAGGATAAATAGGAGGGCATCAGGCAAACTGGGAATGGGGCCAGGAAAGGGCATTCCAGGAAGCAGGAATGGAATGGGGAAAGACATGCAGTGTGATGAAGCCTGGAAGAAGTGAACACTTCAAGTTCTTGGACCTGAGAGTCCATGAGTGAGAGGAATTGGAAAGGAGAAGGTGACATTAGAGAGATTGGTGGGACCAAATGTCAATGGTTTTGCACACTGCAAGGATGTTTTTCTTAGGCAGATAGGTGGCAGTGTGGAAGACAGACTGGTTAGCCTGCTGACAGGAGAGGCAGAAAGACCCAGGAAGAGGGAATAGAGCCATAAACTAAGACAGTGGCAGTTAGGATGGAAAGCAGATCTTTTCTGCTGGCCTGCCCCCAGGGCAGCAGGTACTAAGACTGAGTCTCAGCTTTTACTAGACCCAGACTTGGTTTTTGAGTCCAAGGGCCCAGCAGATGTGCCTCACACAGAGGAGGTATTGTCACTGGCACTAAATAGTGTCTTGCTGAGAGACACTGCCTGCTGAGAGAAAGTGTGTGCTCTTTAAACCAGAATTCCAAAAATGCACTTTAGAAGGGGTGACCATAATTCCTGGTCCATGGCAGACAGTATGGGCCTAAATCAGATTGTCTGGGCAAATTGACTAATAGAGTTCTCTTTCACTCTTAAAAGTATCCTGCTTTTGATGATAAATTACACAGTAACATTATCTTTGACTAATCCTCTGGAAGAGACCCTTGCGGTTTCCTAATTCTATTTGTGGAATCTTGATGGTGATGAGGATGGGAAGAAACCAGGGATCTCATTTCTGCCTGGACCAATCCATCCCTCCATGTCCCACCATGGAAAACATCCCCCTTCATGCCTCCAAAAGAATTAAGGGGGGTTTAATCTTGAAGGAGGGTGGAAAGAGTATTGCAATGAGACTCTTGACGATTAGATTCTATCTCCAGCTCTCCAAACAAGCTGTGCAGCCTTGGGCAAATCGTCCCCCTCTCTGGGCATCAGGGTCCTCATGTGGGAAGCGAGAGGACTCAGCCAGATGGCTTCTAAGCTCTCTTCCAGCTCGAAGTAATTCCCAAAGGGCTTACTTTCCGGAAGACAATAATATATGGCAGCTCCCAGGTACTCCCACCTGCCCCTGAGAATTACCGCCCACCCCAGCTCTGTCCAGAATGCACCACTCATCCCGGGTTATTCCTACCTCTACCCTGGGGCGTGACCACCTTTACTAGCTTTTGAAACAAAAGATTCTCAAGGCAAGTCCTATACGTAGCAGCAGGAATCCCGGTTAAGACAGTAAACACTGGCTGAATAAAGTTGCTACCAACCCGCCCACCCCACTGCCCGTCGACTGTGAGCCCCAGCAGTCCCGGCTCCAGCCGACTCCACCTTCCAGCAAGCGTGGCAAGGGCATTGTGCCTGATTTGTTTGTTTTACCTTGAATCCCTCTTCCCAGCCCTTCCTGGGCGCGCGGACACATTTCTGCTCCCCATCAGGCTGGGAAGGTCCGCAGCCCATGCTGAGCACCGCGCGCTCCTCCGGCTGGACTCGGCGGTCTGCCCCCCGCGCGCTCCCTGAAGCGCCCCTGCAACCCTGCACTCGGCGCCCTGCCCCCGGATCCCCGCGCCACAGCGCCGCCGCCTCTCCCACCTCTCGCAGTTAAAGGCTCGGCAGTAAACGCTTGGCACCTGGGCAGTTGCCGGGAACTGTTGCCATAATAAACTTAATCACGCGAACCTGGGAACCAGGCGGCTCTGCGGCTTTTGCAACGGAAGACTAGAAGATCCGACGCGTATAAATCACAACGGGGATGCGAAATGCAGCCCTCTACAGAGCGAAGTGAAGGGACGGCCCGCTGCTGGCCAAGTTCAAGTCCCGTAGTCGTAAGCATCCTGCAGGGAGCTCTTATTTTTTCCATTCTAAAGCACCCTGGAACACGCCCCCACCCCCGGTGCCTGGGCCGCGCACTCCAGTTCCTGGCTTTTGTGCCTCAGACTCTGTGGGAACTGTGAAGGCGACTGTGAGGAAGGCGACCTAGGAGTCCAGTGGGCGGAAGCAGCTCTTGGGGGCAGGTGGACAGTGGAAGCGGCCCGGACAGCACCACACAACAGTGGCACAAGGTTGCCTCGGGAGAGGACAGTCACACAAACAGAAATCCAGACACTTAGTATTATAAATAGCTCAACAGCAGAGAAATGGGTCATGAAAATCATTTTTATGGAAGATGCATTTTATGAGCTGTTAGGAAAGTGCATGGATATGCATATTTCTCTCAGAGAATTAAATTAAAACGGTGTAATCCATAAAAAAAGGCAGACCATGCAGACTGCTCAAATGAGCATCAAGTTATTCTTTCCTGGAGTTTTTTTTTTTTTTCTTTTTATTCTATTTTCAATTCACTTTTAGTTTCGAGAATTAAAAAACAAATCTGAAAGGGATTTTATTTTATTTTTATTTTATTATTATTATTTTTGAACAGGCTTGATTCACTTTATTTTTCTTGTATAAAATTAGGTGGTGACCACAGCTGGAGCGTGGGTCCTCTGTACAGAAAGAAACTCTGATGTGGGTCCTTACAAGATGGTCAGTGAATTTCTGATCGGGAGACTTAGTGAACAGAGTCTCTCCACTAACCCCCTTCTTTGACTGGCTACAAACAGGCTCAGAGAGACTGAGTGACTTAAATGAATAAGGGGAAGGGGCGGGGCGAGGAGCGTACTAGTTAACGAGGGACCTGGGATGAGAAACCAGATGGCCTGACTCAGTCCCTCCACTTCTCCATACACCAGGAAAATATTAGTAAGGATTCTTGGAAATGTAAAACTGTTGGATCTTTTTAAGGAAATGAATGGTCAGCTCTGCTTATAAGAAGCTGATTATTTACTTTATAGCATTTAAACTCATTTCATCCTCCCTCCTTACTGCTTGGATGATGTTGCCTGTCAATTTTCCTTATACTAAAATTGAAGAGGAAAGATGAGAGAAAACTGAACTCAAAGCATTATAATTGTTGAAACACGAGCATTCAAAATGTGTGAATAAAGAGTCGAAACAAGGCTAAATGGTGTTTGGGGAACATCTCTCAAAGTATTGAATCATGGTGTAATGAGTCACATGAAATGTTCCAACTGGAAATTGGAAAATTCTCAGTAAGAATAATCCAACACAGAGGACACCTATAAAATGCTCTTGGGAACGTTTAATGAAAGTTTGTAGGATAAATTGTAAGAGTAAAACACAGCAGACATCTATCTTCCTCCTCTTTTAAGGCAATCTGCAAACAGAAGTTTGCTGGGACATCCATGTGAATGGATGGGGTGGTATCCAAATGTGTCACGCAGGCATCTTTTGAAGCATCCTATGACTATAGTCCAAAGTCGTGAAAAATGTCCTTTTCTAGGGATGGACTAGGGCCTGCTCATAAGTGTCTCATGAAAGCTGATTGTCGGAATATTTGGACCTGGTCATTAAACAGCCATTATTAAAATTTAGATTATATAAACTTACTATTAAACTGATCCTATTAAAAACAAAGGTAACAAATACAACTCATCAGCTTCTAATTATTTTATTACAATTTGCTATTATTAAGTTTTTTAGTTTATTTATGTTTGTTGTATCTGTATGGTGGAACTGTCATATACTGGAGAACTACTGTGCATCTTTTCCCAAGTCCGTGTTCTGTGACAATCACATTTTCAGTTTGAAATCAGCCAAGGTGGGAATATATGCACCATGAAAATCAATAAATGCTATAACTCAGGACTTTCTCCACCCCCACCCCCACCAGATGGTTATTAAACATCTACTAGCAACCACTGCCCTTTCCCGTATATTCCAGAGTGCCAAAGAATAGCTCTTCTCTGTTCACCCTTCTCCTCTGTAGACCTCTGTCTGCACTGAAGTGGCCTCAGTCACCCCTAGTCCTCACCACAGAGTGAATGTGTATCATTTCCACCCATCCCTCCACACCGGAGCTGGAGCGTTATACTAAGGCTGTGTTTTGGGTCCTTAACTAGCATGCCCTGGTCTTGGGTAACCTGTTTTCACCTTGCAGACTGCTAGAGGGGAAAACCCTTGGATTCTCACCAAAGCAGGGCCATCATTGGCTCATTTTAAAATTTAACTGCTATGCTTGATTATTCTTTTCAGTTTGGAATAATCTCGAGAAGCTTAATTGTCTGCTTCCCTCTTGTATGTTTATTTAAACTTGAGGTTTGTCTTGAGTTTTTTTCTGTGGTGTGATAAGGGTATTGTAAAGAAATTGCCTCCCAAACTTTAGTTGCCCGCCCTGGGGATCTGGTTAAAATGCAGATCCTGAGTCAGTAGGTTTGGGGCGGGCCCCAAACACCACATTTCTAAAACGCTCTCATTACTGTTGGTAGACTATCATACTCAGAGTAGGAAGGGTAGAGAACATGTGTGAATATTAAATCATTACTTCAAAACACCATTTACTTCAAAAATTATTACTTCACGAAAGGAATAAGGAAATAGGGAAGGAGGGAGAAAGAAGTGAGGAGGAAAATGATGGGGAAGAATTAAAATAAAGTCTGTTAGACAATCAAATACAGAGGAAAAGAAACACTATCTTCATTTTATCAAGGTATTCCCAGTCTAGGAAGCACCTGGATGCATAAAATTACAACTCTGAGCCTGGGTGTCACACCAATTTCCGGTCCCTCTACCCTCGTGGGCAGTAGAGTTAGTGGGTCAGGGTGAAGAAGAAAAGAAAACGCTTCTTGCTATTATCCAAGCTCTGGAGTCACTTTTCCCTTCTTCTCTCTGTTCTGAGAGAGTTACCTTTCCCAGGATAGCAAGTAAACCACACAGCAGAAAGGTCTTCTAGCAGCACTGGCGGCATTAGTAAATCAGGGCAGAGTCAGTACCATGCATCTGAAGGGTTTCAAACTTCACATTGAAACCTTTCCGATTTCATTTCAGACCCTGAGCTTTTCTAGGAAAAGGGAAGTCACACAAAGAAATCAGTTCTGAACCCAACACCAAATCCACTGAGTTTACTATTAATAGCAATCTTCCTATGAATAGAAATATTATATATGTGGACCTTTATTCCCAAACATGTCCCAACTGACTAATTATTATAGTAATAGTTGACATTTTTGATGCTTGCTTATGTTTAGGTAAATGAAGGAAGCTGATGGCTATGTTGTTATTTTTATTTTATCAGTCAATTATTGGCTTAAAGCAGGGATTGGAAAACTATGGCCCACAGGCCAAATCCAGCCCACTGCCTGCTTTTATGTGACACATGAGTTAAAAATGGATTTTATATTTTTAAATGACTGAAAAAGAAATGGAAAAAAGAAAGAGAATATTATGTAGTGATTCATGAAAATGATATGAAATTCAAATTTCAGTGTCCATAAATAAAATTTTATTGGAACAAAGACATTCATTTGTTTACACATTATCTATGGCTGCTTTTGTGCTGCAAGAGACCATATGGCCCGCAGAGCCAAAAATATTTATCATCTAGCCTTTTACGAAAAATGTTTGCTGATCTCTGATTTAAAATGATAAAGTAATTCCCACAAGGGTATTAAATAACTATGTGGAATCCTAATGGGCTGAAAGAGTCTGTACTGCTTCCAGAGGGCAAAAAAATCTCCTAGGGAATAGCTGCCACACAGGGGGAATTTATCTCATTAACTAACTGAACTCCCTGCCTAGTAAAACATTTTAAGTGGCTTCATTCAGCTGCTAAAACCCTCCCATGCTTTGCTGGAGCACCCTGTTGAACAGGAGGGCTGTGGAGTGGGGAACAAAACCTCACTGTGCTGCTCTGCTGTTTTGCATCCTCAGACTAGTGCAGGGAGCATTGGAGCTTCTGGAGAAAGAAAAGAGAGGGCCAGATTGTAAGAAACAGGTGGCATTTCAAGTGTCATCTTGAATTTAAAGACCTAATTTTAAAAACCCGTATTGTTCTGGTTCTTCACATCCCTTTGTCGGACACTTCAGCTCAAACATTGTATTTCTGGAAAATAGTCCTCTCCTTCATATACAGATTGAGTGGCTCAGATGTGAGTGGCCTCTGAAGTTTTTTATTGCTGGAATCCACTGGGGCAGGTTGCCTCAGTAACAGTGCCAAGCACATTTAGAAAGCTCACGAAATCTGTCTATAAACAGTTGTGGGATAAAGAAAACTACTGTTAGTGAAGGAAAATTGTCCCAGAATATTGTCATTAAAAAAAAAAAAAAAAACCCACACAGCACATTTGCATAATCAAGATTTTTGCAATCCATGTGTGAACACTTACAATAAAACCAGCATGAATTAATGGATTTGCCTCAAAATGTAGAATGCAAGCATATTTTAGGCATCCCTTTAAGGGACTTGATATGACAGATTCTTGCAGAGAACAACCAGAAATAAATAAATAAGCCCACAAACAGGGGAACAATTGTTTGCCAAACTTGGCATTAAGCCAACAATCTTGATGTTTGCTCATTCAACACAAACTGGGTAAATAGAGAATGAAAACGCCAATCTCAGGGTAATAGCTCAGAGAATGGCAGCTTAACAGTAAAGTTAGCTGTAAGAATCTCATAGAATTATAAGACTTCCATTTACATCAACACTTAAGAACCAGTTCTGAACCACGTTTAGGTATTACACGGGTCTAATACTGTGCTGAGAGCTTAATGGGAATGTGTAAAAGGAGAAACAATGGTTGCTGAATGGCAGTTGGAAAGGCAAGCTCGCTTTTTAGAAAGCTGTAACAACTCGTAAGGTTACACATGGCAATTTTCACACACTGATATTCTCACAATTAAAGAAAAGTAATATTTAAATGATTTTCACTGCTTCCAATTTTGGCAGTTCGTGGGCACAAAGCTCTGAGATTTTTCGAATTAGTGGTGTGATTTTTTCCATGCTGGCCTCAAACATATTGTTTGACGCTCCAGGGGAGTTTGGCTGCTTGCAGAACTGAAAGACTAGGGGAAGAACAAAGCTCTCTAAGAGACTTGAATTTTTTTCTCTACTGGAATGTTGTGGAAAGAAGGCTGGGCCAGCTGGCTGGGTTGTGACCCCAAACCTGCTCTGGGCTAGTGGACCAGCCTCCAGGAAGTTATTTAACCTCTGGGGCCCGGCCTCTTAGTTTTCTAACAAAGGGGCTGGACCAGGAGATACTGAATATTTAATAGCCCCTGGAGCACCGGTTCTTAAAGTGAAGTACTGTAGCATCTGTTTCAGAATAACATCTGCTGCTTGTCATAAATGCAGGTTCCCAGCAACATGAACAAACTTGTTGGATCAGAATCTTTGAGACTGGTGCTTCAGAACCTTTATTTTCAAGAATTGTCTCAACTTACATGCATAGAAATGCTTGCCACAGTGCGGAGAGCAGAGAAACCCTGGGCTTCAGAAGGAGACGGATGTCGTTTTACCTTTGACCTTGGGAAATTATTTCACCTTCCTAAGTCTCAGTTTACTCATCTTTAAAATAGGAGATAGCAATAGTACCTACCTATTTTATACTGCCTAGGGTTATTGGGAGGATTAAATCTGAAAACAAAACAAACAAAAAGCATAGAAAGTAATTCACTCACTCACAATAATTATGCAATACAAATCAGCTAAGATGATTTTGACTATATTTTGACGTTTAGAATCAACTTGTGTTTGTATTGTAAAGTAGACAAAATTCTAGAATCTGACTTAAAGTCCACAACTTTATAAAATTAACATCATTGCGAGTGAAGAAAATAACTTTTGTTGAGTAATCTGGCTTTTGAACAAGATTTAATATTTCTGTAAATTTTTTAAGTCATGAGCTTGATTACATCTCATTTTTATACCAACGTAGTTCAACTTCCCTATCTAGCCTGGTGTATCAGGCCCCAAAGCTCCAGGAAAATAAAAAAAGAGTGCAGTATCATGTGTCATTTACTACCAACTGGACTCAAGCATTGCTCTTTTCACAGTGGATGTTCCTTCTTCTGGAGAAGCCCCTTCTGCGCCCAGATGAGGTTCACATAGCCTCAGATTCCCTGTTTGCCCTCCTTTCCTCTGTCTTCTCTTTCACCAGGCTCTACAATTATAGCAGCTACAGCAGGCTGCCTGTTCTCTTTCAGAACAAGCTGCAGTGAGGGCCTTGGAGGGAAATTATAGCTCTTCTCTCTTAGAAAGTCTGTTGAATCTTGCCAGGAGAATCATTACTGATACCGATTTCTCTCTGTTGTGAAGATTGTGAAACTGAGGTACAAGTACTGTTGTTGGGGGTTGGGAATGGGGGAGGGAAGGAGGGAAGGAGGGAGATTGGCAGAGGGGAAGGGAGAGAGGGAGAAAGAGAGAGAGGGAGGTAAGAAGGAAGGGAGAGGGGGCAGAGAGAGATTGTTTATAAAAGGGAAGTTGGCACAACTTTCCCAAACAGATAAGGGTGTGTGAATATGCTCCGGAGCGGCCTCCATGGGAAAGAGGAACTCAGTTCTTTACTTTCCCTGTTTCATCCACACACCGGGGAGCACCAGCATCATTATGTGCAGAAATGGCCCAATTCCATTTAATTCTCCAAACATGTATTGGACACCTACTAAGCGTCAGGTGCTCTGCTGGGCCCGTGATAATGTCTGCTTCTGACTCACCTCTCAGCTGTGTGTCAGCTGGTGTAATTCTCACAGTGACAACCCTTGAGAGTAAAGTAGTCAGACACTATGGACCCAGAATGAGCTCAAAGGGGAATGTATGAATGCCAAACTCCAGCTCAGTTTTGTAAATGGTTCAAATACCTGCTGATGGTTAGTTTTTGTGATCGGGTACCTTGCCACCATGTTTTCAGGTGCTACTATTAAGTAATTGTGTGAGCCAAAACAAAACAGAACAGAACAAAAAAGGCTGTGCTAGTCCACTCCACAAAGAGTGTACATCAATACATCAGCCTTTGTGGGATGTTTTGCAGGATCTGAGGCCCTGTGCTTCCAGTGGCTCTTCTTACTAATGTTTTCTTGGGGGAGTGTCTCAGACCAACCACTTATTTTTCTCATGAATCCTTCTTCATCATCTTCCTAGACTGCTACCCAGGCAACCCAGCTGACCCCATGCCTACAGACACCTACAGAATCTCCAATTGCCTGACATATTGAATTTCAATTTATAGCCAAACATCATTTGTTACTTTCATCTAATCAAGCCAATTTTCTTGTGATCCACACACATTTACTTTGCCTGCCATTTGTTCTATGTGCTTGCTTTTTTATTAACTCAATGAATATTTATTGAGTGCCTACTATGCACCAGCCACTGTCCCAGATGCTGGGGGTACAGGAGAGACCAAAACAAAGTTCCTGCCTTCGTGGAGCTTATGGAAGGGCAAAAGAATAAACAAATACGTAGACATTTACCATGGGAGATGGTGAAAAGTGCTATGCAGAAAAATAAAGCTTGGAAAGGAATAGAAAGTGACCGGAAGGATGATGCAATTTTAGATTAGTGGGCGTCAGGAGAGTAGAGAGGAAATGACACTTATGGATATAAGTGGGTGGAGTTTTTCTAAACAGCAAAAATGCCCTGTGCAGAAACATGCGTGGGACATGCGAGGGAGAGTGTGGAGGCCACTGTGGCTGCACAGGAGTTAGGAGAATGCAGGGGTGAGGTTAGAGAGGTAGCTAATATTAGCATCCTTGCTCTTAGGACTGGAATTCATTGCTTACCACATCATTGCTCAAGACAAGTAGCAGCATTTAGTTCTTGTTCTTGAGGAGGTCATGCATTGTTATACTCATGATAGGAGTTGCCTGAGACTCAGAAAAGGGACAGTGTATCAAGCTATGGGCCCAGGATACGGTTGCAGGCAAAGATCCTAAGTCCACCTTGCTACATGATGGCTCCTGCTCGTTCCTATTCCCTTAGGGGAATTTTTTTTCTAGCTCTCAGCAGAGGATAATACTATATTTCATCTCAAAATTTCTCCATTTATTTTTCCAGACGTATTTTACTTTACAAACAGGTGGTGTTTGTAGCGATGGGGAGAGCGGATGTTGCTCAGACAGTGATGTGCTCCAACGAGCATTGTAGCTGGAACATTCTTCTCCCCTGACTGGTTTTACAGCTAACAGCACCATCAGTCCCTTTCAGTGCAGTACCTGAAGACTTAGAAGGATAATTGAAGAACTGTCCATAATGGGCCAGCCTAAAACTTTCCTGCTATGTTTATTCTTGTTCCTCTCTCGAGTTAATCCCAACTGACTATTAATTAGACTATTTACCAGCTCAGTGATAAAAGGGCAACAGTGATAGATACTTGCAATGATATTAGCAGTGATACTCACCTAATAAGGAAAATCTAACTTTCAAAGGAGACTGCACAATATAGTAAAATTGTACTTTCAATTGAAAGTACCGATATATCACTTTCAGAGCAGATATGTCACTTCAAATGCTAGAAGAAAATAGCTGGCTTGTTTTCCTCATACTTTTAACTTGGATTGAATTAAATTCAGCAACAATTAAAAAGTTCTTTTATTTCCTATTCCTTTAGGAAAAAAAGCAAAGAGTGCTTCAAAGTTGCCACAAGAGAAATAAAGAGGCATCACACCTGTCCTCTTTCTTCAATCTGTTACATAAAAAGAAACAGAAGGTAAAACAGAAAAACAATTGTATAATTGTCATATATCTAGACAGCTTTAAGAAATCCACTAGAATGATGCCTTCAATCTCCTTCCCTTTCCCCTGATGTAATGTGGTCCAGATAGACTTCTGATTCCAGTCAAGATGGAGTAATATGGACTAGATTTACATCCCACTGGAAATAATTAAAAGCAAACACAATATGTGAAACAATGGTTTTCAAGACATTGGACATCAGGAAATGAAGGGCAGTGATCCAACAGTGATGGAAAGCAAATAGAATGAGCCTATGATTACCTCCAGCTAACCGCGTTGAGAAAGTTTCCAGATGATGGTGTGGGGAGGGAGAACCCCAAAAGAGCCCAACGGACTCCTTTAATTGAGCAGAAGTTACTGAGAACAAGGTGACTAGAGGCTGCAGGGTAAAGTACCTGTAGTGGAGACAGAGAGCGAACTCTGGAGACCTCAGAGGGCTCCTTGAGTATGCAGCAGAGGACTGAGCAGCACGGGTATATGAGAAAGCTGCCCAAGGCTGGGGAAAGAACCACCCACAAGGACAAGAGGGAGTGGTGCTCAGAGTACTCATAGTTGCTTGTTCTCAACAGCTAGACTAAAGAAAACCTCAAGAAGTGTAGGTTGGAGTAGTCAGAAGATACTAAGAACTCGTCCTTAGTAGTGGAGAAAAACTAGTCCTTCACTAAGCAGCACTATGGTTCCAAACAATTCATAAAAGCAATACCTGAAACTGTGTCTAAGGAATGCAACTGTATTCAAAAACCAAGTTCAGGAATATTTAAAGGAACACAAAACTCTCCAGGGCCCCACAAGGTAAAATTGATAAAGTAGGACATTTAATAAAAAAAACTTACCTGTCATGCGAAACAACAGGAAAATATTATGCACAATTTGGAGAAAAATAAGTAAACCAAAATGGACCCCAAACTAACACAGATGTTTGAATTAGCAGACAAGGGCATTAAATTTATTATTACTGTATTTTATGTGTTCAAAGAGCTAGATGGAAGATTGAACATGTTAAGAAGAGACAGCAAATATATTTTAAAAGACCCAAACTGAACTTTTGCAGAAATAATGTTATAGATTTTAAAAAATAACAACAACACTGCACAGGGCTAATGATAGTCCATCCAAACTGTTATAACAAAGTACCATAGACTAGATGGTTTATACACAAGAAGTTCATTTCTCACAGTTCTAGAGTTCGGAGCTCAGATGCCAGTATGGTTTAGTTCTGGTGAAGTCCCCACAGCGAACTTCTTGCTGTGTTCTTATATGTGGAAAGAGGGTGAGAGACTACTACCTCAGGTCCCTTTCATAAAGGCACTAATTCCATTTGTGAAGGCTTAATCTTCATGACCCAATCACTTCCCAAGGCTCTACCTCCTAATATCATCACATTGGGTGTTAGGATTTTAACATATGAATTTGGGGGTTGGGGACAAAAACATTCAGCCCATTGCAATGACCAATTAGACATTGCAGAATAAAAGACTAGTGAACTGGAAGACCGAGCAATAGAAACAATCCTAAATGAAACATTCCAAGAAAAAAGACTAAAACCAAAAATGAATAGAGTATAAGTCAACTGAGGGACAACTTCACATAGCCTAACATACCTGTAATTGGAGTTCCCAAAGGAAAGGAGAGAAAGGGGGCGGGGAGGAGAGAAGAAAAATATCTGAAAAAATAATGACTGAAAAAATTCTAAATTTGAAGAAGACTATAAACCCACAGATCTAAGATGCTCAAGGGACCGTGGCACAAGAAACATAAAGAAAACTACACCACATCATGTTACAAGCAATTGCTCAAAACCAGTGATAAGGAGAAACCTTAAGAGCAAACAGAGAAAGAATATTTGCTAAATGCAGCGGCACTTTAAACTACTGAGCATCTTCAAATACTGAACGAAAAATATGGCAAACTATACTTTTAGACTTCATAAAAATACCTTTCAAAAACAAAGGCAAAATTAAGACTTTTTCAGATATACAAAAGTTGAAAGAATTCCTCGTCAGCAGACACATACGCATATCTAGAAACCTTAAAGAAAGTCCTATGGGCAGAAGGAAAATGATGCCAGACGGAAATATTCACCTACACAAAGAAATAAAGAGCACTGGAAATGGTAACTACATGCATAAATAAATAACAGTTTTCTTCATATTTAAATCTCTTTAAAAGATAATTGATTATTTAAACACAATAACAACGCAGTATGGATTTTTTTACATACTCGTATGTGAAAGTACAATGTATGACAACAATAATAGCACAAAGGTCGGAGAGGAGAAATGGAAATATACTGAAAGTATAATGAAGAAGCTAATAACATCATCTCTAGATAAGATCCCAAATATTTGGAAACTAAAAAATATTCTTCTAAATAACTCATGAATCAAAGAAGAAACCAAATAACTGAAAGAGTCATGACAAATGGTTTCTTTTTCCAATTCTTTGGGAAATTAAAACACCAGTGAGTATCATGATAGTATTTTGAGGGCGTAATTAGTAAGAGTACTTAGAAATAATAGTTATTGGGGAATGTATTAGTTTTCTATAGCTGAGTAACAAATCTCCACAAATTTAGTGGTTTAAAATGCCTTGATTATCTTCCGGTTTCCATGGATCAGGAGCCCAGGAATGGTTTAGCTGGGTCTTCTGTTTAGGAGCTAACAAACTGCAGCCAAGGTGTTGGCTGGGGTCTCATCTGGGATTCAGGATTCTTTTCCAGGCTAATGTGGTTATTGGCAGAATTCATTTCCTTGCAGATATGGAACTCATTGTGGCTTGCTTCTTTAAGGCTAACGTGCTTTTATCTCTGACCTCTAGACCCACCTTTAAAGGGCACCCCTGATTTGGTCAGGCCCACCCAGGACAATCTCCCTTTTGATTAACTCAAAATCAACTAATGTGGATCCTTAATAATATTTGCAAGTGCCTTCACCTTTGCCATATTTGTAACCTAACCATGACTGCGATACCCCATTATAATCACAGGGTCCACCCCCATTTAATAAGAAGGGATCATAGTGAGGTCATATACCAGGGTCCTGGGATTTTAGAGGTCATCTTAGAATAATGTCTGCCCCAGGGAGACAGGAGAAAATGAACATAGGAAGAGGATATTATTTGTCAATTATTTGTATTCATTATCTCTTTTAAGTGACTAAATATTTTACCTGGATGCAAACAGTTAGCTTTAACTGGGTTTATGTTATTTTCTTCCTTGAGATACTTCATAAGGTTTGGAATAATCTTAATAATTATTATAGTAATGATAACAGCTACTGTTTCTTGAATGCTTAATATGCGTCTATTACTTTGCACAGTATTTTAGATGTAATATCACATTTGATCTTCACAAGTGTGTGAGGTAGGTATTATCATAGCCATCTTGTAGAGTAAGAGGAGATCTTGCAGTTTAGAAATCTTAAGTAACTTGCCTAAGTAACATAGCTAGTAAAGAAGCAATCAAGTTTCAGACCCAGAGCTGTCTGATTCTAAATCTGGCACTACAGAGAAGAAAATCAGAATGCAGATAGCAGAGAAAATTGTATTTCCACTGCTGCGTAGTTGTGCTTTGGGAAAGCTAGTCATTCTTTATTGAATTGTTTCCATTAAGGATAAATACAGCCAGCTTTTGGGAAATTCTCTCTCTGTTGGAAAGAACACATAGCAAAGACTAATATATATATATATATATTTTTTTTTTTTTTTTTTCAACTCTGCCAAAGAATTTTCCATCTATCAGAAACATCATTCCCCACATCTACCTTTCCCCTACTTTGTCTCAAAGGCTAGAACAAGATTATACATTTATGAGTAGTTGAATCGTGTCTCAGGGTTAAGTTTCTGAATTGGAGAGTGAAAATGCCTTTGGAAACTTGGAAACATGTGTACAGGTGACACTTTCTTAAAATTCAATTATTTTATGTAACTTCACATGTCGGATTGTTGGCAGTCCTTCTATTATTTTATACATTTGAAAAATTTTTGCTCCCTGAATGTCTAAGTCTCATGGAAAAGGTAGCTCCTATTAGACTGACGATTGCACAGAGATTCTTTTAAAATAGGGATCCCCACCTAGTTGGTCTTTGAGACTAAATGGCTTTCTTGCTCTGGTGGTTGCCTCCCCAGAGAATGCCGAAGAGGGGGCAAAAATATGCCTTCAGGGGGAAGGGGAATAAAAGGGATAGAATACTAGCCCTTAAGGAAAAGATGAGAGTGAGTTGACACAAGTTTTCATCAAGAAAATGCTCTCATGCCTTTGTCTCTAATTTCATCTGGAGAGAAGTGAACACCACAGTCTCCAGGGAATATATATGGACCCCTTGCTTAAACAACATCTTCAGATGTACGGGGCTAAGTAATTAATGTGGCCACCAGGGGGCAATAATACCACAGTGATGCCGGAATACTGATAAACTTCCCTCTATTGTGTCCAAAGCATCTACAAGCCTGATCTTAGGTGCATACATTTTGTGCTACTCATGGTCTATGACGCAATTAATTAGTAATACACTAATTACATTTCTGCTTTAAAGTAACAATAATAATCAGCTTATGCAGCCTGTACAGTTGGGCAGGGAAAGCTTTTATTCCCCTTTGCAACTTTCACTCAGAAGGAAATCATCCTTAAAGGGATTATGATGGGGATAATGGGGTGGGGGCGGGGGGCATGGATAGGAACAGGGAAGCATCCACATAAGGAAAATGAGGCCAAAGAAATAAAGAGGTTGACTTTCCCCAACATCTTCCTCCTAGAAATAGGATCAGAGCCCAGAGATCCTGAGTCCCATCCACTAGGAATCCCACAAGACTATGCAGCCTTCTCAGTGAGGAGAGGAGTGTCATCTCTTCTGTGCGCCCTCAGTTTTTAATATGGGCGTATTGAGTTCCTAATATGGACAAGGTGCTGTGCTAAGCCTGGGGTATACGGGGGGGGGGGGGGGGATAATAATGATAACAATAAAAGTAATACAGACATGATCCCTGCCCCCAGGAACTCTGGACCTGGTAGGGATACAGCTAATGAATTAATGGTCAGACAAATATCTAATCACAAACTGTTCAGATGGTATCAAAGAAAGTATAAGTTAGTGTGATATCATATATTGGGGCCAGGGTGGGGTCAGAAACTGACACTTAACCTGAGGCTTGAGGGAAGAGACAACAAAAAAACATGAGAAGAGTATTCCAGGCTGACCCTCAGGAATAATGGATATATAGAGAGTGGCCATGACAATTAATGCAAAGTACCCTCTAGACCATTTCAATGTGCAAGAATAAGTGTTGAAAGGTTTTGTGCAGAAGGTTGACATGGATCCAATGATTTTTTTTGTGTGTATGATCAATCTGGCTTCAATTTGGAGAAAAAATGCAAAGGGAACAAGAGTTAAGGCAGGAAGAATTATTAGGAGGCTGTTATAGTCATCAGGTAATAAACAATGAATACTGAGGAGGGAAGATGGAGAGAAGTAAACTGATTCCAGATGAATTTTAAGTGAGATACTAGGTAAGACTGGTTGCTGTAGTGGACGTTGGAGTTAAGGGACCAAGGAGGGTTCAAGGATGACCTTCCAGATATTTGGCACATGACAGGGTGGGTGGGTGGGTGACATTTACTGAATTGGAGAAGGCAGGAAGAGGAAGAGAAGATCAAGCGTTCAGCTTTAGACATGATAATTTGAGATGTCAGGGAGACATTTGAATAGGGATGTAAGGTTGGAGCTCAGGAGGAAGGTGTAGGCTAGAGATTCAGTTTTAGGGATCATCAGCATAAAACTCTGAAAGTAGATGAGATTGCCTAAAAAAATAGGGTAGAAAGAGGACAGGGCCACGAACTGATCCCAGGAGGACGCCAGCATTTAGGGGTCAGGCAAGAAATGGATACATGGAAAAGTGACTGAAGGAACTACTTGAAAAACTAAGAGTTATGTTTAAGAAAAACTAGGAAAATGTGGTACCATGGAAGCCAAGAAAAGTGTATCTTTCAAGAAGGATGGAACAATCCACTGCATCAAATGCTGCTGACTGATTAAGCAAAATAAGGCCTGAAAAGGAAAATTGTATTAAATGATATAAAAACCATTGGTTACCTTCCCCAGAGCACATTCAGGTAAGTGATGGAAATGGAAGCTAGATTAGGGGGTTTGAAGAGGAAATGGGCACACAATCCTCAAAAATAAACCATAGATGGTCTAGGGACTTATATGTGAAAGTGAAACAAACTTTTAGAAGAAATCATGGAAGACTATTTTCATGATTTTAGAAAAAGAATACAATTTTAGAGTAGAATAACAATACACAAAAAGGGACAAATCATAAAAGATAGGACTGATAAAGTTGCCTACTGTTGTCTTTTTGCATCTAAGATAACATACCCTTTGGAATGTCAGAGTAATCCCCTTTTCTGGACCCCCCAGGGGGCACAACCTAACACACCAGAGCAGGAAACTACAAAATCTGTCATTGCTATCTTGTTCCCCAAATACCATCTCTATGTTCTGTAAAATGCTGTTAACTATCCTGTACCCACCAATGTAAAAGAAGTGTGTGTCTCTCCATTTTGCTTTTTATCCAATCCCAGAGATTTCCCCACTTTGCTTTCTCCCACCCCCTTAATCTACAACCAATGGATTTCATGTAACCTTCTTCCTTTGATTCTAATGTATAAAATAAGTTGCACAACAGCCATTTTCTGGGGCATTTTCTCAATCGGTTGAGATTTTGCTTCCCGGCAATTGTGGTCAGTTTGGCTCAAATAGACTCTTATAAGCTTTCTCTCAGGCTGGATGTTTTTTTGTGGACATTACTTGGCATAGTCAGCAGGATTCCAAAGAAGCCCACCCAGGACCCAGATTTGGTGCTAGGTACCAACAGGGCCACTGGCTCCCTGCTTCTCTTCAGGTGAACTTGGGTGAGTTTTTCTTGGAATTCTGGACCTCCCTGTTTTAAGGTAGGAGGCCATGACTTTATTTGAGCTGTTTTAAAAAAAAAAAAAAAATCCTTGAGGTGGCATTAAAGATTAAGGGTTGAGATAACCCAGGTTAAGGACAAGAGTTAAGATAACTCAGGGACAGGAGAAAAAAATGGGTGGCTGGTTTTGATTTTGGCTTTAATGGAATTGCTTATTGCGAGTCGGAACAAAACCTTTTACTGGATAAATGAGAGTCCGAACGTGTTCAGTTCTGAAGATAAGGGGCATTCACTCCCTCCCAGCCTGAATTTCGGGTATTCTTAGGTGACTAAGAATCTTTGTGGAGGCATTTGAGGGTACTCCTCAAAACGTGCAGTGGCCCCATAGGGAACTCCAACACAACTGTAATGAGATATTTGACTTGTCTGGGGACGTGCACGTAAAGGCTGGTCACCTGGCTCTCCGAGTCCTCACGGTTGTACTACACAGCTAGGGAGAGAAACTGAGGCACATAAGAGGGTTGAAGTGACTCAGGAGGTTACAGCCCCTTGGAGCTCAACCCATTAGCAGCACACTTCAACCCACTACGTAATATCACTAGAAATGTATTCAGACTCTGCAGATCTCAAAAGAAAACTAAAAATTAACATGGGAAGTCATGCCTCCAAGGCCAACAAGCTCCCAGGCTCCAGCCCCATTAATACTCCTTCACATGTACAGCTCCTAGGAGTCTTGCAAGTACTTACAGTCATGGAAAGATTTAACTAGAAGTGATGTCAACTTAAGATGGCCAAAGTGGAGCTCTTAGAACATCTAAATTAATTTTCATGTGCACAAATAGAAAAAGCTGGCTTAAAAAAATTAAACTGAATGAAATGGGAGGCTTGCCTCAATTGGCAAATAGAACGAAGCCTCTGAAGCGGTATGCAGAGAGGCATCCTTTTCTCCAGGAAGTTAGTAAGAAAATGTAGAGACTGTCTCTGAACTAAAAAAGGTTTCTGAAGCTGCTCGATGCCAACACCCCACTTTTCCTTCTTCTCCAACTGTCCTACTATGTGCTTTACTTTGTCCGGACTTGCTCTCCTTTTCCTACTTTTCTCTCCTGCACCCCTGTTGCAGTTCCCTTTGGAGAGGAGCTGGTGTTGGAGAGAGGGGACTCAGCGGTTATATACAGGAAGAACCAAAGAATCTACTAAGGATTCCCCCAACCCTCTCTAGGACCCTGATAAGTTCACAAAGGAATTTGAATTAACTGTTAAAACATATAATCCTGGCTTTTCTGATTTCAATTAGTGCACCTACTGGCTTCTGAGAGAAAAGCAACAGAATTACTAAATAATTTTTGCTAGGGAAACTACTGTAGAGGAGTCTGCTTCTATTATAAAAAGTCAGGTCACCTTAAGGATTGTAGAAAACCAAAATGGGATTTAGAAAAAGAAAAGAAATAGAAGCAAGCATAGGTCTGCTCCAAGGACTCTGAGGGCATTTCCCCTTCTTACTAACACTGGGGCTACTTTATCTGTTAGCACCACCTGGCTAAGTTGCCCTCTCCCTAGGAGTAAAGCCTCTGTACATATGGTAGGGACATCTGATCAACGAATGTCTGTTTAAATCAGGACATATTCCCCTCCAACTAGGAAATGTTAAGGGGCAACATATGTTTTTGATATTCAAATCTACCCCAAGGCACCTGATAGTGTGAGACTTTCTAACCAATGATGCTCACATACCCTTCTCCCAGAAGGGTGAAATGTACTTAGTTAGAACTAAATGAATCAGATTGGGAAAATGATTTTAAAGGAAGTACTTGAGAGAAAACTAGTCTTGAGACTGAGTAAATGTTTGTTGCAGGATGTTCCAATGCAACTTTAGGCTTTTTCCAGTACAGATATTGGCAAGGTTAAGTCAGCCACTCCTATTTAAATAACTATTGATAATATTTTGCCTCTACCTGATATTTGCCAGTATCATTTGAGGCCTAATACACTAGCTGGAATTAGATCATTATACAAGATTACCTTTAAAAGAGGGGGCTTAAAATTCCATGTATGAGCACCTGTAATTTTTCCATCCTTCCAGTAAAGAAAACCAATGGGACAGGATGGAGATTTACACAGGATCTCGGCGCTATAAAGATATCCTGTGGTTCCAAATCCACATACCCTATTATCAGCTATTCTTGTGTATATTGCCAATATTTTTCAGTGATAGATTTATGTAGTGCCTTTTTCAGCATTCCTGTTTAAAAAAAGGAAAAAACCTCTTTGCTTTTCCACCTGGGAAGATCAGTTTACTTGGACAGTAATGTCCCAGGGGTATACAGAGAGTCCCACCTATTTCTCTCCGATACTAAAAACTGATTTGAATAACATTGAATTTCCCAGAAATTCTACTCTTATCCAATATATGGATGATTTACTCTTATGCTGTAAGATATACTAGATTTCTAAGAGGATACAACCTACCTATTACAATAGCTAATCATAAAGGACATAGGGATCCAAAGGACAAGCTCTGATTCCATTTACACCGAGTAAAATACCTTGGTTAGCTAATATCTGAAGATAGGCTACTAATTAACCTATACTTAGAGGAATAATATCCTTTCCTCTTCAAAGAACAAAAACAGCTTAAAGGATTCCTGGGTCTAACTAAATATTGTCTTAATTAGGTTCCAAATTTTTCATTAAGGCCCAGTCTCTATATATCTTAGTAAAATATGATCAAGCTGATCCAACTCAGTGGAATCCTCAAGGGAAACAAGCTGAAGAAACTTTGGACAATTAAACTCAGTAGTTAAAGTGCTTTCTTCCTGCATGACATCCACCTCTACTACAGTCATGCTATGCGAACAGAGGAGATCGCTATAGGTGCTCCTTTGTTTATGTTACTCATTCTGTTAAACCCTTACTGAACTCAACACTTCTGTCAGCCGACTGGCTTCTTATAAAGTACTCTTGATTTCTGCACCTAATATTACTTTAAGTCAATATAGCAGTCTAACCCAGCAACTTTATTACCCTCTTTATAAGATGAAGACATCCAAAACTGTGTTTTTTTCACTGACCACCTTCTTGTTCCTAGGAATGATTTACAGGAAACCCTTATTGATAATGCTGACTCTTATCTGAAAAATGAACAGGGATATTACCAAGCTGGATATACAATAACTCCCATAGTAAACACAAATTTAAGTTTCTTATTTACCTGAATAAGATGCCCAACGAGCTAAATTAACTGATCTAACAGGAGCTTTTAAATGAGCCAAATATCAAATAGCCAATATTTACACTGACAGTTGCTATACCTTTGGTGTAGCTCACAACTTTGGAACTATATAAGTACAAGTTTTAGAAGCAGTAAGTCTTCTTAACTTCCTCAGGGCAGCCCATGAGGAAGAACGGAACACAGGTGGCAGAATTTAAATTAGATGTCATACAACAACTGAAACAATTGGCAATTATCAAAAATTCCAGGACATTCTAAGGCTGCCACCGTGGAAGCAAAAGAAAATCATTTAACTTATACGGCAGCTAGACTGGCAACAATAAACAGCCAAATTATCCAGACTGGAGAATGTTTCTTCTTCCTATTAAACAATACAAGGCTCTCTTCTACAGTTCCAATGGACAGCTGCAAAAGAAGAAAAGAAAATATGGCAACAAAAAAGGCGAAAACTTTAACCCAAACAGATATAGCTTACCATGTACATGAGTTAATGCATTGGGGTTTTAGAAAGATAGTTTAATACAGTAAAGAATATTGAAAAACTCCTACTATAGTTCATAAAGTATATAGCAGATGTTCTATCTGTCCAAAATGTAACCCTGGAAAATCACTCCATGGGTCCCAAGGTCATTTCCCATTTCCTTTAGGTCCATTTGAGGTAATTGGATTTAATGGTAATTGGATTTTATCCAAATGCCACCATCTCAAGGATACAAATATGTGTTAGTTCATGATCTGTATGTTGCCTCACTGGGTTGAGATACTGCCTTGCAGGAGAGCAACAGCCTTAATGATAGGTAAGTTATTTATAATAATAATAATAATAATAATAATAATCCCCAATTGGAGAATTCCATGTGAGTAACTGAGGGACTTATTTCACTGAGCCAATGATATAATCTATTTGTAATATTTGGCTTATTTTACAGCATTTTCATTGTGCTTATCACCTCAGTCCTCTGGATTGGTAGAATGCACAAATGGTACAATTAAAACTCAACTAGGTAAATTTTCAGAAGCTTTTACTCTCCCTTGGCCAAAAGCTCTCCTTATAGTGTTTCTCAACCTGAGATATTCCTTTTGGTAAACACAGGCTTTCTCCTCATTAGTCATTGTTCACCGTATGTGAAGGAACTTGTGAGGAGACATTCTACATTATTATCAAGGACTTATCAATTATCTTAAAGAAATTAATAAATTAGTAGCTGATTCACTTCAGTGTGTTCCCGCGAGACGAAGACTTCAAAGACCACGACTCACAACCAGGAAATTTTGTCGATTGGACAAGACATCAATTAAAGACTCTCCAACCTTGTCAGAAGGGACCTATCAGTAGATATCAAAGAGTCCTCAAGGATGAGAAGCCACTGACATCAGGGCTAGACAGCTACCCCAAGACATTGAGAAGGCCTATATATCTACATAAGTGATATTGAACTTAAAACAACTATTTGCTTAATTGTCTTTACCTATCTGCTAATAATATTAGTAATGATAATAGTTATACTTATTATTCAGGCTTTTCTCAAAACTTGTACTTATATAACCCAACTGTTAATAATTGCTGAAGTTATATAAAACAACTTTTATATTATCAATAATTTTTTTATGGTTTTGAAATTTAGAAGGAGCGTTATTATAGAAGAAAAAAAAGGGATGTATTTTTGAGAGAAGTTAAAAGGAAGTAGTTTGTCCTAGTAAGTTGATTATTTCTGAATAAGGAAAAGGAGACAAACTGACAAGGATGAGTGAAGTTGTAGGTTAGTGGAAAAGAAATATTGAGAAAGGAATTTTACATATATAAATATTAGAACCCAATTTTGCTTACCCCCTAACTCACCATAGACTAGTAATTATATTAATTCAGATGAAAGCTGAAGTGGATGGATATTTAAAAAAATAAATGGCCCTCTATAATGGCTGCGGAGGCACAGAAAATTTATTTATGAAACTCTTACTGTCCTTCTGGCCTCTAGACATTTTTAGATTATAATTATAATTTACACCATTATATTCTTACAACCTTAGCCCCTATTAAACCTTAAAGTTACAGTTCCCAGTTATACAACTAACAGAAATCAGATTAATAAATGACATTTAATTGCTTCCAATGTAAAGTAGACAGACCATATTACATCAAAAAGGTAAATAGTTATGTCCCCAATCAAACTGGAATTCTGAATTTACCCAATCCTGGCACATCGTATCCACCTCAACAAACAATACATGGTATATGGGAAGGGGATATTTTTGTTGGGAAGGGTTAGAAAATTCTTCTGTCATGCTAACTGATTTCTATTATAATGACACCAGGTTTACAGTAAATACTATGGGAATATAATATAATACAAACTAACATTGCCTGAGGTTAATGAAACCCATGATAATATTTATACTGAAAACCCAATGTATTTGGAAATTGAACTTAATTCTCCCCATGAAGTCCTTTCTGTGGAAACTAATTGGCCAAAAGAAAAATTATAACGTCTAGATCATAAAATAATAGAGTCTTCTTTCATCTGGCCAAACTTATCATAAGATACAAATATCAGTAGATGAGGAAGGAAAACATATTATTAGTTTAATAAATAATTATGATAATGCATGTAAAGGGTTCTTTGGTTGGCTAGGATGTTTGTTCCCCTCAGACTCATACTTGTCTAATATTGGACACTTTCTGCTCCTAATCGGTGTTACTGGTTTAATACTATTGCTCTTGGTTCAAGTTTGTACATGTTATACTAGATACAAAAAAGCAATATAAAACAGACAGAGGGAAAAAAAACCTCAGATCATAATAGCTCAAAGATAAAAAATAATCCATAATATATTTAATGAAGACATAGGATCTGACTGCTTCCCATTTTCTCACCTTTTCTTTTAAATAAATAATATGGCCTTGACTGTCATCTAAGGTCTTGCCCCACCCCCAATGGTCCAACATTCAGCATGACAAATGCTGACACTAAGATTTCCTAGGAATGAGTCTTCCTAGCACTGGGACCACACTATCCAACCAAAAGGTTGGTCATCAATGCATCCTTTGAATTAATTTATGACCAAAAGGGGGAAATGTGGATGGGAAAGGGGCCACATGTTAAACCTGACAAGCTCAGGAGACTGAAAATAATCACGTAGGATGGTGTGAACATAAAAATTCCTAACTAAGGTGGGCCAGGGTGGGAAGTCACATCCTTGGCCTGCAGCTTCCTTGACAAAGGTCAATCTTTACCTTAAGTGAGCCTGTCTGTTGTCTTTTTGCATCTAAGATAACATCCCTTTTGGAATGTCAGAGTAATCCCTTTTTACGGACCTCCCAGGGGTCACAACCCACTGTACCAGAGCAGGAAACTACAAAATCTGTCATTGCTATCTTGTTCCCCAAATACCATCTCTGTGTGCTGTAAAATGCTATTAACTATCCTGTCCCCACCAATATAAAAGAAGTGTGTGTCTCTCTATTTTGCTTTTTATCCAGTCCCACAGATTTCCCCTCTTTGCTTTCTCCCACCTCCTTAATCTACAACCAGTGGATTTCATGTAACCTTCTTCATTTGATTCTAATGTATAAAATAAGTTGCACAATGGCCATTTTCCGGGACATTTTCTCAGTCCGTTGAGACTTTGCTTCCTGGCAATTGTGGTCAGTTTGGCTCAAATAAACTCTTATAAGCTTTCTCTTAGGCTGGATGTTTTTTCGTCGACAGTAACATCGTCTATAATTCCACAAACATGGAAAGAGTTCAGATGACCAATCTCAAGTTAATTGATATATAAATTGTGGTATATTGTTGAACAGGATGTTACACAACACAACATGTAATGAAAGTGATTGAACCACATGGGTATCTTTCACACATGTTGATCTAAAAATTGAATGTGCAGAAGATTATGTATTGTGTCCAATTACATCAAGTTCAAGAATATTATTTAGAAATATGAAAATAAATACCAAAAAAAAAAAAAAGCTAAAAGTATTGAAAGTATTTGCCCTTGATCAGCAGACTTGGGCATAGAGAGTAGACTGAAGGCTACATTTTCAATATACTTTATAGTAATATTTGAATTTTTAAAACTATGTTTATGTATTATTTTAATGAAAATGTAAAAATAATTTTTAAAGTGAAGGGGAGGTGAGGAAATGGAGACTATATGAGGGACAGTGCTGAACAACTTTGATTCTGAATGGAAATATGGAGAGTAGTTAGCTGACACAGGAGATTGGATAAAGAGGGTATGTGTGTGTGTGTGTGTGTGTGTGTGTGTGTGTGTGTGTGTTCTGGCTGCTTTTTTTTTAGATGAAACATATTTGGTACCAATGGGAAGAATCAAGAAGGGGAGGTCAAGGATGTAGAAAATTAGTGACATAACCCAGACTATGGTCCCTGAGAAAACAAGAGGAAGTAGGGACACAAGACCTTTGATGAGAGGCCAGTTTGTTGTGATAACAAGAAGGAGGAAGGAGAGGATGGATACAGATACAGGAAGGTGGGTGAGTTGTACAGGGGGAATATGAGAAAGTTCCTATCTGATGGGCTGTGCTCTGTTTGGGTAAGAAAGGATCATTTGCTCAGGATAGTGGTCAGGGAGGGAGAGTCAGAGCATTGAGGGTGGGGATATTATGAATTTGTCATGTTTGGTGTCCACGTGAGGTTGGGGCCATAAGAGTGATATGAATTTTCTCATTTGTATATTCACTTTGGCCAGAACTTTTAAAATCAGGGAATATGCACCCCTCACCCCTACACCGAGGTATGTAACAATGCGCCAGTGGCTACTCAAGGCCACAGGATAAGCATGGAACAGCTTCTGGAAGGTAATTTTTACATAAAAAACATTTTTATTTAAAATCCAAGAACACAAAATTTGAACACAAAGTTCAAATAGATTTTGATAGTAAATCAGAATAATTGAAATGGGATGTTATGATTACAACAGGTGGCTCCAGACTCTCCCTCAAATTCCTGGGCAAATGACTTGTTTGCTCCCCTTTGCAGACAGAGGTACTTGTGTGAAAAAATTTGAGAACCAATGACAGGCTGCAGTGGGTGTTCGCGTCACACAGAAGCCAAGCGGAGATTAGGAACCATATTTTTGCACTCCTAAGCATGAGCTTTTTCTACCTTCCCACATAACATCTAAAGATTCTTCCTCAAGACTGTTCATTTCTGTATTTCTGTGTTAGAATGTTCTGTTAGACTGTATTCTAAATGATGCAGACAATAATCTTGTATTCCTTTCATTTAACAGTCGATTGTGCTTGTGGCTCCAGAATTCTAGCTATAAATAGAATTTAATAACCCATGGTAATCTCTGCCTGCCATTTGGCTGGTGGACTACTTGACTATTTTAGGCCTTTCTTTTGGTAATATTCAGAGCTGTACAAATTGGGCTCAAAATTGTACTAATTCTGGGCTCTGTTTAGGAAAATGCATCTCCATCATTTGACAGATGAGTAAAAGGAGTCACAGAGGTGGTACTTGCTTGAGATCCTAAAACTCCCAAGCAGAAGCTGCTGGTTTCCTATTCTGTCAGAGTAAATGGTGCTACTATTTTTGGTTCCGTGTTCTTTTCCATTTCTGGTTATCGTGATCAGAGAGACAAATTCTTTGTTTCTAAGATACTCTCTGATCTCCTTCAGGCAACTCACAAGCCATGAATTGTCACAGAAACTCTCATATAGTAAGGTCCTTGGGTGGTGGTGGTAAGAGAGGAGATTATATAATAAAGCTCATGTAGCAAAATAAATACAAAATGTTACCTCAAACTCTATGCCAGGAATTACAATGAAACCTATGGACTTAACCCTTTTTAAAAATAACTTGTTAAAATCTGTTATCTCCTTAATGTTGTATCCTTTGAAAAGAGCCGGAGGTGAATAAACCTCAGCAGTAATGAGTAGCACATTGAAAAAGCATTTTAAAAAGCGTTTAAAGGGGTAAAAATTATTTTAAGTATTTAAGAAAACTAAAAATTCTATCTATATGCTGAAAAGGGTAATTACAATAATGGAGTCTAATACAAGAGTAGTAATCAGATTAGTGAGAAATTCACCATTGGTAGAAAATAGGAGACTGAGGGCCAGTACTATGTCACCCCAGGAAGGCACTTGGTTTCATGGGTACAATAAAGGTACATCCATACAATAGAGGTGCATCCATCCCTTGCAGTGATTGAGAGGATAGAAAAGAAAGCATATTAGGAGAGTGTTATAAATACAGCCAGAATCTGTGCCTTTTTGGCACTTTGTCCTCTCTTTGGTCATGTTTGCTACACTGTCATCAATCACATATGGATCTGACTGCTCCCTGGACTGTGTGATCCTTGAGGGCAGGGGCTGTACCTCTCTCTCTATTTCCCCAGCTTCTACCAGGGTATCTCCCCCAAAATGTTTAATGTCTGCCAATGGATAAGCAATGTCTAGAAGAAAATCACCCAGACTTGCTTTTGTGAACATGCCGAGGATCACAGATTCACCCAGGTCAAATCTCATAGTCATAGAAATCTAAATAAGCAAAAGATTTCCCAGTTTGTGCTGCTGGCCCACCAATTTTGAAACCACTCATTGTGGTTCATTGCATGAACATTTTATCATAGACAAAACGACCTGAGATACTGGGAAAATTGCCAGGAAATTTTATTTCCGTGAAACAGAGGGAGCACGGGATGCCTAAGATACTGCTCTGCATTCCAACCCTTTCCAGACTATTACACCACTTTGCGTCCATTCCTGGTGTCCCGATTACACATCCCTTCTCCCATCGTCTTTTATTTCTCTGTTGCCCGAGCCTCTCTGGCCATGGCCTTCACACTAGGCTACGTCTAGAATCATTGGTAGGGCATCTAGATGGTCTCTTTATACACCCTGGTACATATAAAGATTGCCTCCTTACACTCCCTGGCACGCCAGTGAAATTACAACCTGTAGCCATCTCCTGCACAATATCTCTTGCAACACGTCTGTGTAGGACGACTTTATTCTGGCTCTTTCTTTGCTTGGCAATACCAGCTAGCTGCAAAGCCTCACGATGGTGCTCTGGGGAATTGCCTTAAAACTTGGAGGGTAAGTTCATGGGTTCCAGTTAGACTATCTTGATTCAAATCCACTGCTTCCATTCACTAGCTGTGACACCTTGGGAAAGCTATTTCTCTATGCTCCACTTTCCTTATTAGTAAAATGAGGTGATAATAATAGCACTTACGACATAGAACTGTTTCAAGATGATTAAGTGTATTGGTATGTCTCTAAGGCTCTTGAAATAGTCTCTAGCACTATATAACTGCTTGCTTTTGTTGTAGGTTCCAAAATTTGCCACGTAGTAAGAAATGTGTGAAATGGGATCCACACGCTAAGTTCTGGCCAGCACAATGCTAGAGAAACACCATATAGGAAACATTCAATATTGTACCACTGGGTAAGTCCAGGTTATATTAAAGGATGCAATAGTAACTACAGCACTAAAAGATTTAATATGAACTGATGGATATACTTTGGCCTAGACTTACTTCAATCCTTTTAGATGCAAGATTTCCTGTCTAATCTTCATTAATGATGGTAGTCCACATTAATTTCTCCTTTTTCTAAAGCCTATAACACGCTCATTGCTCAATTATACCCTTCCTTGGTTGTTAGTCTGTCTTTCATGCATATTAGTTATGCTTCAGCAAGGATACCAAAACTTACTAATGCTGGGGGCTATGTCTTGCACATTTATTTTCATTGCTCATATGAAGCAGTTGATGGTAAGCTCTAAGAAATAGGTTATTAGGGACATGGAATGCAATGGGTGGAAGAAAATCCAGCAGTCTGTGCCAGCCTCTAGGATACGTGGGGTGACTGCGTGTCACTAGGCAGGTAGCTTTGCCGAAGATGTGCTATTGACTAGACATATGCAGCTTCAACATCTCTGGGCCCTGGTGAATCTTTGCGTGGAAGTTAGTAGTGATCCCACCAAGGTACATAGTCCTGGTCCTGATAATTATTGACAATCTGTGGCCAACAGGAAATCTGCTTTTTTTCCCTCCCAAGAATTTTTTGGTACCCCATGCTAAAAAATGCTTTATTGTTCTAGTTCACCTTGGCTCAAAAAAAGTTATGATAAATCTTTATTAAAAGTTTGTTCTCTTATATCCCAAAACAATAGTATCAACCTAATGAGCATTCAATGTAGTTGAAGTTGAATATATTTCTAAGCAATGATTAGCATATTTTCTTTCCTAACTTCTGATTGGTCCAGCAAAATGCACCCTTACCTACTGATACCTACCAATGATTCAGAAATGTCTTTATTCTTATGGAATGTACTCTGTTTATTTGGCTAATTACAACGATTCTTGGTAGACCTTTACTTTGCCTTTACTTCATCTGATACCTTATGCTTGCTTTGCAATGTGAGTTCAGATTTACATCTAAATTTCATTTCCCCCCGCAGGTCACAATGAATGTAAGCCTGTAATATATTCATGGTCAACTTCCCTTTTTCGAAACTCATTTTGCCTTGTTGCCCCTCACTTCAACTTTCCCTTCCCACACAAATGTCACATTTTTGGAACAGATGATCTCTATAGTTAACAACCTCTGGTCTTTACAGTGCCCTGAGGTCACGGAGTATAGCGGACAAGAATGACACTTCAGGTGTCTGACACTGGTTTAAGATCATGGCTCCACTGCCATATGCCTTTAGTCAAGGGACTCATCTTCTTTAGCCTCACTTGCCTCATCTATAAAAAGTTAATAATATTTCTCTTGTAGGGTCATAGTAAGGATTCAAAGAATTAAAACATTTCCAATCTTTAACACAGAGCCTGGGACATAGCAGGTATTCAATAGTGTTTGTTATGATTATCCTCTCATCATTAGCATCTCTATCCTCTGTATCCTCCCTCAACAGCTCATCAAATTAGCATAGTGATAAAACAAATGTAATGTGAATTGAAGGTTTATAGGAAGGTATACAGGAAGGTTTGTGGATTGCTCATCAATGATGTTTCTGTCACAAATGACGTTAGTCCACATTTGTGTCAAAGGGAGTGATTATAATTGCCGTAATATGCCCTATATCCTCCTCCTCAGGATGCTCTGAACTTGATTGTTAACCCTGCTAGTAAACTCCTGACCTTGACTTGGTATCAACTTCCCTGTGTAACCAACCTATGGACCCCACAACCTCAAGCAATTCTAGACTGGTTCTTCCCAGATGCTAGAACTCTGGGAGACTATTCCTAAAGTTATTCATCATTAACACCCTGCCCCATCTTTTTCAGGAAGTCTGGCCTCATTGCTACAGCAGAGAATTCACTCTCTGTCCTCCCCACCCCCACTCCTCCAGGGGGCCTGTCAGGCTTGACCAGAGGAAGCAGAGTTCCTCAATGTTGTTCAGGAACTCACTGTCTTAATTCTCAAATACTTAATGAGTAAATGGTAACCACACGAATGCTTCCAATAATCAACTGGCAATTCAAGAATTGGGTTAGGGATATTAATGTATTGGGTGGGGTAGAGATTACCTGTTACATCCTGTGGTAAACCTAAAGTAGACGCAGGCAAAACCCCTGTATCAGGCATTATCTTGCTGGCTCCAGAATTGGACCATCTCTCCTTCTATAGTTATGAACCACTTCTCTATGATTTTTTTTCCCCTTAACACTATTTGATCTATACCTTGGGTTCAGTATTTATTTCAAGATTTTTATCTTAGAGACCTAGTCAGACTTACTTATCTTTTCTTGTTATTAACGGCTTTATTGAGATACAATTTACATACCGTTAAGTTCACCCTTTTAAGTATATACAATTCAGTGGTTTTTAGCATATGCACAAAGTTGTGCATCAATCACCACTATCTAATTCCAGAACATTTTCATCATCCCAAAAGAAACCCATAGCCTTTATCAGTCACTCCCCATTCAGACCCTGGCAACCACTAATCTACTTTCTGTCTCCATGGATTTGCTTCTTCTGGACATTTCATATAAATGGAATCATATAGTATGTAGTTTTTGTGTCTGGGTGCTTTGTAATAAGTTTTGAAATTGGAGGTGAGAGTCCTTCAACTCTATTCTTCTTTTTCAAGATTATTTTGGCTATTCTGAGTCCCTTGAATTTCTGAGTCTGATTTTCAGCTTGTTAATTTCTGCAAAGAAACCAGCTGATAAAGATTATGTTGACTCTATAGATCAATTTGGGAAGACTGCCAACTTAATAATATTGTCTTCTTAGCAACAAACATAGGACTTCTTTCCATTTATTTAGGTCTTTAATTTCTTTCAACAATGTTTTGTAATTTTCAGCATACAAATTTTACACTTTTTTTGTTAAACTTTTTCCTAAGTATTTTGTTCTTTTTGATGCAATTGTAAGTGGAATTATTTTCTTCATTTTATTTTCAAATTGTTCATTGTTATTGTGTACCAATACAATTGTATATTGATCTTGTATTCTGCATTCCTAGTGAGTTCATTTATTGGTTTGATTTAATTTTATCACTTTATCTTAGACTTGATTTTGGAGTTGATCAAGTCTTTTCTAAGATCCTTGAAGGGCCCCATCAATCCATTCATATGGATTAATCTTAAGTGTACAGCTTTATGGGGTTTTGCATCTATCTATCTATCTACCCATAGATAGATAGATAGACATACAGATATAGATAGATAGATAGATATACATATCGATACATATGTGTATATATGTATGTATATACACACATATATACATATATATATCAAGATACAAAACATTTCCCAGATCAAAATATAAAACATTTCTAACACCTCAGTAAGCTTCCTTGTGAATGCTCCTTTCCAGTTAACAGTCTACCCTCCACCAAATGAACAATTCTTCTGAGTTTCATCACCTTAAATTAGTTTTTCCTGTTTTGAACTCCATATAAATGGCATATTCAGTTTGACTCCTTTGAATCTGTTTTTATTAACTCAGCATAATATTTCTGGCAGTCATGCATATTACATACACCAGTAGTTTATCTTTTTTTCTTTTTTTTTGCCCAATAATATTCCGTTATGAATATACCACAATTTGTTTATTCATTCTTCTGTACAAGGACATCTGGGTTCTTTTCAGTTTGGGGTTATATGAGTAAAATAACTAGGATTATTCTTGTACAAGATATTTTTTGTTATCCACTTATTTATCTTAGGTATATACATGTTGCTAGGTCATATTTAACTTTACTAGAAAACATGAGTTTTCAAACTGGTCATCTACACATCTATCATTGATGTATTAGAGTTACAGTTACTCCACCTCCCTGCTAACACTTGATATTGTTACTCTTTTTTACTTTTAGCCATTCTGATGGGTGTTTAGTAGTATCTCATTTTAGTTTTAATATGTCTTTTCCTGATACTTAAAAATTGTTCAGCAATTTCTCATGTGTTTATGGGCCATATAGATAACTCTTTTTGTTACTTGTTCATTGAAGTCTTTTGACCACTTTTAATTGGGTTGTTTGTATTCTTGTTATTGATTTATAGGAATTCTGTATATGTTTTGGATGGTAGTCCTTTATCATATATGTATCTTATGAATATGAATATTTTCTCTCATTTTGTGGCTTACTTTTCATTTTGTTAATAGTGTTTCATGATTTCAAAATACTTTCTAATTTCCTTTTTGATTTTTTCTTTGACCCAGGGGTTATTTAAGTGTGTGATTTGATTTCCAAGTATTTAGGAATTTGTAAGATACCTTCCTGTTACTGATTTCAAATTTAATTCCATTGCCATAAAATCCTTTGGATGATTCGAATCATTTTAAATTTATTGTGAATCATTTTATGACTCAGAATACGGTCCATCTTGGTAAATAATCCATGCTCACTTTAAATTAATGTATATTATGCTGTTATTAAGTACAGAATTCTAAAATGTTAGTTAGGCCAAGTTGGTTGATAGTGCTGTTCTAGTTTTCTCTATCCTTGTTGACTTTCTGTCTACTTGTTCTGTCAATCATTGAGAGGGTGGTTAAAATCTCTTACTATAACTGTGGATTTGTCTATTATTGCTTGAAATTCTATCAGTTTCTCCTTCATGAATTCTGAAATTCTGTTGTTATGTACATAAATGTTTAGGATTGTTATATCCTCTTCTTGATTAAATGACTTCTTTATCATTATGAAAGGACTCTTAATCCCTAATAATAGTCTTTATTCTGATACTCTGAATTCTCCTTTTTTTTTTTTGATATTAAGATAGCCACTCCAGCTTCCTTTTGATCAATGGTCTTGTTTTTTAATCCAAACTGAGTATTTCTGCCTTGTAAGTGGGTTATTTAGAACTTTTATGTTTAATATAATTATTGCTATTTTCTGAATGTACATGTTCTGCCAAAGTTCATAGGTTGAAATCCTAATGCTCAGTGTGATGGCGTTAGGAGATGGGGCCTTTGGGAGCTTCTTAGATCATGAGGGCAGACCTGTTATGAATGAAATTAATGCCCTTGTAAAAGAGGCCCACGAGCGCTCTCTTGCCCCCTCTCACAATGTGAGGACACAGCGAGAAGGCGTTGGCTATAACCAGAAAGAGAGCCTTTACCAGAATGTGACCATGCTGGTATCTTGATCTTGGCCTCCCAGCCTCCAGAAGACTGCGTCACCTGAAGACGTGCAAGTTGAGTAGAATATGTGGATTATACAGAGCATTCGCTGAGGACTCTGTACCTTTTCTAAAATGCTGACATGTATTCCCTCCAGTATATAGGATATCTGCCTTGTCTACTGGCTTCATGGCTTTTTCACTAGAAAAAATTCCCTGCATCAGATAGTCTGAAACATTTCAAAAATTCTACAAGGGAAATGTTTGCCAACTACGTTCTGCATGCCAATGTCTATGACCTAGTCACTTTCTCTAAGAGGCTTGAAATATTTGATGATCCTAATTTTCATTTGGATTATTAACCAAGGGAATGCAGTTACTCCAGGTTTATCCCCAAATGGAGACCTGCATTAGCTATGGTGCTGGAGTGAGTGAAATCTACCTTGCTTCTTTTAGCCATCTCGAAAGCAGACAAGGACTTTATGATGTCAAGGGTGTGTTATCATAACATAAGATAGGAGGCAGAATCATCACAGTGAAAGGAGAGCCTAGAGCCAGATTTGAAGCCCGACCTTGCTGAGTCATCTTTGGCAGGGTCCACAGCTTCCCTCACCTCCATTTCCTCTTCTGTAAGTTGGAGGTAATAATAGTATGACTGTAAAGGGCAAATGTATGTAAAGCCCCTGCCTACTACAGCATCTGGTATGGAGTATGTACTTAATCAATGGAAGCTGCTACTATTATCACAAAAGTACATGCAACGTAAGTCACCTCTTGCTGGTCTTGACTAATTGCACAAGTAAATCTTACTTGTTTCTAATCTTCCTCATGCTCCCCTGCAGTGAATCTGCCCAGGGGACAGAATTACTTTGAATGCCTTCATCAATACTTTTACTTTTTATATTCAGACTTACATCAGGCCTTATAATTTTGCTTTGCATATTTGTGAACTTGAAAAAATTCCTAGATGCTTAAATGAAAACAGTAGCATCTATATTTAAAAATCCGTATACTGTGTGTTAAAATATTAGATGTGACAGGGTCAGAATAAGGGTTTGGTGATATCTTAGTAGTGTGCTAAGAAAACTTCAAAATGTTTGCTTTATCTCCATCTTCAAGCTAGCAGAGTGGGCACTGGAAGGATTTTTATTAATAATACATGGAACACCATATCAGACAGATAGCAGTGATCAGGTGTCTAAAATTCTTCCAGGGATGGGGCAGACATAAACAAACAAACCAATAAAAACTGTAACTACAGAGACTTTCTCCATGGGAATATGACTTGAAGTGCAAAATTCCTATACACCAATTTAATAAACTATTTTAAATTTGTTCCTGTGGCATAAAAGCTATTTTTGTGTTAGTCTACATCTAAAGCATCTTTGCTGAGCATGGACCTCCTAAAAGGAGAGGATATTTGTAGCATTCTTCATAACATCCAGATGAAGCACTTCTAAGTGTCCTAATAATGGGGACCTGGATAATTTCAGTTTGACGTGATTGTTTTGTTCCAGTTAAACGCGATAGGATCACAATACAAGAGAACAAAACATCTGAGAGATTATAGCCACACAAACACTATATGAATTTAAACTTTGGAAAACCCACTGTACAAGGACAAATAACCAGATTATATTCTGCTTCACATGAAGAGAACAGAGCTCTAATTCGGGTTTTGGAACGCCTTCCTTTTCATTTTAAAGTTGCTTAATATGTGTAAAATATCATCATACATTTAATGTAGTCAAATACCCTACTGCAAATGTAAGTGCTGTAAAGAGGCATATCTCTCTGCTAGAATCTCATGAAATTATTGCAAATCAAAGTGACATGAATGGCTCAGACGTAAATGCAAAATGAAAGGGTTCGTGTATGAGAAAATAATGGTATATATTGAAACTTATGTAAATATATTTTGAAACCTATATTTTTGTGTTATGTTTTCTTGTCAAAGAAAAGCTCTTCAAAGTCCATCTTTAAAGGCTGTTTAGACATGTTGTGTCGAATGGAGGCTTACTTGTAGTGAAACGTGACCGTAACATGTTCTTTGTTGTTAAAGCCTTGTGGC
Organism: Rhinolophus sinicus; assembly: GCF_036562045.2. Taxonomy (NCBI): domain Eukaryota; kingdom Metazoa; phylum Chordata; class Mammalia; order Chiroptera; family Rhinolophidae; genus Rhinolophus; species Rhinolophus sinicus. Next base: position 62,506,043 of record NC_133756.1, read on the forward strand.
CTGTTAATTTCTTTCGGTAACTGCTATTTACTTTGAGCAGAGCTTGTAATATGATTTGGAAGACAGCAAATGAAGGAACAAAAAGAACAATACAGAAGTTGCTCAGTTTACAGAGAAATTTACTGGCACAGCACAAGTCCTGAGCTACCCCCAGATGTCTTGCCAGCCACTACGAAGTGCTCCAAACTGCTCCAGATCTCAGAGATGGGCCCAAACAACTCCAGGCCTCAGAGAGTAGAAGACATTTCCCTCACTCAAGTTTAATGTCTGCCTCTGAGTACTCTTTCCTGTCTTATCATTAACTCTTCACAGTGTGATTCCTGTAGGAGGAAACCCACTCCACCCAAAGGAACATGCTCTGGACTGAGTAAAATAATGGCACCAACAACAACTGGGTGGGAAGGAGCACCACGGAGATCCAGGACTTCTACCTGCCACTTCTAGCTTCCAGGTGTACTAGGAAGTCAAGAGACTTGATGAGCAGCCAGGGATGCCAAGCAGGTGAGGCTGGACAGCTGGAACCCATATCTGGGTCCTGAGATCAATTCTGAGGTCTACCAATTGGTAGCAATGAGGTTATGGCTATCCTATCTTCTCTTTCACAACTGGCTCAGGAACCGGGCCAAACAGAGTCTACAGGACACAGGTGGGTCATCAGTGGACAATAGCTGAAGGAACTAGAGAGGGGAGAAATGGAGAGAATAATATGGGTCAGAGGAGTGAAACACACACACACACACACACACACACACACACACACACAGCTGGTCCTCAAATAATGTCTTTTTATTGTAATGTTTATGAGATGCCACAGAAACTTAACTCCTGTTTGCATCAATTACCCTATGGTAAATTGATTTCATTAGACATCATTTTATTTAAAGTCACAGAACCTATCAATGAAATTAAGTGAGTAATACTGTATGTATATATGTTAATGTAGAGTGTATATGTACATATGGAGTATTGTAATTAATTGAATATATATCTGAATATATATAATTGACTATATGTATTTGTATAGTCAAGGTTCTCCAGAAGAACCAAGAGGATATATATATATATATATATATATATATATATATATACACACATACATATATATGAAGATTTTTTTATGGAAATTGGCTCATGTAGTTAGGGAGGCCAAAAGCCCCACGATCTGCTGTCTGCAAGACAAGCTGCTGTAATTCAGTCCCAGTCCTAACGCCAGAGAACCAAGAGCACCAATGTCTAAGGAAAGGAGGAGATGGATATTGCAGCTCAAGCAGGGGGAGCGAATCTGTCCTTCCCCCACCTTTTGTTCTACTCAGGCCTTCCACTGTTTGGGTGATGCCCACCTGAATTGCTGAGGGTGATCTTTACTCAATCTGGTGATTCCAATGCTAATCTCTTCCAGAAACACCCTCGCAGACACACTCAGAAATCATGTTTTATCAGGTATTTGGACAACTTAGCCCAGTCAAGTTGACACATAAAATTAACCATCACATGTGATGTCACTCCTGCAGTTATGTTACATTTTATAAAATTCCATGTTCCTAGCAGGCTTGCTCATCTTTCTCTTCTCTCTCTCACTCTCGCTCTCGCTCTCTTGCTGTTGCTGGCTTTGAAAAAGCAAGTGGCCATGAATCCTACAGTCGGAAGGAAATGAATTCTACCAATAACCTAAGGTTAGCTTGGAAGCAGGTCCTTCCCCAGTCAAGCCTCCACATGAGAGCTCAGCTCTGGTCAACACCTTGATTGCTGCCTTGCAGCAGACCCAGATAAGCCGTGCCTGGACTCCTGACCCAAAGAAACCTTGAAATTCTTTAAGCCATTTAGTTTGTGGTATTTTGTTATACAGCATAGAAAATCAGTATAGTCAATATTTCTAAAGAATACCTTTTTCTATCCTTTAATTTCAACCTTTCTATTAAAGATTAAGTTTTGAAAATGTTGCTTATAAACAGCACATGAATAGGAAAAAAATTAACCACCACAGTATTCAATTGTACATATATATATATATATATATATATATGCATGTATATGTATGTATGTATCTACCCATATATATAATATGTACTCCATCCATCAGTATCTCTTTTTGAAATTTTCAAAATTTTCTTTCTTTCTTCCACTTGTCTACCAATCTCTTCTTTAAATAGAGCCAGGATAGAAAACTTAATAATTTTTATTATTTGTTTTCTTCTAATTTGTTTTCCTGTAACAATTTTTAATATGCAAACTGGCTAAGGCTTACATTTGATATTTATCTGCTTTTTACTTTTGTAAACCTCTGAACAACTTTTTCCAATGGTCAGTGACTTTCTACACAAAAATGTCCCTATCCCTGTTCAGAGTAAACACTGGAGTCTAACACCAAAACAATGTGCCTAATTATGTAATTCTGGGTAGCAACCTTTGCAACCCAGCTACCCTGGTAGAGAAAACATTCAAGAGGGCTCGTTGTGTTGCAGCAAAGCAGCATATAGGACTAAGAGCAAAAGTGGTAACACAGGCAAAAGCATGCTGGCATCTGGGGGACTGATTCCTACCGGTTTAATATAGCTCAAGTTGATAGACGACATGTTGTTGCAAAGTCAAGCACCACTAGAACTAACTAGTGTTAAGATTGGCAACAGGGAACAAAAGGCAAAGTGTTTAGAAAAAATGTATGATTTTTCTCCAAGACAGGCTGGGAAAACATGCCCTGTCAAGATACTTCAGTTCTAATGTGTGTCTACAACTATGTGATAGCAACTAAGTAGAGCAGAATGCTGAGAATTTTGTCATCATAGTTAAAAAGATTCAGATTCCAGCTGTGAATTTGCTTCCTGAGCTATCCTCGGCAAGGTCACAGGAGAGATTTCAGATGTTGGGTCAGTCTGGTGAGAGAGATGGTGGGGCAGAGAAAACGTTCAGCATCTCATATGGACTTAATTGATTCCAATTTCCAACTGTATTTAAATAGGACCAGTCTAATGTGGAGTAATGAGACAATACATTTTACCCATGAAGACTTTACTTTGTTTCAGGTTTCTAAGGACTATGACTAATTTACAGGGGATTTCTGGCTCCAAAGCTCAAAAAATCATAGCTCATCTGTACAGAGTCCTGTTTACTACCTCGCGCATGCCTCTGACAGCCTGTGGTAAACATAATCACTTCATCGATCATCTCTCTCTCTCTTGCTGTCAAACAATATATTCAGATTCCTAGATATTGGAAGCTGAAAACGTTCATCTCTTCTGGGGAGGGGATGACATTCTGAAGTTTGATATTTAAATTATAACTAATATTAATTGAATGCTAATAGACGTAAGGCAATGTATTCAACACTTTATATGATTTCATTAATCCTCTTAAGTTCTATAATTCAAGGTAACTTTTTTGAAATAAAATATTTTGAAACTACATATTGAAAGGCCACACCATATAGTTAAGAATATCAACCTAGAATGACTAACACTGAGACATATTCTAGTAAAATTACTGAACTGTAAAGAAAAAGAAAAGAATCCTTGGGGCATCTAGCAAAAAAGAATATTCAATTTATATAGGGAGAAAAATGAATTATCATCAGATTTTCTAACAACAGCAGATGAAAATAAACAATATAATGTATTAAAGAAAGTAAAACGTAAGCCAAGGATTTTATGTCAAGTAAAACTGACTTTCAAGCTTACCTGGAACAATAAACACGTGAGAATACAAGGAATGTTGTTCATATGAACTCTTTCTGAGGAATCTACTAAAGAATGATCTTCAGTAAACCAAAATAACTAGAGAGACATTGACATAAAAATAGTTGGTGAACATTAACTGTATTATTACTTTTAGAACTAAGACTAAATGAGACTCAAAGGAAGAAAATACAGTTATGGAATGGATACATGCTCTGGCAATGTAGATACTAGACAATGGTTAAAAATGAGAAGAGTATGTGAAAATTTTAAAAAATGTTTTCTGTAATTACATTGATGGTGATTAAAATTAGCTTGCCTTTCTGAGCCCGTAGTGTATGTTGCATAGTTAAAACAAATAATTATGGTATATTTTAATTCTATCATCCCTAGGATTCTCAGTGTGGAAGAAAGGAGATACAGATATAAATAGAAAAGTTTAAGTAAAAACTCTATAATCTGAATTTAAATAAAAAGAATCAGAATAAATTCATCAGATGTTTTATCTCATATATTTTTTTTCTAGCTTTATCCACTAAAAATGCCTTAAAAGCAATAACCAACCCAGTAACAATAGCACTTCGGCATTTAGATGATGGTATTGAAACATCATTTGACTTCCCACTAAAAGATATTGAAGCTTCTTGGAGAACTGGCGGATTCTGGATTTGGAGTCGGAAACGCACAAAATGCTCCTGAAATATCCTGTCATATCAGATAGCAAGGAAATTACCAAAGACTACTAGAGTCATGTCAAAAGGATTCAGTAGCAAACTTGAAAAGGGTCACATTGGTCAAAAATGAAGAACTATACCACTGAGTAACCAAATAATAGATGGAGAGATGTGCCTCTTTATAAAGTATTCCAGTGAACAACAGTGCACCTACTAATGAATTAATGAATCTAGAGGTTTAATACAATGGCTGCAAAGATTATAGAAAAACAGACAACACAACATTATTTGCCTCCCATTGAAAGAATACACTATTACCTATGATCTTGTAAAGGTAATCAAACATAAATCCACAAAATCTAGAGTATAGGAAAAATATTATAGCTCAAATGGCCAAAGTCTTTTAATAAATAAATTGTAAGGAAAAGAAAAGGAGGCGTGGTGAACAAAATTTGCTTAAATGGGAAAGACTAGACTTCGGTTTCAGCTGATTCTCTACTGTATCTCTCCACAAATCACAACTAAAAAGCTTGGACAGAATATACAAAGCAACTGTCTTAGGAGTCTGAAAATAAATAATAATGGATCGATTTGAGAAGGAATTAAAATTTTGAAGAACGGTAAATATAGCAACAATTTTGCTGAGGTTTTTGGTTTTCTGTTGTTGTTGTTTTTAACTCCTGTATCTCCTGGATTAATCCCAGGGCAGCCTGAATCCTGAAACTGTGAAAAAGTTATGGACAGAAAAATCTCCAGGAGAAACCCCTTCTTTCTAAGCAGAGGAAGAGAATGGAGAGGGGACACTGCAGGGTGGATAGAGTAGGGGAAATCACCTGTTTATTTCTCTCCTGACCATTCCATGAGGCAAGACCTAGTCCTGAAGATGAATTACTGTTGCCAATACTGCTGCAGCAGTGCACAGGAACCTATAACTCTGAGAAAGAAAGAAAAATCCTTCTCTCTGAGGAAAGACATGGGGTAAAGTGGTCCCTTTTGCCTGAAAGTGGAGGTGGAATCCCACATTGTTGTTTCTTTTCTCTCATCACTTTACCCTAGAAGTGGACCCAGACATGGAAAGTTTCTAACAGAATGGGGAGAATAAAATCCTATATTTCTGGCCAAAGAAGCAGGAAAAGGGGCCTCTGGGAACTGGAGATCATGGAGAAAATCATGAAGAGAGAGCTTGAGTAAAGTATCCCATAAAGTTCTGCATGAAGTCCCAAGCTGAGCAAGCAAGTAACCATTCTGAAGCAAAAAACAGAAGAGGAGAGAACACTTCCCAACTCATTTTAGGAGAGAAGAATTATCTTGATCTGAAAATAGGACAACCACAAAATAAAAAACTGCAGTACAATATTCCTCATGAAAATAGATGCCAAAATTCTCAACAAAATATTAGCCAATCAAATCCAGCAATACATAAAAAGAATAACATATCACATCTACTTGGATTTTATCTCAGAATTCAAGGCTGGTTCAACATTTGAGAATCACTGTAATTCACCATATTAACAAACGAAAGAACAACAAACACATACTCATCTCAACAGAAGCAGAAAAAACATTTGACAAAATCCCAAACACCTTCATGATGAAAACACTCAGCAAACTAGTAAGAATAATAAGAAATCTCCTTAACCTGATAAAGGACATCAACAACCTTCAGCTAACATCAGACTTAATGGTGAAAGACTGAATGTTTCCCCATTGAGATCAGGAGTAAGACAAAGATATCCACTTTACCACTTGTATTGTATATCACACTGGAATTCTTATCTTTTGCAATTAAGCGAGAAAAATACTAATAGGTGAATTCAGCAAGATTGCAGGATACAAGGTCACCATACAAAAATCAATCTTATTTCTACATACCAGCAATGAATAATTGAAAACTGTAATTTTACAGAACAGTACCATTTATAATAGCTCCGAAAATTAAATATTTAGGTATAAATATGACAAAAGACATGTAGGATCTAATTTCTAATATCCTAAAAAGTATAAAACATTGTTTAAAGAAGTCAAAAAATACCCAAATAAAAGGGCATGTACTGTTAACATGTTGTAAGACTCAATATAGTTAAGATATCAATATTTCTCCAGTTGATCTTTAGGTTCAATGTGATTTCAATTAAAAATCCCAGAAGAATTTTTTTTGCAGAAATAAACAAACTGATTCTAAAATTTGCATGGAACATAAAATACAATAGCCAAAAGAAGTTTGTAAAAGAATAGTCAGAAAACTCTCATTACCAGATTTTATGATTTATGAAGGTAATATGATTTTTGCATAAGGCTATACACATAGTTCAATGGAATAGAAAAATACAATCCAGAAATAGTCCCACACAAATACAGTCAATTTATGTTTGACAATGGTAATTCAAGAGAGAAAAGATAGTCTTTTCAAGAAATGGTCCTAGATTAATTGCACATCTATATACCTCAAACCTTACACAAAATTTAGTATAGACTTTATACTTAAGTATAATTTTTTAAATTACAACACTTTTAGAAGAAAACAGGAGAAAAACCTTTATGCTTTTAGCTTAGGCAGAGTTCTCTGATGCGACATCATCCATTAAAAATGATAAAGTAGACATTATCAAAGTTTAAAAATTAAAACATGTTGCTTTCTGAAGAACAATGAAAAGAGAATGAAAAAACAAGGCACAGATCCAAACAAAATATTTGCAAATTTCATAGATATCAAAGGACTTATATCTAAGATGTATAAAAACTCTCAAAACTCAACAAATAACCAAATTTAAAAATGGGATCTGGCTAGACACTTCTCTAAGTAGATACAGGGATGTCAAGTTAGTACATGCAGAGATGATCAACACCATTGCTATTTGGGGAAATGCAAATTAAAGTAACCAGTGAAATATTACTGCATGTCTATTAGAAGGGCTAAAACAAAATAAAAATATAAAACTTATAATTCCAAGTGTTGCCAAGGAAACAAGGCAGTCATTCTAGAAAAAAGTTTGACAGTTTCATATAAAGTAAAACATACACTTACAATCTGATCCAGCAATCCCACTCTTAGATATTTAACCTAAATGAAGATGTATGTTCACAAAAAAGCCTGTACATGAATGATGTTTGCGAAAGCATTCTTCATAATCACTCAAACCAGGAAACAGCCTAAATGTTCTTAAATGAGTGAATGTATTAACAAAACTGTGGTGATCCACACAGAGGAACACTACTCAGCAGTGAAAACCAACCAACTGCATGGATCAATCTCAAGGGCATATGTTGAGTAGAAGATGTCAGTATGAGGGTTATATGCCATAGTGCTCCATTTATATTGCATTCTGGAAAAGACAAAACTACAGGGATGCAGAAAAGATAAGTGGTTGACAGAGGTTAGGGGTGGGGGAAGGTTTGACTACAAAGTGGTCGCATGAGGGAATTTGAGTGGCAATGGAGCTATTCTGTATCCTGATAGTGGTGAGGTTTACATAAACTTATGCATGTGTTAAATCTCAATGAACTGTATACCCAAAAAGTCAATTTAACAGTGTGTAATTTTTAAAAAAATAAATAAGACTATACTTGGGCTACAGTAGTCTGCCTTTATCCACAGGGGCTGTGTTCAAAGACCCCCCAGTGGATGCCAGAAATCACAGATGATACCTAACTTTACATATGCTGTGCCTTTTCCCATACATACATACCTATGATAAAGTTTAATTTATGAATTAAACACAGTAAGAGGTTAACAACAATAACTAATAATGAAATAGAACAATTATAACAATATACTGTAATAGAAATGATGTGAATGTGGCATTGTGAAGTATAAAATAAGGGTTACTTGAATGCAAGCACTGCAATACCACAATGGTCGATGTGACAACTGAGACAGCTACTAAGTGACGATCACGCAGAGAGTGCCTCCAGTGTGGAGATGCCGGACAAAGGGGTGATTCACATCCTGGGCGGGACGGAGCAGGATGTTGTGAGAGATCATCATGCTACTCAGAATGGCGCACAATTGAAAATTTATGAAGTGTTTATTTCTGGAAGTTTCCGTTTAATATTTTCAGACATGAAGAAAACTGAAGTCACACAAAGTGAAACAGTGGATAAGGGGAAGACTACTGTATAAAGAAACTCAAGATAGCTTACTGTAAAATTTAAGATGGTGGTTGCTGTGGGGGCAAGGGCGTTGTGTTTAGAATAGGGAACCTGGAGGAGATTTTAGGATGACTGGCAAAGTTCTGTGTCTTTACCTCATAATTCTTCATTGGGCGATACACTTGTGTGGTTTTCTGAACCTATATTTTATTTACCAATAAAAAGGTATATAGATATTGAGCCAATAGAATGTCAACAAAATTCCAATATGATTTGATGCAGAACTTGTCAGAAAAAGAAATTATAAGGTGCTGATAATGTTCTGTTTCTTAAGCTGGATGATAAGTATTTGAGCATTCATATTATTAGTATAGTTTACACTCTACACACATGTTTTATATACTCTTTTTTATGTGTGATCTATTTTATGGTAAAAAAAAAACCTTTAAATTGAACATTACCCAGAGCATTTTCAAATATGCTGAAGGATCATATATTATTTATTAATTTTACATTTTCCTAAACACCTATTTTATGCCCAGTATGTGCAAGATCTTTTGAGGTACACAAGAAAAGGACAAAGTATTATTTAAATATTTTACATTGAGAATGTATTCGTGTTATTATTCATGTAAAAATATAAGCTGTACCAAAAGTAAGAAAACTACAAAGCTTGTTTCCTGCTTCAAAAAATTAGAATCTTATTCAGGACATGAAAACACAAGTGACGGGGCCTTGGAGAACGTTAGACTGATCTTCTGGACCTCCTGCTATGAGCAGTGAATGTGTAAATAATTGTGCAGTGTGTCAAAGATGTGCACTTTGGGGAAGAATTGATTCACCTTAGTTGTGTCCAGAACTACACAAGTATTCACCCCAGTCACACTCAAATGAAAGTTTATTAGACTTTTAAGTCCATTCGTTCCAGGAGACTGTATAAACACTGAACAACATATTTTAAATTGAAATTCAAAAAGAACATAAGCTATCAGAAACAGGAATTTATTTTACAGGTATCTTTTCCAAGTTGCACCTATTCTTTACAGCAAAATACACCTACTTATGCATTTAGCAAAAAAGCTGAAGGAAGACTCCAATTTCTCTATTTTATTATATAGTTCATTACATTTTATTATAGTTCATCTGCACTGACTTTCCCCACAAACGTTGTATGTTAGCATTCATCTATCTCTTTGCCCTCCTTTTAGAAATGGAACAGCCAAAGGTTATTAGCTTAGTTTTGATTTAGAAGATTCAGCCAATTATTCTCAGATACTCTTTTGGGGAGCCTAGAAATGACTCTCATTGGGATTTTTGCATCCTCTTCTAAGCCTCACAATGGAAGCTGAGCATAGTTAGGGGACCATATAATTTAATGTCCAAACTGGGACACTTTTGAAAAGGGGTGCCACTGGTAATTACTTGAAGATAATGTGTATAAACTGGGGCTGTTTTGGACAAACAAGGACATGAGTCAACTGTGCATAACCAAACTGTAATGTACAGAAGAGAGCAGCCAGGAGGGCACTGGTAACTGAAATGATGATGGGTGAGGTACGGAGAAAGGTGCCATGGATGTTTGGCCAGGTAAAGAGATGGACGCAAAGGTGCGATGACCACCTGGCAGGGCTTCATGCATTAGATGAGCCACTGAATGGGACAACCTCTTGAGCCTGTACAGATTCCTATTACTACTGGAGAAACACAGCACCATCAAGGTTGTGAGTGTGTGTTGTAAGTGAGAGAGTCTCTGTTTTGTGGTATGAGAGTGTGTATGTGTGTGAGGGTGTGTGGCAGAAGTGACTTTTGTCAAGGCCCTCCTTTTTGCACGCTTTCTGGATACTGATCTATTTTTATGGTGAGGCTGATTTTTTATAGAGTCGGCCCACTGTTCGCCTTTCTCAAGCAGGCATAAAACCTGCTATTATTTCTAGAGGGTTCAATATGACTTTTTCTTCCTGAGTTGTAACAGCTGATGCAGTGACTTCTGTGGGTCATGAGCACACACGTGGGAATGCTGGTTAGATGAGATCTTTGCTTGAGTGCACAGAGACAAAATCAGAGGGGAACAGAGGCCCTTGGAAGGCACCGAGAGAATAAATGCATAATATGCAGTGAAATAGAAGCAGAAAGTCCCCAGAAACTGTCTTACCTAAATGTGCAGCAACTCTGTCCTCACTGCCTTCTCACCACACTTTTGCTTATCGGTCTCTAATATAAACACACACAATAGCCTTACATTCATTAACAACACATATTTATCGAGTCCCTACTATGTGCCATTCTAGATGCTAGAGATAGAGTGGTGAACAAGACAGGCAGACTCCATGCCTTCGTTGCCAGGGGGACAGCAATAAACAAACACAAACAGTTAACATTATCGCTGCAACATTCTTCTATAGTCCAATGATATTTCCATGCCGCTGACTGCAGCACTTGACTTCACCCCACAAGCTTAGTGTTCCAGAAAGGAAGTTTAGGAAAGCAGATGTACATTTTTCTGTATTTTTGTGGTTTTCAAGAATGAATAACAATAGGAAATTTTTATACTTTACTCACTTATTTTAATAAAATGTAGCATCTTAACTGTATTTACTTAAAAATATAAATACTGTAATTATTTTCTGTGGATTTTTGACACATTTTGGAGAACAAACTTGAAATCAATTAGCACAGTAAAAAAGTTAAGATGATGTCAGAGAGTGAAGTGTGCCATGTAACCTTACGGCTCAGTCAACATGTATTGAGTGTTTCCTCTGTCAGACATTGATTTACTTACATGCTGCACATGCATTAATTGATTTAATCCCCCCACACTTTTATACTGCCAGTGACGTTTTTATTATCCCCATTTTACAGATGAGGAAACTGAGACCCAGAAAGATTAAGTCACTTGCCAAAGTTTCCCTGCCAGTAAGTGGTAAAACTAAAATTTAAACACAGATCATATAATTCTGAGCCCATATTCTTAACCATTATGTCACATGGACTCCTGCATTGCTAGGAGGACCATAAGTTGGTGTAAAGGTATAAAGTGCCAGGGGTACCAAGGCCTGGGTACCTGTGTTAGGTGGTCAGTAAGGTGGTCAAGGAAGACCTCTCTGAGGAGGGGGAATTTCAGTTGAAACCGAAATAATGAGAAGAAGTTAGTCATGTAAAATCTGAGGATAGAATTTTCCAGGCTAAGAAATCAGCTAGTGCAAGGACCCTAAGGCAGAAATGAGCTTGCATTTGTTTGAGACAGCAGTGGTGTGGTCATAATCTTCATGAAAACGGAATCCAAATCTAAAGCAGAAAAATTTGGCTTCCTATTTGAGTATCAGTTTCTGCATCTATAAAAAGGAAATGACAGAGCCACCCACTTGTTATAGAATTAAAGGAGATCATGGCAGCCATTAGTATAATCACTGCTATTAATAACATGCCCACAGTATATATAGCCTGGCTAGCTTGGCTTTTTCCATAAGTAACATGTGCATGTTACTAGTGAATTGAACTGGTACTCTGTACTTAGCACAGCACACATGTAATTTCAAGTCACCATATCTGAACTACTATCGTTTTGTAAATGAGAAAACTGAGGCTCTCAGAGGTTAAGTAATATTACTAAAGTCAAACATTTCGTGTATGTGATAAGACTGCAATTCTAACCCAGTTTTGTCTTACTTCAAAGCATAAGGTGTTTCTTCAATACTCTTTTGCACATTATAAGTTCATCTACAGCTGGCAGGGAACCGTACCTTTTCTGTATTAGAGTAGCACCCATAGATTCAGGTGCTGTGTAATAAATCTTCTTTAGATGGAGCTTATGAAGAAGACGATGATAATACTTGAGTGATGATGAAGCAGAACAAAGTGAATTGGAGAAATGGATTGCTTCAGCCATGTTCCTGTCCTCAGATGTCTAAATGCTTCTGCCAAAAGCATGCTCTTCCACTGCTCTGAAGCTGTGTGTGCTTGGCCTGAAAGAATCAAGAATAAAGCTGATTGCAAACTTGGTGCATAACAGAGAAAATAAAGACATCATTTACTGACTGATTTGGACTAAGAAAAGATGTATTTACTTGCAGTTTATTATGTTGAATGTGACAGGCATACATTTGTGCTTTTTATTGAATGATGACTTACTGCATACAGGAATTGGTGCCATTTGTAATGCAGATTATGTTTTTAAACAAGAAAGGGTGCAAATACACTGATGACTGTCACATGACTTGTTCTGCACTTCTCAAAAAGTGGCTTGAGCGTGGGTGGAACGACAAATATACCCTAGATGCACAAATGTAATTTCCAAAGAAGATGATTCTGGGCAGCTTCCGATTCAGTCAGGCAGATTTAGGCAGAAGAAATCCATGCCTAAGAAAAGCTAAGGATCTTAAAATAGCAGGAATTGGAGTAAGATCATTGAGCCACTCCTATTAACTATTGAGATGGCTACAGATACAGCAAGAAGAGCCACCACGAAAATCAGGATGTGGGAATGAAAGAGTACATGTTGAATCTCTATAAGATTACAGAAGTTAAAAACCTGGGAATGTCATTTTGCTTCTAATGATGGGGGGTGGGGGCAGGAGAAAAGACAAAGGGATCTCCATTCTCCAGTGAAATGCAATAGAATGACAGCTTGTCTCCTGGCTTATTTTCTGAGTAATGTTTTGTGACCTCATCAGCTTCTAGGCATTGGGCCAAATCTTGTCCTGTGATACATTTGTGCAATTCCTCGAGGTTGCAGGCTTGGGTTTTCCACTGGAAGCACATTTGTGAATTTACCCAGGGACAGGATCCAATCTAGATTTCCAGAGAGTCCACCACCATATTCATTTCCCTCATCACAGAACTGTATAAACAATCCAAGTTCCTTTTTGATGAAAGCAAATTCTGTTAATTGCTTTTCTTCATCTTACCGTTTGGGCTTTATAACTGACTTCATCCAGGATCCAGCCATTAACAAAGAGTATTCATTCATTCATGCTAATAACTGTCATTTAAGCTGCTTGTGAATAATATTCAAGAGAATGTATGACTAAAGGTGCAACCCATGCAAAGATTGAAAAACAAGTGGAAACATTTTTATTTCAAAACTTTTATTTGCCTCAAGGGAAGGCAAAGCTGAGCATAACATAATTTCCAAGTCAGTTTCACGACTTTCTCATCATTTAAAATTGGAGCTTTTTCTTTGTTGTTTAACAGAGATGTCGTAGCATGGGCAACATGACATGTCAAAATAATTTCCTCTCAAAATCTTGGAGCTTCACAATAAGTTTTGCTATGGAGATTTTGACTCGTATCTCCTCTACTTGGAAATTTATCACAGGCAATTTTCTCTCCTCATAATGGGCAAACCCTGTCGCTCAGAATTGCTGGAAGCCCTGCCCCTTGTGTGAGAGCAAATGCTGCACCCCTGTCTACATTTCAAAGAAAAGCTCAGCTTGCCAGCTCTTCTCAAAAGTTGCCACAGATAGCAATTCCATTTAAGGCCTGAGCGCAGCATCAGAGGCTGTAAGAATTCGGGTCTACACTGCAAATCCCAGCTCCCAAACAAATGCGTGCTGCAGGGGACTGGCGCCTTGTTCTCCTGGTGGTGAGGCCTTGGGTCTATTTTTAGGCAGCTGATCACGATTTCCTTGCCTTGCCTTCCACAGATCTGCTTTTTCTTCCTCTGATTAGAAAGGAGAGGTCTGCATTTGTGCTAAAAGAAATCACTGGGTGAGTGAAGGAGTGAGAGGGAGCTTCCAGAGGCCTCTTTGTTCCTCAAAGATGCCAATCTACCTGAGGGCTGATGCTATGCCTCTGCTTGGAAGCTGGTATGTTGACACAGAGATAGTCTGATCAAGAGCTTTCAGTCTTTGTTTTGTTTCAAATTCCTGGCAGGATGTGAAGTAGGAAAAGAGGAACTGTAGCAACCATCCTCCACCTTTCCCCACCCTCTACCCCAACTCACCTGCCCCAACCACTCTACAACCTCACCATATCCCTGAGATCCCCCCAGGATAAACCTCAGGGACTGACTCAGTGGGGGGCAGAAGTAAGGAGAAAGTGGAGATGAAAGAGAAGATACATTTTTGACCTCATTGAGAAGTAAAGAAGTAGCACAAGTTCCATTCTCCTGCATGAATGCCAGTTTGGGTCAACTCTTGTAAAACCTGTATTAGTTTGCTACAGATGTGTAACAAAGTACCACAAAATGAGTGGCTTAAACTGCAGAAATGTATTCTCTCACAGTTCTAGAGATTGGAAATCCACAAGGAGGTGTTGGTAGGGTTGGCTTCTTCTGAGGACTGTGTGGGAGAATGGCTCATGCTTCTCTCCTAGCTTCTGATGGGTTACCGGGCATCTTTGGCATTGCCTGGCTTATAGCTGCATTCCCCTAATCTCTGACTCCATCCTCACATGGTGTTCTCCTGTGTGCATGTGTCTGTGTCCAAATTTCTCGTTTTATAAAGACACCAGTCATATTGGATTAGGGCCCACCCTAATGATCTCATTTTAACTTGATTACCTCTGTAAGGACCTTCTTTCTAATTTCCGAAATACTGGCGGTTAGGACTTCAACATATCTTTTTTGAGAGGAGGTGGGGGTCACAATTCAACCCATAACAGAACTTGTTTTATTTCTTTTATAATTGTAGTATCTGTGCATGTGCAAGCTCTAGCACATTGGTCATGATCTTTGCAAACTTGGTGTGGCTGCTGGTGTTCCTAGAGCAAGACTATGGATGCACTGGCGTGCTTGGAACCAGTGCTACATAGAAGAATCAGAAGTTTTCCTTGCCCCTGGCTTTGACTTTCCCATGCTTCTCTGTGAAGAGAAGAGCCAGTGACTATCAACACCAGCCTTGTGAGAGCCTGGACCTGTAGTGAGGAGGGGGTTAACCAGCAAAAGCTTGCTGCAAGGGCCCACAGGGGCTCCTGTGTAGACAGAAGCAAGTTGCAGCGGCAGCCTCCTCATCTCTCAGGATCTGCCACACACACCTCTGTGCTCCCTTTCCACTTGCACACGAGGAGGATAGCGGAGTCAGTTAGCCAATCAGTGTCTGTCCCAGGATCAGGACGCAATGTCTGTGTCTTAGGCTTGCAGGTGGTTTTCTTACCTGTGACCTGCAAGACTGTGGACCTGGCCAGCCTGCTGTCAGGTGCAGCTAATGCTCTGGGCCAGCTCTCACATCTACCTAGTTCAGCAGCGCCCACCTGATCCTTTACACATACTTTTTTTCCTCAGGAATTTTATTCCTTGCCTGCCGTGGTTTTAACCAGGCCCTACCTGGCATATGGGCGCTGGGTCCTTTTCCCACTTGTATTCAGCACTCAGTGACACCCCCCCCCCCCCCCCAAGCCATTCTCTTTCTCAGAGAGCCAGTAAAGCAGTAGATGTGGAAAGGAATGGTTGTTTTTATTTCCTCACAGGATCACTGGCTGGACCAAAGTTTGGCGATGGATGAGAGGTTTCATAACCACCAGGTGTTACTATAATTAGACAGAGCTGATGAAATCACCTGCAGTATGGACAGAATGCTGTATGCTCTTGCTGACGTGTGGTCCTCACAACAGCCCACTAAGCTACTGGCTATTCTTGTTTAACAAATGAAGGGACAAAGATGAGTTCAGGTGAAGGCACAGAGACAGTGAGGGATACATTTGGGATCCAAAGGTAGGATTTCTGATTCTGAATCCCGTGTTCTTTTCAACATCCCAGGAGTCATGGCCATGAAAAGGTGCCCGCTCAGATCTCCTGCTGTGGGAGCATAATTGACTGACGGTCACGATGACTGCTCCAAATCTACCTCTATGTTCATACCCAGGCCATTCTTCCCCTGGGCTGCTCCAGGCCGTGATCTGGCTCAGCAGAGTCCTGATGCAGCCAGCCTATTGCTGGGATGCAGAGTTACTTCTGATGGCGAGTTTAGCTGGTGGACTCCATAGTGGTGAGATCGAGGTTTTCTTAGAACTGTCCTTAGCCAACCCGCCTTCCTTTCCCTTTCCGTTCATAGGAGTGAGCCCTGTATTGTGTTTTTAAGACTGTCTCACCTCCACTGGCTCTCTCCTCTTTTTCCCTCACAGACATTTAGCCCAATAAATCTCCTGCATGTCTCATTCTGTCTTGTTATCTGTTTCTCAGAGGATCTGAATGAAATTGTGAGTTCTAATGTCAATTTATTATTTGTAGAGTATCTTTCATGTAGTCAATGTTTTCAAGGCTTGGCTGGAGGGTGTGGGAAGGAGGAATAAAAAGGGCAAAGAAGTGCAGGGGGATGGGGGAGCCAGAACAATTATACGCCATGGTCTTCCCTCCAAGACAAGACTACTACACAAGAAACACTAGGGAGATGTAAGACAGCTGTGTCATTAAGTGCTAGCTATGTGCAGAAGACTGAGTATTTTAGGAATCAAGGAGATAGATATTAAGAGACCTAGAGTTTTCAAGAAAGGTAAGTCGTTAGGGAAAAAGAAGAATGCTAGAAATTGGGCTCTGAAGGATACATAGGACCTCTACAACTACCAGGTACTGGGTGGCTTTCAAGTGAGGGAAACATTGCAGGTGGAATAAGTATGGCATTCCTGGTAAATAGTGAGATAAGCTACATAAATTTTGGCATTCTTTGGGTTAACACACCTCTCTGTCCCTGTTTTCTCATGTGTAAAATGAAAGGTAATAATATTATCTACTGCAATATTTAGTATTTATAAAACATTCAGAGTTGTTAGAAAGAATAAGTTCAATTTAAGTGTTTGTTAAGTAAATTGTGATAAGTGATGATAAGTCTACATTTAGGGAAACAGAGGGAAGGAATTTGAAGCGAAGAGTGGAAAACAGCCAGAAAACAATGCAAGGAAATGTGCAGGAAATGTAGCAGAAAATGAGAATCCCTTGTTCAGTAGGAGAAATGGCATGATGAGAGATTACTTTAGAGAAGATATTTTTTAGTGGTGATAAGAAGCAGGAATTGAAAATTGGGAATCTGGGACAAAATTAAACCATATCTCAACAAATATTTATTCTGTTCTGAGAGTATATGTATATGCATAGGGGGAATGAAGAAAAGAGAATTAAACATGATCTAAACTTTCAAACCTGAGTGATTGAAAGGGTGTTGGTGCCATTCATAAAGGCAGACGGTAGCAAATGAAGCTTGCTTAGGGAAAGAAGGTACAATGTTTGGGTAGGATTGAATGAGGGAAAGAAATCTGAACTGAAATTATGGATTGAGCATTTGAAGATGTAGAACTGGAGAAAAAGGAAAGTTTTAGGATCCAGATTTTGGATTTATTGGTATTAGCTGTTGAGATACACCGAGAGGTGAAAACCTCATACCTCAGCTGTATAAGGGGGCTGCCATGCTGGTCGAGGGAGATTCTAAAGCTGGTTCTACTTCATGGCCTTATAGTGGCAGAACAGCTCAATGGCTCTCAACTGAATGGTCCATGTAATACCTTTGTTAACATGTTCAAGTAACTGGCAGGTATGGAAACAACTAATAGTTCATTTAGTCTTTTAACAGTGATGTTAAGAAATATGTTTTACGTCGCAAGACACATATACCTAAAACTGAAGCGCTCAGTACGTATGTAAAATGCACTTAATTATTTTATTTTCTAGTCCATTCTAGTCTATTTTGTTTATTTTACAGAGTGCTTTTTACTACCTGCTAAACCAATTTCATGACCACTGATGGGTCATGACCCGTAATTGAAAAACAGTGGCCCAGCCTACATGACCATCAGCTGCAGGTTGGGTAAGCCAGAAGAAACTGAGTCTCAAATGAGTAGTTCAAGGTCAAGGGCAAAATTGCTGCTCATCTGACTTTTTCCTTGATTTCTACTCTAGCAATGAGGCTCTTGCTGTGTTTCTTATACTTCAATTCCAGTATTGGATCACTGTTTTGGGCTCCAGCACAATATTCTTTTTTGTGTGAGCTTTGTTCCTCCTACACGGTAATCTTGCTTCTAAACTCCTAGCCATGTGGTTGTATCTCCACTGTATGCTGTCAGACTCCCCAACTCTGAATACAATTGTCCAGCACCTACCACAGTACCCTGCAAAGAGTAGGCATTCATGGGCAGTTAAATACATGCACATATGGTAATGGCCTGATGCTTATTACTAAATCAGTGCAGTGCTAACTTTGTCTCCTTAGACTTCTTGCTAAGGAGTGTCTCAGTTGCCTCTGCAACCCACTTTTAGTTAAACAACCCCAACTCTGCTACTGAAGAAGCAATAGGAGAGGAGTCTGAAGCCCATCAGAATGGGGCTCTAGAGTGAGAGACCTTGAGCAACAGGGTGACAGGAGAGCATAGAGCATCTGAGATGGAAAGTGGGGGTGGAGGGCAGGGAAGGAAGTGGCCAATGCCAAAGAGAAACTTGGTGGGAAAAACAGAGGTAGTGTAATGTGTCCCACAGATCTGGCAGTTAGTCCTGACTCTCACTTCCAGCCCGATCCCTCACTTTCTACACCTATAAATTTGGAATTATATTACTACCCAATAAACAAGGCTGTTGTCGGGATAAGTGAGACAGCAGTTAATGCAGTTAGCAATGATTATTTTGCAATTTTACTTGCAGTTAAGTTTGCTAACAATGTGAGTGCAGAGTTCTTAGATGGTAGCTATGGCTGATAGCAGAATCTGTCTCCTTTCCTCCTTTTTCAGTATTCCTCTCTTTTCCCACTTCCTACTCCCCTAAAAAAATCTACATTAATTATTCCTGGTAAGGTAGCTTGGTGGTAACCACTTGGAGAGCTTCCCTATCCTATGGATGTTGGCATCTTAAGAGAAGACAAAGATTAAAGGTCTTACCAATGTAATTAGACAAATATCTACTAAGTGAATTCAGGCATTATGATGAAGGTGGAGAGTATTATTTTGGCTAAGGGGGTCTTATTAGTACCTCTCTAAACATTGTAATTGGAGTGGAATTCAGGTTTAGAAGTTGGCACCACAACTCACGGCTCCTATTTATTTAGCCTTAACCTTAGTGATATATAAAGCAGAAATAAAATATATTTTGGCTTTGCTCAAAGATCAGGACTTCCTGACCCAATATAGTCAATAGCTGCTCCACATGAAATACTGGTACATATCGTATTATTTCATTTAACTAATTCTAATTATTAATTCATTTACCTCCCAAGAACTCTATCTGCTGTCTCTCAAACTAACTCTTACAAGACTGTTTTTTCACGTAAAGTACAGTGTTATCTGTGGAAAATTTGGATAAGTCATGTGTAATTCAAAAATGGATTAGGTACTTTTATATCACACTCTTCTGTTTACACCTCTCCCAAGATGGTGTATATGTGTGTATTTGTGTACGAGATATATATATATATATATATATATATATATATATATATATATATATATATATTCTGGATATGTTTATAATATTCAGACATATGCTTATAAATATTCATAAGGAAATTCATACATAAATGAATAATTTAAATTTCTTAGTATCACCCGATCTGTTTATAGAATTCCCTTTCTGTCCCAGTTGAGCATCATCTCATAAAGTTCTTCTTAAACACCTTCTTTCAGCTAGCATTCTGAATATGTCTAATGCAGCTAACAAAGTTTATAGAACTATATTAGTTTCCTATTATTGTGTAATGATTGACTAAAAACAGTGGCTTAAAACAACGAAAATTTATCATCTTACAATTCTGGAGGTCAGAAATCCTAAAGTCAGAGTGTCAATAAGGCTATGTTCCTTCTGGGAGCTTTAAGAAAGAATCCATTTCCTTGATTTTTTTAGCTTCTAGCACCTGCCTGCATTTGGTTCATGACTTCTTCCTCCTTCTTGAAAACCAGCAATAGAGCATCGTCAAATCTCTATTTCCATCATCACATCTTTTCTGACTTTGACCCTCTGCTTCTCTCTTATAAGGACCCCTGTGATTATATTAGGTCCTCTTGGAGGGCCCAGGATAATCTCTTTATCTCAAGATCCTGAACTTAATCACACTTGCAAAATCCCTTTTGCCATAGAAGGTAACAGGTTCCAAGGATTAAGATATGGATATTTTTGGAGAGCCATTTATAATTACAATTTTTGGAGAGCCAATTACAAAAGAAAAAAGTATAATATAGTAATTTTCTGCCTGTCAAACTGCTCCTTACAAATGAAAGGAATGGAGTTTGCTCATGATGACACGTATGCGTGTTCTAACTCTCTGGGTGTCATGCTTTCAATGACTTTCCCATTTGAAATAGCAAATATATATGGGACTCCAAAGGATGAATACAGGAGTCTACTAACAAGCCTCTGAGGTTGGAAAGTCTTAACAGAACAGGAAAATCTAAAATTACTTAAAAATTATTAATAGTTCAGTTCTTTAACTAAATTTTAAAAAGTGTTAGATCTTATATGCTTAGGTTAAAAAGGCATTATTATCTTGAGATTTAACGAAATCAATCAATCTATTAATCAATATTTAAAGAACCCACTAAAATCAATAAATTTAAAAATCAGTCATTCTTAATGAAATCATTGATTTAACTAACCAATTTTTAATCACCTACAACATACCAGGCACTGCACTGGGTACTGGGACCTAATGTAAACCAAGGTTAACATGGTCTTGCTCCAGAAGATTACTACTGTCTAGTAGAGGATAGGGAAAGCAAAGACATTATTACAATAGTATGTAGTAAGTATGTGATAGGAATGTATTTTACTATTGTCCAGTTACACCCAAGTCTTAGTGGTGAGACTGTCCCTTCCATACCACCATCTTGTTTCTAGGTGTCAGGGCCCCATCACCTTGTTGGGAGAAAAATTTATGAGTATCCTAAGCTGTTAATAAGTAAAAGGGAGCAGTAACTACCCATATATTTCAGATGAAATGCAACAAATAATTGAACTATTAGAATGGAGACTATCAAAGACAAATGAACAGCTGACATAACTTTCCCATTTGAGTAAGGTGTGGTATGTGTTAGGATGGCTACAAATGGTCTGCAAGCATGGGTTTAGCTTAAACAGGAATCCCAGGTAAGGTTTACTACGGTTAGCAATTCTCCTAATGCTGACCTTGCTTCTCTTTGTTTGTCCTGCCCTGTCAGACCTCTCATTCCCAGCCCCCACCTCCTCTAAGGTCACTCCCACGCTCCACCCCATCACACTCCTGCTTCTCAACCCAAAGGACCCTCCACTTAGATGTAGTGGTAGAGAGACGACGCTCCATTTTCCTTTGATCCTCTTTCTATTTCTATTTTTATGGTCTAAACTCTGTTCTCTGATTCCCTCAGGACTTCTCTTCAAATATTCAAAAGTCTGTTTAGAGGTTTTAAAAAAAGAAATACTGAACATTGACTGTTCCTGCTTTTTAAATTCCTGTTTTAACAATCCTTCTCCAGGCAAAGTAGATGCCTCTGACAAAAAGAAAATTCGTGCAAGCACAAGGATGCTGGGAAAAGAAAAGCGCAAAGACTAATATTTCAAGATATGATGCAATTAGTGTTATGACGGGAAGTTCAGGATACTGAGGGTCTGTCACCGATCAGGTCATGCAGGAATGTTAAGACAGTTGGACTTCAATGTGAAAGCAGTTGCTGAGCCATCAAACCATCTTAAGCAGGGGGATGTTATGATAAGATTTTGGTTTTAGACTACCAGTTTGGCTGCAGTATGGAGAACAGATTAGAGGGAGAAAAGACTTAGGGTGAGGAGAACAGTTAGAACACAAATGCAGAATCAAAGTGAGAATTGATAGTGGATACCACAGAACAATATAGTGGGTTGGGGATGACTGGATGGTTCTGGTAAAACTTAGTGGCTGAGTGAATGTGGGGAATCAAGGAAGAAGAGGAGTCAAGGATGACTCCCAGAAATCTGAAAAAAACAACTGAAGTTTTCATTCCTGTGAGATCAGGAACATGGAGGATGGGGAACCAATATAATGAGTTCAGCTTGAGGCTTGTTCAGTTTGAACACTCAAGTGGAGAAGTTAAATAGGCAGTTGGATATATGAGCTGGGGCTCAAGAACAAAAGTATGGGCTGGAAATAGAGATTTGGACTTCATCAGGATAGAAGAGATCGTTTCAAGGGAATGACTCAGAATATCTGGGAGAATTTTTTTAAAATGAGGGAACAAAAGCCTAAGCCTATGAAGTCAGGATGTTGAAGAATATTGAAATTCCAAGGATTAAAGAGGGAAATAAGAGCCAGCTAAGCAAACTAGAAAGGAATTGGCAGAGAACCAGGAGAGTGGCATGTCATAGACACCAAGGGTAAATGTTTTTTAAATTGTGTGTGGTAAACAGCAAAAAAAAAAAAAAAAAAAGCTGCGCAGAGGTCAGAAAGGTAAAAATAGAAGACTGTCTACTGGCTTTAGTGGCAAGACCACTGAGAGTTTCAGAAGTCTAGTGGGGCAGAAGCCAAATCATAGTGGTTCCAAAACTGAAGGGGAGTTAAGAGAATGTGGTGAGTAAGTATAGACAACTGTTACCAGAAGTGTGGCTGAGCACAGGAGGTGAGAGAGAGTGTGGGGAGGTGGTGGAGGGGGGCGTGGTTTAAAGTGGAAGGAAGAAATAGTTTTAAATGCTTTTTTGATTTGAATTAATCAATTAACATTTCTAGGTTAAAAAATTCTCAGATTATACTTTTCTTTTTTTCTTTTTTTAAATTTCATTTTATTAAATTTATTGGGGTGACAATTGTTAGTAAAATTACATAGATTTCAGGTGTACAATTCTGTATTATGTCATCTATAAATCCCATTGTGTGTTCATCACCCAGAGTCAGTTCTCCTTCCATCACCATATATTCGATCCCCCTTACCCTCATCTCCCACCCCCCAAAAAAATCTGAAAACATTTAGAGATAAAGACACGTGTGCTCCAATGTTCATTGCAGCTTTGTTTATGGTGGCCAAGACATGGAAACAACCAGAATGTCCTTCGATAGATGAATGGATAAAGAAGTTGTGGTATATATACACAATGGAATACTATTCGGCGGTAAGAAAAGATGATATAGGAACATTTGTGACAACATGGATGGATCTTGAGAGAGTAATGCTGAGATTATACTTTTCCTTTATTAAATATCTGAAGTAATTTGATTGGTGAGGAAATTATGTGAATAAGTTAAAGCAAACCTCTTTTTGCCTGAAATAGCCAAAAAATAAAATGAAAGTAACTATTCAAGTTTAAATCTCTTTTATAGCTACTTTCAGAGCATTATCATCCTCCCACCTTCTTTCAAAACAAGACAAAATACCCCCTATGGGGTTGATGCTATGCAGCTGTAGAGCCCTCTGCTTTCTTTGTCCATGCTGTACGAGTTGTGGATCACACAAGTCGTGGTCTTTTATTTCTTCCACTCAGTCTCTAACAGTTGATATTCCATAAGGCTCCAGGTTGCCCTACTGCTTTCATTTTTAGTCATACTCTTGATGTGACTTATCATCAGATCAGATTGGCTCATTGCTGTTTTTATTTCCCAAGGTATCTCTCAAAAAGCTAGTTTTTGGAGTACAAGTTGGTGTTTAGTTGCTTTTATATTTGTAGGTTCAATCTTTGGTTTCCTTGCAGACATCTTTTTAAAGTGCCAGTCCAAGTTGCAAAGACTCATTTCATCAAAACTGACAACATAATCTGTAAATCCCTATGAGCCCAGATAAGCGGCCTTTTATCATAATCGGGATCAAAGGAGACAGTGGTTGTCACTCATCCCCGTCTAGTTTCACATTCCTTTTGGGTTCTTCTTTCCCATATGCGACATGTTACTGTCTGACATATGGTCCAAGCAAGGACATAGCCACCATTATCTTAAATTTCAGTTAAGCACAATGTCTTCCTTAAAATGTTTAGATAAATATAAATACAAATAGGAGTTTCAGTTCGACTGATGGTAGAGTAGCTTACATTGAACTGATAACAATTACAAACTGAATAAAACATCAAAAAGCAACTATTTGAAGTCACTGGAAAACAAATCAAATGGGCAGAAATAGGTGGGCATTTGATTCTTGAAAGAAGGGAACTGCCCTGGATAAGATCTACATTTATATATATTTTTGCCAGAGGGCAATACCCATTCATCCTGGTGCAAGGTAGCTAGAGCTCAAGTTGGAAATTGTTTCTTCTTTTATTTTCTGAAAGTGTTTGTAGTATTGGTATACATCTTCCTTCATTATTGATACAATTCAATAGTGAAACAATGTGGGCCTAGAGTTTTCTTTGTGAGCAAGATTTTTTTTTTTTTAAGAATTCAGTTTTGTTAATAGTTATAGAGTAATTCAGATTTTCAATTTATTTTAGTTTCAGTTTTAGTAACTAGTATTTATCAAGGAATTTGTCCATTTTATATAAGTTGTTAAATATTGCATTCATAAAATTCTCTTATTATCTTTGTAATATCTGTAGAATCTGCAGTGATGTTCTCTCTTTTATTCCTGATCTTTGTAATTTGGAACTCTATCCAAGGCAATAAGATGAGTAAAAGAAATAAAAGACATTTAGATGAAGAGGGGTAGGAAGGAGGGAGTATATGAAAGCATGAGGAAACCTGAGTGTAATGTATATAATTGACATAGTCATTATTTTGATTGTGGCAATGGTTTCTGCATCTATATGTATATCAAATCATATAAAATTATACACATTAAACATGTTCAAGTTTTTGCGTAATAATTTTACCTTAAAGCTGTAAAAGAAAAAAAAAGGCATACAGAGTGGAGGAAATGAGAAAGTAAAATGGTCTTTACTTTCATATAACATGATGGCTTATATAGAAAATGCTAAATATTCTACAAATCAACTAGTAGAATCAATAAATTTAGCAAAGATACATTATCAGTACACATAAATCTGTTGCATGTCTGTAAATTAACAATAAAGAACAGGAAAATAAAAATATTTAAATCCTTTTAAAACAGAATTTAACAACCATAAAATACTAAGGAATGGATTTAATGAAAGATATACAAGAACGCTGAGAACTATAAAACATTCCTGAAACAGATTAAAGAAGACCCAAATAAATGGAAGTATATACCATGTACATGGATAAAATAATTCAATATTCTTAATATGACAATTGTCCTCATATTTATCTGTAGATTCAATGCATTCTCAATCAAAATCCCAGCAGGCATTTTGTAGAAACTAAGGAGCTCATTCTAAAATGTATCTGAAAATGCAAAGATCTAGCATAACCAACACAATCTTGAAGAAAGAGAAAGAAAGAAAGAGAGAGAGAGAGAGAGAGGAAGGAAGAAAGAGGAAGGAATGAAAGAAGGAAGGAAGGAAGGAAGGAAGGAAGAACCAAGTTGGAAGACCTATAATACATGATTTAAAGACTCACTATGTAGAGGATCCTCCTGTGCAGCTAGCAGGTGGATGTCATCTTTCCTGTATTGAGCCCCTCTCCACATGGCCAAATCTGAATCTGCATTGGCCTGGTGAACTCTGCTTTCTCCATCCTGGTTACTCCCTACTCACCCACCCAACTCACATAATGCTGGAGACACTTTCTCAGCCAGCAGCCAGCATCATCTGCATTGCACTCTTTCTTGGACAACTCTTGGAGGTCCATGAGCCCCAGGTGGGTGGCTGGCCTCTGTGTGCTCTGATACTTTTGCTGAGTAGCTCCAGGCTAAGCACTGGCACCAAACCAGTTAACATTAGCCTGGCGAACAACACTCGTCCCACCCTGGAGACTTCCTGAGATCCTACCTCACTCAACTTGTGTACTGCACAAGATTCTATCAGTGGCTGAGTCTTATAGGAGCTGGCAGGCAGCAGCAGGCTTCAGGGTGCCCTGGGCTTTTTGTGGAGCTATCCCAGTCTTGGTACTCGTGGCAGCCATTCTTGGTTAGCAACTCCAGGTCTAGCACAGGGAAAAACCAACCATGGATCACTTTGTAGTTCCCACCAGGTAGTCCCTCTCCAGACACAGGCAATGGCTGACCTGGGCCTGCTCCAGAGCTCCTTCCAAGAGAGCCCAGAACAAACATAACTGGAGATAGGCTTCAGACTATAGCAGAGCACCACCCAATTAGGCCCATAAGCAGCACACACAAAGGACAGTCTCAGCAGGTACCAGAGCCCACAGGGGCAAATCCCATTCTGTGAGGTAAGCCCCTGTGCAGTAGCCTGTAAACTGTTGACATAGCCAAATCCTAAGCCAGTCAGCCTCAGAGTCAAACGACCCACTGATGTGCCAATAGCAATCAAGGCTCAACTATAATGGGAAGGCAAACACAACCCACACAAGGGACATTCCTGGAGCACCTGGTGCAGGAGACCAGGAAAACTGTGAAACTGGGCCTCAGAGGGTACCTACTACATAATGCCATTCTGCCAAGACTGGGATACATAGTATCCTGCCAAGATTGAGATACATAGAAACAAACACAGAGAGGCAGTCAAAATGAGGAAATAAAGAAATACATCCTGAATGAAAGAACAGAAGAAAACTCCAGAGAAAGAACTACACAAAATAGAAGAAAGCAACCTACCAGAGACAGAGTTCAAAATAATGGTTATAAGGATGATTAAGGAACTTAGTGAGAACTTCAAGAGATAGCAGGCATAAAAAGAGGACATAGGAATAATAAAAAAGAACCAGTCAGGAATGCTGAATATAATAACTGAAATAAAGAGTGCATTAGAAGGAATCACAAGCAGACTAAATGAAGCAGAGGATCAAATCAGTGATTTGGAAGACAAAGTAGCAAAAAACACTCAATCAAAACAGCAAAACAATTAAATTAAATTAAATTAAATTAAATTAAAATTAAAATAAACAGAATTTTAAAAATAAGCATAGTTGAAGAGACCTCTGGGACAACATTAAGATTTCAGAAGGAGGAGGGATTGAAGAAATTTGAAGAAATAATGGCCAAAAACTTTCCTAACCTGGTGAAGGAAATAGATATATAAGTCCAGGAAGTATGGAGAGTCCCAAACAAGATGAATCCAAAGAGGCCCATACCAAGACGCATTATAATTAAAATGGCAAAGTTTAAAGACAAAGAGAGAATCCTAAAAGCAGCAAGAGAAAGGAAACTAGTTACTTACAGGGGACCTCCCATAAGATTCTCAGCTGATTTCTCAACAGAAACTTTGCAGGCAAGAAGGGATTGGCAAGAATATTCAAAGTGATGAAAAGCAAGGACCTACAACCAAGACTACTCAGCAAGGCTATCATTTAAAATTGAAGGACAGATAAGAGCTGCCCAGAAAAGAAAAAGACGAAGGAGCTCATCATCACCAATACAGTATTACAAGAAATGTTAAACGAACTTCTTTAAGAGGAAGGGGGGGGGAAGAAGATAAATATGAATAATAAAATGGCAATAACTATGTATCTATCAATAATCACTTTAAGTATAAATGTTCCAATCAATAGCTATAAAATAGCTGAATGGATAAGGAAACAAGACCTATACATATGCTGTCTACAAGAGACCCACTTCAAATCAAAAGACACACACAGACTAAAAGTAAAGGGATGGAAAAATATATTTTATACAAATGCAAATAAAGAAAAGTCCAATGTAGCAATACTTATATCAGACAAAATATACTTTAAAACAAAAGATGTAATAAGAGACAAAGAGGGACATTATATAATGACAAAGGATCAATCCAACAAGACAATATAAACCTTGTAAACATTTATGTGCCCAACATAGGAGCAACTAATATATAAAACAAATATTGACCAATATAAAAGAAAAGATCAATGGTAACACAATCATAATAGGGGACTTTAACCCCCGTTGACACCGATGGACAGATCTTACAGACAGAAAATCAACAAGGAAACAATGGCCTTAAATAACACACTAGATCAGATGGATTAATTTTATATTTTTAGAGAATTTCACCACAAAGCAGTAGAATATACATTCTTTTCAAGTGCACATGCAACATTTTCCAAGACAGACCACATGTTAGGTGACAAAACAAGTCTCAATAAATTTAAAAAGTTTTAAATCATATCAAACATTTCCTTGAACACAATGGTATGAAACTAGAAATCAATTATGAGAGAAACCTGAAAAATACACAAATATATAGAGGCTAAATAACATGTTACTAAATAATGAATAGATCAACAATGGTATCAAGGAAGAAATCAAAAGATACCTTAAGACAAATGAAAATGAAAACACAATGACCCAAAAATCTATTGGACACAGTAAAAGCAGTCACAAGAGGGAAATTCATAGCAATATAGGAAACAAGAAAACCTACCTCAAGAAACAAGAAAAATCTCAAATAAACAATAAACTTACACTTAAAGGAACTAGAAAAAGAACAGCAAACAAAGCCCAAAGTGAGTAGAAGACAGGAAATAATGAAGATCAGAGCAGAAGTAAATGAAATAGAGTCTTAAAATAAATAAATAAATAAATGAAACCAAGAGCTGGTTGTTTAAAAAGATAAACAAAATTGATAAACCTTTAACCAGATTCATCAAGAAAAAAAGAGAGCAAACCTAAATAAATAAAAGCAGAAATGTAAGAGAAGTGACAATAGACACTAAAGAAATACAAAATAATAATAATAATAATAATAATAATAATTCAGAGACTACTACCAGCAATTATATGCAAACAAATTGGACAATCTGGGAGAAATGGATAAATTATTAGAAGCATACAATCTTCCAAGTCTGAATCAAGGAGAAACAGAAAATCCCAACTGAACTATTCCTACTAATGAAATCAAATCAGTCAACAAGTTCCCAACAAACAAAATTCTGGACCAGATGGCTTCACAGGTGAATTTTACCAAATATTCAAAAAAGAATTAACACCTATTTTTCTCAAACTATTCCAAAAAAAGAGAGAAGCCTCCTAAGCTCATTTTATGAGGCCACCATTACCCTGATTACAAAACCAAAGACATTACAATGAAAGAAAGCTATAGGCGAATATTTCTGATGAATATAGATGCAAAACTTCTCAACAAAATATTAAGCAAACTGAATTCAGCAATACATTAAAAAGATCATACACCAAGATCAAGAGGGACTCATTCCTAGTAGGCAAATTTGGTTCAGTATCCACGAATCAATTAAAGGGATACACCACATAAACAAAATGAAAAGATAAAAATTATATGATCCTCTCTATAGATGCAGAAAAAGCATTTGACATCCATTTATGATACAAACAAACAAACAACTCAGCAAAGTGGGAATAGAGGGAATACACCTCAACATAATAAAGGCCATACACGACAAATCCACAGCTAACATCATATTCAAAGGGGAAAAGCTAAAAACATTCTCTTTAAGATCAGGAACAAGATAAGGATGCTCTCGTTCACCTCTGTTATTCACTATAGTACTGGAAGTTTTAGTCACAGCAATCAGACAAGTAAAAGAAACAGAAGACATCAAAATTGGAAAGGAAGAAGTAAAATGGTCATTATTGTATTTGTAGATGACACGATACTGTATATAAAGAAACCCAAAAATTCCACTAAAAAAGTATTAGAACTTCTGAAGTGATTAATGAATTTAGTAAAGTAGCAGGATACAAAATTAATATTCAGAAATCAGTTGCATATTTATACACCAATAACAAACTATCAGAAAAAGAAATAAAAAAAAACACAATCCTATTTACAACTGCATCAAAAAAAGAAATTACCTAGGTATAAATTTAACTAGGGAGGTAAAAGACCTGTACTCAGAAAAACCATAAGACACTAAAGAACGAAATTGAAGAAGACACAAATAAATGGTAGCATATATGTGCTCATGGATAGGAAGAATTAACATCTTAAAAATGTCCATGCTACCAAAGCAATCTATAGATTCAATGCAATCCTTATCAAAATACCAACGACATTTTTCACAGAACTAGAACAAATAATCCTAGAATTTATACAGAACCATAGAAGACCCTGATTAGCCATAGCAATCCTGAGAAAGAAAAACAAAGCTGGAGGTATCACACTACCTGATATGAAACTATACTACAAGGCCATAGTAATCAACATTGCACGATATTGGCATAAAAACACACATAGATCAATGGAACAGAATACAGAGCCCAGAAATAAATACATGCCTATATGGTCATTTAATCTATGACAAAGGAAGGAAGAATTTACACTGGGGTAAAGACAGTCTATTCAATAAATGGTGCTGGAAAAACTAGACAGATACATGCAAAAAAAAAAAAAGAAACTGGACCACCTCCTTATGCCTACACAAAAATAAACTCAAAATGGATTAAAGATTTAACTGTTAGACCCAAAACCATAAAACTCCTAGAAGGAAATTAAGGAAGTAAACTCTCAGAAATTACCCTTAGTTATAATTTCACTAATATATCTCCTTGGGTGAGGGAAACAAACAAAATAAATAAACAAAAAGGGACTACATCAAACTCAAAGCTCTTTTCACAGCAAAGGAAACTATCAACAAAACAAAAAGACATCCTATTGAATGGGAGATATTTGCCAATGATACGTACGATAAGGGGTTAATATCCAAAATTCATTTTAAAAAACACACAAAAAACCTCATACAGTTCAACACCAAAAACACCAATCCAATTAAAAAATGGGCAGAAGACATGAATAGACATATCTCCAAAGAGGACATACACATGGCCAATAGACATATAAAAATATGCTCAACATCACTAATCATCAGAGAAATAAAGACCACAGTGATATACCACCTCACTCCTGCCAGAATGGCAATCATCAATACATCAACAAACAACAAGCGTTGGCAAGGATGTGGAGAAAAGGGAACCCTTGTGCACTGTTGGTGGGATTGCAAATTGGTGCAGGCATCATGGAAAACAGTATGGAGGTTTCTTAAAAAATTAAAAGTAAAACTATCTTATGACCCAGTAATTCCACTCCTGGGTATTTATCCAAAGAAATCTAAAACACTAATATGAAAAGATACATGCACCCCTATGTTTACTGCAGTTCTATTCACAATAGCCAGGATATGGAAATAACAGAAATGCCAATCATAGACAGTTGGATGAAGAAATCATATATATAGTATATAGTGTATATATATAATGGAGTGTTACTTGACCATTAAAAAAAAAAGAAATCTTACGATTTGCAACAACATGGATTGACCTAGACGGTATTATGCTAAGTGAAAGAAGTCAGACTGAGAAAGACAAATACCATATGATCTCACTTATATGCGGAATCTAAAGAACAGAGTAAATGAATAACAAAACCGAAATATACTCATAGATACAGAGAACAAACTGAGGGTTGCTAGATTGGAGGGGGGGTGGGGAGATAGGTGAAAAGGTGAAGGGATTAGGTCACAGGGGTGTCCAAACTTTTTTCAACATGTTTCACCAAGGACCACATGCGGTAAAATACACAAACAGCCCGGCCACTCACTCGAGGTGAAGTAACGAATTGCCTCACCTGGTTTATTTAAGTAAACTAACTATATTTTTGGAATTTGCTGTGGGCCAATAAAAAATGGATTGCGGGCCGCAGTTGGCCTGCGGGCTGCAGTTTGGACACCCCTGGATTAGGAAGTACAAATTGGTAGTTACAACATAGTTTTTACAATATTATTGACTATATTCCCCATACTGGAACAGAATGGGGAATATAGTCAATAATATTGTAAAAATTATATGGTGTCAGATGGGTACTAGACTTATGAGGGAGATCACTTCACAAATTATATAAATACCTAATCACTACGCTGTACACCTGAAACTAATATAAAATAATATTGGATGTCAAGTATAATTTAAAAATATGTAGTCACGGAATGTAAAGTACAGCACAGGGAATATAGTCAGTGGTATTGTAATAGCTGTGTACAGTGACAGATGGTAGTAGACTAGTTGGGGTTATCACTTTGTGAGGTGTGTAAATGTCTAATCACTATGTTGTTTTGTACACCTGAAACTAATAAAAAATAAAGTCTTACCAGAAAAGTTTGTAAACCAACCTGTGATACTATATTTTCATGCAAAATCCAGTTCAGGTAAACCCTCTGAATTTTGTAACTACAGAAAATCCTGGAGGATTTGGGAAGCTGCTACAAAAGATTTCTGAAATCTTGTGTGTGGGTGGGTAATTAGGGATGTGGTTACTTTAATTCAATAAAGGATAAATATAGAAAGTTATCAGAGTCTAAGAATCTCAGAAGGAAACATTTATAGTTTCTTTTCTCAGGAAGCCACGCTTCACAGAATTGGTTGGTTAGTCTGGTCAGAAGGTTTATATGAGTGTTGGAACTTCTGCCTTCAAGTTTACAGTTTTCTGAGGATGAAAGTTGACTGCATTATGGTGAATTAAGAGAATTATTTTAATGTTATAAATGAACATTTTAGCTAACCAAGCATCTTGCACTGGGAGAAGAGTTTAAATTCTGAGGTTTCAATCAAAGTATTGGAAAGCTGTTACCTCTCAGATTACAGCCAAAAGAATGCCATTTTTTCCTGGATTGTTGAAGCAATATTTGCATATTGTAGCAATTTTGTAAGGTCTTAAAAAATCAGAAGAAAAAAATTACTTATAATTCCACGTTCAGATTTTCTTACTATATCATTATAGTTTAGATCATTTCATAGCTTGCTCTTTTTCTCCTAACATTTTATCATGAACATTTCTCTATATTTAAAATTCTCTGCAAACTGTTTTTCCTTATTTCCCTAATGGTGGATATTCAAATTGTTTCCAGTTTTTTTTTTTCCTTTATGCAATGGTGAATAATGCTGTAATGATTATCTGTCTTTTTTTTTTTTTTTTTTTTACCTATTTCAGAATATATTCTTAGAATTTTACACAGAATTCTTTATTACTATGTCAATTAATGTGAATAATTTTAAGGAGCTTGGCGTTTCATCAGACTGATTTCCAAAATCTTTGTACCCTTTTATGAGTACCCTAAGAGTGCTTTTTCCACCATACCTTTAACAGCACTAGATAGTCTCAGTTTAGAATATATGCCAATTTAGTATGTAAAAAACACTCTTTGTATGTACTTTTTAGAAATGAGTAACTTTAGTTAATTTTCACTTATTTTGGTGGCCTATTTCAAAATATATTTATTCCATGTTTTAAAAAGTGCCTTTCTACAGTGTCATTGTCCACTCTGATTATCTTTCCTTCTCCTTTTTACTAACGCTCCACTTTCCTCCTCCCATGAAGATTGGTTAAAATACCACTCAGAATGTCTGCCAGATGTTGATGTGGCTGCTGGATAGGATTGTGGGGGAGAGATGGATACAAGCGGTAGCTTTTAGTTCTATGAATCAGAAATTTGTAGAAGTCTGGTTTGAAACATTCTTATAGCAATTATCTAAAATCAGAATAGCCTTAATCTGAATCCTGGTGGCATATGACTTCGACTTGAGGTCCATGTCACTCCCTGTGAAGTTATCGAATTCCTGGTTATTGCCTACCCATGGTTAGAAGACAGGGTACTCCAGAGTCCCAGAGGCATGCTTCTTTTCTATTCATAGCTTTTTGCAGGCCTTTAAACCATTCTTAAACATCCGACTTTGGAGAACACAAAAACATCAATTTCTTCTTCCCTGGAAAACCCTTATTCTTTAATTTCTCTAAAATACAAGAAGGATAAACCAAGAATGGGGTAAGTCACACTGGCTCATATGACAAATTCATCATAGCTATTTGACAATAGGAGTTTTTCTTTTAATGAAGGGAATACACTGGGTAAAGTAACGTGGGAGAAGTAGTTGGATAAAGAGACACACGGAGAGACAGTCAGAGAGAGAAACTGAGAAAAAGCGAATGGAAAATCACAGAAAAAGGCAGACAGACACACAGAAAGGGATAATCAGATACAATGAGAAACAGATTGTATGTAGGTATCTCAGTGTGTGTGTGTGTGTGTGTGTGTGTGTGTCAGAGAGAGAGAGAGAGAGAGAGAGAGAGAGAGAGAGAGACTAATGTGTAGTAGGGGACTTCTGACGTACCAAAATATACCTTTGCCTGAAAGGTTCCTGAGGGCTCACTTAAGCACTTGGAAAGGCTGGCCTGATTTGCATGGTCTCTCAGAGGCTCCCTGCAGTGCCTGACCAGGAGTCTGTCCCTTGTAGATGATTGCCTCCAGGAAGAGAGCTGCTTCTGGGAGACAGGAGAGGACAGGAGGCATCCACCTATTGAGCTGATGATTCCATTAGATGATTCTAGAATAAGTAACCAGCAGAGTAGAACTCACAATGAGGGAGCCAGGTAAGATTTAATGGCAGTGTTTGCATTCTTTAGATAACTAGAAGGCCTTGGGGAATCCTAGGAAACAATGAATATTCACGAATGAGGAATTAGGATCTTTCAGACAATGAGAGAGGCCAGAAGGTTTGAAAGTGGTTCTTTGGCAGAATGTCTCCCTAAGGTCCTCCTGGGAGGAAGTCCAACTTGCCAACCTCTTCAGATTTCAAGATGAGACACATGCTATAAAAGGACCCCAAGGGGTAAAAATAACCTCAGATATTCCCTCTGAGCTACTGGGTTGCTGCTTCTGGAAGAGTAAGTGGGCAGCATACTCTGTGAAGAGTTGACGGTCCATTTATGAGGGAAACACCTAGAAGGTATGGCAGAGAGAGAAAGCAAGCACTTTTGGGATCTTATCATCAGTCATTCACAGTTGGATATATTTGTCTTGGTTCAATACAGGGTTAGGAACTGAATGTCTCTGTGTACAGCAGAAGGAAGATAGGTAAGCTTGGGAATTGCCCTAAATTCCTCCAACTTCCTAATTATTCCCATAGGAATAGACTAAGCAAGCTAACAATACAACCTTTGCTTGTTGATGTTTAATGAAGTTAACCAAGCTTGACTGAAGGTTGGCATGCTCCCGGCTTTTGGAAAGGAGCTCTTGCAAGACTAAGTATGTGATTGTTTCCTTGTCATTACAGTTTTAATCCAATCAAACCCTGACATTTCCTAGAGTGTGCTGTCCACGCCTTGTTCAGCAGGTGGAGCTCTATACGCAGGAAATAACACGTTTAGGCATGGAAATTTTTCTTTTTCGATTCCAAAGAGATCAGATTTTCCAGAGAGTGCTGAACACCAGGAAGTAGGACGATAGAATTGTTCTGATGGGGTTTGCTTAGAAGGAAGTGTTTGTCGCTGTGATGCTTCTGATAGTGTGCAACCACAGAAAGAGTTCGTGGTAAGCATTCCCCCTTTTACAGTGACCAGTATTCTCTGCAACTATTACAGGTCAATTAAGTTTGGTTTGGGGGATTGGATTTATTAATGTTATTAGCACATTGGACACTGGTAATGACTACAATTTACCAAGTGAGCACTGGAGTATTCACTGTTCAACTTAGAACCATAGGAGCATCTCTCTCCATTTGTTCTTTAGGCCTTGAGCTAGCTTTATGAAATTCTCAGGATTTTTAGTTCACTTATATTCACATTCTCAAAGCAACCATAAAAAATATTTTATTCTTTTAAAAAGGTAACTTCTGGGTGGGGATAAGGGGAAGGTGAGAGGTTTTGAAAAATAGTCGGTAACCACAAGATGGTCATAGGGGTTTGAAAATTAATTTGGGGAACGTACAGAGGGATAGTGGATGGGGGGAGGGGGGGTTCACACAGTGTGAGGGATATAAATGATAAACATCTAAGTTTTGCTTTTTCTTGTGCACCTGAAACTAATTAAAAAACAAATAAATAAATTTAAAAAAAAAAAGGTAGCTTCTTCAAACATGGCATATTTATCATACAGTCTGATAAAACATGCTTATGAATACATTTTAAAAATGCCTACAATAAATGTGTTAAGGAGAAATTAGACATCCATATTATCTTCCCGTCTACTCCTTTTAATGCTGAAATGTCTATAAGAAATACTGAAATCACAAGACTTCAGTGCCTTGACACCATTCTGATTATACTTTAGGCTTAATTGATATTAATTTGTGAATGAATGGGTAGATAGATGAGTGGATGGATGGATGGATGGATGGATGGATGGATGGATGGATGGATGGATGGACAGCTGGTTTGAAGTTTGGATGATCCATGCTGAAATTTGTCCACAGTACCAGATTGTCATTGATGCTTTAGAGAAGTACACATACCTATTTTTATGTCTATTACTAAGAAAAGTTAGCCAAAATAAATGCTCTTTCACTTCTATCCATGAATTATAACATGCTGTAACATATTTTGTCTCTAAAGTTTGCAGACTTCTGAAATCATCAGAAATAACAGACAAATAATACAGTAGTACTTTTTATTTTCTTCAGCACAGAAGAAACAAGAAAGGAAATTTTAGAACTGATATGAACTGGTTTTTATGAATTAGAGACTTGCTTGCAGAATATTTGCCAAGAGTTCTGTAAAACTAAAATGACTAAATGTGATGTTTGTTCAGCCCAATGAACATTAATTGAGAACCTACTATGTGCTTGGAAATGTATTAGGCACTGGGGAATCAACAGTGAATATGTCCATTTCTGCCTCTGACGATCATGTAATCACACAGAGAAAGTGACATATGAATAGATGGTATTGGTACATTATGGTTAAGTGATATGATTACCACTAATGGCATGGGAAGAGGATTAGACTATGATATTCTTGAAATCAAGGACTGCCTCATTCATCTTAATTTCTCAGTGTTTCTGGAAGACTAGGGTTTTAAAAATATATAATTTTTTAAATTGTTAAAACATATTTATCTTTATTTCGTAGAGTACCTGGAAGACTAGGAGTTTAAAAAACGTTATTGGATAAATGAATAAAACCTAAATGTTAAACAAGAATTTCTTGAAGGAGATGATGTGTAGAATATCAATAACCATAAGGATACTAATGATGATGGCTAATATTCATTGGAAGTTTATTATGTGCACTGTTTTATTTGTAAAAAATATATAAGAGCTTCAAGATTTGAAATTTTTATTTTATGTTATTTATTTATGTTTTAAGGAGGACACAGCTGACAGTGGCCCATGTGGGGATCGAACCGGCAACCTTGGTGTTATTAGCACCACGTTCTAATCGGCTGAGCTAACT
Organism: Rhinolophus sinicus; assembly: GCF_036562045.2. Classification (NCBI taxonomy): domain Eukaryota; kingdom Metazoa; phylum Chordata; class Mammalia; order Chiroptera; family Rhinolophidae; genus Rhinolophus; species Rhinolophus sinicus. Next base: position 62,543,449 of record NC_133756.1, read on the forward strand.
GGCCACCCCTGCACTATTTTAAATACTCATTCATGTCATCGTCACAAAGCTCCCTGAAGTAGAGCTGATTACCCCTACTGTACTGAGGATGATACCAAGACACAGATAGGTTAAAAATTTGCCCAATTCATAAAATCCTCTTTGAACCCAAGGTCAATGAGTTTCGTATCTATGCTTTCTTCTATGCAGTTTATTGTTTCAGGTCTTATGTTTAGGTCTTTGATCCATACGAGTTAATTTTAGTACATAAGGACAGATTGCAGTCTGCTTTATTCTTTTGCACGTGGCTTTCCGATTTTCCCAGCACCATTTATTGAAGAGGCTGTCTTTTCTCCATTGTATGTTTTTGGCTCCTTTGGTGAAAATTATCTTTCCATATTTATGTGGGTTTATTTCTGGGGTTTAGTTCTATTCCATTGGCTTGTGTGTCTGATGTGCAGTATTGTTGACCCTGATAAATTTGTCACCCTGATAAATTTTAATTAAAAAAAAAATTTGCCCCAAATCACCCAGCTAATATGTGTTAGAAAGAAGATTCAAACTCAGCACCCCACAAAAATATGGAGGGACATTCTCAGCACAAGGAATGATGAGAGCAAAGACAGAGCAGATCAGTGTTTCAGAGCTCTACTAAGGAGTTTGAATTTTAAGCTGTAGGAGATCAGAAGTCACTGAATTGTTTAATCAAAGAAGTGACATGATTACCTTGGGGGTAAGATTGAAGGGGTACTGAAGGATCAAGAAGAGTTCACCATGTGAAAGATGTGAGGAAAGAGAAGTGGTTCAGTCACTGGGCAGAGAGTGTGTAAAGGCAGCAGGTGAGAGTGCTTCATTTGCGGGAATCTACAGTAGTGCAGTCTGGCTGTAGCATGAATTGCAAGGGTAATATGAGACAAGGGTAATGAGAAGTGACATTCGAAGAGGTAAGTGGGGACTGGACTAAGGGGCTTGAACTTTTTAAGTGAGGAGTTTTAAAACACGTGGTAAGATGGTTAAATGTATGTTTTAGAAAGATCCCTCTGTTAGGTGAAAAATAGATTGGAAATTGCAAGACTGTGAACAGGGACATGTGTTTGGAAACCCTCATGATAATCCAAGCAAGACATGATGGCAACCTCAAATAAAGGCAACAGCATTGAGAGACATTTAGGAGATAGAATTGGTGGGACTTGGCGATCGATTGTGATCATCAAGGAAAGAAGTGGTGAGAGAAAGTACGAAGGTCCTGGTTAGTCCAGAACAGTCCTAGGTGTGCCAGAGTAATTACTGTTAGCACCTCCATTCACTCTCAAGAGTGCAACAGTTTGTATGCTCAATTTTATGGGTACTCTAGTTAGAAGTGACAGATGTCTTAACAGAATTTTGGTTTGAGCAACAGAGAAGATGCTATTCACTAAGATAGGGAAGGAAGGAGAAAGAGCAAGTATCAGAGTGAGGTGATGAGGACACATTCTGACATATTAAGTGCCTGGGATTAGAGGACACTGGGAGTCTTGAAAAATCACATGACACGTCAGGGCTAGAGATACACTTTCAAGAAACATTTGCATAAAAGTAGGGCTGTTGGATCCAATGATTACTTTAGAGCTGCTGCCACAGAGTAGGCAATGCTCTGAGACATTTTCTTTAGGAACAGGTGGTTGGTGAAAATTTGGAGAACAGCAATTAACCAAAATTTTTCTACGTGCCTGCAATTAAGTGGATGGAGATTTCCAGTACAGGTCTTGTTTTTGGGAGGCTTCTAAGAAAGGCAGTCATGTGGTTGGTGTAACTGGAACTGCTACTGGATCCCCAAGGCATAGGGTCGTGCTACTTATAGAATATGCGACTTGGTTCCTGTCATGAGAAGATTATTGTCTAGTGAGATACAACTAATGATACAACCATTGTCTAGTTAGTGACACATAAGAAACAACAAAAACGATGACTTTACTTTTTAAATGATACATTTATATATCTAAGTTGGCAGTACTAACTAAGAGTGTTTTCGAATTTCAAATCAGGGAGAGAACACTGTAGGCTAGAATAGTGGCAGCCATTTGTTATCTTGGCATTACATTTTCCTGTGATGTTTTAGGAACAGAATAGAAGGACCTCAATGAGCCTTTCTTGTGTATGAGTTTATGCTAGCCCTCACAATGCTACATACTGTCTGGCCTCATTTCTGTACATCTGAATGTATCGGTATTATTATCATTTCTCCAGCTAACTGTAGTTGGGGAGAACACACGGAAAACTTCAAGGAAGGAGTTGTTGGACCCTGACATTTAGGAATGGGTGTCCCAGGCTTGGTATCCTTAACAGGTAATGAGCAGACAGAGTGGGCTGAAAATGAATCTGGCGTATCTGAGCAACTTTGAGGAAATTAGAAGTACTTGAGGGTTCATGTTGAGCAATGACAGGAGGCGAGGTTTGGAGAGACCCTGTTCTCTTTGCTCAAGCTCTCTTTGGCCTTACTTAGCAAGCTACTGTTTATCTTTAAAATCCAATCCAAGAGTCCCACCTTCATAAAGGGTTCTGTTACTCTTCTGGGCAATCAGGCTTCTGTGTGCTTCCAAGGCATTTGCTTACACCTCTCACCATAGCATCGATCATATTGCTCTGAACTTGTTTACAAGTCTGATTCCTCTGCTACAGTATGCGTTATTTGAGGACATAAACTGTCTTATTGTCCTACCTCCCCGGGTCCCTAGTACAGTTGTCAGCCTAGAGAAGAAACTCGATTAACATTAGCAGATAAAAGATTAAAAGGACAGATATAGTGGCATTTAGCTCTCCTATCAAATTGGTTAACTAACTCACCGTCCTTGGGACATTGTTCCCCCTTTCCTGTCTGTGCCTTCTGCTCAGCATCCCCTCTAGGACTGCACTCTCCTCCTGTCTTAACTTCTAAGTCCTGTGCATTCTTTCAGGAGCTGCTCCAAGCCCACAGCTCCGTGCGGCCTTCCCTGACATGTGCCATACTCCCTTGTCAGCAAGCTGTGGTTCCTCTGGACTCAAAGGCTCATACTCTACTGGATTTGAATCCCCCTATTTTATAGATGAGGAAATAGAAATGTGCCAGCATGGGCTTGTCTTCACCTGAAGTTGGGCAACGTGCATTCTACAGAATGAGAGCACAGCTCAGTGAAATTCCTTCTATTGTCCAGGCAAAGATGAACACGGTTGAACCACGCAAGTGAGACAACTCAGAGGCCTTCTCTATACAATGGCAGTTCCATCTCCCCCGGCTCCAGTTGTGTTTCCATGTAATTATACATCCAAAAATTTTCCAGCTCTGTCCTATAGCTGCCTTTGCTTTCTGTGTTCTGCTTTGTGATTGCAGCGGGTAAACCTCTGCGAAGGGAGATATACTGACATCTTTCTAGATCTTGCTGACCTTTTTGCCTAGACTTCTAAGCACAGCCAAACGTTAATAACACCACTTTTTCATGAGCAAGTTCTTAGCAGAGCATTGTATCAGGTAAACCTAAATAAAAGTGCCAGGACAAAGAGTTCAAACACGCCAGTGTCTGCTAGTGGCTGCCCTACCTGTAGTTAAACCAAAAGGAATGATCACTGCTTTTCGCCCCTGGAGAGCTTTCACCAGTTTCAAAGTGGGCCAGTAACTCCCTGAACAGAAGAGGAAGCAAACTATATTTAAAGCAGTGCCTGCTTGTTTCTGTTTTAGCCATTTTGGCAAACCACTTGAAAAATGAAATCTTTTGGCCTAAACTCAGTTAAATCTCCAATACAGTTACTGTGCCAAGATAATTCCAATTTAGCATCACCTTCCATTATTTAAAGCAGTGACTGAGGAGGTATCCAGAGGAGCCATTGAACAGAACTGGCTTGAAATTTTGGACCTTATGTGGGCTTTTTGTTCGTTTGTTTGTTTTTTCTTGTTTGCTTGCAAAGAGGGGGGTTGGATATAAAGATATATGGCAGATGGGGGTGGGGGACAAAGGTAATTCATTGGTTTACCCTTTCAACAAATATATTTTTGAGCAGTTTGTGACATGCTATACTAGATGCTAGAAATAAAGAGATAAATAAGATCTAATCTCTGCTGTTGAGAGGCTCAAGGGGGCTCAATATTTTATAACTGATATGAGAAGTCCTGAAAATTAAAGTGCTAAAGGCTGGATGTGGGGGCACTGAGAATGGAGCACCTATACTTAGAGAGAAGGATTCATTTGAGCTGGAGCTTTAAAAACAAATGAAGTTTGCCTGGGGAGAAGAGCATACTGACAGAGGAAAGAGCTTGTGAGTAGACAGAGAAGCGTGAAAAGGCAGGGAATGTTATAGAAGCAAGACGTAATTGTAGGAAATAGAACGTTAGAGAGGCATGAGGGACATAAATTGAGACAGATTCAAGAGGGTCTGATACACCATAGTAAACTTGAGATTTATTGTGTGAGCACACAGAGTTATCAGCAATATTTAACAGGCAAGAAAATCAGCAATATCTGGAAGGGAAATGTCAGTATATTCCCTCTTTGACTGAGATGTAACCACTGCGATCTTGTTCCATATTAGAAAGAAAACACTGACTACAGTATGGAAGACGCTTTGCATGTGGAGACCATGGGAAAGTGTAGGAGACTATTACAAATATGAGATGAGAGATGATGAAAGTCTAAACTAAGGCACTTGGCAGTGGGAAGGAGAGAAGGGACCATTTCAAGAGATATTTTGATGGTAAAACGAATAAGACTCAGCCTTATTAAATTTAGTTGTGAAAGTAAAAGAGGAATTAAGAATGGCTCTGATTTCCAACCTAAATGGTTGTGAACTACCAATGCCAGCAATGGGATACAAGAAGAGCCAGTGAGCAATCATAATGTCTGGTAAGCACAAGCAAGTTATGAATTACCTCCTCAGATGATTCTGTTAAAATCCTCCCACCCACCCTAATTGAAAACCACTTACATGTGTGGCTTCTGATTTCCCTTAAAATAAAATCCACTTGTTTTATCATGGCCTGAAAAGCCCAGTGGTTCCTGCCCCTACCTATTTATTTGACCTCATTTTGGCCCCTCTTTACTCATTACACTTAAACCCCACTGGCTTTGTGTCTGTTCCTGATACTTCTGAAACCTCTTCCTTGACATAGAACCTTTTCATATGCTGTTGCCACTGACCTTCCAGATCTTGCCATTTCCAGCTCTTTTGTGTCATCAAGGTCTCCACTTAAAATTATGTTTTCAGAGAGAACTTTTCTGTCTATCAATCTAAACAATCCTCAGATCACTACACATGACCCTTTTTGTTGTCATCATAGAACTTTTATTATCGAAAATTATATTATTTATGATCTTGGGTGGGTTTTGGGGGTGTACTGTGTTTTGTTCCCCACCCACACCTCTCCCCATGTGCACTCCATGAAAACAGGAGTGCTGTTATTCCAGCTCTCGTGCTTAGAATAGTCATTGGAACATAGTAGGTGCTCAGTAAATATTTGCTGAAGGGTCTAATACAGGAGGTAAGAAGGGAGGGAAGCAAGGAGGAAGGGGCACTACAAGAGTCTAGAGAATTGGATCTGACTGAACACAGGTACCAGGAATGTATTCTGAAAGAAGTGAGGTTGAGCAAAGAAGTGAGGTTGAGCTGAGTCTTAATAAAAAAAAATGTACTGACTAGGCTGAGAAAATGGACTATTTGAGCTGCAGTGGTCAGAGATGAGGTTGAGAGATGTCCAAGGGCCAGAGGCTGGACACTTCTATAGGACATCACAGGCCATCCCTTAGTGGCTGAACTATGATGTCATAGGCCTTTATTCTGGCTACTGGCCCCTGCTCCAGTGATCTTTGCAGAATTGACGTGACACATCTGTGTGTTGCCTCTTCTATTTCTCAGTCCGGGTTCTTCTGTTAAAGCTCTATCAACTACAAGCATGCAATTAGAAGAGGTAATTTGGAAAAAAAATGTTTTAAAAAAGGGACTTCAAAATATCCTTTTTGTTTTTTGTATTTTTTTTTTTTTGTATTTTTTTTTTTTGTCAACACCCCTGGGAGTTCTGTCTCTACAAAAAGAGCTGGACTCCGGACGCTCAGTATTAGGTTGAGCCACTGCTGTGTGCTGTTTGTACAGGATGTTAGCAAGAAGAATGCTGAGTGACTACTGTTTCTCTGGGCCCCTCTAGAAAATGAGATGCCTGTCTCTCCAGGGCATTCAAGAGACCACAATTCTAAATAAAACAGAGCTTATTTCTGCTAGTTTTCTTTAACTAGTTTTTAGAATGTGCATGTAAGGCTTTCCCTACTTGCTTTCTTTTTCGTCATATTACCCCTCCTCCTTTTTTCTATCCCTTTTTTTTTTTAAACTCCACATCAAAAATAAAAACTTTACAGATTTATAATCATTTAGTTATAGACATGAAAATTAAACAGGCACAAATTTGAAACAAGAGTGAGCATTGTTCTTACTCAGTGTTTCCCAATATTTCAGTTATTCATATATCACCATGGCTTTTCCCACAGGCACATGATAGTAGTATCACTATTTTTCTCTGAATGGACTTACTTTTTAATTATATTACTTTCTCTATATATATATTACTCATAAAATCATGAGTAAGATGCTATGTTTATAAGTTGTCTGAAGGCACATTATAATAAATAATTAACTATTAAAATTTTAAAAAATCTCTTCTCAATAAAACTGGAAAAAAAAATTGTCCTGCACCAATTACACTCATGTTATGAAGGTTCCAGAATTTGGAACACACTGGCCCAAGGCTAAGACCTGACCAATTTACATCTGCAATGACTGACCTCATTGCTACCGAGGATTCCAACCTAACCACAGGATTTTACGTGGTTTCTCCAGGCATGTTTGCTCCTCTTTAACCAGGATCCAGTATTACTGAATTCTAAAGAGGGTTGTGCAGGTTGATCAATTAGTAAATATTCATAATCATGCTTTGCAAATGAGGAGAGTCAAAGGCATGCTAAATATCATGATTTTGAAAACACTTTCTAAACAGCCATCTCCCTTTATGTCTAAAAGAAGAAAGTTCCCTTTCAGGCCTCTTGAACTCTGTCCCTCCCACAGCACTAGATCCCCCTTCTCTTCTCCTGCTGAATGTTTTATGGTCTCTTCGGTTGTGTGGCTTTTATCCATGGTCTTTCTAGTTTTTCTTTTGGGGCTCAATGGTGCAGATCATACCAGTCGAGTTTGTCATCTTGTGTTTGCTCTGAAGGTGTTGCTGCATGTTATGTGACATTTGTATATACCCATTTATTTAGTTTTGTAAGGCAATGAGATGTTCCATACAAAGGAGTCTTTGGATAATTAAAGCTTATCCTTTGTAAGCTCCAAAATATTTTTTAAAATCTGAGCCATTTTAATAGAAATCTTTCTAAATATATTACATACTTGATTGCCTTCTTATATAAATGTAATGTGATTTTACCCAGGGAGATAGCAGTATGCATTTAGTAGAAGGAACATCTCAAATCAGTCTGTATTTTGTTTATACTTGTGGTTTTTCCTTTGACCCAAGAGTGACACCATCACTTGCTAATTAGGTTGATTTTTTTGTTGTTGTTCTGACTCCCAGACCCTGTCTTCAAGGAGCTCCAATTTTATTAGAGAAATAGATAGGTGAATATATCAATGAGATAACTAGTGATAAGCATTGTGAGAGTCTAAGAACACAAGTCATGGCCTTGTTTGGTCAGAGTGGATGAGTGGGAGAAATAAAAAGAACATGCCTGAACTGAATCTTAAAAGATGATTGGAATTCCATCTTGAGGACCAGCAAGGTCAATGTATTTCAAGGGAAGGAATAGTGTGATCAAAGACAGGGAAGCTTGAAGGAGTGTTGTGTCTGCTGATAAAATCTGCAAAGAATGCTAAGAGCTTTGTTTGCCAAGCCAATTTTCCATTTTATTTTGAGCGGCCTGAAGATTCATGAAGAGTAAAGTGACATAATAAGATCTAGATTTCAGGAATGCCACTTTGAAGCATCCTTGCATTCAAGAGCTATTTATTAAGCATCTACTATGTGCAGAAATTGATCTAATTGAACATGATAGAGGAGTGAACAAATTGAATGAAATCTTTGCTTTTGTGGAGGTAGAACTGGAAATGAAATGGGAGTTAAACCAATTAGGAGAGAAACTGAATTGTCCAAGAGATAAGTTTTGAGATATTTTTGCCTGTAGAACTGATAGGAAATGATCAGATGTAAAAGACGACTCTAGGAAAATTCCTAGGGTTCAGGCTCAGGTGGTGGATTGGTGGTAGTGGGTGTTAAGTGAGATAGACCAGGCACTCCATGAGGACAGAGACTATCTCATCCATCTTTGGGAGCATCCCTTGGTACTGCTGACCTAGTCTCGCTTCTACTTGGATCCAGGCAATAATCTTCTCTTCCATCTTAACTCTACATCTTGTACATACTTCTAGTTTTACTTCTATTGTTAAACTGTAACTTATATATTTGCCTGCCATTCTCTCCTGCTGTTCTCTGAGATCTCATTTTCCTCTGCAAGCTCAGGACCAACCACCTAGTACTCGGTACTTCAAGAAACCTGAGTTGAATTATCAGTAATGAATGAAAGAAGCTAAGAAGAAAAAACAAGTGTTTTTGATTGGGGAAACTGGAGTAATTAGAGCAAGATGATTAGTTTAGCTTTGAACATGTTGAATGTTCAAAGGGCCTGTGGGATGTGAATGTAAGGAGAAAGGTCAGAGCTTTAGATACGTATTTGGGATTCATCAGCATGTATTAAGATATGGATGTGGATGGTATTCTTTGGGCAGAGTGTTCCCAAGCATTCTCATCTCAGAATAAGGGAGGGCTCAGAATTTTTAAAGGTGGGGGAGGGGCTATTGGAAGACCCTGGGGTAATCCCAAAACAAAAGGAGATCAGGAGAAGGTGATAAAAATTGAGTTTCTAGAGAGGTAGGAGAAAAACAAGAGTAATGTCATTTAAGTCACAGAAGAATAGGATTTCAGGGAGGGCATTGCCAAATATCACAGAGATATCAACGAAGATAAAACTAGAAATTGTCCATCTAATTCGGCAGCCTCCTTGGCTAGGATAGTTTCAGTATAATGGTGGGGTCAAAAGCCCGACTTGCAGCAGCGTGGTGCAAAAATGATCTTGTCGAATGCAGTGTGTTCTTCTAAGAAGCTTCACGAAGAGGAGGAGGATGAGAAGATAATTACTGAGGGTCATGGGGACTATTACAGAAGCCAGGAGAGATTTAAATTGAGAAAGATTGGATATATTTTATACCAAAGAGGACATATAGAGGCTGGGGTCATGAAAGAGGAGACAGCTGATGGAGAAAGTCCCCTGAGAAGAACAGAAGATACAGAAAATAAGTGAAGGAGTTGGCTTGGAACCTATTCTTCCAGGTCAGGAGGAAAAGATGTATAATGGATACCTGTCGGAAAAGGGGCAGGAGAATGAGGGAATGCACAGTGGATGGCTTGAACATTCTCTGTGTGGGGAAATGCAAAAATGTACAAAGCCAACAGAGAAGAAATCAGAAGGAAGAGGTCAGGGGCCTCAGGGAAAGTCTTGGGTTGGAACCACAATTTGAGGTGTGGAAGAACTGGCCGTGGGCGTATAGAATACCTGAGAAGCAATTGCCCCTTATGTCTTCCCAGCCTGATGTTCATGGTTTATTCTAAGTGCCTGAATATCCTACTGTAGTAATTCCAAAAAATCCTCTGGTCTTTCTTTATACCTGCCAGGAGGAGTGATTTATCTTTCCCCTGTGCTTTTGGGTGGGAAGGAAAAGCTTCCAGCAGGATGTAGCTAAAAACACTGCCCCTTGGAAACAAAAGATACTTTCTTTTCTGCCCCTACCCCGCTGTTCCCTTTGCAATACCTGGCCAATTGGAATTTCAGTGTGGCTTTCACGCACATCAAAATTGTCCTGAGACTTGATTTAAAAAAATGTCCTCTGACTTTCCCTCCACCCGACTGTGAATGTGGGCAACATGAGTTGTTTACTCTATGCTAAAAGGTCCTGTAAAGCTGTGCTTTTATTGTCCTTGGGTCAGCTTTTTGTAGTTATCCTGCCTGTTCTTTCATTTCTTTTGTCACTTATTGTCAGAATATCTGCCTGTGATCACCCTTGTACTAGTTTCCTAGGGCTGTCATAACACACTACCACAAACTGGATGACTTAATGCAACAGAAATTTGTTCCCTCACATTCTGGAGGCTAGAAGATGAGTAGAAGTCCATCTACATGACCAGCAAAGTGTCAACAAAATCAAGGTGTCAGCAGGGCCACACTCTGTCTGAAAGTGCTAGGAAAGAATCCTTTCTTGCCTGTTAGCTTCTGATGGTTGCCAGCAAACCTTGGCATTCCTTGGCTTATAGTTGCATCACTCCAATCTCTGATTTGTCTTCGTATGGTCATCTTTCCTCTGTGTATGCACTTGTGTACACGTGTGTGTGTGTGTGTGTGTGTGTGTGTGTGTCTTATAAATACACCAGTCATTGGATTTTGGACCCATCTAATCCAGTATGAGCTCATCTTAACTGATTACATCTGCAATAACCCTCTTTCCAAATAAGGTCACATGCTGAGGTTTTGGACAGACATGAATTTTGGGGGGACTATTATTCAACCCAGTACAGCCCTCTTCTAACTTGTTGTTGTTAATATGCTATGCATGAGCTAGGACATTAATGTAGCCAAGTAGAGCCTCTTCTTACCCAACCTTGCCCAGAATCTAAGAATTGGCCTACTGTCCTCAGCAGTCAAGCTGGCTCAAGCCCCCCACTTCATTTTCTAGGAATCTTACTAGATTTCTTAGTGCGGAAGTGTTACTATCTCTACTGTAAAAGGTAAACATGGAAGTATAGCCACTTTCCTCCAAGTATGTCACACAAAGATGGTAGAGCACCTGGGGAGTGCTCCCAACAGTTGCTCTAGACCAAGATCATAAGGGTTCGCTTGGAAGTAGTGATTACTAGGGTCTAGAAAAATTTTTCAGATTCTTTGTAACAAATGAAAGCTACCCACCAAACTGAGAGCCCAAAATTCTATTAAAATGAGATATTAACACTCATGCTATTTGGGATTGCAGAGTGTATGTGCTTGCTGGTAAGTGTATTTAATTTCTATAAATCAGAGGATTCTTTTTATTATTTCCTTCCTTTTGTGCCATGCTGAGTTGGAATCATCTACTAGTAACTTTGCCATGAAGTATAATTTTTGCCCCTTCCTTATTTCCATTTTTAATTGACAGATTTTCACGTGACCTACTTAGGGAGTTAAGGCTTAAAAACTGTAGGTCTCTAGTGCTTTCCTTACCCTTGTGCAAAGCCACATAGGTAGGTGGGTGCCTTCTTCCCATGGAGTTCAGAGGAGTGTCCCTAAGGGAACAATGGGACAGAGATACCTGTGTCTTCCTCAGTGACTCACGTTCTCCATAAGGAGATGCTGGTCTAAATGTGGCTGACATCTTGACTTTCTCCTTATATGCCTCAGAAGTTTTCCTATCACCTCTTATTCTCATGTTGACAGAAACATTCTTAACAGGTGGGGTAGTCATTGCCTCAGTCCTTAACATTTTCCCTGAGGTGGGTTCCCCAGCCCCATCTTCAGATAAATCACCTCCCTACCTTCTATCAAGAACATATGGAGTAAACAGGAGATGAATCGAGGGACTTGAAGTGGATTCCAGACTGAAAAGTACAAACAGGAGTATTTATAGGGAGACAAAAAAGAAACTGGGAGGAAAATGTAGAGAGGAGTAAACAGAGGTGTTTGTCCAACAAAAGAATTATCTTTCCACATTTTATTTTCACTCAGTAATTGCTGTTTAGCCAATCCTTGATTTCTTATACTTCCACAAATTCTTACTGTACATACAGCATTTCTGTTTCTCTTACCAATGATTCTCACTTTTAATCCACCTTGGCTTTTTTTTTACTCTGTTGGAATATTTATGACTGGGTAGCTTGTAGTGATTTTGGTCATGCATTAGTTTATCTTTGAACACTTTGTATTTCCTTCGTGGCTTTCTTTTCAACAGCTTTATCCTCTTACATTTCCCTCAGCACTTTCCCTTTCTTCCAAAATTAGCTCTACTAAAATTTAATGTCTTTAGTTTCCCCTTCTGCTGTGGCTTCAATTCTCCCTGGTATAAACACAACTATTATTAGCCAATCCCTTAGCTTGTGGGCAAGTCTGTCGCTACACCCTCCTCCCACTCCCTCACTATGCCCTTGGTCCTAAATCCAGACAAACACAGCTGATCTTGCTCCACCTTCTGCCCATGGTTGGCATGAAGAGCTGGCTTGTGTGAGGGCCACACCTATTGTGTAAGTTCTCTCAGAGTGTCCTAGTTTGTCGTAGAGCACAGGGGGTCCAGCTGCCTACTGCCCCCTGATACTATCTGCTCTGCCTAAACGGCTATGACAGTACATCCTACAGTTAAAATCCAAATTCCCTTTGGACTGTTAAGAGGGAATGCTCTGGAGAACTCCAGACTGATTTTTTTAAAATGTGCTGCATTTTCTGACACTACTGAAACATTCACGTGGAATGTGCACACTCTCTCTTTCAGCTCACCACTTTCAAGATGTTCATTCTGGGCTTGCTCTCCACTGTGTTTAGGGTATTTTATTCAGCATTAAACTTGAAAGCCTAATTTGATGGACATGACTGAAAGATTGATGCAAAAAAACTGTTGCTGTTTATGCTTCCAGCCTTCTGGAATAGTGGAAAAATACTCACCTCTCCTGAACATTTGCTCTGCTGCAGTTGCCAAACTATCTAACAGCCAGTCACTAGCCAATTTGACAGCGTGGTATTTATTTTTAAAAAATTATGCATTGTGGTGTCTGTTTCTGTCTATGACTGGTTCCTTATAATAATGAAGATAATCCTTTGCCTTTACACAGTGCCTTCTAATTCAAGAATCTTCCAGTGCTTTAGACTCCCAATGTCTTTGTGAAATTTCATAGACAAGGAGGCAAAGACAGACATTAAGTTGTAATAAGAGCAGAACTGTGTGGTGGGTTCTCAGCCAGTAGGAAGGTCTTTGACTTTCATTTTAGTGACCCATTTTTCCTTCTCTCGCTCTATCCCCAAATTTTCCATCACCCTCCCTTCTTTCTTGTTAGTGGTAAGGCACTTCCCAAATTCTTCTCTTCTCTCTGCATTTCCCCCATCATTCAGACGCTCTAAGATGGTGCTGGGGACAAGTGAAGGACAATCTTCATTGCCAAGTTCACCATGATAGCAGAAGCCCCTTTTTCCTCTCTTGCTATTTCTTGACCTCACTGGGATGTTTATGATATGAGATAGTAACGGGTTAGTATGAGGACTGGATGGAAAGACATTCTTTCTATTCTAAAGGGAAGAAAGACAATGAGTTCTCTGCCAACCCTTGTTATCTAATAATTCACTTCCATAGCCCTATTTAGTACTTGACACTTTTTTGTTTATAAATAAATGGAAAATATATTGATTCAGTTCCTTCCCATAAATACCCATTTTGATCAAGGTGCTTTGCTGTCGGGGTTGGACAGGGATGCAAAGATGAGATTAGGACATGGTGCCTGCCCTTGAGGAGCTCAGAGTCTAAGAGAAGGGTGAAGGTTGACATGAGTACACAGAGTTCTAGGAAGAATACAGACCTAGTTAAGAGAAATACAAGACTCAGCTACTATTGAAAGAAAGGGAGGACCATATATAATTTAGGAACTCAAGAAAAGTTTTATTAAAGAGATCAGTTTTTAAATGGGCTTTAGGGGACAAGAAAGATGTCAAAAAATTGGGGTTAAGGGAGGAACAATGTAAAGATACACAGAAAACAGAAAGTAGTCCCTTTGGCTTGAGCGCAAAATGTAAATAAGGGGATTGGAGTTAAAAATGGCTAAACTACTGGGTGGAATTTTATATCGGTAGGTATCATCTAGACTGTGGATGGGAATTTCTACATCAGTCTATGGTAAAGAACAGCTTCTGAACCAGGTGAGGCTGATGGCAGAGCTATCATTAAGAAAATCAATCTTGCAATGGTGTATAGAGGAAACAAGAGTAAAGAGACATAAATACAGTAAATTGGAAATAATTCTATAGAAGATGGAATTGAGACCCAGAAACACTGCATCCTTGGGCTCTGTAGGCCAAAAACTTATACCCAAGGCCCTAAGATCACTTCCTGTTATTTGTGCAACCAGATCAGAAGCACCCGTTACTAACTGAAAACTCAGCAGTAACTTCCCTGACATAGAGCAATGCATTTATGTCATTGTGGGATTGTTACAACCAAGTTGTTGGAGAGATGTTGTGAATGTATTTCCCAGATTACTAAATTTATACTATTGCCCTTTTCCCTTGTATAGATATAGCTCCGTGTGTTCTAAATCTGTTTCCAAGGAAAGCTTTCTTACTATGATATTAAAGCTTGCATTTTAAAAAGTAAAAACAGAAAAGAGAAAGAAAGAGGATTGGTCTCACATGTACACCTGGACAGTGGATTCAAACGTCTATGTATATACTTAGAGAAACAAGATTGAGAATGTGTATTCATTGCCCTATTGGCAGTGATCCTGTTCTATTAGAATGGCCACTCAACATTGTTGAAGCATTGCCTTTTAGAGGAGGGACTCCTGCCCACTGGTCAGAGTGACAAAGGCAAACCAGGGTCATACCACCTCTTTACAACTTTATATGTCAAACAAAGGTGCTGAAAGATGGAAGTTCCCAGCTAAGGAATCCAGAAAATGGGGATGCATTTTCCTTTTGGGTACTTGACCATTTACTAAAATTTCTATTCCTCATTGTTATTGTTGTGTTAATGTTAGAAGCTGAATAGCTAACAAGTGCTCCCATTGATGTCTGAATGCCATTTGGATTATGATGGCATGTAGCTTTATTCATTTTCAACTTGTAAGGAAATCTATGTCTCTTGGAGATTCAGTGATTGTTACCTCCTTGTATGTGTACATAGCACGTGTGTGTATGTACTAAAGTTGCACATTTGCTTTTATAGCACTTTGCCAACCAAAAACCAAACTGCTTACCAAATCGACAGCTGCAGGGTAACTGGCCAGAAGTAACTGTTTCCTAGGTTAAGTCATCCTGCTGAATGGAACCTTCGCCAAGGTTTGTTAAAAGTTTTGTTTTGTTTTCTCAATTGGATCTATATCAAAAGCCCCCAGACATGTAAAGTTCTTATGTAAAGTTCTCAGCTTTCTTAGAAAATCAAAAGCCAAATACTGCACCACATTTATCCCAACCATCATGTAGTCACTGTGACTTCGTGACTATAGCAGGAGCCAGGGAGAAAAATATGGTCAATTTTATATTTTTCAACTAAATTCATCCCAAAATTTCATTTTTAAAAATTGTATTTGTTAATATCTAATGTGACACAGGTAGCTAAAAGCAGTTACCTTGTTGGTGAAGTTTAACTGAGAAATCTTGCTATGTTTTAATGTCTACTCTATTACTAATAGTTTTGCCCATTGATGTCAGTTCAAGATCTGTTTGTTAGCATTTCCACAGTTGCTCTAATTAGAAATAAAGTTCACTGGTCTCATATTAATGGGCGAATGCATAGATATTTATCATTTGAGCATTTAGTTACAAAACTGAGGCTTTAGACCGTAATAGTATGATTCACTACTTCAAAAACCAGAATTATTTGGATTATGCCAGAAGCTAAACCTGCCTTTTTTGAGTGTGTGGAAAATAGAATTTTATAGCATATATATGTATATATATATACATATACACACACACACACACATAATGTATGTATCAAATGTGCTTATAAAAATGTATATTGGAAAATAAGTGAATTTGTTTGAATTTATTTTTTAAATTATGAATGTTCTTTGAGAAAATTAAGACAAGTTATAGAAATTGTATCCAGAAATTTATATTCATGTATTTTAAAGCCAAATGTACTTTTTAAACTAGATCCCTTCCTTACTCTTTGTATTTTTGCTGAGATATAATTGACATATAACAGTACGTTAGTTTCAGGCAAATCTTTTCTTAAACTTATCTAAATGAATTATTACAGTAAGTAGTCACTTTGCTTTCATGATATTTTGAGTTTGCTCCAGAATATGTGATTAAAATGGCTTTTTTCGAAAGGTCTATAATAGCCACTTTTATAAATGATCATGAAAAACGACAACTACAATTGTTTGTTTTTAGATGCTTTTTTAATATTTTGAATGTAGATACAAACTTAAGAAAGAGACTGAGGACTAACTTATTCCTCCCATTTCCTAAATGGACATTGGAACCTAGAGTATAGATACAGTCAAAGAATCCTTACATTAGAGTTACTAAAAGTGAAATGCCCATCTATTTGCAAGTTTATTTCCCCACTCCTCTCTTAAGTGTGGATATGTTTTTCCTAAATGCCAAGATTTCTGCAGGGACCATATTTTTTAATCTTTCCAGTTTCATGGTTTGAAAGTGATTTATAGCTAGTGACCATACATATTAAGGTAATTTAGGAGTTACTATGTCAATTTTGTATAGACAGAATTCTTTTGACTTTGTCTCTCAAATCTTCCACTTGATCATGTGAAAATGTATTGGAAGTCATTTTCTCACATGATTAAATTAAGCTAGACACCACCTGACTCACATGCTCAAACATCCATAGCTGTTCATTTTTCATTCCCCCACCCCACCTCAAGGATGGCTGTTTAGTTATTTCACATGCTTTCTCTGGGTGATTCAGCTCACCCTCTCCTTGCCTTCAGGAATCCCCATGAGTCTCACATCTTCACTGTCTGCTCACGTCTTTTTCCTAAGCTCCAGATCCATAATTCCAGCCACTCATAGGACATCTCTTCTTGATGGTCCCACAGATGCCTTAAGCACAACTGAACTTCCATCTTCCCAAGTAAGTGTACCAGCTAGAATCCTGGGGGATCATCCTAGACCAAATTGAACTGGTCTTTACATAATAACTTTTCTCCTTCCAAAATATCTCTCTGGTTTACCTCTTTCTCTCCGTTCTCATAGCCACTCCCTGTGACAAGGACTAGGTCCTCTCTCACATGAATTATTGGTAAAACCACCAGTCATCCAAACTCAGGAACCGGCTTCGACTGTCTGGGACATGCTGGAAATCCCTCTGCCTTGGACTCTTGCCCCTTCATTTTAAACAGAGGTAGAGGATACTGCTTTTTTAGGGAGCACATATCAAGGGAGCAGTAGCAAAGGACAAGGAGAGTTGACACAGGATGTACAACTGCACTGGTTGTTGCTAAAAGTGACTGATTGCTTGATCCTGAAAAACCGTCCTTTGAGAAGCCATATAAGTTCCATCTCAGGACCATCTTTCTAGGCAGGAAAAGGGAGAACTTGTCCCCAAGGGATGGTAACTTTCTGAACATACAGGGTAAGCATTTGTGAGTGCCGAGCAGGACCCTGTGATGTTCCATACCCTGATATCAACTAGAAGACCCCATGGCGGGAGACAAGAGGCATGTGGCCCTGAGAAGATGCAAACAATCATTGGTATGTACCTTCATTGACTCAGTCAGAGCCCACTAGACTTGTTTGCCATAGCTGCAGCTGGAAGAAGAAAAACGGGAGACTGAGAAGATCTGAAGTGCTACAAGAGAGATGTATGATATGCCTTCCAATAAAACTTGTACAGCTGCAAGAATGATCTTCCTAAAGCATAGATGTCATCATGCCTTGCTCTTCTTTAGAAGACTCTTTATTGCTTAAAGCAGTTGTTTTCACACTATGGTTGTCAGAGTACTGGGGTCTAAGGCAGTGCCTAAAAGAAAGGAGGAAGCCGAGAGCAGAGTTTTGGTCTTCCACTCCTGCTTCCCTAAGAAACAAGATGGCCGCTACTAACAGCAGCTCTGAAACCCTTGGCATGAAAAGGATATGTCCAAATACCTTAACAATGTGTTTATCTATTGAATACTTAATGGCTAACTGAGATTTGAAGGACAAACAGAAGTTAACCAGGCAAGAGGGGAGAATGACCATTCAAGACAGAGGAAGCAGCATCATTCAAAGTCCCTGTGGTGGGCAGGAGCCTGGTCAGCAATACAGACTGAAGGAAAGCCATTGGGGCTGGAGCAGGGGTCAGATGTGGGAGGGATACAGAGGCTGATGGGGGTGGGGTGGGGGCGGCAGGGGCAACCTGTGCAGAGTTCCACTGACATTGTTAAGAAATTTTGTCTTAAAAGCAATTGAGCCTTTGAATACTTTGGGGGAAGGGGTAATAAAAAAACCTGAGTTTGTGAAAGATCACTCTGACCGTGAATTGGAATAAAAGATAAACTGAGTGGCATGGCTCTACAACCAGCGTGGTGGGGAGGGTACAAGACCACCAGCTCAGGCGATAGCAGCTAAGCCTTAGAGTTTCCTCAGGAGCTCTAGATATTCTCAGAGATTTGGTGGCCTGGAAAAAGACTGTGGTCAGGAAGAGGAGGCCATAGAGGTTGGGGATCTAAACTCCAGAGGCAATTGCCAGACTCAGAACCATAAGCACTGGTGCCAGCTTGATGCCTAAAAGAACAGGTGAGTCAAGCAACACTATTGCAAATGCTGGGAAGACTAAGGAAATGGCCCTGTCAACAAAACGGGAGGAAATCCTGAAAGACTGGATAATTACCCCAAGTAGATATCTTTAATCTAGAAAAGATGTCAAGCTCACATGTTTTGCACCATCAGCATAAATGCAGGCTAAAGACTAAGGTGAAGTGAGTGATGGAAACTAAAGTGAGTGGTATGCAAATTCAAAATCAATACATAACCAATTGAGTCACCGTACCGTGCAAAATGACTAATTTAAGGTGCCTTCAAAACTGACTAATCTTATACAATTTGATTTCCTTGTAGGTGCCAATTTCCAATTGATTTTGGGAACTGCATATTTGGAAACAACTGTTGATCTTGGTAATGACTACTCCCTGTGGCTCTGAAGGAAGTGAGCTTTGTAAAATGTCATTTTTTTAAACTCAGTTTGAATACAGGAAAATTGCAATTAGAATATTAAAATAAATAAATAACATGTAAGAGTATTAATTAACGAGGGGCTCAGAAATTTGCACTGGCCTGAATAATGTCTTCTCCCCTTTTAGACAAGCTCTCTGGGAAGCCAGATCACCATAAGGGGATTGGCGGGCATCGCGTCAGAATTGGACTAGAATGTTTAATGGCATAGAGTCTGTCTGACAGTTGGATACATCTCTTGTTAAAAGGGGGACATAGCTCGCATCAACTTGGGGCATCTTTTCCCCTAAGTGGTGCTTGAGCAGGCATTCCCAAAGTTTAAGTTTGTGTCTTTTCTTTCTCTTTGTGCCATAGTCTTTTCACTTTCTGCCACTGATTTCTGAGATATTTGTCCACACAGATGAAGACTCACTGGTCAGGATTTGCTATTTCTTTATATCAAGAGCGTCCTACCAAGTTTAAAATAAGTGCAAATCCTGATGCTTTTTATAGTATCAGAACAAAACTCAAGTACCCTTCAGCCTTCATTATAGCAAGTCTTGTTACTTAGAAGTTAACCATTAGGAAATTCATTGCATAGCAGCGACTGATGAATGAACATAGTCATTCCATTTATCCTATCACATATATGTCCTTCTCCAGGGGTGACTAATTCCAATTTTCATGCCTTGGCTGCTGAATCTGCAGTAGTTGCTCTTGCAATCATACACTATGCAGAGTAAACATAGAGGCAAAGTCAAGAAACTGGAGGATCAAGGCCATTGTTAGCAGTCCTTCTCTTCCCATGTTGCCTTCTTTCCTCTTGTTCATATTTCCCTTATTGCCACCCAAAATCCAGCTTCCACTCCTTCCCACCCCAGTATATATGCACAAATCCCGCTGAGGTAGAAAAGCAAAACCTGGGGGATGGGATGAGAATATAGATTGGGCAGATAAAATAACTTTGACATGATTTCACCCCCAGAGGCACACATGCTTCACCAGGGACAGCACTTCTCACAGTCATCATTCTAAACCTTCTCCGTGTTGCCTTGTCTGCTTCTTTTTCTATCCTCTTAGTGCTCTTTTTGTCTAACTTAAGGCTGCCTCTCTCACCTCAGTTACTCTCCCCTTTCTTCATGTAGACACAAAGGCAGATGAGTGAGTGTGTGTGTGTGTGTGTGTGTGTGTGTGTGTGTGTGTTGAGAAATTAAATTGGATTGGAATGGACTGGAATGAATGAAAGCCAGGGAGAAAGCCATCTCCACACTACTACAGAAATAGCCCCCTAGAAAGGAGATAGAATAAATGAGAACCCCAGGTAGAATCCCACACCCTATCCCTTTGACCAAAAGTTTCTTTTCCCAACTGGACCTTCCACTCTATATGATTTCTCCTCTTAGAAAAGGAAGTAGGAATGGGATGACATCAGTGTGCGCCTACACACTCTGCTTTTCCTTACTCTAGGAGCTAAAGAGACAGGCTTAGCTCTGGGTCCAAGATGTACTTACTAAAGCAATATCATATCATATCATATCATATCATATCATATCATATCATATCATATATCTCTTAAGCCCAGGCCCTTTTGCTTGTTTGTTAAAATAGTAGATGGCATCATGACGTAGGCCTTCCCGGGATGATTGAGATAGATAATGGAGAGAAAATTCAGCAAGGACTCTTTGAATGAGTTACATTGGTTTCAGGTAACTTTAATGCTATATCATTTCCATTTGAACAAATAAATAGGTGGACACTTATTAAACAAAGGCAGACAATCATGATAACCCTGACACTTGATAAAGATAGTCAGTCTTAAAAATCATATGATTATATCAATTGATGCAGAAAAAGCATTTGACAAGATACAACATCCATTTATGATTAAAACACTTAACAAAATAGGTATAGAAGGAAAATACCTTAACATAATAAAGGCCATATATGACAAACCCTCAGCTAATCTCATAATTAATGGTAAAAAACTGAAGCCCTTTGCTCTACATCCAGGAACATGACAGGGCTGTCCCTTATCACCTCTGCTTTTCAACATAGTGTTGGAAGTCCTTGCCAGAGCAATCAGGCAAGAGAAAGGAATAAAAGGCATCCAAATTGGGAATGAAGAAGTTAAATTGTCACTCTTTGCAGATGACATGATTCTATATGTAGAAAACCCTGAAGACTCCACCAAAAAGCTATTAGAAACAATCAACGAATACAATAAAGTTGCCGGATACAAAATCAACGTACAAAAGTCCATTGCATTCCTATATACTAACAATGAAATCTCAGAAAAAGAAATTTAAAAAAAAGATTCCTTTTGCAATTGCAGCAAAAAGAATAAAATACCTAGGAATAAACTTAACCGAGGATGTGAAAGACCTATATGCTGAAAACTATCAGACATTTTTAAAAGAAATTGAAGAAGACACAAAGAAAAAGAAAGACATTCCATGCTCATGGATTGGAAGAATCAACATAGTTGAAATGGCCACATTACCCAAAGCAATATACAGATTTAATGCAATCCCCATCAAAATCCCAATGGCATTTTTTAAAGAAATAGAACAAAAAATCATCAGATTTGTTCGGAACCACAAAAGACCCCGAATAGCCAAAGCAATCTTGAGAAAAAAGAACAATGCTGGAGGTATCACACTTCCTGACTTTAGCTTGTATTACAGGGCAACAATAATCAAAACAGCATGGTTTTGGCAGAAAAACAGACGCGTAGACCAATGGAATAGAATTGAGAACTCAGAAATAAAACCACATAAATATGAACAGATAATTTTTGACAAAGAAGCAAAAAATATACAATGGAGAAAAGACAGCCTCTTCAATAAATGGTGCTGGGAGAATTGGATAGCCACGTGCAAAAGAATGAAACTGGACTGCTATCTGTCACCATGTACCAAAATTAATTCAAAATGGATCAAATACTTAAACATAAGACCTGAAACAATAAACTGCATAGAAGAAAACATAGGTACTAAACTTATGGACCTTGGGTTCAAAGAGCATTTTATGAATTTGACTCCAAAGGCAAGGGAAGTAAAAGCTAAAATAAATGAATGGGACTATATGAAACTTAAAAAAAGAAACCATCGACAAAATAAAGAGGCCACCAGCTGAATGGGAGAAGATTTTTGCAAACAGTGCCTCCGATAAGGGGCTAATGTCCAAAATATACAAGGAACTCATGCAACTCAACAACAAAAAACAAACAACCCAATTGAGAAATGGGCAGAGGACCTAAAGAGACGTTTCTTCCAAAGAGTACATACAAATGGCAAATAGACATATGAAAAAATGCTCAACATCACTAATCATCAGAGATATGCAAATAAAAACCACAATGAGATATCACCTCACCCCAGTCAGAATGGCCATCATCAACAAGACAAATAGTAACAAGTGTTGGAGAGGCTGTGGAGAAAAAGGAACCCTGATACACTGTTGGTGGGAATGCAGACTGGTGCAGCCTCTACGGAAGGAAGTGTGGAGGTTCCTCAAAAAATTATGAATAGAATTACCGTATGACCCAGCAATCCCTCTCCTGGATATCTACCCAAAAAATCTGAAAACATTTATCCATAAAGACACATGTGCTCCAATGTTCATTGCAGCTTTGTTTACGGTGGCCAAGACATGGAAACAACCAAAATGTCCTTTGATAGATGAATGGATTAAAGAAGCTGTGGTATATATACACAATGAAATACTATTCGGCAGTAAGAAAAGATGAAATAGGAGGCTTTGTGACAACATGGATGGTTCTTGAGAGTGTAATGCTAAGCAAAATAAGTCAGACAGAAAAAGTAGAGAACCATATGATTTCACTGATATGTGGTATATAAACCAAAAACAACAAAAGAACAAGACAAACAAATGAGAAACAAAAACTCATAGATACAGACAATAGTTTAGTGGTTACCAGAGGGTAAGGGGGTACGGGGGTGGTAGATGAGGGTAAGGGGGATCAAATATATGGTGACGCAAGGAGAACTGACTCTGGGTGGTGAACACACAATGGGATTTATAGATGACATAATACAGAATTGTACATCTGAAGTCTATGTAACTTTATTAACAATTGTCACCCCAATAAACTTTAATTAAAAAAGAAAGATCAAGTCAGTCTTGATAAAGTTGCTTTGAAGTATGTTTTCTGCTGTGCCTCTAGTTACACTGAAGGTCCTCAAGTATTCTTTGTGGCCATGGATCTTGGCATGTTATAGCTCCCTTCCCTATAGGACATTTTACAGGTAAATTACGGCAGCACCTGAGTTCTCAGATATAAATGCCAACTAAAAACAGAAATGATGGAAAAACTTCCTACTTTAGAATAATGACAGGTTGGCAGGTTGAATGGTGGGGTAATAGAAACCAGAAGAATTATCTGCTTCAGTGATACTCATTCCACTGTAGGGTTTATTCGCATTAGCAGTACAGGCATGGCTGAGATGGAGT
This sequence comes from Rhinolophus sinicus, assembly GCF_036562045.2. Taxonomy (NCBI): domain Eukaryota; kingdom Metazoa; phylum Chordata; class Mammalia; order Chiroptera; family Rhinolophidae; genus Rhinolophus; species Rhinolophus sinicus. The sequence continues at coordinate 62,566,821 of NC_133756.1, forward strand.
TTTCCATTAACACGCCCATTCCAGTTCCTTCTGTTTCCTCCGTTCTCCAGTACCGATCAGTTCCTTTAAAAAGTGTCCTCAGGCTGAAATTTTCCCTGCTTGACATCAATCCAAAAGTAAATTGCCTGCAAAGTTTAAGGCAAATTGTAATTGTGTTCATGTCTGCTTCACCAAGTGTACAAGCCTACTCTTCCAGTCAATTTTCATTTTTAAGGGTCTTCTCTACAGCCCACTTAGAGTCATTGACAAAGATTTGATAATAGACTTTTGCCTGCTGTTTTGAATAAGGATGAGATACTTTTAATTTTGCTAATTTAGAAAAAGGGACAGTAAACATCATGGCATTATTGTGCCAAGTTAACTCATGTTAATATAATAAATATTAGTAAAACATACGAATTGAAACTATATTTATACCATGATAGATGATAGAGATAGACACATAGCTAGACAGACAAACATAGTTATGTTTGTTGATGTTTATTTATGTCTAGACAGATCTATTCATCTCTTCATCAGTGATCAATCTAATTTTAAGTTTGACAAAGAGGCCAAGATTTTGCTACTGGGCCTTTATACATTCTTTGCTCCTGTAGATTAACTGATTTGTATTCGTCTTTGGAGGAACATGGACTCTACCTTTAGACTACAGGAATTGCCCATTGATTCATGTCCAGTCTTCCTGGCTGGAGAATGTTCCAAGCCACATTGCTTAGGCGGTAACCAAGGATGTCTGTAACCTAGCAGGCTTGTTACCTGAAAGATGTCTTTTAAGGTCATCCCAATATCAAATCCATCTTGTCTCAGGATGGCAGAATCTCCGTGGGCTGGAATGCCAGTGTGGGAAGCCAGACCAAGGATGGGAGCGAGGCAGACCAGAATATGGGAGCCAGCAAACAAGTGAGGGGGCCTGAGTTTTTGTTGCGGAGTTTCACTGAGGCTCTCCAATCACCAGAAACGTTTCTTTGAATGATTCCAGACCATGGCACTTCCCTTAGCTGCACTAACCACACATGGGATTGCCTTGCCAGGATGGAAATGTTATCATATTGTTAGTACTTCTTCATTTTCCTTTCCCAAAGAATTAAAAGGTACTTTTTGACTAGATCTTGTAGGCAGAGAAGGCCCTTTTCCTTCTCTTCAAGTCAACAGGTAACTGAAATTTATAACAAAGAAATAAACAAGCCACTTAGGCTTCATCACTTGCTCCATTTTAGTTTATTCATTCTATTTATTCTTCATTTTCTTGGATATAGAAAGAGAAGGAAGGAAATAAGACTGGATTTTTTAAAAGATGTGTCTGTTTCCATCTAATTTAATGAATGTTATTACACCAAACATTAGAAATGTGTTAAGAGGAAATATTTGTTTACACCTTAAGCTGCATGAAAAGCAATATTGCTTCAGTTTTGTTAAATCAATTACTCTCTGGGCTTTCAGGAGTTGGCAAGCAATTCTGCATGCCCTCCAAAAGAGCTGAAGTTGCAGAATTATTATTTAAAACCTATATGATTCATCCCCTCCAAAAAACAAACATAATCCCTTCTGAAATCCAGATTGGACTATTTCAATAGCAAACACATTCATTTATTATTTCTGGCACTTCCTTTCATGTTAGGGACTCCTTTGGCCATTCAGTCGGGCCCAGCTTTCATAATGAAATCTATCCCTCAGATAAAGGAAAATAAACAGACTTCGTACCTTAGGCTAACGTGATTTTCTGAGTTTTGGAGGGCAGCAGATTGTTTATTTTTTTTCCACCTGATAAGTTTCCAAGGCAAAATGATTTATCTCTGTCCAGTTCTTCTTGGGATATTCACTGGGTAGAAAGTGGATTAAGGAAGAAGTAGAGAATAGGCTGAAATAGAAAGGGAAGGAACTGTAAGGGCAATAGCGAAACGACAATGGCCTAACCCGATTATTGTGTATCCTCTAAAGAGAGCAAAAATCAAATTAAACTGAAGAAAAAGAAAGTGAAAAGAGAAGGAAATTGCAATATTTTGGTCTAAGGGAGATTGCATTGTAGGGTTAATAGAATTTAGATGGCAACATCATTTTTAAAACTAGATTGGCTTATGCCTGTAATTCCTGAATGTAGTTCGTAGGCAAGGTTCGTGTGTGTCTTTCTCTAACATGACACAAGGAAAAAAATGTTCACAAATGATAATTGCCTAGTGCCAGCAGTCACATAATTCCCTTTCAAAAGAGAGCAGGGAAAAAGCTGTTGCCAAGGCAAGCTTGGAGGCTGTGAGGCTGCAGAGCTCTCCTTTATCTGAGGTCCCACCCACAGCCTGTCATTTCTCTCCAAGGTGTCCGTTTGGCACCTGGGAAAGCCCCCTTCTCAAGCCTGATTTTGGAGGAACTGCCCAGCTGGGATTCACCTCCTCCAACACACACCTCTCCATTCATTGGATGGGGGATGCTTATCACTCTCTGGAGGAGGTGTCACCAATGGTTCTTTCAGAGATAAGATACACATAGACACTTGAGCAACACAGTAATAGTCCAAGATGAGTATGAATAAATGCCAAATTAGTACAGACTGGCTGTTCTCAACTTTGGTATCACATCACAGTAGGATGTTGTAATCAGTAGGGAGAAAGGAGTGGAGTTAGGGCAACCAGTGCTACAATAGCACCTGATCACATGACCTGCCTCATAATAATAACAGGTGGCATCTCTGTTGCGCTGAGAGTGCACCAGGCATGGGGTGAAGCATTCACATGCCTCCCAGCAATCTATGACTGGGCAAGTGAAAAGAATGAAGAGGACCCACATCTTAGAGAGATTATTCACCTGATGCATGTAGTGTCGGTGCAAACATGAGCTGTCATTTGCCTCATCCTCCCCAGTGACATAGGAGGAAACCAAAGCTGAGTGGTGGTAACAGGTCGTTATGGGAAGGACCTGAATTCCCCCTTTGATCTGACCCCAAAGGCCATTTTCTTCACTTTTATATCTCGCTGCTGTGTGGCATGTGGGCAGGTATATAGAGCCCTGTGGTCTTTATCAGTAGTTAAAGCAGACCCATAGGGGAGAACCACAGGACCAAGTTTTAAGAGAAAGTTCCTTGGAGGGAAAGAGGTGTGGGTATATGGTTAGGATTGTGTAGGCAAAGAGGAAGGTGGTTTAGATGGTGAAGAGGGACTCGGAGATAGTGGGTGCAACAGTCTGGCTGGACTTGATGGTTAACTGGAAATCAGTACATTAAGGAAATTAAGCTCATGCCCCAATCTTGCTCTCCTCATGCTGCCAGGCACGTGCTGCAAAGACTCCTCCCCCTCAGACGCCCAGTTCTCACGGAGGTCTTCTTCCCATCCTTTCATAAGGCAGTTGTGTGTTCAGTCAGTTACAAAACCCCAGTGCATCATGGGATCTTGACCTGGTGCAGCCCGCTGAAGCAATGTCCTCTACAGTAGAAACACTTCTACGGTCAGGAAACCCACTGCTTCTCAAGGGAGAACACTTCTTTGATGGACAGCTTTCATTCATAGAAAGCACTTCTTTATGTAACCTCTGCTTCTTGAGCCCCTCAGGTATTGATAGATGGCTGTCCTGTGCTGAGTTTCTTCTTCTCTACGCCAGACGACTCCAGTTGCTCCATTTTTAAACCTGTGCCCTTGTCTTTGCTTTGATGCAACTACCTCTAGCTTATAACTTCCTGGAAATAGCATGGCCTTGGGAGCAGGGGGTCAGTTCACATTAGCAGCTCTCTACATACATAGAGCAGTTAAACATGGACAGAAAACCTTTGAGAGGAAATGGAAAGTATATCACCCACACATGTACATGAGTAGCTAAAGTGAAACTAAAGTAAAGAGCATTGCCTGTCACATGAGGTGTTCCAGAAGTCCAAGTGCAGAATAACTTCAGAAGCATATTTGCTAAAATCTTATAAAATGCCCCACTGGAAAGTTAAATTATTGAAATGTCTATTTACTTATTACAGTTTATAAACATTTAATAATATATTTTTATTGTAATATGTGTTTCAGTCAATATTGGTCATCTTCAGAGGGGATGGATGCTGATGAGGGCCAGGGGACCCCTTAGAGATTCGCATCTCCCGCCACTTCCCTGCACATAATAGGAATTTTCTATGGCCAGTTTGTGGCTGAATATAGACTCCTGGTGTTAGGAGTAGGTGGCTGTATTAGGAGCCAGGAGGCCAAGTTTCAGGCACCCAAACAATGCTCAAGTTCTCTCTTTCTTAGTACCATCACGACCCTCCTTCCATCCTCAAAGTTACCTTGTGCTCCAAGGTGGCTACTGGGGTGCCTGCCATTATAGCTGTTTTCCACTAAAGCAGTGGGAAGAAGCAAATCAGTAAAAACAGATACCTTCCCCCTTTCTTTTAAGGAAGCTTCCCAGAATTCCTTCACAACACTTTTATTTATATGTCATTGGCCCAACCAAGTCACAGCTAGAACCTGGCAACATCTAGCTGTGAGGAAGGCTTAAAAATCATGTCTTTATTCCAAAGAACAATTCAATCAGCTTACAAAATAATGAATTCTATTATCAGGGAAAATGGACATTGAAAGACAACCAGAGTTTCTCTTTTCCTCCTCAACCAGGGTTGTATGAGAGCACTTGCTCCCCCATATTCTCACCATCACTTAGTATTACCATTTTTTTTCCACTTTTGCCAAGTGACATGCTCTAAATGGTATCATGTTGTTTTTATTTATATTGTTCTAATTACTGAAAAGCATGAACAAGTATGCATGTTTATTAATTAATGTACTTGTAGTCTTCTCTGATAAATTACTATATTTTTAATTCTTTTTCATCTTTTTCTTATTGATTATTAAGAGTCCTTTATTTCTTAGAAATATAAACCACATGTCTTGCAAACATTTTCCCCAGTTTTTCATATGTTGTTAAGCTTTCACTTATGTTTTTCTTAAAAATATATTTTATGCCCCTCACACCCATTAGAATGGCTACTATCAAAAAGAAAAACAGAAAATCGCAAGTGTTGGTGAGGATGTGGAGAATTTGGAATTCTTGTGCACTGCTGGTGGGAATGTAAAATGATGCAATGTTATGGAAAACAGCATAGTGATCCTTCAAAAAATTAAAAGTTGAATTACTATATGACTCAACAATTCCACTTCTTGATATATACCCCAAAGAACTGAAAGCAGGGTCTTGGAAAGATATTTGTACAATCATGCTTATAATAGCATTATTCACAATAGCCAAAATGTGAGACTAACCCAAGTGTTCATTAGTGGATGAATCAGTAGACACAATGTAGTACATACTTGCAGTGGAATATTATTCAGCATTGAAAAGGAAGAAAATTCTAACACTTGTTACAGTATGGATGAGCGTTGATGACATTATGCTAACTGAAATAAGCTAGTCACAAAAGGACAAATACTGTATGATTCCACTTACGTGAGGTAACTTGAGTAGAGACAGAATGTAGAATGGTGTTTGACAGGGCTGGGAGGAGGGGACATGGGGAATTTTATGTAATGGGCACTGGGTTTAGTTTTGTAAGATCAAAAGAGTTACGGAGATTGGTTGCCCAACAATGTGAATGTATGTACCACTATCGAACTGCAGACTTAAAAATGGTTAAGATGGTAAAATTTATGTTATGTATATTTTACCATAATTTAAAAATATTTTATGTCATTATCTTTATCATTCTATTCCTTTATGGTTTTTGTCCTTAGCATCATGCTTAGAAAGTCTTTTCTTACCTCAACATGATAAAAATATTTACCTGTATTTTTTCCTTTTGTATTTCAGTGTGGGATACTTAGGTGCAGTTGATTGCATTAATTATATTCCATATTTCATAAGACGTTATCAGTGGTTGATCATTCCAAGGTTCCTTGTTTATTTATTAAATACTTATTGTATAATGTTCACATATTCAATTGACACAAATGATATTGTTATGTACGTCATTCTGTTTCTTACTTGTTTCACTCAGGACTATGATTTTAAGGTCCCTCCCTGATGTTTTGTGTGCATTTGGTCAATTGGTTCAAATTTTTGCTTGGTCGTTCTCGGTGTACCTCTAACATTTCACCATTCTAGTCTCCCAGAAATGCACACTGAGATTGCTCCAATTTCCCATCAAAAACAACAGTGCGTCCACGTGTGGATCAGTGTGAGATGGAATTCATTGCATCAAAATGAAGGACTTCTATCCAAGAAGATTAACATAGATAAAGTTAATGCATGACAAAGAGGAAAGTGATATTTGCAGTGCCTACACAAGGGATTAGTATCTAGAATACACAGGAAGCTTCTCGAATCAAGAAGACAAATACAAGAAACCAATAGAAATTGGGCAAAGAGTATAAACATGAATTTTATGAAAATGGAAACCTAAAAACCTCCAAGTATTTGAAGAGATGCTCAAATTCTGTAGTAATTCAAGAAATGCATTTTAAAAACAAACTCATGCCTTATGAGAATGGCAAAACCCAGAAACCAGATAATATCAGATATTGGTGTGGATTTGCAGCCATGTAACCCTCCAGGTACTGCCATCAGGAGAGTAAACTTCGGCCAAATTAAGTACACACCCACTCCTAACCCTGAAATCCCATTCTTCTACCAGCAATGTTATAGTTGGGGTTTTGTTTATTTTTAGCACATCAATATTTAATTCATCTGGGATTTATTTTGTTGTAGAGTAAAAGTATTGAGCAATATTTATTTTCCCCAAATGTTTGGCCAGTTGACATAACACTTTTGAATGATACCACCTTTTCCTCCACTGTTACTGTATCATTTACTAACTTCTTATAGATTCCTGGGTCTGTTTCGAGGTGTTAGGTTTCTAAACAGTGTATTTCAGGGCTGCCAAGTAGTGACCCATTTGGAGAATGTTTAATCCCTTCTGTGTTTTGTGCCTTGATGTCAAGAGCCATGAACTAACTACAGATCCAAAGACCAAACAGGCACTAAAACCAAGGGCTGTTTTTTTCTTGTACTTGTAAATTCCTATTGGATGGAGCTTTGGTTTCTGGCTGTAATTCTTAAATGAACCCTTTCTCACATTCTTTCCCTCCTTCTTGGTCTCCTGACTTTCTGGTAGCATCTTCTTGCTTCCATTTCTTTGACTCAAGAAATTAAATTTTTGTTCTCTCTCTCTTTCTCTCTCTCTCTCTCTCTCTCTCTCTCTCTCTCTCTCTCTCTCTCTCTCTCTCTGTCTCTCTCCAATTAATCCTGTTTCAAAAAGAAAGTTTAAAGTCTTGAACAGAGTTTGGAAATCAGAGGACCTCTCTGGAGATTAGTAATTTAGCAATTTGGAGATTTCACTCAGCCCAAATTTAAAAAAAGAAAGAAAAGAAAAAGAAAAAACACTTTCAGAATAGAAGTGCCTCTTTGTTTCATAATAATGGTGGCAACCATGCACATTCTCCTAGCATGAGGCTGTCCCTGCACAGGTTCAGTCTAATTCCCAGAAACAAGATGTCTGACCACAGAGGGTTAAAAGCCTAAGGAGCAGCCCAAACTCCTGAAAACCATCTGCACATCAGGGAGATCGAGTCACATTTCAAGGCTGTAGGAAAGTGGGTTCTGCTTGAAGGGTGTCAGTCACTTTAGTTTAAAAAGACACAGACTGCACTTAAAGGCTGTCAATCATTTTCCTATGAAAGAAGACAAGAAACTTTTAACATACGAATCGCCAACATTTTCCATGGTAAATTAAATAGAATTTTTTAAATGTAAAATTTATTATTTCCCAGATTACGTCAGTTCTTTTCCATGAGAATATTTAGAATAGTATCACCAGTCAGATTAAAAGAAAAAAGAAAGAGTAACTAGATCTATTAAAGCATAAAGAAAAAGATTTGGTCTGACTTCCCTTGACTGTCATGTTCTGTAGTCAACTTGGAGACTGACAGTGTGCTAGAGGAGGAAGCTGTCTTGCTGGAGAAAGTTGACAACTGAATTGCACTGTCCTATGCGGTAGCCACGAGACACATGGGGCTATTTAAATCTAATTAAAATTCAATAAAACTTTAGTTTTAGTTGCACTAGCCACATTCCATGTACTCAATGACTCCATGTGGCTAAGCGGCTGCTGCATCGAACAGCACACATATAGGAATATTTCCGTTATCACAGTAAGTTCCATTGGGCACCGCTGATCAGACCCTTGCTACTCAAAGTATGGTAGTGAGCCAGCGACACAGACATCCGCTAGGAATGGGGCTGGCATCATGGGTGTGTAGCCTCGGGAGTGGCACAGGGCTCCACACTTGGTTTAATGCTTTTGGAGATTAGCCATTGAGCAATTTGGAGATTTCACTCAGCCCAAATTAAAAAAAAAAAAAAAGAAAGAAAGAAAAGAAAAAGAAAAAAAGAACCTTTCAGAATAGAAGTGCCTCTTTGTTGTTGCCATCTTGGAATTGTTAATAATGTTTGAACAAGGGGTCCTATATTTTCATTTGCACTGAGTTACACAAATTCTGTATCCAATCTTGCTTGGGAGCTTGTTAACAAATGCAGAACCTCACACCCCGCCCCATATCTACTGAATCAGAATCAGAATTTTAACAAGATCCCCCTGGTGAATCTTACTGATATTAGACTTTGAGAAACAGGACCTAGGAGAGTAGTCCTCAAACTTTTTAAATCTATGGAACTCTTTATTTAAATCGATTAAAAGAAACTTTGCACAGAGACGAATATATATAAAAATAGATTACAATAATTATGCTTATCCAGTAATTTATATAACCATTGTTCAACTATAAATAATATCTGGTTATTTTTGAATCCCCAGGGTTCTGTGGAAGAGCTTGGACACCTCTACTCTAGAATTCCCTGGTTGGAGATAGTTTACAATATTGGCTTACCTGGCAAACCCCCAGTAAGCCAACTTTCTTGGAATAAGGAGACAAATTAGAACTATGGTAACCATAGTATTAAGCAATCTTTGTAGGTATATTGGGCAACCCCTATTAGTGCATACTGGAGAGCTCTGATCTTGTGCTAGGCACTTCATTACATTGCCTCGTATAAACTTCACAGCGCTATAAAGGAGGTGTTGGCGTTAACCGATTTGTACACATGAGTAAGTGAGGCTTAGATTGATTAAATAACTTACCCAGGCAGAAGCAAGATTTGAATTTGGGTTCAGAACGGGGATTTGGATGAAATGAGGGAAGTATTCTCCTTGGGTGCAAAATTTAAGGGAATGGCAAAAAACTCAGTAATCCAGATAAATAAGATTGGAATTCAATGTTTTAAAAGTCTAAATTGACACAAAAAATCTATAATGACCAAATTATCCTAAGTTGAAATAAAGACAGACTGTTGTTGGTTTGTTTTATGACCCTGCATTATTGGGCAACAGGAACAGTAGTATCCAGTCTGTCCATGTTCCAGGCACTGGGCATTGCATGGCCATCGAGTCCCTACCACGTTGACAATAGTACATGAATAGACTAGTCAACGCGGACTTTATATGTAGTCATGATTTCTGATTTCAGAGATTTTATTAACTTTTCCCACTTTGTCCAAACTAGGGGAGGATGTTTTGGTAAGTATAGATAAGGGCCACATTTTTCCTTTTGCCTCAGGCTCCAGTGTGGATTGCCACTGCCCAGGTTCGTCAGATTTCAGATCCTGGGTTGAAACCCTATCTCAGTCTACACCAGTGGTTCCCAGTCCTGGTGGCACATTAAAATGAAATATTCCCATGCCTGGGATCGATCCCCAGAGTACTCTTCCATTTGTCTGGGTGGTTCAGAATGAGGCCTGGCACTGTTATTGAGCTAAAATGACCTCTAATTTGATTGTCAATTATACTAAAGAAAAAATAATCTCAAAAAGATGACCCCAACTTGCTAACGAGGAGCAGAGAGAAAGGAGCAAAGAGATCCAGGAACTCAACTCTTTTCAAGGCACCCATCAGAGAAGAAAACACTTCCTTCTCTCACCAAAAAGAAATGAAAGCAGTCCCCAAAATCAATAGCTACCCCTCAAATTGTAAGAATTACGGTAAAATTTGTCTAATTCAGCATCTTAAGACATTTTTGACAATAAAATTGATTAAACTGCACCCTAATTCATACAGTGAGAACATGCAGGTCAAATGTTTTGTTTGATCCGGGCAATGTTTTAAAACATTGACCCAACATTTAAACATTGAGAGATTTTACATAAAAATTTAAATAACGTACTCCTCTTGAAGTACTTGGAATGTTTGGCAAGCAGACCTGCATTCCTGACCTTAGCAATTGGTCAGAGCTGAGTCACTGCTGCCCATTGAAAGAAGGTCCAAGCCCTCCCCTTTTGTCACAGCCTCCACTACTTCCAGTTGCATTCTTGACTCTAGGCTGGCTAAATGTCACTGCAAAATTTAAAACCAAAGATGACATCTCTGAAATGCCAGAATCCTCCACCCAGTCTGTTTCATGCATTTACATTAACTATTTGGCCCCAGTCGCATTTGAATTTCAGTCGCCCCTGATCATGCCGTTACAGGCCCATAACCCACCACACATTGGGATAGAAAGAGCAATTCTCACTTCTGACTGAAGTAGCTGCCCAGGCTGGGTGGTAAGGCAGCTTTCCTCAGTGGAGACCTGAGGAGGGCCCTTTGCAAAGAGCTCCCTCCCTCCCCCTCTCCCCCCAATGAAGGCTGTATCTTCGATTCTTAGGCTTCTGACCACATGGCTTAGTTTTCAGTCAACTCAACACACCACCAACTGTCAGACGTTTTCATTAGAAATCTCTGCTCCATGCCATCGAAGTTCTTCTTCCTGCCTGCTTGGTTCATGCTATTCTCCCATCCAGGAATGCCCTCTTCGCCTAAAGCCTATTTGTCTTTCCAGGTTCATCCTCCTGGATGACTCTGATCCATGTGATTTTCCTCCCTTCTTAGAAATTCCTGTGATATCGAGTCAATAAACGGAGAGTAAGTTCCTTCAGTTTGCTTGCTTGTTATTCCTTTGAATCCTCCCTAACACCCAGGACGGTGCTGGACTGACAGGATTTTCTCAACAGACCCTGAGCTTTGACTCAGGGTCCGCTCTACCTTCCTCCGCCTCAGAGCAAGAGATGCAGCTCCCACTTTCAGCACTAGAGGCCGCTCGTTCACACACATCTTGCCCTGCCCAGGTTCCCTGCTGCACAGATTACTAGAGCCTCTGGAAGTAGGGCAGGCTCATTTATTTCCTCTCCAACACAGCCTCAGGCCATCAGAGCTTCTGATGTCAGGGTCCCTGCCGTGCTAGCTGCAGAATGAAAACACTGCAAATAAGAAAGGTCACTGTATCTGCTCTGCACATTTACTTCTCACCTGAAATCTCTGCTTCACTAGCAACGCCCCAGCTCAGGCTCTGAATATTTTCCCCTACTCAATATTCCAGCAGGAGGGAGAAGAAATAAATCTGTGACCACTGTGTATATGTGTGTTGTGTTTACAGATTATTATGTCAGGTCCGTGACCAAGGACTGTTTCAAGAAAGATTTCCATCCACCCTCCTCTTTCCCAATCCCTGGGAAGTTTCTTACCAGGGCGCTGAGGCTCCAACTCTGCTCTGCTTTGGCTACTGTTGTTTTCCACAAATAACAAGACTGACCTTTTAAAACAGGCCTTATCAAATTGCTGCTGCCTTAGAGTAGAGGCAGCGGTCAGGTTTTGAGAGATTTGATGAGCCCAAAGTAACAATATGAAGGGAGCACAGTAGGTCTGAAAATAGGACAGGTGTCAGGTGCCAGAGGCAGTTGTGTAGGTACCTAAGGGAAGACCAATCACGCATGCCCAAGTGCCCAGCATGGTGTCACGTTGGCATTGCAGGCAATGATGCTGACATTGATTGAGTCAGAGTAATTGTAAAGGCTTAGAAAGGGATTATGTTTGTCACAGAACCCTATGCTAACTTTCTTCCCTTGCTAACTTTCTGAGGAGAAAGTTAGAATAGAGCTCAGCTTGGACTAGTGAAGATCTGGACTCAAAAGCCCTTAGCACAAGCTTTCTGAGCTGGGCTAACATGTGTCAAGGTCATCTCACTGGTAGCTTCTAAGAACCATTGAGATCTACAGGCAAACTTTAAAAACAAAACAAAACAATTTGCATGTCTGTTTTATCCATCACCAGCACCACCATCTAAAGGACACACTTATTAATAGTGGCAGCATAATGTCTCTGAAGCCAGGCTCCCTGGGAGGGAACCACAGTTTTGACATTTGCTAGCCATAACTTAAGCTCCCTACCTCAGTTTACTCATCTGTAAAATGGGACTAATAATAGTACCTACTTCACTGGGTTACTATGAGAATTAAATTACTTAATATATGTAAAGTGTTTAGACCAGTGCCTGGCACATAGTAAGCACATATGTAAATATAAGCTACTTATTTTTTTTCCAATTATCTATTTTGCACAAAGCACAAAATAAAAACCCTTCTTTTCTAAGCTTGGCTGTGTCTGGAATGAAGAATGCCAAAAAACTTTTTCAGAAAAAGTGCCAATTTCATACCTACATAGTGACAATATCACTTTCAATTTAACAAGTCTCTCCTTTCTTACATAGCCAAATTTATAATTATCTTAAATGTACTTATTTTCTTTACATCCCCTTTTCTTTTAAACAGGTCTAAAAAACATGAAGAAGAACAAAACCAAGAATTGGTTCTTTGAAAAGATCAACAAAATTGACAATTGTTTAGTTAAATTGACTAAGAAGAGAAAGAGAGAGAGAGAGAAGAACCAAATAACAAAAATCAAAAATGAAAGTTACTACTGATTTTACAGAAATAAAAAGGATTCTAAGAGAGTACCATGACCAATTGTATGCCAAGAAACTGAATAACCTTGATGAAATGGACAAATAACTATAAACACACAACTCACCAAGACTTAATCATGATGCGATAGAAAATCTGAACAGGCCTATAACTAGTAAGGGGATTTAACCAGTAATTAAAAACCTCCCAATGAAAAAACGTCCAGGATCAGATGGCTTTGTTGGTGAATTCTACCAAACACTTAAGGAACAATTACATCTATCCTTCTCAAACTCTTCCAAAAATTAAAGAGGAGGTAACACTCTCAAACTCGTTTTAGGAGGCCAGCATTATCCTAATACTAAAGCCAGACAAAGACACTACAAGAAAAAAAATCTTAATAAAATATTATGACACAGAACTCAATAGCAGACTTAATATTGTTGAGGTGTCAATACTACCCAAAGTGGTTACAGGTACAGTGCAATTCCCATCAAAACCCCAATGACATTTTTTTTTCAAAAATAGAAAAATCCATTCTAAAATTTATATAAAATCTCAAGGGACCCTGAATAGCCAAAACAATCTTGAAAAAGAACAAAGTTGGAGATCTCACCCTTCCTGATTCCAAAACTTACTACAAAGCTATGGTAATCAAAACAATGTTATATTGATATAAAGAGACATGTAGACCATCAATGGAATAGAATAGAGAGCCCAGAATAAACTCTCACATATATATATATATATATATATATATATATATATATATATATATATATATATATATGGGAGAGGGAGGAATGGGGAGTTAACGTTTAATGGGTAGAGAGTTTCCATTTTGCAAAATGAAAAGGGTTCTGGAGATGGATGGTGGTGATGGTTGCACAGAAATGTGAATGTATTTAAATGTATTTAAATATATATATGGTCAAATACTTTTTGACAAGATGCTGAGACCATTCAATGGGGAAAAGACAGTCTTTTCAACAAATGGTTGTGGAAAAATATCCACATGCTAAAGAATGAAGTTGGACCCTTATCTTACACCATATACCAAAATTAATTCAAAATAGATCAAAGAACTAGGTGTAAGAGCTAAAACTATAAAGCTCTTAAGAAAAAACAGGAGAAAAGCTTCATGACATTGGATTTAGCAATAATTTCTTGGATATGACTCCAAAAGTTCAGGCAACAAATGAAAAAAATAGATACAATGGACTACATCAAAATTAAAAACTCTGTGCATTCATTGCAAATCACGTATCTGATAAGGGTCTAATATCCAGAATACATAAAGAACTCCTACACATCAACAGCAACAACAACTACAGCAAAGTTGATTTAAAAGTGGGCAAAGAACATGAATGGCCATTTCTCCAAAGAAGATAGAAGTAGATGACAAGCACATGAGAAGATGCTCAGCATCACTAATCATTAGGAAAATGTAAATCAAAACCATAATGAGATAGCCTACCTCATACCCACTAGGATGGCTACTACCGTGTTTCCTAGAAAATAAGACCTAGCTGGACAATCAGTTCTGATGTGTCTTTTGGAACAAAAATTAATATAAGACCCGGTCTTATTTTACTATAATATAAGACCAGGTCTATAATATAATATAATATAATATAATATAATATAATATAATATAATATAATATAATATAATACCAGTCGTATATTAATTTTTGCTCCAAAAGACACATTAGAACTGATTGTCCAGCTAGGTCTTATTTTCGGGGAAACACGGTATGAAAAATAATAACAAGTGTTGGTGAGTATGTGGAGGAGTTGGAACCTTTGTGCACTATTGTGAGAATGTAAAAATGATGCAACCACAATGAAACACAGTATGGTGGTTCCTCAAAACATTAAAAGTAGCATTACCCTATGATTCAGAGATTACATTCTGGGTGTATATGCATCTATACCCAAAAGCAGGGTCTCAAAGAGATATCTGCACATTTATGTTCATAGCAGCATTATTCACAATAGCCAAAAGGTGGAAGCAACCAAAGTATTCATAGATGGATAAATGAATAAACAAAATGTTTTTATAACCAGGGAATATTACTCAGGCTTTCAAAAGAAAGAAATTCTGACACATGCTATAACATGGATGAACCCTGTGAATGTTGTGCAAAGTGAAACACACCAGTCACAAAAGGACAAATAATGTGTGATTCCATTTATATGAGGTACCCAGAGTAATCAAGTTCATAGAGAAAAAAGTAGAATGGTGGTTGCCAGAGGCAGGGGACAGGGAGGAATGGGGAATTAATGTTTAATGGGTAGAGAGTTTCCATTTTGCAAAATGAAAAAGGTTCTGGAGATGGATGGGTGGTGATGGTTGCACAGAAATGTGAATGTATTTAATGCCACTAAAATGGTTAAGATGGTACATTTTATGTTATATATATTTTACCACAATAAAATAACATGAGTGAGAACATACTCAACTATTCATTCATTCAACGACTGTTTCCTAAGGGCCTGCAATGTGCCAAGCACAGTTTCCGGGGCTGAAATGCAACAGTGAAACAAAGAGTTGGTCCTGCCCTGATGAGGGTTACAATCCAGTGGGGGGCACAGGCCATAAACAAGAAAACAGAAGTAGACACGGTAGTTTAGACACTGATGAGTGCTGAGGGAAGTGAACAGGGTGATATGATAGTGAGTGACCTATAGGATGGGGTTTATTTAAGATGAAACGATCAAGCAAAACATGTCTGAAAGCTGACTTGTGAGCTGAGATCTGAAAGACGAAAAGAACTAGACATGCAAAGAGCCAGAGTACAGATGCAAAGGCCCTGAGGTAGGAAAGAGCTGGGGAGTTCAAGGAACAGAAAGAGGACTGGAGCTGGAGCAAAAAGAATAAGGGGGAAATGGGGTGGGGTGAGTTTGGAGAGCTAGGCAGTGGCTACATTGTGTAAAGCTTTGTCTACTGGATTAAGGGGTGTAGATTTTATTCTGATGAGAATCTATAAACCAGATCTAAGCAGAGAAGAGACATGATCCAATTTATGTTTTAAAATGTGCGTGAAAGTGTGAAAGCAGTGAGACCAGTGAGGAAATGAGAGGTGATAGTGGCTTGAACTAAGGCGGAAGCCGCCGAGATGCAGTGAAGTGCATGGGTTTTAGATAGATTTTTGAGTTAAAACACAGGATTGCTGATAGTCTGACAGTGGAGGTTGAGGGAAAGCGAGAAATTAATAACGATTTCTAGGTTTTTTTGACATGAGTGGATGGTGGTAACATTTATTAAGAAGCAAAAGACAGTGAAAGAAACAGACTGGGCTAGGAAAAGAGTTCGATTTTGCATGTTACATTTCATATGAATATTAGATACCTAAGTGAAAATGTCAAGTAGGCCTTTGTATATACAAGTTTGGAGTTCAGTGGAGAGGCCAGGCCTGGGAACATAAACCTGGGAGTCATCAGTGAATAGATATCTGGAGCCAAAAACCAGATGGAATTCCAGGGAGAGAGCATGTTCTGGATGTTTTACGTGGCCATTTGCCTGGAATGGAGAGAGTGATAGAGCCCATTAGTAAGAAAGTCTCACAGCACTTTCCCACTAGAAGCAATTTCTCCTTCCTGGGCCAGATGTCCAGATCCAGGTTCTATCATACATTAAGAAGAGAGAGAACCGGGGACGGCGGATGTCTCTTTCTTCCCATTTCTTCCTCCAAGTTTCTATTCATCAAGTAAGTTTTTAATGAATGCCAAACACAAATGAATGAGATTGCCTTCTTCATTCCCACTCTGAGCATAGCACTGGATAGAAATGATGGAAGGCAGATGAGAGAAATAAATGTGATTCCTTCCTGTTAGAAACTTAACTACAATAGTCCCTCCTTGTCTGTGAGATTTATGTTTCAAGACCGCAGTGGATGCCTGAAACCTCAGCTAGTAGCAAACCATATATATATATATATATATATATATATATATATATATATATATATATATATATATATAATGTTTTTTTCCTATATGTACCTATGATAAAGTTTAATTTCTAAATTAGGCAATTTCATGAATAGAACTTTCATTGTTACTGTAGATCTTAGCAACCTCAGCATATGATTTCTCTTCTTTCCTTATTAAGTTGAGAACTTTCATCTTTTCACTTAAAGGAAGTATTTCATGCCTTCTCTTTGGTATACTGAATTGCCAGCATCCCTCCTGTTGCTCTTTGGGCCATTATTATGTAAAATAATGGTTATGCGAACACAAGCACTATGCTACCCCAACAGTCCACCTGATAACCAAGATGGCTACTAAGTGACTAACAGGTGGGGCATGTCTACAGCATGGATACACTGGACAAAGGGATGATTCATATTCGGGGAGGGACAGCATCGGGTGGCATGAGACTGAGACTTCATCACACTACTCAGAATGGCATGCAAATTAAAACTAAAGAATTGTTTATTTCTTGAATTTTCTATTTAAAATTTTTGGACCACAGTTGACTGTGGGTAACTCAGAAAGCAAAACCATAGATAAGGGGGACTGCTATACTCAGACAAAAAAGGAAACTAATGAAAGAGTTGAATAATCATAGGTAAGGCATTATATGGGTTCAGTGCAGGAAAGAGAAATCACTCTATTTTTAAAAAGACTGATGAAGTGAATGAGGTGCATAAAAATTTGTGGAAGGAATCAAGAGTTCATGCTCAACTGGCCCTCAGCACCAACTGCTATAACATTATAGAACTGACTACCAGGAAATGAGTAACTGCTGAAGGCACCCCTGGATCTGTTGAGTCAAGAACTCACTTTGACAACTGCCGTTCAGGAATTACGTAGGAAGCTTGAATCAGGAAGCTGCCAGCATTGTACCATTATGGAAATTGCCTCTCAACATTCAGAAAACTTGAAAACAGGACCTGGAACACTGAGACCAGCCATGCATCACCCCACCCCATTCACCCTACATATACAAATTCTCTCTCTAAACCCAGGAGAATGGATATGGATATTGCTGCAGATATAAATTGCATCTCCACAACCTTTTTTTGCTGCAGAAATAGTTTGCATCTTCATAACCCTTTTTGCCATTTGAAAACAGCCAAAGATAAAGGAAGACGGTCTCTATCTTACTGTAGTGTTTTAAATCTAGCACAAGTTCACCTACTTGTCTGTACCTACTATTACCTGCCCTGAATCCTAGCTTCAACAGAATCAGAGAAATGTAGTTTTCAGCTTTCCCACCTCTGAGGTTCAGGGAGGGACCCTATGAATCAGTGGTTCTTAACTGGGGGTGATTTTGCTCCCCGTCCCCTGCCCCTGGTGCAGAGACATTTGGCAATGTCTGGGGACATTGTTGATTGTCACAGCTGGTGAGTATGTACTACTGGCATCTAGTGGTTAGAGGCCAGGGATGTTGCTAAACATCCTACAATACACAAGACAGTCCCCCACGACAAAGAATTATCTGGCTTAAAGTGGCAATATGCTGAGGCTGAGAAACCCCGCTATTGAAAGAGGGTGAAATACAGATCAACTAAACCAAACCATCACGTCCAACAATAGTGAAGGGCCCAGATTTGTTACACAAATAATTAGTCTCAAAGTGGTTTTTATTTTGTTCTCCTATTTTTTTTTTTTTTAAGAAAGTCAATTAGGTAGAAGCTGGAGTAGTTAGAGAATTTTTCACAAATGATGCAGGACTGGAACTGCATTCTAAAGAGAATTATGCTGAGGCAGTGAGGCTGATGATAGGAGTAAGGAAGGGAAAATAACAAGGATTGAAGTTAGGAATGAAAAGCATGTTTATAAGATAAAGGGAAGATCAGCCTGACTGCAACGGGAAGCTGAAGTTATGAAGTTTCAAAATAGGTGTTTAAACAGGTGGTGTCAGATTGTGAGGAGCTTTGAACATCTGACTGAAAAGCTTGGACTGTAGCATGGTGGAGCAGAGAGGCTGAGAAACCAGGCAAAAGTAGGTTTGGGCCTGACTCCTCCATATTCTATATAGTGAATTCTGGAAACATTTCCTAACTTTTCCAGGGTGCAAGTTCCTCTGCTAGAGGTACAATTACAGCCTTTTATGGTTTGTGTAAGCTCAGGACAGTACATGACCCTATTCCTCCTTGCCCTTTTGACAATAAGGATCTGCTGGAGAGTTGTACACGTTTCCCAGCTCAAGAAGAAATCAGACAGTTCACACCCTACAAACCAATCTCTCAATGCAACTATGGTATTGGGGTGTCTAGCCTCTTAGTTGAAAGGGAGGCAAAATAATAAATGGAATCACATTAATTTTTTAAATTATTTTTGGTGAACTACTTTTGTTAATTTATTAAACACTACTTAAGACCATGTGTATATATATGGTCATACAAGAAGCACATTCTAGTTGAGACTATATGTACAAGTATTATGCTACATTCTAGATTACATATGTGCTGTGATATAGTGACGAGATAATTAGATCATTACAGTTAAAAGCTCCCAACACCTGTATCAATTCACTAATTTATTTTGTTTGTGGAGACTTTGCTTGACTCTAGTCTGTTTGACAACAAGCTAACTTTTAAAAATTGTGGCAAAATTGACATAACAGAAAATTCACAATGTCAACTATTTTAAAATGTAAAATTCAATGGCATTCAGTACATTTACAATGCTGTGCAACCATCACCACTATCAAGTTCCAGAACACTTTTATTACCTCCCCCCCAAAAAAACCTACACTCATTAATCAATCACTCCCTATTCCGTCCTATCCTCTAGCCCCTGGCAACTATGAATCTGCTTCCTGTCTGAATAAATTTGCCTATTCTGTATATTTCACATAGATCGAATTACTCAATATTTGGCCTGTTGTGCCTGGCTTTTTCACATAGCATAATGTCTTCAAGGTTCATCCCTGTTATAGCATGTGTTAGTACTTCATTCCCTTTTATGGCTGAATGAATTCATTTTATGGATAGACCACATTTTGCTTATTAATTCATCAGCTGATGGACATTTGCATTATTTCCACTTTTTGACTATTGTAAATAGTACTGCTCTGAACATTCAGGAACAAGTTTTTATTTGAACAACTGTTCAATGTTTAACTTACTGATGAACCGATTTTTTTTTCCACAGGAACTGTATCATTTTACATTCCCACCAGTATGTATAACCAGTATGTATTAAGGGCTCTAAATTCTCCACATTCTTGCCAACATTTATCATTTTCCTTTTTTTGTGTTGCCTTTTTTTTTTGGTTATAGCCATCTTAGTGGGTGTGAAGTTGTATTTCTTCTGGTTTTGATTTGCATTTCCTTAATGACTAACAACGTTGAACATCTTTTTATGTGCTTGTTGGCCTTTGTATATCTTTTTTTAGAGAAATGTCTATTCAAGTCCTTTGCCCAGTTTTTGAGTTGTCTGGTTGTTGTTGCATTATAAGTGTTCTTTATATATTCTGAATACTAGACCATTATCAGATATATGATCTGCAAGAATTTTCTCCTATTTGGTGAGTTGCCTTTTCATTCTCTCAGTGGTATTCTTTTATGCACAATTTTTTTTTAACAAAGTCCAGTTTATCTATTTTTTTCTTTTGTTGCTTGTGCTTTTGATGTTATAGCTAAGAAACCATTGCCAAATCCAAAGTACAAAATTTTGTCTCTCTGTTTTCTTCTAAGAGAGTTATAGTTTTAGCTCATATATTAAGGTCTTTGACCCATTTTGAGTCACATTGTCTTTTTTTTTTACACTTTATCACTGCTTTTATTTAATTAATTTATTTATTCTTAAATTATTGTTTTTAATTAAATTTATTGGGGTGCATTGGTTAACAACTTTGCATAAGTTTCAGGTGTACAGATTTATAATACATCATCTGTATACTTCATTGTGTGTTCACCTCTCAAAATCTAGTCTTGTGTCATGATATATTTGACACCTTTACCCTCTTTATCTTCCCCCCAACTCCCTTTTCCCTCTGGTAACTACCATTCTGTTGCTTGTGTCTATGAGTTTGTTTATTTTGTTTGTTCATTTGTTGCTTTTTGTTTTATATCCCACATATGAGTGAAGTCACATAGTTCTTGTCCTTTTGCATCTGACTTATTTCACTTAGCATGATACTCTCAAGATCTATCTAATGTGCAGCTGCAAATTAGATAATAACTGTGGCTTATAAAATTTCCTCATGATTTCCTATGATATTGTTTATTCATCCTTAGGTTATCAGGGAGGGTTAGAACAAGGGAATAAAGAACCATCCTTAGCTTCATAGGAAGATGAATAATTCTTTCAAAGCATTTGAAAATTTCCTATATCATGATTAAAAGATATATTCGTGTATACTGTTTTTTTTCCTCAAAGACTCACCTGCTTTCTATAACATTACTTCACAAAATTGTTTTGCTAAATATATTAGGGTTACTTTATATTTTATCTTAAACTTGTTCATTATCAGAATCTTGAAAGAGCTAACCATGTCTTTGGTTAGTCAAACACATTTTTCTTTGGTGATACAAGCACAACAAATTAGAAAAGCCCTTTAATGTTGAAATTATGGGAGGTCAAACATTTAATGTTCAACAGTCAAACAGCATAGCCATTAATTTACCCAGAACTTTTACACAGGGTAACTAACTTCCAAGCACCACCATTCATAATTAAAAAAATTAATATATACTATTTAAAATGTCAGGTAGCTCAGCCAACAAGCGAATTATTGGATTGTGTGTGTGTGTGTGTGTGTGTGTGTGTGTGTACGATGGGTGTGTGTGCAAAATTGCTACCCATTTTTCCTGGCAGAACTGAAAATTGCAGAAAAGCAGCCACTATATTACAAAGAAAGAATTAATAATATTTTTCTCATACTTGAACAAATTTTTCCGACTTCCTCTTAGTTGGCTTCTGTGTGTGTGTGTGTGTGTGTGTGTGTGTGTGTGTGTGTGTGTTTACGGTTATTTTAGGGAATGTAAGTGGTAGGAGGACAGGGTCCTTGTCATCCTAGTTCATTCTATAAAGGGAAAGAGGATTATTGGTGGCTTTCGAGGGTGGGTGGGACAAAGTGAAACTGCTTAGCAAATAATTAAGAAATAGAGACTTCCTGTGGACAATAAAAAGTTAATAAAATATTGAAAAGGTAAAAAATGATTATTCTCCTTTTACATTTCCTAAGTCTTACCATAAAGTCCATATGGACAGAGATATTCTCTAGAAGATTTGTCGAAGAGGGGAGTAAAACTTTGAGGAAGCAGGAAAAGGAGATGAAATTGCAGAAGGTAACTGGGTGGTTAGAAGTGGTTGGCCTTTATCTATACTTCTTTTCTTATTGTGCACATACTCTGTCTCTTTGTATTTCCCTTCTTCCTCTTTCTCTCAGCCTCTTTTTCTTAGGGATTATTTCATTTCCTTGGATAATGTGTACTTGAAGCATGTTTATATTTTTGTATTTATTAATCAAAGTTGTATTTATTTCCCCTCAAAAATTTAAAGAAAATCACATGTCTTGTCTATCTTCCACCCTGGTTTCTCTCCCCATTGCATCCCACCACCACCACCACCACTGATACGTTGGTTGTTGGTTGCATCTTATCGATTTGTGCTTTTATACACTAGGTCAGTGACTCTTAACAGAAAAAAAAACAAAATTCCCTAACCCTGCCCAAGAAATACTGATGGGGAAAATGAAAATGTTTGAGAAATGTTACATTGGAATACCTCTCTTTACTATTTATTTGTTTATTCTGTGCCTTATGCCAGGAATTAAGGATCACTCACAAAAATATGAATAATTTCAAAAGATAAAATAAATTAAAAGCAGGTCAGAAATTGAGTAATAGGGAACTAAAGATGGAAAGTTAAAAAACACCAGGAACAAATCATGTTTTAAACTTGCTGAGATGGGCTCCTTTTCTCATTTTGGCTGACCAGATCTATTCAAAGAGATTGTTTTACCAAATCCCTTTTGCAGAGGTAGCTGGCGGACACGAACTTCTTTGGAGAAAAGATTGTCTGGATTTCTCTCTGGTTTTCTATTTAGTTTTATATCATCGAAGGGAATGGAGCACAGTCATCTGGGCAGGCAGAAGCCTCCTCAAACACACAGGAAGAATTAGGGCATGAAGGAATGATACTGCAGGTCGGAATTGGAAAAAGATGAAAAGCTTGCAGTCTCCTGATGTCTAGATAGAGTTTGCGTTCTAGGAGACAGTTCTGCACATGCATTCATTTATTCATCTATATTTTTGTTTATCTAAATGAGGATTTCTCAACCTCAGCACTATCAACATTTTGAGCCAGATAATTCTTTGTTATATGGAAATGTCTTGTAGGATGTTTATCTGCATCCCTGGCCGGTACCCACTAGATGCCAGTAGCTCCTCCCAGTTGTGACAAGTAAAAATGTCTCTGGAGATTGCCAAATGTCCCTTAGGTAGCAAAACTGCCTCTTGTTGAGATGTACTGATCTAAATGTATTCATTCATACCAGCCATCCTGGTTAACTGGTGAGGTATGTGTTCTTCCTTTAAGGAGCCTAAAGTCTTTCTTTGTAACATTAAATGCATGAATTTAGACACGAAATAAATCAAGGAAACAAAGACAAATTCTTAAAACCAGTAAACTTGTTTTCTCCTCTGAAAATCCTTTTAAGCATATTTATTGAGTCATTGCTTTGTGCCAAGTGTCATGTTTGATAGCTGTCTCTTTGGTTGCTGTGAAGATCAAGTAAGAAGACACGCAAAAAGGGTTCAGGGCAGTCCCTGGCACATTATACACATTCAATAAATGTTTATCATTTTAAATGTTTATTATTATAACCGTTGTTATTCTCATCATTTATTTAAAGCTTCATGGTTTTCAAAGTTATTTTGAACTACTATTTCTTTTAATCATCATGATAACTCAGTAGGTTGTTACAGTTTTTGCTCTTATAAAGTTTTGACAATTAAGTTTGTGATCTCATCCTCGAAAAAGTGCTACATAACTCATTGCTGAATATCACTATGGTCACCTTCGAAGTACTCCCCTTGGGAAGCTATGCACCGACGCCAGCACCTAGCCTACTCTTCAAAGCAATTTTGGAACTCTTTTTCTGGAATGGCTTTAAGAGCTGTCGTTATAATACCCTTGATGTTCTGAATGTCATCAAAATGTCTTCCTTTCAATATTTCCTTTATCTTCTGGTGAACAAAGAAGTCATTGGGGGCCAGATCAGGTGAGTAGGGAGGGTGTTCCAATACAGTGATTTGTTTACTGGCTAAAAACTCCCTCACAGACAGTGCCATGTGAGCTGGTGCATTGTCGTGATGCAAGAGCCATGAATTATTGGCGAAAAGTTCAGGTCGTCTAACTTTTTCACACAGCCTTTCAGCACTTCTAAATAGTAAACTTGGTTATCTGTCCCGTTGTACAAATGCATAATGAATAATCCCTCTGATATCAAAAAAGCTTAGCAACAATTTAGCAAACTTAATTGTCAGACCTCATATATTATAGATGAGGAAACTGAGGCTCAGAGAAGAGATGTAAAATAGCAAGCTCAAGACTCACTACAGCTAAATCCAATTTTTTCCACCTCTTCCATACTGTCGGCTAAAAAGAGAATTGGCAGGACAAATGCCACACATTGGGACATCCACGGTTGTCCCAACTATGGGCATCTGTCTTTTCTTTTCCAGACACAATTACTCCTAGACCACCAGGTTATACTGTTAGAAAACGAAATTCTAAAATCCAACCTGACGCAATTCTATTTTTTCTGAAACAATCTAGGCATCATACAAGCCTGTGCATCCTATTCCAACCTACATCTTAAGAGCCATATGCCCTTTGTGCACGTACAGTAAGCACACTTCAGACCCAAGGGTTCCCATCCTGTTTTATAAGCGCTCAACCTTTTCCAAGGAAACCTTTGGCTCTCCACAACTATGTCATGGCACATTTCTATGATCCTGCATTCAAGGTATTGTCATCTGTGCTGATGCTAGTTTCTGCACGAGAGAGAGGTTCACCAGACCGTGCTGCCAACAACTCCTTATTTCCATGTCACATGACTTTAGAAAAATGCAGTTGATAATGTGAGACCCTTGTTTGCCAGAGCTGAATCCTCAGGACAGAGAGTTGCTGGGGATGGCTGACAGAAGCAAATGATGTTATTAGAAGTGTGAGGAATAGAAATTGTAACATTGTTATTTGAGAACTTGTTATTGTTCCGTGAAGATGTGACAGAAGTTAGGTTTGTTCTGAGTGTCAAATTTAGGTTTGGGAAAATATTGACCTTTATCATCAGAGAATCAACAGATTCATTTCCCCTCTACACTTAGTGGCTGTTCCCTGGCCCTCCATCCAACTTTATCACCATCACTCGGCCTCCCTCCACCTGCACATACAGACCAAGGAAACATTTACAGCTTGTGAATATTTCAACAGTGTGGTTTTAAAAGGCACATTAAATTTATTCTAGATGTTGTGCTTCTGCAGTGAATAATGTTATGTGACGGAATAAAGATCTCCAAAGAGCTGTTCCTGCATTAATAAATTGGCAGATGAAATGTAAGAGTGAGCCACCACTCTTGATTCTCAAAAGGGGAATCATACTGTAATGATATAACGCCTCCTAGGAGAGTATCAGGATCTCTTCTGCCTAGATGAAAAACACATTTTTCTGCTTTAAGAATTATAAGAGGACTGGCCCAGTGGCTCAGGTGATTGGAGCGCCATGCTCTCAAAGCCGAGGTCACCGGTTCGATTCCCACATGGGCCAGCGAGCTGTGCCCTCTACAGCTAAGATTGTGAACAATGACTCTCCCTGGAACTGGGCTGCTGCGGGCTACCATGTGCCGCCATGGGCTACCATGTGCTACTGGGGGCCAGCATGAGTGGCCGACAGCCAGCATGAACAGTTGGCGAGACGTGAGCTGCTGTGAGCAGCTGGCCAGCTGAGGTGACCGACTGCCTCAGCTGGGAGCAGTGCAAGGCTCATAATACCAGCATGGGCCAGGAAGCTGTGTCCTACACAACTAGACTGAGAAACAACGGCTTGAACTGGAGGGTGGGGCGGGGAGCGGAAGAAGGGGGGGAAGAATTATAAGAAAGGAAGAACTAGAACAAAAAACTAAAATTCAACATACATTTTGAGAAGCAAATAATTATCAGTTGAAACTTTTAATTTAGAAAACCTGGGAGGTGCTTTGTGTTAATTCAAAATTCACTAGACAATAAAACTCTACATATTAATTGCAAATACTATATCAAACTGTATATTACACATATACATAGAGTATATGTCTAGCAATCATTTACTTGATGCTTCTGAACACAATCATAAATTTGTATACATACTGTCCAAGAACTTCCAAAATATCATTGTTCTTGAGCTTGAAGTGGCAGAAGGGGAAATTACAGGCCTGGGATTTCCTTGTTGTCTATCACCATGCAAAAGCATAAGCACTTGCACATGTGGAAGGAAGAAGTCACTGAAGGTTTTAGAAAAACAATGCTCTCCACTTGTGATGCTGCCTACACATTAGTATAATTTGAGTTTCCTAGGAAAGCCTACGTCTCCTTAATTATCACCCAGGAACATTTTAGATGAACTGGACACACTTCTTTTTCAAAAAGGAAAGACTATATCTGAATCATTTCAACCACCATAGAGGGCCCCGTCATATATTTCAGGGTCTGTTTGACATAACTTTAAAAGCACCAGAGAGAAACTTTGGGTGAGTCACTTAAGGCGAGCTGGAAAATTCTCTGCTATAATATGTGAGTGGTGCTAATGGCTAATATGTACTGAATATCTGCTATAATATAGGCACTATGCTATGTGCTTTGCATTCATTACCCCATTTAATCCTTCCAACAACCCTTTCATGTAGGCTTTATTATTCTACCCATTTCCCAGATGCAAAACTGAGGCTTGGAAGCTAATCAAATTGTTGAAGATCACACAGCTAATGAGTGGAATTCAAGACCAGTTACAACTCATTTTAGAGTATGAACAATTAACCATATTCTACAAAGTTAAATAACCCTTAAAATACCCAACAGAGTGTCTGGCAGAGAGTAATAAAATGTAACCATTGATTTTAAAATAAAATCTACCTTTAGGTATATCTGTTGATAACAGAGCTTCTCTACTTTGGTATGTATTGAAATCACAAGGGCCTTCTTAAACAACAGCAACAACAAAAGCCCTTCTGCTCACAACGCACCTCATACAAATTGAATGAGAATCTTTAGGGTAGAGACGTAGGCGTCTGTTTCAGTTTGTGTTTTTAAAGCTCCTAGAGTTCTGATTCCCAGTAAGTCGGAGAAGCACATTCTACCGTACCTCTCCCACTGAATGCAGTTATGAAACTTGAACAAATTGCATGGAACAGCTATTTGAGGGCTCTGAGAAGTAGAAAGTAATAAGCAAAAAGGTAGGTGGATTGGGGAAGAACATCGGAGTTCTCAGTCCCACTGAAACATCAATGAGTTTATCTTTGGGGGGCAAGGGAAGGTGGACTCAAGGCACTCCTGCAACATAGAAGTGGCCACTGGCACAGACAGGAAGATCTCCAGGAGAATCTCTCTTGTTCTAACACAAGGAGAAGAAAAAGGGCCTCCTAATGTACAGACAGCATGGGGGAAAATCCCTGTTTTTATCATTTTTTCCTATTCTCTTGTTTCTAGGCCGCAGTAGCCAATAGGCATCTAAACCTCTGAGGGAAGGGTTCTTCTTCTCAGACAAGAAGAACTGTGATCCCACGAGAGTGAGGGGAACCCTGCTACCTATTTTTTTCTCTCTGTCCTCCCATTTTTTGGCTCTAGATATGGGCACAGTGTAGAAAGTACATGGCAGAGTGAACAAATTAAGCTCATTTTCTGGCCAGAAGACCCTCAGGGAATGAGAATGTACCATGGAGATAGCAGAGAAGGAGAAGCTTGAAAAAGGGATCCCATAAAAATGTTGATGGACTTCTAGTCCTATGAGCTGTCTAAGTAAAGTTTTGATCCTGACCAGCATCCTATAGGGTTTGAAGGCTGAACTATGGGATAGATTACTGCCAGGTCCCAGAATGGTCACTGGGCTGTTCAAATATGGGAAATGATCTGAATAGCAATGCAAGGCTTTGAGCATGGAATAGCCATAGAAACTACAGAAGGCCGTTTAGAACTATGGCTTGAATCCAACCAGGTCATTGAGATGGTGAAACAAATACTTCACAATTCTCCATAGATTTAAACGTAACCCAGAGTCTCATAACATAATTCAAAATGTCCAGAATAAAATCTAAAATTGTTCAACATGTAAAGAATCAGCAAAATCTCAACTTCCATGGATAAAAGCCTTCATCCAATTTCCACACTGAGATAATACAGATGTTGGACTTATTTGATGATGACTTTAAAGCAGTTATTACAAATATGCTCCAAGAAGTAAGAGTAAATACTCTTGAAATGGCTGGAAGAATAGAACGATAATTTGTCATAAAAGAAATAGAAACTATAAAGAAGAATCAAATAAAAACTTTAGACCTAAAAAAATTGAATAATCAAAATTAAAACTTGTTAGATAACAGAATAGAAATGACAAAGGAAGGAGTCAGTAAATTGAAGATATAGCAATAGAAATTATCCAATCTGAATAACTGAGTGAAAAAAATATTGAAAAGAAAAACACATAAACAGAGCCTTAGGGACCTATGTGACAATTCCAAAATATCTAATATTCATGTTATTGGGGTCCCAGATGGAGAGGAGAAAATGGAGTACAGGAAAAAATTATTTGAAGAGACAATTGATGAAAATCTCCTAAATTCTGTGAAAGACATAAAACCTACAGATTCAAGAATATCCATGCCAAGACACATCATAATCAATTGCTGAAAACGAAAGAAAAGGAAAAAGTATTAAAAGCAGCCAAGCAAAAATGACATATTCTTATAGGGAGCAATGTTTCGACTGACTGTGGATCTCTCAAAAGAAACCACAAAGGCAGATGGAAGTGGCATGACATTTTTGAAATGACTGTGAATTTCTCACCAAAAACCATGGAGGCCAGCAGGAAGTGGTGCGATATTTTTTCAAGTGCCAAAAGTAAAGAACTATTGATCCAGAATTTTATATTTAGCAAAAATAAGCTTGAGGAATCAACAAACATTAAAGTTATCTCAGAAGAAGGAAAACTAAGAGAATTCTTACCCAGCAGACCTACCCAAAAGCAAACTTGTAAAAGAAAGTTCAGGCAGAAGGGAAATGATATCAGATGGAAATTTGTAATATTAAGCATGAAGGAAAAGTCACAGAAATGTTAAATATTTAGGTAAATACAGTACACTTTGTTAGTTCTTTAAAATATGTAGGATGATTGAAAGCAAAAATTATAACTGTCTGATTGGGTTTTCAAAATACATAGATATAATACATAAGACAACTACAACAAATGAGTGAAGGCAAAGGAATCTATATAGTGGTAAGGTTTCTACATTCCACTTTGAAGTGGTACAATACTGACCCTAAGTAGACTGTTAAAAGTTAGCTATATTTATTGTAATCTCTAGAGACACTACTAAGAACAACTATACAAAGACACATACCCAAATACACAGTAGAAAAATTAAAATGGAATACTAAACAACATTCAAATAACTCCAAAGAAGGCAGGGATGGGGAAGCAAAGGGATAAAACAGAAAACAAATAATGAAATGTAGACCTAAATCTAAACACAGCAATGGTTATCTTGAATGTAAATAGTCTAAGCACACGAATTAAAAGACAGAGATTGTTAGATTTTTTTTAAAAATCCATGACCCATCTATATGCTGTCTACAAGAAACTACTTTGTATATCATGGTAGGTTAAAAGTAAGAGGATGGGAAAAGACAAACCATGCAAACCTTAATCAAAAGAAAGCTGAATAGCAACATTAATAATCAGACAAGTAGACTTCAGAGAAAAGAAAATTGTTAGGCATAAAAAGGGACATTACATACATCATTACATTTACGTGATAGAAGGATCAATTCACCAAGAAGACATAACAATCCTAAATGGGTGTTCACCTTACAACAGATTTCAAAACACATGAAGCAAAAACTGGCAGATTTGGGAGGAAAAATAGACACACCCTCAGTCATAGCTGGGGACTTCAACATATCCCTCAGTAACTGGATAAACCTCAGAATGGATAGACCAAAACAAATCAACAAGAGGAAGTTGGAAAAAAAGGCAACAGTGTACCATTAAAATGAGGAATGGAAGAAGAAAGCAGTTTGGAATATTGCAGGCAAATATCACCTACCTCACAGTTTGTTGTATGTTCCTGCGTTATAAAAATGAAAATCCATATAGTGCTTTCCCTACAGAAACTTCTGTCTGAAACCAGAGGTATCCCTCTCAAAGCATTTCCATTTGTTTCCCTAAAATATGATTGACCTTAGGCAAGTCATTTCTCCCTTCTGGGCCTCTCTTTCCTCATCTGCAAAGTGAATGGGCAGGGCCGCTGACAATCATCCTGCCTTCCCTCTCACAGGACAAGGCTGGTCCAAGTCTTCTTCTGGCTCAGTGATTTTCCCTCTGCTTTTACTTTCCAGCGATTTTTTGTTCTAGGCTGGTGTTTTCAAATCATTCTGTACTGATGGAGCCAAAATACCTCTCCATCTTTCTACTGTTTAATTGCAAAGAAAGTATTAAAGATAAGACAGGGTGGGGACCTGACTCACTGTCACTCAACCGCAAGGCTGTGGTCTGGAAATATCCCTTCAGACACAAACATTTTGAAACAAAGGTGGAAACCAATGTGGAAAAAACAAAAGTAGAACAAGTTCCAACCAAACATACTGCTTTATTTTTTGCTGAAATCTTTTTTTCCCCTGTTGTGTAGATACAGCTTAGGCAATATTTAACCAAATATTACTTATGTGTAATGAGAAACACAGTTATATTGCATTTGGAAAGTTATATGTTACAAACAAAACCAGACAAACTGTTCCAAGTTTGATAATATGAGAAGAAACAGAATAAATTAAAAGGTAAACCACATTCTTCTCAGCTTCCTGATGGGTTTTGTCCAAACAGCTTGAACAACTGCAAAATATTATTCAGGTAATTTCCAGGCATTCTGCTATTATCATTTGAATTTTAGCAAAGTTTATTGCACATTTACTGTATTGTTCTACTTCTTCTAGAGATGTGAAAGATATGGTCTCTGTTTTCCAGTTATTGTGAGAACTTCTTACTGTACTGTAAATTCCGGGGCAGTAAGTGTGGATGTTTTGCTTATCACTGTGTAACCAATTCCTGGCTCAGTGCTATGAATCGGGTGTGCTTCATATGAGTTATTGGATGATACAAGAAATTGATTACAGAGCTAATCTTATTTAGCTCTTGAATGAGAGAATACATTTATATACACATATATAAAATGCAAAATATCTCTCTATACACACACACACTCACACACACAGTTTGTTTGTTATATGTACATAGTATGTAATAAATAACAAACCGATTTTCTAGTTTGTGTTTACCTACACAGACTCTCCGAAACAACAGGATGAATGAAAATTTTCAGTTTCACAGATGGTTTTCTGAGAGTCCAATAGAGCAATGTATCTAAAACCAATCACCTGGGGATCTTGATAAAATGCAGATTCTGATTCCATGGGTCTGGGGCAGGGCCTGAGATCTGCATTTCTTACAAACTTCCACTGACTGTGGTACATGGACCACACTTTTAGTAACAAAGACAAAGCATGCAGTGCCAAACATAAGTGGAGTTCAGGTCCAAGTGGAAGAACCTATAATGACTGCAATATGCAGCCTTGACACAGAATTTTAAACTGGAAAATGACTGCAGAGATTATTGGGGAGGAGTGGCCCCTTAGACATAAAGAGGTTAAAGGTGAACTTCCTACGGCCCTAAGGCCAGTGTGGTTTTGTTTCCAATGGTCTCCGCCTTGGGATTCCTAATTTTAAGCCTCCTGTTCTTTCCACAAGTTGATGTGTGTAATTTGGTTTGGAAAAAAAAAAGTTTAGGAGAAGCCACTGGGGTATCATGGATGGAAGGGTACTCCCAGCTGAGACAGGAGGTGTATTCTAAGCTGGTAGCCCATATAATGAATGAACGAGTCTTGAGTCTTGTTTAGCATAGCTGAGCTACCTTCTTTTCCCGAGTCAGTGCCCAGGTGCACTCTGTCTGGTAGAGACGAGGCAGTGCTCAAAGCACGCCACAAAGTACTCTCGGTAGCCTGAATCCGGATATTTGCTTCACCTCAACAGCCTGGTTGGCAGCTGTGTTTCAGGGCAGGCTAGTTCAATTCCACACTGCTGGTTCCTGAGAATTTCTAGGGTCATCTGGATGGTCTGGCTTTCCTAACCGTGACTTGGAAAATGTCTGATTGCCCATTCTGATGTTACAACACTGGGGGATGTTACTTCCTAAATCACACCTGAGAAACAATTTTTACCTGGGTTTGTCTTCATCAGATCAGCCCATATTGATAAGAGCGAATGCCTATGTAGGAGAGAACATAAATAAAATCCACATTTTCTAAGTTACCTGGAAGTCACAGCATTTTTCATAAAGCATTCCTTTGGAGATTGTTTCCAAGGGAAAATTCTCATGCTAACCAAATCTAAGGGCACCTACAAAATTTTAACTGTACTGGCAACATGTCCGTTGTAATCAGACAATGAACTTTGTGCGGTGGCCACTGGGGGTGAGAATGCACAGGCAGGAAACACCAGTAACAGTCTGTGCTTTGAACTCAAGGAAGCTATTGGTCTGGCTTCATTGCTAAACATTGGAAAGTCTTAGGAATCTCTAAATCCCTGGAGTCCTGTTAGGAATGAGAATCACAGGCTTTTCCTTCAGAAAATAAAAATCTTATAACAAATTAACATCACCATATTTAAGCCATCCCCTTCCTAGAAACTGACTCCTTTTGGGGGAACTTTCTCTTTGTAAACTCACCCTTTCCTCTCACACTCCACTACCTTCAATTCTTCCATTGCAAGAGACAAAGCAAAGGCAGCAAGACAAGCCCGAATCTTCACGGTACAATGGAAAAAACACTTAGGGAGTCAATACACATGTATCCGAGTTTTGGCTATGTCTATAACCAGCTGTGTGACCTTTAACAAGTTGCTTAACTTCTCTTGTGTTTCAATTTCTGTTTATAAAATGAAGTTGGACTAGATGATTAAAAAAATATTTTTAGCCTTAAATATCTAGAAGTCTGCGGCTTTGTTTTTTTCTGGATCTCATAAACCCATCCCTGGGATTCTGACTTATGAGACAAAAACTCATTAATGAGAACAGTATCCTATTTAGTTTGACATTGGAATTCACTTTAAAAAATCAAGATTACCTGGGTGATTGAAATGTATATTAAATCCCCACCAAAGTCAAGAAGAGACCATCGCTCAGCACATTATTAATTTCAAACTAATCAACTTGGCGGTTGGTGGTTGATAGTCCATTTCCATATCATTTTTCATCCTCTAAAGCATTCTCCTCCTTCTTTTGTCCTCAGCTTCATCTGGGAGCACTTTCATTGGCTCAGTGAGTCCACAGTCATTCAGTACTTACTCCTCCAACGTGTACCACAGCCGGGGGACTAACTTAGAAACGTAACACCCCATCTTTGAACAACAAACCACTGATTCTCACAGGAAGTAGACCTGGCTTTGTTTGAATAAAAACAGTCTTAGAGCACATATACGTGCACAAATCACACGTGGAAAAAACGTGTCACTTGTACCTTTGCTTGGAGGAAAATGTTGATACTGTACCATGGTTAATAGAAATTGAATCAACATTAAATCTCTAAATGACTTTTCTCTGCAAGGGGAAAAGCCACACAGTTCAGTACACAGAAGATAAAAGCTGAAGAAACCTGACCGAAAGTGACTTGGCATTTTGGTTCACCAAGAATCAGAGGGCTGGGAGTCAGATTTCAGGAAATAGAAGGGAGGACTCTGAACTGCATGAAAGCGATTACAAGAGACATAATGGACAATTACATCAGAACTAACTCCAACCTGCCATGAGGCTCAGTCGCTCTTCATTAATAATGATAATGCTGGCGAAAAATGAAATAGATGAGTGAGAGGCCTTGACTGAACATTGTTTCAGCACACACTCTGCCAAACAACTTTGCATGTGGCATGTTGTAACTTTACTACTCAGAATCATAAAAGAGCTGGGCATGATTCCCAGAACATTGCTAACTTTTCTGCTTTCTTCTGCGGTCCACATATTATAATCGTATGATTTTTTTTTCCAAAGCCATTTTCAACTCTAGAAATGAAGAGAATATGCAATGCACATGTTACCCAGGTTTAGCTCTAGTTCTCTCCTGACAAGTTCTGCCCTGACATTTAGCTCCCATTGGAACAGTGGTGGTTTGAACGATACAAGAAAGATGACCTGCCTTAGTCAGAGATGAAACGGTGCTAGCACAGCAACTGGATTCAAGCCCCTTAAACTTCATGAGGTTTTCATTAGTGAAGGGCTTCTTCCTCCCAGTCCCCCTCACTCTTGGCAGGTGATCTCAGCAGGATGTAAGATACCAGCCAACTCAGCTTCATTTCTCTTCACCCCCAAATTTCTAGGGATTATCATCCATCCTAGCCTCTCTTCCCTAACCTCAGAGAAAGAAATACCCTTCCTTTCCTCCAAGCCAACCCACCATTGATGTTATGAATCTATCTTCTTCTTGACTCTGCAGTTTGACCCATGCATGCACTTTTGGGGTTCCTTAGCAGAATTATGGGGCCCCTTCATAGCTCTCTCCTCTCCACACTCTCTGGCCCACAACAACTGCTCTGCCCAGCTCTTCAGTTCAGAAAGATGGGTTACGCCTTGAGTTTTAGCAGCCTGTGCCTTGCACTCCCCTTCCCAGCTCTGTGCTTGAGGTGGTTCAGAAGTTAATTCCATGGGAGGAAAAAAAAGAAGAAACTTGAGAAATTCATTTCCTTATAAGTCACTTCTCCAAGTTTCAACTCCCCCCCACCCCCAATCTGCCTGCATGCACCCAATTTTCAGAGTCCTTTTAGCATCATTTCATCTTTGAGGCAGGTCGTCCTTATCCTTTTAATTTTACCTCTCCTCTGGGTCTCGGCTCGTGACCTTCAAACCAGTCCCCCCTTTAAAAAAACATCTTTCTCTCTACCAACGTTCTATCCTGCTCTCCTCTCTCCTTCATTTTTTTCTCTCTGAGCTCCTTGAAAATGTAATTTTCCAGGTGAATAGACTCTACTTCTGGCAGAGCAGGACAAGCCCCCCACAGCCTACCTGTTCCACTGATTGCAACTAAAAGCTCTGTACAAAAATATAGAGGGCAACTACCTGAGGACTCTGAAAATTAAGCCTAAGCAGGTAGATTGGAGAGGGGAGTTAGACTTAAAGAAGTGACCTGCAAGGGAATGAAGTTTCCAGGCATTTTCTTTTTCCCCCTTTTCATTCAGCTTGGCTCTGAGGGCAGCTCCAAGCACAGATCTGGAAAGGGGTCAGAATTGTAGGCTGCTAAAACTGAGATAATAGTCCCAACAGTCTGGACAGAGAGCTGGGAAAATTGGTCCTTGTAGGCCAGAGTGTGTGGAGGAGAGAGCTATTGAAGGGGAGCCATAATAATGTTTATGGACCCACACAAGTGAATGCAGAGTTCAGACCTAAACCAACACAGAAAGGCTTGGAGAACTGAACTGATATTTAAACCACAGCCCAACTTTAATTAATCCTTGAGAGACACACACGGGACATACTCAAAGCAGAATACTAAAGGCTTTCTAAGCTGAACTGAGATTAGAACCACCACCCACAGAAGGCAAAACATAACTTTCCATCTGAACCTAGCTAGGTTGATTGCCTGATGAATTAAACAAACAACAAAAATTAACACTTTCTAGAGAATTACAACAAGAATCTACATAACAAAATATTCATGGTGGCCAGGATACAATCCAAATCGTTTAAACATACACAGAAGCAAGAAAATGTGATAATTCTCAAGGGAAAAGACAAGCAATATACGTCAACTCTGAGGTGACCCAGATGTTGACATTCTCAGACAGAGATTTTAAAGTAGCTATTACAACTATGATCCACGAGATAAAGGTAAAAATACTTGCAATGAACGGAAAGAAAGAAGTTCTCAGCAGAGAAATAGAAACTATAAAAAGGAACTAATTAGAAAGTATAGAATTGAAAAATATGAAATTGGCTAGCCCTTCCTAAAGGTCTAAAGATAAATACAACAGCCATTCCAGCCTCACCAGCTCGTCATTCTACCCACAGTTTATAGAATCCCACCCCTTAAAGTACCAGAGAGTTCAGAGGGAGTCACTTATGAAATAAGAGGGAAAGCAGAGTTGGAAAGAAAAGCTCTGCATCTGGTCTCAATTCTTCTAAAACTGAGTTGAGGACTCTGCAAACCCCATTGTTGCCTTTTGTGCCTCAGTGTCCCTACTGTGAAAGGATGTTGATGATGCCTGTAGCTCTGAAAACAGAAGTGGAATGCACACCAACTGGCCACCAAGTAAAACAGATTTCTGATGCAAATAGGAACAAAAAACTGAGGAAGGATGAAGAGTTTAAAGAATAAAAGAAAAAAATAACTGAAAAACTTAATCCTTTTAAGAAGCTGATTTTTTTTTTTTTCTTAGAAATTCCCAAAGTAAGAGGACTAGGGTAATATGGCCAATGCTTAACTCCAAAATAGATAAAAAGTTTAAAAAAAAAAAAAAAGGCAGCTCTATTGAGGAAGAAAGTCCGGAAATAACCTATCACTGGTGTTCAGAAGTCACAAGGTCATCATTCATCTTTATAAAAGGAGACACTGAACAAAGACAAGTAAGGTAAAGGGTTTACTTTTACATAACGCCAGAGCAGGTAAAAGAAATAGCTACAATTCTGCAGGCCTTGAGCATGACAGAGACATTTAAAGCTTAAGAAACGTCCCATGAAATGTTGTACTTCTGGTTTCAACAAATGCTCGGAGATACCATGAATGTCCTTTTGACATGGACAGAAAATTTTGTTCACCACTTCTTTTAAATTCTTAAAAAATACATATGTTTTCCCAAGTCCTACAGTCTACTCTCTATCTGGACTGAAGATCAGTCAGGGTCAAACAATCCACAACGTTAGAAGCTTACATTTAATTTTACTACACTAACTAGACCCTAATATTTATTAACTTCATCACAGCATTGCTCTAACAATGCATTAGAATAGAATAACACATTATTCTAACAATAGAGAGCATTACCAATTCCACAAGCTCTCCATTTGGCACTTGAATATAACTGCCTTTGTAGCATTCTTTTCAATCTGTCTAGGCACACACACAGGCACACATGCTGACAAAATGAGGAATAAAAGGAAAAATGAATGTGTTTATCCAGTGAAACTTTGACACAGATGTATACCTCATTGCAGAGGTAAATATACAGAAGACCAGGGTCATAGACGAACCTGTAGCAAGCATAAAATTTCTTCGACATCTCCTGTTTATTTTTTTAAAAGTTATGTAAATCTGAAATTGTACACCATGATATATACAGGTTTATTTTAATATTAAAATAATGTTTTCCCCCAAATTTCCTAGTAGACTAACATCCTTCAGCTTAGTAAAACATAGCAGGAAAAGCCCATAACACTTTTGCTTCAGCCTTCTGGCTATTTTAAGGCACAGTGTTTTGTTTTCTCTTTTGAAATATTCCTATCTCCATGCCCAGTAATGCTCTGCACTTTGCAAAACATAATACCCAGAAATCTTATAATTTTTTATTAACTTGTGGATTTTTTCTGGGGCAAGAATATCATTGAAATGTTCTCCAAGGAGGAACCAAAAAAGAGGTGAATTTCCCTCTGAGTTTTCAATTGAAGCTTATAGTGAATGGGAAAATCAGTTCTCACTTAGATCTAGATGGCTATTTGTGAGCGGAAAATAGTTTTAATTATTCTGCCTATGCAACTAAGATTTTCTGGGACAATCCCAATTTCATTCTTTTCAGTAAATGTGAATTTCTATTACACGTGTAGGAAATTGTCCAACACACATATTCACATAGGTGATTAAAGTCCATTGTAGAAAGCTGTTCACTGTAGCATTGTGGGCAATGGTAAACAACTGGAAGCAAGTTAAATGCCTTTCAGTAGGGGAATTGGTTAAGAAATTTCAATAAATCCATATAACACAACACCAAGCAGAATCAGGTAGGTCTCTGTACTGGTATGGAAAAATATCCAAGACATGTTGTTCATTGAAAATCATCAGGTTACAGAACAGATGTTTAGTATACTTCCATTTGTGTCACACTTAGAAAAATTCTACAGTATATGTCTGTAAAGTGTTAGAAAATTTGGGGCAGGATATATCAGAAATAAACCCAGAAATTGCCTCTGGATTTGGCATGAAAGGTTAAGGAAAAATGGAGTTTTGTGTTTTTTTCATTTGTCACTCATATTTCCTAACTCCCAGTATTTCTCTGTCATCTACTGTGAATTAAACTCTCCCTGATTTCTCCAATCCTCATTGATTTCCTCCATGTTTGAGATCTTGTATTGTCATAACTCAGATATCCTGGCCATAAGATATAAGCTTGTATGAGACTGACATGAAATGTTTGGAAAAGAAAAGAAGGTAGATGTAACAGAACTTAACAACGGGCTTGGCTGCAGAGGGCTGTAGCCTACAGGCCAACATGTAGAGGCAGAAGGTACTCCAGTCACCAGCCATATCAAGAAAGTCCTGATCAGAGGTGAGTATAGGAGCTAACAGGTGGAAGTAATGCAGGAAGTCACGTACATAGGAGCATCGTCATTCCAAGTTGTCCAACTCTTTCCTTGGTCTTAGTTTGTGGTAGACATGGTTGATTGCAATGTTACCCGTGATCTATTCACTCATATTCTTTATAATAGAACCCAAATTTTATTGGGGGTACAAAGTGCCCAGCTAACAATATTCCCTTCCTCAGACTCTTTTAATATAGAGGTAGCTGTGTTACTGTTACTCAGTATTGGCCAATAGGTCAAAAGCAAAAATCTTTCAGGTGATGCTTTCTGAAAACTATGCGTTCCTTAATAAAATAGAAAAGGACAGACTCAGGCAACTTATGGCTTTAGCCCATCATCTTTTAACCTGCCAGATTTGAGGTCTCAGGGGTGGAAAAGCCATCATGAGACCACGCAGATGAATATCAAACAATGAGAATGGTAGAGCAGGCCATCCTTGATGATCTAGGGCCGTTTCAGAGGTTCTAGACTGACACTCCCTCTGGAGCTCCAGTTATATAAGTAAAACAGCCCTGTGTTTGGGCTAAGCAGCTATAATCAGTTTTTATGGTCAAAGGTAACCCTAATCAATTCTGGATCCTCCAACAAATGTTTGGGGCAGAGGAAACAAAGGGCTGTCAAGGTTCTGGATGGGTCATGAGAGCTCTGGACAAGTGGTCTGTGATCCTGCAGAGCTGGGGAGTCTGGAAAATGGATCAGGAAACTCCAGGGGAAGCCAGTCAGTGGCCTAGGGAAACATAGGAGACTGCAGATTAGCATGTGTTCAGGTGCCCAGGACACACCTGAAAATCAATAGACTGTAGAGCAGAATCCTGCTGGAAACAAAAGGCAAGGTGGCTGCTGGCTAAGGTATAGAATGGAGTGAAAAGAAAGTTCCACACTTCTCAGAATGAAATGATTTCTGGTTCTCACCCCGAGGGACTGGTTCTGTTTCTCAGGTGCTTCGCCAAGCCATGGTGATGAAATCTGTGCCTCATTTGCTGTATTTCTCTGCCAGGACCCTACCCAAGCTTCAGGCTCCATTCGACCCTAGCTGGCCAGGGGTGTCAGTAGCTGTTTGACTTAGCAGAGCCAATAGCCTGGGGTTGGGAGTGGAGGAGAGAGGGGAAGAGCTGCACTCCTGTCCTAGAACTGGCCCACCATCTCCTGCTCACTTCTATTACTTTCATTAATTTAAAAAAAAAAAAACAGCAAACAAAACAAAACAAAACAAAAACCCCACAAAACTCCACAGTCAAGGAAAGGTGAGCAAAAATGATAAATCAATAAATAATAAGTAAATAAATAAGTGTTAATTGGAAGAGTTTCTTTCTTTTTTTAAAATTTACTCAGAAGAATGCATTATCTGTTAGTAAGTAGTGTAATTATCTTTAGCATGGAACTAGTATATTTTAGGCATTTCCACTGAAATGGTATAAACAACATTTCCTGTGTCAAAAGCAGAGATCCAAGTCTGTTTTAGAATGGTCCTAATCTCCATCTATTATAATTTCCACCAATGACTTGTCTTTTTATATAAGGAGGCATCTGTGTGAAAGACAGCATCCCACATTGACCAAGCATCCATCTGGTGACAGGCGGGGGAACAGGAACGTAGACTGTCACTTTATGCAGATGGATTTCTATTAATACAAACAAGTGACCCTAAAAGAGAAATCGCCTAGCTCCAGCATAACTTCAAGAAGATTGTTCTGAATTTCCTGAAAGCAGGTTATTTCTAAATACATGGTGTTGCCTTTGAAATACAGATCAAGCATTTTGTCCTCCTCAGAGCTGGTTTGCCAGTGGGCTCGCTGTTCTGAGCCCAATTGCTTGGGGAGGAATTGGAAGGACATGATTGCAATGAGAGAGAAAGGTCACTTGTAGGAAGAGCCCCAAGTTTTCCTGATCTCTGTTTCAGGACCCACCAGGTTAGGAATCCTGGAGAAGAAAGGGCGAGGGTGCAAGGAGACCGGAAGGGAAGGGAAATGGTTGAGCCCATCATGACTACTTGCCATCCCTCCTTTTTCCTGTCTTACCATGAGAATATGCAGCTTTCTAATATACTCCAGAGCATCCATCAGGTAAATTTACATTCTGAACTTACACAAGTAAATCATTACCAAAGGAGTCTGCTTTCAAGGATTGCTAGAAAAGCTTCACTGGCTACTTTCTCTTCCTCAGGGACCCACCTCTGGCCAACTATGGCAAGGAAAGAACCAACTGGACCATGGAGAGGCTCACCGCAATAACAACTCCTAATTGCGAACAACCCAATAGCCCATCAATGGAGATTAAGCAATAGCATATCTCTGTGACAAAATACTATGGTGTAATTAAAATAATATTTTGGAATAGTTCTTTTCAAGCTAGTTATTTCAGTGCCACTTCAGGACTTTTACCCTATGTCGAGCTCTGCTATTACATACTTAATATATTTCTTTAAATCGACTCAATTTTTTAAACATGTATTTTCACCTTATGCTCATCCTAAGCAATGATATCATGACATGCGTTTGATGTGATCATTATATTTTTCAGTACACATTAACATAAACAGATAACATTAAAATAAAAAATGTTCAACTGAGTAGCAGCTAGAAACATCCTGAGTATCCCCAGTGGTACTCTTCCCACCTTTCAGAGAAACTGTTTTGAAAGAGTATTTGGTGTCCCTGGGGGAAAGGCTAGGCTGTTACCTGAAAACACACAGGACGTACTCTTTGCTCAAAATTTTGTGGAAATAATGTGTGTGTGTGTGTGTGTGTGTGTGTGTGTGTGTGTATGAAAAGGTACATACATATCCCAATATGTAAATGGTAGTTAACTATTAATATGTAATACGGTCTCACATTGAGTTATACGTTTTTTTTTAAAGTGGCACCTTTATTTAAAAGTAACAACTCTTTTGTGTTTTTTCAATAACTACTTTCAGATAGAATTCACGTACTAGAAAATTCACGCTCTTAACGTATAAAACTCAGTGTTTTTTAGTATATTCACAGAGTTGTATGTCATCAACAATATCTAATATTAGAACAATTTCATTATCCCAAGAAGAAACTCTGTACCCATTAGCATTCACTCCTGCATTGTCCCTTACACCCAGCCCCTGACAATCACTAATCTGCTTGCTGTATCCATAGATTTGCCTATTTCTGAAAATTACATATAAATGGAATCATATAATGCATGGCCTTTTGTGACTGGTTTCTTTCATTTAGCATAAAGTTTTCACAATTCTTCTATGTTGTAGCATGTTTTAGTACTTCAATCCTTTATATTGCCATTCTACAATAAAATCTACTTCCTAGATATATCACATTTTTGTTTATTCACCTATTAGTTGTTAGACATTTTTGCTATTTCTGCTTTTTGGCTATTATAAATAACTCTGCTGTGAACAGTTGTGTGCAAGTTTTATGTGAACATGTTTTCGATCTGTTTGGGTAACCCAAGAGTAGAACTGCTGAATTAAATAATAACTCTGTGTTTAACAATTTAAGGAACTACCACATTGTTTTCCAAAGTGGTTACACCATTTTATAATCCCACCAACAATATATTAGAATTCCAATTTCTCCACATCCTTGCCAACACCTGTTACTGTCTGTCATTTTGATTTTAGTCATCCCAGTGGATGTGAAATGGTACTTTATTGTGGTTTTTGACTTGCACTTCCCAGATAACTAAGAATGTCGATCATCTTTTCATGTGTTTATTAGCCATTTGTGTACCTTCTTAGGATACAAAAATATCTGACTATTCAGATATTTTGTCTATTTTTCAATTGGGTTATTTGTCTTTCTTTCATTGAGTTGTAGGAATTCTTTACATATTCTATATACAAGTCCCTTATTGGGCACATTCCTTTGAGTTGTCTTTTCATTTTCTTGATACTGCCCTTTGAAGCAAAAAACAGTTTTAAATTTTGATTAATTCTAATTATATTTTCTTTTGTGCCTTATGGTTTGGATGTCATATCTAAGAATCTATTACCTAATCTAATGTCAAGAAAATTTACACATATGCTTCCTTCAAGGAATTTTATAGTTTTAGCTCTTATATTTAGGTATATGATCCATTTTGAGTTAATTTTTGTATGTTATTTGAGAAAATGGTCCAATTTCATTCTTTTTCATGTAGATATCCAGTTGCCAAGCACCATTTGTTGAAAAGACTGTCTTTTCCCTGTTAAATCATCTTGGCACCTTTGTTGAAATCAGTTGATCATAAATGTAAGCATTTAATTTTGTATTCTCAATTATTTTCCATTGATTTCTATATCGAGGCTTATACCAGTACCCTACTGTCTTAATTATTGTAGCTTTGTAGTATATTTTGAAATTGGGAAGTATGAATCCTTTAACTTTATTCTTCTTTCTCAGTATTGTTCTGGCTATTCTGGGTTCCTTGAATCTCCTATGAATTTTAGGATCATCTTATCAGTGTCTGCCCAACAAAAGGCAGCTGGGATTCTGATACAGATACAGATTCTGATATAAAATCTGTATATCAATAGGGAGTATAACAATTTTGATAATAGTAAGCCTTCTGATCCATGAACATGGGATGGATTTTCATTTAGTTAGGTCTCTTTTAATTTCTTTCAATAATGTTTTGTAGTTTTCAGTACATAAGTCTTATACTTTTGTTTAATCTATTCCTAAGTATTTTATTCTTTTTGGTGCTACTGTAAATGGATTCAGATTGAGTTTTACTTTCTCCTTTAAAACTTTTTAAAATTATTTATAATGATGACATACCATTATAATCAGAAAAAAATATGAAAAATAACAATTTCAGCCTCAGAAAGATTTGGGAATTCTAGACATAGATTTCCGAGGATTTTATTTAATGTAGGAATTTATCTCATAGTTTGACTTAAATAATCTCTGTAGCCTTTAACAGAGCTTGAGAAGTTGGCTCCATTCTTAACTGTATGTTTAACATGCTATAAAAACACAAAGTACAAATTTATTACTTGTGACATAACAGATTTTAGGCATATTGTTTAATGAAAATGAAAGATGTTTTGTTGGAAGTAAGATCAATAAACTCTGACTTCATAACCTTGAGTCTATAAAGCAATTCAAAATCAAGCACTTCATGGTCCTATGGCGTAGAGGGGGAAGGGGATGAGAATCTCAAGTGAGAGGGAGAAAAAATTGCTTCTTGGCTTGGCTTGAATTTGGAATGCTGCTGGCCTGACAGAGATTAGCTGAGTCAGCTG
The DNA here is from genome assembly GCF_036562045.2 of Rhinolophus sinicus. Classification (NCBI taxonomy): domain Eukaryota; kingdom Metazoa; phylum Chordata; class Mammalia; order Chiroptera; family Rhinolophidae; genus Rhinolophus; species Rhinolophus sinicus. The sequence goes on from NC_133756.1 coordinate 62,610,515, forward strand.
CTCACGCGCCCTGACCTCATGCCAGGCTGTCATTTACCTTTCCCTTGCAGGTTTATTACATTCTAGCTTTTAATCAGATCCATCAGCTAAATCCCCGGCCCCTTGGAGATCTCCACTGGAAACCTCAGAGAAAGACTTCAGTTTATGGCTTAAACCTGCCCTTTACAGGATTATTTGTTTGGTTGGTTGTTGGTTTTAAATCAAATGGAACCTGCTCACATTATTGGTAGGGCCCATTTGTTATTAGCGCTTAGCTGTTTTAGTGAATATGGGATGTGTTTGGTTGTTGTAGCAGCTCCAAAGAATCATGTCATTCACAACAGATCAAAAAGATCTCCCTGATCATAGGAAGTCCCCTGGGGAAAGCTAATACCTCCACATCTAAAATCATAGCTGCTGGCAAGGAAAGTAATAGGCCAAAAATATCCTACAAGGAGAACAAAAGCCCAGCTTCAATAATTGTTCAGATGAGCTCTTAGAAAAATATCGCTTTTATAACTAGGACTATTAGCCCTTACCTGAAGAAAGTGTACACTAAAACTCAAAATGCCATACACACACACACACACACACACACACACACACACACACACACGAGTATATACATACACTTTACTGGCATCATCCATGTTTTCCAGTAAACCCATGTCATGGACTGAGAAAGAAGTATATGAAAATTCACACCCAGAAAGTACTTATCAGTATGAGTATTCCATAGATTTTATTTTAGAAATAAATCTGTGATCCTCAGCCTCAGGGAAACAATAGAAAACAGTTCACAGTGCTATTAGAATCCTTTTAACAATTGCCAGTCTTTACAACAAAATGCTGGGTAAATTGAATCCCTTCTCCCAAACCCTACACTTAAAAAGTCTTGTATACTAGTTTCTTGACCCTCTTCTCTCATCATTAAAAGCAATAAGAAACTGGCTACTGTGTTTCCCAGAAAATAAGACCTAACCGGAAAATAAGCCCAAGCATGATTTTGCAGAATGACATACCCCTGAACATAAGACCTAATGCGTCTCTTGGAGCAAAAATTAATATAAGACCCAATCTTATTTTGGGGGAAACATGGTAGGAATGCAGCCAGCTCCTATAGTGTCTTTAAGAGGGAGGTAGACAGGCCTGCTGAGATACACCTCTTTACAAAAGTCCCGTAACTTTCTTTCACAACTAGAACCTGGCCAGAATTCTGTAGCCCTCCAAGGACTGACTCTTTACACATCCAAAATATGATAAGCTCACCTTCCAAGATAGGAAATTGAGTCAAGGAGACAAGGTAAGAAAGGTCAAGTTCTTCCATATGTCTTCCTGAGGATGAGCAAAAGACTATAATACTGTGTGACATCAAACTGAATAAAAGTGTCAAAGCTTTAACCTAGGTTCTCCTCATGAGGTAGAGTTTTGTGTAATAACATTTTCATCAGTAGAAACTGTCGGACAAATTGTTCTACTCATCTCTCCCCAGGAAGCTTAATCCTAACCCTCTGCCAATCTTTCTCAACAGTCACAGAACAATATCCTGTTCTGTATCAGCATGACTTCTTTGCAAGACTTCCCCTCTATAGATGGATGGATAGGCCCAAATTCTTCCCTTTAACGCGATGCTTCACCCTGATAAGTTAGACCTAGCCAGACACAGGTCAGCAAATATAGAGCCATTTAAAGTCAAGTTCTCAAAGAGAAATATTGCCTTTTTCTCTGACACTGAGAATATCTAGGAAAGTGTCTTCTGGTGACAATTTGTCTTTTCCTTAAAGGAGGCAAAGACAAACATTCTGACTCCATAATGTTTCTTTTAGACTTTAATATCACCTATTTACAGAATGCCCCATGTTTCATAAAATTCTTCCTGAATTATCTGAATCTTTACTTCCTCCTTATGTTCTGAAGCTTCAAGGCAGAGGAATTCCAGTGGTAGCAAAGACTCTGGCTACATTAATTTTGCTGTCATTGGATGATCAGCTTATAGAATAGCAAGTGAATGTAATTTATTTTATTCAGATAGCAAAAACATACCATTCCTAATTATGATCCAGCTTCCTGATAGGATCAGCCTGGTCTATCATCATACAGATGTTGAGTTAACATCTCTTAAAATGTGTATACATTTTTTTGGCACCCCTGGTATATCAGTCCTACCTACTAATGGGCACACAGATTCCTTTAGTGTGTATAATCACTTCAACAGTTTTCAGCATACACTTGCTCACTGAACATTTGTTGGAAAATTGAATGGCAAGTTTGGCAATGGTTCTTTAAAATTTCATCTACAGAGACCCAAGATGGCAGAGTAGATAAACACTGTGCCTGCTTCCTTCCATAAACACACTAAAATTGCAACTTAATTATGGAACAATCAACCTGGAGAAACATCTGAAGTCTGGCTGAACAGAAGTTGTATAAGATATAAAGAAGAAGCCTCACTGAGACTGGTAGGAGGGACAAAGACAGGCTGGTCCCAAACCTGCATGTGATGGATAAAAATTGGGAGGGATACCTCAACCAAGCAGGTTCCCCTTAGAGGAGTAAAGGACCCCAGTCCCATTCCAGGCTCCCCAGCGCAGAGACCCCACAACATCTGGCTGTGAAAAACAGTGGGGATTCCAACCATCCAGGTGTCATGCAAGGCTGCAGGAAACCCAGACATCCTCTTAAATGGCCCACACACAGACTTACTCACTCACAGGCACTCACCTTGGGCTCTCGCAAACGGATGGTGACTCGCGGGGTGGGGGCGTGTCAGAGGCATATAAGGAGCAGACTGAGATGAGTGTCTTTGAGGCCAGGGCTGGAAGACGGGCCCATTTTGCCTGTGAGTGGTCCTCTTCTTGTGCAACCAGCAGGTGGCTGCCATCTGTAATGTGTTGAGCCCTCCCTCTATGTTTATGGCCAAATCTGAATCTGATTGGAAGGGTGAGCTTCAGGGCTCCACCTGCTGACTCACTGGGACCTGCCCCACCCACCTCCCCCAACGCCAAAGGCACTTTCTCCATGAGGATGAGCAACCAGTCTTGCCCAAATTGCACACTTTCTTGGAAAATTATTGGAGTCCACGGTCCCCAAGCAGGTGACAAACTGGCCTTGGTGTGCTCTGAGACGTTTGCTGAGTAGCTCCAGGCTCAGCACTAGCACGAAACCAGAGTCTACATTAACCTGGTGACCACAACTCTTCCCACTCTAGTGATTCCCTAAGACCCTGCCTCATCCAACTTGGGTACCACACAAGCTTTATCAATGGCTGAACCTTATGGGATTCGGCAGGTGGCAGCAGGACTCAGTGTGTCCTGGCTTTTTGTGGAGCTACCCCAGGCCCAGTAATGCTGGCAGACATCCTCACTTCATAGCATGGCTTCTCCCACGTGCCTCCAGTGTTAGCATAGGAAACAAACAACTGCAGATCACTTTGTAGCTCCTACCATGTAGCCCCTGACCAGTCACAGGCAGTGAGTGACCTGGGCCTGCACTGGAGCTCCACCCAAGAGGCCCCAGAACCAACATACTTGGAAGTTGACTCAGATAACAGAAGACTGCCCAATTAGCCCCTTACGCAACATACACAAAGGATGGTTTCAACAAGCACCATAATCTGCTGGGGCAAATCCCACTCAGTGGGATAAAGCCCTCACACAGCAGCCCATAAGCTGTGGATATGGTCAAACCTCATAGCCAGTAAGACTAAGGGTCAATCCCATTCACTGATGTGCCAATAATAATCAAGACTCAACTATAACAGGAGGGAACACACAACCCACACAAGGGACACTCCTAGAGCACCTGGCTCAGGTGAACAGGGAGACTGTGCCAGGGCCCCACAGAGCACCTACTACATAAGGTCACCCAGTGAAGACTGGAAGACATAGTAGATCTACCTCATACATAGAAACAAACAGTTAGGCAACCAAAATGAGGAAACAAAGAAACATGTCCCAAATAAAAGAACAGGAGAAAACTCCAGAAACAGAATTAAATGAAATGGAGGCAAGCAACATACCAGCGACAAAGTTCAAAATAATGGTTATAAGGATACTCAAGGAGCTTAGTGAGAACTTCAACAAAGAGATAGCAAGCATATAAAGGACATAAAAACCGTAAAAAAGAACCAGTCAGAAATGAAGAATACAATAATTGAAATGAAGAATGTACTAGAAGGAATCACCAGCAGACTAGATGAAGCAGAGGATCAAATCAGTGATTTGGAAGACAAGGTAGAAGAAAACACCCAATTGGAACAGCAAAAAGAAAAAAGAATCTGAAAAAATGACGATAGTTTAAGAGACCTCTGGGACAACATCAAGTATAACAACATTTGCATCATAGGGGAACCAGAAGGAAAAGAGAGAAAGCAAGGGATTGAGAACTTTTTGAAGAAATTATGACTGAAAACTTTCCTAACTTGGCGAAGGAAATACACATTCAAGCCCAGGAAGCGCAGAGTCCTAAACAAGATGAACCCAGACAGGCCCACACTGACGCACATTATAATTAAAATGGCAAAGGTTAGACAAAGAGAGAATCCTAAGAGCAGCAAGAGAAGGACAACTGGTTACTCACAAGGGAGCATCCATAAGACTGTCAGCTGATTTCTCAACAGAAACCTTGCAGGCCAGAAGGGATTGGCACAAAATCTTCAACGTGATGAAAAAGAAGGACCTAAAATGAAGGGTACTCTACCCAACAAGGCTATCATTTAAAATTGAAGGAGAGATAAGGAGCTTTCCAGACAAGAAAAAGCTAAAGGAGTTCATCACCATCAAACCAGTATTACAAGGAATCTTAGAGGGGCTTGTACAGGGAAAAAGAAAAAGATCAAAATGATGAATAATAAAATGTCATTAGCTACATATCTATCAACAATTATTTTCAATGTAAATGGAGTAAATGCTCCAATAAAAAGACATAGGAGAGCTGAATGCATAAGAAAACAAAACCCTTACAAATATGCTGCCTACAAGAATCTCACTTCAGATTGAAAGACACACACAGAGACTGAAAGAGATAGAAAAAGGTATTTCATGAAAATAGAAACAAACAAACAAATAAAAAAAGCTGGGGGAGCAATACTTATACCAGGCAAAATAGACTTTAAAACAAAGGCAAAAACCAAGAGACAAAGAAGGACCCAGTAATTCCACTTCTGGGTGTTTATCCAAAGAAACCCAAAATGCTACTTCGAGGGGACATGTGCATCTATATGTTCATTGCAGCATTGTTTACCATGGCCAAGATGTAGAGGCAGCCTGGGTGTCTGTCGGTGGAAGAGTGGATAAAGAGGAGGTGGTGCATATATATATAATGGAATTTTGCTCAGCCATAGAACAGAGTGGGTTCTTGCCATCTGATGCAATATGGGTGGACCACTGAAAGGTATTGTGCTGCGTGGAGTATGTCAGACAGAGAAAGACAGATGCAATGTGATTTCCTTATGTGTGGAATCTAAAGAACAAAATAAACAAAGAAACAGATCAGAAACAAACTTATAGATAGAGAATATTTTGATCATTGCCAGATAGGAAGGGGGTTGGGAGGGTGGGTGAAAAAATGGAGACGGGATTAAGAAGCACAAATTGGTCGTTACAAAGTAGTTATGGGGATGTAGGGTTTATCATAAAGAATATAGTCAATAATATTGTAATAACTATGTACATTGTCAGACGGATACTGGATCTGTTGGGGTGATAGATGGGAGGCAGTAGGAGCAGGATGAAAAGGAGAAGGGATTAAGAAGTACAAATTGGTAGTTACAAAATAGTCACAGGGATGTAAAGTAAAGCATAGGGAATATAGTCAATGACATGGCAATAACTATTTATAGTTTCAGATGGTATTATATTAGCCAGGGGACAAATTCTTAAATTATATAAATGTCTAACCACTATGCTGTACACATGAAATTAATATAAAATAACATTGAATGTCAAAAAAAACATGTCTTTACTGTCCACATTTTAAATACAATAAATGAATAAATATTTGTTAAAATTTTCATCTACAAGAAATAAGAATAGGGAAGATTTATCCCTATCAGTCATTTCACCAGGTATGTTTGTGTGAAACAAGAACTAAATGACTATTATGATGACTCACTGATGGCATATTGGGTGAGTTTGTTATGAACTTGGCTTCTATCTCTAATCAAGGGTGAATATAACTGAATACTAACAATCTTCACTTTTAAGTTTTTCTCTATTTTCAAACTGATATTTCAAGCTGGGTTAAAAGACATTGTTGCCCCCTGAAACCTACCCTGACCAAGTGGCAGGTGTTTATTAATAATTAAAAATGTTAATTGAATGAATAAAAAAATGAATGAATGAATCCATGGAACAAAAATTCTCATGGCATAAATGCTAAGGGAAAATGAATAATTCGAAACTATAGCTATGATATTGCTGCAAATATATAAAAATTGAATACACATAATGATATCTTTAAAAGATAACACAGACAAATGAAAACATTGATTTTGTTCTGTAATCAAATTGAAGGAATTTTTCAACTTGTTATATCTAATGCTCTTGTTGCAACAAAACAACATGAAAAATTAATGAATCTGATCATACACAAAACTAGATATGTGGAATTATGAAATAAAAAAGCTAATAATATCATGAGATGACCAAAAGATTTCAAGCATGCTCTCAAGAGATCTACCTCAATCAACCTACCCAAAAATTATAGATAAGCTGAAACCTGTCTTGCCTGACTTCTTTGGATAAGTAGACCATACTACATTTTAGTTTAAAATAAAGACTTTTAATAAGGATAAGGGGAAAAACTGGCAAGGTAAAAAGAAAAACAGCATTTTGCAAAACTGGATTATATAAACCTCAAAAGCAAATGTTAAGTTTAACTGTGAGGCCCAACCATAAATGGAAATTCTAAGGGTAGCTGACTCTGGTGTGACTTCCGAAAAAAGGGTATAGGAGCATTCGACTTTCTTGACTTCACAAATTCTTTCTCTTTACTTTAAATCTCCCACAATCTCTTAATATTTTGTGGATCCTAGTTTTGGCTCTGGGAAATATATCTATTTTAAGCATTTGCCCCATCATCTAAAGCTGAGAAAGCTCGCAGAAGTATAATAAGAATTGCTTTAGTCTGATCTTAATTAGGTGGTTCTCAATTTTTGGTGATTTTGACAGTTTTGATGAATATGCTCACGATTGTCTCTGTATCCCTCATTATTATGATTATTATTATTATTATTTGCTTTTATTGGAATTTTATTGAGATAATTGTAGGTTTGCATGCAGTTGTAAGAAATGATAGTGATTCCTTGTACATTTTGCCCAGTTTCCCCCAACAGTAACATTTTGCAAAACTATAATACCACAATCAGGATATTGACTTTGATACAATCAACTGGTCTTTTCCAGGTTGTGTGTGTGTTCTATACCATTTTATTGATGGCCTCCAATTTTTGCCAAATTAGTTTCCTTAATTTTCTCCTCAGATGTAGTTTATTTAGGATTGTTTTCAAAGTGAAATCCATTCCACATTCAACCTGGAATGTTCTGCATCTGCCCCAAATTAGAGCCTCATTGGTTTACTATTCAGCCCTTCAATGGTCTACGTCAGCTTTCTTCTCAACATTATGAAAGTCAAATTTTCTTGGACTTAGATGAACATGAGTCATCTCTGGATTAATCTGTTCCATTTGGGTATAGATTCCAGATTTTTCATGGTTCATTTGTTCATTCAAAAAATATTTACTGGTTGGGGACTGAGTCTTTAAATTAGTATCCTAGGAACTTGGTGTACAGTAGGAAACAACAAACATGATCTCTACTCTCAGAAGACTTACAATCTACTAGACATCCAAGATTGTGCCAACAATAAACTGCTGGAATCAGGTAGGTAAGGATTAGCTGAAAGGGAGGTCAAGTGTTTTAAAAGTTCAATGCAATGTCCTCACTTGCCTTAACAAATAAATGACCTTATCTAACCTCCCTACGAATCCAGATACCTGAAAAATTGGAGACTTTATTACAAATGGAATTCAAAGAGAAATATTGCAGTAATATTCAGCTTCTGACATTCAACGCAGTATGCAGCCAAGTATAAGCCAAGCAACCCAAGATTATTCAAATTCACTATCTTGTCCTTGTGTGGCATTGGCCAAGCTTGAAGGACCTAGTTCAGAGAGTCCTTCTAAGTGGAGAAAAGATACCATTGCCAACCTTTCCAACCAAGCCAGAAGCTTTATGGTTGGATGATACAACAGGTGGAGCCTTGGGGGAAAGCCAGGAAGAAACAAACAGAAAGAGTTGCATTTATACCACACATCCAAATTATAGTATGAGTGAAATTTGCTATCAGGCTCTCCTATACATTAACTAGATAAAAACTGTAGTCACTGTAGATATTAGACAGTTCCCAAAGTTCAAATGGACAAAACTCTTAGCCTCAGGTTGACTTCTTTAGAATCTTTGAATATATTTTGCAACTAAGTCTTCAGGGTCCACCCTTCTAAAATTCATTCTTCTACCCAGACTATGTTTAGGTTATTTTATGGTTTAAACAGCCAAATTGTTCCACCTGCTTTTTCCTAGTCCAAAACTCTCAGCCATTCTTTGGGCAAGGGTTGTCAACCAAATTCTTGTTCAAGTGCTTGAATTGATTCAAAGTGCTCTTTTGAATAAAATCTGGCTTTGCACAGATATCCTGTTATCAATTGTTGTGCACAAATAGGGCAGCCCCTCCCCATCTGGACTGGCGTATAAGTCAGGATACTAAATTTGCACAGCAGAATGTCAGCTTTGCCACCTGCACACCTGTTATCTAAAGCATATGGCTTCCTCTTTTATCAACAACACAAAACATAGGCTCTTCAGGCACTCATTGGGGATTTCAGTCCCGCCTCCCATCCAGCCCTTGGCAAAAGCTTGCGTGAAACATCTGATATTCGAAGGAGAGACTATAAGACATGCTAACTACACATTTCTTTAGGTACGTAAGTTAAAACATTTCCCTTCTAAGTGTAAACATTTCAAAAACAAGCTATCTGGACCATTCTGCTAAGAGCCTCCCACAGAAGCTCTTGCATTAAGAGGGATTATAATGGAGGTATCTACCTATGTACTTGTAGTTTTTTTGGCATCATTTGCAATTCTATATCTGATGAGCATATTTGAAAGCAAAGATGGGAATGCAGAAAGCTGAAGGAGACTATGACCCTTATGAATTTATGGAGCCACCACACAGCCCTCAGTTGCCCATCTCTAAACTTCTAAATAAACTTCTAAGTTATTCAAACCACTGTTATTTTGAGATTTTCCTGTTATGTGCAGTGAGAGTCCTGACCAATAGCAATCCCAATAACCATTGTCTTGTTCATTACTCCACTAAACAAATAAGTTTTATAAACCAAAATATGCTAAGCACAATGCTAATTATAGATAAAGAAGTGGATAAAATACGATCCCTGAACTGATGGAACAAGGAATCAATAAAAATATAATGCAAGTTACATATTTAATTTTAAACTTTCTAGTAGCCACATTCAGCAAAAGTAACAGGTAAAATAGATTTTAATTATTTCTTTTTCTTAACTCAATATATCACAAATAATTATCATTAACATGAAGTCAATATAAAAATATAGTATTGATATTAACTCCTTATCAGATATAGGGTTTGCAAAAATGCGAGAACCATCCTATAGGTTGCTTTTCCATTTTGCTGATGGTTTCCTTTGCTGTGCAGAAGCTTTTTCATTTGCTGTAGTCCCACTTGTCTATTTTTGCTTTTGTTGCTCATGCTTGGTGTCATGCCTAAGAAATCATTGCCAAAACCAATGTCAAAACGATTTCCCTCTATGTTTTCCTCTAAGAGTTTTACAGTTTTCAGTCTTATGTTTAAGTCTTTAATCTATTTTATGTTGATTTGTGTGTGTGGAGTAAGATAAGGGTCCAATTTCATTCTTTTGCATGTGGATATCCAGTTTTTCCAACACCATTTATTGAAGAAACTGTCCTTTCCCTATTGTGTATATTTATTGAAGATCGGTTATGCTTGAGTTTATTTCTAGGCTCTGTATCCTGTTCCATTGGTCCATATGTCTGTCTTAATTTTTAAATTTAAATTTTAACCTTTAATTACTTTGTCCAGTTACTGTACCATATTTTAATTACTGTAGATTTGTAATATGCAATTTGAAATAAAGAAGCGTGATGCCTCCAGATTTGTTCTTCTTCCTCAAGATTTATTTGACTATTTGGGGTCTTTTGTGATTCCATATAAATTTTAGGATTGTTTTTTCTATTTCTGCACAAAACGCCATAGGAATTGTGATAGGGATAACAATGAATCTATAGGTTGCTTTGGGTAATATGGGTATTTTAGCAATATTAAGCCTTCCAATTGATAAACATGTCTTAGCATTTATTTGACATTAGTTCAGTAATTCTAATATATGTCTCAGAGTCTGTGATAGATATAATGGCAAAAAGTTAAATTCTGGAGAAAATATATTCCATCCTGTTACAGAATATTTTGCAGTCAAATAATAGAACTCTTTAAAAAGTATTTAGGATGTTCAACTACTGGCACACCCTACATGAAAAGATCACTCAATTGGTTTTCCTCCTGGTTAAAAAAAGTTTCCTCTAACCAAGGTCTCATATGGAATTATTCACAAGTCTTAAATCTAGCAATAGAATGGGTAATGGAAAGGCAAGAAGGAGTATTTCACAGTTTTGACTCAAAATGTTTAAGCAGCATTTATAATAGAGCAACATAAAAGAATTGCTATTTGACACAAACAGCAGGGGACTCCAATCCACTTCCCAGCATTATGGAAGCAAGACAGGTTCTGGAAAAGGAATTTGGAAGACAGGGCTGGAAAGCATTATGGCTGAAGCCAACTCCAAGGCAGAGGTTTGATGTCAGGCCTCCAGAAGTAGAAGCAACCCAGTGCCCTCGGTAGCTCCCTGAGCATGACAGCTTTGCTAGGCAAACTGAGGCTTATGTTCAGAATGCCACCATTTTGATTCTTTGCTGTGTCTGGAATTTTCAAGTACATTAAAGCTCTTATCCCCCATGCATTCCCAATCCCCCTCTACCAACCTTGTAACTATTTCCATTCTTGTTGTTGATTTTATGCATCAACTTGACTGGGCCACAAGGTATCCAGATAATTGATCAGATGTTATTCTGGTTATTTCTGTGAGGATGTTGCTAACATTTGGGTAAGTAGACTGAATAAAGCAGATTGCTTGCCTGATGGGATGGGCCTCATCCAGTGAGTTGGGGGCCCGAATAGGACAAAAAGGCTAAGAGGGAACTCCTGCTAACTAACTGCTGTCAGCTGGGACATCAGCTTTATCCTGCCTGCAGACTTGGACTGAAACGTTGGCTTTTCTTAGGTCTTGAGCCTGCCAGCTATTGGACTGGAACTTATACCATTGACTCTCCTGGGTCGCCAGCTTGCTGACTGCACATTTTGGGACTTCTCTGCTTTTATGATTGCATGAGATAATTCCTTATAATAAACTGATAGATGATAGATACTAGATTAGAGAGAGAGAGAGAGAGAGAGAGAGAGAGAGAGATTCTCGAGAACTCTGATTAATATAATCCTCTTATGAGCTTTTGCAACTTTTACATTGAGTGGGAGAGGCTATCATGGAATATTCATATTTTTAGAGGGATCTACAAAGACCAAAATAAGTAGCCTGGGACATAACATGAAGTAACAACAAAAAAATGTAATGGCAGTTCCCTTTTACCTCTATGTGAGTGTTTCAGCTGAGTGTAGCATTTCAGGACATCTTCCTGCATGTCTGTGCAGCACATGAATGCTTAGAGGTCTATGAGCCATAAATTTGTATGTTAACCCCCTCCTGCCATTCAGTTTGTGATGTGCAGTGGTCAGCTTGCTATAGCACCCAGAGTTCCATGGCTCTCCCTACCCTCCGAGGCTGCCAAATGTCACCTAGAGCTGCAGTTCTCTCTCACACATTTTGCATAATAAGTTTCTATTCTGTCATGTTCTCTCACACATGGTGCTTAAAGACTCTTCTGGAAAATACAGAATATTTTTCAGTTCAGATGAGTAGCAGGATTTTACGTTCTGTTCAGACTGTTTGGTAAATGAAGTCAATTACTCATATATCTGTCAGATGAAAAGAAAGTCACATGGATGAGTAGAAACTCTTTTTAGATCCAGAGACACCCCCCCCCCTTTTGTTTCCATCTCCTGAGAGTAGCAAAATTCACATTATGGCTCTGTGAACTGATGTTTGCATTCAGATTTCTAACTTAAAGAATCCACTGCATGGATTTCTGCAATAGCTTCTAAATGTTTCCCTCATTTTAATACATTCTACATTCTATATGCTACTTCCTGGTCAAACTTCTGAATGCACCACTTTCTATTTAATTTAGAGACCCAGTTTTATCATTGACTGGTTACCCCATCGAGTACCATCACCTGTTCTCTAAGTCTCACCATCCTAAAAAGTAACAATGGGATAATAGTGTTGTATCTTCCCTGAAGGATTGTTAGGAGCACTCGCTGAAAGATTGTATGTGAAGGGCTTTGTAAATTATAAAGTCTTAGCAGGTGCTCATTATTTCTCAAAATCTTTCTATGGCTTCTCATAACCTAAAGTTCAAACTCTACTCTGGTATTTAAACAACTCTAAGAACAAAATCCACCCAAACCCCTTTCTGTTGTTTTTATTTTCTATTATTCCTAGAATATGAACCTCTTTTCCAGCTAGACATACACCCAAGTTCTCATTAAATGTGCCTGATGTAGACTAATAAAATCCAGAGAGATTCAGGACATTGAGGAAACATGGCAGGAATACTAAATGAGTTGGCAAAACTTAGATTTAAATAAACATTTTAGACATAGATTTTTTTTCACCCAACTCAAAATGGTAAGGAACACCAACTCAGCATCCTTATCTTGGCAAAAAGACTAGGGTTTGATTTCTGGCTATGATATTTTCCAAGTGTATGCCCTTAGAATGCTCACTTTAACTTCCTAAGATTTTCTTTCCTTCCCTTAAAAAGTTTTAACCTTACCAGCTTTTTGGGAAGAATTGATAAGGCAATGTATGTTGAAAGAAACAAAGGAAGGAGAGAGAGAGAGAGAGAGAGAGAGAGAGAGAGGGAGGGAGGGAGGGAGGGAGGGAGGGAGGGAGGGAGGGAGGGAGGAAGGAAGGAAGGAAGGAAGGAAGGAAGGAAGAAAAAGTTTCAAAATTTTCAAGGATTATGCAAATGTTGGTTTGCCCATTAACAGATCATTTTTAAGGACCAGTGAATTTGTAGTGCTTGACAGATGCATGCTGAGCAGTTCTTTTGATCAACAATTCCTTGTGTAATCCCTATGGTAGGTAATTCCATTATTCCTTCAATAAACCCGTCCTCAAATTTCTTATCATTCAGTACTATTCTAAGGACAAGGGGAAAAGAGTTAAACAATCTAAAAATACTAATTTCCCCTAAGTTTAGAGAAGCAGATATTATCTGTGCAGGCAGTCGCCTTGCCTCAGATATTCATGGGTGATTCAAACCTCTTTCCATCTCTAGCCAGCTTTTGATCATTCAGAGACTGTTCACTCAGTTTAGGGCTTTGTTTTTCTTCCTCTTCCTGCCCACTGCCTCCTTCTCAATTATCCCCTACCCATTAGCACACTTCCTTGTGTGAGGACCAGGAAAGAAACCATTGATTAATTCAAATAAGTCAATGTGAGTACTTTTTAACAATTTAAGCTGGTAAAAGAGCAGGTCAAATAAATGTGGTTTGTGAGCACTTTGTGAACTTCTTTCACCCAAGACTATGATAATCCTTTTCCCTTCAACATAACCACAAAAACAAGAAGTGGACTATATTAAAGCCTCTCATACAAATTCAGCTTCTTTGGCAAAAAGCCACAAAGTCACAAAGTGTAGGGTTGATCTTCTCCCACCCCACCCCCCTTTACACATAATGAAACGCCACTCATCCACTTAGAACCCTTTGGAACTTCAGGACCTCAGGCCAGGGAACAGGAACCACCCAGAGTGTGCTGCCCAGAAGTGAGCAGGAAAGAAGGGGAAAGGTGAGTTTCCTTCAGCCAAATCCTAGTAGAGATAGTGTATTCTTTACCTGAATTGCGTTCAGTACACATACTTCCAAGATGCATTTGGTGCCTTGAAAACAAGCTGCCTAAACATCTGTGGGGAGACAAAGGAAACATGGGGAACGAACCCAGAGATGAATATTTCAGCAGAAATGTGGGAAGAAGTACACTGCAACTTGCAAACAGCCTTCTGTACTGCATGCCATAAATTAACACAATATAAATTTATACATATTTACACCACATAGCGTCTAACTATATAAATCCTCAATATTCAGACTTGAGGGGTAGGTGTAAGAGAACAGTCCATATGTTTATTCATGTTCTGTGAAGCTCTAGGGAACTCGGTGATTTTACACACACACACACACACACACACACACACACACACACACACACAACTATAGGTGATTGTAAATGTTTAAATCAAATTAGTCCCTAAGGGCAGAACTCTATTTTAGAAAATGTTGCCATTTTCAAAGATATTCACAGCCAAAGAGAATTTTATTTGTGTTTAACTGGGCATTTACCCAATTGCCTTATGTATTCCAAAACTTCAGTAAATAGTTACTGATGTATACATAAAAATTGTGTAGAGTAAACTTTTTACTGGTGTAAAAGCAATTTAAATGATTTCTCTCTAGGTTCTCCCATTATAGGAAAGAAAGCAGGATTAAAATACAGGATTTCATAATTTCTACCAGGAAGCTCCTTAGTTGATGCGAGACTGTGACATCTGGGGAGTGGTGAGGGTGGGATCACTGAAATCAGAATCAGAGTTGTTGGGTTTGGGTCGTGGTTCTGCCACTTGCTGGTATATTCTCCTTGGACAAGTCCCTTAACCTCTCGGAGACCCATATCCTTGGGAAGATAGCTACATCTACCCCGAGTACCTCACAACATGGCAAGAATCAATGACAGAGTCGATGAGAAAGTCCTTGGCAACTGTCATGTTTCTGCATGTACTGTCAAGTCATTGTTATGGGTTCTTTCATAATTTGCTGCTAAGCAAACAAAATGCATTCAGTTTCTTGGACAGCTTTCTTGGAAGAAGTCTATACCCGAGTGCTGTTGCCTCTCTTTGTTTCAGAAGAATGCCATCCACAGTGGTCAAAGAAGCACAGTGCATGCCCATTGCCAACGTGCTTTGGCACACGCATGTCGTGGGCAGGGATTGTCAATGTGTTCTGGACATTGTCCAGGACCCAGTGGGCATTTATTAAATATGGAATAACAGTAAGTATTTTAGGGGGAAATGGCTGTCTGACACAAACAAGACAGCAATTTTCCCACATGTCACTACTTAAAGGAGTAGCGAATTTAAAATGAGCAGAGCCTTTATGTCCTGGCAGGCCCCAAAGAATCACAACAGAATAGAATTACATTCCTCATGCATAGCCAAAGGAACAACTGCTACACAATAAAGACTAGAAGCTTCAGCTCTGCTTTGCTTTACACTGACAGTGAAAGTATTATCTTTTTCAGATAATACCTTGTCTCTATTTCAGGATGACTTGTTCCTCACACTTTGTGTATGAGATTATGTTAGTAATAGATCATCTGAGGTCTAGAGAGGAGAGACCCTTTCTTTCTGCCACCTGCCCACATCCTATAGGCATAGAAAAGGGCTACACAGCACAGAGATGCCCTTAGACTCCATATAATAGCCAAGACATCAGCCAAGGATCATGTAGAATAATTGAGTGATGCTATGTCCTTATTGACACCCCTGTACACATCACCACCATCACTATTGCTGCCATCCCTTGAAGAGCAGTGAGGGGCACAGCAGAATCACCCCTCCTCCTCTGAGGTATAAGGTCTGGCATGTATAAGAAACAACAGTAGCCCCTAAAGGATACACAGGAGCTCCATCTTAGAGCAAAGCCCCACCAGCTTCCTCCCTTAGGAGTGGAGGAAGGATCACTAATGAATGAACAAAGATAGTTTTAAAGTTCTCTTTCTCGCCTTTTTTTTCTTTTACTCCACCCACAGCCTGCTGGGGATTAGGATGTGAAGTTGGGAATGCCCAATCAAAAGTAACATTTTTAATTGTGAGATAATAGATTGCCTTGCTAATCTATGAATTCCTTCCCAGAAAAATGCATGTGACACAAAAGTATACATCCAATTTTAGAAGGCTGATTGCCACTTCTAACTCAATTTAAGAGCCCTGTTCTGAAGAATCAAGGGAAATACAGCATGGAGTGATGACCTATTAAACTTATTCTTTCTACAGATCTGAAATGGGGAAGTAGTGTGTACTAGTTTCCTATTGCTGCTGTAACAAATTATCACAGACTTGATGCCTTAAAACAACACAAATTAATTATCTTACAGGTCTGAAGATCAGAAGCCTACAGTAATTCAGCAGGGTTGTGTTCCTTCTGGAGGAAGCTCTAGGGGAGAATTCATTTTGTTTGTTATTCTAGCTTTTAGAGGCTACTCAGTTCCTTTGATTCACAGCCCCACTTTACTCCTACCTCTGCTTTCATCATGATAGCTCCTCTGACTCTGACCCCTTCTATTCTTTCTTATAAGAACACTGAGATTGCAGTGGACCCACTGGATAATCTAAAGTAATCTCCTCAACTCAAGAGCCTTACGGGTGGCCGGTTAAGTCAGTTGATTAAAGCATGGTGCTAATAACACCAACGTTGCTGGTTCAATCCCTGCATGGGCCACTGTGAGCTGTGCCCTCCTTAAAAAAATAAATAAAAATATAGTGGCTTGCTTTCTAAAAAAAAAAAAAAAGTCAAGAGCCTTAACTGAATCACATCTGCAAAGTTCCTTGTACCATGTAAGGTAACATAGTCACAGGCTCCAGGGCTTAAGAAGCGGACATGTTTGGGGGACATTATTTAGTCTACCACAGGTGCTTCAAGAGTTTTATTGTGCACAGGACCGTTTGATAGAAATAGACAGGGGTTCAGAACAGAAGAGGTAACCAGAAATTGAAAATGGGCATTTAATTGTCATGTTCTCCAAGCTTCTATCCTCAGGAAAATTAGCAAATAGGGGCCAACTCTGGGCAATGGGAAGAAATTATTGTATTGTAATGCTTGAGAAAGTGTGCGTCTCTTTCAAACCATGGCTCCAGAAAAAGTCACTTGGGCTCATTCTATCTTGAATGATATCACTATGCAAACTAGATTATTGATAACTTTAAATGGTAATTACACAAAAAAGAAGAGAGAAAATTGAGAAGATGCTCAAGTTGATGGAGATTTTGTGCTTAGTCAAAATAACTTACATCACTCAACCCTCAATTTTCTGGATATTTGAGCCAATTTTCCTTACATTTCTAAATGACCTAGATAATCTCATCAACTATTCCTTTTGTTTCGTCTGGATAGAGAGGATAACATACAAGCTAGCATCTGAATGTGTACAAAATGAAATGAACATGGGCGATATAACATGTTAGAACTTTACAATTACCTGGAGAAACTTTTGCAGATTTTATATAACATTGAGTGCTATTCTTAGCAACATTCACACTTGGTATGCTCAATTTCAATATGAACTCAATATTTGAGGAAAAGAAAATTAAATCAGCCTTTGGATAGTTGTTTTCTGTTCTGCTACACCAGACTGGTGTGTCTGAATCCTGTGATCAAGATAGAATGTCATTATCCTGGATTTTGTCTGTGACCTGTCAGAGCGGACGATGGGGTTTGAGCTGAAAGGCAGCACATATGCTTCAGAAATGCTTAATTGTAACAACACAGAAACATTAAATAAGCTTCACATTGAAAATGCTGTCAGTTCGCTTCCTAAGCCCTTCAGTGTTAAAACTGGGCAAAAAATAGATGGTTGAGCAAAGGCTCTCCTTTCTCTGATGTTCGCAGAAGCCAGTTCCCAGTTCTTGGCTTAGCTGTACTGCTGAACTTGAACGGAGGCTGCTGAGCAGATAAACGCCATACGCTCTCCCATGATGAAAATCAACTGTAGGCTTTGCATCTTTCTAGAGTATTGCACTAGAGTATCGTAGACCTGGGTCTCTTACTTTAAATGGAAAACCCACCAGGGAAGTCTTGTGTACTCTAAACAAGATCTCTGTAGAATCAGATAATAGGATCTGCATGAATGTACTGGGAGACAGAGAGACAGAGAGACAGGGAGAGAAGCATGCTCATGCAGATTAGAAATTATTCATCTGAGACTTTCATTTACTGAGGCATATAATATAAAAATGTCACTCTCTTAACTGCCATTTTAATCATGATTTCTCAAAAGCTTTGGGGAAGATTTATTTTAAAAACAAAACCAGTTTAACTCTCAAGAAGTCAGGTTGAGAAAGAAAAAAATAAGCTTAATATGTGACTCCCACAATACTTGTCTACACTATTTATATTTTTATACTGCACATTCTTTGAAGGTAACACTTCAAATAAACAAAAGTGGATATGATTATCACTGATTTCATTTGGATAATCAAGGAGTAATTGATTTGTAAAGTTTTTTGAAGAGAAATAGAAAATGTGTAGCTATCTCAACTTAATGATCCAAGGGAGACAATGAATATAGTGAGGACGTTACTTTTAGTACTATGATAACCAAAAAGAACTGTGCCATGGAATGTCATAAATGGCGAGAATGTTAATCTTGACATATCTAAATATGCCAACAATGTTAGTCCTTGGCACGTTTCTTCCTATATAAGTCAGCCTTCTCTAGAAAAACAGAACTAATAGGAGATAGATGATGATAGATGATAGGTAGATTGATAGATAGATAAATAGATAGATAGATGGATTTACTATAAGGAATTGTCTCATGTAATTACGGATGCTAAATCCCAATATCTGTAGTGAACAAGCTGGAGATCCAGGAGAACTAACACTGTAGTTCCAGTTTGAATCTTAAGGCCTGAGAACCAGGAAATCTGATGGCATAATTCCAATCTGAAGATTGATAGGCTCAAAACACAGGAAGAACTGATGTTTCAGTTTGAGTTTGAAGGCAGGGAACAAAAACTGTCTCAGCTTAAAGCCAGTCAAGCAGGAGAAATTCCCTTTTACTCAAGGGAAGGGCAGCTTTTTTGTTCTATTCAGGCCTTCAGTTGATTGAATGAGGTCCACCTATGTTACATACGACAATCTGCTTGACTCAGTTGACTGATTAAAACGTTAATCTTATCCAGAAACACACTCATAGACACATAAATATATGGGTGCCCTGTGGCCCAGTCAAGTTGATGAATAAAATTAACCATCATGTGATAACCATTTCCCATCCACCAATCCATCTATTCATCCATTCATTTGCTCAATCTACATTATAAGATGCGGTATGTGCCAACTTCTGGGCTGGGGCTAGGGACACAAAAATAAGTAAGATGGGTCCATCTTCCTTCAAGACAGCACAAAGAGCTCCATGGAACTGCTCCCTGGGGAAACTTATCAAAACTATTTTGAAACACCAGATAAAAACAAAACCAGCATTTAAAGTCTCTTGAAATGTTTCTAAGGGTATACAGAAAAGCAAGAAACATCTATTCCATTATTCTACTAAACTCCTTAAGAACTATCAGAGCATGTGATATCTGAACCAATATCATTCCCTCCTTCTTTGTTCCAGCTCAGTGAGATGGAAACTACACTCCAGACTGGTACAACCCAGAACACAAGGATCCCTTTCCCTACAGCTCCTACTTAGAGGGCGATGTCAACGTTTCTCATCCTGTTCCCAGCTACCTATTGCTAAGGCTGAGAGGTGAATGTAGCCAAGTGATGGGGTCTTCCCTCTTCCATCTAGCCTGTACTTGTGGGAGGATGTTCTACCTTAGGTACAGTGCTGCTGAGTATACTGGGTCCCTGATGACCCTGTTCCAACTCGTATGGTCATGAATCTATGCCAAAAGAAGCAAGCTAAAAAGGCTCATCCTCCCTCCACTGAACACTGAAGTCCAAAAATAAGTGAAGTGTCACTCAAAGAGAAGTGCACCATTGTCCCCACTTCCAGCCCCAGAGGTTTTGACTTGTTGGAGAAAGCAGACCATAAAGCAGAGAGCTCCAAATCTCTTACTAAAGGAACTGACTTCATTTGCAACAGAGTATGGAGAAGTTTAAGCCCAAGGACTCTCTCAAAATCAATGTATTTGTGGTGAAAGACAGTTGGGAGGAGATTGGTAGTTTCATTAGAGCTATAGGGTAAAGTCTAGGCCAGCTAGTTTACTGGAGAGAATTGGGGGAAAAACCCTGGAAATTAGTGTTTAACAGCTGGATGTGATTAGGGAAAGAGATAGCTAAAGAAATCACTGCCACTCTACCAAAACCACTGTTATTTCAGGTGACTATGGGCTTATACAAGGCAGCACCCTGTTAAGAACACCATTAGAGCCTAAACATTAGAGGAAGGAGAGGATAATAGGCTTTACTAAAATAATCCAACAGTCACTAAACAAATAGATAAGAAATAAGCCTGGGGGGGTGAAGGGAGAAATATCCAACATTGCTACAATATATTACCGAAAATTTCCAGTTTCCAAAATATGTAAAGAAACAAGAAAGTATAAACCATGCACTGGAAAAATAAGGAGCCAACAGAAACTGCCTGTGGGAGCAACAAGATGTTGGATTTCACACAGACTTCACAGCAACGATTATAAATATGTTCAAAGAACTAAAGTAAACCACAATTAAAGAAGTAAAGGAAGGCTTGATGACAATGTCACATCAAATAGAAAATAATAGCAAAGAAGTAGAAATGACAAAGAAGAGCCAAACAAATTATGGAAGTTGAAAAGTGCAATAACTAAAGTGAAGTTTTCACTAGAGGAACTCAATAGTAGACTTGAACTGGCAGAAGAAAGAATTATAAAATTTGAAGATAGATCAATAGAGAGTATCTAACTCAAAGAACAGGGAAAAAATGAAAAAATATGAACATAGTCTCTGAGAAATGTGGGACCACTAAGTGCACCAACATACATGCAATAGATGTACTAAAGCAAGAGAGAAAGGAAAGAAGAAAAATTATCAAAGAAATAATAGCCCCACATGCTCTAAATTTATTGAAAAACATTTACCTGTACATCCAGGAAGCTCAATGTACTCCAAGTAGGCTAAACAAACAGATTCACAAACAAACACATTACAGTAAAAATGCTAAAAACCAAAGACAAGGAGAATTCTTGAAAACACCAAGAGAAAAATGACCTGTCACTTACCAGGAACCTTAATAAGATTAATAATTAACTTTTCATCAGAAACAACAGAGACCAGAGGTAGTAATATATTCGAAGTGCTCAAATGAAAAAAAGTCATCCAAAAATCCAACATCCAGTAAAACTTCCTTTTAAAAATGAATATGAAATAAAGAAACTTCCAGATAAACCAAAACTGAGAGAATTTTTTGCTAGAATACAAAATATTATAGGAAATTTAGTATTTATTTAATATTAATGAAAAAATACTAAAGGAAATTCTTAATGCTAAAAAGGAAGTAACCTTAGAAGGTAATTTGAATCCACACAAATGAAAAAAGAACGTCAGTAAATGTTATTATGTAATCATAAAAGAGAGTATAAATGCCATTTTCTTCTCCTTTCTTCTCTCTACTAATTTAAAAAGCAATTTTTTTGTTTATATATAATACATATATAATGTATTGTTTGTCATATAATATACAGAAATTTAATATCATTGCCAATAAAAGCACAGAGCTGGGTAGAAACAAAGCTATACTGGACTAAGAAAATAACTCTGGACAGCAATTTGAATTCACAGGGACAAATAAAGAGAATCAGAAATAATAAATTAAAAAGGTAATATTTTAAAAATCTATACTAACATGATTGCTTCTCCTTTATTTCCTTAATTTCTTATAAAATTATGTAATCATTATAACAGTATATTGTTGGGTTTGTAACATTTAAGGATGTAATATGTATAACAATACCACAAAGGGGGAGGAAGGGAAAAGAGCTATATAAGAGTAGTATTTCTATATCTCACTGGAATTAAGTTAGTATAAATCTGAAGCTGATTCTGATAAGACGTACATAGTAAAACTAGAGCAAACACAAGGAAATAGCTCAAAGAGTATAATGAAAAAAAATCATTAGAAGGATAAAAATGCTACATTAGAAAATATGAACTTAATACAAAAGAAAGCAGTAAAGAAGAAATGGAGGAACAAAAGAGATATGAGAAATATAGAAAACAAATAGTAAAAAGGCAGATGGTAACAATCAATGTGAATGAATTAAACAATCTAATCCAAAAGCAGAGATTGAAAGACTGGATGAAAATACAAGGTATAACCATATGCAATCTACAGGAAAAACAATTTAAATTAAGATATAAAAAAGTTGAAAATAAAGAATAGAAAAAGAAATTCCTTGAAAAGAGTAACCAAAAGAGAGCTGGGGTGGCTATACAAATATCAGACAAAATAGAGGTTAAGTCGAAAAAACTGTTGCAAGATCCAAAAAGGACAGTATATATTGGTTAAAAGATTTATCCATTAAGAAGATATAACAATTATAAACATAGAAGTATGTCACAACAGAGCTCCCAAATAGGTGAAGCAAAAATTGACAGAATATGAAGAAAGGGATAGACAATTCTACAATAAGAGTTGAAAATTTTAATACCGTACTTTCAATAATGGATAGAACAACTAAGCAGAAGATCAATAAAAAGATAACGGACATGAATAAAACTACAAACTGACAAAAGCTGACAGACATATTCAGAACACTTCATCCCCAAACAGGAGAATACATATTTTCTCAAGTGTGCATAGAAAATTCTACAGTATAGACCATATCTTAGGACACAAAAGAAGTCAATACATTTTAAAAGATTGAAATAGTACTAAGTATCTACTTCAACCACAATGGAATAAAACTAGAACTCAATAACGGAAGGAAAACTAGAACATTTCCAAATATGTGGAAAATTAAAGAACACACCTCTAAATAAACAAATGGGTCAAAAAACAAATCAAAGGTAAATTAGAAAATACCTTGAGACAAATGAAAATGAAGATACAACATACCAAAACTTAATGGAATTTAGCTAAAGCAGTGCTTATAAATGCCTATACTGAAGAAGAATGTCTCAAATCAGTAAGATAACCTTCTACCTTAAAGCACTGGAAAAAGAAAAACAAACCAAACCTAAAGCAAGTAGAAGGAAGGAAGTTATAAAGATAAAGGAAGAAATTAATAAAATAGAAAAACTATGGAGAAAAATCAATGAAAAAACTGGATCTTTGTGAAGATAAAAATCAACAAATGCTTAGATTTGTTAGATTGACCAAGAAAGAAAGAGAAGACAAATACCAGAATCAGAAATGAAAGAGGGGATATTATTACCAACATTACATAAATAAGATTATAAAGGATTGCTATGAACAATCTTATGATACTAAATCAGATAACTTAAATGAAATGGACAAATTCCTAGAAAATCACAAACTATTAAAACTGACTCAAGAAGACATAGATATCTGAATAGACTTATAAAAAGTAAAGAGGGCAGTAGTTAGCAGTAGTTCCCAGCAGACTCTGCCCAGCTGATCCTCCTCTTACTTTAATAAATATTCTATATTTCTAAATAAAAAATAAATAAAAATAAAGAGATTTAAATTAGTAATCAAAAAAACTACCTACAAAGAAGAGTCCAGGCTTGTATGATTTCACTGCTAAATTCTACATACATATAAAGAAGAGTTAACACCAATTCTTTGTGAACACTTAAAGAGGCGAGAACACTTCCCAACTCATTCTATGAGGGCACTATTACCCTCAAACCAAAACTAAACAAAGATATCTCAAGAACATTACAGATCAATATATGAGTAGCTTATGACTTCTTATGACTATGGACTGAAAAATCTTTAACCAAATACTTGCAAATAGAACCATTAACATATAAAAAGAATTATACACCAAGACCAAATGGGATTTATCCCAGGAATTCAAGGTCAGTATAACATCCAAAATCAATCAATGTAATGCACCATATTAATAGAATAAAAAATCAAAACTACATGATCATCTCAATAGACACAGAAAAAGCATTTGAAAGAATCCAACACCTTTTCATGATAAAAACACTCAACAGGACTTCTGCTTTCTGGTCCAACTTAGTATAAGGAGCTTTGAAGTCATCACTGTCCTAAAAACAAGTAAAAATTGAACAAACTGAAAAATCAACAACTCTTCATAAATCTGTCAGAGAAGTAAAGTCACAGGGAAAACCACTACCCCCTAAATTGGAGAGACATACAAGTGGATACAGAAAATCAAAACATACCAAAGAAGAAACCATGCAGGATACAAGTTCCATACACAAAAGTCAATTACATTTCTATATAATTGCAATGGACAATCTTAAAATGAAATCAAGAAGACTATTGCATTTACAATAATATAAAAATATAAATTACATAGGAAAAATTCTAACAAAGGAAATGAAAACTTATACTTTGAAAATTATAAAACATTGTTGACAGAAATTAAAGAATATCAAAATATATGGGGAAAATACCCCATGTTCGTAAATAGGAAAATATAATATTGTTAAGATGGCAACACTCCCCAAATTGATCTATAATATTCAATGCAATCTCTATCAGAATCTCAGCTAGGTTCTATGAAGAAATTGACAAACTGATTCTAAAATTCATATGGAATTACAGGTGACTCAGAATAGCCAAAACAATATTTAAAAAGAACAGTTAGAGAACTCACACTTCCTGACTGCAAAACTTACTCCAAAACAACAGTGATGAAGACAGCAGTATTGTCATAAGGATAGACATATAGATCAATATAATAGAATTGAGAATAGAATTAAACCATTGTGGTTATGGTCAAATGATTTCCAGCAAGAAAGACAAGATAATTTAAAGAGGAAAGAATCATTTTTCAACAAATGTGCTGTGATGATTGGATATCCTCATGTAAAAGAAGGAAGTTAGACCTTTACCTCATGCCATATACAACTATTAAGTCAAAATTGATCAAAAACTAAAATGTGAGAGCTAAAATTATTAAACTCACAGAAGAAAACAGTGGTAAATCTTCATTGGATTCTTAGATATGACACCAAAAGCATAAGCAACAAAAGGAAAAAAAAAACAGATAAATTGTACTTCTTAACAATTCAAAACTTTTGTGCTTCATAGGGTACTATCAAGAAAATGAAAAGATAATCCACAGGATGGGAGAAAATATTTTCAAATCACATATCTCATAAGGGACTTTCATCTAGAAAGTTTAAAGATCTCTTACAACTCAATAATAAAAAGACAAATAACAAATTAAAAAATGGGCAAAGTATATGAATAGACATTTTTCCAAAGATACTCAAATGACCAAAAAACTCATGAAAATATGCTCGACATAATTAGTCATCGGGAAAAATGCAAATCGTTTCACACTCACTAAGATGGCTAAACTCCAATAGTAAGAGTAACAAGTAGTAGGAAGGATGTGAAGAAATCAGAAGTCTCATACACAGCTGATGGTTCAGCCACTTTGGAAAACAGTCTTTCAGTTCCTAAATAGTCAAAGTTAGTTACCTTATGACCCAGCAATTCTACTCCCAAGAGAATTGAAAACATATGTCAACACAAAAACTTGTACATGAATATGCACAGCAGCATTATTCAAAAGAGTGGAAAAGTAGAAACAACCCAAATATCTATTAATTGATGAATGGATATACAAAATATTGTACATCCATACAAGGAAATATTATTTAACAAAAAAAAGGAATGAAATATTGATCTATGCTACAACATAGATGAACCTTGAAAACATGCTAAGTGAAAAAAGCCATTCACGATATTACATTACTTTATTTATATGAAATGTCTAGGGGAGGCAAATCTATAGAGACAGAAAATAGATCAGTATTCCTTATGGATGGAAGGGTGGGAGGGTAGTATAGGGAACATGATAGCTAAAGGGTAGGGGGTTTGTTTTTGAGGTAAACAAAATTGTCTAAAATTGATAGTGGTGATGGTTGCACATTCCATGAATATACTAAAACTGAATTGTATTTAATATGTACTATGCTAGAAATTAACACAGGATGCTCTGGGAGCTAATGAGAAAGTTAGTAAAAGCTTTGTGAAGGAGGTGATGCTTGAGCTGGAACTTAGAATATAGGTAGAAATTGTCCTGTTGAAGAGAGTAGGGAATGTAAAAGAACAAAAGAAGGAGGGTGTTAACACCAGAGCAAAGATTTGGGGGAAAGCAGTAGTGATGGAAGTTAGGGTTCCTGAGCATGATAGTATTGGGGCAGGAGAGTTTGGGATAAGCTGGAATAAAACCATGGTGTGCTGCATATGGACTTCACACTATAGGTTAGTAGCATACTGGGACACCACAAACACTGTTGTATGTTTATTATTATGCAATATTCAAGTGTTTTTAACCCAAAATATATGCTATTATAGAAGAAATTATTGAATGGACCAGGTCATGCAATATAGCATACAGCCTTGTATAATTGGCTGCAATGAGTTAAGAGGTATCCCAATATATCCCAAATATACCTCAAATTCATGAATGAGCGATCCTCTTCTACCACTCCCTTCCAGAAATACTCTTCCTGCTTCTTCTTCTGTCTTTTTTAACTCACCTGGTAGCCCTAAGTCAGAAAGGTAGGAATTAATTTAGGGGGGAAAAAAAGGAGTTAAGAGGTATCGCGCAATATGAAGCTGGTGCAAAAAAAAATATTGCATGTTTTCTGAAACATGCAAAACTTGCCACAGAAGTCTATAGGAGGACCTGGCCAGTTTGCAAACAATCTTCAAACAAGAACAAGAGATGAGTGGATGCATTTGTACATGTTACAAGACATAATTATGCTGCTACTGTGGCTGTGTAGTAATTATTCCTGACTGGCTTTATATTTTTAAAGTCCTTTAAATGTGCTTCCAAAAATGGGATTTTAAAATAAGTTTTGAAACACATAGGGCTGAGATACTGCTTTCAGTTATGGGGTTTATTAGAATAATTAAAGCTAACTGTAGCAACAGATAAATCCCTATATCTCAGAGACTGAATACAGTAAAGGCTTGTTTCTTGCTCACATAAAATCTGATATAATTTCCTCTTGAAGCTACATCATCTGGAATATGTGTCTTCCAGTGAAAGAGAGGGATAGAAGAGACATCGATCTCTTAACAGCCTTAGCCCAGATGTTTCACCTAGGTATCATTTCTATTTCCAGTCCGTTGGTCAGAACTGGTCATATGGCTCCAATCAAACTCAAAGGAGTCTGGGAATCCAGGAAGCACATGGATTCCTTAGTGGGCACTAACTGTCCCTGTGACATGTATGTAATGAAGGACATGAGGGTAAAGGCTGGGAGACCTCTGCCTTTGATTGGCAGCAAGCCAATTACATTGGGGGAGTGGAGCACACACAAGATGAGTGCATTGGGGTGATAAAAGGAAGTGAGAAAGCAAGAAAAGCTGACTCCTAGCTAACAATTTTAGCTCAAAACGTCCATCTTAGAAATTATCCAAGCCATTTAATTTCTCCCTTCTCTTGCTGGCCATTCCTTTGAGTCAACTGGAGAGTGGGCTGGGTAACAGAGATACAAGTGTGAAAGGATAGAGACATTTTCTGTTTGTCAAAGGCCCATCAGAGGAGATAGGAACTCGTAACGAAATGAAGATGCCGTTCACTCACCCATACTCCTCCTGTATCATACTCTTGCAAATAACTGAATAAATAAATGCACTATATTCAGATATATTTACATGCTTTTTGTCCCATGATTCAGTATAATTGCCAGACAGAGGGATATCTATATAGACTCATAGTATTAAAGTGTTGGATGACCATGGTGATATTAATAACTGATACAAGATGAATTTATTGAGGAAACTGCACCATCCTATCCTCTTATAAGATTTCTCAAGGTCGTCTTACCATCCAGGTTTCTTCCTTTCCTCTTCAGTAAGCATAATACAATATGTCAAAACTAGCAATGATAACAGCATTAGAAAGCCAGGCTGGGAAAGAGGGAAAGAGAAAGTATAGTCACTGCCTATTCTGCCCCTTTTCAGAGCACAGGTTGCCTCTAATAATTCAGCAGGATCAAAATGGTCCTCAGACCATTATTTCCACCCAGGCAGTGGCTAATGCTTAATAAACAGCCAACAGCTTGTTTTCTGTGGCTACAATAAGACCCAAGTGAGCCTAGGAATTTATCTTCCTGATAATAAACCTGTAACATGTGGTGGTAATGCACTTTTCCTGAGCTTAACTGAAATTTTCATTTCCTTTGAAAGCTTTAACACACTCCAGCAACATGAATGGAGTCATTAGCTAGAATTCAGAACAGGTCTCTTTTTACCCAATGGATTATATGAGAGACTGTCAAGAGTGACAAGTGGATATGTGGTCCACTGTACCCTTTTTGCAACTGGGACACATACTTCCTAAATCCTAATACTAAGGAAATAGTTTCCTATTTCTGGTCCTGCAATTACCCATTTCCCCCATAAGGCTGTGTGTCTCAAGAAGAAGGATGTGTCTTATGCAGTTTTGCATCTCCAATATCAGTCACTGTCAAAAGTGCAGCTGACAGTGGGATGATAGAGCAGATACACCTCTGATCCTGCCCTGTCAGTGCACAGTAAATTTCTTTTTCAATGAATGATGTCAGAGGTCAAAAGTCTATGAGTAGTCCCCGTACTCCAGGAGATTAAAATATTGTCAGTGAGACAGAACGACCACACAAATCATGAAACAATAATACAGAAGAGTATAACTATGTATGTCATAGCTAATTAAATATTAAAATGCAAAAAGAATCGTGGAAGATAGAGACGACTATTGGCTGGAGTGATTGAGGAAAGTTGTATGGATGATATAAAATTTAACTAGAACATGGGTAGCACCCAGGGAAAACAGAAGGATAATGTACCAAGTAAAGGAATAGCACCAGGGGAGTTATCAGAGAAAAGGTGATTGAAATTCACATGAGGAACACAGGAAGATAGAGGAATAGGGTTGGAGGAGTAAAGTTGGATCAAGCCATGGAAAGCCTTTGGATTGTATTATAGAAAAGAAGAAACCCTTGAGGCTGTGAAACATGGAAATTAATAGAACTAAAGTTAAGTATTAAAGCTCATCAAAGAAGAAGAGGATCAGAAGGTTGGCTCCTCGCTGTTTCTCTAGCACCATCAACAACCATTCCTTAACTCATAGATTATTGTCCAATGCAGGTAACTGTCTATACACACCGTGTTATTTCCCACCTCCATGTCATTGCTAAAACTATCACTTCTTCCTGGAAGGCCTTTTCGTCCCTCTATCTCCCCCAAGCATTCCCCCCTATTCCTCTTCTGTTTACCTGTCCAGACTCTGCTCATTCATCCATTTGTTAATCCAGTCAACAGTTTTTAACTCACTATCTACTGGGCATCAAATACTCTGCTAAGAGTTGAGATAAAGTACTAAACTAGGCAGGCAAGTTTCCCTGACTGTCTTCACAAAGCTTATATTCTGGTGGAGGGATCCAACATAACAAGAAAGTGAATCAATAAACAAGATGATGGCAGGTCTGTAATAAGTGCCACAAAGGGAATAAGTAGGATGATGTGAGGTAGATTGATTGGGAAGGGGTATGTGGTAGAGTTCACACAAATGAACTAGTAGGTCTTCAAATGTCTCTTTCCTCTTTTTTTCTCAGTACATAACTAGACTACATTTCTCAGCCTCATTTTGCATCCAAGTATGGCCATTCTAACCAATGGAATGTGAGTAGAAGAGATATGTGCCATTTCTGGGTCAAATTTTTAAGATATAGGTATGTCCCTTCATTCTACCAGCTGGACATAGGCAACACAGCCCAAAGGGATGGCCACAAGTTGGATCTTTGAATTATTGCATCAAGAGAGCCACTTGCCAACTAGGAACACCTACGTCAGACTGACTATTCCATGAATGACAAATAAACTTTATTGTACTTAAGCCACTATACTCATCGG
Source organism: Rhinolophus sinicus (assembly GCF_036562045.2). Taxonomy (NCBI): domain Eukaryota; kingdom Metazoa; phylum Chordata; class Mammalia; order Chiroptera; family Rhinolophidae; genus Rhinolophus; species Rhinolophus sinicus. The sequence goes on from NC_133756.1 coordinate 62,640,571, forward strand.
AGTTTATCTGTGACCATAGCCTAACCTAGCCGAACTAACACAAAACACCTTAGCTGGGGTGATCAGAAATGCCTCTTCAAGGAGGTGGTGCTGGATGTGAATAAAGAATAAAAAGGAACCAGCCAAGCCAAGTGAAGGAGAGCTCCTGGCAGAGAAACCAGCAAGAGGAAAGACTCTGAGCCAAGTAAGAGCACAGCACGTTCAAAGAACCAAAAAAGAAGCCAGAGAAGCTAGCACATAGTGAATGAGAGAAGAGCAGAACTGGATGAGGTTGAAGAAGTAGACAGGAACCACATTATTCTCATCCATAATCTTCTCCTGAAAGTCGCCATCTCGAACATTTACCACGATAACTACCAGCTCACTTCAGTGACCATTTTTGGAGCTCCCATAATGACTGGAGCCTGCATCGATCACTACTTTTTTTTTTTTTTTTATCATCTTATGATTGTCTATTTATGTGTTTGTTACCCTCTAGATGATAAACTGTATGAAAAAGTAATCTGTTCATCTTTATCTTTCTAGCATGCATATCAACACGCATAGGTGGTCAATCAAAGTTTCTGGTTTACATGGGTGAAATAAATGGTGGCGTTGCAGGTCTCCCTGTGACGATGGCTGGGATTAGCATGATGCTAGTTGTGTTAGGGAGCAAAGAAGGATCCTAAGAGACAACCCATCTCCATTAACACTGACTTTTACCAGTGTGATTTGACCTCCTTTCAAGAAGCTCCTCCCTCCTCCCACCTACTTCTCCTTTAGATTCTTTCTAAGGATGACCCATTTCTAACTAAGATTTCTTCCAGATAACAGGTTGTTGGGAGCCTTCATTAAGAAGGAAGTTTTCCCCTTCCATGAAAATGATTAGAAACAGTGAAAAGGCAGTTTGAAGCTGAAGGCCCCCTGCCAATACAATGACCCAGTTAGGAGCCAAAACAAAGAACAGATAAATCAGGGGAATAAAAGTCTCCCCACCACCCCCTTCCATCTTCTACTTCACTGCAGTGGTTTCTATGATGTTTTTAAAATGAGGAGCTAATTTAATTCCCTAGAATTGGAAAATGCCAGTCCTTACCTCAAACGTTCTTTCCAGAGAAGTGGAGATGTAATTTTATTCACTCTAATGATGTGAGAAGGTCAGTTTTTATTTTCACCTTTTAGAGGCACACTTCCCTCCATCATTTCACGTTCTTCTCCCCTCTCCCTCCCCCATACATTTTGGAAAACTCACTTTCAGCTTGCTGCTCTCAAAAATTAAAACAACTCAGCAACAACTCTCCACTTATTAACATTGGAGTGGGTTGAGTGTTGGAGGCTAACACTCAACAGAGTGCTGGTATGGTGGGGAAAAGGAAATTATACTCTTTATGAAAGTGGTTTTTAAATAGTTCTACTGAATTATTCCTTAATGGCAAAGGACAGTAAAAGAATACATCTTAGGTTCTGGGGTCAGAGCTTGAAGCAGGCACAGGCAAGACTGAATATTTTTTAAGTTTATAGTTTTATCTTTAAAACTGCTGCAAATTCTCTCTCTCTCTCTCTCTCTCTCTCTCTCTCTCTCTCTCTCACACACACACACACACACACACACACACACACACACACCTATGCCTCCATGTTTATATTGACAAACACCATGAAGTTTATTAGTGCCTTCGGGTACTAATATATCCCAAGATTATTATTACCCCTGAGAACATGAGTACCCTATGTAGAGGCCTGTTCCCAGGATATTCATCGCTGCAAATTCCAAACAGGCATGTGTAGGGGTTCAGGCTATCCGCCATAAGTTTCTATGAGACAGTTAAGAGCAGATTCCCAAGTACTTATGTTTCAGTGCAATCTCAACTGAGCATCTTTAGAAGTCTGTTCGGAAAGATGCTGGAGATAGGAGAGGACAGAATTTACCATCATGCCACTTTTAATGGTCATTTATGGTTAAGCAAAAATTTACACAGGTGTTATGGCTTATTTATTTATGATCCATGGGTAGGTAAGACATGAGGGCAGAGCATTTGTAAAGGTTGGCAGAGGTTATTTACAGTGACTCTTAGCTCACTAAGCTTCACTTTCTTCTGGGCCTCGTTCATTTCCTCTGTCCTACTGCCATATTTATTTTCTCCCTCTTGCCCTCACGACTCCAGAATGGGACAGACTAGTTATTCTTACCTCAACTAAAATTTCTGGGTGTGATAGACCACAAGGTAATTGTAGGTTTGGATTATTTTTCCAACTAAAATGTGATTTTGTTTTCCTGTTGCTCTAGAAAATTGCAATATTCATTGAAAACAAATATCACTCAACAAATATTTTTGCTATCTTAATGCTATCAATGCATTAAGGGAAAAAGAACCTTATAGCACAGTAGGACTGCACACTATAAAAAAGTGTTTTATAATTTCTATATTTCTTTTGTTTTGATTTTTCTTCCAATATTTTTACCTGAAGACCTGCCAACCTGTTGACACTCAGCCCCAAGTTCAATGATTTTTCTTTTCTAGGAAACGCCATGGAGAGTTCCCTCATGTCCCATAGGGTGACAGGTGCTGAAGATAATGCTCTTACCCAGAAATACACGTTTTTTTATTATTAAATAACAGCAAACTTGCTTTTTATTTCTCTGTAGTATCACATTAATTTTATCCAAAGAACCACCACTTAAAACTCTCTACTTTGTTTTTCCTTCATATATGGAAAGACTGAATGAAATTCCTACAGATTATAGACTCTTAGGGAGCCAAAGAACACAATTTTCGGTCCAATATCTTATCCACTAGAAAGGTTGCCAAAAGGCCTGACAGAACCTCAGTTTTAGAACTGTTTTCTCTGAAATTTCTTAACAATAGTGTCCATTTCTGATCTATCTTTATGTCTTCATGTAAAGAGTCATGTAATATATTTTCGATGAATGCAAGAATAAAAATCAGTCAACACAGGAAAACAATAGCTTTGTCATATTTCTACAAAGTGATGGTGATATCACAGAGATAACATTGTGAGGAAACTGTGAGAAAAAGATTTTTTCTCACAATTTTTAAGCTCCAAAGTTGAAGATGTTCCTCAAAACACTTTAGTAACCTATTAAACTTTGTCTTCAGTGACTACAGCGAAATCTTTTAAAATCATATTTATCCTATATTTTCTCTTGAATGAAACTGTTACCATAATTGTAACCCAAGTCAACATTATCTACCATTAAACTAAGGATTTGTTGATTCCTTGGGTTTTCTGTATTACAAAAGCAAAAACCATATAATATTGGCTTTAAAATAGTTGTATTTTATCATATGTTCCCTCAAAGCATACTAAAGAATGTTGCACCTGATTTCTCCTTTACTATACACATTCCAGTGGAGATAATTTTTTTTTTTTAAGTACTTCACGGAGGACTCATTGAGGTAAAGAAGAGTGAAGTCACCTTGTCACACAGCTGTATTCAGTTTCAAACATTCCTCTCATCTGCTTTTCAGACAAATAGTTAAATTTTCCTATTTCCACTCCAAGGCAAAGAAAATGCTGCTAGCTTTGTCAACAGCAAATAAAACATGGGTAACTACTTTGCAGTCAGTCCGTGTATTCATCTTGCAGCATCTATTATGAATCTATTATGAATCAAGCTATACTTAGCATATCTGTGAAAGAGCGTGTGAAGCTTTCTTGCAGAACAAAAAACAATAACACTCATATTCATGGATTGTGATATTCTGGGATAGCCATATGTGATGAGTGTGTCTTCAAAATATTTTATTCTGTTGATACATAAAAGGTTTGAAAATGTTGTTTTCTCGGCCTCTGGTGTTCAGAGAGGCTAAAGAGCTGGCAGCCTGGATTTTTTTTCTAATTCATATGCAAAAGTTATATCAGAAACTCCCTCAGACATAACAAGTTAATAATGTCTCTCACAGCAAAAACATTTGCCCTGCTTTTTAGGCCACGAAAGGTCCTGGTCCTTAACAGAAAGTGACTGTTAATAAGTTATAAACCAAATGGGGCTTTACCAATGCCCAGTTAGTGAATGTTTTTAATGGTAGCATGACATTGAATCAGGTTCTACTGTCTCTGCACTCGATTTAGCTAAGGATATGTTGTGTCATAGAGATAAGGAAGATATGTAGCTATATTTTATTTACTAATATCTCATCTAGTTACAGAAAGGATTTAAGTCACCTTACATGGAAACTTATAAGGCAAAGAAAAATAAACAGGTGAAATAAATGAGAAAAGTGAAACTGAAGGAAAATGAGGGCCACATATAAAGTATACGGAATTCGAGATGCAAAGTCTTAAATCAATGCTATAAATTTCACATAGGAAATATGCATGAGTACCATGTTTCCTCGAAAATAAGACCTAGCTGGACCATCAACGCTAATGCATCTTTCGGAGCAAAAATTAATATAAGACCCGGTCTTATTTTAATATAAGACCAGGTATAATATAATATAATATAATATAATATAATATAATATAATATAATATAATATAATACTTGGTCTTATTTTAATTTTTGCTCCAAAAGACGCATTAGAGCTGATGGTCCAGCTAGGTCTTATTTTTCTCCAAAAGTAAGACATATCGTTTCCCTGAAAATAACACCTAGCCAGGTCTTACTTTGGGAGAACTAAATATACACAAATCCAGACTTTTAAGCCAGAGCATTTATGAAGCTAATATTTACATTTCAAAAGTATTTTTCAGTTTACAAAACAATTCATCACTATATTCCTTTAAATAGTGAGGTTTCTGCATTTAAAATACATTCCTGTTGTTGTAGATAAAACTACAGTTTATCTAAATACGGCATTTTCAATCCTTTCTGCCATCATAGGCATAAATAAATCATTTCTATTGCATAAGATGTGGTTGCACAACCACAGTGTGGGGTATGGCATGACAACTACCTTGGAAATACTTAATGAAAAACATGAATGAGAGGGCGTGAAACCAATTGGAGACCAGCAACAACATACACCTCTCCAGTTAGGCCAGGATTCCGTGTACCTCATTAACTTCAAAAGTATAGGCTGCCTTGCTAAGGAGGGAATCACACATCTGTAAGTTTTTGGCCGAGCTCCATCTTCATTCCCATCCTCTAAAAGTTCTCATTGTGATGTTTACTAGATTGCAACCCCCTTGAGAACAGGCCTATTTCACCTTGAACACAGCAGGCACCCAAAATATTTCCTGAATTTTGTATAGAGAAAGAAGGGAACAAATTCTTTATTGATTTCTGAATCCATAGTTCTTACAGGTCAGAGTACATTTCAGATTCTTTCACTCATTTTAGTTCAGCAGTAAATTTATTTCAGGGTTGCACTCTGATGCTGCAGACTGAGCTCTGGCAGCTCAGCAGTGACTTACAAGGGCAGGGGTTGGTCAAAAGGGATATAGGAAGAGCAGTTGCTGGGTGAGAAAGAGGCAGCATAGCTGGTCTTGAAATCAAAAAGATACGAAGGTCGAATATGCACAATAAACCATAGTCACTGCTGTGGATGGTCTCAGGGCAAGCAGGAGGAGCTGCCCTTTGAACTTTCCATATTTATATCTGAAGAAGCAATACTCTGTAGGGGATTTTTCCCCCTCAAGACTGCCTTTGACATTCCTTTTAATCATGAATGTCAGAGTTGTTGCCAAAGAGTGATTAAGCAATCCTTCACTCAGAAGTTCCCAGGACAGTCCAAGGGGCAGTCCTGCTATATATTCTCTTTATGCTATTTTTCACGATCTGATTTGCCAGTTGTTTCTTTGACTGTGTGTTTGTGTGTGTGTGCGTGTGTGTGTGTTAAGATAATCTATTTCAACTAAAAGAAATCTTTCTTTTTGAGTTTTTACAAAGTCAAAATAAATGCTGAATTTGAGAGTCATATCTTTAAAAATGCTCTGGGCTATTCTTCAAAGGTAGTTCTTATACTATATTGAAAATAATGTGGTCAAGTTAAAAGGAAAGTACTAAAGCTTTGCTTTTAAAATAACCAGTATGGTATTGATCTACCTCTTAGTTTTCACATAAAATCCTTGAACAGCTGAATCAAAAAAAATCCGTGCCTTTAAATTTTGTTCCTGCTTAAAGTTTGTTTTTGTAATTTATTTTTACATTTATTGTTGGAGAATGATGTTCTACAGAAATATAAAACACAAGCTGTCTCTTATTTTGTTTGGTGATAAAATGCTCAGTTAAAAACAGGTTATGTTCCATGCCCTTGGCATCCTCAGCTGATATCGTATTGTTCAGAATAGTACATGTCACTCTAAATAATTTCACATGCATCTGTTTTATTAGCAGTGCTAATTAAACATACATCTTGTGAAATGACTTTACATGAGATCATTTTGCAGTTTCTTGTATTATTTATGCAACACTTTGGGATCTGTGGGTCACAAATCCTACTATAAACTTTCCCTCTTAAAATTATTAATGGAAAGTTAAGTCCCTCTATAAAAGTATTTTTTTAGACATGCCTCGAAAAATATGCCAGTGTGAATTTAAAAACAAACAAAAGAATATATTACTAATATACACTGTGTTTTCTATTTCCCAGAAGATTTATAAGCCAACACAAATGCTCATATTAGAGAGTAATGCCCTCTTTTAATTGTTGGCCCACATACGCCCCCATGAAATCCATCCAGTCCCACTCTTAAGGGCAAAATATCCATGTGAATGATAGTCAATGTGAAGATGATTGATGGTGAGTTTCTCTGGTCCCTGGGAGCTGTGGCCTAGCCCCCAAGAGCTCTGTGTGGCCCAATAGATCATACACACTGATCCACGTGGTCAGCGTAGGGCTGCTTCTTCTATCCCTATGCTTTTTTGCCAAATGCAGTTCAAATCAGTAGCGATTAATTGTCTCAGAAATGGCCACTATCCTTTCCTTCTCCTATTTTTCATGCACTGCTATACTCCCATTGTGGTGCATCATTCAAGTAAATCATTCTATAGTGATTTGTATGTAAGTAGTTTTGTAACTTTAGGTAAAGCCCTCAACCACTTTTGCTTTCTTTTCTGAAAAAAAAAAAAAAAAAAAAAAAAAGAATCAACATTTCTCAGAACACCATGTCCACCAAAATGAAAAATATCTCAGTCAAATAAGCTTGTGGCCCTCTTGATTCATAGTGCATATTAGCCTAAGAAAGGTTCTAAGGAGTCCTATAGCAAAGAAACTGATTGGACTTTGCTTAACTTGATGTCCCAGAAATTATTTTGTCTCAGAACCCTTCTCCTGGTTCAATGTGGCCATCCTTCAGAACTAGTGGGAAAACCGTTTGAGAATGCTACACGAGGCAATCTTTAAAACACCATTCCAAATGTAATGGACACTCTATGATTTCCTTCTGTTACTCTGTTCTTCCCCTCAAAAGATTTGAATGCTTAGGTCTCAGCTCAGTTAAACTAAATGACTCCATACAATCAATAGTAAAAAAAAAATTTTTTTTAATTAAAAATTGCTTGACCATGAATCTGGAAGATGGATCTGCCCACCAGTCACATAGTTCATGGCAGTTAGCATACTCACACATCAGAGTACAGTATACTAAATCTTTTGAAGAATGACTAATACTCCACTGTGATAGGACAGACGCTTGGGGTTTTAGCCAAATCTTGTAAATTTAGCGAAGAATATCAGAGCAACTCCTTCTGTTACCCTAAATGTCAGGGACTCTTACATTTTCATGAAGAACATGCAGGTCTTGGTTTTTAAAGGTCTTACATGAGTACTTTAATTGAAAATCATAAGGTTTGTCTACATTGAGAAGATGAATGCTGCAATTCAACATACGTGAAAAACTGACCAGGAAGTTCCAGCAGGTAATTGGTATTTCTGGACTGTTGGTTAAAGCAAACCTCAGCGCTCTGAGAACTCCAGTTAGCATATTTCAGGACCAATCTGAACACTTTTCCCCACAACCAATTTTTAAATATATCACATAATCTCTTGCTGTATTATCTGGAATTGAGCTAAGTAAACTATACACTAGTTGAGGCTCCCCAAAGCACGTTGAGTATGGAGATTCTTAGCCTTTATGTTGAGCCCCATATTTTACTACACTAGCATAATCTAATTACCTCTTTTCCTATGTGATTACTCCCTATTTCAGAGTCTAGCCTATCCAATTCTTGCCATAGTTCTGGTCCAGCATGAAGTCCATAAGACAATCTGTGGAAGGTTGACTTCGTTTTGAGGTGTCCATATGCACAGTGTCTCATGTCTCCATGCTTGTCAATGCTATGACCCTCCTAGTTTCAGTTTATTAGCTGATATTTACTGCCTATGTTGTAATTTCTGACATTGCAGTGCTCCTGACACCCAAATAGTTTTCAAATAAACAGCCTCCATGTTAACCTTTCCATTATTGTTTCTAACTTGCTTTAGCTCACTTAGATCTGGCTTCCCATCCTGCATCCAGCGACAATTATACAAGCACAGCAGTATATAAAGAAGTTCATTTAGGTGTGCTGGGCAGAGAGGAATAGCAAAGCGTGTTGAGTACACACAAGTAAACTAAGCACATAGTAGTTGGGCTGAGTCATTTTGCAGTTGAATGGCCACATTTGAGTAACACTTGTATGCAAGCCTCTCAGTATCGTTTCTTGGACTTGCCTTCTGTATGAACTCAAGCCACTATGCATTGCTCAACTCAATTCTCATCTTTCAGAAGATTTCTCTGACTCTTGGGCCTGAGCTCAGAGTCTCATTTTCTGAATTTATATAGCTTCAATTGTCTGTACCAACTGCCAGAAATTTACCATTGTCTGCTTTAAATTGTCCGATTGTCTGATTGACTCTATTATCACACAAGTATAGTCTTCCCAACTAGATGAGAACTATGTCCAACAAATTTTTAAATCTCCCACAATATGTAGTATAAAGTAACAAGGAGATATTCTCATAGATTCCATCAGTTAGACAGTGAGATATGAGACAATGTGATATGTATTTGAGCGAATTAGACATTGAGATAGAACATCACCGTTGAGTGGAATTCATGAAAAGGGTAGAGAAAGGGGATTTAGAGGCAGGGTGAAAAAAATAAACGAGGGAAGTTCAACTTGCTATTCTGAGAGTCTGGTTTAAGCTAAAGACTATCATTTCCTTTGCTCCACAAGGTTTTCAAAATTACCTTCCTCATTACATAATTACATACACTAGACAAATTAGACACAAGAGCCTTCTAAGAATTCCAAATGTCCCCATAAAACAATCACAACGAAGGTCCCAGGAATTAAGATTTAGAGTCCTCTCTCACAAGCCTCTTTAATTCTCTGACAGCTCATAATAACACTCAACTAAGGTGAAAAGAAGGCTCTGCCCCCAAATTCCTTCCTCATTGACCTAACGCCACACAAGCCTCAATGGTCTTTGGGAAGGAAAGACTGGTGTTCCAAAGAGTATGGTGCCCTACTTAACAATGGTTGTACAGTCAGAGACACTCTTCTCATTATCACAAACAGTAATTTTAGTTTTTCTTTGAAATAATTTATGCCTAGGAGTGATTAGTTTGTCCTGTTTACATAATCATAGCTTTTTATTAATCTATTATATGTAGCTATGTCTTTACCAGTTTTAAAAACTCATTTTTAAAGGGGAAAGAAGTGGTTTCTTAATAGTACTATCTGATTATAACCCCAATAAATGATTCAGCAAATTGCATGCTTTTAAAGATGTAAATGTGAGGGGGAGTTTTCTTTCCAAAATCATTATAGTGCCCAGGAGAGTTAGTAAGTCAAAATACTAACACTTGGGTCCAGCCTCCACTTTGGGCTCTGACTGCAGACTGGTAAAGAACTCATCATCTCACTTTTAGGCTGATAGTTCTAAGTTGTCTAATTGCAAAGGAGTAGTTATAAATGTTCAACTCCTCAGAGGCTGGGACAATTGCTTTGAGTCTGTAATTATAAACAGGGGCAAATGAATGCCCATCTCGTATGACTGTGAGACAAGAATCCAAAAAACAAAAAGATTTAGTAGCATGACAAACTCTACTTACCCCAAAACTGTATGAGATGGGCAGGTCTACAAGTGGATCCATGGGGAAACTCATAATATGTTACAGTTATCTACAGCTGCAGAAATTATAGAAGTCAGGGAAGAGGATGCCAGGGTGGAAAAATACATTTCTCTCTGTTCACTATCGATCTGCTTGCTATCTGTGTGGTCCTCTGGAGTCAGAAGACCTATGTTGCATGCCTGGCTGTGCCTCATGCCATGCGCTGCTTCTCCACTTCCCTTTTCAATACAATATTTTCTAAAATACATTGGCGCTTCCCAAGATGGCTTTCATTCAAAATGTAATGTTCAGCTCCTTTCTGGTCCTTACCCAGGATCCCTGGCCCAGACCACTTCAATGTGTGCTCAACCCCTCCTAAAACTCTGCCTGGGTCAGCGCCTCAGGCCTCAGTTTGCCTGAAAAGGATTTAGGACAGGAGACATGTAAAGGTGCTGCAAACTGCATAATTCTATTCAGTTGTAAAGTATCCACTCCCAAGTTCATTTTAGTTGATTATCCACCTGGTCCTTGAATTCACTTTATGGCTTGTGGAATAAGTAGTGGGATATTCACTGAACCTTCTGAGGCAAACTATTCCATATTTAGATAGCTCTGATGGTTGGTTGAACTAGAATTTGCGTTCCTGTCACTCTTCTCAGTGTGATCCAAGTACTACTCATACAGAAGCCCGATCACCCTTCCACATAATAGTTATATACATATTTAAAGACTTTTTTTTCTGGCCAAAAATATTTTGGTTTTTTTTCTATTGTTTCTATGTATTGAAGATACATTGCCTAATTCTTCATTGCCCTGTTTTCTCTAAATATCTCCATTTTTTTCTAACCTGATTGTAATAACTAATAATAATGGCTAGTACTAATATTCAGCTAATCATCTGCCAACTCCTCAACAAGGTTATTATGAGTGATTTTGTGAGATTCTTAAAGAAGTTCCAAATACAGACTAAGACTGAAGGTCCAAAGATTGGCTTATTTCCTTCTTTGCAAGCTTGATACATTGTCAATGAAAGAAACCAATTTCATTTGCCATGATTTGTTCTTAGTGAATCAGTGCTAGTGCTGGCTCCCGGTGACCGCTGCTTCTTCTCACAAATAATCGATCAATTTCAACATCCTGATCAGAATTCTCTTTCTGCAAATCAGAATGATATGTCAGTTGTTGAATCTTCCTTGTTCTCTGCACCTCCTCACAGATCAATGAAAATGACTCAAGCAATCTCTTTAACAGCAGTTCTTATTTTTATCTTTTGATAAGAGATGAAGGGAGGAAGAATAAATGCATCTAATCCTGTGTGTCTGGTGTGGACACGATTTTCTGTGCAAACTTGCAATTTCTGAGGTCCCAGAATTCTCTTTTGAGGGAAGCCAGTGAGTCGAGACAGCAGTCTCTATTATCTTGAAAAGTCAGAATCTAGAACCCTCTTTTTTTGTGCAGGGCCCCAAAGAGCAAGAATTATTTCCTAGTAGAAGGGGTCCAGAGCATGTGTGGAAGAGAGAAACCATGAGGAGAATCAGGAGGGATAGGCAAGTAAATGGAGAATGAAATAAATGAAAATTAGAACCTCTTTTAAAACTTCCCAATATACAGCGCCCGTAGAAAAAAGAGAGAGCTACATTTGTGTCCGCTTTTCTCCACTTAGGTTCGGCACACTCAGCAGTACCTCTTCTCTGAGGGAGAGGACAAGTGTCTGCTGGTCTGGATTAAGATGCATTAACAGGGGGAGCATATGGTCGTTTACAGGTCTTGTCCTAACACTCACCCAAGGTTAATGAATTAATGAAAAGGAAATGTGCTGCATAAATGTTGAACCTTTCTAAGCACACGATCATAACTCCCAGCTATGTGTATTTTACCAGAATTTAAATTAAAGAAATTCAACCCTCACTTGCATACGTCACATCGAAAATCATTCTTATAATAGCTGGTCATACTTTTGAGGAAAAACAGCAGCATATTTTTAACTGTAAGAGTGTAAGGACAGATTTGGTTCTAAAGGAGTTTTATTGAGATGGTATTTGGAGAAAAACACAGTTATTTATTGAAGTACTACGTTGCATTTTCCTTTGTTCTTTCAACAGGTTAGTAATTACAGAAGTAGTAATTAGCTTTGACAGAGGGTACACAAAACGATAAATGGATACTGTGTGCAACGGAGGGGCTTGGCGGTGCCAAGCTCTTTATTTTCAGTCAGAGCTAATTATCCTTTATTATACTGCATGACTCTTTTTCCTTGAATTATGAGTGGAAAAGTGCTGAATAGAATTTTTTTCCAAAGTGCCCTGAACTGTGGAGGGAAATGAAAATCACAAACAATGAAAAGCTTGGTAGACAATGAGAGTGATCATCTATACAGGGATTCTGAAGGAACTTCCCTTTTCCTGTACTATAGAAATGTGAGGTGCTTATCAGAAAATGATCTGGGGTTTTTTTTATTTGTTTGTTTTTGTTTTGTTTGGCTGCACGAATGATGGGATGGAGCTAGACTCAGCCCCAGCCTCAAGCAAACCAGCAGGAAGAAGGATGGGAAGTCTTGAATCTTTGCACAGGGACAGCAACAGATGGGGGCGGGGGGAGGCTGTGTTTAGACATAGGGGCGCAATGACTCTGAGGCGACCTATTCACAGGCCAGACCTCTCAATGTGAGGAAAGGCATTTGGGATCCTGCCTACCCCAAATGCCACCTGCGAACTGATCTGAGAAGAGAGACTTTGGTTTTAAATCCAGTTACTGTGCAATCCTTTATCTCTCTCTTTTTTCCCTTCTCTTTTGTCACCCCACCCCACTATAGTGATGCATATGAGCAAAATTCCACAGATGGTGCATGCTTTTATGAGCTCAGTCCTGAAATTTGGTTTGAAATTTCCCCAGTGTCCTCTGTGCTTCTGTCTTTGCAACAGATGCACTTAAATGTTAGCAATTTATTTGTGGCCTGTGCTACAACCAGAGCTAAAGAGGGGAGAACGAGGACTGTCATAAGAGGAGAAGCTGAGCTACCAACACAGCACAAAGATCCATGATCTCAACTGCTGCAGAAGAGCAGGACGAGAGCTTGGTTCCTGCGGGCACCGCCAGCAAAGCCACATAAAAATCAATTTTGTCTTCCCCTCCAGTTCAAGTCTGTTCTATGAATAAGACATTAGATCCAATTATTCTCAAGGAATTTCTTTGCTTTCTTTAGCTTATCATGCTTACTATTCCCACATGACAACATCTCTTTTTCGGTTGTTAGCATTTAGCAGGCCTCCAGATTTCAGAGCGACAGGAGATAGAAGTTCATGAGAGTCCAGGAAGAGGCAGATAATTTTTAAGGACACCCGAGTTCTGTAAGGTAACACCATCTAAGAATACAGCGTTGGCTCCAGGGTACCGTGAGTCAACCCTTTTATTTAGTATGTCAACAGTTATATGCTCCTTTAGCTGCACTAAAATATTCTTGAACAGAAAGCTATGGTCTTTCTGTGTGGGTTTAGAAATGTCAGCCCAATAAGCAGGCAATTAACAAGAGCACAATGTTATTTTTCCTCTGAAGCAACTATCGTACTCAAAATTAGGAGATGATACATGATTTCCCAAATAGGGGCATGCACTAGGAAAACATAATTAAGGCTGGTAACATGTACTGGAGAAGCAACTTCGTTTGTTCAACTAGGATAAAATCCCAGGTATGCTTGGTATTATTACGTAGGTCAGATAGGCCACTGGCCAGACTGTCCAGATCCTATCTCCAGCCCAATGGTATTGGGAAACTCATGATTTTACCCCATGGTTCACAACCTTCCATCCTTGGTACAACACTAATCTTGTTACCTTCTTAATAATTTCAGTTCACCTTTTCCGTAAGACTCTTCATTAAAATGAAGATATTCCAATGTAACAAAGTCTTAGTTTTTATTATCATTATTACTGGCTAATTTGGTTGCATTTGAAGTTCCTGTAACAGCCAGCACTGCAATTCTGACCCTGCCATTTGCTTCCTAGTATATGACCTATGCAAGTGATTTAAATCTAATCCTGAACTCCCTCAATACGTAAAACGGGGATACTACCAAGTAGGATTTATTTCAAAGTTTCTTAAACCATTGGGATATGGAAAATAATCCTTCAGCAAGAGACTAAACTGGTACCCACTTTCTACAAACTGGGTCATGATATTTGTATTACATGTTTAGTCTCTAATGGCCTGGATGGTAAGTACAATGTTTTAGAGAAATCAATCAATCATCCTGATGAAAATTACTTTTCAAATAAATTAAATTAGATAATTTACAAAAAAAAAAAATCTTAGCATATTCCTGGCATTCTGTAAATTTGTAATAAACTTTTTTTGCTTTTTATAATAATAATAGCTATTATTACTATTATTATTACTATTTTATGTGCATCATGGTCATTTAAAACATGACAACATGCATTACATAATAATGCCAGCATTATACTTCAGTATTATAAAAAGACAATAATGCATCCAGTTACAGTCCTTCTCATGTGCAAATTGTTAAGTTTCTATATGAAATGAACTGCAAATGGAGAACAATTTTTCTGAAATCCAGATGTGGTCATATCACTGATCTGCTTAAACCCTTCAGTGGCCCCATTGCTCTTAGGATAAAGCCCAAATGTCACAAGACTTTGCAAGGCCCTATGTGACTGATCACGTCTTGCCTACCTTTCCCAGTGCCTCAACCTCAAAGCATGGGCTCTCTTCTGCCTGCAGCATTATTTCCTGCCCTCACCCAGTCCCATAGTAATCAACACCTACACATCCTTCAGGATCCCACTTTGATAGCACTCCCTCCAGGAAGTCCTCCCAGTTATGCACACCTGATTTGGTGTCCCTCCGGTCTGATCCTACAGCAGCGCCAAGGCTTTTTGTTGTTGCTGTTTTCTGTCAAAGAACTCTTTAGAACTGCCTCTTTCTTCTCCCTCACTAGTCTGGAGCTCTTTGAGGGATTGGTGAGTGTTGAATTTACCACTGTTGTGTACAGCATTTATGTACTCATGATTTATTTACATAACAAATTGTATTGAGTCTCTACATATGCAATTCTCAATCCTCTGTCCTCCATAACGTGAGCTGCATAGCTCAAATGGATCAGTAATTTAAAATAGATTTATCCTAATACACACACATACCATACTACTCAGACGGGCTTATTCTATTACCATATGTCATCAGGAAGTTCTAGGTGGAGATCAAGGTTTGGGACATCTGCCAATAACTTTATACAATTCAGTGTTTACTATTAACCACAAAATGTCTTTGTGGGTGGAGCTAATGGGAAACAATCTGGTGAGGGGGTTGGAGACTAATCCTAACACTGTACTGGCATAGCAAGCACACTGCTTATTTACTCATTTGGGGTGGTCTGGGAGGAGAACAAAGCTCCTTCCCCACCAAACCATCCGGTGCCCCCACCAGACTGTGCTTCTTCCCTGGCCCTCTCTGCCCTGGTGAAATCTTTGTCTGGCTTTAAGGTTTAGCAGTGTCAGCTTTTAGATTCCACATTGGCTTCCCAGACTTCCCACCCTTACTTCTCAATTAAGTCTGGGAAGCCAGCTTCCTGGAAATTCCGGAACACAGGGACAAAGAGAGCTGGACCTCTGTACAGATTTTGCAAGGCTGCTGACTTTTAGAGGGTATTCTCGGTTGTCAGGCAATCCTGGCAGATGGAGCAGCTCCCCGCTAAACTTCAACACCTGAAATTCAGATGTTCTGATTAAGGGAATAAGGCTTTATGTCACTTGTTGACAGTTATGAGCTATCCTCATGTTTAAATCTCCCTGTAAACTGTAACTGTAATGCCAAAATAACTCTGCTTAGTTTTACATCCTGCTCAGAAAACTAACTCCTGAAGTTATTAGATTTTTAAACAGCTGAAAGGCAGTGCTCAGAGATTTATATCTATGGAAATTTAAAGATTTTGTTAAGTATATTCCTCAACTATAAAAACGAGAGGGACCAATTTTGTTTATGCTCTTAGTTTACTGTTTGCTTGGCTAAAAGTCAGGTTGCCATCAACTGGGAAGATAAAACATGAGTCACTAAGAAAACTTAAAAAAGGTTTAGATATAGCTGCTTTTAGCTTTCTGAATTCCTGGGGCCCACTTAAAATGACAGATGCACTAGTATTTCCCTGGTGTTACACACATGCTAAGGGCAGTGAAAGCTGACCTTCTTATACTTCTGAACAGTTTTATAATAATTCAGTTATGACCCTACATTGTAAATGCTAAGATCTGCAGGCAACTTTTTACTATAATTATTTTGCTACTGCAGTTGAAGCTGGTATGAAATCAGTGAATGGAAGATTCAGGCACTCCCTTTCTAAAAAGAGTCTTGCTAATTTCTGCAGTAAGACAGATTAATTACATTAATGTGTCAACATCATTATTAAGAAGCTATGAATGGAACGAATGTATAGAAATAAAACATATTTGCCTATATAACTGCTGAATTCTGCCCTAGGGAGATTGAGGGCTGGTGTCTATGTTTTCTAATGTTTTCTTATCTCCAGTCTGTCAGAGGCAATGATCATATGGTTACACTTAGAATGCTGTTCACCTTCAGACAGAGAAGCAGAAATGCCATGTACGTCCCAGAATACCTCCATCAGGGGGCACCCACGCTGGCCAGAAAGGTCAAGGTGACAGTGTTGAGAAGAAAGGTTAAGGAGATAGTATTGAGATCATTAGTAGGGTTACAAGGACGCCAGCTTCTCCTGATCTTATCTATTATCTTACTCTTCCTCCAACTGCCCAATCAATGCCCAATCCTAGAGCCACCACACAGACTGTTTCTAAGTAGTAACACAGGATATCCGCCCTTTCTCTTGCCAAGCACTGTAAACAAAGGCAAGCAAAGGTCTGTTTTGCTGGAGGAGTACACCAGTCATCTTGGTGACTTCAGTCAAGTGACTCTAGCTCTCTGAATGGAGTCACTAAATCTCAGGCAATGTCCCAGTGGCATGCACCACCTGCCTTGGACCTTCTTCCTTACCTCCACAAAGAGGTGTTTTCTAGTCCTTTAATTACTTCTCTTCCTGACATTTTTGCTATTTGTTCTGCTTTCCTCTTTCTTTTTTGAAAATTTTGATTTTATTGTGATAAGAATACTCAACAGCTTTTTAAGTGTACGAGACTGAACTGTTAGCTTAGGCTCAATGTTGTATAGGAGATCTCCAGAACTTACTCATCTTGCATTATTGAAACCTTATACTGTCAGAGCCCAGGGCAGGTCACCCCAAAATATCCCTATGGCATATTGATTTCTTTGAATTAAAGGTACTTGACAAGCAGCCAGTGGGCACATTGACCCTCCCTTGTCTTTTTGAATGCAGGAAATAAATCTTCCCTATGAGTAGTGCCCTCCTTTCTCCAGGGGGGCTGGAAAGATACACTTTATCACTAGGGTTAAGGAAGCCAGGGACAAGAAACTTGCATAAACAAACCTTGTTACTTCTTTACCTACCGTGTTTCCCCAAAAATAAGACCTAGCTAGACCATCAGCTCTAATGTGACTTTTGGAGCAAAAATTATTATAAGACCCAGTATTATATTATATTATATTATATTATATTATATTATATTATATTAGACCTGGTATTATATTATATTATATTATATTATATTATATTATATTATATTATATTATACCCGGTCTTATACTATATTAAAATAAAACCGGGTGTTATATTAATTTTTGCTGCAAAAGACTCATTAGAGCTGATGGTCCAGCTAGGTCTTATTTTCGGGCAAACACAGTATTTACTACCTAAACCCAGACTTTGCTTAGATTCCTCACAAATGAACACCCAAACCTAAGTTTCATTGCCCTGTTAAATTTTCACCAATTTATTGTTTCTTTCTCTAAAAATTATAAAAAGCTGGGCTGGTTCATCATTTCTCTGAGTATGATTTATGATAGCCTGTGTGCACGTATTAAATTGGTTTTTCTCCTGTTAATCTGGTTTTATATCAATTTTATTATTAGTGCAGCCATGAGAATTCAAGAGAGAGGGGAATTTCCCCCTCCTCAATGATGTCCATTGATTATCAACTTCCTCTTTCTGACTCCCCCTCACCCCCAGCAACCACTGTTCTGCTCTGTGCTTCCCTGGGTTTGCCTATTTTAGATACCTCATAGAAGTGAAATCATGCATTATTTGTTCCTCTGTGACTGGCTTTCCTCTTTGTTCTGACCCAAGAATGTGGATTAGAGAGGTAGTAGCAGATTGTAAGTTGAATTAAAAAATATAAGAGGCATTTGAACAGTGATTTGACATGGCAAGTGGGTTATACATCACCACCTCCTGAAGCAGCCACGCCAGCAAGCACACTGGTTCTCGCTGACCCGTGATTCTGCCATGCCTGAAGAGTCTTTGGACCTTAAAGCCAAGATGGTCTATGAAATTATTAAATATTTTCAAGACTTATTTTTGCATTAATTTCAGGTATACAAAACAATGTACTAGTTAGACATTTCCACCCCTCACAAAGTGATAACTCCCATCCCCAATCTACTACCCCTCTGACATCGTATATAGCTGTTACAATTCCATTGACTCTATTCCCTATGCTGTACTCCACATCCTGTGACTATATATATATTAAATGATAGTTGACATTCAGTATTATTCAGCTTCAGGTGTACAGTGCAGTGGTCAAGCATCTACCCCGCCCATGAAGTGGTCTCCCAAATAAGACAGGTGCCCATTTGACACCCTACAAAATCTTGACAACATTATTGGTTATGTGACTGAAATTATATTCTTTATTCTCTAAACTGCTCAGTTTTATTAACTACAAAATAGTTCTGCGATGCATCTGATGGTTGGATCAAGCACAGGTCTCTTCCTAGCAGGACAGAGATACTGGTTCTGTTACCTAGGACTTCATTATTTACCTTCAAATTCTGAAAAAAAGAGGAATGTTTGTTTTGTTTTAAGTGAGCATTAGCATTTCACATGAAGTTCCAGATTTGCTTTAAGATTTTGAGGTAAAATAAAATAAATCCACATGAGATTTGGGTTCTGTTTTGTAATTTTTTTCCCAGTGAAATTACTTTTAATTGACATGGCCAATAGCCTCAGTTAATTATAGCAGTTGGCCTGTGTGATGTTATGTGGCAGTGGGGGTGCAACATTTTGACTTTTGTTCTATATACAACTCACTAAAGTCATGACGAATAAACTCTAAGTTAAGTTATAAACATTTTGAACTGCAATATTGTGAAATTTTAAAAATTAAATTATAAAAATTTATGTTATAAAAATCAAATTATCTCTTTTAATAGCACCATAGATTTAACTTTAAAAACCACTATGCATTTTTTTATTGAGATATAATTGACATATTGTATTCATTTCAGGTATACAACCTAATGATTCACTATGTGTATATATTGCAAAATGATCACCACAGTAAGTTTAGTTAACATCTGTCACTGTACACAGTTACAAAATGTTTTTTCTTATGATGAAGTCAACTTTCAAACATGCAATACAGTATTATTAATTATAGTCACCACACTGTACATTACATCCCCAGGACTTATTTATTTTATAACTGGAACTTTGTTCCTTTTGGCCTCCTTTACCCATTTCGCCCAAATTATCTTTTAGAAGTGTACTTTTTCTGGAGTCTGGGTAAAATGTTGCCTGTTCCAAAATAATCCCAATTAAAGAAATAGACTCAAGTAAAGGGGACACTGTTTATCTTGTAATGATACTAACATAGTACTTATGCATATTTTAAGCACTGAGTAAAACAATCTTATGGTCTCTCCTCGTCACAGAAAACCAGCTGCGTCCCTGAGGGAAAGGTTATTATAATTTCCTCCTTGGACATTAGCCTAGAAGACATCTCTAAAGATACTTAGCACTAATTAGCACTTTCTATAGAGATTCTCATTAGTGGAATTACTTACAGGGAGTCAGGCATCTTTAAAAGGTGCTAAGCATTCTTTAGTAGCTCACAGAGAAATTTTAGCTGCCTTTTAAAGAATAAGTTCCATTTAAAAAAACATCAACAGTGGAGACATTTGCAAAAATTTCTGAGAAGTAAGTGTACATTCCAGAAAATTCATTGTGTAAGTTTATTAATAGCAGTGGCAAAAGAACTGAACTGAGATCCAAGAGACCTACGCTCTGGTCCTTGTTCCACCAGGAACTAGCAGTGGCATGTGGATCCAATCTCAATTTTTCTGAGCCTCATTTTTTTTACCTGGAAAATGGGGATAACATCTCTCCTACCTCGTGGGGTTATTGTAATGATAAAATGATAGGATTGACGTGAAGCACTTTAAAAATCTGAAATCACTGAGTAAATGCAATACCTTATTGAAGAAATAATCCAGACTCTGAAATGCCTGAGATCATTGATAAATCAATATTTGATTAGTTGTAAAAATAATATGCCTAGAAAGGTCAGGCAATAAGTTTTAAGGTTGTACGTGTTCTCTTTTTAAAATACAGATTCTCTCTTTGCCATTTTTTGATAGTTGAGCATCTCTTTAATTCCCCATGATGTCTTGAAGAAAAATCTTTGGTGCTTCTGGGGTTAACGTCAGTAATTAATCATATAGTCCTAAAAATTGAAACACGACCTTTTCTTAGAAATTCAACTTAATGAGACACTTTCCAATCCTAGAATGGTTTTCTAGTCTTGACTTTCCCTTCTTTTTAATTTTTTTTCAAATTACATAAGTAACATATTATTTTAGAAATTGGAAAAATAGAGAAAAGCGGAGAAAAAGAAAATAACATTACCCATAATCTCCTCATGGCTTTAAAAAGTTAGCTAAATCAATAAGTATCAGATCCTCTTCACGCCACCAGTCCCAATCCTCAGACACAATCACTGTTTTCCCTAAGAGTGTAAGAGTGTATGTATCCTTTCATACTTTTCCAAATCCCCTCGTCAGCCCTTCAACAGGATACCCATATATGAACAATAATAATTAAACCCAATTGCTTGATAGTCTTCCAATTTTCTAGCATATGAAACCATAGCTTTACACATATTTTTTAATTTTTTTCATCTGAGCTATATTTTAATTAACAGTTTATTAATTTGATTTATAACTTTTGTATATTTCCACAGATGTGTAAGTGGCCTCCATTTGTGCCCTGCCATCACCCCACCCCCCACCCCAGGCTCCACAAATGTTGGGGGTGGGGCTGCATCCGGGAGCCTGCTACAGTCTGTGCTCCCTAGTCCCCTGGCTCCACCTAGCCCAGCAGAACCCCTCAGCGGCCATCTCGCACTCCAAGTCAATCCCCAGTCCAGGTCCTTCCTGGAAATGACTAATGTGGGGGGGGGGGAGAGGTAGTGGGGGGAAGACTCAAAGGTAGTAAAGCAAAAGGGAGAGAGAAACAAAATGGGAAAGGGATCCAATAGTACATTTTATCCCCGTCCTAATACTTATAACACTGTACTATGGAAGCTTTCTTTCTTATACGATTCTGCACTAACCTCTGAACTTTTGATGGTATCAGCTGGGTCACATTCCAGGTATAGAACAGGCCCTCAAATGATAGTTGTTTAAGGGTCTATATGAGTGACTGAACAAACAAATCAGCAAATGCGAGTCCTGAAACCCTGAAGTGGATATACAGAATTACTATGTATCTCATAAACTGACAATTCTGAAAAAAGACCTGTAAAACATTATAAGATGCCTTTGGCCACTTTATTTCAGACACATCGTCCACTCTGTTTGTGAAAATATCAATATCCTTAGCCTATAGTCTAGAGATGTTGTCACCTGCATATATTAACACGGAGTGCTCCTGTAGAAATTGTAACTACTTTTTTAAATTAATACATCACGCATATAGCTGAGATAAAAGTTTTTTGTTTTGACTCTGTGGATGTATTATCAAACTCACTGTTTGCTCTTGACTTTGATCACATGTCAGCTAGAATTATGATTTTTGACCCTGTGAAATAATAATGCAGTAAGGACTCAAAAGACAGCAAATTTAAGGTAAGCAAGTATCTGTTCTTGCATTTTCAAGGCAGATAAAACAAGTTGTGTCAGCCAAATTCAGATAAAGTTACTAGTGTTGATAAAATGGCAGTCAAAATCTAGGAAAGCTTTCTGCTGGCAGGCCTAGAATGACCATTTTTATCTCTAGGATCAATGTTTACACAATGTAAAGGAACCATTAAAAACAAACAAACAAAAAAACACAACCATGTCTGAAATTCATGGGTCAATTTCTCATTTGCCTGTTTTATAATCCGCTACATCAGCCATGCTTCTGGGCTTGGATTTCCATACCTATAATCTGGCAGCTCTCTACTTCTAGGAAGTCATCCTAAGGAAATAATCAGTAAGATGCACAGATACTTATATAGAAAGGTGCTCATCACAGCATTGTTTATATTAGTGAAACACTGAGAACAATCTTCATGTCCTATTCTAGACTGGATAAATAAAGCGTGGTATGTCCATGGGACGAGACATTATAAAACCATTAAAAATTATGATGTAGAAAGACATGAACTCTTGTGGGAAAATAATCACAGTATATTCACAGCATATTGTTAAAGGAAAAGTGCCATGTGTAAAAAAGTATACATTTGATTCTACTGTTGTTTAAAAATGCCTAGGTAGGCCTAGAAAAATTACTAGAATGATATATAGCAACATTTTACAGTGGCTATCACTGGGGACATTAGGGGTGATTTTTACTTTCGTCTTTGTGTCTCTCTCTAGTTTATAAATTTCCCATAATGAACATGCAATCAAAAATATTATTTTAAAAAAGGATTGTCTGATACCAGTGTTCTCATTTGTAGTTCTCATTATCACGTTCTACACTCACCTCCCAGTCTGTAGAGTTCCCCATCCAGTGTCCTCTTACCCACTTTGTTATTATTTGAGTATCTGTTTGCTCTACTCATTGGATTGTATGCTCTTTTGATGGCTGAATATGTTTCCAATTCATTTTCATATTCCCAACAGGAAATAAATAAAAAGTCATAAAACAATCCTATGTTTTCTCAAAGATCCAAAGTTAACCTGGGGAAATCCTGAATTCCATGCCACAACTGAACATATCACTCCATCCCCTTACCTGGTGTGGTGTACAAAGCTGTCAGTTAGGTTAAAACACCCTAGTAAATACAACGTGATGTGTTCCAACTATAGCTGTGTAATTTACGTACACTTTCCTAAGCGTTTTCCTATTCACTGTATAGGTCATATTACACTTTTAAATAAATAGATGATTAACATGGTAATGATGGTCATTTTAATAAAACCCTGAGTATTAGTCTCTTGTTCAAAACATAATACTCATCATTACATTATTTCAAAGAGAAAATCAAATCTTTTTTTATCTTTTTCCCAGAATGTTTCCCGCCCAGGTAGTGAGAGAATTGCTCTCACATGGGGGATTCCCATGTTCTTCCCGTGGTATGGGGGGGAGGGCGGGAATGGTCACCACTCCACCTGAGCCCTTAAGTGGCCCTGGTTGTAACTGCCATTGACGCACACCTTAGGAGATTTATGAGATACAGTTGGAGTCATAGTGACCAAGGGCGTTCCCTGGAATGTCTGCTGCAGACTTAGACACTAGTGCACATCACCCTCTCTGGCAGGTAATTAGGGACAGTGCAACTAGTCTAGACTTTGTGATTTTTCTGGTTCCAGCATGCCCAGCCAATCAATATGCATTAATCATTACATGCTTATTGTTAACATGATTCAGCCTCGGTGATTCATCAGCATCACACACAGAGCAGTCTGTGTTGTGACTTGAGACGGGCAAAAGAGTTAAAGGAATGAAGAAACTTTTTTTGCCTGAAGGTGCAGAATATGCCAATGATGAGTGCTGAGAGCTCATTGGTGAGGGAGAGAGCAAATGCAAGCTAATAAGGGATATTGTGAAGTGTGTGGACGACTCCTTTCCAGCATTGTCTGCATGACTAAGTTAGCACTCAGCATATGCCACTTAGAATTAGAATTAGTTTTCATTTCTAGATGTCTTAGCCTTTCAACTTTCTTATGTGCTCCAGAAGGGTAGGGGACACATTGCTTATGTCTGTGTCTCCAGCATGTGACACTCAACCTCAGGGAGAGTAGCACTGTCTTGGTGGTGGGATAGTTGTGTCTCTGTGATTGTGGTGGTGCCTCTGGCAAAATCTGCCATGCTGACCAAATAAAGGTAAAACTTTAAGAGGTGCTGTCAAGCTTGATTGCCCAGTGAAACTTCTTTGGCCTGCTAATCACTGAAAAACAGGCTCTCTCACTCATATGAGATTTCCCCTCCTTCCTGTTCTCAGCTAGAAATACCATGAGAACAGACTGTCTCACAGTGTTTTCAGATTTCCACTTCTAGTCCCTGCCAAAAGCAGGAAGTGCAGAAGTGGGCGATAATTCTTTTTTTCTTTTTAGAACACTTTATTAAAGAGTTTTGGTTGTTACTTGTTTTTCCCCCTGAACCTCATTAGAATTAATTTGAACAATACTTAAATTTACATAATGCTTTTCTTAACAAGGCACACAAAGAATTTTATTTATGAATGTTATTTCCAAGTAAGATAAGGTAGACAGAGGCACAGAGGTGAGGAATAGTAGAGATTAAAGGTAACTTGGGGATTTTCTACCCCTCGGCATTTTCTTTTTTCTTTTCTTTTCTTTTTTTTATGATAAGAAAGATGAGTTATCACTTGGGGTATTTCTTGCTCTGTGCTGGAACCTACCACTCCATTCTCATACCGTCATTCCTCTTTCCTCCCTGCCATGGGGTAACACAACCATATCTCATGTCTTAAATTGACACCACCTCAACCTCCCACCACCATCACCTCTCATCTATTCTGTCCTCTCTGCTTACCGGCTCCTAACCCATAAGTTAACTCTTTCATTTGGGGAAAATCAAAAGTAGATAACCATCACTAAAAGTGCCAAGAACAACTGTGTCTGACTATACTATTCAAAATTGAGGGAGAACAGAGGAAAAGGAAAACAGAAAGGAAGGATAAAAAAAGAGGACTAAAATATGAAAGAGAAAGAGCAGGAAAGGGAAGGAAGCACAGCTTTGCCAGGGGCCAAGGAGATCATTTTGCTGTGACCTGCCTGGTATCTCCTTACAACACCTTGTAGCGTTTCAACATGCCTGCTGGGAAAGCTGCTCTGTGCAGAGCTCCATTTTGGTTCTACTTCCTGGGGGTAATTATTCTACGCCAGCTTGCTCTAATATCATTCCCATATCTGATGAGTGTAAGTCTAAAGAGGTAAGTGAGTTTTCAAATTAGAGCCCGAAGTGAAGCCAGAAGTAAGCTATGCAGGTGCAATGGACTGAATTGTGTCCTCTTCCCATCCCTCTTCTCACCCCAACAAATTCATCCATTAAAGCCCTAACCTCCAATATGATTGTATTTGGAAATAGGGTTTTTATGAGGTAATTAAGGTTAAATGAGGTCATAAGTATGAGATAGGATTGGTGGCCTTATAAGAAAAGTACCTCCTCTCTCTCTCTCTCTCTCTCTCTCTCTCTCTCTCTCTCTCTCTCTCTCTCTCAGACACACACACACAAGAAAGGACATAGTGAGATGGCCATCATCTACAAGCCAGGAAAAAAGCCCACACCAGAAATCAAATTGTCTTTCACCTGGATCTTGGATTTCCCAGGCTTCAGAACTGTAAGAAATAAATTTCTGTTATTTAAGCCACCCAGTCCGTGATATTTTGTTATGACAGCCCTAGCAATTGAATACATAGATTATTGATAAAAGCCAGATTCTGAATTTTTCCTGTGACACTCTATGGGCACATGGCTGTCCATCTCACACCACATGCGCGTACCTTGTAGGTACAATGGTTTCTCATCATGGGCCTGCCTCTCAAGTAACAGACCTAAAATGAATTGTCATGGGACCAAAACAAAGTGAAGGCACAGTATTGGGCCACAAACAGGTAGGTGAGCATTCATTAGCAGTTCTCATAATCATGTTTGTTTCTTCAGACAAAGGTAAACTTACTGTGAAGCTTATGAAACTTCAGCTTCAGGGCACCACACTTGCATGGGCCCTTCCTAAGCCCTGAACTTAGTTTTGTATTCATGTATTTTTAAATTTTTAAAATAGAACCCTCAAATTATATGTACCCTGTAGCCCCACATCTCATCCCTCCATCCAACAAGTATTTATTATGCCAATCTTTATTATGCCAGGCCTTACTTTTCTGGTTCTAGCAGAAATGGATGAGAATGTAGTAGGAAACAAGGGAAGGCCATCACAGTACATTAAACGAGTTTCCGAGTAAACAGATTATCTATTATTTAGGTAAAAACAATCAAAATATGTAGTGGGGAGGTGGAAAAAGAGGAGGAGTTTACACCCACTTCACAAGGAGTCTGTGGAAGCATCCTGGACGAGTTGTCCTTCCCGCCCCCAAAGGCTCTGAAAATGCACACTTTTAAAATAAAGGAAAACATTTTTTATTGAGAGCCTGTTGGGCTTCGGGTAAATGACTCGGTATTTTGCACATATTATCGCAGTTCTTTCTTGTAATAACTATGTGATATGAGCATTATTATCTCCACATAGAGAGAACACTGGAGTTCAGAGAAGTTAAATAATAGGCCCCATGGTGATGACTTTATATCTAGGCCTGCCTCACTCTGAAGCTTACAAAGCTTCCAGTTTGCCAAACCTTTTACCAATGAAGCCCCACAGCTAAGGGAAAAGATGATGGAGAACAAGTGGGGACAGGGACACTGAAGCCTTCTGAATGATTATTGCCCAATTCTCCACATGGCATTCTTTTCACGTTGCTTTTACACACAGAGCACCCCATTTCATATTGTCGGGCACAGTGGCAGCAGATGAGCACAGGCTTCAGACATCGCCATGCCTTTGAGTGCTGGGCTCTGGAGCTTTTTCTGCTCTGTATAGGGCTTTGAGCTCTGTGAAATTTGCAATTTTCAATCCATGGACTCACTAGCTATGGATTCGTATTTTGGACATCTAGTCCTATGAGAAATAAATCATTCAAAGTTTGAAATTTCTGGAACTGAATAATCATGCTTGACTATAAAATCTCTTTACCCTTTGTAGCCCTTATGTAAGCTCCTTTGTGGAGGTTTCCTTGTGCAGAAAAAAAAAAGGAAGAAAGAAAGAAAAAAGAAATGTGTCAAATGATCGTAAACCACCCTCTCCTTCGGCTATGGATGTAATAAGAAGTACTAACATGACATGTCGTTTTTCTCCTTTTATCTTCTTAAAAGACCAACCAGAAATCCAATGTGAAAAAAAGCTAATGTGATACTAAGTTTGCAAATTTAAACTAAGAGTTCTGCAGTCAAGACATGTAAAAGTTTCCATAGCAACATTAGCTCTCATCTTTAGGATTTTCAGCTCTATTAAAACCATTAAAATCATACTTTTGTATATACAAGTGTATATACAATATGATCGGATTTAAGGTTGGGGCTTATTTTCCATATTTCAATTAAAAATGACTCCTGTTATGGGTTTGCATACCTTTTTCATGTAAATGGATAGTGTGAAGCAGCAGGTTAATTTCTTTTGTTCTTCCTCCAATTTTTTCCTCTTTTATGTTCCATCCCTCAATACCCGCTCCCCATCCTGAGAAGGCGAAAGGAAGTGTCAGACTGCTGTCAACCACACAAGGAACCCACCTTGTTATGATCATGGTGCCACCTCCACAAACAATGCAAAACCAACTTCCTTAGGGAAGCAAGATGGGGAAGGGCAGGGACTAAGCAAACATTCTCCCAGATTCCCATAGACTGACCTACTCCCATCGGCTGGCCCCCACGGTGAGTTTCCATATCACTTTTAGAACTGAAAAAGGATACTGCTTTGCCAGTGGCCATGGAGTCAGTCAGCTCCAGGAGAAAAACAAAATCTCCTTGAACTAAGTCTGAGTACAGAAACTAGTAAAATCCTGCATCAGCTGGAAAGGGTAGTTGTACTCAATATTTCATGAGCTATCCATAGCAAATCACACATGTAATGAACATTTCCTTGAAAAAAAACCTATTAATTGTAGATTCTTGCTGACAATGTGGATGGTGTTTATTTTTCCAAAAATGGGTGAAGCAGATGGGGATGGCAAGGATGCTGGAAGATTCCCGTGAGTTCCCCTAACATGAAACACTATTGGACAGTTGGGGACATCTGGAGTGAACATGGTGGAGAGAAAAGAAATATTTCTTCAACACACTTTTTGTCTGAAATAGTATCACGGTGTCATAGACATGCAGAAACCCTGAATGAAACAGACAAATGGATGTGGCAGAAGGCTTAAAGTGAAACCAGCCTGCAATGATCGTGCTATTTTTAGCTTTCTACTGAAGAAAGCAGCTGTATTCAGAAAGGCTGCCACTCGCTGCTTGTGAGACCAATTTGTTCTTTTCCGGGGTTCCAGCATTCTTCGCCAGCAAACCTCCCCTGGGATCCTCAGAAAGGGGCCCGGAATAGCCATTTCTGTGGGTTTGGGGTTTTTAAAGGAATTTGGAGAAGATTCTTAAGAATCTTCGTTTATAAACCTATCAGAACCAGAGAATAATAAGCTAAATAACAAGCTATTCCTATGCCTTTCTGGTATAAACTTGGTCCCATACAAATCAGTTTCAAAGCCTTAAGAGGCAAAGGGCAAAAATTCCAGTTTACTCTTTCGATGACCTAAGAGACAAGTCTCTGTCGTTTTCATTCTCTTTGGACTGAGCTGCTAAACATAAAGATAGAAGACAGTACACATTTCCCAGAAGCTGAAAGGCAAGCACTGAAGAGTGACCCACTTTTAGAAATAAGAGGGAGCAAGAGAGCAATTTACTGTTGTGTAAAAGAGGTATTAAAGGAGTCTAGGTATCCTGACAAAGTTGGTTTTCAGCACAGATCCTGCCATTCTCTGTAGGGACTACAGTATTCCATTCCTCAAGTCTCCCTACATTATGATATTTATGCATCAACTATACACAGGATTTTGTCCAACTCATCAGACCCCAAATATGACTTTCATTAAAACTATTCTCATTTGGCAGCAGAGTATGTCTTCTTATTTCTAAATATTTAACTTCCTGGCAGAAATTGTCCATTATGTTAGCAAAAACTTGTGAAAATGCAATGGCCTTGCAAATGTGGGTCATAAATCACATCCACAGATCCAAACCCTTCTCTGCCTCAGAGAAATGGGAAGAGGATAGTGAACAGGAAATGGACAGAGACCCTCCCACAAGCAGTGAGGAGGGTAGGGGCCTAGTAGAGACCACAGGTCCTCATTCCTTATACACAGTGACACTATCCAAGGTAAAGGTACTTGCATATGGCCGACGGGAAGACAACACATGCCGCTCAGGACAGCGTGGGACTTTGTGAATCATCAGCACATACCTCCAAGTTGAACTCAAACATAAATGAGTTTAAAAATCTTTTAAATTTCTAGTCAGAATGGTAAAGTAGGTAAACCCTATGCTCATCTCCTTGCAGGACTACATCAATTACAAGTAAACCACAGATCAACTATTATTGAGAATCACCTGAAGTCTAGCTGAACCAAAGCACTACAACTAGGTTGATACAGAAGAAGCCACCTCAAGACTGGTAGGAGGGGCAGAGATGCAGAACAGGCTGGTCCCACACCCACGTGGGACCATTAAAATCAGGAGTGATACCGTGGCTGCAGAGGTCTCCCACTGAAGAGTGAGGGATTCCAGCCCCTCCCCAGCCCAGGGTTTCAGTGGCAGGGAGAGAAGTCCCATAACTTCTGGCTGTGAAACCAGCACAAATTGTGGCTGAGTGGGACAGAGGATGGCTGCACTCCGAAGTGTTCCTCTTAAAGAAACCACACATGGACTTACTCGCTAATAGACTCACTTGCTCTGAGCTTTAGCGCTGGGGCTGCAGCTCGAAAGGTGCCAGGAACATATGGGGAGGAACTGAATTGTCTGGCTTCAGAGTGAGGGCTAGCTGGGGCAGCTTTCTCCCAGATGGAGGAGCTGGTAGAAGCCATTGTTTCTTTGTTGAGCCCTCCCCCTCTCTGCATGCAGACGCACGCAGACGCCATATCTGAGTCTCCATCAAATTGGCTATCACCTTTCATCTGCACTGCCCTGCTGATTTCCTGAGACCATGCTGCCCCACCCAGCTTTCAAGCACACCCAAGCTGCTTCCAGTGGCTTTTCTGTATAAATGGCCTGCCTTGGCTCATGCTACAAATTTTCCTTAAACCTCTCAAAGGTTTACAAAACCCAAACAAGCAGCCTTTGGCTTTGGCATATCCCATACCTCTGGCTGAGCAGCCCTTAGCCTGGCACTAGCGACAGCCAACTTTGGTTCACAGCTTGGCCTCTCAAGGCACCTCCAAGCACAGCATGGACAGTGGCCATCTCGGGATTGCTTTGTGGCTCATGTCACCTGGCCCCAGGCATGGCACAGACTGCAGCTGAACTTGGCCTGCAGCAGGTCCCCTCCCAGGAGACCCAGTGGCCAGCCTGAAACTGAGCCAGAGGATCACACAGCCACCTTCAAAGACGACACACCCAAAGGGCCGACTGGGCAGGCACCAGAGCCCTGATAACGTGAACCCTGTTTTGTAGGGTCAACCCCTGGCAACAGTTCCTCCTCTGTAGTCATGGCCAGTCCTCACAACCAATCAGTCTGAGGGTCAATCCCTCCCATTAATGTGAAAACAGCAATCAAGTTTCAACTACAACAGGAGGGTACACACAACCCATAAAAGGGACACACCTGGAGCACCCAGCTCGATGACCAGGGAGACTGTAATACCACTGGGTCCAACAGGACACCTACTACATGTGGCCTCTCTACTCAGACCAGGAGGCATAACAATCCTACATAGAGACAAAGACAGGAAGACAGCCAAAATGAGGAGACAAAGAAACATATCCCAAATAAAAGAAAAGAGCAAATCTCCACAAAAAAAAACTAAACAAAATGGAGGCTAGCAATCTACCAGATACAGAGTTCCAAACACTGGTTATGAGGATGCTCACTGATACAAGGATGCTGAGCTTCAACAAAGAGATAGGAAACATAAAAATAAAGATCTAAAACATAAAAAAGAGCCAGTCAGAAATAAAGAATACAATAATGGAAATGAAGAATACACTATAGGGAATCAACAGTAGATTAGATGAAGCAGAGAATCAAATCAGCAATTTAGAAGATAAGGTAGTAGAAAACACCCAATCAGAACAGCAAAAAGAGAAAAGAATAAAAAAAAATAATGAGAATTTAAGGGGCCTCTGGGACAACATCAAGCATACCAATATTTGCATTATAAGGGTATCAGAAGGAGAAAAGAGAGAGCAAGGAATTAAAAACCTATTTGAAGAAATAATGACAGAAAACTTTCCCTAACCTGAATAAGGAAATAAACATACAAGCCCAGGAAGCACAGAGAGTCCCAAACAGGATGAACCCAAAGAGGCCAACATCAAGACACATCATAATTAAAATGCCAAAGGTTAACAAAGAGAGAATCCTAAAAGCAGCAAGAGAAAAGCAATTAGTCACCTACAAGGGAGCTCCCATAACACTATCAACTGATTTCTCAACAGAAACTTTTCAGGCCAGAAGGGATTGGCAGGAAATATTCAAAGTGATGAAAAGTAAGGACCTGCAACCAAGACTACTTTACCTAGCAAAGCTATTGTTTAGAATCAAAGGAGAGAAAAAGAGCTTCCCAGACAAGAAAAAAGAGAAGGAGTTCCTCACCACCAAACCAGTATTACAAGGAATGTCAGAGAGACTTCTTTAAGACAAAACATTTTTAAAAATGAAAAATATAAATAATAAAATAGCAATAACTGCATATCTATCTACAATTACTTTAAGTGTAAATGGATTAAATGCCCCAATCAAAAGTAGGATGGTTGAATGGATAAGAAAACAAGACCCTTACATAGACTGCCTACAAGAGACTCATTTCAGATCAAAAGATGCACACAGATTGAAAGTGAAGGGATGGGAAACACATATTTCATGAAAATGAAAACAAAAATAAAAGCTGTTGTAGCAATACTTATACCAGACAAAATAGACTTTAAAACAAAGGCTATAACAACTGACAAAGAAAGACCCCGTAATCTCACTTCTGGTAATTATCCAAAGAAACCCAAAATGCTGCTTCATGGGGAACTGTGCTTCCATATGTTCACTGCAATATTGTTTACAATGACCAAGATCTAGAGGCAGCCTAGGTGTCCTTCGATAGATGAATGGGTAAAAAGTAGGAGGTACATATATATAATAGAAAAGTGCTCAGCCATAGAGGGAATGGGTTCTTGCCATCTGGGGTGGCATGAATGGACCTGGGGGGTATTGTGCTAAGTGGAGTATCAGACAGAGAATGACAGATGCAAAGTGATTACACTTATATGTGGAATCTAAAGAACAAAATAAACAAACAAACAAATCAGAAACAAATTCATAGATACGGAGAATATTTTGTGGTTGCCAGATGGGAGAGGGGTTGAGAATGGGTGAAAAGGGGACGGGATTAAGAAGAACATGCACAGTAGTCATGGGGATGTAAGGTATAGCATAAGGAATATAGTCAATAATATTGTAATAACTATGTATGGTGTCAGATGGGTACTAGATTTATTGGGGTGATAGATGGGAGGGGGTTGGGGCAAGGTGCAAAAGGTGAAGGGATTAAGAAGTACAAATTGGTAGCTGAAAAATAGTAACAGGGATATAAAATAAAGCATAAGGAATATAGTTAATAATATTATAATAACTATGTATAGTGCTGGGTGAGTACTAGACTAAGGGGGATCACTTCTTAAATTATATAAATGTCTAACCACTGTGCTGTACACCTGAAATTAATATAAAATAATATTGAATGTCAACTGTAATTGAAAAATTAAAAAGGGAGGGAGGTGAAGGGAAATAAGAGGTTCAAACATCCAGGTATAAAACAAATTAAATCATAGGGATGTAATACTTGTATACAGCACGGGGGATATAGTCAATAATATTGTGATAGCGTGGTACGGTGTCCAATGGTTGCTGAACTTATGGTGATCATTTCTTTAGGTATATAAATGTTGAATAACATGGTGTACACCTGAAATTCATATACTATTGCATATTAGCTATATTTTAATAAAAATCTTTTTTAAAAAAAGGAAAAGAAAATCTCCTTTAAGTTAAAAATAAAAAGGGGGGAGGGAGGCATTGAAGATGTAAAGAAACAAAGAAGCAAACAAAATCATCAATAAGCACCAGAGAATAATGCCAAATGCTGGCCTTTTATTATCTATATGTGTAAAATGAGAGTTAGCCTTCATGATGTTAAGTTTCCTTCCAGTTACTAAATTTGGACACAGGAGATGATGGAATCTCCCTAAAGCTTTCATTTTAATATGTAATTGTTCCCACTTTGTTAAAATTCTTCCTCTAGTCCAGTGGGTCTCAGCCCTGGCTATATTACAGTCACCTGGGGAGCTTTTAAAAAATATTATTGCCCAAGTCCAACCCCAAACCAATTAAGTCAGAATCTCTAGGGTGGTGGTACCCAGGACTCCATATTTTGTAGCCACTTTCATCTGCTCAAATTCAGTTCCTTCTTATTTCCTCCTCACAGGTACTCAGAACGGCCACGTAGGATACTCACTAGTAGCCTTATTCCAGGTCTAGACCTGCACTGTCCATTACATAGCCCGTTAGCCACATGTGACTACTGACCCCAGGACATGTGGCTTGTCCAAATTGAAATGCGTGATTATAAGATACACACTGAGTTTCTAACACTTAGTGTGAAGAATGTAAAATATCATATTAAAATAATTGTAGATTGATTACATATGGAAATAACATTTCAGTTACACTGGGCTAAATAAAATATATTATTAAAGTTATTTTTACCTGTCTGTTTTTACTCTGTTTAATGTGGTGACTAGGAAATTTAAATTATTTATGCAGCTCACTTGTATTTCCATTGGACCCAACTGTGCTAGACATACTTTAAGCTACTATGAACCTTTCTCTCTAGCATTCTTTTCCCTACATGGAGAGTCTCAATTCATTTAACTTTATTTCCTAAATTATTTTTCCAGGATGAAGAGCTATTATTGCTTGTCTCTGAACCTCTTTCATGGTGAAACTTAGAGTAGATATAACACTTTCGGACTTAGAATTAACTCAGCTCGTGTCCAGTGTGGG
Organism: Rhinolophus sinicus; assembly: GCF_036562045.2. Taxonomy (NCBI): domain Eukaryota; kingdom Metazoa; phylum Chordata; class Mammalia; order Chiroptera; family Rhinolophidae; genus Rhinolophus; species Rhinolophus sinicus. Next base: position 62,674,756 of record NC_133756.1, read on the forward strand.
GAGCTACTGGGTGGGGTGTTTGAGGAATATTAGAAAAACTTCTAAGCCAAAAATATCTCCTCCAATTCTTTTAGAAATATTAGAAATATTTTTTTTAGGTGAAAGTACAACTTCCCCAAAAGCCTTCACCAAAAGTTCCCCAAAGGGTTTAATTCACTAACTCGTATCACATTTGCAAAGAGTAGCATATGGAGGGAATGAGATACAGAACAGTTTTTTCCATAAGAGTGTACAGGTTAGAAAAGGCCTGTCTGGGGTAGACGAGAGAGGGTGGGTAAGAATAAAACTGATCAGGTTCCTCACAAATCGGTACTCTGGGCAGCCAGGAAGCCCATGCAGCTCCAGTTCTCTTAGGAAGCCAAGAAAAATTTTATCCACTGAACAATTTTGCAAAAGGATTGTGTCACTCTTTAAAAATTTTTTTTAATTCAGTCATTAGAAATATATAAACTAGGACATGATTAGTCATTTTGCCAGAGAAATCCTCCTTTTAAATAAAGATTGGCTATCTTTTGCCTTTAAATAGCAACTCACCAAGACATATTTTTAAAGGCTCCTAGTTACAAAAATTCTACTCAGTCACATCCACAGCATAGAATGAAACATCTTATATCCCAGAAAGGATCAGCAAATTGTTGAAAGTAATGAAAAGATTGCTTTGTGAGTCATTCTCATCCCTCTGCATTAGTCTGCACGCATCTCAGGATTTTGCTTAATTTCCCCACCGGTGAGCACTGTACCGTTGGTGGTCTCAACGTCCATCTTTCAAGCTAGCTCTTCCCTCCGTCCTGGGCACTTGACATTCTTCCCATGGTGACCCTTTAAAGGGCTGGATTTTGTTTGTTTGTGGCATCCCCTTCAACGGACGAAGGGGCTTTTAGATGCGGGACCCTCTTCTGAGGAGCTGGTGGCCACATTGAGGGTCATCTTCCCAGCTGGAGGCCAGCTGCAGAATTCCTGAGCACTATGTTTTCTCATGCAAGTTACAGTGGAAATTGCATAGCAGTCTAGGATAAAACCACATGGTGGGCATGGGCTCTCAGGAAAGTTGGGGTGATTCTAGCTTACCACTTCTAAGCTCTTTCCTTACTCAAGAGAAGCTGCCATCAATGGTAAGCGCTCCGTCTCCCTTTGGCTCTCCCCTCTTCCACTCCCTAACCCAGCTCTGTGGGTGTGCCACTTAGTCTTAAGATCCCTTCACTCATGTCACACTTAGCATCTGAAACCCCGCATTCCCACTTAATACTTTATATTCCATTTGAAACCCCTTCCAATAAGCAGACTTTCTATTACCCCCACACAGCACACTGCTGTGAGGGAATAATTCTCCATGCTCTTGTCTGTGCTATCAGGCCTGTGGATGTAAATCCATCTTGCATTGCCAAACAGTAATGATTAGACATCTGCAAACCTAAGACCCAGGGAAATGGAGGGCTTAACAACTGTAGCCGGGGCTCGGAGATTAATTGTACCCTCCCTCCCTGATATTATATCACCACATCTGGCACATGATTCTGTTTTTTTCACTCATCACACTGAACTGGGATTGGTATTACAAGCCTATCTCCCCTACTACTCCTTAATGGAAGGGAACGTGTCTCCTTTCTCTCCTTATCTTTAAATCTAGGATAGTGCTAGTCACATATTAGTTACTCAATAAATGTTTGGCGAATGGGTAAATGAATTAAATATGTTAATTAGCTCTGCTCAGCAAAAGGACTGAAAAATAGATATCTCTGAGGCCCAAATCAGAAATCTAGTGAGTGAGACATTAGGAATGTGGATATTTGAAGCAGAAATGATCAGTTGCAAAAGGCCTAGCAGCCAGCCACTGAATATTTTCAACAAAGAGTACAGGGCAAGAAGAAGCCAAGGGGCAGAGCCAAGAGATTGACATGCCCCCTGCATCGGGGGCACGAAGCCAGGGGATCTGAAGGGAGGTGTGGGTTAGGTCTGGGAAGGACAGCGCACAGCCCAAGGAAAAGATTCACTTGGGTCAGAGGGAGGGCCTTGGACGCAGAGTGACCCAGAACTTCTAACCTAAAAGAGTATTTCTAATGGTCTATGGTAGAACCCTGGGGTAAAGTGGATAAGATGAAGGTAGTGCTGAGACCGAGACCAGGAAGAAGATGCTGAGGGAGACAGATTCTTCTAGTCCAGCACACTTCCTCTCTGTCACTTTGTAGGAGAACAGGTGGTTCTTCATACTGGCCAGAGTTCCTGGGTCACAGAGTTCCTTGGTGCATTTTGAACTGGGCCAGGAAGTCACTGACTCGCTTACCCATCCCACCGCCGTGGTTCTCACAGTGGGGTCCTGCACGTGCAGCATCAGAATCACCTCACCAGGAACTAGGCATAGGACAGCATGTTCTCAGGCCCGCCCAGACCTCCTGATCAGAAACTCTGGGGAGGCCCAGGCATCCATTTTTTCACCAGCAACCGGGACTCTGATGCAGGTTAGGCTTGAGAAACACCACCTTCAGAGATGCCCTGGAAGCTTGGACCCAGACGATCCTAATTCACAGTTAAGGTTGAGAGGGTTATGGTCTCTATGAGTTTGTGTGACTTGAAGCCAGTTTCTTCCTCTCCCTGGACTTGTTACCGCTTCTGTAAAATGGGGATGAAGCCATCTTATTTGCCTCTGAATTAGAGGATTTCTTGAGGTTCTTTTCAGCTCTAGAGAAAAATCCCCTGAGACCTTGAAAAAAGAAAAGAAAAAAAAAAAAGGAGAGGTGAGGAAAGGAAAGAAACGGGAGAGGCTGGTGTGGTGAAAAGCCAGCCAGTTAACCCTCCACAAGATAAAGTGAGGCTTCCAGAGGTGGCTGTGGAGTATTTTTAGCAGAATCAAATATGTGGCACAAGCAACACTTGGTATCTCTTCCTTGGTGACTGAAACATGCTTTCTTAAGAGCTTCTTAGAGGAAGATGTAACTGGATTTTAATGACCGGACCACTCAAAACACTTTTATATCAAAATAAAAGACTCTAGCTGTCTGCAGGATCCATGATGCATGTTAAGGGATAGCCCAGTACTTAACAAGGTGGATCAGAATGGGTCAAGTTTGGGTTATTTTGGAAATAAGTTTAGTATTCCCTTCTTCTTTCCTCTTCCCCCTTCTTTACCTTCCAAATAGGGGAATATTCTGGGAACCTTCTCCCTGTTTCCAGACATACTTGAGACAAAGTAGGACTAGCAGACAGGAAAGCCTGGATTCTGGGGGTAGGCACATAACTGGAAATACAAACATAAACAACGGATTCCTGGTGACCCAAGAAGCAGAATCATGGCTGGAGGCCAGGACTGCACCGAAAAGTCATTAAGCGCTGCCATGAGCAGAGCAGGTGTCCAAGTTTCTGGCTTCAGAATGGGGCAAACCTAGTAGGGGAGTTGATTATATGGATGGACCCTCAGGAAGCTGACTGCTGGACAGGGATGATAACGAGAGTGGCTCAAAAAGAACCCACTTAGAAGACTGAGTATAGATCACACAGCTAGGGAGGGAAGGCAGGTTCTGTACCAGAGAAGAAGTGCCAGTAGTCAGGTCCATACACATAGATTATGAGAGGAATGGGGCCCCCATGAGTTGTTCAGTGCTCACAGTGAACAACTGTACATGGTAACACAGCGTGCTGGCTATGATATCAGGAGATAAAATTGAGGGTGGCCCTCTATTTCTTCGAAATGTCTTTTTTTCAGAGGCTGATATAAAATTACGGTTATATTAAAGATATCACACAAAGGGCATAGATTTAATCCATCTCCTAATTTTCTTTTCCCACTCTTTTTCCCCCTTACCTTCTTATTCACTGGTTCCTTAGCTTTGTGAAGACTGACAGAGTAGCTGGGATCAGAAATAGGCCTAAGCATTCACAAGAACCATTTGAAATTTAATTAGATAACTCTTTCAAAAATACATTAACTTTGAATCAATTTGGCACAAATTTAAACTAGGAAACTTGAATCTTTTCTACCTGTTAATGTGATTATTTTGAGCTTAAAAAAAGAAAGCAGACGACAAGATCATTATGTTTTGCAAAACTTATTTTCAAAGCGCTTACACAAGAGCCCCAAAGTGTGACCCAAATAAAATCTTGAAGGTACAGGAAATCTTTATTTTTATCGTGATAGTTACTAGTGAGCTCTGTGAGAATAAAGTCATTTCATGAAAGAAACACGAGCAAAGGGCTTGGAATGTGTCCTGGCATGAGATGGCCAAGATCTAAAGAAAAAGAACAACGTACCTGGCATCTTGGCCACATTCCCTCCTCAGAACAAACCTTCATTTTATGGAAGACATAATTATCTCCTAACTTCTCCAATGCTGGCTGTCTAGCTAATTCTGTAGATTCAGGCTATTTAAGTGTTCTAGAAATGCCATGCTAGTGGTGCTTGCATATGAAATGCAAGGCCTCCCAAAGATTTTACAGAGCAGTGGGAACTGCGGTGCATAATTCTATGAAGGGAATAGTTTGTCAGACCTTTCACCTTTTTGCAGTTCCAGGCATATTTAAAGACTGTATGCATTTGCTTGTTTTGGTTATATCAGGGTTAAGACAGAACTCAGGCTGATGTCTGAAGTAAGGAATCACTTAGAAAACTCATCTGGTGAGTGTCCCATTGTATGAATCTGTGTCACTTTTGGGTGCAAAGGCTAGTAGGGGCAAATGCCCCTGTTTAGAAGGCACTATGGAGCCACGGCAACATAAACTCCCATGACAGGGGAAAGCGTATATGGGGGTGGTTCTGATTTCCCCTATCAGTCAAGGCTATATTTATTTTCCACTTGACCCAATGCATGGGAGACACATAAAAGAATTTCTACACATCCTTATGGTAAGCTACAGCTCTACAAGGTCTTGAGAATAGTACTAATAATTCTTTATGGAAACCACAGCATGAGCAAAGGCTCCCAGATGGTCAACTCACGTCATGTTCATCAAAAAAGTTTGGGTATTCCGAGGGTTATGCCTTCATGATGATTTTGAAGATAAATGAAGAATATAAACCCTTCTATTCTGTTATGAATGCTACCTGAACTCAGTAAACTACCCTCTCCTTCTCAGACATGGGAGTTCCCCTGCTACGATTTTTGTGGTTCTGATATTATGTATCAAGAAACCCAGGGGCAGCCTCCATGTTTTAGAAAGAACTTTGTTGGGGGCAAGGGACAAGAATATTCTGGACATGGGAGAAGAAATTTAGGGGGATATCAGAGGGAAAAAAAGACCGTGCAAGTTAGGGTCTTAGGAATCCCCAAGAAAGTGATACAGGAATACACTATAATGGGGCTCCTTTCTCCTTGCTATTTTTTCTTTGTGATGAAATGAATCAGTGCTTCCGGGTTTTTTTGTTTCTTTTGTTTTCCCACTGAGTTTCAAAGCATCCTCCTCGGATCAGCTTTAGCAGAGGCATGAGACACATCCACATCTGAGAAGCATGTTAATTACAGTGAAGCTCAGAGCACGGTAAAGCAATTCCATCCCCCCTAATCAGAGAATGTGTCTGAGTATAGAAGACAAGCGAGGGACTCATCCTCTCTTGGATGAGGGTTTTCTTAGGGCTAAAAATAGGTCCAGCAGTGACCAGGCCAGCACTGTTTTGCCACTTCCCAGGATGTGTGTGTCGGGGGGACTTTGCTCCTCTTCTCCAACCTACTTGGACATGACCCACCCACCCCCACCCCACCCCCGCCGCTGCTTCTACTAATTTAGAGTAGCAAAGGAGTGCATGACAGGTTTTCAGTGCTGAAATCCCAGCACTGGTCCTTCTAACCCTGAACTTTGGCCTGGTTACTTAACCCGTCTTCGTCTATTCAAATTGAGATAGTAACAGTGCTCCCTGCTTAGAGTTACTGTGAGAACTAATTGAGTTAATACACGTGCAATGCTTAGAATGCTGCCTGGCAAGTAAACACTCGGTAAATGTTGATGATTATTATTACAATTTTATGTTTTTCTCAGCATAGCTGAGTTCTCTAGTGGTGACCATTTTTCTGCCTAGGAAGCAGTTTTGGCGAGTAAAAAACCCTAATGGATGACCAGTTCGGGGATAAGTACATGTGCTGTCCAAAAGAAAAAATGTGCAGGCTTGAAAAATTAATGGTATCCTAGGACAGGGGTTGGCAAACTGTTTCTGCAAAAGGCCAGATAGTAAATATTTTAGACTTTGCCAGCCATCTGCTCTCTGTTGCAACTACTCCACTCTGCTGTTGCAGTGCAAAACAGTCACATATAATATGTCAATGAAGGAGCATGGCTGTGTTCTAATAAAACTTTATTTACAAAACAGGCAGCGGGCCAGATTTGACCCACATCTGGAGTTTGTCAAGCCCTGTACAAGACTGTAAGCTTCGCGAGAGAGGGAACAAACCCATCACGTCCCCCTCGGTATCCTGCTCAGCATTGTCCCTCACAGACTTGCTGCTCACATTCTGATTATTTCTAAATGAATGAATGAAAACTCCAGAGGGACACAGTTTCTATTTCTTTAAACATTGGACTTTGGCACACCTATTCAGACCATGAAATGCGTACTTCTAAGTTCTGCCAGCAGACATGACAAAAGAGTTTCTGGGAATGATACACCATGTCCATCCAAGGGGATCAGACTCTCTGGCAAATATGTGTTATGTCGAAAAGAAAAAGAGAGAGAGAAAAAAAAAAAATAGTGACAGAGACCACAACAATCTAGAGAGCTACATTCATTAAGCAATGTCTGATTGTCCACTATGGACTCAGTATGTCAGACTAGTTGGACATTTCCTATTGCTGCACAACCCCAAGTCTTAAGATGTGTGAGACATCAAGCTTGTTCCCTCTTGTTCCTGCTGCACTGCCCAGGCTCCTGGGAGAGGCCATTCAGTGATGTGTTTCCTCTGGAGTCAGACAGACTCATTGACCCTGTGAGCTGAAGCAAATGACTTCCCCTCTTTATGTTTTGGGTTCCTTGTCTACAAAATGGAAATCGTACGGTTACTGACTTCCATGGTGATATGAAGATGAAACAGGGTGGTACTCAGCATGTCGCCTATTTAACAAGCACTCAACAAACATTAACTTTATTATTTCTGGACCAACACCTTGCTTCTGTTGAAGTAATTGCTAAGGGCAGCCTTGCCTTGCTTCTGAAAGGGCATGTAATACTTCCCTCTCTTTCCCCCTCTCCTGCCTGGTGGTTTCCACACCTGCAGAAGATGACAGTGTCCTGAATACTTTGGGAACCAGAGCAACCTCTGGAAACTGGGAAACGTGCCCCCAGTGTTCAAACAAGAAAGCAGAGGCACACTCTGAAGCTCACTAGAACAGGCAAGTAAGACTCAGGGAGCTTGTCGGTCACTTTTTCACAATGGGCTGGAATAGGTGAGGCAGTCTCCAGGTTAGAGAGCAGGAAGTAATCATTTTAGGACTGTCTAGAGTACAAGTGATATGAAAATTAAAGCACATTGCAAAAATAAAACATGATCTATGTAAGGTGGCATCATTTAATAGTAATGATTATACAGAAGCAGGATAACTATGTAGGCCTAAAATAGTTTTAGGAACAGCTCTGCCTAGAGGCTGATGACCTCGAAGCACCTTCTAACTGTGTCTCTGTGACTACGGTACAGTCTCATCAATTTCAGAATAAGAGGGGAGGGGTGGGGCACGGGAGAAGCCCATCTGAATCAGTGAAGACCTGGGCTTGATTACAATCAGTTCATCAAATCTTGCCCTTTTAGAAAAAAAAAGTGGACCTAAAGTAACCAAATGTTCCTATGAGCTGTTTGCTTAGAAACAGATAAAAACTATTGGTAGTTGTTTGTACCTGAGTAGGTGTTTCTAGAGAGTTCCAGGGTATTGGAAAACTGTTTATTCTCTTAATTAATGTCAATTTTTGTCTGCAGTCTCTGACTCCCAATCTTAGGGTTGGTGTTGTCTTTTTTTTAGCTAGGTATAAAAAGTAAGAATTCCCTTCATTTACTTAGCAAATCCTATCTTTATAGATATTGCAAATGTAAACTTCAGGCCTATCTACCACAATTTCAAATTTATGGAATCTGCATGCCCAAGGGCTGCGGGTCCCCCAACTGCAATTAAAATCCACAGGAATGCTGAGGATTCAGTTTGTGGCCTTCCGGGAGCAAGTGCTGGTCAGTACATAGGGACCTCTCCCTTGCCATTCCTTTACCCTGGTCACAGTGCAGCTGGCAGCTGGGCTGGGTGTGAATGCCTGCCATCTCCTACTCACTAGGAGAAAAACCAAGTAAGTCGGATGACCACTAGCCTGTGTGTGGATCCAGGCCCACACGAAATTTAGTCGAGGTCCAGACTTTTTGTTCCAGAGTGGACAGCCAGCGGGCTATGCATGAGCTCATGTTGTTCATCAGGTCGATTGGGGTTGCCCTCAGTGACCCTTGTGTTGACCGGACTGGGGTTTGTATGGAGCAAGGGCAAGTTCAGGGCAGAAGTACAAATTCCACCCAGCAACTCCCACTGTCCCAAGGACGTGTGTTGGGGAAGAAAAGACACAGAGAGGGTTGACCAATGCATGCTGAAAAGAAGTTCAGCCAAGAATCAGAATTGGAAAGGTGCTTGGCCAGTGACAACAGGATGGCCCAGGGTCCACCAGCAATTTCTTATTATCATCATCCTGTGTCCCTAGCCTCAAACCCAAGACAGTCACATAGGAGGCCCTCAATAAAATGAGTGAACGAGCAAGCAAATGAACGAATGAATGAATGAATATTTTTCTTTTCAAATTAATAGAAGTTTCCAGGCCACACAAGGGCATATGTTGGAAAGTCTAAGGCAAAGGGCATTTACAAGGGTAGCAGCAGAGGAATTAGGCAGTATATGTCCTTTCTGAAATCGCTTCCTTAGGAGCCTAGATTCCAAATGCCCAGTGTCCATCCCTTTGTTCAAAGGAGAGCTCACCATGTTGCCTCTTCTGAGACATGACCCTGTGATCTCTATTAGTAGATGGCATTTTCACAGCAAAGGCCCCTGAACTCCTTGAGGCTTTTTAAAATTCAACTAAACTTTTAAAATAAGAATCAAGCCACCATCCATAATTGTGTTTATGGATGGTCGGTATTTGACTTTGATAACACCATAACTCTCCAAAGATCCCTAGTTTCAGTCAGAATCAGGAAGAGAAAAAAATTCCTGTAAAAATCTAAAGCTGGCAAAATCATTGCAAGTCTGGAAGAATCCTGAGAGATATAAGGTCACAGGGCCTTCCCTGAGGCTGTGTTGTTTATGTTTGGTGACTTCTTTCTTTCCTACTAAACGTACCATCTGGAAGCAAGCTTACTACCTGGAAAACTCACAGTGGCTTCCAAATGGATCTCCCCTTGATCCCATCAATATGGACAGGAGAACACCAACAACAAACTCTATCCCATATTTCAAGTTGGCTGCTAGAACATTAGATATTTCAGAAAATGAGCTAAAACCAAGAGGTCCGCTGATAGCTTAGGAGGAGGCTCTGCAAGAAGAAAGGGCAGACAGGGGAAGGGGAAACACCTGCAGAGAAAGGCCGGGTGGGATAAGAGAAGTTGAGGGCACCCAAAATATTTGCTACATGACAGGTCACTGCGTTGGCAGATTGTGTCATCATTTCAGGTTTCATTTTGTTTTAGGTCACAGTCTATTTTCACTGTCTGGCACATTTTAAAAGACTGGAAAAAAAAGTTAAAGTTTAGCTCAACTTTTTCACCCTGTGGCTGTGCCAAGCTGCTACATGCACAATGCTACAGAGTAGAGAAGGTAAAGTCAAGTGCGAGGTGCTTGGTGTTTCTTCACAGCAACCTCAGCAGGCCCAGAGCCAAGATTTAAGGACTGAAACTGGATTACCAGGCTAAGAAATCAAAGAAAGGCTTGGGACCTATGAGCGACAGCTCTGTCCTTACATGTGTTGTGAGGAACCAAATTATGCAAAGCACCTGGTACAATGCCTGACACTTAGGAAAAGCTGAATAAACATGACAGTGTTTGTTTGTTTTTTTAACTAAATGATGCGTGGTTTAAAAGTAATTTTACAATGTTCATATATTTGAGTGTCCCAAAAACTGTGAGCTAGGAGGGAACTATTATCTCAATACTGTGTTGCTCATGAGGAAAATGGTGCTTGGAGAACTATAATGAATTGTCCAGTCACACATTCAGTGAATGGAGAGCTTGGACTTGAAACTGACATGATTGAATTCTTCAATCACAGTGGTCTTTCCTGTGCCAACTGCATCATCCTTTTTATAACTTCAATGTTTTTCCTTCCTTTTTCCCTGAATTTACTATAGTTCGGCATCTATGAGCCTAAGAAGGTGCTAAAAATACTGAGACTTCACAGTGTTTTTCTCAGCAGCGCCTCATTTCAGATTGTTCTCAATAGTTATACATAATATTGAGTTAAACTGTTCCAATCATTTGGAGTTAAGGTTATCTGTGTGTGAGTGGATATGTTCCTACTCTCGGATAAAATAGTGAAGGTAGCAATAGGAACTTAATCTTGATATTATTCGAAAAGAGAATCATTGAGGTAATTCTATGCTACACATAAAATTTAGTATCCACTTGGTAAATTGCATATACAATACAACACTTATAGCATTTAGTATAGGTAGGGAGATAATGCTGATACATAATCCAAATTAGAAAATGACAAAATTCCCTAAAATAAATAAATAAATATAAATAAATAAATAAATAAATCCTTTTCATGTTTTATGATTATCCAATGTTAGGTTATGTGGTTCTAATTTGTTCCTGTAATTTCACTAAAGGCTTCTGGAAATTGTCCTCATAAGGCTCTATTTACGGAGAGCCAAAAAGAATTTTAAAGTGAACCCTTTTCAAGGGACAATTTTCTATGTGGTTGGTTATACTCTAATTTTTGCCCCAAAGATGGCTTTTTTCCAGGCCTGTTTAGTTGTTGGAACAAACCTGGATCCCTCAGCCAGAGACATTTATTCTGTCTAATGAAAACATTGTGGAATTTACATAACATATTTTAATACCCAGGAGGTTTCCATTTATTTATTTATTTATTTAGTCAATCACATTTTTGAAAAAATGTAATTAAAAAAGCAAAACAAAAAAACCAGAAGATAACACCCAAGAGGTCCACGTTGAAATCATTTTGTCTAGTGGTCTTCGGCACATGTGCTGAGAATGAATGTGCCCAGTTCTTCTTGGCATGTAATGCCCCACAGGCCCTTTTGCAAAGTTTAGAGACACAGAGATCTGTGGTTCCTGGTGGGAAAAAGATGATTTGGCTCCCGTAGCTTTTTCTTCCCTAGGAGTAGTGGTTTCATTAATGATGTTGGAAAACTAAGCTAAACACAAACACTATTGCAGTAGGAGGTAGCAGTGTAAAGGTCCAACCAACCTCAAGTTTTGGGCCTTGAGCCAATAGGAATTCAAGAGAAAAATGGTGCCATCTGCTCAGCTCCTTCATGGATTGCTGTGGCCAGGCGACTAACAGTGGGAAGATGATGTTTCTCCTTTTCTGATGAGTTAAGATTGATTACCAGTGCTTCTCAATCTTTTGTTCTGTCACAACACATTGCAAAGGGTATTTGTATAAGGAGACTGGGGAGCATGGGTCCTGTCCTTAGACCAAAGGTGCTAGTTCAAAGATCTTGGTCGTCTCCCATTGGCAATGGCTTAAGGAGATCAATTTTCTTGGTACTCCTGTAACCCACTCATGGTACACTGGGAAGCATAATCTGTAATATCAATTTTAAAGTTTGTAATAGAAGCTACTTCTTTCTTGTGGCTGAAAATTCAAAGTTTATCATCTAGATTACCTCCTTCCCAATATCAGAAATGTTCATTTGGCACCAGAAAGTTGTTTGGGGAGCACAGAATCAGAGCAAAAAGGGGTGGCTGGATTGCCTTAGTGATACTTTACTTGGCCATTGTATATAGAAAGTCCAGTGAATGAACTATCCTTGTCTTACCATAAGGGACCCCTCTCTGGTGATGATGAAGATGCTCATGAATCTCAGATCCAGCGTCTCATTCCTTGGATAATCCTGGATAAACCCAATTCTTACCCTCTAATTTTTCACTTTTAAAGACTCTAAACAAGCCTCCTTCTATGGTACAATACACTGATCAGCGTAATAAAATCATGTTCTAGTCACATATCCCTGAAATGATAAATAAGTTACTTCAAATGACCTTGACGGTTTCTCAGATCTTTCTTAAGTGATTCCTACAGTTGGTCCCATCAGTTACGTATGGATTCTTAGTGTTGTCAAGCTGATCTTTTCAAGTTCAGGGGGCACCTTACTGCAGTTTACTTCACCAGCATCCTTGGGTGATAGGTGGCAAAAAAAGAGAGTGAGAGCCATGTTCACCATAACATTTGTGGGCAGCACAGTGCTTTGTAACAAAAATTGCAGAAGTTTAAAAAAGTCACCTACCACGTTAGCTCCTTAATTCAGCATAACTGGGAAAGAGACTAATTTGAATTAGCCAAAATCTCAATCACAGCCTTTGTTTCTTAAAGTTCTGATTTAATGAAAGATATTCTGAATTATAATGAGATCTCTATTCTCTTTTCCTCTTCCATTCACTTTGGCCAAGAGCATTAACCTCTCCAGGTCTCAGTTTCCTCAACTGTAAAATAAGAGTATTGAGCCAACTTGCCTTTAGGGACTTTCCTGTTCAGGGTTTATTTTCCCTAATGTGTATATCTGTAGCTCTCAAGCAAAAGGATTGCCATTTGCAGACAAATGAAAGTACATTGCAATATTTAGATGGTCCTTCCCCAGTGAAATACAATTTTCAATCACTGAAATTCCCAGAAGTTTATTGAAAACAACAACAACTAACATTAAATTCCAAAATTAGTTCTAAGTTTACCTTCAAGAATATACAGTATCTCCCCCCTTCCAAAAAAAAATGGATGGACCCACTGAAAAAAAGAAATAGTTAATAAACAATATTAACTGATTAATTAATTAAAATAATAAATTCACTTAAAAAACAAATATACAGCATCTCAATCTGTTCTTGAATGAATGCGCGTTATTCAAAAAGCTTGAGTACATGTTATTTCCCTTGGGTTTAGTAGGTGAAGGGGAATTACTAAGATGAAAGCAGTGTGGTCCCTGCCTCAGAGCTCAGACCCAATGAGGGATACAGCACACCCTCATCTTCTCTGTAACATGGTACCAAGTGGGATATCTTACGTGAATCCCACCGAGAAAACATAAAGGATGGAGCAATTAATTCTCCCTAAAAAGGAAAAGGGGAAAGGAGGCTTCCCAGAGAGGTAACCTCTGAACCAGACCTTGAAGGATGATGCAGAAAAAGATGGTGGGGCTGGAGCATGGGGCAGGGTTGTCTGGGAATCAGGGGATTAGGAGGAAGGTGAGTCAGGAAGGAGAATAATTACCATACGATGTGGCTGGAAAACGTGACTAGGAATGTGAGTGGGCTTTGGATGATACACAAAAGCATTTGAGCTTCATATTTAACTAGGAGAGTTCCACGATCAGATTCATAGTTTGGGGAGGTCAAAATGTTGAGGAGAGGGGTTTTGAACAGAGAAAATCTGGAGGCCAGAAGAACAGGCTGAAGACTATTATGATAAGCCAGGTGGTAAGTGATGGGTGCCTGTGCCCAAGAGGGATAGATTTGGGAGACAATCCAGAAGAAAAAACCACCCCTGCAAGAACTTGGCAGCTAATTAAATGTGGGAGGTGACAGGGAGGGTGACATGAAAAAAAAAGACTCAAGTTTTTGGTTAGACCAGTGAGGCACTGGCCTCTTTTATGCCTACAGACACTGATAACCTGTAACTACAGAAAAATGAGTCAACTTCCGCCCGGCCCCACTTAGATAATCAGAAATGCCCAATAAAGCCCACAAATGAAAGAATTCTTTTTTTTTTTTTTTTTAACATTTTATTTATTTAATAAATAAAATAAAATTTAACATTTTATTTATTTAATGTGTTTTTCCAGAACCCATCAGCTCCACGTCAAGTAGTTGTTTCAATCTAGTTGTGGAGGGTGTAGCTCACATTGGCCCATGTGGGGATCGAACTGACAACCTTGTTGTTAAGAGCACCACGCTCTAACCAACTGAACTAATCGGCCACCCTACAAGAATTCTTAATGTCTTACAGACTTCACATGGCAGTGAGAAATTAACGATATAGGAAAATTAAAATAATCCAAAGAAACCATGAGCTTTTGGGAAAAAGTGGTTTTGAGAGAGTTTGAAGTTATTTTTTGTTTAAGGTTTTATTTGTTTGCTTTGTGCGTGTCTTTTTTGTTTTGTTTTGTTGTTTTTCAGTTTAGCAATTTTTGCATGCTTGTTTGTTTGTGTAAGACATTTTTTATTAACCTTAGAATGAAAATGATGTAATAATAACACAACAGAGTTTGAGTTTGATATCTGCAATAGTATTCCAATTATAAAAGAACCAACCTTTCTCCACCACACTGTTCATATTTCCAGATAGAACATAGGTACCTTCAGACTTCTGACTTCTTTTATTTAGCAAAATCTTCAGGGCCGAGTTTTTCCATAAGTAGAAGACAAAGCATATAGTATAGGATGTTGCTATTATCCTTATATCATAAAATAAGAAGAAGCAACCAAAGTGGGCAAGCCAGCTTCATACACTAATACTATTCTCCTGACCCCAGAAAAATTAGTACAGGGCAAGTACATTGTAGCACTCATTAAAATATTTTGCATTTTTATATCCAAACAAGATGCAAAATAGATTATTTTAAAATTAATTTTGCCAATGAAATGCAACAAATGCTTGAATAAGTGTTCGTTTTATGTACTTTTTATTATCCTGCTTAATCCTCAGAACAATTAGGAGATAGGTATTCTTATTGTCCCTATTTAACAGATGAAAAAGCTGAAGTTCACTGAGGTTAAATAATTTGCCCAAGATCATGTTGCTAGTAAACAGAAGGACTGGGGTTTGAACCAGACAATTTATCACAGAACATATAACCTTAACCTGTTTACTATGTTATCCCTAATTAAATAAGCAAAATAAGTAATGATACGCTCATATGACCAAATGTTTTGCAATATTTATTAATTACTAAGCAATTAAGTGTAAGAACATTTGCTGACATGGGAAATATATAACATATTGTTTGTGGGTAAATGAGGTTATGAAACTATGTATAGCATAACATAATTCTATTAAATTTATTTTACACATATTATACATATATACACATTACAGAACTAGAAAGAATATACATCCACAGTTTAACAGTGATTATCTCTGTGTAGTGTGATTATTGTTGATTTTTATTTTCTACTTAATAATTTTTCTACTTAATGTTTTTTTCAGGTTTTCTAAACTAAACTTTAAAAAGTTGTATTTGAATCTCCAGCTTCCAGTTCGACCTGTAAAGAGCTTGGAACTCATCACCGCTGTCCTCATATCATCATTCCTGTCCTCACAACAAGAAAAAAGCTAAACAAATTAAAATTCAATGATTCTTCTTAGCACCACCAGACAATTAGAGCCACAGGGCAAACTGCTGCCCCAAAATTGGTGAGACAGACATGCATACCCAGTTTTTCTGAAAATAAGACCTAGCTGGACAATCAGCCCTAATGTGTCTTTTGGAGCAAAAATTAATATAAGATCCGGTATCATATTATATCATATCATATCATATCATATCATATCATATTATATTATATTACATTACATTATACTAAAGACCTGATCTTATAGTAAAATAAGACTGGGTCTTATATTAAAGATGCATTAGAGCTGATTGTCTGGCTAGGTCTTATTTTCAGGGAAACACAGTATATACAGAGAATCATAGCTTAAGGAGCCCACAGCTGTAGTCAGTACCTACAGGGACACTTTAAACTGACTGACAAATTACCAGAGGTTCAGTGTATTCTAGCCAGAGTTAAAAACTCCTAGTTTTAGAGGGGCCCCCACACTTTCTGAATTTTATCTCCAGGAGCCCTACCACATTCCTACTGTGAAGATAGGTGAAAAATCCCCTCATGCCTCTGGTAGGGGGAGGGGGAAGTAAACATTTTGAAATACGACTAAAGCATTCTGTTCTCCTCAGTAAAACATGCCCTCAGGAGAAATTGTTTAACCAAGTATCACTGACTGAGGTTTGCAGAACATAACCAACCCAGGAGAAGGGAAATACCCACTCTTAGCTCCCTCTAGCCTTTGACATGGGGAAAGGGAAGTACTGAACTCAGGCTAAGACCTAATGATAGGACTACAGAACACTTTCCCTCCTTGAAAATATGTCAGTAAAAATTTCCAAAGCTGAAGTGCAGAGAAAAAAGAGAATGAAAAAGACAGAACAAACTATTCAATAACTGTGGGATAATTACAAAAGGTATCATATACCTTTTAAGGAAATATCAGAAGGAGAAGAAATAGAGAAAATAACAGAGGACATATTTGAAGCAATAATGATTGAGAATTTTCCAAAATTAATACCAGAACCAAACCACAGATCCAGGATGCTTAGAGAATACCAAGCAAGATAAATACCCAAAAATCTACACCTATGCATATCATTCTCAAACTGCAGAATATCAAAACAAAGGGAAAAGCTTGAAAGAAGCCAGAGATTTAAAAAAACCCACCTTACCCTCAGAGGAACAAGGACAAGAATTACATCAGACATCTGTTCAGAAACCGTGCAAGCAAGAGGAGAGTGGAGAGAAATATTTAAAGTGTTGAAAGAAAGTCCATCAACCTAGAATTCTGTACCCCTACTCAGTGAAATGCTCCTTTGAAAGCAAAGACTTTCTCAGACAAACAAAAACAAAGGACACGTGTCACAAGTAGACCTGCCTTGCAAGAAATGATAAAATGAAATTCTTCAGATAAAAAGAAAATCATACAGGTCAGAAACTCAGATCTACATAAAGAAAGGAAGAGCATTAGAATAGATGAAGTCAGCCAAGAGCCAACATTTACACGAAGATGCCCAAAGTTACCCACTATTGTCACCACCACTGCCAAAGTCAGAGCTCCATGCTGCTGCAGGGGCTGGAACTGTCTGCCTGAACAGGAACTCAGAAGTTCCATCATAAGCAGGAAACAAAAAATAGCTTCTCTCTTCAGACAATCTCCCATCAGTCTTCTCCAAATAACCAGGATAGTCTACTCTTTGGGTTACTCAGCACTATTCTCACCACTACCAGACATAAAACTTCCATTTAACAAGAATAATATAATAACAACATCATGCATCTGCCTAACAGCATGCAACTATTCCAGTTAAGATGAAGAGACTCTCACCCTCTCCCCAAAAAGAGAAGGCTCAAAATCCTATCATTGCCATATCCACATCTAAGAGACATTAATTCCATTACTAGTTCAGCCACAATGCCACCTAGATATGCTCTAATCTCAAAACTAAATTATAAAGTCAACAACCACCAATGAAATTGGCAGAACTGTAGCTAGATTAACCAATAAAAGAGAGAGAGAACACTGAAATCACTACCAACACTCCTTATGTAAAATAGGAGAAAGAGAAAGTAGGAAAATAACTGGTTTTATATACATAACAAGTGTCGTGGGTTGAACTGCATCCTCCAAAATGATATGTTCAAGTCCTAACCCCTAATATCTATAAATGTGAATTCCCAAATAAGGTATTTGCAGATGTAATCCAATTAAGATGAGGTCATACTGGATTAGTATTAGTAAATCCAATGACTGGAGTCTTTATAAGGAGCAAGAGATTTGGAGAAACATAGATATACACAGAGGGAGATGCCCATGTGACAATGGAGGCAGAGACTACAGCAAGGCAGTCACAAGCCAGGAAGGCCAAGGATTGCTAGCAGCACCAGAAGCTGGAGAGACAAGGAAGGATTCAAACCCCAGAGCCTTCGGAGGGAGCACAGCCCAGCCAACACCTTGATTGCAGATTTCTAGCCTCTGAGAACCTTGAAAGAATAAATTTCTGTCTAAAGCAAAAAAAACAAAAAAACAAAAAAAACACAAACAAACAAAAAAACCCACAAAAGTTATATTTACTTTATAGTTCTTTAAAAGCCCCTTCCTGATCCCCAGGCACATCGCAGCAGGAGCTGCGATGCGCCTGCACATCTGGATGTACTCTCCTGGTTCAGCTTAACTTGGAGCCTGTTTTATAAGAACTGAATTGTGCTTTTCATCGTCTTATATGCTACATCCTGACTTGGTTTCAGTACATTCTTCACAAATATGTCCAATTCTCAGATAAATGCTTATTCACTGTGACGTTTAGAAATTTAGATGAAATTATTAAAATGTATTTTTAAGAATATTTAATTCTCTCTATGCATTTATCTTACCTGTACTAGTCAGGGTCCTGTCAGGAAACAAGTGACACACTAACATGAGGGTGATTTGAGGAGGTGTGAGCAGGGTAGGGAGGAAGAACAAGGGATCATGCAGAACCCTGAGACCCATCACAGCAGAGCCATCACAACCTTTGGGACCAAAGGGACAGATGACACTTAAATGGAAAAATATATCTGAAAATAAATATTTGGATTCTACCATGTGGTAGAATGCAGGGTGTAGCTGCAGGGAATAGCTTAATACACAGTCTCCTCCCTCCTCATGGGACTTTACAAGCAGGTGGGAGACGGAGACACTCAACAAATGACTAAGCAAATAAAAATCACAGTTGGTGGTTAAGCTCCATGAATGAAAAGTAGAGGAGGCTTGGAGAGATTTCAGCAGAGGCCTGGGAGCTTGTCCCTGCCCATCAGGGAAGGCTTTCCTGAGACAGGGCTGTTTGAGCTGAGAGCTATGGGATGCAGAGGGGTTTCCAGCTGCAGGGGTGGCAGGGAGGGACATGTGTGGGATGGTGGGAACAGCATATGTGGAGACCTGATGTTGGAAAGGCTATGGAGCATTAAAAACTCCAAAAGGAGTCCAATGGCATTGAAACTCACTCCCACAAGGGAGAGGGGAGGGACATGGAAATGGAAAGTGGGGAGATTTCAATTCATGCCAGGTCTCCAAGGCTGGGTTGGGGATTTGGAACCCATATGAAGAAAGAAAAGTGACAGAAGGATTTTAAATGGGGATGCCAGGATCTGTCTGTGTTTCTGAAAGAGTCTTGAAAGGGCTGCGTGGTAACCTTAAACAGAATTGGTGCTTAACATATTTTTTGAACAGCATTTCAATTTTATGATAAAGGTATTTTAAAAATTGTGCTAAAATATATTGTGTTTAGTAGTAGAAACTATGAGACGGGGTGTGGAATTGAATTTGGGACAAAGGAATTGTTGCTTTCCCTCTAGAAATCCGTTTTCTCTGATTACCATGTGTCAGGTCACATAAAATGAAAAAGATGTGATTGCTTACAATAGTAATATAACATCAGCATAAAGAAAACATTATTTCTCTTATATACTGGTTAAAACTATCAGTGATGAAATCAGACTGCCTGAATTTGAATCTTTGGTTAACTTACCACTTCCTAGCTGTGAGTCCTTAGGCAAGTTACTTAGCCCTTCTGTGCCTCAGTTTTCTTATCTTGGAAAGGGGATTATAATTGTATCTATTTCATCTCTGCTGTGATGATTTAATATGAATAAATGAAAAGCATATCAAAGACTGCCAGGCCCAGAGTTAAGTGCTCGATAAATGTCACCTATTATTAATTGCATGCAAATTTCATGGTGCATATAAAAAGTTGTTTTGCCCAAACAATTTGCTCTTTAAAATGGTCCTATTCCTTTATTCTTAACAGTGGTTGTTGTTTATGTGCTCGTAATAATTATATAACAGCAATATGACTTTTACAGACTTTTACCTGATGCATTAAACCTGATGTTTAATGCATCAGGTTTTGTTGGGCTTATTACACCAAGTAATAAGATCTCTCCCCCATAGTAAATTGTTTTCTGATACATTCCGGGCAATGCACTTTAAGAAATGTTTAAAGCTAACAACATATAAACTCATGGCACCTAATTTTCCTTGATTTCCAGCTCATTAGAGGCATTAACTAACCATGTGTGGGGTTCACATGCAGGCATGGTCTTTTTCTCCTCTTACCCATCTCTCAACTTGCAGGAAATTGTGCGTTTTAATATTCCCCCCACTGTCCCCCTCCCCATGTATTCACAAGTGATAATATGCACATCAGGGCATGAACTTTCCCACAAACTTATTATTGAAGCTCATGCAGGTTAAAAGTTATCCCTTAGCTCAGTAGCAGACATTATTCTCTTTCTCCTACCTGCAGGACAAGACTCCTAATCTGCCAGTTTCATAAATCATTCTCCAACTAGTCCATGACAGACAAAAATAAAAGAACAAGTTAGCACGGAACGGGTTACAGGTTAGAAACCGTGACAGCAGGCCCCACTGCTACTTCCATAACGTACCCCCACCGGTACCCTGCTGTGCATGGGTGAGCATGCCCATACTTGTTGATAGAATTATTTTTAGAAAGTAATGCTTTCCCATTTATTAAACCAGAGAGAGGCAGCAGGATGTGTAGGCGGTAGTTCTCAGCCCCGGCTGCAAATCCAAATTACCTGTGGAGCTTTTAAAAATCTGCAGATGCTATGACCTCACTCTGGCCCAATAGTTCTCAGCCTGGGTTTCACATGTGAATCGCCTGGGGAGTTTTTGAAAAGCAGGATGCATTCCAGGTAGCCCCACCGCAGACCAGTTGCATCAGAATCTCTGGGGCTAGGGCCTCCAGGGAGGCATTGCTGGCAACATGACAGGTAGGGAAATAATCACCCCCTGCTATCCTGGGCTCGGAAATCTGAATCAAAATCTTCAGGGGTGGGGCCTGGGCACCTAACATGTCTAAAAGCGGCTCAGTCAAGACAGAGAATCAGAGAGTGGCAGAAAGAGCAGGTAGTTGGATAGCGGTGTTTGAATCTTGGTTCCTCTGCTTTATTGGCTGTTTGATCCTGGCTAAGTTATGTAACTGTTCTAAGCCTCTGCCTCCTTGTCTTTAAAATGGTGGAAAGCAAATCTTCCACTCTAGGGCTCCGATGAGTTTTAAAGGAAAAAAAGAAAAAAAAAAAACCCTCAATAGAAATCTTGGTGCAGCAGCTACTATCTACTAGGCAGTCAATAAATATGAATTTTCTTCCTTCTACCTCCCATTCACTTCTCCTGTTGTCCTTAAAGCAATATGTGTGCTAAGTACGAGTGATGTACAATTGAAATACAAGACACTGGGACTGGCTTTCCAGGAGTTATGGTGTAATAAACAATTAGAGAGCAGCCACATCATACATAAGCTATTCCTAGGTGTGTGCTATCAGATACTTTTATTGCTGCAGAGGTTCTGAATGAAGAGAAATCATCACTGAGGATCAGGAGCCAGAGGTTTCCTAAAGAGG
Source organism: Rhinolophus sinicus (assembly GCF_036562045.2). Taxonomy (NCBI): domain Eukaryota; kingdom Metazoa; phylum Chordata; class Mammalia; order Chiroptera; family Rhinolophidae; genus Rhinolophus; species Rhinolophus sinicus. Next base: position 62,696,098 of record NC_133756.1, read on the forward strand.
AGGAATTTAAAAGGAGGCTTAAGGGTGAGTAGGTTTTGCCAGAAGAGGAAAAGGGGTGAGAGGGGAGGGGTATTGCAGGCTGAGGAAACAGCATAGCAAAGGTAACTTCCAAATAATATCTGAAGGTAAGTCATGTTTGAAGACAGCACATACCTTTCAAACAATATTTGACACGTGTCTATGGATGTCATTAATTAAGAAAGTGAAGTTTACCTTTTTATCAGTGTGAATGAATTATTATGTATGAGTTCTACGTGTTTAAGAACATGTATGAGGTTTACATTGTTAATGAAACATGCATTTGTTTTATATGCATTTTCTCAATGTGTTATTTAGAATAAATTTGCCTGCATCTATTTTAACTTGCATTCTCCTTGGGTACCAGCATGTCTTCTTTGAAATAACTCACTGGCTTCATAAATAACAATGAATTTTCTCAGCACGAAGAACAAAGAGCTGAATCAAGATGACATCATGCTTCTGATAGTGAATTTTCATTCAGTTTCACATTTAAGTCCTGCTGGAGGTTTGTCCAGAATAGTTAGTCCCTGACCAATTGTAAGTGGCCAGAGAGTGAATGTGCTGTAAAGCAAACCTGCCTGGTGAGCAAGCTCGCAGTCGCCGCCTACCCCCCACTGCAAGGTCTGGGCCTCCTCACAGGCTCCAGGGACTGTTGCTGACAGCCTATTCCCTCCTCTGCTGAGATTACTTGGAATGACCTACTTTGAAAATGGTGTGAACTCGGCCGAGTGCCAAGGAGTTGAGACGCAAACAGTCCTATCCAGAGGGCTTCTGGCAGAAGAGAGCATGCTCTCTTGGGGCGCCTCCAGAAGCCGTGTGTATGGTTTTGCTTTGGGGGTGGTTGCTCTTTTTTTTTTAATTCCCAGGGCCTTCACTGTTACAATTCATCTTTATGTTCTTGGAGTGCAGGGTATTGATTGGCTGGGCCGGCTGTTACATCAAAGGAAGGCAGCGAATCAGAGCAGGACTGCCTGTGTCCCTGCTGCAAACAGCTGATCTGGTAATAAACAGGACCCGCCAGGTTCAGCCTCAGCTCTCAGCTGCAGCCAGGGAATGCCCTTTCCATGCAAAGCAAAACCTGAAGCAGCACCAGGACTCAAGGCTGAGTCACAGATCAGGGGCCTTTACCTTGGCCTGTACCTTGGCCCCCACGTGGAGCCTTGGTTACGCCTCCCTTTCACCTGTTTCATTTTTCTCTAAGTATCTGGCTTTTAAAACCAACATGGATGTCTCTGGGGCATTGGAAAGGGAGAAAACCAGGGTGAGGGTGGGTGTCATGTGGGGCGGCCTGCGGGGTCTCTGGTCCCGCTCCCCACATAAGAACACAGGACATGGTGAGGCCAAAAAGAAACACCCAGGGAGCCATAGATGGGGGAGTCATACCACTATATTCTCACTGGCGGCATCCGCCTCTCAGCAATCTGCTCTTGCTAGCTCAGCCACCATCTTCTTGCTAGCCCCCATTTTCTGCTAGCGTAGCAACAGCAGTTATATTAGTGGCCAATGGCTCACTGGTTACAGCTGACGGCCAAGTAGCCACAGCTGATGGCCATGCAATCACAGTTGATGGCCATTTACTACCTGAGCCAGCACCTTTCTATGTGAGGCCGAGAGCCTGGAAACTGCTCTTTGGGGCTCTGTCCCCAGAGTAGGGAGACAGAAATGTTGGGGATCACATTATCTCCACCACTTTAAGTTATGACCCTAGGTAATCCCTTTTTCCCCTACTTTCAGGACTGCCTGCTGAAAAAAATGAAGCCAGCTTTGAATCTAGGGAAATTATCTGCACTTGTAAATCTGCTTTAAAATAACTTTATTTTCCAAAGCAATTCAGAATAGGTAAATTCCAAATGTTTACTCCTCTGATAAGACTTTTCTTAAGATGAAGTATTTGTTTATATACATACAAAGAGAGTAGGAGTTGGTTTATCAACTTTTCCCTCAGGATACTTACAGCATGATAATTTATCTTTGTTGGATCAGCTTGGGCTGTTATCAGATAGGAAGGAAGAGCAAAATTTTATTTTAACTCATACTTGAACCGAAAATGAAATATTCAATACTTACCTGAAAATTCCATTTACAATTATGTACATATAACAATTTTAACCTGCTACTCAGAGTGCTTCTTTTCTTGTTTATATTAATTTTTTAAAGCTGTAAAGACATTTTTTCCATGATTTTCCACCCTGAAGTCTTCTCGATTGCTAAGGACTCCTGTGAAACCCACTGCCTTCCATTTCTCCCCAGCATTCTGGTCTTTTTCAAACCTTGGTTTATGAAATACAGTCTATTGAGGACTAGAGAAACTTTCCTGAAAGAAAAACCTAGCAAAATGTTAAATATGAAATTATCACCCTGAACTACAATGCATGATTCTTCACATAAATTCACAGTTGGTAGCACTGTGGTAAATGTTGGCAAAAATATGCTATAAGGGTTTTTAAACAGGGAAAGATGAGCACATTTTTTTTACCTATCTTGAAGTGTATGGAATCTCTTCCATACAATATAGACTCAGTGCTGTTGGTACTGCCCGTCTCCCATTTGTTCGGTGGGCAAATTACATGGGGAAAATGAAAAGAAAGAGAGAAAAGTGATGGAATTAGAACATGAGTTTGACACACAACAGTTGCTGGCTGTACTTATGATATGGGCCAGTCCAGATCCTTACATCATCTCTGGCAAACCATCCATCTCTTTCTTCAGTCTAACTCCTTGGGCCTTCTGGCTGGCAGCTGTAAGAATAGAGGCTACAATCGAGCCCACAAGTTTATATCACCGTGATCACTCATACAGCCTCACCCCAGCTGTGGGTTTTAATTTAAAAAGCTTCATGAAGGTAGTTGGGCTCAAGACTTGATGGCCACCAGGCTAAAAGAGACTGAAACTCCTCTGGTGGGGCAACAGGTGAGGGGGGAGACCAAGCCCTAGAGTGAGATTTGCCTTTTTAATGCAGGAGTAGAGCAAAGTGCCGAGGAGGGAAGAACCCACAATGGAAGACAGACTTAGGAGGCCATGTGTCTGTTAGAGACCTACCCTGGAGAGCAGTCATAATGATGGAGCATGGCTCTGTAGGCAGCTTAACCAGATGGGATGGAGAAAGCTAATGTGGTTGAGTAGGTATGTCCATATTTCCCCCCAAACGTGTTTAAAGTGGTTTCTGTTGTAATTTTACAGGCTAAGTAAAATGTTGCAGGCTTTGTGAAGTTATCTCTCATCATTAACTCATTAGCTTATTAAACACCTAGATACATGTGATGCTGTGTGATGTGTCGCTCAGAAGAGTTTGGCAGCCCTAAAGGAATATGTAGGAGCAAACAAAGAGGAGAAAGTCTGTGTGTGCTGTTCATTTTAGTGCCCCATCTTCCTCCTCCTTTCCCCCTTGAAGCTTTGTAAATGTTTCTATTTAGAACAGCTGTTTTAGCTTTCACTAAATTAGCAGCAAGAATAGTGAATACAAAGAGGAACGGAAGAAGGGTAAGGAAGGGATGAAGGTTTGGACCCCTCGACAAGCCATAGGATTTCCCATGGGGTACCCGTCCTCGGCCTTATAAAGAGCCCACCGACCTACTACTGAAATTCCTTCAGCTTTGATTTTCCCTCTGTCCTGAAGTTTTTCAAATTTTTGAGGAAAGACAAGGAAGCCAGAAGTTTGCAAGTGGCTGGCTGCCGTCCCCTCTGGTGTCTAGATAGTCTGGCCTGTTCAGTCACTCTTCCCTCTTTCTCTTTCTTCCTCTCTTTCCTACACATTGCCTATTTAAAGAACCACATTGAACTAAGTAGTAAAAGGAAATAAGACAGACATAGAAGAAAAAGAAATTGTCATTAGCGATCGTAGTGATTGGGCAAGAGCAGGACTTTGGAAAGAACAGCACATCACTTCTTGGGGAAGCCTTCTATTCAGAAGAAACACCATGATCAGGAAGGACATAATTCCCATTTAATATCTGGGGTGTAAATTTTGTGAAGCCTTCCAAGGAAATAGGTGAACAAACCCGAGTCACGTTTGGGGAAATGACTGCGATTAGATTTTGCTTTATGTCTTCCATACAAAGAAGCTCATCAGTAGGCAGACAATGTAGTGTCAAATTTTCACTGGGGTAGTAGACAAGATTAATATCTCCTTATCTCTAGCTCCCAGGAATATGCATAAGGGAAAGTAGGAAGCAATACATAATGCATAGGCATAGGAAAAACATATTAATGTTGCAAGGTCTCATTCACAGAAGCAAGTAATGGAGTACAAATATCAATTAATGCTTAATAGGGACTTCATTTTTGCTGGTAACAAAGCTATGGTTTAGCAAGGAATTCTCTTTAGTTCCATGATCATCAGTGGGGAGAACTGGTTTATGCATGGCAAAGGTCTGTACCACATCATCGTGGGCAGGATGCTCATATCACCAGATACCAAAGTTGCAGGGAAGTGATTTTCTTCTTTAAATTCTGTGCCGAGCTCTTCTGGCACCCTGCATAAATATGAAATCAACAACACACTCCTCAGATGGAACTTAGCATCTAAAAAAAGCTCACATTGTGCTTTAAGCCTTTTAGTACAAAATAATGAAGTCATGAGGTTAAAGTTTGTTCCTGCAGTTTTCTCTGAAACATCTGTACAGTTTTATATGGGAGATAAATGTATATTCCATGAGAATCATTGTCAAATGAAAATGTGATTGAAGAATTAGTGGTTCAGTGCTTAAGTCTCACTCCCTCACTCCATCCCAATCACATATAGATGATTTCCTGCTAGCAAGTACTCCAGAAAATTTTTTTAAAAAGAAATACCTTTTGTGTTCACATTCATTGTCATTATTATTGTTAATATTTGCTGTGTCTCAACAGTATGGCTCAGTCCAACCAAGAGCCTCCAGGAGAATAGAGAAGGAAGGAGAAGAAGCAAATTCCATTCAATAAATTACTACTGAGCACTTACTATGTTTGGCACTATGAGGCCAGAGTCCCTAAAGAGGGTTCAGTGCAGTAGACTGCGTAAGGCAGATATGCAAATAACTATGAATCAGAGCAGAGTACAGTCGGTATCTTACCCAAGTTGGTAAAAATGTGGAACAGTGCAGAGATCGCCGTGTGAAGAGGCTCAGCAAAGTTTTTGTAGAGAAAATGGTAAAGGGAAAAAGGGTATGTGAGCAAGACGTCAGCTGGGCATTCCCTGCCATTATGATGTAGGTCAGACTGGCCTGAACCCCACTCCAGACCCCCTGGAAAAATCCAGTACCCTCCTCACCATGTTCTCCTTGGCTCTTCTGCTCCACTCTGATTCTTTCACCATTCACTTGTTCTCTCCACTGAAACACCACCTCTTTCCTTGTTTCCACTAAAAACAGTTACATGGAGCCCTTCTAAGACGCAGTTATTACTGAAGGTGTTGAAGACACGGGGTTACAGCCCAGTAATGTACACAGCTTACAAGTGAACATTAGTCATCCCTGTTCTTCAAAATCTTTCAGGTGTCCCACCTCGTTGCTCACTCATTCTCCCTTTCTGCTGCCTCCCTTCCTCATCTCTTCTTGGATTGGGGGGCGGGGGGCAAAATACTCCAAATTCCCTTCTTTTCTTAAACACAGTGATTCATCCTATTTTAGTATTTTAGTCTATGTTCTTCCTTTAGGGGCCTACTTTCCCCAACAAAATGACCCATGATGTATTATTTTCTTAAAGATTTTTTTTTGCTCCCTCTAAGATAAATTCTGGTTAATATACTTTCATTTTCAACTTGCTACAATAACAACTTTGTAAGGCAGTGATGAAAGATAAGGGTGTTCAGTAAGGTCATAAATTATGAGACCTAGAAGAATTCTTAGAGATTTTTCAAATACCTGTCTCTCATTTTACAAATAAGAAAACTGAGGCTCAGCCCTGCACAATGGTACTAATCAATGGCAGAAGAACTCTGCCAGTTTGGTGCTTCTTTTCCCTGATTCGGGGGCCGGGGCAAAACGTCATGATAAAGGTATAAGATTGAAAAACAAAGGTATTTATTATAGCAGGTGTGGTGAGGAATGCTGCAGGGTGGCAAAGGTACTCACTCGTCACTAAGGTGTGCGTAGGAAAGCTAACTTCTTTATTTCCTTGTAAATGACCTCATAAGCTATTTGATCCACCACCCTGGGCAGTAAGAGCAACCTAGAATTTTCAAATAACAATATTTCAATCTCTTCCAGTTTAATTGCTCTGCATTTTAAACAGTCAGTTTGAATTTCAACTCCCTGTTGCTGTGGGCTGACTCAGACCGGACAGGTAAACATTCAGTCTCGGGCATATGAGGTTTCATGGCAGAAGAGAAGGGTTGTTTGGACTGTTGGACTTCTTCTGGAACATGGTAAAATTGGGCTACTGCACACACTGGTGACCCTGAAGGTGCAGCTTAGTCCAGTCTGGCCTTTCGAGGGTGATGTGCTGGCTCCAACTCCTAGAGCATGTGAGGTGACCCTTGGCTGAAATCTTCAGCTATAACGGCCTGTTTGTCCCAAACCTAGGCCACTGGGGTCTTTGAGACATCCAGATAATATGGAGAACACAAAGGGTCTTCTTAGATCAGGAGATATTACCCTGGGGCAGAGGGTCAAGGTGACCTCAGGTCTCTAAGAGAACTCCAGTCTTGGGCTCAGCGCCCCATCCCATCCAGTTTGGAAAGCAGTGGCAGCTTGGAGGTGGTGCCAGGTGTGTAACACATGAATTGAAGTGGTGCTTCTGGCTCCACCTGAAATCCTGCCGTGGGCCTAGTGATTCAATGTATGTTGGGGTGATCTATCTAACACCTAACCTTTTTAGTTCATTATTTTTATTTGGAGATAATTGTAGACTCACATGCAGTTGTAAGAAACAATAGAAGGATTCCATTCTCCCTTGACCCCATTCACTCCAATGGTAAGTCTTGCAAAGCAATAGTGCCCTGTCACAAGCAGGATATTAACATTGATACAATCAAGGTGCAGAATATTTCCATTACCACAAAAATCCTACCTGCTGGCCTTTTATAGCCACACAAGATTCTCTCCCACCTTCACCCCCTCTTTGCCTCTAGCAAACACTAAGTGGTTCTCCACTTCTATAATTTTGTAATTTTAGATATGTTATATAAATGGAATCATACAATATATAACCTCTTGGGATTGGCTTATTTATTTATTTATTTATTTATTTTAAGTGTGTTTTTCCAGGACCCATCAGCTCCAAGTCAAGTAGTTGTTTTAGTCTAGTTGTGGAGGGTGCAGCTCACAGTGGCCCAGGTGGGGATCGAACCGGCAACCTTGTTGTAAGAGCACCGCGTTCTAACCAACTGAGCTAACCAGCCACCGCAGGATTGGCTTTTTTTAACTTAGCATAATTCTCTGGACATTCATCCAGGGTGTTACCTATGTCAGTAGTTCAATCTTCTTATTGCCAAGTGGTATTCCTTGGTATGGATGTACCACAGTTTGTTTAACCACTCACCCTTTGAAGAATGCTCAGATTGCTTCCAGGGTTTGACCATTATAAATAAAGTTATATAAACATCTATGTACAGGTTGTTGTGTGAACATAATCTTTCCTTTATGAAGTGATCCCCTGACTAGTACCTGCCTGGCACTATACATATTCATCTCCACGATAAATACTCGAGAGTGCAATATCTGGGTCATGCGGGAAGTTGCATATTTCTTTTTTAAAGCAACTGCAAACTGTTTTCCAGAGTGGCTGTACTATTTGGGGTTACATTCTCACCAGCAATGTGTAAGTGACCTAATTTCTCCACATCCTCACCAGCATTTGGTGGTGTCACTATTTTCTATTTTAGTCATTCTGATAGGCATGTAGTGATATTTCATGGTTTTAATTTGGATTTTCCTAATGGCTAATGATATTGAATATCTTTTCATGTGCTTATTTGCCATCTGTATTTCCTCCTTGGTGAAATGTCTCTTCATGTCTTTTTTCATTTTCTAATTGTATTGTTTGTGGTTTTTTACTGTTGAATATTTAGAGTTCTGTATATGTTCTAGATCCTAGTCCTTTGTTGGATATATCGTTTCCAAATATTTTCTCATAGTCTGTATCTTTTCTTTTCATTCTCCAAGCAGGTCTTTCATGGGGCAAAAATTTTAATTTTGATAAAATCTAATTTATCACATTTTCTTTTTATGAATTATGCTTTTGGTATTAAGCCTAAGAATTCTTTGCCTAGTCCTAGAGTCCAAAGATGTTCTCCATTTTTTGTTTTTTGTTTTTTTGCTGAAAGTATATAGGCTTATGTTTTATATTAAAGTTTGTGATTCATTTTAATTATTGTATAAGGTCAGAGTTCAATTTTTTTGTCTATAAATATCCAATTGCTCCAGCACTATTTGATGAAAATGCGATCATTTCTCCATTGACTCACTTTTGCACCATTGTCAAAAATTCATTGGGCAAGTGTGTGGGTGTATTTCTGGGTTTTCTGGTCTTTTAATATGGTGGATTAAATTGATTGATTTTCAAATATTGAATCAGACTTGCATTCCTACTTAGTCATGGTGTATAAGTCTTTGTATGTATTGCTGAATTCTATTTGCTAACATTTTATTAAAGATTTTTGCATCAATATTCATAAGACATATTGGTTTGCAGTTTTCTTATTTTGTACAGTCCTTTTCTGGTTTGGTATGAGGGTGCTGCTAGCTTCATAAAATGAATTGGGAAGTGATCACTTCTCTTCTTTTTCTGTAAGAGATTGTGTAGAATCGGTATTAATTCTTCTTTAAATTTTTGGTAGAATTTTCCAGTGAAATCATCTGATCCAGGTAATTTCTTTGGGGGAAATTTTTACATTATAACTCCAATTTCCTTAATGGTGTTAGGGTTGTTCAAATTATACATTTCACATTTGGTAAGTTGCGGTAATTTGTGTTTTTTGAGGAATTGGTCCATGAACCTGCATTGTCAAATATATGTGTGTGAAGTTTTTTGTTTGTTTGTTTGTTTTTTATAGAATTCCCTCATTATTCTTTTGATATCTTCAAGTTCTGTAGAGATATCTTCTATTTCATTCCTGATATTGGTCATTTGTGTCTTCTCTCCTTTTTTCTTTGTCTGTCATGCTAGAAGTTTGCCAATTTTTTCTTTTACTTTTGTTATATGTATTTGAAAACATACATTTTGTTTTCTGGTTACTTTTTTAAAAGATTTTTATTAAAATATAGCTAACATACAATATTATATTAGTTTCAGGTGTACATCATAGTTATTCAACAGTAACCACCTGGCATTATATGTAGTTATTACTATATTATTGATTATATTCTCTATGCTAAAGAAGTGATCCCAGCAACCACCTGACACAATACCATGCTATCACAATATTATTGACTATGTTTCCTATGCTGTACATTACATCCCCAAGACTTACTTGTTTTATATCTGGAAATTTGGACCTCTTATTCCCCTTCAGCTTTTTCCCCCTTTTTAAATTTTTCAATTAGAGTTGACATTCAATATTATTTTATATTAATTTCAGGTATAGTGGTTAGAAATTTATATAATTTATGAAGTGATCCCCCTGACCAGTCTGGTACCCACCTGACAGTATACACAGTTATTACCATATTATTGATTATATTCCCTATGCTTTATTTTACGTCTCCATGACTATTTTGTAATGACCAATTTGTACTTTTTAATCCCTTCACATTTTTCACCCTGTCCTCCAACCCCCTTCCATCCATCACTGATAGATCTAGTACCCATCTGACACCATATACAGTTATTACAATATTATTGACTATATTCCTTATATCCTACATTCCCATTACTACTGTGTAACAACCAATTTGTACTTCTTAATACTTTCCCCTTCTTTACCCACCTCCATCCAACCCCCCTCCTGTCTGGCAACCATCAGAATGTTCTCTGTATCTATGAGTTTGTTTCTGTTCAGTTTGTTTATCTTGTTCTTTAGATTCCACTTATAAGTGAAATCATATGTCATTTGTCTTTTGCTGTCTGATTTACTAAACTAAGCATAATACCCTCTAGGTCCATCCATGTTGTCACAGATGGAAAGATTTCATTTGTTTTTTATGGCTGAGTAATATTCCATTGTACATATGTATCACCTCTTCTTTATCCTTTCATCCACACATGTTGTCTTCATGTCTTGGCTATTGAAAATAATGTTGCAATGAACATATGGATGAGCGCATCCCCTTGATGTAGCATTTTAGGTTTCTTCAGATAAATACCCAGAAGTGAGATTATTAGGTCCTTCTTTGTCTCATTATAATCTTTGTTTTAAAGGCTATTTTGTCTGGTGTAAGTACTGCTACCCCAACTTTTTTGTTTGTTTGTTTCCATTTTTATGAAATATGTTTTTCCATGACTTTACTTTCAGTCTGTGGGTGTCTTTTGATTTGAAGTAAGTCTCCTATAGGCAGCATATGTAAGGTTCTTGTTTTTTTATCCATTCAACCACCCAATCTTTTGATTGGGACATTTAATCCATTTACATTTAAAGTAATTGTTGATAGGTATGTAGTTATTGCCACTTTGTTATTCATATTTTTTATTTTTTCATCTTACATTCCTTGTAATTTCCTCTAACATTCCTTGTAATACTGGTTTGGTGGTAATGAACCCCTTTAGCTTTTTACTGTCTGGGAAGCTCTTTATTAGTTCTTCGATTCTAAGTGATAGCTTTGCTGGGTAGAGTAATCTTGGTTGTAGGTCCTTGCTTTTCATCACTTTGAATGTTTCCTGCCAATCCCTCGTCACCTGCAAAGTTTCTGTTGAGAAATCAGCTGATAGTCTTATGGGAGCTCCCTTGTAGGTAACTACCTGCTTTTCTCTTGCTGCTTTTAAGATTCTCTCTTTGTCTTTAACCTTTAGCATTTTAATTATGATGTGTTTTGGTGTTGACCTCTTTGGGTTCATCTTGTTTGGGACTCTGCACTTCCTGGGTTTGTATATCTATTTCCTTTGCCAAGTTAGGGATGTTTTCTGTCATTATTTCTTCAAATAAGTTTTCAATTCTTTGCTCTCTCTTTTCACCTTCTGGTACCCATATAATGCAAATATTGGTACTCTTGATGATGTCCCAGAGGCTCCTTAAACTATCATCATTTTTTGGATTCTTTTTTCTGTTCGCTGTTCTGATTTGGGTGTTTTCTGCCACCTTATCTTCTAAATCGCTTATTTGATTCTCTGCTTCATCTAATCTACTGTTGATTCCCTGTAGTGTATTCTTCACTTTCATTATTGTGTTCTTTAGTTCTGTCTGGTTCTTGTTTATGTTTTATGTCTCTATTTTTATGTTTCTTATCTCTTTGTTAAAGTTCTCCCTGAGATCACTGAGCAACCTTATAACCAGTGTTTGGAACTCTGCGTCTGGTAGATTGCTTGTCTCCATTTTGTTTAGTTCTTTTTCTGGAGCTTTGTTCTGTTCTTTTATTTGGGATAGGGTTTCCAGGCGGGAATTCTCACCTGTTCTCAGGAATTTATTTCGCTTTCCCGTTCCCAAATCCCAAGAAAACTTGGTCTGGAAATCGGGAAAATTGGCTTCTTGAACCCAGTAATACCCGCAATGGGAAATAAACGTACTATTCACAATGTATCTCTTAGACATTTTTTCCTATTTATCACTACGGTTTCTGGGCATGAATTTACGCCCCATTCTTGGGAAATTTTTTTGCTTTTCCATTCCTGAATCCCAAGAAAAGTTGGTCAGGAAATCGGGAAAAGCAGCTCCGTGAACCCAGGTGATTGGTAGTATCAGCCGTCACTTTGTGGAAACGATTCATCGTGGAGAACAGAAAACAATTTATATCTCAGGATTCAGGAATGGGAAAGCGAAAAAAATTACTGAGAACGGGTGGGAATTCCTGCCTGGAAACCCTTATTTCGGACATGTTTCTCTGTCTCCCTATTTTGGCTGCCTCCCTGTGTTTGTTTCTATATATTAGGTAGGGCTGTTATATCTCCCAGTCTTAGTAGAGTGGCTTTATGTAATAGGTGTGCTGTGGGGCTCAGTGGCACGGTCTTCTTGGTCCCTGAGCCGTGAACTCCAAGTGTGTTCCTTGTGTGGGTTGTGTGTGCCCTCTTCTTGTAGTTGAACTTTGCTTACTCTTTGCACATCAGTGGGAAGAATTAACCCTCAGGCTGATTGGTCGTGAGAACTGTCCATGACTACAGTGGAGGAGTTGTGGTACAGGGGCTGTCCCTTTAGAGCAGGATCTGCCTCAGCAGGGCTCCAATCCACCCCTTATGTGTGTTATCCTTGGAAGCAGCTGGGTGATGCTCCAGCTTGTGTTGAAGCTGGCCACTGGGTACTCCAGCCCCAGGGCCACCTGGGAAGAGACCCACTGCAGGTCAACTTCGGCTGCAGCCCATGCCCCACCCGGAGAGACCCAGCAGGAGACAAAAAGTAATTCCCAGATGGCCGCCACCTGTACTGGGCTTGGAACTGCCTCAAGAGACCAAACCATGAACCAAGGCCAGCTGCTGCTAGTGCCGGGCTTAGGGCTGCTCAGCCAGATGTACGAGACATGCTGAAGCCAGATGCTGCTTGTTTGGGTTCCACAAACCTTTGAGAAACCCTAGCAGCATGACCAAAGGCAGGGGGGTTGTAAGAAAAAGCCACTGGAAGTGGCTTGGGTGTGCCTGAAAGTTGGGTGGTGCAAGATCTCAGAATCACCAGGGGATGGCAAACAAACAGTGTCGGCCGGCTTGATGAAGATTCAGATTGGCCTACGCCTGCATCTGCATGCTGGGAAGGGGGGGCTTAACAAAGAAAAAATGGCTTCTGCCAGCTCCTCCATCCGGGAGAAAGCTGCCCCTCCAGCCCTTATCCTGATGAAAGACAACTAAGTTCCTTAATCTCCTCCTGCGGGGACAGAGTCCCAGAGAGCAGTTTCCAGGCTGTCGGCCTCACATAGAAAGGTGCTGGCTTGGATAGTAGATGGCCATCAGCTGTAACCAGTTAGCCATTGGCCACTGATGTAACTGCCATAGCTGAGCTAGTAAGCACGGATTGCAGTTAGCAGGGGGTTGGTTGGCAGAGAAGTGGACAGCGGATTGCAGCTAGCAAGTGGGATTTGTTGAGAAGCGGGCAGCAGATTATCGCTAACAAGTGGGGTTAGCAAGCATGGATGGCAGATTGCGGATCGTGTGGCTCCTACTTCCTGTGTCTCGCCCCACCACCAGCGAGACTGGGGTGCAGGAAGACCGCTTGTTGGGATACTGGCGGATGTTTGCTTTTGTGTCTCAGCCAGCCGCCATTGAGAATATAGTGGTATGAACACCTTGGCTTGAATCCGTGGCTCCGTTTGCATTCCTTTTTGGCTATATCCTGCATTCTTGTGGGGGGAGCAGGAGCTGAGACCCTGCATGACACCTCTCCACCCCTGTATGTCCCTGTTGCCTCTCTAGCTGTTGCCTCAGCACTGAAGCTCAGAGCCAGTGATTCCATTGGTAAGTAAATCCGTGCAAAGTCCCTTTAAGAGGAGCACCTGGGACTCCAGCCACCCTCCATCTCACTCAGCCACAATCTCTGCGGGTTTTCACAACCAGAAATTATGGGGACTTCTCTCCCTGGCATTGGAACCCTGGGCTGTGGAGCCTCGTGTGTCTTCTTTGGGTGGCACCTATGCAGCCACAACTGTGATTTCCTTCTGATTTTTAATGGTCACACACAGGTGTGGGACAAGCTCATTCTGCATCTCTGCCCTTCCTACCGTCTCCAGGTGGCCATTTTCCTGTTTTTAATTTTATTGATTTCTGCTCTTATCTTCATTATTTCCTTTCTTCTGCTTGCTTTGGGTTTATTTTGCTCTTCTTTTCCTGTATTCTTGAGGTGGGATCTTAAATTATTAACTTAGGATATTTCCATTTCTCTAATGTATGCATTTGGTACTGTAAATGTCCCTTGCAGCACAACTTCATCAACATCCTACAATTTTGTTATGTTGTTTACTTTTTTTCACTTTAATGTGGTAAGTTCTCTTGAGTTTTCTCTTTGGCCCCCAAATTATTTAGAATTGTAGTGTTTAGTTTCTAAGCATTTGCAGATTTTTCTATTATTTTTCAGTTATTGATTTATAGTTTGATGCTATTGTGGTCAGAGAACATACGCTGTATGATTTCAGTTCTTTTAAATTTGTTGAGATTTGTTTCATAGCCCAGGATATAGTTTATGTTGATACTTGAAAAGAATGTTATTATTGGATGGAGTGTTCTATAAATGTAATTTCTATTCTATCTTCCAGTTTACTGATTCTTTCCTCTGTACTCTCTACTCTACTGTTCAAGTCATCTACCAAGCCTTTTACTTTGGTTATTCTATCTTTCTTTACTAAAATCTTCATTTGTTTCTCCTTATATCTTCTTTTTCTTTGCTGAGATTTTATTTTTTCTCATGTTTTTAATTTCTCATTGAAGCATTTTTTTTATACTTTAAAATCTTTGTCAAATAATTCACAACATATCTGTCATATAGCTATTGCCATCTGTTCTTTCATTGTCTTTCATTCAGTTTGAGATCTTCCTGGTTCTTGGCATGATGTCATAGTGGGTTGATTAATGTCTGCCATAAATTCATGTTCACCTGGAACCTCAGAATGTGACCTTATTTGGAAATAGAGTCTTTGCAGACATACTTAGTTGAGATGAGGTCATATACCTCATTAGGGTGATCCCTAAATCCAATGACTGGTGTCCTTATAAGAAAAGGGCACATGGACACACACACAAGGAAGACAGTCGTGTGATGAGAGAGGCTGGGATTGGAGTGATTGCAGCTACAAGTAATGTCAGGAGTCACCAGAAGCTAGGAAGAGGCAGAGAAGGATTCTTACCTAGAGACTTCAGAGGAACCATGACTCTGCTGACACCTTGACTTCTGGCTTCTAGCCTCCAAGACTGTGAAAGAATAAACTGCTTTTGTTTCAGCCACCAGATTTGTGGTACTTTGTTAGGGCACCCCTAGGAAACTAATACAGAAGGTATGACAAGAAATTTTTTTTTGAAACCTGGATACTTTGGGTATATCTTATGAGGCTTTGGATCTTATTTTAACCTTTTGTTTTAGCTGGTTCTTCTGACACTGCTTTTACAGGGGGCGGGGTTAGGAGAATTGCCTCGTTACTGTCGGGTGATGATAACAGTCCAGGTTCTCACTCAGCCGCCCTTGATAATCAAGGGATTACCATTACCCCTAGCCTCCTCTGACACCGCCACAATGGGGAGAGAGAAGGATGCCTTGTTATTTCAGGGTAAGAGTACTAGTCTATGCTCCCTATATAGTCCCAGTTGATACCATGGGGGTGAGAGGGATTGGAAGGATGAGCAAAGATGGAAGTCCTAGCAGGGGGATTCAGATGCCTAGCTGGAGCCTGGTGAGTGTGGAAGTGTAGGCTCCCCACTCAGACTTCATCGGTGGAGGTGGGGTCATAGGTTTTCTGCAGCATTTAACTCTAGTAAAGCTATTATTGCCTAAAAGTTTTCTGTCTTCCTAACCTGTCTTGTTCCTTGTTCTTTGGATGGAGAAAACAGACTTCTGTTGGGTCTTTTTTTTTTTTCTAAATCTCTTTCCATTGGTTTTTCAGAGCTGCTGGCTTTTTCCCCTCTGAGTCTGCAATATACGAGACAAAAAGAAAACTCAGGAAACTCACCACAATATCGTGTCTCTAATCTCAAGATTCCTAGCTGGTCTGCTTTCTTCATTTTACCTCTCAGTCTTTTTACATTTGTTTTTAGTTATAACATCCAGGTGTTTTACTTGTACCTAGAAGGAGGAACAGGGAAAAGTATGTCTAGTCCATCTTTCCAGAGGTGGAAATCCTCTGCGCACCTAACTTTTTAATTCCTTGAGCTCATCAACTGTAAGGACTTTACTTTCACTCCATGTCAGCCCCCCAACACTAAGGCCCGCCCAGAACTGCAGCACCCGAAACTCTTAAATTCAAAATCCCTCGATTCTTGACCTCATCTTTTTGCTTCTAGTTCTCTGACTGTTTTATACTCAATATACCTGTTTTTCTGCCTCATTAAGTTGTCTGCTCTCTTGACTTTGCTACTTTCTCTTCATCTATGACCCTGTTCCTACATTTAGTTCCATCCCTATCTAAGGAGACCCCATGGTCTATCGTTTCTACCACTCTCTTGCCATAATCTTCAACTTCTTTCGCATTGTCCTTCATTCTCATTCACTGGCAAAATCAAAACTTTGTAACAACCTAATTTTCTGCCTTCTTCTACTAAGCAGCTGAATATGAAGGAGAAAAATTGCACCGTGGAGGGAATTGGTGAACCAGAATTCCATGGTATAGAATTTCCAGTTTCCCCATGCTGCTGCCCGTTCCTATTGTGTTTATGGTCAGCGCTCTGTCTCTCTCTTTCCCGTTCCTCACAGCAGTTACTAAAGCCACCTCCTTCAATCCCTTTCCTGACATCTCCCCACCTGTCTCACTCTCACCTGCTATTTCATGGAGAAAATGGAAGCCATCAGGTAGAATTGACTCCATACCTACAATCTTGCACACATCTGTACTCATCCTTTTTTTTTTTTTTTTATGTTGTCTGTGGGATTTTTTTAAAAATTTATTTTTTAAATTTATTGGGGTGACAATTGTTAGTAAAATTACATAGATTTCAGGTGACAATTCTGTATTACATCATCTATAAATCCCATTGTGTGTTCACCACCCAGAGTTAGTTCTCCTTCCATCACCATGTATTTGTATACTCATTCTTCCTTCTGTTCTATGAGCCTTCTAAAGCCAGCACCTGAGTGTGAGCTGTGTAGCCCAT
Source organism: Rhinolophus sinicus (assembly GCF_036562045.2). Taxonomy (NCBI): domain Eukaryota; kingdom Metazoa; phylum Chordata; class Mammalia; order Chiroptera; family Rhinolophidae; genus Rhinolophus; species Rhinolophus sinicus. The sequence goes on from NC_133756.1 coordinate 62,712,898, forward strand.
CGTGGCCTGCTCACTCAGTAAACTTAGTCACCAATTACTTAGTTGCCTCTCTTCTAGTTCTTGCTCAGCATCATCCCTACTAAAAGCTTGTCTTTCATCATTTAAAAAAATCCCTCTTGCTTCCCTTCTTATTACTTCTCTACCTTTCTTCCCCACTTCAAAGCCAGGATTCGTTAATGTGTTTCTACACTAGCTGTCTATACTAGCTGTCATTCTATTCCCTCCTCAACCAACTGAAGTCCAACTTCTGCCCTCACAATGTTTAAACAATTCTTGCCAAGATCTCCAAAGGCATTTATTACAGCAGACACCTTTCAACTTTATCTTACTTGACATCTTTATAGTTTTTGCACAATTAAACAATATCTTCTTTTTGAAAAACATGACTTCTCTTGGCTTCTTCTGCTTTCCCTTAATCTCCCTGGCTACACTCTTCGGTCTCTATCAAGTTTCCCCCTTTTCTGCCAATATTCCCTGTTTTAGGCCTACTTCTCTTCTCTATTTACACACCCAACCTGAACACTCATCCAACTCTTAACTCTCATCCAACTCTTGACTCCTCACTTTCTTTATTTCCTATATCTGATCTATCACCACATCCTTCATTCCACTTCCATTGTATATCAGTCAGCTCAAGGTGCCATAACAAAATGCCACAGACTGGGGAGCTTAACCTGGGTAGCTTTATTTTCTCACAGTTCTGAAGTCTGGAAGGCTGAAATCAAGGTGTCAGCATGATCATTTCTGGTGAGGACTTGCTGGCAAGCTGGTAGAGGACTGCCTTCTTGATGTGTCCTCACATGGTGGAGACTGTAAGCTCTCTGGCATCTCTTCTTATAAGTGCACTAATCCCATCATGAAGTCCTCACCCTCATGACCTCATCCAAACCGAATTATCTCCCAAAGACCCCACTACCAAATATCACATTGTACCTTAGGGCTTTGATGTTTGAATGGGGTGTGGAAGGGTTACACAATGCACTGCATAGATCATTGTTCTGAAATTCTTCTGCCTTGTCCATCTCTACTGTCATTTTTTTTTAACCTGGTTTATTTCAATAGTTTCCCAGCTAGCCTCTTTGCCTATGTTATCTTCCTCAAAGCCATTCCCCAAACTGCAGTTAGACTGACATATCTGTGACAGAAGTCAGGCCTCAGCACTTCCTTGCAAAACATACTTCAGTAGTTTCTGATAGACTTTCTGTGAAGTTTACACACTTTAATGCAGCATGGAAGTCCCTCCATATTTGGGTGCCTATGTATCTATCTCTCTGGTGCAATCTCTCTTCCCTCCCCTCTTACACTCAATGACACCTCCACTGTATAGAACTTGGGGTTTTCTGAACACACCATGCTTTTAAATTTTCCTCATTCTCAGGACTCAACTTACATGTCACCTCTTCTAACAAGCTCTCCATGACCCTTAGGCTGAATTGGGTGATTTTTCCTAAGTGGCTCCACAACTCACTGTGTTTACTTCTATCATAGCACTCGGCCCACTTTGTCATAGTTGTTTTTCACTTGTCTGTCTCCCTGATTTGGCTATAAGCTCCTTGAGGGCAGTCACTGGTCCATATTCTTCTCTCTGTTCCAATTCTATCATGCAGTTTTTAGCTCAAGTAGATACTTCATGTTTGTTTATCATGTGAAGGCAATTTCATGCAACTTCTCTCTTTATTGATCAGAAAACTAATAAAGGGAGTGTGAGCTATCACTCAAAGACAAGGTAGCAAGAAGCCCACAAACCAAAGAACATCACTATTAATGAGTCAGCTATCAGCCTTCCCAGGCTTAGCACTGACACTACTGGAAAAGGTAACCATAATCAAATGATTTCACTTCTTTGGGCCTTCACCTATAAAATGAAGGGGTTGGACTAAGTCACCCCCTAAGTTTCCTTCTAATGCTAAGGTTCTATAATTCCATGTAAGGAGACCATAAATATCTGGTTGGAATTTCTCAGAAATCACAAACTTGGGATAGTTCTTACTCTACCAGAAAAGAATTTGGGAATACCCCGGGTTTATAAAGAATCTGGGCAATCAGGGCTTCTCTTCACTACCCATTCATGTCTTTATTAATTCAACACTTATTGAGCACCTAATCCGTACCAAGCATATAATGCTTTTCAGTTTAGACATTTCACAAGTGCTGATAAACAGTAAGTAAAAAGGACAAAATTCTCTGTGAGGACAATTTGACATATAATTTTCCAAAGTTCAGATAGACGCACAGTGACGTCATAGGGGAAAACTATATAGAAGGCGCTAAAAACTGCTCTATTCAATTGCATTTAGAAATGATTATGTAACTATTACATAGTAAAAGCATGACTCATAGGATGTAACCAGTCCTAAAGCAACACTTCAAGTGTATTTCACAGTTAACACTGTCTCTGCTTTTGAATGAAACTTAGAGCAAATTTTTATTCTTCTGGTCACTTCCAGGTAATATACTCTTTGGTCAATAATTGACACATTTAGGTTCGTGTCATGGTAAAAACGTCAGAAGTGAGGCTTCTCCCCTCCCCAGCTCAGCTTCCACAAAGGCCTACAGTTGGGTTGGAGAGCAGCTTGTGGTCTCTATCTTTTCCCCATCTCTGACCCTTTCAGCTTTCTGAAGGTGATTTCACACTTCTCTGAGGCTGGAGTACTGGGAGGAAGATGAAGAAAGGGAAGCAGGGAAGTTCTTACTTATCTTGTGAAGATCTAGTATCAGAGTTCTCTGGCCTTGACAGGTATTCAGAGTTGCCTCTCTTGTTGGTGTTGTATGGGTTCTTTGGAGACACTCCAGGGTAGGGCTTCTCTCACCTGTACTTCCCTACAGACAGAGTACATCTTAATATGATCACTTATTCTTCCTCAGACCCTGGGAATCTGGTACCAACTCTAGCTGTTTGATTCATCTGGTCACTCATCCAGATGACCCTTTTGGAAAGGATGTGAGATAACACATGCCTGCTTTCTCTTGTGGGTGGCCCATGTCTGACCCCAGGGAACCATTCACATTCTCTGCCCCTGATAGATTTGGGGTGGGAAGATCATGCAGCACACAGATTACTCCTACAAAATAATCCTCACCTCATGTCTCTAGTCTTCAGATTTAATGTACTTTTGATCAATGTAAGGGGTTGAAAAGCCATGTAATTAGATTTTGACAACACTCTGCAAATTTTGCTAAGTGAGGATCTCAGACCTCACTTTAGAACATGACATCTATGTCTTAGCGCTTCTACTGAAACTTTCATTCTTTTACAATTATACCTGCCTCGTGATGCTAGAATGACCAAATTCTGATCACATGTTCGGTTCATACTTGCCATGTCACTATAACAAGTAGCCGTTTCCTTCCCTAGTTTCATCATCTAAGGGAAAGTTAATATCAAGTCTTTCTATAATTCATTTACGTATTTTCATAATTAGGTGATTGGGCATTATAATTGTTTTTTAGGGCTGCCATAACAAAATACCACAAACTGGTTCATTTAAATAATAGAAAGTTATATCTCACAGTTCTGGAGACTAGAAAGCCAAAATCAAAGTGTCAATGGGGCCACACCCCTCCAATGGCTCCAAGATAGAATCTATTCTAAGTATCTCTCCCAGCGTCTGGTGGTTGCTGGCAATCCTTGGTATTTCTTGGCTTGTAGTTGCATCATTTCAATTTTCACCTCTATCTTCACAAGATATTCATTTTTCTTGTATGTGTCTCTGTATGGCCTTCTTATAAGGACATCTGTCATTGGATTTAGGGCCCACCCTAATCCAGTACCACATCATCTTAACTCCATTACATCTACAAAGACCTTATTTCAAAATAAGGTCATATTCATAGGTTCTAGGTGGACATAGATTTGGCAAGACCCACTATACTATCCAGTACAGGGATTGTAAGATTTTCTGTAGAGAGGTTTGGAATCTGTGTAGATATGATGTTACATGTTCCCCCTCCCCCAAATAATGTTTTAAAATAGAGGGATTACATTAATTTTGGAAAGGACTATGGAAATGGGGACCCTTAAGTTTCCCTGGAGTGCCCTGCATAGCAATAGCCATTTTCATAGAGCAATATGACAAAGGAGTCATACAAACAGCTTAATAAGTGTGAGTATGTATCGTATGAGAAAATCAAAGCAAGCTAATAATAGCTACCCTAGAGATGAGCGAGCGATGCTTTTTCCACAGCTGAATCCTCAGTGGGATGATGTAGTATTTGTTGATTTTGCCATGTGACTGGTGAAAACAAAAGAGATACAAGGAAGGAAAATGACATAATTTTTTTAGTGGTTTGACTATAACTACACACACTAAAGTTATAGCATCATGAGTAGTGATGTGTTGCTCTATATATTTACCAGTTTTTAAACTTCTGTAACATTTTCCTGGGAGTACTTTCCTCCTGTACCAGGTTTCCCTTTTTTTGAAAATTCAAATGGTTTGTTGGAACCTTGTTCAAATAGTGACATAACAGCAGGCATAAAATCAAAAGCAACTAAAGGAGAACCTTCATGATATTCATCAAAATTGGGATTTTTACATAAACTTCAATACAGTTTCTTCATGATTTATCAACTAAAGTCTATCCTGAGAAAATTTGGAACTTTAGAAAGAAGCAATGAATAGTTAATGTTTATATGTATTCTATTTCCTATCCATTTACTCTTTCTAGTCTTGAATAACTTCTTTCTAGGAACTTTGATTTTTCTTAGCCAAGATTGCCTTTTGGAAAAACATATTTACCCATCCCTGCTAATTCAATGAGATCAGCATGCAACTTTAGAAACTTGGAGTGATTTTGTTAAATAGCATATATTTCTTATTCAAAATTATTGTAGACATTTTTTATTACTACTTTTACTTCTATTTTACATGTAACTTCTTTTGTGAACATGGCAAATGCCACTGTGTGCCTTCCTTTGTATGTGCCAATGGAGTCAGTGGACACTGATCCATGCTTTCTGTGTGATTTATACCAAACTTAAATCTTCCTTTGGATAATTGTTTTCTTTATGTGTTACCATATCTTTACTGCAATTTTTATTTTCTTTTGTAAGACATTTGGAGTCTTGTGAAAGTGTTATATATGCAAATAATGAAGCAACACCCATATCATTACTTAGCTACTGTGGGTGCTGCCACACTGCTTTCTTTCTGTTTTCTTTCTTTGTTTTTTTTTCTTCTTTAAAAAAACAAAATCACCATAAAAATAATTATTGGGAATACAAATGATGCAGCAGTCTTAAATATATAATCAGTGCTTATTATTAATTAATACAGAGTAATGTTTATTTCAAAGTGGGCCTCTACAACTGATTGTTTCCAACTTCATGCCATTTTGCGCTGACTTAAAACACAGTAGCAGGTGTGATACACTTTGTATAATGTTCCACATGACAGGAGGTATAATACGATCAGTTAAAGTGAAATGGTTATATGGTAACCAGAGAAATTATTGAGCCTGGATTGGCCTGTTTCTGTAAAATAAGTCAGGCAACAAAAAATGTTTTTCTCTACCTTGGGAAGAGAGCCAAAAGTACAAGTTGGGTAAAACCACTAAGTCTGTTTTTACTCAATAATCTTCTAGGACTTTTAGAATTCCTTTTTACATAAAGGGCTCCAAGTGCAGTGTTTGGAATTTCAGGTCCACAAAGAAGCGGCCCATGAAGTCCTGGAGTCATAGGTGTTAAGAGAGAGAAGGGACTGAGGCATGCTTCCCTCAATCTCTGGCAGCCTCTTCCTCATTTGTAGGAAACGTTTAGGTACAGGGCAGGCTCCAGAAAGGACAGAGCCTGTCTTCATAAGCTGGCCCACCCCCAGCAGGCAGCCAGGCAGGCCAGTGTGCAGTGGTCATAGGGCATGACTAGCTCAGATCGGGCTAGGCTATTTAGATATCTGATTGAGTCCTATCTGCCAACAGAACACAGTTCTGGAAGAAATCCAGGTGAAAATACTCAAAATCAGGCATGGTTCCAGGTGAGCAGTTCAGTCAGAGCAGACCCCCAGCCAGAAGCTGAGAGGGGAGTAGGAAATCACATCCTATTTCCCAAGGGAAGGAGAGAGCAAGAGTTTGGCAGAGCATCAGGACCTGAGCTGAGGAAGCTGGGGTCTAGGGCAAGGATCCAACCCCTGCAGAGAACTGAAGTGCTTAGCAGAGAAACTGAGGCCGACTGGAGTCGCAAGGCTTTGGCCAAAGTGGTAAGATAACACTGAGACTCAGAGTCTCCAGGAGGAACCAGATACCCAGGTCTCTAGGCAACCAAACCAGTCTCATCTATTAATAGGTCTAAGGCTGATGACATGATCAGGACTGTCTCAGACTGATTGGAAGAGACTAAGAGCTTCTGGAACTTTAATGTGCATAAGAATTACCAAGGGATCTAGTTAAAATGCAGATTCTGTTTGGGTAGGTCTAAGTTGGGGCCAATATTCTGAATTTCTAACACCATTCTAAGCTATGCTGCTGGTCTTCAAGAGTTAACAAACTCAGAGAATCCAAATTTTCTGTCATCCCCTTTGCTTCACCCCAGGGCTCTCCACTCATTTTACTTGCCTAGTCAATATGTCCAACTCCCCAGCCCTCTGCATCATCAGGTCTGACCACTTTCTTCACTTTTCCTTTTCCTTTTCCTGTCCTCCCAACACCTTTGTCCTACTGTATTTCTCCTGTCAAGACCACCAACAGAAAAACAACTTCTATTCAGATAATAGAAGAGGCAAGATAGCAAAAGCCAGAACAATTTCCCCCCTTGTCAGTACACAACTAAATGCTTTTATGATTAATAGATACAATTAGTCCACATTAATGTATTTTTCAGTTATTGTCTCATAAAGAACATAAAGAACATGTGACCTCTTACCTTTCTTTCCTGATATATTCCAACAGTTAAATATCTTCTGAGTGCTTGCTTCGGCAACACATATACTAAAATTAGAACAATACAGAGAAGATTATCACAGCCCCTGCAGAAAGATGACATGCAAATTCCTGAAGCATTCCATATTTTTAAAAAGACATTAAAATAGACATAAATTAATGGAAAAATAGTGTGTGTATGAAAGGAACCAATATAGGAAAATTTTTAATTTTATGCACATTAATCTGTAAAAATAATGCAAATCCAATAAAAATCCCAACAAAGTTTTAGTGAAAGCTAATTCTAAAATTTGAATAAAAGAGCAAGTGGCAAATTGGAGGATCCAAGATGGTGTAGTGGATAAATGCTGTGCTTGCCTCCTCCTACAACCACATTAAACTTACAACTAAATTATAGAACAATCAACCTGGAGAACCACTGAAGTCTAGCTGAACAGAAGTCCTATAACTGGGGATATAAAGAAGCCACATAGAGATTGGTATGAGGGATGGAGATGTGAAACAGGCTGGCCCCACACCTGCGTGTGGTGATTGAGAATCAGGAGGAATATCTCAGCCACGGAGCTCCTCCCCACCCCTCAGAGAAGCGAGAGACCCCAATCCCAAACTGGGCTCCCCAGCCCAGAGTACCAGTGCAGGGAAGAGGAGAGCCCACACACAACATCTGCCTGTGAAAAACAGTAGGGATTCAGACTGTCCAGGTGAGACAGAAGGCTGAAGGAAACCGAGACATCCTCTTAAAGGATCTGCACACCCACTTACTCGTAGGCACTCACTCTGGGCTCCAGCATAAATACAGTGACTTGGAAGATGTCAGAGACATATAGGGAAAGACTGAGATCTGTGGCTTCAAAGCGAAGACTGGAGGGAAAGTCACCATTTTCCCTGTGTTGAGTCGTTCTTCCCCGAAGCCATCAGGCAGGTGTCATCATTCCTGTGTTGAGCCCCTCCTCATATGGTCAATTTGAATCTGCATTGGCCTCACCCCACCCTGGTGATTGCCTGGGACTGGGCCCCATCCAACTCATGCCATGTGGGAGGTACTTTTTCAGCCAGCAGCCAGCCCTGCCCTCGTTGTACTCTGTTTGACAACTCTTGGGGTCTGCAGGCCCCAGGTGTGTAGCTGGCCTTGGTGTGCTCTGAGACTTTTCCTGAGTAGCTCCAGGCTCAGCACTGGCACCAAACCAGAATGTACATTAACTTGGTGAACAACACTCATCCCACTGTGGAGACTCTCTGAGGCTCAGCTTCACCCAACTCAGTTACAGCACGAGGCTCTATCAGCAGCTGAAACTTATGAGAGCTGGCAGGTAGAGGCAGGATTCAGGGAGTCCTGGCTTTTTGCAGAGCTACCCGAGGCCCCATACTGGTGGCAACCATCTTCAGTTCGTAGTGTGGCCTCTCCCATACGGCTCCATGTCTAGCACAGTGAACAACCAACCATGTATTGCTTTGTAGCTCCTATCATGTAATCCCCAGCTGATCACAGATGGTGGCTGACATGGGCCTGCACCACAGCCCCTCCCAAAAGGTGCTAGAACCAACAAATCTGGAGGTTGGCTTTGGACCACAGCAGAGCACCACCAAATTAGCCCCACAAGTGGCACACCTAAAGAGTGGTCTCAACAGGCACAAGAGTGCATTGGTGTGAATCCCACTACCCGGGTTAAGCCCCCTGCATAAAAGCTCAAAAGCTATGGATGTGGCCAAACCCCACAGCCAGACAGCCTGAGGGTCAATTCCACCCACTGATGTGCTAATAGTAAACAAGGCTTAAATATAACAGAGGACCACACACAACTCCCACAAAGGACACTCCTGGAGCACCCAGTGCAAGTGACCAGGAAGACTGTGCCATTGGGCCCCACAGAGCACCTACTACATAAGGCCACCTGCTCAAGAGTGGGAGACATAGCAGATCTTCCTAATACATAGAAACAAACATAGAGAGACAGCCAAAATGAGGAAACAAATAAATATGTCCCAAATGAAAGAATAAGAGAAAAGTCCAGAAAAAGAACTAAACAAGATGGAGGCAACCATCCTACTATATACAGAGTTCAAAACCATGGTTATAAGGATGCTCAATGAACTTAGGGGAAGAATAAATGAGCTTAGTGAGAACTTCAACAAAGAGCTAGTAAGTACAAAAAAAATCCAGTCAGAAATAAAGAATACAACAACTGAAATGAAGAATGCACTAGAAGGAATCAGCAGCAGACTAAATGAAGCAAAGTATCAAATCAGCAATTTGAAAGACATATTAGCATAAAACACCTAACTGGAACAGCAAAAAGAAAAAAAACAATTTTAATAAATGAGGCTAGATTAAGAGACCTCTGGGACAACATCAAGTATAACAACATTCACTTCATAGGGGCACCAAAGGACAAGAGAGAAAGCAAGGGATTGAGAGACTATTTGAAGAAATAATGATGGAAAATTTTCCTAACCTGGCAAAAGAAAAATACATACAAGCTCAGGATACACATAGAGTCTCAAACAAGATGAATGCAAACAGGCCCACACCAAGACACATTATAATTAAATTGCAAAGGTTAAAGACAAAGAGAGAATCCTAAAAGCCACAAGAGAAAGGCAACTACCCTGTTTCCCTGAAAGTAAGACCTAGCTGGACAATCAGCTCTAATGCATCTTTTGGAGCAAAAATTAACATAAGACCCATTATTATATTATATTATATTATATTATATTATATTATATTATATTATATTATATTATATTATATTATAGACTCAGTCTTATAGTAAAATAAGACCGGGTCTTATATTAATTTTTGCTCCAAACGACGCATTAGAGCTGATTGTCTGGCTAGGTCTTATTTTTGGGGACACACAGTAGTTACTTATGAGGGAGCTCCCATAAAATTGTCACCTCATTTCCCAACAAATTTTACAGGCAAGAAAGGATTTACATGCAATATTCAAAGTGATGAAAAGCAAAGACCTACAACCAAGATTACTCTGTCCAGAAAGGCTATCATTTAAAATCGAAGGACAGATAAAGATCTTCCAAGACAAGAAAAAGCTAAAGGAGTTCATCACCACCAAACCAGTATTACAAGGAATGTTAAAGTGACTTCTTTATGAAGAAGAAGGGGGAGGGGAGAAGAACATAAATATGAATAATAAAATGCCAATAACTATATATCTATCAATAGTCTCTGTAAATGTGAATGGATTAAATGCCCCACTTAAAACACATAGGGTAGCTGAATGGATAAGAAAGCAAGACCCTTACATATGCTTTCTATAAGAGACCCACTTCAGATCGAATGACACACACAGATTGAAAGTAAAGAGATATTTCTCTTTGATTGAAAGGAAAAAGATATTTCATGCAAATGGAAATGAAAAAAAAAGCTGGGGTAGCGATATTTATATCAGACAAAATAGACTTGACAACAAAGGCTATAATAAACGACAAAGAGGGACATCACATAATGATAAAGGGATCAATCCAAGAAGAGGATATAACCCATATAAACATTTATGCACCCAACATAGAACCACCTAAATACAAAGGGTGCCAAAAAAATGTATACACATTTTAAGAAAGAAAAAAATTGTATTAAAATTGTAATACAATGAATGACGCTAGCATTCATTTGATTAATGCCATCTTTTGAGCAAATGTCATACTACGCATTGCTACCATAATTCAATTCAACTCTGAAAAATAATACACAGATAGCATCTCTTAAAATGTGTACATTTTTTGGGGTGGCCTGATGACTCAGTTGGTTGGAGCGTGAGCTCTGAACAGCGGGCTTGCTGGTTCAACTCCCATGAGGGCGAGTGGGCTGCGCCCTCCATGACTGGATTGGGGACAACAAGGTACCTCTGAGCTTCCAGAGGGGTAGCCGGATGGCTCGGTTGGTTGGAGCGTGAGCTCTCAATACAAAGTTGCTGGTTCAATTCCTGCCTGGGATGGTGGGCTGCACCCCTTGCAGCTAAAGATTGAAAAATGGTGACTGAAATAGCACTCTCCACAACTAGATTGAAGGACAACAGCCTGGAGAAACACACTGTCCCCCAATATTCCCCAATAGAATTTATTTTAAAAAATAGTGTACATTTTTTTGGCACCCCCAGTATATAAAGCAAAGATTGACAGACATAAAAGGAGAGATTGACAGTAATACAATCTTAGTAGGGGACTTTAATACCCCATTGACACCAATGGACAGATCTTACAGATAGAAAATCAACAAAGAAACAGAGACCTTAAATGACACACTAAACCAGATGGATTTAATTGATATTTTTAGAGAATTTTACCACAAAGCAACAGAATATACATTCTTTTCAAGTGCACATGCAACATTTTCCAAGATAGACCATATGTTAGGCCACAAAACAAGTCTCAATAAATTAAAGAAGGTTGAAATCATATCAAGTGTCTTCTTTGACCAAAATGGTATGAAAATAGAAAAACAATTACAAGAAAGAAAACCTGAAAGGCAGATAAATACATGGAGGCTAAATAACATGCTACTAAATAATGAATGGGTCAACAACAAAATCAAGGAAGAAATCAAAAGAGACCTTGAGATAAATGAAAAATGAAAACATAATGACCCCAAATATATTGGACACAACGAAAGGAGTTCTAAGAGGGAAATTCATAGCAGTACAAGCAGTTTCTTGAGGCCTACCTCAAGAAACAAGAAAAATCTCAAATAAACAATTTAATATTACACTTAAAGGAACTAAAAAAATAACAGCAAACAAAGCCCAAAGGAAGTAGAAGGAAGGAAATAATAAAGATCAGAATGGAAGTAAACAAAGACAGAGTCTCAAAAAAAAGTAAAAAAGATCAATGAAACCAAAAGTTGGTTGTTTGAAAAGATAAACAAAATTGATAAACCTTTAGCCAGATTCATCAAGAAAATAAAAAGAGAGAGGACCTGAATAAATAAAATCAGAAATGAAAGAGGAGAAATGACAACTGACACCACAAAAATACAAAGGATTATAAGAAAATGTTACAAATAATTATATGCCAACAAATTGGGTAATCTGGAAGAAATGGATAAATTTCTAAAAGCATACACTCTTCCAAGACTGAATAAAGAAAAACAACCCAGAATATCTGCACTGACTGATTACTGCTAATGAAATTGAATCAGTAATCAAAACACTCCCAACAAACAAAAAGTCTTGTACTGAATAGCTTCACAGGTGAATTTTACAAAATATTCAAAGAAGAATTAACACTGATTTTTCTGAAACTATTCCAAAAAATTCAAGAGGTGAGCAAGCTCCAAGCTTACTTAATGAGGCCACCATTACCCTAATTACAAAACCAGACAGGCATTACAAAAAAAGAAAACTATAGGCTGATGTCCCTGATGAACATAGATGCAAATATCCTCAACAAAATATTAACAAACCAAAATTTAGCAATACATTAATAGATCATACACCACCATCGAGTGGGACTTGTTCCTGGTATGCAAAGTTAGTTCAATATCCAAAAATCAATTAATGTGATACACTACATAAACAAAATGAAAGATAAAAATCATATCATGATTTCAATAGATGCAGAAAAACATTTGACAAAATCCTGCATTCATTTATGATAAAAGCTCTCAGCAAAGTGGGAATAGAGAGAACATACCACACCATAATAAAAGCCATATATGACAAATCCACAGCTAATATCATATTTAACACGGAAAAGTTAAAGCGTTCTTCTTAAGATCAGGAAAAAGACAAGGATGTCCACTTTCACCACTTTTACGCAACATAGTATTGGAAGTCCTAGCCACAGCAATCAGACAACAAAAAGAAATAAAAGACATCCAAACTGGAAAGGAAGAAATAAAACTGTTATTATTTGCAGATGACATGAGAGAAACTTAAAGAACCAAAAAACTATTAGTATTAATAAATGAATTCAATGAAGTAGCAGGATACAAAATTAATATTCAGAAATCGGTTACATTTTTATTCACCAATAACGAACTGTCAGAAAAAGAAATTAAGAAAACAATCCCATTTACAATTGCTTAAAAAAATAAAATACTTAGAAATAAATTTAACCAAGGAGATAAAAGCCCTGTATTCAGAACATTATAAGTCACTGAAGAAAGAAATTGAAGTTACAAATAAATGGAAGTACATACCGTGTTCATAGACAGGAAGAATTAACATCATTTAAAATGTCTATACTACCCAATGCAATCTACAGATTCGATGCAATCCCTATGAAAATACCAACGGCATTTTTCACAGAAATAGAACAAATAGCACTAAAATTTATATAGAACCACAAAAGACCCTTAATAGCCACAACAATCCTGAGAAAGAACAAAGTTGGAGGTATCACACTGCCTGATATCAAACTATACGACAAGTCTTCAGTAATCAAAATAGCATGGTACTAGCATAAAAATGGATACATAGATCAATGGAACAAAATAGACAGCCAAGAAATAAACCCACACCTATATGGTCAACAGTGGGGCAAAGACAGTCTATACAATAAATGGTGTTACGAAAACTGGACAGATATATGAAAAAAAAAAAAAGAAAGATAGAAACTGGACTACCGTCTTACACTGTGTACAACAATAAACTCAAAATGGATTAAAGATCGAAATGTAAGACCCAAAACCATAAAACTCCTAGAAAAAAACACGGGCAGCAAACTCTTTGAGAAAGAATGAAACAATAAACAAATGGGACTCCATCAAACCAAAATGTTCTGCACAGGAAAGGAAACCACCACCAAAATGAAAAGACAGCCTGCTGAATGGGAGAGAATATGGGCCAATGATACATCTGATAAGGAGTTAACACCCCAAATTTATAAAGAACTCACACAACTCAACACCAAAAAAAAAAAAAAAAAAAAAAAAAGGACACTAATTAAAAAATGAGAAAAGTATCTGAGTAGTCATTTCTTCAAAGAGGACATGCAGATGGCTGATAGACATATGACAACATGCTCAACATCACTAATCATCAAGGGAATGCAAATAAATTCCACAATAAAATGTCACCTCACACCTGTCAGAGTGGCTATCATCAGTAAATCAACAAACAACAAGTGTTGGTAGGACGTGGAGGAAAGGGTACCCTTGTGCACTGTTGGTGGGATAAATTGGTGTAGCCACTATGGAAAACAGTGTGGAAGTTCCTAAAAACATTAAAAATAGAACTACCTTATAACCCAGCAATTCCATTTCTGGGCATTATTTAAAGAAATCCAAAACACTAATTCTAAAAGACATATGCACCCCTATATTTATTGCAGCATTATTTACAATAGCCAAGATATGGAAGCAACCCAAGTGCCTGTCAATGTGTGATTAAAGAAGAATGGTACATGCATGTTCTGACAATTAAGTTTGTGAACTTGTTGCAACAATGTGTCCAACAATTTTTGATATCAGAGGGATTATTCATTATGAATTTGTACCAAATGGACAAGCACTTAACCAAATTCATTATTTGGAAGTGCTGAAAAGGCTGCATGATAAATTAGACGACCTGAACTTTTCGCCAACAATTCATGGCTCTTGTATCACGACAATGCACCAGCTCACATGGCACTGTCTGTGAGGGAGTTTTTGGCCAGTAAAAAAATAACTATATTGGAACACCCTCCCTACTCACCTGATCTGCCCCCCAGTGACTTCTTTCTTTACCCAAAGATGAAGGAAATATTTAAAGGAAGACATTTTGATGACATTCAGGACATCAAAGGTAATATGACGACAGCTCTGATGGCCATTCCCAAAAAAGAGTTCCGAAATTGCTTTGAAGGGTGGACTAGGTGCTGGCATCAGTGCATAGCTTCCCAAGGGAAGTACTTCGAAGGTGACCGTAGTGATATTCAGCAATGAGGTATGTAGCACTTTTTCTAGGATGAGATCGTGAACTTAATTGCCAGATCTCATATATACAATGAAATATTACTCAGCCATAAAAAAAAAAAAAAAAAAAAAAAAAAAATGAAATCTTCCCATTTGTGACAACATGGATGGACCTAGAGGGTATTATGCTAAGTGAAATAACTCAGACTGAGAAAGACAAACATCATATTATCTCACTTATATGTGGAATCTAAAGAACAAAATGAATGAACAAACAAAACAGAAACAGATTCATAGATACAGAGAACAAACTGATGGATGCCAAAGGGGAGGGTTGTTGGGGAGCTGGATGAAATAGGTGAAGGGATTAAAAAACATTGGTATATAGTTACAAAATAGTCACGGGGATGTGCCTTATAGCATAGGGAATATAGTCAATAATATTGCAAAAACTATGTATAGTACCAGATGGATACTAGGTTAATTGGGGGGATCACTGCATAAATTACATAAATGTCAAACCACTATGCTGTACACCTGTCACTAACATAAAATAATATTGAATGTCAACTGTAATTGAAAAATAAATTAAAAAAAGAGGAAATGATCAAGAATAGCTAAGAATATTTTGAAAATAAAGAATAGAGAGTGGAAAAATGAAAAAGAATAGTGTGGAAGGGGCTTTCTCACTTTACAAGAGCTAAAGACTTAATATGTAGTTGGAATTATTAAAATGGTATAACAATAGATTGCTCTATTTAACGTGATTATGAGCTATTTTGGGTTTATTTGTGCTTTTTTGATTTTTCTACACCAAATATGTATAAGTTTTGTGATTAAAAGAAAAGCTAAAAATAAATGCTCTTAAAAAGGAAATATCTACTAAAAGATAAAAAGAAATCAGAAAGGTGTCACATATTTATTTTATTATCCTTACTCCCTGAAAATGTGTCTGTATATAGCGTACTCTGAATATGTTTCCACTTCCTGCACTAAAGGGTCACTAGTTCCTGGCTTACACTAAAAAGTAATCATACAATGTGGTGCTGGTTAATTAAGCTCTCTCAGACAGTTTTCTAATCTGCAAAATGATCATATAAATAGTTGCCCAGTTCACCTTGGAGGATTTTTTGTTGAAATTATACAAGATAATATGTGAAATGCTTAAAGAAATATCAAACACTATACAAATGCAAACTACTATTACTAGTTAAGTATTTAAAACAAAGAAGTTGTAGATTTTAGAATTTGGTACCATCCTGTGTTGTAGTGATTGGACTATTTCAGGCATTTGTGCTCAACAGGTGAAAGGGGTTGGGAAAGCATAGCTTAAATCCCAACCCTTTTCCCCATGTCCCATCTGATTTCACAACTGTTTTCATTCATTCAGTGACTATATTTATTGAGTGCCAATATGCACTAGGGCCTGGAGTTACGATGGTGAAACAGACACTGTCCTTGCATATATGAAACATATGGATTAGCAGAGTGTTTGTGGACAAGAAAATAGGCAATTTCAAAATCATGTGACAAATGCTGCAATGTGGTAAGTTCAGGATGCCATGGAGTTCTTGTGGGGTCACCACCCAGGCTTGGATGTTCATAGAAGGGTTCTTGGGCCATGTAATAGTTAAGAAGATGAAAAGGGTGAAGGAGAACTGTGGAGGGTGCTTGGAGATAGAGCAAGGGGGAGGGGAAGCGTGTTCCAGGCAGAGAGAGTAACAGTTGTACTGCTCAGGGTCAAGAAAAAGCAATGGAACTACTTTGAGGTTTAAAAAACAAACAAACAAACCCCCCAAAACCCTAGATCATAATTTCGCCTAGACCGGCTCAGCATGGGCTCAGCATGACTTGTGTTGTAATAAGTTTCAGGATGACCCCCCTCATCTCCCACCTCAGGCCTCCTGACCACACCCCAGCCTGCCAGTCCCCTTCATTGCCAATCCTTTCCGTTGGAAAAGATAGCACTCTGAAGAGGAAGAAAGAGGCTTTTCTTTTTTGAAGCAGCAGCATTATTAACAGAGAAGGAAAGTCTCCCATGAGCTATGGGAAAATCCTACAGATTGGTGTATGAATCAATGTAGCTTAGGTTAAACTTATCTAATTTTCTGAAAGCCATTCTACGGCTTTAGGCTTCCAGAGGGGTATAAAGCTTGTATGATGTTTACTCTTAGTTAAAATTAAATGGAAATAGAAAAAACAAAAACAACAACAACAACAAAAAACAAAGAGGAATTCTTCTGGAAGGTCATATCATTAAAGAAAAAAGATTTCAAAGCTACAAAGCAATGTGGACAAAACGCATATATTGCATTAAAGAAGGTCTGGATATATATATATATATATATATATATATATATATATATATATATAGAGAGAGAGAGAGAGAGAGAGAGAGAGTATATATATATATATATATATATATATATATATATATATAGAGAGAGAGAGAGAGAGAGAGAGAGAGAGAATAGCAATGTGTTCAGTTGATAACTATCTCTGAGTAATTGGGTTTCACGTGATTTTTTGATACTCTTTTATTGTGAAATATACATTTGGGAAAGTGCATGATATATAAAAGTATAATTTCATAAATTGTATAAAGTGAACACTTATATAACCATTACTCAGGTTAAGAAATAGAATATGGCCCAGAAGCCCCACAATTCATCCCTTCCCAATCACAACCCACCCTCTCCCCAAGAGGTCACCACTGCCCTTGCTGTTAGGATACTCTCTTTTCTTTTCTTTAGTTTTACCACCTAAGTATATATCATTAAATACTATATCTTTTCCTGTTTTTTTGAACTTTAAGTGAATGGGAGCACACTATATTATGTCTCTGGCTTCTATCTCTTAATGTTAGGTTTCTCAGTTTCATCCGTATTGCTGAAGGTACTGTGGTTCATTCATTTTCAGTGCTGTATGGTATTCCAAAGCTGGATATACCACACTTTATTTATCTATCGTACTGTTGATGGACAGTTTGGCTTGTTTTAAGTTTGGGGCTATTATGAATAGAGTTGCTCTTCTTCTGATGCTCACATTCACATATTTTATTGGCTATATACCCAGCAATGGAAATCTGGGTAACTGGATATGCATATCTTTGACTTTAACAGATAATGCCAAATAGCTACCCAAGAACAGCAGTAGCAATCAAGACTCCCTGTAGCAGTGTATGTGAGTTCCCATTGCCCTACACTGGAGTTTTGTGTAATTTCTTCTTCAGTTTATCTGAATTTACTCTTTTTCTCTATAATAAATATCTATTGGTTTAAGTAGGCAAAGTGCTATTCTAATATTTCTTAACTTTGCCTTTCCCAATGGGGGTATTATTTTCAATCTTTTAAATTGAAATAAATAATTCTTACAGAAAAAGCACACAGATCACAGCTGTACGGCCTACTGTATGTTCACAAAGTGAACACACCTGTACTGCCCATCCGTGTTAGAAAATAGAGCTTTCTAACACCCTAGAAGCCATCTTCATGTCCCCTGCTAAGCACAATCCTTTCCTTCTTCACCAAGGGTAAACTATTATACTTAGTTCTAACACAATAGAGTAGTTTTGTGTGTTTTTGAACTTTATATAAATGAAACAATACAGTATACATTATTTGGTGTCTAACCTCTTTTTATTTTCCAACACTGTGAGATTCATTCATGTTATTTATGTATAGCAGTAATTTGTTCATTTTTTTCATTTTTTTCTTCCTTCCTTTGTTTCATTTTTCTTTTTCTTTTTTTTCATTCTTCTCCTCCTCTTTTTTTTCTTTTTCTTTTTTTTTTTTTTTTTTTGCTTCAAGGAAGAAATATCTACCTGAGCAGGGAACTGACCTGCTCAATACTTTTTCAACTCATGAAATGTATTGACCTATACCATATATAGATTAGAACACTTTCCAACCATTTGTATTTTTGTTGTTTCCACACAAATAGTAAGCTTTTGAGTTAGAGAGGCTGTAGGGAGAGAAAGGGTGATATCCCCAAGCTGCCCCCTAATTTCTGTAATAATTGCTCTGCTTGGAATTGTCTCTTAGCAGTGATAATAGTTTTTATTCCCTTCTTGTCCACCTAAAATGCTGAACAGTAGCACATCCCCAGGCTGCATACTTATATGTTAAACAGAGCTGTCCCAGGATTTTACTGGAAAGTTGATTTATTTCTGAGGCCTCTGGCATGGGGAGAGCCCTTGACTTAGAAGGATGGACAGCTTTCAAAGCTGTGTTGGTACATAATAGAACAGGTCACTTTCAGCATGAATCATGGCCTCAAAATTTTCTAGGGGTGAAAAATCCTAAAACTGTCATCCAAAAAGAAAAATAAAATCAATAGCTTGTATTTTTCTTTAACTCTTTCCAATAAGCAATGCTAAACCTTTCTACACAAAACAATTGCTTACATCTAGCATTTGGGTTTTTTAAAGGACAAAGTATAAACTGAACTTGAACTCTTAAAATGGAATCTTAATATAAATTGATTTTTTTTTTTTTAAGTAGCCAAACAGGCTCTCAAATGGTAATGCTCTGAAAGGCTGTTTGAATGAGAAGTAAACGTAATTTTTCTTTAGGCTTTGAGATGTAATTATTAAAGCTTCAAATGTCCCTAGTGATATTAGCTTGATAATCAAATTTGGATCACAGGAATAAAATAACCTAAAGTGTGTCTTCATTACTGCTCTCCTCAAAATAATTCATGTAAGATAATTCTACCCTCTCCCACTCACAGATCTGTAACTAGATCATGGAGATAGCCAGTAAATTTAGCAAGAGTATTCAAAATGGTCAACTTGATTCTCACAACAAAGAATGCTATGTTTAAACACAAATAAAAAATTTTCACCACAAGAATAGAATAAAACATTGCTGAAATGACATGCAAAAGTGACAAATCAAAATGCTGAAAAGAATTGCAAAATGTTGGAGACCTTGTTGCTAAACTAGCTATTGAGGAGCTTAAGGATCAACTTTCTTTGAGAAAAAAAAAAAAAAAAAGAGGGAAAAAAAAAAAAACATGAAAAAATAACATTCCTTAAATAGCTGATTGAGGATAGTTTTTATTAATGAACTATATATGTATCCACTGAGAAAATTATTTGAAGGTACAAGTCATATAGTCAATCTTATAGAACCTTAAACTATGCAAAATCAAGATTTCATCAAATTGAGCAGTGCTAGAGTGTTTTTGTATCCTTTCTTTTACTAAGAAGATAGAAATCCCCTTTCTTCCCACCAGCCCTCTCTCCAAGAGGAGCTAGAAGAAATTCTTAGACCAGGGAGTCTCGCTAGATGGGAAGTTAATGTCCAAGGCTCCCTGTTCTCTTCTGCCAGTGCTATTTAATCCTTATCTACCAATCTTCCCTGCTTTTTCATGAAAAGAGGATCCCAAAGAGGATTACATGCTGTGCCAAAGCATGTAACAGCTATATCATCCAGACATGGTACACGGGAGTTTAAGGCAGAAATTAACAACTATATTTTAGCTTGAAACCTTACCTATAGAGAACATCAATTAGTTTTCCAAACATTCATAGGCCAGTCAGACATTTCATCATCTTGCTTTATAAGATCTCAACAATGAGGGTGACTATGAGAAAGGTCTTATAGTATTGGCTTTTGCTTGTCACAGAAATGCCCACCTTCTGTGGGTGCTAAAGTAGAACAAACATTGAGAAATAGATGTCTTGTGTTCCAGCACTGAATTTGTCACCAACTAGTTGTATAATCTTTGCCAATTTCCTGCAACTGTTTGGCCCAGATTCCTGTCTAGAAAATGGAAAAAAAAAAAAAATTGAACTTCATTCTGTAAGGATCCTTCCAGTTCTAGTAATATGGTTTTGTATAAGTTACATTTCTAGACTATGATTAAGTAATATACTACCCTCTCCTCATTATTCCACACCCAGTTTGATTCATCATGTTTTGTTTCTTGCTGATGGACTGAGAGATGTTGTTGGGATTGGGAACCTAACTCGTCCCTGGTACCAGTCTCAGATGCAGCGTCAACTGAGTGTGCTTTGGCACCTTACCTCCTTAGGTTCCTTTCACAGCAATCCATTATTATATTTGGTCCTTTCTCTAGCATTGGAATTCCCAGGATATGCTACGGAAACATTATGCCAAAGCAAGAAGTACAAGAAAGGCTTGTTGTAGAATTCCAGGTTGCCATATTTTTTTGTGATGCTCCCCAGAAGACTTAGGATCCGTAAATAAATGGATCACACTCCTTTTAACCATTGAGAGTTATCATATGGATTGTGTCAACATTTAATAATTGTAACTAGAGCTCAGGGGACAATTGGAAGTAGTATGGTTTAAAACATTATCAATGAGACCTGACACGTGAGAGATTTTCTGCGCTAGGAACTACAATGACTGCCACAGTCAGGAACTGCAAACTGGGAGCAAATCCACTCCATCCTACTATGAGCCCTTCCTGTTTTGTCAGCCAGCAT
This sequence comes from Rhinolophus sinicus, assembly GCF_036562045.2. Classification (NCBI taxonomy): domain Eukaryota; kingdom Metazoa; phylum Chordata; class Mammalia; order Chiroptera; family Rhinolophidae; genus Rhinolophus; species Rhinolophus sinicus. Next base: position 62,734,077 of record NC_133756.1, read on the forward strand.
GATTTCCTAAATCTCAAATTGCAGCAGAACTGTTCTGCAATTCCATGGCTAGCTATTTCGGGAGCCTAACACAGCAGGACAAATGTGCACAAGTCCACACAGTATGACAGAAGAATTAAAAATGTATTTACCATCTGTTGGTAGTTTCCTTGCGGGGCTCTTTTCTTTTCCTCTCCTGCAGCCACAAATAGGCCTTCTTACTTCCTTCCATCCTCAGAGAGCAGAGTTCTCTCTTCACATCTTTGGAAATACAGGGCTTCTTCTTTTTTTTTTTCTCTTTCAAATTTCCCAGACAGTTGAACTTTGGAACTATTTCAGCTCTGAGGATCATTTCCTTCGACTATAAATTAGAGTGACTCTGTGAAGAGGTTGTAGTGGTTTTTACTTTTTTTTGTGGCAAGGTTACTTTCAGATCCTACACCTGAATTCTGGTAACAGTGGACTCTGGAAAGCGCTAGGAGAGAACAAGAGATGTCAAACACAAGCTGACTGAAAGGAAGTTAAGTCTTTAAATTAGGCTTGGGAATTTATGCTGGCCCTTTACCATCTACTTAGTTCTTACCATAATGGGATATGCCAGGTGGGAATCAAAATTTCCAATAGGAAAGGGTCCTAGGAATGCGGCAATGGATTTCAAGCCAGGGTCATTTCCAGCCATGTAGCAGCACAGGTAAAAATCATAAGCTTGGGTACAGTTTTTGTTAGTTGGGAAACGAGTTAGATTGATCCGAAGCCAATCAGTTTACATAGGAATATTCAATTCTCAATAAAAATCACTAGCTTTAATTTTTGGACTACATGTATTAATTACCTATAAATAAAATCCAATAAATAGAGATTCATATAAAAAATGATGCCATAACCAAAATATTGTAATGCCGTGTCTTGACTCCAAGTGGCCTGTTTCATTCAGGTTGTTAAAAATTCTCAGGCTGCGAAGGTGAATAACTTTACCTTGAAACCAGTGCTGGGTAACCTTGGACCTTGGTCAGGTCCTTTAAACTCCAAACCTCAGTTTAATCACCTAAGAAATGGGGATCATGGTCTTTACCTCACTTATCATTGTGGAAAATAGATGAGATGACATCTGCAAAACTCTGATCACATTGCCTGGCATAGAATACAAACTTGATAAATGGTAGCTTTTAAAAATTATGATTATTAGAAGCTGTTGCTGTGCTACTTTCTGTTTTTCTCAAAACTTGCTGTCAGTTTTATACATTCAATTCAATTCTGGTTTTGAATTTTTGTTGTTTAAAAGTTCTTCTCAACTCTGAGCTTGAATGTGAGATTCAACTCATTTCTACTCAACTTCGATAGTTATCCCATACAGTATAATGATCAAAGGTCAAGTAAATAGAATATGTACCATAACATGGACAAGAGGCATGTGTGTTGGATTAGCTTTGTGTTGGAGCTTATAAGGCTTTGCACATAGTAGGTCCTGAAAAATATTATTGATTCTGAATTCATTTAACAGTCGATGAATCTTTAGTGGGTGTCCATCATGTGCCAAGGACTGTTCTAAAGCTTGGGGTTTATCAGTGAGTAAGAAAGACAAAAATCTCTGCTCTCTGACAATAAACAAACAAAAGATTGAAATGACACAGAATGTTCTAAGGTAATACATTTATGAAATACTAGAGCAGGGCGAGGTAGATCGGGAAAGTCAGGGGGTAGAATTTTAAGTAGGATACTCCTCAGCAGGATTCACTGGGAGGTTGTTTTTTTTTAGAAAAAAGACTGAGGAAGGTGAGGGAGTGAGCCATGTGGATATTCAAGGAAAAGCATTTCAAGCAGAGGGACCAGCAAGCAGAAAGGCCCTGAGGCAAGAGAACACCTGGCTTGTTGGAGGAATAGCAAAGTGGACAGTGAGGCTAGAGCTGTGGGAGCAGGGAGAAGAATAATAGGAGATGGCATCTGAAAGACTGGTGGTGTTCTGATTGTGTAGCGTCTTGTAGGCCAGGGGAGGATTCTGACTTTGACTCCAAGGGAAACAGAGCCATTGGATGCTTCTGAGCAGAGCTGTGGCATCACCTGAACCAGATGATCCACTATGGTGTGGGCTGGTAATGGTAGAAGCAGAGAGATCATTTAGGAGGCTAGTGCAGTAATCCTGGTGAGGGATGGTAGTGGTTTAGCTCCAATGGTAGTGGCCCAAGTGGTAAAAAGTGGTCAAATTCTGGATATATTTTGAAGGTGGAGCTAGCTAGATTTGGGGACAGATTGGATGTGGTGTATGAAAGCATCAAGATGCTTTTTGACCTGAATAGTTGGAAGGATGGAGTTGTCATGTACTGAAATTTGTATGCAAGAACTGTGTTATACATCTCATGGTGACTCTGAGAGAATACATAGCTCAGGATTCTGGACTTGAGGGTAAGGCCTCCTTCTACTTGCTGGGGAAAACCTCCTGAAACAAACGAGCTTCCAGTTGTTCTGTGAAAGATGAGAATCAGAAAGACTGAGGTTTTCATGAATACTTTTATTATACGCCAATGAACAGTAAAAAAAAAAAAAGAAGGAAAGAAAAGGCAGCCTTTTGGTTGTATTTTCTTAATGACAAGCAATTAGTTTAGTTTTTTACTCTTTTCCTCCCCCTTACCCCACACACTGAAATACCAGTGAAGAGGAAAGCTGCTGGTGCTTTCTGGCACCCAGCAGAGGAATGTGAGATCGGGGAAGACCTTCGAGCTGATGCCCAGTGAAGGAGTCAAAGGCTCAGACTCTAATAACTTCTGTGCCTGGGGCCAGAAGCCAGATGTTATGGAATGATGGTCAGTAGTTCTGGAACTCTCCTGATAACTTACCTATTCCATTGGACCTTTTGTTTATTGGCATTGTCATGGGTAAAAGACCAAGCTATACCCATAACTGATTATCTATGTGTATCTACAGAGGAAGGAGATAGGGCCAAATATATAACCAAAGAGAAGAAGAATGTAATCGCCCTATAATCACGAATCTCATGAAGAGGATATAATAGTTGCCTAAGACTGCTGTAACAAATTACTACAAACTGGGAGACTTAAAACAAGAAAAATTGATGCTTTCATAGTTCTGGAGGCTAGAAGTCCAAAATCAAGGTGTCAGCAGGGCCTTGTTCTCTGAATCTTTCCTTGCCTCTTCTAGCTTCTGATGGTTGCTGGTAATTCTTGGTTTTCCTTGGCTTGTGACAGTGTAACACCAATCTCCGTCCCTGTCTTCATGGGACCTCCTTCCCTATGTCTCCTCTGTGTGTCTGTGTCTTCTTCACCTCTTATGGGGACAGCATCCGTATTGGACTTAGGGCCCACCCTAATCCACTAAGATGTCACCTTAACTAATTACATCTACAAAGATCCTATTTCCAAATAAGGTCACACTCACAGACCCTGGGGTTCGGACTTCAATATATCTTTTTGGGGGATAGACTTCAACCCACAACAGAGGGCAATGCGAACTCACATGAAGAACTGACCAGTGTGGGTAGTCACCTACATGGAGCAATAAACGAAAGAAAACAGTTACTTGCTGAAATTGTAAGTGGAGGTCAAATGGGTTTGGGAGTAACAGGAAGAATTCAGATAAGATACGCCCTCTCTTAGGATACTCTCCATCTGTGCTTATGGCCCTGATTTTTTTCTGTCAGACTTAAAAAAAAATATTGTATAAATAAAAAGAATAAGAAAATAGCACTTCTCTGACTCACACATTGGGCAGAGCCACAAAGTCTTGTGATAATCAGGAAAGCCTTCACAGAAGTGTTGATGCTTAAGCTGGATCTGAGTATGAGAATAAAATCGCCCTGCAAGGAAGGGGCTGGGGGAGGAGAAAGGACTTCCCTTACAGAGAGAAAGCATATGCAAAAGCATATATGCCCTTTACCGCCTTAAGTAGGGTGAAAAGTCTTGAAAGGCAAGGTCCATATCATCTACTTAATATGTATTATTTAAACACAGTAATAAAATAATGAAGGGGACAGAATGTTTCTGGTTTTAATAAATGCACGAACAAGTACACCATAACCTGGAAGAACACTAGGAGCATATATAGGGAGGAGTTAATTATTGGACACATTTGCCAAAGCACAAATATGGAAACCCTACCCTCAGCCAGATCTGAAGAAATCAAAGGGCTGAATGTGGTATAAATTCCTCTGCCCTGATTGCATAAGGAGATCTGCCAACATTTTTGCTCTGATATATTCCTTTGTGTACAAAGGGCTGAACTGGGTTCTTGAAAACCTGATCGTGAACTGAGATATGCAATTCTGAATCACCACCGTGATCTAGGAAAATTAACTCCTTGCTGATCTTCCTAGATAAGCACCCAAGCTTGTTGCCTCTGAGATGTGCAACAGGATCTAGCTAGATTTCTGTCATAGAGCAACTCCCCTTTTTTGGCATAAAATGTACAGGATACCCATAGAGTTCACACTGGGTCATCTAACTCTCATTAAATGCACAATGATTCATTGCTAGGGGTGGGGGAAAGAGGACAGTAAGGGAGAAGGAAGTGCTGAGCAGAGCGGCAGAGTTGTAATTATGAAACTGCAGAAAAAGCTAGCCCCGGGAGTGATGGGGTCATATGTTCTTACTATTGGTATTTAAACTACAACTTCAAAGCCAGGAGTAGGGGGAAGGGTTGGGAAACATATCATGTACGTTGATTGGCTTTCAGAGGAGACATATCAGATGCCTGGCATGCTTATTGGAATTATAATGTATTAATTTCTCTTTATATCTGACAAAGAACAAAAGCTCTCCGATGATAGTACAGTTAGCAGAATCAAAATTTGGCTGTAGCGGTATGAGTGAACAATTTGTCTTTTTCTACTTGATTTACTTGCATTCTAGCTGACAGGGTCTTCCATTCTGTGCCTTCATTTTGTACTTAAAAAGGGATTGTTTGTAATTTACAATTTAAGTCTGAGTGCTATTATTCTGCTCTGTCAGAAAGCATCTGTGGCAGTAGCTATCGTTTTACGTCTGTGCCACAGACACAAAGCAAGTCAGTCTTGAGAGCTCCCCCAAGTCTCCCAGCAGTTAAATTTATAGAGGCCTGATAGAGAAGGGTTTCACAAATATCAAAATGCCTGACATCCCTCGCTGAAATCATGACACAGGCAGTTTCCTCGGTGAACTCTAGTTATTTATGTCCAAAAGCAAAGTTTGCCAAGTGCATTTTTCTCTAACTTGTCCTCTTTGGGGTAAACTTGGTAAATTCCTCATAAAATAGTTTTCTTAAACTCTGACCCCCCCCACTTAGGTCTGCTTGTCCTGGCTGACATTGACTCAAAACAAACAAAAAAAAGTAACTGAGAGAACTTACAGCTATGTACATGTATGTTTTAATGTCATGAAGTTAGAATAACAAAGAACTTCACTTCCCTCCTTCCAAAACAATTCGATGGTTTTGTTTGTTTGTTTGTTTGTTTTTTGCTGTTGCCTGTGATCTGATTTTGAAAGCACCCTTCAAACCCATCAACTGCCACTACCTTAAGTTAAAATGATGGTGGCTTTGGGCTTTGGTTTTAATTTGGAAAATGTATTTCTTTCAAGGAAACAAAATGCCAAGTTGTTAATGAAACGCTTTTAATAGATTTCCAAATGCTCCTGGCCAACACCAACCAAAATTCAACTCACTCATTCTAAGACTTAGAATGTTCATTTTCTTTTCATGTAAGAAGAGCTATGTTCTAAATGATTAAGACCATAAATTCTTTTTTTATAGGTCATTGCATTACATTCAACCTTGGTCACAGTTACATTGATGAAAATTTATCTAGGTCTTGCTTGTAAAATAAATAATAGTGGTTAAAAATCATTTCATTTCCTTTTGACGCATCCTATTGTACTAAATATGTTTTTTAATGTGTTTTTTTTTTAATCCAAATTTCCTTTTGGTGGCCCTGATTTGTTTTCTAGTTAAGCAGCAATTATATAATTTTCATTATCAATGCCCAAAGCCATCTGTCACTAGAAGGTATCAACCACAAACCATTCAGCCTCAAGCAGCAAAAACAGCTGTGTCTCTAGAATGTGAACCTCTGAAACAGAGGTCACACGTTTTCCATCAGCTCCCCAGGGTGGGAAGGTACATGAGAGCCCCCCCAGCACCCACCTCCAAAACAAAACAAAATCTGAATCACAGAAGAGCGTGAACAAATTTTTGTTTTGCAGGCCCATACCAGATCTTCCAGTGAGATGATGCCTTTCCTGATAGGTAGCTCCCTCTCAGGGGTACTTTTAACAAGGAAAGAGGTCCATGTCATACACTGCAAGGGGGGAGGGGAACCTGAGGAAGGTAGAAAAGTAACTAAGTTATCTACTACATTACTGCAGACAGCCATTCCAGGATCCTAAGGTCTCCAGCTGAGGGTTCTTAGAACTCATTCATGCACCTCCTCAGCCCCATTATCTATAGAGTGCTGTCCATTAAAAATATAATATGCAATCCTTCCACGCATATAAATTTTATAGTAGCTACATTAAGAAGTAAAAAGAAAAAGGTAAAATTAATTTTAACAGTACATTTTATGCAATCTAATTATAGACTATTTTTATTCTAACATTTAATCAATATAAACATTGAGATATATATACATGTGTAGATATGTATGTAGGTGTGTGTATGTGTGTGCACGTGTGTGTGTGTGTGTATGCACTAGTCTTTGAAATCCGTAGTATTAGGTTGGTGCAAAAGTAATTGCAGTTTAAAAGGTTGAAAATAATTGCAAAAACCGCAATTATTTTTGCACCAACCTAATATATTTTACACTTATATAACACATCTTAAGTTGGACTAATCACATTTCAAGTGCTTAATAGCCATAGTAGACAATATAGACCTACACTAAAGCACTTGTTTTTGTTTTTAATTGTAGACAGAATCTTATTTAAAATTGTACAATGCGTATGTTAAATCATAAACTATTGGCAGATGTTTAAATACAACGATTTTCACTTCACTCTTGACTATTGGTGATGTCACTTCCATTACCCAGAAGCCTGTTCTGCTACAGTTTGGTGGAGGGTCAAGACAGATGATTCAGAAGTATGTCCTTTAAGAGTCCCTGTGACATACAGAGAGCCCAGTGACTTTAGTTTGGGTGTGGCAAGCTGACCTCAGAGTCCACTGTGTGAGAGAGGTTTTCACTTTTGTTTTTAGTTTATTTTAGTTTTCTGGTCTCCCCAGCTTCATTTTGGAGGGCAGTCTAAAGAAAGTATATTTGTTTTGCGAGCATGCTATGATTTGCTCAGATTTTTAAATGACATATGTATGATAACACCCTCCTTATTATAGCATGGTTAAAGGTTTGTCAGTGTTTCCATTAAAAATTCAAACTTTCTGGGATTTATTACACAGCCATAACAAATTGCTCCAGACAGAAACTTGGCAAATCCTTCTTTCATGTAGGAGGAAATTCTTTTGAACAAGTTTTAAAACGATAAAAAAAAAATGTTTACTGCTTAAAATTACTCATGTGATTTTTTGTGTGTGTGTGAAGGCAGGCATTCAGATAGAATACGTGTTATAGATTTACATTTTGTTTGTTTTATAAATCTGAAATATTAATATTAGCTTGTAAGTCAAATTTTACTGAAGAGGTATATAGTTGCCCACCCACCTCCCAAATGTTCAATGATTTTAGTATTTGATTCTCATATTCGGAAGTCTGATTGATGTAATGATTCTTAGAGGTGATGGATGAAGCAACTATGAATCTTTACATTTCTTCAAGGTGAAAACTAACATTTTTCAAAAGATAAGATTTGTTTTGCTGTGAATTACTTGCAGACAGAGATGTCTTACTCATGTTTATATTCTCAGGGCCTAGTTATTATAGATGCACAATAAATGTTGGTAAATAATAAATACATAAAATCATAAAGGCTGTTGGTAAGTAAATAACAAATACATTAAATGCAACTTGAGAATTAAGACATAGTCTCTATTCATAAGTCTCTTATTTAAATATCTACTTATTAAATATGCACTGTCTAGTAACTTTGAAAAACCTTTTATTAAACTGTAAAGAACATGCTGCTGGATCTTTAACCTCTGATTTCTCTCTTCTCCGAACTTCTCTCTTCTCTCTCTTCAATGGATTATTATAACAATCAAATGTCCCAGTGCTATGAAAGCACAAGTCAGTTCCACAACTGTTTTGAGGCTTGTCTTTCTTTCCCATGTCTTATCCACCTCGCAGGAGTGTTTAAAGATGGAATATGGAAGGCTACGAAAGGTATAAAATGCTACATAGATATAATTGACACATACATCCTCACCACAGTAAACATTAAGGACAAATCCTTAAAATTACTGTGAAAGTAAACATGGTGAAAAGTGCATTCTTTCACCAAGACATTTGAGTCCAAATGAAATAAATGTACCTGACGTAGTGTTGGGTTAATTGACCTCAACGTTTTAAAGAGATAAACAGGAGTTACTCTTAGAGTTGCATTATTCTATATTGTATATTTTTTCCCAATTTTATTGAGAAAAAATTGATAAACACCACCCTATAAGTTTAAGGCACACAGCACGATGGTTTGATTTACATATATTGTTAAATGATTATGTTATTTTTATTTTTGACTGGAGAAAAGCTAAGGCATGTTTTCCAAGTATGACTTTTGAAGTCTACTTTCTTTTAGGAATTCAAGCCTAAAACTCTAAATAAGTACATCTACATTCTATTTAACTGCCAATCTGTTCACTATTTATTTGTTATAACCTGGTAAGCTGTTGTGTTTGCTTGTTTTTGTTTTGTTTTGAACTATATAAAAGGCTACTTCCAATGAAAACAAATACTACAATTTAAAACCCCTTACGATTGGGCTGCCTGTACACTTGTTTTATTAAGTACTCTTTTGCTCCCTCTGCTGCCATGAAGAAAACCTTCACGTTCAAGACCCCAGCACTTTCCTCACAGTGTTCTCTTGGCAACGATGGTGCAGATTTGTGTATACATCAGAGCTCTTCAAAAATGCAGTACTATTTGACCAAAGCATAGAATGTAATAATTACTCATGAAAAAGTGCAAATTAATAAAAGAGGGAGTAAATAAAAAAGGAATAAATAGGAGAATTAAGTTCTGCATCTGTGGCCAAATTCATATAGACAGAGCCCTGTAGTGTAGAACAGACTTTTTCACACTTGAATGTGCTGAGGAATCACCCAGGAGCTGGTTAAAAGGCAGATTCTGATTCAGTAGGTCTGGGGTGGAGATCTCATTCTGAATGTCTAAAAAACTCCCAGATGCTGCTGCTGCTATTCTGAAGACTACATTTTCAGACGCAAGCCATAATGATATAATATATTCTTGATAGCCCATTTTAAACCTTCAAAAGTAGATACTACCAAAAACAGTGAAATAGATATAAGGGATGAAAATGATTTTCCATCATGTTTAAGCAATACAGAACACAAATGAGGAGTAAGGCTCAGCAGGCCTTATTTCTCAATTTCCTTTAATTTCAAAGTTTGACTTATGCTGTACAAATATAGTATCAGGTTTATGAATAGGACCACAGTACTACATATTTGCCTACTGGCTTCTTGAAAGCTCTGCTCTCCTTTCATTGAGTTTTTATTTGCATAAAGAGTCATTTTTAAAGAATTAGTACCAGTTATTTGTGATTGTACATTTACTATTTTGTCATCTGAGAATAAGACATTTCAGTGCTAAAGGTAATGAAAGTATATCATGAGTATTATGTTTATGTTGGTTGGACCTTGCAGGAAGAAATAGTTACAGATTTTAATAGCAGTTTATGGCTTTAATCTTAATGGCTAAGAAAGTAAATGACACATTTGTTATTAATTATTCTTACTTTTTGGATAATATACATTTTAGCTTCCTTGAGAGAAAATTTAAATTAATTAACTAATCTGAATTATGTGTTTTAATTTGATTAAGTTTGTTAAAATAACTTAAATTTAACTGCTTGTGTCAATGTAATATTAAAATATTAGCTCTTTTTTACTGAAAATTCTCTAAACGTAAGATGTCTAAAAATAGAGTCGAGGTGGATTGGACAGTCTGCAGATTAGGAGCTGGAATAAAAACATCTCAGTTAAGCCAAAAACATGGCAACCAATATTTTCTGTTATAAAAATATTTTAGATGAGTTCAGTTTTTATGAAAGCTGTCTGAAACCGAAATGAATAGCAGAAGCTCTCTGTTTATTCACAGGCCAGTAATAATAATACCTGCAGCACAAAGCATACGTCTTTTCCTGCAGACCCAACAGCTTCTGCTCCTTTTAGAAGCCGGCTCTGCCGGGGGAAGAGATTATTACCCGGTTATGTCTGAGGTATTAACCTTCACCTTGGTAATGCTTGTCAAGGAACACAACACCAGGCAGAGCCTTTTTAGGAAACTGATTTTAACTGTCCACTAGAGGCTGTAATGAGACCAACAATGTCACTTTACACCAACCCAATGTTTAAACTGTAACAATCACTGATTTTTAAATAAAAAAAATAAAAAAAGAAGTTGTAGAAATGAGTAAGAGTGAACTGTAGTAGTTCTATTTAAATAGCCATGTATATGTACATGGTATTTCAAAATGTGAGAAAAAAGTTATTTCCGGGGCTCTACACCTTCCTAGTTAGTATGCTTATTTTTTATTTCTGTAGCACGTTGGCTCTACAATACAGTTGTTCAAAAGCTGACACATTTCTCTTGGTGATTCTGTATCCTGCTTCGGCTGGTGACTAACCGTTAGGTCATAAGTAAACTTAGCCAAAAGGTTTCTCAAATACAGCTTACAGTCAATAGTGGTGGCTTCCAGAGGGAATCTTACGTAGAGGGATCATGTTTCTAGACACTTGGTTCTAAGCACCTGAAGGAGGTCAAACGCTCCCCGGACACCTACTGGTCTTCCAGAATTACCTGCAGCAAGGGGAACGCCGCAGTGAGCTCCCTTTCGCAGGGATGTGCCTTCTCTTCCTCCAAGTGCCACACCTGTTGGCAAGGTGCACCCTTCGAAAGAAGATTCCTTCCCGTCGAGCTAACACCCGGCGGTGATACGTGCGATGTGTGTGTGGCGCACGCGGGGGTCCGGGGGCGAGGGGAAGGAGCGGTGTGGTGGGGTAAGTGCTTTTTAAGTAAGCACTAAAAAATTGAGTCCAGAGTAAATTCTTCAGCCTGGAATCACGAGAACTGCCATTTGATGCTCGGTTTGCTTTCTCTATCTCTTACACTGTTACCTCATTTCCGATTAAATTAATGATCCCGAATTAGCTGCGAGAGGAGTGCGCAGGTCGTCTACCAAGGCTAGAGCTGGGTAGAGGGCAGGGAGGTCACCGGCTGTCCCAGGCAGTAAAGGTTAGGGTGCACGTGCAGTCGGGGGGGGGGTCCCTTAAAACTTTCCAGAGTTGCACGCAAAGGCACTCCCCGTGCCCCGGTGGTCTGGGTTCCGGAACGCCGAAGCTAAACCGGTTTGAGGATTAACGTGAATGACGATCGTAGTCAGCCCTCTTGGACGCTTTTCGGCGCGCCCGGAACCAAGGGCACGTAGCAATCAGAACTGGCTCGCCTCCCCTCCCCCTGGGGTATTTCATTGGCTCTGAGCCGGAGAATCCTGCAGGGTGCCCGAGTTGCACTACGCTGTCGTTCTGCCCCCTCCAACTAGGTGCAGCACCCAGGGAAGGGAGCGAGGACCCACCAGTCACCGCTACAATTACCTCATCGCCTCACTTCCCCGCCCCTTTCCCAAACCTGGAAGAACCGTCCCCTCTGACCCATGTCTCCCCTCCCGCTCCCTGTCCCCCTCTCCCCACCCCCGATCCCGAGACAGTCTTGGGGGGAAACGCGCCAGTCTCTCCGAGGGCCGCCGAGCCCGGGCCGCTCGCACCGAAGGATTAAGGGCGCGGGCCGGCCGCCCGCCGTGCGCTCGCCGGGCTCCTAGAGGCTCGCCCCGCCGCCCGCCGGAGGGTGTCCCCCCTCCTATCACCCCCCCCCCCCGTCAGATCCTTGAGCTGCGGCGGCGGCAGCCAACTGCTCCATATTTGGCTTCTATTACACATTTACATACTGGAGCGAGCGAGCGAGCGAGCGAGCGCGAGAGAGCGCGAGGGAGGGAGGAAGGGCGGAGGGAGGAGGGAGGGAGGGGAGGAGAGCGGGGGGAGGAGGAGGAGGAGAGAGCAGAGTATACCGCAGACATCATTTCTACTACAGTGGCGGAGCCGTACAGGACCTGTTTCACTGCAGGGGGATTCAAAACAAGCCCCGTGGAGCAGCAGCCAGAGCTACAGCAGCCGCAAGACACTGTTTCTCTCCCTCTGCCCCCCCTTCCCCACGCCACCCCAGATCCATTTACACTTTACAGTAAGTGGCGATTTTTTTTCTCCTCTGATTGTTTCTCCCCCTCCCCCATCCCCTTCTCCCCTGATTTAGATTAAGATGCCCCCCCGTTCTCCTGAGAGGGGCCAAAGCAACAACCAGCAAACAAACCCCAAACCCCATTCGGCGGCACCGAAAACAGCTGGAAGAGGAGCGAAGGAAACCGACGCGGCGTGTTGTGGTGGTGTGTGTGTGTGTGTGTGTGTGTGTGTACACACAACCTTCCTCGGCTCCAGCCTCCTGAGCCGACACCCTGCTCAGGGTGCACGGACCGCCAGCAGGGGGGCTGTTGGGGGCCGGGTGGGCGCCCGCCGGGTGAGGGGGCGCGCCCGGGCTGGGGGCGCGGGCCGGGAGAGTGGCGGTGGCGGTGCCTCGCTCGGGCGGCTCCTAGTCCCGCTCGCGAGTGTGGAGAGCTGTGTCCTTATCCCTGGAGGTGGCATAAGGGAAGCGACAGCGGCCAGGGGTCGCGCTGCCCACTCCTGCCGCTGCCCCCTCTTCACCCGTCTACCCAAAGAGGGCGGCGAGAGCAAGCGGGTCTGGACGAGAGGCTGAGCTGTCCCGCCGGTGGCCGCCTGGCCTCGGAGTCCCACGGCCGAGGTCTACCCACGGAGGCCGGCCTTTCCCGGCGTGCGGCTGCGGAGCCAGGACTCTGCGCGCGGCCCGGCGCAGGCTGTGGGAGCGCTGGGGGCGCGGAGGGGTGGGCGCTGGGTCGCGGGCGTGCGGGTGCCGGGAGCGCGGCCGGAGTGGTGGCGGCGGCCCTGGCTCCGCTACCACCGCCGCCCTGTTGGTACGGCCGCTTCCTGATCCTGTGGCCGCCGCCGCCGCCGGGAGCCGGGAGCCCGCGAGCGCCCCAGCCCGGTCCGGCACTCCCGCCCGCACCCGCGGCGGGAGGAGAGGAGCGGCAGCAGGCGCTGCCCTGCGGGCGCCAGGAGTGAACCGCCGCGCGACTGCTGGGAGGGTGAATGAAGCCAGGAGCAGGGGAAGGAGGAGGCGCTGCGGATATTGGGATGCGCCCCGGAGCTCCGCTGCTCGTTCACTCCTGGCCTGGCCGGAGACGCTGCCACTCCCGCGGCCGCCGCCGCCGCCTCCTACGTGGTCCCAGCGCAGCGCGCAGGCCGGCCCCGCAGGGGGCAGGGAAGGGGCCGGACGGGCGGAGCGAGAGGTGAGGCGGTGGCGGAGCGCGGCGGGAGTGTGAGTGAGTGAGCGTGCGTATGTGTGCGCGCGCGGGGCGGGGGCGGGGGGGTCGTCCACAGGGGCCGTCGCGATGGGGAGAGGGCCCTCTGAGGCCACTTGGCTGACTGCAGCGCCTGACCCCTCCTCAGCCCCCCGCCCGCAGGCCGCCTTCCCAAACTCCGTGGCTTGTGCTTTCATTTTATTTCAGACCACGTAGGGGGCTGACTGGAAGCAATGAAACAATCCAGGTTTTCTAGGGAGATTAGCAAGAACCTTGGTGGGGGTAGGGGGGTGGAAGTAGGGTGGTGGTGGAGATCCTGCCAGAAAACAAAAAATCCCTTCCTAAGGACTGTGAGGTTCGGTTTAGTCCCGTGGAGTCTCTGTTTTGTTTTGCTTTCTTAGTATATAATCCTACAGATAAGAGGGTAATATAAATACTTCGGAAGATTGGGAATTGCTGAAGAGTGAGTAGTAAGGGCGGAAAAAAAAAAGCCAGTCGGAAGCTGGTTATATAATGCGCGATGTGGCTAACGAGAACGGCAAGCTATTTTTATTTTGTTAACCGTATGCTGTGCAGTAGGGACTCCTCCAAACTGGTTCTGTACCCGAGGAGATTCTTAGCTTCCCTGTGAGAGCCACAGGATACAATTAGCCAAATTAGAAGACCCCATTTACACCCGCAGAATCAAATGCCTTAGAGTGGCATACTCCCTGCACATTCTGTCGTGCATGCACGGGAATGCGTGTATGCAAATAAGTTCTTTGGCAATCTAGTAGTCAGAGCTCGATGACATTTGTGTTTTATAATGCAGGCTGTTCTTAATATTTAAACATCATCCTTACATATCGCACACAGCAGTTACTTGATGGTTATTTTTAGGCTCAGCTAGTTACTTTTCAACATTATTAGCTAAGCCAGTTCTGTTTGGGTTTCTGAGGAGCCCTGGAGTTCCTAGAAGCCCCTGTTAAGCCCACCTTGTGGTTTATTTGGTGGGTGAAGGTAGTTTGATAGTTGAGCTTTTGTTTGAAATGAAGCTTATGCCCAGGGAAACCAGCAGAGAGGAGGACAAGAAAATCCTGCATATGAACTCTTGGAGAGGGATTGCACCATAACTGCTAATGCTGTGGCATTTAATCTCCTCTGGCTGCCCTCTAACTGTACATGCATCAGTCAGTATTTTAGCAGCTCCACAGACAAATGGGCTGCTACTTAAAGCAGAGGTTGAAGTCTCCCCTGAACCTCCTGCCTCCCTGTCTTTCTCCTCTTCTAGGTACGGTCAGCGGTGTAGGTTTTCAGTGCACTTACTCCAGCCCCGATCACTCATGTAATTAGATCAGGCTGCCATGGCAACAGACAGTGTTCCTTGTCCATTCAGGTGGGTTTGTTTTGTGCTTGGACTACTCCAAGTGTTTTATGCACAGTATTTGTGCTGCCCAAGCCAGACGAGAGACTTCACTATTTCAATTGCGTCTTCTTTCAGTCATTTGGACGGGAGACACTGAATGAGGCTTCTCGCTACTCTTATAAAGGAGACCAACAAGCTGTTCTTACTGGGTGCAGTATGTAAATGTCTCTCCCCAGACAGTGAAAGGAGCCTGACAATCCTGCTGGTGTTTATTGTGAACAGATCAACAAGTATTTGGTACTTGTTAGAAACCTTTCAGAGCTGACTAAAGCAACATTTCTTTTGCCTTCTGGTGCCATTGGCCTTGCAGGCACTTAACCCTTTCAAGTGTGAAAGTGCTCATCCTTTAGAAACTAAGTTGCCAGTAGTCATGACTGGTTTTCGAAAGGGTTTATTCTGCAGAAGGAATTTTTTTGGGAAGGATATCACCATTGTCATGTTTTAAAACTTTACAGCCATCATAATAGAAAAATCTAGGCCTGACTGACAGTAGGCAGATATTCTGAGTGTATTCATTCTTCATTTGGATCTTTTGGCCATGATCTTTACATCTGTGGTAGTAAGTTCAAAGGTTTTTGTCTCAGGAAAGATGACATAGGCCTGTAGCTGTTAAGGCTGATAATGTGTGGTGCTTTTGCATAATAAACAACTTGTACTCTATTTTGGGATATAATTTAATGAGCATTTAATAATTTAGAGAGTAGCAGTCTACTCTTTGCATTAGGGCACCACTTTATTAAGCCTGTTAAGCAAAGAAAAATAATGCTTACAATAAATAAGTAAATAAATAAAAGAAAGAAAAGGAATGAAAAGTAGCTTGGTTGTGGAAGCTCTCTTGCTCAGGCAATCCAAATAAAGGGAAGTATTTTAGTAACCCTGATATTTGAAAGTAAAAATAATTGAGAATAAGCATGTCTTGATTTAGTTGTGAACCTGCCAGTTTTGGTTTACAGTTTTATAGCCCCATAGCTAAATTGGTAAATCCTTTTTTCCCCCTAAGGCTAGGATTGAGAGAGCTACTTATTCTTGGGTGGGGGTGCAGTTATGATTTCTGCTAGTGAGTTTATTATACGGTTGGTAACTTGATTGTGGCCTGCTCAGATCAAGCTTGCAGTGGTTAAAATGAGCTATTATTCCTAGGAGGTAAATAGATGGGAAGCAGTGATATAAAATAAAGCACAGAAGTGTAAGTTTTACAGAACACCTTGGAGGTCCTGGATGATATTTTGCAACATACAGGAAATTGTTTTATTTGCAATGAAATGTGAACATGTATTTTTAAATGCACAAATTCATGCTAAAATAAATATGAAAAATGTACTTGATTGGGAACTGTGAAAGTTAATGTTTTCCTCTCTGGATTTCGTTTTAAGAGGGTTTGGTAAACAGAAGTGAAACTGTATCGATTTTAGGGCCTCTTTTAGAGAAAGGTTTTAGAAAAACTCTTTAGCCATCAGATTATACATCAAATACCTGTAGGGCCCTACCTTAATCAGTTGTCTGGGAGTCCTGGGAAAGGTCAGCCTTAAGAGATTATTAAAATATTAGTGAACACATTTCTATGAGTCCTGTTTTTGTTGTCATTACAGAGTTCAGAGACTCACATTCCTTTTGTATAATATGTCTTTTTTTTTTTTTCCATTCTGAAATGTCAAGTGGATTTTACTTTGGCACTTAACTTCAATGACAATTTTTGATGACTAACACATTGTGACACCATTTCATTTTGTTTCCTATTAGAAGTTAGTCAGTAAACATTTTACTAGAACCCTGAAACTTAGTAAACGTAGGCGTGAATGTTAATTCTTTAAACTATAGCTGTTTGAAAGTAACACATAGTGTTTAGACTCTGAAGAGCTTAAGTACTTGCTTTGTAAAGGGATAGTGCAGCAAGACAATATCATTTTTAGGGGAGGAGATAGTTTGAATTCTATTCTTTTATGTTTTCAGAGTAACTCAATACTTTGAATGATTGGTTTCTGTGAGAGATTTAGATATGAAGCAGTTTAACTGCTTCAAAGAACAGATTTAGTTCTGGTCATGCTTCCAAAGTTATCAGAAGCAGGCCCTCCTTATTTTGTTAAAAGCATCAAAAATAATAAATCATAGAAATCCCAATAGAGAGAATAATTTCTGTTCTAGGGCTTTACATATAGGGCTGCCCTGTTTTTAAGAATGAAGTTTGTAGTCATAAATTATGCTGTTTGAATTTTAGTTTCATTTAATTCAATTTAATAAAATACTCATTCAAAAATTCTTTAAGAGATACATAATATAATAATGAGTACACTGAGTGCTAGTTTAGAGACTTTTATATGTTGGCTGAAAGAGTTGTAATTGTATCAAGATTTTTTAAAAATATATATAAATGCTTAAAATTGCAAGAGTAGTAAAAAGATTTAGGTAACTATTTGTGGAAACAGTTTTTAAAAATCTTTTTCTTATTTCATAATTTATGTATTTTTGCCTGTCAGTGTAGTAATATATTTTATAGTCTTTATAAATCTGGACTTTTCAGGCTAGTGTATGATAAATATTTTTACTACATAGTATCATAACAAATGTACTAAAATATGTTTAGAACTATTGCAGACGAAAAAACAACAAGCATTGTATTTTCTCTGACATGTTTGATGTTAGCAGGAATGTTTCATTGATTTTTCTATAACTTTTAATGCATCCCATTTGTGGAGTAATGAAAATGCATTGGTAATTGCCATAACGTAAGCAAAAATTCTATACTACCTGAAAATTACTTTTCAGAAAATTCATTGTAACGTAATCAGAATTTGAAACTTAAGGGGGCAGAAGTTTTCCTGATTGTGGTGTTTTGATTCAGGCTAAGAGGAACTCTTTTTTTTCCACTTAGGTACTCTTGAACATGACGTTTCCAGGGAGTCATTTAGCAGGAGTCTTTAATGATAATTGTCATAGCTGCTAACCTATAAGCATCCTCTTGCTTGACTAGCCTATCAATGTTATTTAGGCCATCTTTGTTAGTAATCTTCCTCTATTAATCGTGTTGTGTTATGCTGCTCTGTTGTGCTTTCTAAATATTAAATATTCCATGTGTAGTGTATATATTGTACAAAACAGTCTATAGGTTATTTTTTATATAGTGTTTGCATTTTTTTTTTTTACAACAAATCTACTCTGCCTTGCTTTTATTCTTGTTTCTTCCCTCTGATGGAATCCAGCACGTTATGTTAACTCTCTTAATTACTCTGGTGTAGCAACACAAATACTTTTGAAATAAGTAGGCATACCAATGGGAGAGTAAATTAATATTTTACAGCATTTGCATCATGCTTGACTGTTTTCTGCACTTCAGAATAGGAGGAGACTGTAATTTGGACTCTATAAAAACCTTATCTGCTAGGTGATATGTAAATAGGATTGTGTGCACACACATCAATATCCAGGCAAACACCCTCTCAACTGTTAGCTCATAAAAGGAAGCGCTGTCTACAAATCCACGGTACCTGCACCTTGTTCGAAAATGATTGTCCAGTATTCTGATGCTCCATTTGATGTTACTAGATAAAATCAAGACTCCTCCCTTTAAAACAAGTACTGTGTGAGAGTAAATAGAATTTTGTGAGCTTCTATTTAACTTGGCCACTATTTGAATTTGTAACTCAACAAGCTTTTTAGCAGAAGGATAGTGTCTTCAAAGACGTTGTAGTCTAGAACAGCTTACCTTCTTTCTCTGTACTCACAGATTCCACATGGGAGAATCACGGACTAGAAAACTAACTTCTTTTATCAGTCCTAGGCATGCAATAGATGCTTAAATAAATACTTGGTGAACGGATTAGTTAGAAGTAAGAATACTTTGGCTACTATTCATTACTTTGAAAAGTGTTGGAAAGCAATTGAAATTATTTTCTTTTCCAGCTGGGATATGCTCTTAAAAATAGTGAGTGTGTATGGATGAAAATAATCATGACTGCTGAGATGTGTTGCCATGTACCCAAGGATAATTGGCTCACTTACCTGTTTACAGATTATTCACATTGGAGATCATATTCATAGCTCCAGAATAGTTTCTTTCTGACACCCAAAATAATCCTGGGCCTTCTCCTTCCTCCTGTTACCTGATGTGGGCTTAGGAAGCTCAAGCTAAATTTAAAATCAGCCTAAACAAATATGCAGATCAGCACCAGTAATCAAAGACTGAAAATCAGTCCAGCGATTACTAGTTTGGGAATATTTTATAATAACTGTGCTACTGATCCTATTTAATGTGGACAATTGGGAATGAACAGTATTTAAAAATATTATTTTCATAGGTAGGGCTGAAAACTGTTAGTAGAGCAAGTCCTCAACTTCTTCCGTTTCTATGCATAGGTCTTTACTTCACAAAACTACAAGCACCAAGCTCCCTGATGGAAAGGTATATGGAAGATTCATTCATTCTCTCTTTCGTTCATCCATTCACACGTTCATTCATCATACAGTGGATAATTTTCACTTAACCATGTGCAAGGCATTGTGGCAAAATGAAAACGAAGTAGACATGCATTCAATAATTAAATAACTTAAAGTTTAGTGGGAAGTCTAGTGACTATATGCATACTTTAATTTCTTTTTCTGCATTTGATGTTTTTTTTCTATCCCATTAGACTGGTATGCTAATAACTGTGCTCTTTCATGACTGTCCCTTTAAGTTGCATGTTGATAGTAATATATGCCATATTGAAATTAGACTTTGGCTCAATTACTATTCAATCCATGCCCATTTTCACCTGGTACTCCTGTGATGACCAGCATGTGTTGATCAGGTGATTGGTTAGAATCATTAGAGAAGAGAATGACAGTAGCTGGCTCAAATGGGGATGAGCAAGCTCTCAATTTGATTGAAGGGATGACCTTTTTGTATGTTGGCTTCCCTCTGAGCCCTGTTGAGTAAAACCAGACCTGCCTTTTGAGCGTGCTGGTATCCGTGTAATCCTCATGAAACAAAATGCAACATTTGATGTTTCTTAAAGTTACGATTTCAGTGCATAGTCATTTTAAGTGGAATTATTTTTTAAAGTAATTTGTTCTGTTTTTCATTTTGATGTCCTCTCCTGCACTCCCTGGACCATTGCAGTACCATCGTGCAGCAAGTCACCAGGGTGGTCCATTCAAACTGCAGATTTGTTTGTCATCCTTGTACAGCAGTCTCCTCCTCCACGGCCACTACAGGGAAGGGCATCACCTATCAGGTGAGAGTTTTGCGATGCTCTGTAGTTCCCACCTGAGGATAAAATCTGACCTGGAAAAATCGCCTACTGGCCATACTTTAGCACTTTACGGACTGTTTAATATACTTGTTCTTGCAAACTGGATTGTGTGGGAAATTGAGAAATTGACAAGAGAGTTTTTATAAAACTTGAATTAAAGTATCTCTCTGGTTTCACTCATTTGGTTAATGAAGAAGTCAACATTTGACTTTGTGATGATTGATTGTTGCATATTGTGCTTGAGCCTTATCATTTTAATTGTCACCTTTACTTAATGTGATAAGAATGTTTTGCTGCCAGTTATCTTCAGTCACAGTTTTCATGTTGTAGGTTTTCGTTGTAGAATAACACGTGTGTAGGGAGACAGAGGCCTGTTTGTTCAGTGGCAACTAGTATTTGTTGAATCTTGAAATTTTCTGTGTCTGTTTGGATTTTACAACTTCCTGATTTCCTCACGTACAGTAAATTTTTCTGGCCTGGAGAGTCATGCAGACACAGGGTGTATGCAGGGTAGATGACTCATGGTCTCTTTTGAAGAGAGGGCAAGAGGATACTGCCTAAATGCAGTCAGGAGAGATATAAGTTAGGCAGAAGTTGGGGCAATGAGGGCTTGGGAACACCAGTGTACGCAACCAAAGATGATTGTGAAATAGATCTCCTCTTTCTATTTGTCTTGGGAGCAGTCCTACTGGAAGCTGTGGAAATAGACTAGTTCAGAGGTTCCCAAGCCTGGCTGGGCAACAGAATCACCTGGAGAACTTTAAAAAATAGAATTTGGGACTCCACCCTAGACCTACTGAATCGAAATGAACCCTAACGGTCTCTGGGAATCATACTGAGGCTCTATAGGTTTGGAAACTGCTGGATTGGGTGGTCTCTGGACAGCTCTTCCTGAGTCATGTTCTATGTTCTATTTCCTTACCTGATGAGACACAAAGTCTACTTTTTACCAAGCCTCACATACAGAAATCTGGATTTCCAACTAATTTGTTAAGAGGTAGATACTTGCTTTACCAAAATGTTCATTTGAAAACAATTCCCCAGATTTCTTTAAAGAACTCCCTCTCTACACCTAAGGTCCAGTTTTGAAGTTACGTATAAATTCTGTGGCATCCGAGAGAAGAGCATGGGGCTCTGGGACCCGCCTGTCTGGATTTACATCTAGAGCTGTCACTGGGGCCTTGGGCCATCCTATATCCTTTCAATGCTTCAGTTTCTTCCTGTAGAATACGGAGATAATATCAGAACTTTTTCCCAGGGCTTCTGTGAGGATGAATGAAACAGTATATGTGTGCTGGGTGGGACAGTGCCTGGTGTATGGTTTGTGATCCAGGAACATAAGCTCTCATTGTGATCAAACAACTTATCTCCTGACAGGGTGATTTTAATGTTCTTGTTTTGTGATGGTTGCTCCTGGACCATACATGATTGGAAACAAGTCAATATACCTGTACCTTGGTCTTTGGACCAACACTGTAGACATTTGCAGCTCTGCAAAGCAAATGAACCTTCATTTCTTTTTCTGAATTTTATGTTCGTCCAACTCTCTTACTGTGATAGGATGCATATGTATTGTTTTTATATTGTTGTAAGATGAACTGATGAGTTGCATGCATAAAGGAAGTTATTTGTGATCTGAGTAAAAACAAATAGAAAGCTGAGTGACTGAAGTACACTCTGCCCCAGAAAGAATAGAGAAGTCCTACTGGGGGGTAGGGATGGGACAGAGGAGGGAGGAAATTATCACAAACATTATATCCTTGTGAAATATGGAACTGGGTATTTCACATTTTATTGGCTGTGGGTTAGAGAAATGTTCTTTGAAAGGAAATAGAATAACCCTGGAATTACACTGTGTTTCCCTGAAAATAAGACCTAGCTGGACAATAAGCTCTAATGCATCTTTTGGAGCAAAAATTAATAGAAGACCCGGTGTTATATAATATGATATAATATAAGACCGGGTATTATATTATATTATATTATATTATATTATATTATATTATATTATATTATATTATATTATACCTGGTCTTATATTATAGTAAAATAAGACCAGGTCTTATATTAATTTTTGCTCCAAAAAATGTATTAGAGCTGATTGTCCAGCTAGGTCTTATTTTCGGGGAAACACGGCATGTGAAGGTAAGCCTGTTAAGATTTACAAGTATCAGCTGAATGGAAAGTGGTGCAATGCCTTACTGCTACTTTATCTCTTAGGGGTGTTACCCATTTTAACAGTTACATGCTAGGCAGAAAACCCTCACATTTAAGTTTTTGCAGAAGCAGCTTAATTGCATATGTGGTTAATACATACACAAATATTTTTAAACCTGTGGTGTTTAAAAGGGAATTTTATTATGAAACTATAGACACCAAAAAGTCATATCTCTTGGTCAATATGTGCAAGCTTATTGAGACAAGACCAAGGCTTTTATAGTATATTAAGTGTCTTATGAATACTTGTATTCCTGACACAGTAGTGAAGAGTCACCTTGAATTTTAAGCAGCTGACATTTTTTGTGATTGCATTTAAAAGAAGCTTATAAGCATTATTTAAACATTTTGCATAAATAATGGCCTCGTTACAGTCCTCACAATTAATAGCTAAACATAGGCAGGGAAATACCATGTTTCCCCGAAAATAAGACCTAACCAGAAAATAAGCCCTAGCATGATTTTTCAGGACGACATCCCCTGAACATAAGCCCTAACGTGTCTTTTGGAGAAAAACTTAATGTAAGACCCGGTCTTATTTTTGGGGAAACACGGTAGTATTATTCATGTTGTACTCTGTTCTAGTCATTAAGGGTTTGTGTGTGTGTGTTTTTTTTAAAGAAATTAAAACCTAGATTACAATATTTCTGGTTCTAGTTATTTTATAGCGATGATATAGCTATAGCAAAGTTATAGTGCTTTGTTCACAGGCACTCTTCTATGTAAAGAAACGATTCACTCATTTATTCCCTGTGTATTTTTAAACTGCTCCACGGTACTGTGGGAATGGAAGGAAGAGCTGCCAGAAAGAGGTTATCCTGTATTCTTCATGGTCAGGTAGGGGAAAGAAGGAATGCTCTGGAATAACTAAGACAAAGCAGAACGGGGTGGGTTGGACTTACTGGGGTATGTTCTAACACAGAAGGAATTCAGCAGAATGATGCTGAGGAGGATGATGAGGAAAGACTGAGGAGGAGGGATCATTTGAGTTCAACTCTGAAGGCTGGTTAGCATTTCAGTGGGAAGACATGGACAGAGCAGGATGAGGACCACTGACGTGACCTGGACATACGTAACAAGCACCTTCGTGGTATGTAACCGGCGAGGCCATTTTGGCGGAAACACAGGTGCTGGTGGACATCTGAGTTGCTGGCGTCCAAAAGACAGTAGAGAGGGTGGCAGTAACATTGCTGAGAGGTCAGGTCTGGAGATAAATATGGAGGAGTCATTGGCATAAAGTGATCTTTGAAATTGGGCTTTGGGTTCTTGTGCCTGGTAAAAAGTTTGACAGGCAGGAGGGGATGACTGTATTTCAGGGGTGACATCAGCTGGGTAGAATCAGTAGAGAGAAGAGGCAGCAAGAGGAGCTGGAATGTGGCACAGTCTTTGTACGCTTCTTTAAGACCTTGGGTGGAGGGAGGGTGGGTGGAGAAGCTGGGATGATGCATGGGTGGGTAATGGGGTGTCTGCCCTAGAAGCTCAGGCACCTTGGAAACTCAGCTCAATGAAGGCTTGTTGAAACCTTTATTCCTTTAAGACCTTAAAAAAAAAAAAAAAGGAACTTGAGCTAATTTTAACTAAACCTAAAGTGTGTGTGTATGAAAATGCTGCTTTTGAAATTCAGCACATGCGGTATCTCTTTTCATTTAAACAAATGATCCCTCTATTTTCCTCTAAACAGTTTTATTAAGGAGATTTTCAGCGAAACCCTGTACATATTAACAACAATTCCAGCATTTCCTTTGATCTTTTCCACCGTTGATTTATTCCTCTCATGTGACATGCGTAAATCACATTGTGCCATCTACTTGACTCTGGAGCAATTGTTCATTTTTGTGGCAATTCATTTACTGTACTTTGATAAATCACATTAATATGGGTGTGTTTTATAGCTTTAGAGGCTTTTCCGGAGGCTTTATGTGAACTCTTTTCAATGTGACACCACAGACACACACACACACACACACACACACACACACAGATACACATGGCACAGCTTTCTGAACAATTTCGCTTCCCACTTATACTTTATAGAAAATAAAGAAACACACAATTAGTGAGCATTGACTCATGGTTATATTCTGAACCATGTCTTAGGCTGGGGAGCTCCCCAGCCTAAGACATGGCTCAGAATATAGGGGAGGCCTGGAAATTATCTGGTTACGTTGCTATTAGTGGGCAATCTATTTTAATATGATTAGCGAAAATCTGAGGATTATTTAAGGTCTTTTTTTTTTTTTTTTGACCTGAATTGTTTAGATGGGCTATCTGTATTCCCCCAAATGGCTCAGAATGAGGCAGTGACTTACCTACCTCTCATAAAAGACAGGAAAGTTAGGATAGGAGTAAGAAGGATGGGGAAAACAACCCCAGGGGCAGATCATTCTGTCTGCAAACATTTAATAAGCATCTAATGTGTGACAGGCATCATGCTAGCGAGACCCTAAAGGAAATTTAGAGATGATCAGTAGTTCACACTTACTACGTGTTAGATCATTTAATCCTCGTTGTGGTCCTTTGAGGTAGGTTCTGTTATTATCTCCATTTCACAGATGAGGAAACTGAGGCACAGAGAGACTAAGTAACTTGCCCAAGGTTGACCAGCTCCTAAGTGGTCAAGTTACGCTTAGATGTCAGCCTGTACTTTTAGTGCTGCCATGCATTGTTTCTCAAGGCCTGGAGCCCTGTGCATAGAAGCTTACAGTTGAGTCCAGAAGGCAAGGTGTGTCCAGGACTAATTTGAAGAACCATTAACAGAGGTACAGGATACTCTCAGAGGTCAGCATCAGGGAAGGGTTCATGGGCAACGAGCCATCCTTTTTGTTGCTTGCCTATCTGTTCAGTGTCACATACAGGTATCTTTGTGGTGTTTTTGCCCTTTCTTTCACTCTTCCTCATACCTTCCCAAGATTCCTACGCATTTTCAATAATTATTAATTGAAGAAAATGATGACAGTGGCAATATGCTTATCTGTGTTTGGGCTCCAAATGTTGTTTGGCATCACGAGTCCCAGTGAGACGATGAACTTTTGACTCTTCCAAGAGCTTCACTGGGTCATTGCTCAGCTTGCAAGATTTGGCAGATAGGAACTATTTATCTCTCCATTTTGATAGGTGGTGGGGTGGTGCCGAATGCAAGCTCTAAGAACAAAACGTGCAGTGAAAAGAGGTCACGCTTTAGCCAGGGTGGCCATGGGGAAGCTCAGACCTGCTATACCCTCTAGTCCCTGCTCCTCCCAGTCTCTCATTTTCTCTCCTTCACTGGACCAATGGATGAATCTTCACTGACTCATGTCCGAAGGATAGAGAAGAAAGATCATGTTGCTCTCAGCCTGCTTAGGGAAGGCAGTTGTCTTTCTTACGTTGAATGAAAATTACCAAGGATTTAAAAAAAAAAATGTCTTCAGAGGCAACGTCTCCCGCTTTGTAGACACACAGAACAAAAGAAGACTTGGGATTTTCTCTCTATGCCCTTGCCTGGCAGCCCCAGCCTCCATCCCAGCTGTAATCATATGTGATGCATTTTTATTTACAGATTAGGAGGCTCTGACTGTGGCATATGACTAACCGGGAAGCTCCTCCCTACAACAGTTGTATGTCATCTGCTTCAGAGAACTAATTGCTTGGCAATTCCCCTTTGGTAATTCCCTCTTTATTTTCTGATGAGTTACTTAACAGTGATGGGCTTGTTGAGCAGAGCGTTGAGTTTAATGTGTGCTCCAGAAACTCCTGTCGGCCTGGGGGATATGGTTTTCGAATTTTGTTTAGCTTTACTGGAGGAACACTGAAACCATTATATGGCCTGTTAATATTTCACTCAATACTAGGTTAAACACTGAGCAGTGTGCCGTTTTCCAAAAGAAATCAAAACCAGGCTTCTTTTTTAAATGTGCCCCTGTGCATTTGAAAATTATTAAAAAGGAATTTAATATTTATAGAATATTTAATGCTCATTTAAAAATATGATTTAGAATGGGGTAGCTTTCCAGTACACTGCAGAGTGAGTGTGATATGCTGGAAAGCAGTTGGACTAGTAATTTGGAGACCAAGTTTGTTTCCTGCTCTGCTGCAGTGTGATTTGGGCCACTCACTCTACCGTGCTGGGCCTCAGTTTCCCCATCTACCAAAAAAAAAAAAGAGAGGTAGTTGAAAGAAGTGATCTTCCAGGTCCCTTCTATCTAACACTGTGTGCAGTTCCATGAATAGATTTTATTGTAATTCTTCCTGTTGGCTCCCCCAAGACCTTTGCTCTGTCAAACATCATTTGCTGTTGTTTGACTTTGTTAGATTTTGTATTTAATTGGAATTTACATTTTAGCTAACACTGTGCCATTATTTATAGAGTAAGTCATAAGTGGTGCCTAAAATCATTTATCACCCCATCTATATTAGCTTCATACCTTAATACTTCCTCTGCTCCTTTTTACTGTTCAAGCTACCATGGCCTGAGCAACATCTGGAGTGGATGCGTGATAACTGCAAAGAGTCTTTCAGCTAATTGTGGAATAATTTTTTGCAGAGGGTGCAGAAGCTCTGCCCGTCTTTGCAGTAGTATCATGGATGATATTCTGCTTTAACTTGCAAGTAGAAATCCTTTTGATGTCATTTGGTTTTACCTGCAAGTGCAGGTTTGAGTCTCAAGATATTTCCTTTTTTTCTTCTGCATCAACTTTTGCAATTAGGGTGTGCATTACCTTGTCTTATTGGTTAATTTATAAGCAGTCTGTATTGATATGTCTCTTGATTCATTGCACTTTGAATAATTTCTTTAGGAAGCTAGTGTAAATAGAAGCGGTATCATTTAAGTGTTTTGTTCTGTTTTCTTTTGTTTGTTTCATAGGCAGAAGAAGAAGAAGGGAAGAGGCAGTTTTTGAGGTGGTTAAAAGTGAGGCCTCTGAAGATGGGGAGATTGAGGTTTAAATTCTGGCCCCGGCTCCTGAGTTGCATGACCCAGGCCACATTTCTTAAATCTGGGATCCTCAGTTTTCTGATCTGTAAAATGGGGATGATGACATCTATCCTACCGGATTGTTGAAAGGATCAAATGAGCATTCGCTATATATATTGCATATGGTAGAATCTCACTATATAATAAAAAAAAAAAAAGAAAGAAAGAAAGAAAAGAAATACACATGGGGGGGTGACAGTATTTCAGAGCTGGGGGGGGGAGAACAAAGGAAAGAGCTGTGTTTTGGGGAGTATTCTGGGTACAAGGAAGACCTCAGAGCCTGTCCTGGGCAGGGTTTGAATCCCAAATAGACCTTTGAAACTTGGGAAGGCCTAGACAGCCTCTACTGATGTGGCCATGACATTGGCCAGGTTGATCCGCTCCACAGAAGAGGTGCTCACTACTCCATGATGGATAGAAATGTTATATTTTAAACATCTGTTGCCTATACATTATGGCAATAAAAGAAAAACAATAAAAGCGCAAGTTTCCTTTGATTCCACCAGCCCAGCCCGTAAATCACATTCACTTTTATGTGTTGTCTTCTAGTTCTTGACAATTTAACGTCTATGTTTTCTCCGTTTTGCTTTTTCGATTTAGTATAAACATTCTCATTTGCAACCTAGACTTTCCGATTATCATTTGCAAGGATTAGGTAATATTCTACGTAGTTGTTTTATCTTCAGTTTTGTATTTTTTGTGTACATTTGAGTTGTTTCTAATTGTTTACTATTATAAAGCTGCGGTGAATATCTGTGTACGCTTAAGTATTGACTTAGGATACGGTCACATCAGAAGGCTATTACTAAGATAGAGGGGGCTTGCTCTGAATTGCTTTCTAAAAGGCTGGTACCAATTTACATTGTTACGACCCACATATGACGACCGGCATATGAATGTGTCTTACTTCAACCTGATTGATGGTGGGACTTACTATTTTTTGGCTAATTGAATAGGCTTCTTAGTTTCAAAATTTGCATTCCTTTCATCCGTCTCAGAGATAGAACATTTCCATATATGTTTATTTACTAATTTTTTTCTTACACAATTAGCAAATGGGAGTCTTGATATTTTCTCCCTATGTATATAAGTTCTTTATGTGTTCCAGATATCTTTTTTAAGTCACATTTGCTGAAGCTATTTCCCCCGTCTGATTTCCTTTTATTTTGATGATCTATCTCTTTTTTTTTTTTTTTTTTTTTCTTTTTCTGTGATTGTACCCAGGGCCAACCTGGAAGGAAGACGTGCGATTACTGCAGCTCACATTCTGCACCCAGCTGGCCAACAGCTCGGCTTTGCTGAGTGTGGCTCTCACTCATCTGCCCGCTGCTCCCCTTGGGAACTGTTCCCTGTTGAAATTCTAGTGCTTTCTTTTGCCAGGGGCCCTCCTTTCCTCTTCCCCTCCCACCTGCTCCTCACTCCTTCTCCTTCGTCTTTACCCACTCTGGGCTGGTTTCCCAGCTGTTGAGTCTCCCCTGCCTACTTGTGGGGTTCTCTGCCCTTTGTTTTTCGAAGGAGGCCTGGCTGTGGGAATGTGCTGGAAGCCTGGCAGCCTCCCTCACGTGGGCCTGGAGAGATCAGTCGGCAGTTTTAGGCCTTGCGAAGTCAAGTTGTTATGCAAGGATCCTGAGGTAGGGTCTTCACATCTTCCTTTCACGTAGTCCTCCAGGCCACCCTGCCGAGGAATGGGTTCCTTGGGTTTGACCTTCATCCCCGGTAGAGTAGAGAGGCGCACTGTTACCCTGCTTCCTTCCTGCTCTAGCTCTTCCCTGAGAGAGCTCTTTGGGTGGGAGGTTGGAAGAAGTTTCCTAGGTACTGAACTTGGGGGAAGTCTGGTCTCAAGGTCTGAACTTGGGCTCGTGTCTCAGCTGGGCTGGGGGTATGGGTTGGGGTTGGCGATGTGCTGTTTCTCCTAAGTGGCTTTTCTCGGTGTCCGCTTATTCTGCTCCACCCATTTTCCTCTTGGAAGTCAAAATGAACATTTCTTACGATTCGACAGCTGTTTGCATCTCTGTTTCTCTTCACCCCTACCCTGATTTTTCATGGCCCTCAGGATAAAGCCCAGAACCCTCAGCCTGGCTTAGCAGGTTTGGGGGTCCTTGCTTTTGTCATCTGCTGCTCTTTAGTCTGTCCACTTCAGTCCTACAGCATTTCCTCCTTAGACATGCCTCGCTCTCCATGGGGTTCCAGTTTGTTTTCAATCATGCTCTTCCCCTTTTTCGACATCCAACTCCCCCATCCCACCTTTGGCTTACTTTCCTACATTCTTAGATCCTAGCTTAGAGTCCTTTCCTTGGGGAGCCCTGGGACTCAGCTATGTGCTTCCTGTCCAGGCTCCCAGACAACCCTTTTGTAACCCCTCTTCCTGGCTCAGTGACAGCAGAACCTCCCCCGCCCCCAATTTTTTTCCATTCTTGGCATTTGGCATCTCGTAGGCCTACAATAAATATAAACATTTCCCCTACAATGTGAATTTTTCTGGTGCAAATTGGATGTGATTCCATCCATTAACACGGACTGTGACTTACGTAATTATGTCTGGAACCAGCATGTGCCCAGTGGATCACAGTGGTTGAAAAAGCTGTGGCATCTATTTGAATAGCTTTTTGCATCACAACAGTGGGTACTAAAGGTGATCCAAATGTGTCAGAAGGCTGTGCGTAGGAGAAAGAAAGGATAAAGAAAGGTCCAATGATGAATCTTCTGAAACAAAAGCTATATGGAATAGAACACTAGATTTACTCAGCGATATTTACATTTTATAATACTACACTTACAACCCAGCAAAACGCTTATTATTATTGAAATTCAATGCAGGAAAAAGTTACTTGGTGGTTGAATGTCTAAAACTGTCTTCTTTCGTATTGAAATAATTCCTATTGAATTTGGGTTACATGAGGATTCTTCGACAAACAGCTATTGTGTGTACGAATGAATGAGACTGAAGTTTACATCCATCACCTCTGTTCCCTGGTCTTGATCAGCCTCCTTAAGCACTCTTGCTACCTGCTGTCCAACTCAGGTGAAAGTTTCCGGTGAGATCATTTTCCCAAGGAGATATTTTGTCTGGAAGAGAGTAGTTCTGGAGTCCTAAGCAAGACTGGTCAAGTTGAGGTAAAGCACCACGTGGACAGGGCCACCATTCCGAGGGGAGAAGGGAACCCTGAAACCCTCCGTGCATAACCTCCCCCATGAGGGATGAGACTGGTGGGGGGGCAATTCGACGGTGGTCTTTGTGCCCCTTTGAGTTAGCTGGCCAGTTGGCCATTCACCTCCTGTCTCTTGCATATGAGTTTGTCTAGAACTGGCCCAGTTAGTGGTAGGTGAGGATACCTTTTCCAGGGAGTTCATTTGTATTCATCGATGTGAGGGACTGTATACTCCTGATAGAGGTTTTGACAAGTATGGAAAAGGGAGCCTGACATTAGGAACTGAGGTCTGGACCCTTTGTCTGCAATAGCGTCTTGCAGGGAAGTGCCCCAAAGCCCCTCTGCCTTGTTCTGTTCTGGCAAGTTCCATATGGGGGCAGAAAATACTTGATAAATTTTGTTTTGATTACTCTTCCCCTTTCCAAGGCTCCATTCCCAGTTCATCTCTGGATCTGTCCAGACCACTGAGAAGTATGACCCCAAGTTGTAGTTTTTGGGGGGAGGCAGCCTCTATATAAGGAGCTGGGAAAAGAGTGCTTCCCTCTGGCTGCTGCCGCTGGTGCCCGATCTGACACTATTTATAAGATTAGCAGTTTTGTTTTTCTTTTATAAGTAGTCATAGGCTCATAAGGCAAGTTTATTTATTATTCTATTGGTAGGAAAAAGGGTGATCTGATTATTTATTTTAAAATCTCCTTCTGTAAAACCTTACTTTCTATTGAGTTTGAATGACGTATGGTGATAACATCTAAGCCCAAATTTTGGTGTTTTATTTTGGC
The DNA here is from genome assembly GCF_036562045.2 of Rhinolophus sinicus. Lineage (NCBI taxonomy): Eukaryota > Metazoa > Chordata > Mammalia > Chiroptera > Rhinolophidae > Rhinolophus > Rhinolophus sinicus. The sequence goes on from NC_133756.1 coordinate 62,765,314, forward strand.
TTTCCTGTTCTATTGAATGAAGCCTCTGCAACTCTTTGTACCTTTTCTACTCTTCAGAAGGAACAGGTTGTCTTTTTTCCCCATTTCAGTTTCATCTAATGAACAGTACTATTTTAACAATCTGTGTAAACAGATGCAAAAGGAGAGAAGACTACTTTTATCCGGGCCCCCCTAGTGAGCTTTAGATTCATTTCAGTCATGTTAGTGATTAGAATAGGCCAATGTGTGTAAGAAGCAACATTAAATGAAGAAAAATATTTTTGACTGTGACCTTGAAACATGGGTCTTACCAGTAGTATGTGAGTCTTCTCCAAACAAAACTCTACAAGTCGCAGTTCACATCATCCTTAAGTCCTGGAGAGAAGGTTGTTAATCTATGGAAATGAACAAACACTAGCTGTTTGCTCTTCTGCTGTGCAGAGAACATTCGGTTACTTGACTAATCTCAGAGTTCCTCTCTCTAAATGGTGCACTTTTAACTCTTTGCCCTGAAGTCTCAGGAAATGATTTCTTAACAAAAAAATTTTTGTTTTTTTTAACTTTCCCGTTTTAAATGTGCAGTTTCTTCAAAGACTTCAACTGGGATGAAGTCCTATGTTTTCTTGTTTCTCTTGTAGGACTAGTCAAAACTACCCTTTTCTCTTGGGGGTGTTTTATAGTCTGAGCCTCTGATTTAGTAAATATAGCCTTAAAAACCATAGTCATTACAGCATGTGCAGTGGCTTGTGTGTCAAGGGTCAGCCTCAACTGATAGTAGCACGTCACAGAATTCAGAGTGCTGTGGATAAATTATTTCCACAATTGATATTGGATAACCACAACTCCTTGAGCAGAGAGTATCCTTCTCATTTGCTAGAACCTAAAAGGTTGACTGATTTGCTAGGTTCCGGTGGCTTGAACACATGGGGCCTGTGCTGCAACCCTGGCTTTCTGACCTGCAGTTCAGCTTCCTTCTCCATTACCTTGTACAGCCAGGATACCCCAGGAAGTGTGCAGTTGCATCTCCAAATTTGTAGACTGAAAAGACATAATCTTGCCTAATTGAATTGGCTCCCTAGAGCAATTTTGAGATGGAGTTGGGAAGGTGAAGACATGCAGTAGTGCTGCAATCCCTAGTTTCCCCTTGAAATTTTTCCTTGCAGTCTTAGACATCAGATGTTTTGGTAGGGCCTAAGCCTCAACTTGATGGATAGATAGAAAGTGGTTTTCCTTTTGCTGTCACTGCACCTTTAAGTTGAGCTTCTAGAGCTGTATTTCCTTTAATGCACCAGTGTCTTCAAGGTTAAAAATACCAGGAAATCAAATTGAACTCGTATATGAAATCTTGGAATCTGATGCCATCTTCTCTGAGAAGTCTTGTCCTGTGTGAATGGGAAGGTATGAGTCAGATCATTTCCGTATCTGTAGGTCCCTACTGACTTTCTTTTGGATGTTATAGAAAAGCGTAGAGGAAGCTCATCCAGCCGCCAGTGAATCCGGTTTATGCTTCCTGGGCTGAAGAGAGCCTGTGCAGGACACTGAGTCGCTTCCGTGATGAGGGTCTACTGTTCATCTAGGGGTTAATCTTTGGCTAAGAACACCATTCATCTCTTGATGCCAGAAGCATATATAGCAACTGTTATGAAACCTTTCCTTTCTTCGCAGGAGTAATTTGGTGGCTGATGGTCCTGCTGCTAGTTTCAGGAAGACTTAGAATGGGATTCACTTTTAGACTTTACTGAAGTTAGGTTTTCTGTGTGGAAGCCTATTAATGATGCTGGAAATGAGACAAAGGCCATCTCTGTTTTAGGCATTCCCTCCTCAATCTCTTTACACCTTTTTCCTAGGAGTCAAGGTGATACAGCCTGGAGGGGGAGTTTTGCTTGGTGATGGAGTAGCTAAGAATGTTTCTCTCTAACAGGTCACAGAGAGTGCTGGTGGACATCTCTTCTTGCCCCAAGATCTTCGTTGGAAGTCCACGGGACTTGGTGTCTTTGCCGTTCAAAGTGTATATGAACTCGCCAGGAGGCATAATGCGTCAGCATTTTATTCTGGGCCACCCTAAAGGATGACACCCAGCTTCAGAGATCTCCTCTTGGACATCGTCCCTGAGAACCAGTGTTTTAGCTCTCGCATTGTCTGAAATCTGTTTCCCACTGATTCTGAGTTGGCTCAGGCTTAGTCATTAAACGGCCAGGACAGTGTTGCATGTTCTGCTTGATCAGCTTGCAGCGACACACCTTTTGTCCCGTTCAGAGCAGCTCTTGTTGAGTCTTTACACAGATATGCTAGGAAACAGGCACCAATCCATTCTTTCCATCTTGGCTTTTGCCCGCAGGCATAGTCCTGGGATGACCTGGAGTAGAGGCAGTGGAGGATAAATTCATCTTGCTCAGACTTGTTCAAGCTAGTTCTAGCCTGTCTCTCGCCACAAATATAGCTTTTAAATACTCAAGTGATTGCTTTTGGGTAGGAATGTGTGGATTGTTGGATTGGAATAATTTTCTCCCTGGATTTCTAGTGTTTACATAACTAGATATAAAAAAATGTTCTATCACTGATTTAAATAGCAGGGCTTATTTTAAAAAGTTACAGGTGCTTAATAACGGTAGAGAATAAAAATGTAAGGTTTTTTTTGTTTTTGTTTTTTGTATTACAGTTTGTAATACAACCAAAAGGTGTATATTAATTTTTGTCAGGAAAGGATCAAAACTGAAAATTTGCAACAAAGACAAACCAGAATAGAACAAGTGCAAACAGAAGCTGACAAATATATGCCCCTTGTTGGGAGTTCAGCCCATGGAATGTTATGTAGGACAAAAGGAATGGAAGAGATATTTCAGTAACATTTTGTTCTCTGTCAAAAACCTTCTGAAATATAAATCTGCTGTGTATTGGAGAATGGATACAGCAATTGATTCAAGTTGAATAGCTTTCATTTAACTAGAATATCCCACAGAAAGCAGTTCTTGTTCTGACAACCATATTTTTGCTTTCCTTGACTTAAAGAAAATTGAAGTCATGTTTACATATCTTATAGGATTGTTTTATGGACAAAGACACAGGCAAAATCCCATCCCATCACAGTGGCTATTATGATAGCAAATAGAAACATTTCTAAATGAAATAAAAACATTTCTAAGCCATGGCCTGTTGCCCATAGTAATAATACGAGGTTGTTATTATGAAACTATTTGCAACTGTAAGTAATTCAGTCATAGATGTGCTTTTTAAAAAAAAAAAATCGTTTGTTTTCTTTTGTTTTTTAATTCTAGTCTCTTGCAAGCACACATACCCCTACATATACTTCATCTATTTTCATAGTAGGCAGGAGGAATATGCATATATATGTAATAGGAATCAACTTTCTGAAACAGATCACCTTTTTTCTTTCCCATGATGGCTCCCTGAATTGCTTCCAATTATTAAAATTTCATAATTGCCCACAAATATGGATGTGTCCTTCTAAGGGTCTTGCCATGTCAATCAATCCAGTCAAAAGCTGGTAGCCAGTGTTAGTGGTTTAAGAAGCTGAAATTCAGAATTATGACCCCCATGCAAAGGGTGTTCTTTTTGTATTCCCCACTTCTACACTTCTCAAGGGGAAATTAGGTGCTTGTTGTTTTGTTGTTTTTTCAATTCCCAGGTCCTTCTGGCATTTATCCTGGAGTCATTGCAAATGTAATTTTTAGCTATAACTTACTCCTGAAACATTTTGGCTCTTTGTGGCCTATGGTTAGGTAGAATCTGAAGTGTTCTAGGTACATCAAGGACTTAAACTCAGAATGTCTTAAAATTTTAGGGTTATTGATCAAAAGACAGCTTTTTTAGGGATAGAGGTCTGTTAAGTTTTAGCTCTATTCTTCCTACAGGGACTTTTAACTGGCTGTCTTATATTTTATTTCCTTTCTGTGTTTATACTAATTTGCTACTTGGGTTTATTGTTTCTATTTGGAAACAACATTTTCTTTTCTTTCTTTTTTTTTTTTAAATACACAGCTCTTTAAAATATAAAACTGTTCTAACCTGCTCTTTCTTACCTTGACCATCTTGTATGTCTTATTGCTAGACCATTGTTTCTCTTTCTACTTCTCTCCTGTGATTTTATCTTGTTCAGCAGTTCTGGTGCATAATTCTGAACTTTATGGTTTGAGTTTCCTGAGCAACTTCTCCTTGCATCTGAGTCCATTTCCTGTGCTCAAAGCTTTGGTATTCCATTCACAGCTCCTACTCAAAACTGAAACTTCTAGTGCTAATAAGATTAGTCCTTACAGCACTATTCATTTCTTCCTCTCCGTTTCTTATTCCATTGTTATTTCTCAAAGATGAAAATTTATTTGTCATTAAGAACTTCATTTTGGTGTCACTTCCTAAAGACCTTGTGCATCTTTCTGTTGGTATAGACTGATACACTCTGTATCTTCGAACCCATGAACAGGGCTTTGACAAATCAGTTGTCCCTACATGTGGTTTACAATATTATACTAGCTCTTTAAAAAATAATTAAGCTTCCCTTGGTGTTCTTTGCTGGGGGTCAGGACTTGACTTGCTTTGCCATCCAACACAGAAGTTAATCGCAAACGGGTCCTCTGAACCAAATAATTATAAATAGAGCAAAGTTTCTGAACCAGGCGGTTGGCAGAAAAGTCTGTACTTCCATCTGTGCATGGTTAGGAAAATATTTCATGATATTTAAATAGCATCAGCTTTGCTCTCTTTTGTGTGAGAGTGTTATCTGTGTGACAGTGTGTAATTCATTGCTCTGAAGGTTTGTTTGAATGTTAGCTAATCTTATATTTTTTAAAAAAATCACTGGCAAGGAAACAGGAAAGCAAATCCAGGTGTTTTGTGCATACATTCTTTATTTACCAGTTTCTGTGAAGGAGGAATGGTTTTGCTCTTGCTTTTCTCTTAAATGAAAAATCTTCTTAGCATGTGCCTCAGAAAATTAACGAGCATAACATTTTGACTTTGAAATCTTTATGTCTTTTGATTCCCTACCTACAAATAACCTTTGCTCATAACTTTTAAGATCTGTTTTTAGATACGTGAAATTCTGATGAATCTATTTCAGTTCAGAATTAGGAGCTTCTGCTCTCTGGAAAGGGGATTTATGCTGGGATTATACATCAAACTCAGAAATACTTTATGACATAGGTACAGACCTGTGAGTAACTGATTTTGAGAGTTTAATCTGTCAATATGGATTTTCATTTATTCTTACCAGTAATTCGTAGCTCATCAAATATGTTCAGTTTTGGCCTGCTATGACTTTAAAAATATATTTTTTGTTTATAAGGTTTTAATTGCTGTATAATATAAAGATTATTTCCCTCTGGTATTTTTCTGTTGCAAGTACCTCTTTTTTTTTGCTGGAAAACTCTTATTTTTAGGTTGATTTTCTTTCTCCCAAGAGAGCCATTGTATTAAATAACAACTAATGCTCAATAAATGCACCAAAGGGAGATCAGGAGTTATTAAAGGATAAAAAAAAAAAAGAAAATTTTATTCCTTTGGCTCTAAAACATAACATATTTCTCATAGTCTTCAGTTTCTTTATGCTTCTAGAAACTTAGAGTTTACGCATGTTCTTAATACTATGATAATAGAATTAAACACTGAAATTAAGAGCTGTGGATTGACCTTATTCACATTAATTGAAATTAAACAAGGAGGAATATCTTTAATAAATTTCATTATTAATGAATTCTTGAGTTTAGCTGCGGAGATCAAGTACAGACAGTGATAGTCGGATCACGTAGCAGTTTGTCGTTCATAAAAAGCTGAAGGGACTGTACACATCTTTTTGTCCAGCCTGTTCATTTGACATTCAACTTCATTTTGTTCACTTCTTATAAACCTAGTATGTGCTAGGCGGTATGCTTGGAGGGAACAAGAAAATTGAACAAGTTGTCTATGGCTTCAAACAAATTAGCCTTTGATTTCCTTTCCAATATCATTTGGGGGAGTGAACAGCTTTTAAAAAGATGTAAGTGGATTTGGCTAATTATGATTCTTTCACAGTGTAAGATAATAGGATTTAACATATTGCGTGAACCCTGAATACACCTAGAGGTGAATGGTAGATGTCTTTAAACTTGAAAGTTGATGCTGCTTTGATCTTCTTTTTACAAGACAGTTAACATTGCTAGTATTAGACTCCACTGAAAGGGGGCAGGGAACTTATGTTCTTCACACTTTTTTGTGGGACTGTTAAATTTGTTTCTTTCATTCATTTGGGCATCTTCTAGACAGCAGCATGTGGAATTTCAATGTCAAAAAACTGCATTTCATTGTTGATATCTTTACTCCATAAATCATTCAGTTAACAAATACTTATTTACCAGGTTCATGATAGAAAACATAAGGAACAGTGTACACACTCAAGGAAGCTCAGTGTTCGGAGAGCCTATTCTTTTAATAATAACAATAGCTGGCTGGCATACTGAGGGTTTCCGATGTGTCAGTCACTGTGCTAATCACCTGGTCCTCACAGCAAAACTAGATAAGTAGTTATTATCGCCACATTACAGGTAACTGGATTAGTAGCTTGCCCAGGGTCACAGAACTAGTAAGTGGTAGGACTGGGATTCAACTCAGACCATTTTAACCTCAGACCCTCCGCTCTTAACCAAGTATAGTTTATTGCTTACCACCCATGCCGTTATGGGACTTGCAAAATTGTTTTTATAAATCTTGAGGATATACAAAAGTATAGTGACAAAACTCAGGTATATTATAAAAAATAAAGGTTTCAGTGAGCGCTCAAGCAACTTTCCACCCAGATTTAAAGATTACCACGAATTTGATGTCCACTAAATGGGGCCCTCCCCGATTTTGTCACTTTTCTTCCTACCTCAGAAGTAACCACTAAAGAAAAATGATGTTTTCAACAAAAATGCACCCCAGCCAGATGATTATTTCGTTTTCCTTCCTTTTTCTCATGTCTCCTCCCTGCCTTGTCGTCTCTCTTCTTCCCCCTTTTTTCTCGCCATCGTGGAGCGTAAAGAGGAACTGACTCAGACCTGCATAAATAGGTTGGGGAGCGTGTTCTCTGCTGTGATGTCCAGGCCTACGTGCCATGACTGGTGTTGGGAATTCTTGATGAGGTCTTAGTTCAATGCCCTCAAATCGCCCGTCCCCTTCCAAACAAGGCTGCTGAGGAGGGCCTGTGACAAGCAGACCACCCCAGGGGATGATTTATTATGACTGTGCTGACAGATCTCTCTAAAGCTTATCAGGTTATAATCCACAAATATTAGTACTCTAGACATGTGGTTCCTTAATAATGTGACTCTTAGAATAGTGATACATTTTTGGTAACCAATGTGAGCGTTCTTCATAACACAGTAAAAAAAAAAAACCAAAAAAAAAACACCACAGCTTGGAACATGTTAACATAATATAACCTGTTGTCCCTTAATGCTTCAATGCCGTCTTTCAGCCAGTAGTAATATCTGATACAGTCTGTAAAAATAAAAAAGTGGGTTGTGGCTTGACAGGAATAATAGAATTTTTTCATCAGCTGGAAAATATATTCTAATCATCTAACTACATTAAAAAAAAAAAGGAAATGAGGAGGTTTTTGTTTTTTTGTTTGTAAATTGTACTCTATTGCGTGAAACTTTTTCCAAGGGTTATACAACTCTGTAGGAGGAAGAAGCAATTTAATACAGTCTTCGCTATTAAGGATTTAAAACTGTTACTTTTCAGTTACTCCCATGCAATTACAAAAATATGTAATGAATTTTTAAAAGATTAAAAAAGAGCCACATCTAGCCAAACATAAAAGTACTTACAAAGGCATATACATATAGATCTGTATGTCGTCATGTGTCCATACACATTTACATACACATATATATATATACACATATATATATATATATATATATTTTATTAATATTTTTCTAGTGCTGCGTGGCTTTGTAGTGTGTCTTTTATGGAACTAATGTTACGGGGACCTTTTCATGAACCATCTATATAATTTGGAGCTTTATCACATGTAGTGATATTTTCAAAGATCATGATTTTGGCCTGTAATAATAAGCAGTTTAGAAATGAGGTTGAAGTGTGAGTATGTGTCTGTGTATTAGTATCTTCTGTGTTTTAGCTTTTTGCTTGGAGAAAAATCTGTGTTGAAAGATACCAATGTGCCTATTAATACGTTTCAAATATGAACAAAAAAGAGCTACATATGACACTCTGTTACAGTTTTATACATTGTCTCAAAAACATGCTGGAAAAATATGGAACTAGAAAAATCTTGGCAAATGTAGCCTAAGAGAGTAGCTGATTTAAAAGCTGCATTTGAGTATTCTAAGTACTGTTCTGTGACAGACAGCTATTACTATAGGAATTGGCACCAGCTAAGAAAATTTACAGTTTAATACTTTAGAGCAAATAATTGCTTAGGATGCTTTAAATAGCACAGGAAATGTGTAGAGTGTTTACTTGACATTTGTTATATCGAACACTAATACTGAAACAGATTCTTTGACCACAGAGAATGCCAGTGTAGGTGGGGTGGGGGCAGACGGGAGAATGAGACAGACCAAAAAACAGCCAGCACAACTAGATAAAAATTAAATGGCAAATGAGCTTTTTCATGATATACAGATACCAGAAAAAAAAAAAAATTGCCCGTTTGTTTCGATCAAGTGGACTTCCAGTGTGGTAGCAGAAAGCCAAGTTAAAAAAAAAACAAAAAAACAAAAAACAAAAAAAAAACCCAGCGTGAGGTTTCTCCTAATTCAGCACTGAATTAGGCTCACCAGGCGTCAAAACCTCCAGCCTTGCCCACTATGTCTTTTTTTTTTTTTAAATGTCCTGAAAGCAAGAGGAATAATCTCCCTTTTTATAAAAAAGGAAAAAAAAAACAAAAAACAAAAACAAAAAAACCCTCTTTTTATCTGTTTAATCTGCACATGCTCGTGAATTTTTTTATTTTTTTTTTTAATGACAGCTCTGGTGCCCTCATTTCTCAGTGCAGCTCTGTACTTGTGATGTTTTTCTCCCTGAATGCATCTTGCCCTCCCTGAGTCTTCTCTACATCCTTTCCAAGCCCCGTTCATAGGGGTTTTATCTTAGAATGGAGTCTAGTGCACTGTAGTATGGCTCTTAAGTGCACAGCATTTCTTTTTGCACAAACTGCTTACTGTGCATGGTGCACTTAATGGGAAAAACATAGGGTATATTTTAGCTTAGTAAACCCTCTCCCATTCATGTGTGTACTGAAGTCAGTTAGTGTCTTTAAATGACTTTTAAATGCATATGTTAAAAACTAATTGGCATACGTGATAGGTCCAGGAATCTGAAATTGTTCAGTGTTAATGAAATTTGTTAAAAGCTTCTTCTTCCTGTCTTGACACCATCGGCTGCTTTTAAAATACCCAAGGTAATTTTGAAAACAACAATCAAAAGTTAAAACTTCACCCTGCAGTGTAGCCCAGCACCCAGAACACTCAGCAGCACAGAGGGTATATTTATGGCTTTGCCAGTGACTTGAGATTTGACCTTGAATAAATCATGTTAACTTCTCTGTGCTTCAATTAGCTTTTGAAAGATACGAGTGGTTATGTATAGCCAGTGTGAAGGCAATAACTGAAGTTCACAACAAAAAGAGAACTTGAAGGAAAATGTTAATAGAAAAGAGCATGGATGCAAGCCTCATCTAGGGTACTAGTAATAAAAAACTCTTGTACATATGGCTCCTAGGGAAGGTAGGGGGTTTTCTTGTAGTACACTTACTATATTTTTTAAGAATGAAAAGAAAACAAATATACATTGTTTTACCCTTTAACTCCAGAAAGCTTTCTGTCCATGCAGCCTATTATGTAAGTGCGGGCTGTAAAGGGATTTTTATTTAGAATGTTATAATTTAAGTTGCAACCAGGCAGTAGCAAATTTAAGTTACTCATTTAACATACACACATATTTAACTTTATTGTTTTAAAGAGACTTCCAAGTTGCTGTTTATCTAAAGTTTATTTCTTTATGTAAATGGTTTTTTATTAATTTGGGGAGGAAGGAAGAAAAGTAATCAAGGTTTATTGAGCTCCTACTATGTTTGAAACACACTACTAAATATTATACTTGGTCCTTAAGTACCCCCATATGACTTATGTTCAAAGGGCCTGTTCCTCCTTACTAGAGTGTCAAGGCACAGTTGGGAGGGCCAGAATCCATAGGAGAAAATAAAGTATAACCAATGTGACTGATAATCAAAACGAGGGGCTTTTTACTTGGTGGCACCCAGAACTCCACATGGTTGCAGGAGGCTATAGGATCTTAGTAAACCAGCTACTGAGAGGTCCCCCAACTCAGAGACCTTCCCCAGGGTTAGACCGCTAGATTGCAAAACCACGCTAAAGTACTTCTCCCTGGTCAAGCCATTGCAGTTATTGCCTCACTAAAGTTATATTGTTGTAAAAAGGACATCGGCACTGCAAATTGAAATGCCTAAAATTTAAGTGAAAGATTACAAGCTTTCAGTGTTAGTGAGAGCCCGACTGGAGTCTGAGTTTTGGGGTGAGTAAGTAGAAAGGCAACAGCCCTAAGTTTAGAGGAGAAAATATTTCAGAGCAAGTTTATAGATTTAACACACTATCCATGACTCACTTTCTCTTTGTTCTCTCCTTCCAGCCGTTACATTCCCTTACTGCTAACCCCACAGGAAGGCTCCTTTTGATGTTTCCCTTTGGCTGCTTGCAAAAAATATAAATATACACCTTGGGAGAATAAGGGTGTGAGCGAGAAAAGGCAGAGGTCACAACTTTTAATCCTGCTTCTGCTGATAACAGACTCTGTGACCAGATACTTTGTACAGCAAGGGAGGATGTTTTTAAAATCTGTTCTCAGTTGCCAGGTGGCAGCAATCACTCTGTAGGAGGGCTTGTCTCAGGGTTTCTTAGATGTCCACTGAATTTGGATTGCTGCGATACCTAAAGAACCATCCATTTGGATCAGCTCTCACAGGCTTTTAGAAGTAGCCCTGGAGGTGACAGCAGCCTTAAGAATCCTTAGCAATTAGGACTGACTTGTCAGAAGGAGAACCAGAAGGAGTAAAGGCTGGTGATGGAGAAGGGGGTGCCAAACTATTCTGAAGCTGCTCTCCACACTTGTTGGGAGGTTGTGCCCGTGTGGTCAATTACCGTAGTTCTGGTACCTCTTGTGATTTGAATATAAACCCTGACATTTCCTAGCTTGGCCAAATCACCTAACCTCTCTGTGTCTCAGTTTCTACATCTGAAAAGTGGACATTATTATCAGTGGCAGGATTAACTACATCAATATATGTAAGACACACATAAGAGCACTTAGCATCTAGTAAATACTATTTGCACTTTACCTGCTATTATTATGCTATTGTTCTTCTTTGGAGCTCTGTAAATTATTTGTGAGCATTTAGAGCCAGGTACCAGGCATACGGAAGATGGTGGTTGTGGGGCTGCTGAGAGGGAGGCCTCGGGTTGTCGAGAGTGTGGACAAAGCCTGCTCTCTCCCCTAGGTCTCAGACTTTGCCTGTTCATGTCGTGCTTATTTCTGACCACTGGGCTTTGCTCCTAGCACTCCCTAACCCTCTGCGTTCGCCCCACCATGCTTGTCCAGCATGAGCCTGCCCTTTTCCAGGGCAGAAAGACTTCGTCTGGATTTCAGCCCACACTCATCTGTCTCCCCCCACTCCATTCTTGTGCACTTGTCTGCACGACTCACTGTATCATGTATTGCTTCATTTTGTTCCTCAGATGCCTTGACTGCCAGTCAGCCCCCAGGGGACTGAGGCCCTTGCTGCCTCTTAGTGTCAGGGGCTGTGAGGCTTTCAGAAAGAGCAAGGAGCAGGGAGGGAAAGGACCTGCTGTCCTCTCTCTAATAAACTCACTATGTTAAAGGCTTTTGCTCTCTCCAGTCTTTGGAGATGCTTGGCTAAAAGGAGCTAGATTAAGTGACCTCTAAGTTTTCCCTTGCAGCTTCATCATTTTAGAGTAGTACACTGCGAATAAATATGTGTGCGGTGGGTGAACACATGTAGATCTGTTGCTCGGTTATGGCTGAAGTTATTTTTGCGCCCAATAGCATCTCTGCTTGGTAAACAGAGGAAATGGTCTATATGATGAAATTTTTCACTTTTCACTGGACAGAAATTTGTTAGGTTTTGATGTTTTTATACTCTGAATTCATGCTCATATATGTCTGAGTTTATATTAGTAATGTGTCTATTAAAAATATTTTGCATGCTAAAAAGTAATACAAATAATATCACAGATTAATAAATGTTAAGAGTACATAAGAAAGGAAAAGTATATAGGGAAGCACTTTAGGAGTTCCGATGTGCATGCATTATATTTTATTATATATAACTATATAATATAAATATAATCATAATCTATTCACTAAGTAATTTATTTTTTAAATGTTAATTCCATTTATTTATTTTTTCTTGATTTTCATAATCCATTTATTTTAAGATATCAAAAACTAAGATTTCCAAATTAAAAAGCTGAGTAATGTAAAAATTTTAATTGTCCTACTATATTATATTTTATTTAGCTCTTGTCTTAAGTATTTTGGCCTCTCATCTAATTATACCCTGAGAAACTCATAGGGAATAGTTTTTCACCAAAACCAATTAATATACTGCTGTTAACTATTACATGTTTAACATGATGCTTAATAATTTTTATCTTAGGCGTTGTCTGTCTATCAACTCTTCTATTCAGACAGACAAGCTACATATCTTCTGACAGATCATTAATATGCTACGTACATATTCTGCTTCTGCATCCTGTTCAAAACCTTATCCTTAACCTATGATTGCCCTTCCTACTTCTTCCCAAATCTCCCTTGGTCGACCTCATTTTTCAGACTTCCCCTGACTCTCACCATCCAAAATGACCCTTCCATCACTGTATTTAGAGTTTATATAGCACTTTATTTATATACTTTATATTGTATACACATTCACTAATTATAGTTCTTTTTTTTATTAGTTTCCGATGTACATAATAGTTAGACATTTATACCCCTCACAAAGTGATAACAAGTAATTTATTATTTTGAAGTTTTTCTGTAAGTACTTAAGAGACTTAAAACTATATTTCTTTTAAAAGTTTATAATTTGGGCTTATTTTCTTATATTAGGTGTCTTGTATGAACCCAGTTTACTGAATATGTGTATATATATATATATATATATATATATATATGTATATATGTGTATATATATGTATGTATATATATACACATATATATGTGTGTATATATATATACATATATATGTATATGTATATATATATATATATATATATATAGAGAGAGAGAGAGAGAGAGAGAGAGAGAGAGAGAAAGATGGGAGAGAACTGATACATGGTGGTTGAAAATTTCAATGTTTCAGTTTGGAATTATTTGTACATTTCATTTATTCCTCTTCCCTAATATCCATATCCAGATCCAAAATTGATTGCTCCTTTATCATATTGAAGGCATCTATTTATGACTTTACTAATATTTGAAAAGTTTAAACAATTAATGAAAGATTTCAAACTCACTGATCCTAATGTACTAGGGAAGGAGGGAGGGAGGGAAAGAGAAAGGAAAAAGAGAGATATAAAATAGAATCTGGCCACTTATTTATGTTTGTAACTATCTTTGTACATATTACAACATTACAGCAATGACTTCATAGTAGAGAAGACTTTTTGGTGATAAACCAGTATTTTTTTTCAAACTGTTATCACTTTCTGGGAAAAGAAAAACTTTTCAAATATTATATTTGTCATACTGGCTCAGACCTAGGAGGGAATATGTTTGCTGTCTAATTAGGCTCCATATAGCTTGAACTTTTGGGAGATTCACCTGAAGTAGGACCCTGTTAAGGAATTATTTTATGTCATACGTAATCGAGTTGAAAAGTCTTAGTGATTTGCATTTAAAATGATAATTGGCATCATCCTTAAAAATAAGTTCCACAAACTTGGATGTTTTCTGATTCAGTTTAGCAGTGACACTAACATGTACATTAAAATCTCTCTTAATGTTAGTAGGAAACCTAACTTTTTATAGTTCACAAAGTGTAAGAGGCTCCCCTTCTAGTGTTTCATCTTAATCCAGTGATTCAGTTTCATGTTATGACCAAAAGGAAAGTGTGTGTGGGCATTGTGGGGAGGGGGACTCGAGCAAGGGGTCAGGAGGATAGAGAAATATCAGCTGCCTTTACTTAGCAAATATTTACCATCCTTCCTGCCCATGTGGATTTTCTCCATGTGCACTTGGATCTGAATTGATCAAAAAGATCTGCATTTAGTGAGTCTTTTCCCTTAGAAATGCTTAGGCTTCACTTTGATGCTTTTTTTCCTCTTTAAAAAAAAAAATAGTGCAGAAAAATGTTGGACTAAATGTAGTCAATTTGTATAGAGAGCATTCTGTCCCTTATCTGGGTATAAATATTGTTGGAAGAGAGAATGTGGGAGTAGGTAGGTACTAGCCAAACACGTACGAGTATAATGAGTACAAGTGACATTTGACCTCACTGACTAGAGAAAGGAAGAAAAATAGTTCAAAATTCTTTTTTACAGGATATGTCAACCAAGATTTTTGTTTATTTGTTTTCTGAATTTGGTTTCTGATTTGAAAAATTGGATCGAGCTGTTTTTTGTTTCCTCTGAACGAATTTACCATGAATTAAAAGGAGAGAGTGTTTCTTAGGCCTCCGTATCTTTAGGCAGTGAGTCATTTCTATGTTGTTGAGACAGTTTCCAGCCTTTATTGCTGTGTGTAGTTCATGCTTTTTTCTGGATGTTTTGACTCCTTAAGAAACTCACAATAACAAATTAACAATCACATACCTCTGGAATGAGCACATGCAGTAGTGGAGTAATAAATAGCAATTCTGGAAACCTTACTAAACAGAAAACTTGGCTTTCATACTTAAGAAGACTCTAGACAAGACCAGTGTCCCACAGATACAAGCAAGACACACCATTTAAAGCAAGAAGACATGAATGTGTTTTTCCTTTTAATTATCCAAGGGATTGTGGTGTAAAACCAAAAGGCCACTTTTAGTTTTCAAAACTTTAATAAGTCATTGTTTTTCATCACCTCACCTTTCTTCCTTCAAATGGACCATAATTTAGTTAACAGGTTTGACTTCTGAAACTGAATTGTGTTTGGGAACCCCGTGTTGGTCTGTACATCTCCACTTGTCTTTCTCCGATGAAACTGGGAATAGTCCATGGGCCCAGACCTTGGTGAGAGACAAATGAGCTGCCCAACTACTGCACATCGATGTACAACCCTGGTCCATCTCAGCAGGTGTCCCATTGGAATTTTTATATCAGAGCGAGGTTGTAAATAATCCCCTCCAATGGCTCCTTGCATCCTATTCATGGGACTGCTTGTTCTGGTTGTATGAATGGAGTAAACTGGATAGTCTCCAAGCGATGAACACTTGATTTCGTTAGAGATCGTTGTCATGAAGGATATTACAGCTCCTTGGTTACCATACATGCTTAGAAGAAAACTCTGATGCGCCCACAGAATTTGAAAAAAGTCTTGGTGCTTTGGATTTCCCCTCCCATTAATCAAAAAGACACTGAAAGAACTTGCTGAGATGTTGTGAGTTTTCTCTAGATTCCTAGTGAGGAGTTAGGGCTAGTAATTTTTTCCCCCCCTCTTCATCTGTGTCAGTTTCTTGTGAAATTTGCCCATATTTAGCCTGCCCAGTAGAAACAGAATGCCCTTTCACGTTGTGCTTAGGACAATGAAGGTCTTTGCTCACCTGACTGGAATAGCTGATGGGGCTAAACTTCCACTCTGAGGCATGTGAGTCAGACAGAGGCAAAGATTTAAATGTTATTAACATGAGACAAGTCTTTTGAACGTGAAGTCATCATGCTTGAGGTTACTTTGAACCTTCCTCATAGTCTCTTTTATGATTTGTACCAGAATCAACATGCTTTAGTTTTGTGCTAAAAGGCACAGTGGAGTAAAAATGGACATGAATATGAAATGACACAATAGCCAGGAACCTTCATATTATAGAAATGTTGTACTGCGATAAATATTTAGTGAAGCTGGGCTCATGGGTTATTTGATAATGGCTCTTGGGTTCAGGAGTTTGGAAAGTCAGATTCTTTGTAATTTCAATTTCCTTCTAAGCAAGGAAGTACGTTATACTATTAATTTTTAAAATATATATACTTAGGAGTTAACATTATGTAATTATCTTAATGCTCCAGAGCCTCTTTTCTGACTAAACATTGGAACTTACTCTGTTGAATGTGGGTAATTTGTCCAGAAAAGCTTAAGGAAATTTAGCCTACGCAGGGAAACTTGCTAGATTTAAAAATAAAAGGTTTTACTAAAGGATGATACATAACAATTTTATTTTATCTATGAGAGATTATAGTTGAGTTTTCTCTCTTGGTCCTTTTAGGATTAAGTGATAATTACAGCTTACTTTTTGTAGTTGAGTTGTAGTAATAAATTATGTGTAAGCTGACTGTGGGTAATTGAACTCATTTTAACTGCATATAGATTTGCATTTTAGAGGATCACAAAAAGGTAAATTTTTTATAAAGTTAAAGTGTCCCCGGAGATGGCACACCTGAGATCTTAAAGTAGGAAAGAAAGATAATATAGTATGCCACTCTTTCTCTTAAAGGAATGCCCTCTACTACTGAAAAATTACTTTCAAGAATTCAAAGTTTAGACTTTTTGGTTGAAATAATTTATAAATCATGGCACTGACTTATTTAATCCTTAGCTGAATTCTCCTTTATTTCTAAGAAGCTTGCATAAATGTTTATGTGAATATAGCCTTAAATATTTTAAATGTAGCATGCCAGCATTATTTAAAGACAACTTCATGCACGACTATGTACATTCAAAGTTCTTGGGTAAAAAAGGCCTTCTACCTTCTTTGGAAGAAAAATTTCAGTTGTGTGTGTGTGTGTGTGTGTGTGTGTGTGTGTGTGTGTGTGTGTGTGTTAAACTCTTAAATACAAGAGACCTTTGGGAGCAGAGTAGGAAACTAGTGTTATCCTGCCTCTACAGAGAGGGAGGGAGAAGAAACAATGTATGCTCCACTTTAGCAAGTTAGAGTCATTCAAGAACTTAACAAACCTTAATTTTTATTGTAGAAAATATTAATAGTGTTTGGGAAAGCTGATAATAGAATCAGGTTTGGTTCCTGTCATGACTCAGAGGCTTTGTAATTTGAGGTATTTTTCTCTGTATAATTTTAGATTTTTCCCTGTTATTTTGGATTTTTTTCATTATTTACTGTGGGTTCAACACCCACATACACATAGCCAAGAAAAGCAGTAGTTTGATGGCTCAATGTACGAGATCACTTTTGTTGAACAGAAACGAAAAAAATCCTTGTTTGTAATTAGGCTGCCCTTTGGCATTTATCCATTTAAATACATTTTTTCCCTCATAACTTCACACAGACCAAGCATATAAGTGCATTTTGAATGTTAAAAGGAACAGAACGTTGTAATAAAATGAAAAGTTCAGCGTTCTGTTTGCTCCTACACTTCCCAGTCATTCCTATTTGTTGAACTCTGGGCCCCTGTTGGCCTTGGGAGGCCCTGGCTGAGAACTGCACCTCCTGTGGCGGGTTCCCAGCCCCCACTGCTGCAGTAACAGTCGGGAAAACTGCATAACGTGGGCTTAGAGTCCTTATCTCCTGGCTCGGCTCTCATTTCCTCAAACTCAGCTAAGGCTGCATAGTTTGTGAGATGACAGAACTGACTGTGGCGCCTAATTTGTACGCCGGCCAGAAGGAGGAGGGGAGAGCAGTATGTGGATGATCAGGTGAGGGGCGGCCGTGCTGACACTGCAATAAGGGAATTCTTCTTTTCTGGTCACTGAACTTTTTCAGAATGTTCCATCGCTCCCCAGTAACTATATTACAGTGCAAAATTATAGGTATGTGTTTTTCTGGGGAGAGGGCTGCACAGCTTTCATCAGATCCTCCAAGAATTCGCTGTCCCTCAAAAGACCCATCAGAACCACTAATTTAGAATTGAGAGAGATGGATATCTTTGAGGGTAAGGTGTTAAGGCTGAGTTATGGAAAACCAGCCATGGGCTACGCTTTTTTATTTGATTAAAAATGACCATAACATGGCCACGTATGTGTTACGTTAGGTTGGCATTGCAAACATACCTGGTACTTATTTAAAATACAGTTTGTTTATTTTGAAATAATGAAAAAATTATGTCTTGAGGTTTTGTAGCATCCACATTTTGAGGTGACTAGATGCTGTAACCTTGCTCATGGTAGCTTCTGATTTTTTTCTGTATTAGAAATTGCTCCACATGAGACAAATGAGGAGCATTTGAGAAATGTGTGACTGATTGAGTAAAGAGTCTAGTAACTATCTTTAGAGAACTGCCTTTTGATTTACATTTGTATTAAGAAGTATGCAGAGCAGGAAAACTTGAACCATTTGGAAATGGGGAGCCGGTTATATTGGTGTTTCAAGCACAAATCACATATATTTTTACATTTACACAATGGCTTACAGTTTGCAAAACTGTGCACTTAGATGTATGCTTGATAAGAGCAGACATTTCTTGTCTGGGTTCTAGCTGTGTCACTGTATCTGGCACAATATCTGGCTTGCAAAATATCTGAAGAAATATTTTCTTGAATAAATTATCTCAATTGGTTCTCATAGCAGTCCTGTGGATGTAGACACAGCAAGTTTTAGCATTCCTTTCAACAGGCTCAAAGGGAGCAATTATTTACCTAAGGTCACATGGCTGGTTGATAAATGATCTGGGCCTTGGCCTTATACTATGCTTTATCTTGACCCAAATATTAAAAGTGGAAAAGCCACATTTTGATCAACTCAAGTTTTAAGAGAGTGGGAGAGTGGTTATAACCCTCAGATATTCTCAAGAATAATAGTAGCATGCTTGCCTTATAACAGAGAGACAATCTGAAGCCAATATCTCTTGATGGTGCTATCAAGTCAGGCTTTTATAATGTAGTGGAAAAAAATAAAAATAATGTATTCATTCTTAGGCAACCTGATGTTTATTGACTGTCTCTCCTCTGTGCCAGGCATGGTGGGTGCATTGCGGATATAACAGGGAACAAGTGTAGAGCGAGTCCTGCCCTCAGGGAGCTTATCTTTTCATAGGGAGACAGACCACAAGTGAACCCATAAGTATACTCAGTATTTCCAGACAGAAAAATAGAGCAGGGTGTGTTAGGGGAAAGGGAGGGATGGTGGTGTCAAGAGGGATATTTATCCGGACACATCAGGAAAAGCCTTGCATAGAATAGGACATTTGTGCAGAGACCCCTGTAATGTGAAGAAGCTGGTACTGGAAGATCGGAGTGTTGGGGGTGAGATGAGAGTCAGGGAAGAGCATCGCAGGGAGAAAGACTGGCTGAAGCAAAGGCCCCGAGGTCAGATAGAACATTTGGGTCTGGAACTAGAGGCAGGAGAATTTGGATTTTATTCTTAACATGGGAGGAGACAACATTAGTTTCCTAAGGTTGCCTTAACACATGACCACAAACTTAATGTCTGAAAACAACCGAAATGTGTTCTCTCACGGTTCTGGAGGGCAGAAGTCTGAAATGAACATGTCAGCAGGGCCAACACTGCATCCAAAAACCCAGGGGAGGATCCTTCCTGCCTCTTCCGGCTCCTGGTGACTCCAGGCGTTCCTTGGCTTGTGGGAGCGTCACTCCAGTCTCTGTCTCCATCTTCGTATGGATTTCTCCTCCACTTCTGTGTCTCTTGTCCCCTTCTGTCTCTTATAAAAGACATGGTCGTTGGATTTAGGGCCAATCAGTAATTCAGGATGAGCTCATCTTAAGATCTTATTTAATTACATCTGCAAAACCCCTTTTTCCTGGACGTGAACACATCTTTTGGGTGGGCCCACCGTTCACTCCATTACAGGAACCATGGAGAATATTTAAGCAGGGGGAGTGATGGCATCTAGTGTGTTTTAAAAAGACGGCTTTGGTGCTATGGGAGAATGGCTGTGACGAAGAATCAAGCAGGGATACTGTTGGGGAGGCTATTGCAGTAATCGAGACAAGATGCGATGGGATGGAGATGAAGAAAAATGGGTGAATTTCAGTTCTGCATCACAAGGGAACAAATGGGACTTACCGATGGATTAGAAGTAGGGAGGAAGGAAAAGAGAAAAATCTGGGATGGTGGTACCCTTCACTGGGAAGACTAGTTTAAGAATGGTCCAGGACAGTCAGTGGTGGTGACATGCACAGTTCTGTTTTGGGCACGTGAACTGAGAAAAATGGAGATGTCGGGCACTAATGTAGATGTATGGATCTGCTGCTCACTGTATACGTAAACTTGAGTTTTGTCAGCCTAGAGATGGGTAGTATAAATCTACCCCTATCCAGGGAGAGGGATTTTTATGGAGCGAAGACTGTATTCCATTAGTATGAAGATCTCAGAGCTGATGACCACGTTTCAATCTCTTAACCCAGCTCCTGACATTTACGTTCGGGCTGATGAAGGGAGGACAAGTGGGATGTGGGCCATGAGGATAACCTGGCTTTGTTATCATGCTGTCACAAAGGCCATTGTGTGGTTAGTTTTTATTTCATTATTATCATTGTTTTCTTTGAATTCTTTCATTCCAAGCCCGACAGGCCCAATTGGCACATTTCACTGTGTGATTTTTCTCGTTTTAGATTACATGCTTTTTCTTAAAGCCATCTTCATCTATTAACCTACATTCATTTTTTATTTTAATGCTCCAATCAATAATTATTTCGCTTGACAGTTTTTGACAGTCTGCTGCTGCATTTGGCTGTTTAGCATGAATTCAAAAGGTGATTTCTCAATTTGCACAAATGAAGTAAAGTTGCTCTTTCATCCTGTGCTTTGGGGGGATATAAGAAAATATGCGTGTTTACTCTACCCTGGGGAGTTTTTGATGAAGAAATACTTAATCGTTTTCAATATAAGAAGATAGAGGACTACAGAGAGTTAAAAATTTCTGTTATGTAGCATTTTGCTTATGTCATCAATTGACTTGAACGGTCGGATTGCTCATAATTGGAATTGATATTGTGAGGGTCATCCATTTAACAAATGTTTATTGAGGATTCATTGTGTGCAAGGTCCTGTGCTAACTGTGATGGGAAATTACTACACAGTCCCCAAGAAGTATAGTGGCCAGGGAAACAAAGCCACCTCCAAAATTATGATGTGTAGAAATACTTAAAAAATGACAATTTTATCTTGTTGCATATCTGCACTTAGGACCATCCTACCTAGACATTCCAAGCGAAAAACTAGGAACAAAAGTGTGAGATCATCTTTGTGTCTACATTATACACACACTTGTGAGCCTATTATCATCAAAAACAAACCACACTGAAGACTAAACAGCAGGGGGAAATGTTCTGTCTTACTAAAATCACAGTGTTACAATTCATGGCAGTTCAGATGGTCTCCGCTGTAGCTGTTGGTTTACATTTTGATAATTTACCAATGAGCATATAATACTTAATTCCTAGTTGGAATGTGCCACCTAACAGCATTTCCCGTGAAACAGGCTGCAACTGTGAAAGTGTTTTCCTTGGGAAGCAGCGGCTCCCTTAACTCCTTCAGTTCTTCTGTGGGTATGAACAGGACCTGTAGGTTAGAAGTTCTGGAACTGGAGGAGGAAAGTGGATCATGTCGCAGTGAACAGGAAAAAAGGTGCTTAATCCTCCTGCTCCTCTGTAGTTAGCTCTGCTTTTCCTCCTTGGTCTGGGGGCATGAGACCTTGTGTACACTAGCATGACTTAGGGAAGCAGGCACTGACCTTCTGGCCCTCTCTGTCATTTTATCCCAGGCATGTTGACAGGCAGAATTCATTGTCATATTATTGTGGCTAAAACTTTCCCAACTTCAGTACTGAGCCTTTGTTTTTCAGTTTAATAGGGCAAGAGAGGTCCCATTTTCTGGACATCATTGACCCTTCACCATGATGTAGGTGGTTTTGTTTTGTTTTGTTTTAAAAAAACAATCTTACACTTTATTGAACCTTATTGTGGCAGCTGTGCCAGTCAGTAATTGGTACTATGGGGTATTGGCTGTGCTCTTACTTATTTTGCTCTGGTTTTTAGATTGCTCACTTCCATCTGCTGCTGGTTTCCATTCTATACATGCACGGGATGCAGACATAAGCTTTGTCCTCAAGTATCATGTTCTTTGGCTTCCTTGACCTACTAAGTGCTGTGGAAATCAGCTGAAAGCGAGCAGAGCTAGAAGGGGTGTGATAGCCATGCTGTGACAGAGGGCTGGCTGGATCTCCATGTGCTCACCACGCTCAGTCCCTCAGACAGGAGATGGCTTCAGGTCTGTGCAGGGCCTGCCGTGCTTACTCAGAGAGCCATGTAACCTATGAGCCAGAGCTGGCACCATTATGCCAGCACGTTAATTCACAGGGAGCCACATCCCTAACATGTTCTCAGGCCCACGTGATCAGCATGCTCTCTCGCTGTGTCAAGCTACACGAGGATGTAAATCAGCATTGGAAGCTACTGTATTGATTTACCTTGGGAAATGGCTGCAGGAAGCAGCAGTAGTCACGGCGCAAATGTTTCCTAAAGAAACATCCTATATGGAGTCATGTAGTTGCTTGGGGAGCAAGGGATAACAAGGAAGTGGGATGCATTACTGTTCAGCGATACCAAGCTTACGTAGCCTGCCGCTCTGTTTATCTCAGGAGGAGGGTGGTGTTTTTAGTGGGACCAGAAACATTTTAGTCATTGGTCATAGTCATCGCACTAGGATGGCCTTGCAGGAAAGCCACTGCCTCCCCCTGACAGTCTCGTTCCTGCCCGCATTCGCTTTGCCCACATTAGTTTTAGTGACTCCACTTCCCTGGCTGAGCCAGCATCCTTTTGAGGACACTCTTTTTTTTTCTTGGGGAATATTGGGGAACAGTGTGTTTCTCCAGGGCCCCTCAGCGCACAGTAGTTGTCCTTCAGTCTAGTTGTGGAGGGTGCAGCGCAGCTCCAAGTCCAGTCACCATTTTCAATCTTTAGTTGCAGGGGGCGCAGCCCACCATCCCATGTGGGGAATTGAACGAGCAACCTTGTTGTTGAGAGCTCATGCTCTAACCAACTGAGCCATCCGGCTGCCCCTCCAGCAGTTCTGCGGTAGCTTGTTGTCCTCAATCCAGTTGCAGGGGGCGCAGCTCACTGGCCCATGTGGGAATCGAACCAGCAACCCTGTTGTTCAGAGCTCGCGCTCTAAGCAACTAAGCCATCCAGCCACCCCCGACACAGTCTTTTCCTGAATACATGAATATGATTCATCAGGTGCTGGCCCGGGCAGGGGCTGGCGGTGGTGGTGGTTGTGGTACTTTGCTTTCTTCAGTTGACTTTGTATGTGCATGTTCTAATCCATTCAGGCTTGTTCTTCCCAGTCACGTTCCCCCATTTCCAAGTTTGTCATGGGAGAGTGGTGGTGTGTATCTCATACTCCTCGTTGTACTCCTTATTAGTCACTTGGAGACTTCGGGATACACATCCCATGACTTACACCTTCAGACGAGGCACTGTGAGCGGCATAGCGACAGGGAGGCATTCGTCCAGACCAGGAGTGGGCAAACCATGGCCTGAGGGCCAAATCCCGCCTTCTCCCTGTTTTTTGTAAATAAAGCTTTATCGGAACATAGCCACGTCCACTCATGTATCTAATGTCTATGGGCACTTTCACAGTAGAACCACAGAACTGAATAGTTATGAAAGGGACTACAGTACAACAAAGCCTGAAATATCGACTAGTGGGGGCTTTTCAGAAAATGTTTGCCATCCTTCGTTTATAGAATTTGCAGGTCATAGAATTGCAGCAAGTAAGAACTAGAAGTAACACCCCCGCCCCACGCCAATTCAGTGAGCAAGTGGAAGGTCAGAGAAAGAATGTGACCTGCCTAAAGGTCACAGAGCTGGTTGGTTAGTGGGAGAACCAGAATTAAACTCAGATCTTCCAATCCCTAGTGTGAGTACTTGCCTCCTACATTTGGAGGAGGGATACTGTGAGTTTGATGGTTTATAGATGATCAGTCATTACAACGTACTGAAATAAAGCTTCTTTAGTGGTAAGAGCTGTTTTCCAAATTGACTTCCCCAGGTTAAATCACCAGTCAGATTGGCACTGACACTATTAGTCTGACGAACAGCACCTACCAGCACCTACCATATATGGTAGGAATGAGGATAAGGGCTAGGGACACTGATGAACAAACCCCATCCGTCCCTCCGGAGGTTTGGATGGGAGGAGTATGTGCACAGATGTGTGCACAGCCAAATCCCGCAGAATAAAATTCTGCGGTGTGTTAAATGTCATAATAGGGCAGTTCGCAGAAGGCTGTGATCATGTTAAGGAAGGATGTATCACTTTGGCCTTGAGGGGGTAGCGGTGTTTTCAGCAATGGCTCAGCAGAGTTGGAGATATTTGAGCTGTGTCTCAATGGAAGTAGAGTTCTGCAGGTAGAGAACTGCAGTGGAAATGTCCTGGGGCCCCCTAGGCATGAGGTCCAGTTGTTTGGGAATACTTGGCTACCACAACGAGAGGTAGAGCATAGGGCATGGTGAGGGTGTGACAGGACTCACAGTGGAAAGGTTGGTTGAGGCCAAATTTTGGAGACCCTGGCATTTCCTACTAAGGACTTTAGCTTAAATGCTGGGGTTTCTAGTCCTCTAACCTGTAGATTCCAGAACACATGGGAAAACACAGTTCTTATACGGGAGGGCCTACACAGCCAGATGCACATTAATAATTAATATCCCTACCACAGAAACAGGAACTTTCTCCCAAATACATAATATAGCTGACTGATATTGTGACTCATCAACCAAAAATTCATTTAAAGTGTTACTCGATTAATAGCATCTTTTTGATTGTTGTACATTTTCTTGATCAACGGATATTAAGAGTAAAATATCTATTGCCCTAAGTCTGTAAATTTTTTGATTAAAAAATAATATTGGGTAAGGGGGGTGGGGGGTGGGAGATGAAGGTAAGGGGGATCAAATATATGGTGATGGAAGGAGAACTGACTCTGGGTGATGAACACACAATGGGATTTATAGATGATGTATTACAGAATTGTACACCTGAAATCTATGTAATTTTACTAACAATTGTCACCCCAATAAATTTAATAAAATTTAAAAAAAATGAAATCGAAAAAAATAATAATAATAATATTGGGAACTACTGCTGTTGGTGGCAGATGAAGTTTTTTGAGTTAACAAATTGTGTAGGTTCCAGAGTCAAGTGGCTCCAGATCTTAAAGTTGTGTGACTTTGAGCAAGTTATTTAACCTGTCTAAGCGAGTCCTAACTCTCTAAGTTATTGAGCCTCTCTAAGCCGGAGCGTCCTTATCTCTGTCGTTACTCTTACTAGTAAAATAATAACATTTGCCTCTTGAGACTGTTATAACGATACAGGAATGTATGAGAAGCATGTAGCATGGTGCCAAGCACATGAGATGTGCTCAGAAACGTGTGTAAGCTATTTTCATGATTTTTGATGGTACATGCAGGTGTATCTTACATCTGACCCAGGCTGGAGGGTGAATTAAATAGGGAGAGTTGTAAGACCTGTTGTTACCAAGTGAAAAATAATGGGGGCCTGGACCTAATCCAGGCAGAGGTGGAGGGCCTGGGGAGAATGGGAGAGCATATGTCTACATTAGGTAGTGATGTGAAACATGAAAGGACCCTCCTCTTCATGCCCAAAGCTGTGGACCAGGCAGAGAGCAGAGTTTAGAGAGGTCCACTTCTGTGATTGCTTGGCACTGGATGATGTAAATTAGCTGGCAAGTCCCATGGCTCTTAATTCCTAGAATTGATCTAGATAAGAATTTACCTAGGGTAAAAAAAAAATTTAATTACTTTAATGAATTAATAACCCCTCTTTGGAACATATTAAAACTAGAATTAGGACATAAGTATCTTGTTTCATTATGACTTAATATAGCCTTGCACTTCAGCCTATACCCATAACAGAGCTTTCAAAGGAATGTATACAGGACAATAGGTGGTATATTCCAAATTTTAAAAAAATTAAGTAATATTCACATATTATTAAATGCTTGCATAGCTAAGCTTAGAAATAGGATAAATGTTAAGTGTCATCTGAGAGATTTTTATTTCCTTCTTTGTCATTTCTGTATTTTCCTAAATGAATACATGTAGTTGTAAAAAGTGCCAAGAAGGAAAACCACAACAAAAGGAACAGATCAGAAAGGCTTAAGGGAATTTGCCATCCCTGTCTCTCGGAGTAGCTCTTCACAAATGCTGGTGGTAGTGTGTCCTCCTCATCGTGTTTCATTTCAGTCAGATGGTGTTCTTCTAAATCTAGTGCTATGGGGGCTAGCTCTTAAAGGTGGGTGGAAGTGAGAAATTAGAGTAGCAGTAGTACGTGCTGATGGGGCCAGTCAAAATTTGCCTATTACATTTTATTGAATTATTTTTAATGTTATTTTAGAGTCCGGGCTAGACATATGATTCCTGCTATTTACCATCGTTTCTCAATCTGCACGTTCTCACACACGCGGGTGCCTGCACACACGCATGGGCCTACACCGTGGAGCTGCCACGCCCTCACCTCGAGCTGCAAGGACACCGCTCTGGGAATCAGGAAATGCGGGGTCTGGTTGCAGCTCTGTAACTTCGTTTTGTAATGGATTGACTCAGTCATTAACCTCCCTGAGCCCAGCTTCTCCATCTGTGAGTGAGGGGAGTCTGACTACCTCACAGGATTATTTTGGAAGTCCGGATTATAAAATGCCATATGTGTGAGAGTTGTTTAAATGCTGGCTTGGGCCACTCTTCAACACTGGTTATGTATGGGCAAGTGACATAAGTTCTCTGGAGCCCAGTACTATAAAACTAAGGCAGTGGAGTGTTAACTTTGCCCATCCAACATACCTGAGAGATTTGGGGTTCAGAAACAGTGGGGCAGAGGGCCACACCCTGGGTCAGTGGTTCTCAAACCGAACTGGAATTAGAATCACCTGGAGGGCTCGTGAAACACAGCTTCCTGGGTCCTACCTCCAGGATTTCTGATTTAATAGGACAGGGCCCGAGAAGATGCCGTTTTAACAAATTCCCCCTGATACTGATGCTGCTTCCCAGGGACCACACTTTAAGGGTGAGTGTGGGTAGGAGGCAGGTGGGAAAACAGCGTGCAGTATCAAAAAGGATCCCGTTGGATTTAATAGTCAACCCCTGCCCTTATACACACACATTGAAATCACCTGAATTAGATGTTGTCTGCAATTCTTTCCTTTTCCTGAATATGTGGTTCTCTTGATACGTCAGCAGGTAGAAACAAGTGACTTTTGGATTAGGTAGTTTGCACACAAGTAGCCTAAACTGACAAATCATTTACACGGTATCAGCTTGAATTCAGAGATGCTCGAATTGAGAGATGCTTATTCACACAAGTATGGGCACCAGAGGCCCGTGATGTCTTTTGGTTCTGTTGTCGTTTTAAAAAATTCAGTGAGTAAGCTAATTTTATAGGCATGTCTCACAAAGCTATTGCTGCAAACCCAGCATTGATGAATTGAAATAGAGGAAGGAGGGCTGGTTAGTATAACCTTATTGACACTTCATCATGTAGAGGTCCCTCCAGATTCAAAGAGTTTGGACAGGAATTCTCCTACTTGTCTCTTACCGCTCCATTGTGTGGTAAAGTTTAATTTACTCACATGCTATCCACTTCTTTCAGCGAGGGCTAATACTTCGACGTGCTTCTTTCAGTGGAGGGGATGAGTAAGAGAGGGAGAGTTGGCATTAATTGCTTCATTAACTGTTCGTGTGAGTCATCTCCTGCTTGTCGTATTAATTCAACTGGAAGGAGGAGAAATGTTATCTCTGGTTCCTGAGGCCAGCTTGGGCTTCAGTTAACTAGGATACTCCCTCGGAGGGACACGTCATCATAGTTTCATTCACTTACTAAGGGAATGAATAGGTTGTGACTCTCATTATCCTAGCACGTATGCATAAACATATAAATAGCAACCGGCTCTTACCTTGTGATGTTTATCAATGATCAAATACCATAGGCGGGATGTTGGCCCTGGAAGGGCATTCTATGGAAGGTGGTTGCTTCAAAAAAAGAAAGGGCTGGGTTCAGGTTCATACCTTCACTGACTTCACCTCTCCTTGCTTTCAATTTGATTAATGGAGGTGTTGAGAGAAGAGGACAATTTCTAAATGAAGCTGCCTTCAGTTCTTTTTGGGTTTTAATGTGGTAGCTGGATTACTTTGAAACACAACTGTATGTCTCTTATTTTCTACTTCTTATGTTCAGTTCACTCGTGTCTTCCTGTTAGGCTTGTACCTTCCCCTTCTGACTCAGTCTTCTCTATTTCTCTTCTCACCCTGCCAGACCGCTGTTCTTCCTCTGCCTTTGGCTTCTCTCACTTACTGTCTCCCATGCACGGCCTTTTGCACTGAAGCATGTCTCTGTTCACTGTTTCTTTTACAAAGAATAAGGGTTATCTCCAGGCAGACCCTCCGGATGGAAAGTGTATCTTTCTTTTGACTAATACATTCATTTTTATCAGAAGAATTTATATTACAGTAAATGCATAATCTTAAACATACAGTTAAGTGAGTTTTGATAAACGAGAACATCTGTGTAGCCAGCACTCTACTCGGGATATAGGATATTTCTATCACTCCAAAGAGTCTTTATTCCTGTCAGTTCCCATCCTCCCATATTCAACTACTGCTCTGATTTCTTTCACAATAGATGAGTTTTATCTGTTCTTGAACTTCACACAAATGGAATCGTTCAGTATATACTTTTTTGTGTCTACCTTCTTTTGTTCTACATATTTTTGAGATCCACCCACATTGTTGCGTGTATCAGTAGTTCATTTTTTTTATGCTGACCAGTATTCCACTGTGCATATGTGTGTGTGTGTGTACACACACATCTATATATGCACACTATAGTTTATCCATTCACTTGTTCATGGGCATTTGAGTTGTTTCCATGTTTTTGACTGTTATGAAGAAAGCAGCTGTAAACACTCCAGTGCAAGTCTTTTTATGGACATGTATTTTCGTTTCTTTTTGGAGTGGACGTTACTAGGCCATAGGGTAGGTGTGTAATTTTAAAAGAAACTGTCCGTTTTCTAAAGTGATTGTAGTATTTTATGCTTCCTCCACGAGTGTATGAAAGTTCCAGTCACTCCACATCCTCACCAACATTTGGTGTTCTCATTCTTTTTTAATTTTAGCTATACTAGTGGTTAAATGAAGTACTGTCACACGGTTTTAATTGCATTTCCTGATGAGTAATGATGTTGCACATCTTTTTTATGTGCTTACTGGCCGTTTATATATCTTCTTTTGCGTAGTGTCTGTTCAAGTCCTGTGATCACTTAAAAAATTGGATTGGTTGCCTTTATTTGATATATAAGCGTTCGTTATCTATTCTGGATATAAGTCCTTTGTCAGATATATGTATTACAACATTTTCCCATTGTTTTGGCTTACTTTTTCATTTTTGTAATTGTGTTTTTGGATAAGCAGGTTTAAATTTTAATGAAGTCTAATTTGTCATTTTTTAAGATAGTTTTTGTCTTTATAAAAATTTTGTCCGCCTTCTTGTTATCAAAATATTCTTCTATGTTTTTTCCCAGAAGCATTTCAGTTTAGACTTAACATTTAAGCCTATAACCCATGTCAAAGTTGTGTGAGGTAGGGGTCAAGGTTCAACATTTTAAAATTTTTTTTGAAATGTATGAAATAATTATTGAAAAGGTTTTCTTTTATCATCAAATTACCTTAGTTCCTGTCAAAAATAAATTGACTATATTTGTTCTATTTCAAGACTGTCTCTTGATCTGCATGCTATATTTATGTCAACACCATACTGATTTTATTAAAATAGCTTTATGGTGAGTCAGGTAGTGTGAGAGAGAGGTAACTTTATCCTTCTTTTTCAAGATTGTTTTGGGTGTTCTGGCACCTTTAGAGCTCCATATAAATTTTAGAATTGACTTAAAATTAAAAGGAAAAAAAAGACTGTTAGAAGTTTGTTGGGATTGCATTGAATTATGAAAGATCAATTTAGGGAAAACTGACATATTAACAATATTGAGACTTCCAACCTAAAAATGTAGTGTATCTCCTTGTTCTAGTACTTCTTAATTTCTCTCAGTATTGCTTCCCTGTTTTGTTAAAGAGACATTGCATGTCTTTTGTAAAATTTAATTGTATTTTATGTTTTTTGATACTATAGTAAATTTAATTTTTGAGAATCTGATTTTCAAATTGTTTAATGTTTAGATAAGGAAATACAATTGATTTTTGTATATTGACCTTGTAGCTTATGGACTGCTAAAATTCACTCATTGGTGAGGGTTGGTAACCATGCCCTGTTCCTTATCTTAAGGGGAAAGAATTTAGTCTTTCACCATTAAGTATGATGATATCACTGTAAGCTTTTCATAGTTGCCCTTTGTTGGGGTGAGGAGGTTTCCTTCTATTTCTAAATTTTTGAGAGATGTTTATCTGTTTGTTTTTATCAGCAATGGAGCATTAAATTTTATGCAGTTCTTTTTCTGCCTTTCATAAGATGTCATATAGTTTTTCTCCTCTATTTGGTAAATTGCTTTGTTATTAAATGTTAAACCAACCTTGAGTTCCTGGGATGAGAACAACTTATCATTATGTATTATTCTTTTCACTTAGTGCTGGATATTTTTTGGCTAATATTTTATTTAGTATTTTACAACTATGTCCATTAAGAATACTTGTCTATAATTTTTTTTCCCTTGCATAGTATTTACTAGGTTTTGGTGTTTGTGTTATACTGGTGTCATAAATTGTGTGGTGGAGTATTTTTGCCTACCCTGTTTTCTGAAAGAATTTTTATAAGGTTTTATTTCTTTTTAAAGTAGTTGGTGAAATTCAATAGTGAAGCCATTTGGGCCTGGGGTTGTTTTTGTGCAAAGGTCCTAAAAATAACTTAATTTAAAAATTATCATACAGTAAAATGTCCTCTTTTTTTGGTGTCCAATTTTATGAGTTTTAACATATGTGTAGAGTTGTATAACTACCACCACAATCAGGAAACAGAACAGTTGTAAGCACCAGTGTGCCCAGGATTTTGATAATGAATTCAATTTTTTAACAGATTGTTGACTATTCAGTTTTTTTTAATTTATTCTGAGTTATGATTTAGTAAGTTATGTTTTCTAGAAATATAGAAAGAAATTGTTCGTTTTATCTAAGTGGTCGAATTTATTGGCATGAAGTTGATTATAATATTTCCTTGTTATCAGTTTAGTGTCGGTAAGATCTGTAGTGATACTCCCTTTTCCGTATTGGTTATTTTGTTTTCTCTTCTTGTTTTTGTGATTAATCTTGCTAGGAGTTTTATTAATTTTATTAATCTTTTCAAAGAATTAACTGTTGCTTGTTTCCATTTTCATTCATTTCTGCTCTTTATTCTTTTCTTCTTTGTCTTTACTTTGGGTTTAATATGCTCTCCTTTTTCTAGATCACTGATTTGAAATTTTTCTTTTCTCTTATTTGGTGTGTACACTTTCACGATTGCAATATCTTCCTAATGAATATACCCTTTAATTATTATGAAATGTATCTTTAACTCTGGTAATTCTCCTTCTCTACAGTCTGCTGATATGGATCTGGCCACAACAGCTGTAGGCTCAGCCAAGAACTTGAGGTGAATCCTCATGTTTTAGCTGCACCACACAAATTTTGACATAAAATACTTTTTACTTAACTCAGTATCTTGTAATTTCTGTTTCATTTTCTCCAGTGGTTATTTAATAGTAAGAACTTTAATTCCCAGAAATATGGGGAATTTTTAACTTTTCCTTTATTTTTCTTGTTTGCTAACTATATTTTTGATTTATCTGATTTTCTCCATAGTTGTTACTTTAAATATTTTGAGGATGTTTTGTTAGGTCCAGATATGTTCATGATCATAAAATCTTCTTTATGGATTGTTCCTTGTCCTGGTATGTAATGTCCCTCATGGTCACTCGTAATGCTTTTACCTTACATTCCATTTGTCTGATATTAAAAATGTGATCCTGGATTTTGTTTTTATTTTTGTTCATATTTTCTTTTTTAAAATCCCTATTTTCAACTATGTTGTATACTTTCATTTTAAATGGGTCACTGTTTTTTCCTACATATTGTGTGTTAAATGCAATGCTTGTCTCTGTTCTTTGATTAGTGACCTTACACCCAATTATACTTATTGTAATTATTTTTATCAAGACTTTTCAGCCTTGTTTAATGTTTTCTATCGCCATTTCTTTTTGCTTCTTTTCTTTTAAATCCATTCCCTTCCTTCCTTTGGATAGATTGAATTTTCTTTTGCTGGGTTTAAAAGAATACATTTTATTGTATTCTAACAGTATTTGCCTTTATCTTAACATAAATTTAGTTTTCTCTAAGACTTATCAATAAATTCATTGTTCTCCAAATCACTCCCCACCTTGTAACCATTGGACTTCTCCTGTCTCAGTCTCCTATTTTCCCCCTCCTGAGACTTAACCTTCTTTCCTCCAAAAATTTCCCTGAATACTTATGTTAGTTAATGGACATAACTCTGAAATGTACCAGCCTCCAGCCTGTACAACCTCCCTATCTTGTTTGGAACCAGAAGTGACTTATACTTTTAAAAAGTTCTTTCTTCTGACAAAATGCTCATATATTAATTTTTTTTTTTTTTTTTTCCCTATTCCCTTCCAAATTCCAGTTAGACAGTTTCTTATTCAGGTTTTGTTGGCATGGTTAAATGAGATAAAACATGAAAATACACAGCATATATCCTGGTATAGAGGTGATACATTTTTTAAAAAACTGAATGCTACCTGCATTGCTATCTCAGGTAACTTATAAATGGGCACAGGGAGCTACAGATGATGTCAGAGGTTGTGTTTTCTTCTTTTGGAGGTGGGGGCAGGGGGAAAGGTTAATTATTTTATTTCTTATCTTAAATTTAAAGCGAGTGGGACATCTAGATAGCAGATAATTGGATATATCAATCTGGAGCTGATAGGAGATAGGGATTTGAGAATAGTTATGGTAGTAAAACTATAGGAGGTCTTCTAGCTGGAGGTAATAGAGGGACAAAGAGAAGAAATTCCTGAAAAACCATTTGTAGGAAAAGACCCATCAGACAGACTTAAGAAGCTTGGATTCTTACCCCAGTTCTGACATTAATTGGTTTACTTACAATTTTCAAAAGCACTAATCCTTCAGGGGTTTCTCTTTCTTTTGAGATCTCCCCCCCCCCCTTCCTTCCTCTTTCCCTCCTTCCCTCCCTCTCTCCCTCTCTCCATTTTTCATTAATTTAACAAATATTTCATGTTGAATTAATGCTTATTGTATGTTAAATTCTGCTCCAGGTACTGAGGTTTAAACATCAGATAAGTATGGTCTTTGACCTCCACTGCTGGGAACAGACAAATTCCACCATTACTGTGTGTTAAGCTTTATGATACCTATGCATTACAGAACCATGGAGAAGGGGCACCTAAATCAGGTTGACTGGGACTCAGAAGATTTTCAGCACGCATCCTTCAAACTAAGCTTTTCAATGAGGAGTAGTTTAGACAAGGGTGTGCAAAGTCATCTAGACAGCATGTGCAAAGAAATGCAGAAGTGCAAAAATGGTATGTGGATGGGCTGAGAGAGCAACAGGCAGGTCTGTAGGACACAAGTGAGGCAGGCCTGACAGTGCCTGAGAGGTTTAAGGACTAGATCAGAAGGGGCCTGGGTACCAAACCCAGGAATTTAGATTTTACCTAGAATGTAATGCAGACCCACTGAAGGGTTTTAAGCAGGAATGTGAAAAATCAGGCATGTGTTTTAGAAATCTCATTTTTCTAGTGCTCTGGATTGGGCATGATAAGGGGCCAGGTGGTGGGCAAGGGGACCAGAGAGGAAACAGGTATAGAGATTTAGGTGACAGAGGAATGTTACTCAGTGACCTTGGTGCACCTGCCCTGTGCTGACCACTGCTGTGTGCTGGGGATTCTGCGTGGATCAGGACAGACCGCCCTTCCTTCTTCAGGAGCTTGTAAGGGCCCTGAGGGTGACAGGATGGAAAGAGTGAGCAGGCTGGAGAGATGTTAACGAAGCAGCATGGAGAGGACAGATGACTAGACATCAGGATGAGTGAGAAGGAGGAGTTCCCGTATGGGTAACGGGTTGGACATGACACCACTCACTGAGCTGGAGAACCCAGCCGAAGAACTGAGTGGGGCCTCCCTGGGGAGGTGTCTGACATGCACAGGACTAAACCTCAGGAGGGGCGTCAGCTGCTTGCTTGCTTACGAACTGAAAGAGTTGAATTCGATGTTTAAGTTTTTGATTTTATTCTGTTCCGTGATTCAGTTTCAGTCTCTGCCTATTACAGTTGCCTCACGGAGGACCAGACTTTCTTATCTATCTCCGCAGAACATAATAGTATGGGGCCTGGGTGAAACTGTGGGGTTAATAATTGTTTTAAGTAGAGCTAGAATCCAGAAACATGGATTTCATTTCTCACTCACTAGTCCTTTCCCGTCACTCTTCCAGTCCCAGCGTGAGCTCGCTCCCTCGATTTTGGCTTGCTCTGTAAATTGCTGTGGGCAGTCGTGTCATAGTCATATCACATAGCTTCACAGAGTGCTCCAGCTTGTAGACGTTTTAGGATTTTTTGGTTCCATCTATGCGTTTCCCAGATGAGAGGAGAGACCTGGGGAGATTGTGAAGCTTCCAGAGTACCAGGAGGGTTAAGGTTCGATCGCTCCATTCCCTGGTCTGTTCTTTACTGCCTCCCCCTCCGCCTCACTTAGTTCATCCTGGAGTGCTTAGAGAGCAAGGCAGAAATATTCTTAGGTATATATTTGTGCAGGAGTTTGGAAATGACTAAGCCTGTGTATGTAACTTTGAGACTTCCTGTAAAGATTGTCAAGAAGAATTGAATGACTAGCTCTGACGTTGGGAGACAGTATCCTCCGGTGTCACTCTTGGATTCAAGCAGCTCTGTCTGCCCGCATGCCCCTGTCTGGGCGCCCTCAGAAGACTCACCATAAGGAGTCGTTTTACCCCAGGTGCAGAAACACATTGCACTGCAACTTCAAAGAAAAAGTAAAAAGTGCAGAAACTCCTGAACTGAGTGTGGGAAGCACTTCTTGTTGGTAAGAGTTTCAAGTGCTAGAGAAGAGGTGTGTTGAAAGGACATTTGCTTTCATCAGCTTAGAGCATCTGTTTTTTATTCTTTAAAAAGAAGCAACACCTCACAGTATGGCAGTCCCTAGGCAAGTAAGCACTTGAGATTTTGATCTGTACAGATTCTTAGAGGGAGTGCCTCCCAGGAGCTTTTAGTAGTGATTTGTAGCACTTGACTGATTCTGTAGAAGGACAGCCAATTTTAGTGGGGAAGGGGAGAAAAAGGCAAAGAGAGTTAAGGAACTGCTCTGGGAAACAGCAAATAAGCCATTTTTCTCAAGCCCGGGCAGAAATGGGAACTGTGCTTAACAGACCCTGGACACACATTAAAGTACATAGGAAATGAAAACTAAACTCCATGTTTTTTATTGTTAACTCCAAAACACTCATACAGTGTGGGCTCCATCACAGTCCCCCGCTCCCCCCCCCCACTGCTTTTATATAGATTGCATTATTTTTTTTTCATTCTGGTAAAATATGCATAGCATAAAACTTGCCATTTTAAGCATTTTCAGTGTGGGATTCTGTGACATTACGTACATTCACAACGTTGTACATCACCACTATCCTTTAGTTGTAATTTATATTTGAGGCAAACAGAAATAGCTTCCCAGATTAAGCAAATTGGGAGGAGAAGCACCACTCCAAGGCCCAGCATAGCTACTGTTAGAATTAAGATGTTAGTCTCCATATCTTATTCCTAGGACTTTGTTCAAACCTAGTTGCAATACTGCACATAGAGGTTATAAAGAGCATTTTAGAGTTGTAAGGGAATTTAACGATGGTTCACTCCACCCCTCCACTTTTTAGATGAAGAAACAAGGGGCTGAAAGGAATAGTAGTGACTTGCTTTAGCTGGACAGTGGCCTAGCTGGGTCCAGGGTCTGGGTGCTCCACTCCCTGAGCCCTGCGCACTGGATTAGTCTGTCTTTTGTTTAAAATTTGTTATAAAAAATTCATCAGTGGTTTATTTTTAGGGTAATCTTTTTCTCTCTTTCTTTGTGTGGTTTTTGTGTCTGGATTTTTTTTGTTTTAAATGGCGACTTCGAACATGAGTTTGTTTTAAATAAGAAAAATCACACTATTGATGCTATTATTCCTAGGGCTTGTCGCTCATGACCTAGACACTGACATTCACTCCTGTCTTGCCTCTGTTCAGATATTACTATATCCAGGATGTTGCTGCCTTTTTTTTTTCCATTTGTTTTGCTGATTGCAGTGAAACCAGAGTTTAAAGGTGATTAGTCATTTTCCCAAGTTGGGTGTTGAGCCAGTTTCTTTTCCTTCTTAAGATCTGTTTTTCACTTACAAATTAGGTGAAAACTCAGGGAAGCAGAGCCTTGCAGCTAAAAACAGACAGTCTGCAGTACCACTTTACACCCTCAGGGCTGATCTGCCTGTTAGATCCCCTTTCAATCCTTTCCAGCTTCTACATTTCCCAACCGTGAGCAGTTTTCACCTTCTCCTGCCCACGTTGGAGTTTGTGGGAGGTGGTTAGAAAGCTGGAGGACGCAGGAGCCGGCGTATATTGTTTGGGTCGGCCATGGCAACAGCAGCAATAAAAGGAACAGGACTAGTTTTGTGCTGCTCTGTAAATGGCCAGGATTCAGCTGGTATCTGGGCACTTTTGCTCGGCCGGAACCAGACAATCTGATCTCCTGGTAAGGTTAAACTTGGCCCTCCTCTGCCTCCTGTCCTCCTTTGATGTCATTGTTAGCCGGGAATGGACGTGGGGAGGCATCCCGAACACAGCGCGGCTTGCACCCAGCAGAAACATCATAACCGTAGAGGCAGAACAGGAGTGTTTTCTCATCTGTACCCCAGATACCAGAAGTATGTCCCCAGCCTTTGCCGACCCTTGTTCTTAAAGGGTTGAGCACCTCCCTCCAAAGAGCCTGTCCGAATTACCAGCTTGACTAGCAAGCGAGTCAGCAGCCTTAAGGAAAGTCAAGGAAAGACCCCAGAATTTGTATAGATGGGGAAGCTGGAATGCTTGGACTGCCTGCCACATGTGTTTCATAAAAATGTAATTGAAGAGGAGAGTGAGAATACAGAGCAAGCCTCCATTGCTCAATAACTTATTTTTTGACTCTGAATAGCTTTTCTTTTCATTCAGCAGATTATTTTAGGTGTCATTCAGTTTATTTTAAGTACTGTTTTATCCTGAGCGGATTGACAATTTTATTTTTTAAACTCTGTATTGTGTTGCTGCCTACTGTGAACTTTACTTTTTTTTTTATGTAGATGAGTAAAATCTATGTGGTCAAGTACTGAATTCTGAATGTTTTTCTTTTAAGGGGCAAAGTTGACTCTTATTCAAAATCATGCAAGGCTGACATTTCTTTTGGGGAAGTCTAAGGAAGTTGGTGAGGTCTTATGTTAATAAAAACAAGTGCCTCTTTTCTGCTTATCACCTTTTAGTATCTGCCCTGCTGGCTCACGCAGTGTGGTCTGGCTTAGCTCTCCCTGGAAGTCACATTGTGCTTTAGAAGTCTTTACTATGACCCACAAACAGTTTTCAGACTTCACTCTAAGGAGCCTAAGGTAAACCATGAATAAACAAACGGTGAAACATCATCTCTGCTTTTCTGACTTCAGCCCTCCCAGAAGCCCACTTGGAATCAATCTGTCTCTGAATCCTGTTAGACGTGTTTGTTCTCCTTGCTCCATCCTCACCTACAACTAACTTACAGTGTCCCATTCCCGTTTCTTTTTTTTTTTGTCATGTTAGTAGTAACTGACAGGGAAGTAGTTACTCAATTTATAAAACGTTGGGTGGTGAGGTCACAGAGTCTGAGATTAGCCTGTAATTTGTAACAGTCTCAGACAGATGACAGAAAGATTTTGCTTGCTTAGTTCTGAGCTGCTTTGTGGTCTTTTAAAATGCAGTTGAATAGTGAGTAATAGAGAAATTTCTTTCTGCTGTGGAGCTACAACAGATTAGCAAATACAGATGAGCTTGAACAGGCACATAATATTTCTTGTCTAGTGGTGAACATTGCACAACAGAAAACCAAAATATGACTTTTTCTGGAAGTAAAGATCAAATATTAACGTCTGGATAGACTGTGTTGCACAAAGTTAAATTTCAAAAAATTCTTTTCTGGTTATATTTTCTTGACATATTTGAGCTTTTCTGGCTTTTAAAAAAACTAGCTTAGTTGAAAAAGCAGGCAATATTAAGCAGGGTTATTTTATTTTATTGACTTGAAAGGACAATCATAGAATCAGAATTGTGGAGCTGAAAGGGCTTAAAGCTGACCTAATGTTCTAATTTTACAGATAAGGAATCTGAGGCATAGTGAGTGAAGTTAAGTGACCAACTTTAACACACAACTTTAACTTGTTTGTACAAGGCCTGAGGCTGAAAAAAAAAACAGCTCTCCAGAGACTGCTGGTTTCATGTTTTTTCTTCATTGGGCACAGCATTTTAGCTTCAGTTAGGATTTTTTTTTTTCAGTTAGAAATTATTTTTTAAAAGAATTGGGCTTGAAAATTTATTATTTCAACTTAACTATCTCATACTTCAAGAAGGCTCCAAAACTTCCTAAACTAGACATGGAAAATGTATATACATCTGCTGAACAGTTTTTAAGGATTGACTACAAGAGTGTCATAGCCATTGAGGTGTTTTAATCCTCTTTAGGAAAATATTTATTTGGTTAACACAAGCCCAAAGCTGTGTTAAGTATAGACTTAGAACAATGAAGCATCACTTCGTAAGTACTGGGAGTAAGAGTGGGATGAGATAGGGAGTGGCTGGTCCTGTAGGCAGCTCAAACAAATTTTTGTTCTAGCCTCCTCACATGTTAATACAGTGAAGTCCTTCAATGAGAGTCACTCATGACAGAGTGATGTGTTTAGACTTGAAGGTTCTAGGCGCCGCTCAAATAAATAATGAACATAGTCAATTTGAAGCACAGAAGATGAAAAGTTAATCACTGAGAGGTGGAACTAGTTGCTACTTTTGTTCCCCTTGTCACCTTTGTGGCATTACCTCTTGCTGTTCCTTGGGCAGGGATGGCTGGAATGGGCAAGTCCTCTCTCCTGGTGCTCCTACCATGTTTCTCCAAAAATAAGACCTAGCCCATCAGCTCTAATGTGTCTTTTGGAGCAAAACTTAATATAAGACCTGGTATTATATTATATTATATTACAGTGTTATATTATATTTATTATATTACATTATATTATAGACCGGGTCTTATATTAAAATGAGACCAGGTCTTATATTAATTTTTGCTCCAAAAGACACATTAGAGCTGATGGTCCAGCTAGGTCTTATTTTCGGGGAAACAGGGTAGCAGTGGAAAAACCTTTTGGGTAAGCTGTGTCCGCAGAGTAGTGGTACAGACTCGGGAAGGGACCTGCTTCTGTTCCCAGGACCTACCCCATGGGTCTCTTCATCATCAGTGGTGCAGATGGGTGGTGTGGCTTTTTATTGGTGAGCTTTTTATTGGTGAGAATAGTACCGTTTGTCTGTCGGGACTTGATTGTTTATTTGTACTTAGGTGCTGTGAAGAGATCTATTTTATGTTGTTTAATCCTTGTTTGGCTTTGTTAAAAGTGTTCTAAATTTTAAAAATTCAGATGAAAGAAATGTTTGGTCTCTTTGGGAAAGCAGGTTGGTCATTTAGGTACAGAGAACAGCGCCACATGAGTAACTTAAAAACATTTGAAGATAAAGCCCGGTGAGAGTTTTGTCTCCTTTATGAGAGATTTAGAGAGTGGTTGGTGGTGGTGGTGGGCAACTCTAGGGAAAGAAAACAGAAAAAAAGAATTTTAAAAAAGGACAAAATTAGGCTTAGCTCTCCAGAGACCACACACACAAAAATTATTTAAGTGCAAAGATGTTAATAAAAGCCCCAAAGAGCTTTTAGTACAAAAAAAGAATGGAAGAAGTACTGTTAAAGAGATGAATAAACAGCTGTATTGTAAATAGTATCTCAGTAACTGGGATTTGAAGGGACTAGAAAGCCTGACAGGGGTCTTAGGGAAGTACAAAGGCAAAACAGTAAATAGATATTTAAAGAAGTGGAGATTATAACAGTGTAGTAACAACGAACTTACTTGTACTTAGAATTATTTTGTCCTTCATACTTGGTAATATGCTAATAATATGCTGAGGAATTTTCCTGATTTATAACGTAAGGCAAAATTACCTAATGTAAGTGCTGTTATTGAAATCCACTTATTACAAAAGAAAATGCATGGGTCGGTGTATTAGTCTCAAGTCTCCCTGTTCCCTGGCCCGCTGGGGTGTTTCCACTTTAATATGGTGATGTTGGTGCCACTCAAGTGCCAGTGCACGTCTTGGAGGAGTAAATGCATCTTGCCAGAATTTCCTTAAAACTCTCACTGATGGAAGTTTCCTATCCATATAGCAAGGATGTTTAAGAGAGAGAAGAATTGAGAAAGTTTTGTACTAAAAATACCTCTAGTCTTTTCCTCTCTTAGCTTTTAGGGTCAACACTACCTTTCTCTTAGAAATTAGACAGGGATAAAACCCTTTTCCCACTATTCCTGTGAGAGAGGTTTCAGAACTCTCGCGGCCCATCTAAGCCGAGGGCTGTATGCTAGCTGAACCTGTAAGCAGTCGGTCAGAAAGTAAATTTATTTCTTTCCTTCAAAAGTTCCTCCACAAGAGAATGCAAAGCTGTAGTTCTTTCGAGTTCCTTAATGATCATTCACTTTATCTTCATAGTTCTCTAGTCAAGATTTAAATGTTTAATTTTGTATACTCCTGACATTAACTGCTTTTGGGTAGTATATTTACTTGGAACATTTAAATACATCAAGTGTTGACACTGTTAGAAGCAAAAAAATAAACCCTCAACATTTTCAGGCAGAAATCATTATAAAATACAGTATAAGGTTTCCTAAACAGAGTACAGTATAATGAATAATAATTTAACTTTTTTACTTAGAGATTTATTTTCACTTCTCTGAAGTTATTACACTGATACAGTAGAGTCATGATGCCACAGAAACTCATTATTCTTCTGATGCCGTGGCCTCTGTCTTACCCACTTTTCCTGATTGCCACGTCTTACATACAGCTCGTCTCATTTGCCAGTATCTGATCTGTTGTAAACATGAGGGAAACTAGATAACCACGCTTATAAAATTGCTAGGCTGAATTGTACATCTTAATTCTAACCTCTTGTTCTCCCCACCTGCCCAGTTTGACCCAAGGCAGTTACAGCCAGGTTCTGAGTGGTGGAGGCTGGGAGATTTGGGGAGGACTATGCAAGGTTAAATAGGAGATTAATATATAAAAGTAAGGGCTGTCTGGATGCATGACATTTTAAAACTTAGTAACTGTCTAAATGGACATTGGATAAATTAGGAAAAATAAGTATGGTCCTTTCTCTTTTTGAACCATTCACGATTCCAGAGGAAGCTGAATAAGACATTTTTACAGGACTTTGTGTAGACAGGGAACTTCAGAAGCAATCTTAGTCCCAGGCTGGGCCCAGGGCTCTCCAGTTGTCCTCCTTGCCTGGCTCGTGTGTTGGGAGTACTTAGGTGGGGACACCTTGGAGACCTGTGGTTTAGCGAAATCCATGGCTAGCTCTGCCACTTCTGCTTCCAGGCAGCTTCTTTTCGCCGAGGGAGGAGGAGCTGTGGGATTTTTATGCACGCACCAAAATACATACTTGGTTCATAAGATAGGTAAAAAGACAGGGTGATCAATTATACCTTGTGGGGGGTTTTGTTTGTTTGTTTGTTTTATGTGAACATATTTTCCCCCGAAGTAGAAACAGTGATTTATAAATGGATTCTTTCCAGAAAGATTCTAAGCCTGACCTTTGGAACTCGGAATATATTTCTCATAGAAGCAGTGTGTATTATAGCTGGGT
The DNA here is from genome assembly GCF_036562045.2 of Rhinolophus sinicus. Taxonomy (NCBI): domain Eukaryota; kingdom Metazoa; phylum Chordata; class Mammalia; order Chiroptera; family Rhinolophidae; genus Rhinolophus; species Rhinolophus sinicus. Next base: position 62,807,385 of record NC_133756.1, read on the forward strand.
CCCTGGAAAGCCCACAAGTCCCATAATGTCCCTAGGACTATGTCAGCCAGTCTCCATGGAGCGTGGCGCCCAAGAGCCCCTTCAGCTGGTAGGATGTGATTATGAAGAAGGGCCATTGTGGATTCTAGGATAACAGTGAAAACTGTGAATAGAAACAGGTCATTCTTTAACTGATCAAATGAGTGAGACTAGCAAAGGGCCTGATGGGAAGTGAAATCACAGGCTGAAGTGGTTCCAGGGGGCCCAGCTAAGAACTAAGAACAGGAGGGAAGTTAAAGGTAAAGAGAGTTAGACTCCACTTGAGGAAGAACATTCTAACATCAGGACTGCCTAAAAATAGAACAAGCTGCTTGATGAGGTAATGAAACCTCTGGCACCCAAGATGTTCAAACCCAGGTGGGGAGGACCCCTTCTCAAGAATTCTCCAGAGGGGAGCCATGTATTGAACAGAAGGTTATAACAGATGACCGCTCTTTTTTCTCCTAACACTGAAATGTGGTACTTAAGATGCACATTTGTGCCCCGTTTTTCATGGGAAAAGATAATATAATAGCATGGAAATAATTTTAAGGAAGGCAAATAGTTATACCTTTATAATCCTAATACAGGATAATTTTTAATTTTATATATTATGTTCCTCATTAGCTTACACATAATTTCTTTAAAACGGGACATAACTAACAAAATGTTATTTTCCCATTCTAAGAAACGTTATATTCACTATTACTCATCAGTTTTTATACTTCTAAGTACTGGTAATAAGATATTTAATGGTATATTTATGTTATTCCTTGTTCAAATGCTTAAATTCATTATTAGCAAAACCAAAATCACATCTGACACATGTAGGACTCTTACATAGTTTAAATTTTTCATCGTTTCAAGATTTTGACTTGACTATTTCTGCACATTAGTGGTCCTTGAGGATTATGTAGGGCAAAGTTATTTTGACTTTTATAATTAGCATGCTGGATTCCCAGTTTTTCCTACCCCTGGGTGGGCTGTATTTTATTTACAGTAAACTGTGTTAAAGGGTGATTGGGAGTAGGTCAGTGAGGAGAGGCTTCCAGTTACCAGAGAACCTGTGACTTACTCTCTGCTTTTCCTAGGTCACCAATTTTCAAAGAATTTGAGTATAATTAAATACACTTCATAATAAACTAGGCTGAACATAATTTAATCTTTCCCTGAAGGTACTTCAGAGTCTTGGAGAGCTTTGGGGTCAGGATGAACATCAATTACTTTCTCACGGTGGGTGTGCAGAAGGAGGTCGCTAATAAGAGTTCCGTTTGATCGAGCCCTGAACAATCGGAGATTTGTTCTATTATTATAAGGAGTCCAGTGTCAAGACTAGAACCGATGCTTAATGTGAAATTCTCAGGCTGGAGAGGGTGTAGTAAAGATGACCTCTTTGGTTTGGAGAGGCTAAAAGATGACGATCATAATTCACATATGTGATAGTATTCAGCACTTTTTAGTTTCCCAAGTGCTGTCATTTACCTTGTTGTCCATCACTTGTTTCTTATGACAGTCCTGGGGAGGAAGCAAGGCATCTGGCACCCCATTTTTTTTCGAGGGTGCAGCTCACAGTGGCCCATGTAGGGATCGAACCGGCAACGTTGGTGTTATTAGAACCACGCTTTAACCAACTGAGCTAACCGGCCACCCCAGGCACCCTATTTTTGCAGGTGAGGAAATGAAGCTCAGAAAGTTTAAATGACTCTGATCAGGTCACATATGAGGCCACTTGACTGCAAATTAAATTTTCTTTGTAGCATTCCAAAGGATTACTAAGCATTTGCCTGTGGTAGTATTTTTTTTACTTTGTACTGTGTTTTCTGTGTGTATTAACTCCCTTAATCCTCACAACAGCCCCATGAATCAGTGGGTATCGGTTCTTTTGGTACTGTTATGATTCCCATGCTGAGAGATGAGGACACCCAGTCCCAGAGAAGTTAGGGCATGCAGCTAGTGAGTGGAAGAGCTGAAATCTGATCCCAGGAGCTAGGCTCTCACCGTTCTGCCACACGACTGCTCAGTGTAACGCAGATGTTAAGTGAATCAAGAGAGATGTGTCCGGAGCTTTCTTGCTATGTATAAAGATCTCTGCCTGTATGCTAGATCTGGGATCGTTCTGACTGAGGTTTTGAACCCAGATCTGCCAATTTGAGATCTTGGGCACCTCATTTAGCCTCTGAGCTTCAGTCTCCTCCTCTCTGTCCAGCAAAAATATGGACCCTCGAATGTCCTTGTAAGAATGAGATGAGATACATGCAAAGCACCTCACAAGTGCTTACTCCATAGCCTCTATTTTTAAAGTGGTTGTTGCTGTTGTTATAATTATTCTGTGTTCACAATGGCCAAAACCATATTAAAAGTTTTTAAAGAATAAGCTATGTGTATTTACTTCCCATTGTGCAAATTCGTGTGTATTAATTGTGTGTATTAACCTAATTGTCTTTATTGAGTCTCTAAAATAGGCAAATTTTATCGTTACATTTGTTAACACTATTTTACCTACCAATACTTTATTTGTAAGTTTATTTCATTAGAGAGCTAGCAAGTTGAAGGATACTGGATGGGAAAGAGTGTCATGCTGTGCAGTCAGGTCTTACTTGAGGCAGCGTTGACAAAATTCATGTTGAGTTGAATATGTCTGGTCAAGTCATGCTCCCTCTTTGTATCTCCATTTTCTTATTAGTATCAGAAGTTGAAACAGAATGATTTTCTAAGGCCTCTGCCAATGCCACAATTCTGTGATTCATGTATTTCTGAAAAGTCAAGTGTACTTTTCCTCAATAAGTGCAAATGTATTTTCCAATGAGCCTGGAAATCTATTTTCCAATTATCCTCTCCCCTGGTTTATAACTTATCATCAATATATTGTGGCTTCTAACAGTTACTGCTCTAAGCCCATCAAGAGGTTAATTACCTGTGAAGAATGAGGAACTGCTGGAGAGCTGTAAAACATTCAAGAGAACTCTGGAGTTAATCTCTTTGGTAATGTGAATAAATAAATGTCCTTCATGTATCTAGTTTCCCAGTGGAGACATAACAGTACTGGGCTATATAGACTGGAGAAAGTCAAGTTGCTTATAGAGCTGAGTACTAATGATCTCATACTCAAGCTCAGTCAAGACTGTCCTCCTCCTCCTGGAAGTTATCCAATCAGAACACAAATAATACTTTTAAAAAATGACTGGATTCCTCCATGTTCCCTTAGGAATCCTGAATAGTCCCGTTTTTGTTTGTTTGTTTGATTGTTTGTTTCATCCTGCTTTCCCGTAGTGGATAGAAACTCCAAATCAGGAAACAAATGAGAAATTTGTCAAAAAAAATTTTAATTGCTAACAAAATTTGTCTTCCTTCCCATTTTTTTCCATCTGGAAAAGAGCAGCCCTAGGCCCTAAACTTGTTTTACTGTCTCTTAAGCAGACTCACACATTGCAGTCTTATAACACTGCCTGATTCACAAGCTCTGTCTCAAAGAGTAAGTATTGTCTTGATTTGCTCTAAAATATGCCGGACAGGAAATTCCTGCTGCATATAGGAAAGGTAGTGTGTTTACACACACACACACACACACACACACACACACACACACACACACACAGTCTTATCACCAAACATATCTGTTTCTATGTTTGCTTTCAGCAAAGCACCTAGAAAAATGAGAGTTGTCTAACCAGCTTTTGGTAGTTGTCAGGAATATCATTAGTGGGAATCTCAAAATGTTAAATCTGATTTTATGAAGTAGTTTATTGGTAGTTTTAGAATGGCGTTCCTTTTTAGGCAGCCCCATTTGTCACTGAGCAGGAGGAAAGCACATTGGATGTCATCAAGAATATGTTGTGGAAAACAGAGAAAAAATTCCTTCTTTTCCCTGTTACCCTTATATTTTTGGTTTGCTGTTTTCTGTTGAGTCAAGCTGCGTATATATTCCATCAACAGGGTGCTACAACTTGTCAAAAATTATAAAGCCTTCAGTGTCGAGCAGGTACTTACTGAACCATTCCTGAATTTAGATGGTGCTCTATGGAGGAGGCCAAAGTTAGGAGTTTTACCTCCCGGTGAGATAGAGGCCCACAACCAGGGGAGCCTTCAATCGTTAGCTCAGTTCATCTTCTCATACCAGCTTGCCTCTGGAGTTGAACTTACAACCCCAGTTCCATTTATTCTTTCTGTGACTTCAGAGCTATTTCAGAATTATTTCTTTATTGACTTGTACCAAGTGTGTTTTCTCAAGTTATCGGGAGGTATGGACTCCTCCCGAGAGACAGACACTGCTAATCCTTTGGTTTGGTTTTGCTTTTTTAAATAAGGTTTTTAAAGTAAAGTTGTTACTCACATTCATGGAACTTTATCAATGTTGTTTTTGCGTACTCTTATCTTGTTCCTTTTTACTTTCGGTAACCACTGTGATTCAGTATACACAAGTCCCTGGAGCTTGGAAATAAACTTAGGAGCTAATGTTATTAGTAAATTCAGAATGCTTAATGATACCCAGTGGCACGTAATCTATAAGAGGTCCTTCTGGGAGCTGGGTTTTCATGGGAATGTCACATACCTTTCCTGTTAGAAGCATGATGGTGTTAAAAGTCGCCATATGAAAGTACAATTTCTTTATTCCTTCTATTTTGTTTGGTTAGGATCTCTGGCAGAGGATTTTTTTTTTTTTTTTTGCCTCTTGGTTGCTATGGCAATACTGATTTTACAGAGCTTTGATGACCTCTACAAGTACCAAATAAAGTTAGGTATGATAAAGGCATGCCAAGATCAAGGAAGCCATGTGTGTCCTCAATACAAAATTATAGATTAAATTTGTATATATCTTTGTCTTTACTCCTCATGGTGCTTGTTATCGCGTGTGCCTCTGTGTGTGTGTGTGTGTGTGTGTGTGTGTGTGTGTTTCTTCTTTTATTCCAGGCTGCTTGGAAAAAAATGCTGATTCATAGTGTCATTGTCTTTTATTTTCCCAGGGAAATTCTGGGTTTGTTTCATTTTTCTACAATCCTGAGTTTAATCTATCTAGATAAATCTTTATTTTTCCCCCTGCACAGGGCACTTTGCTTTGTTTATGCAAATACATGTCAGGCTAGTCTCAAAGAATTAGAAGAAATGCCAGTAATTTTGTAGGGCTCTTGTGTATGATTTTTTTCCCCCATTTCTTAATAGATTGTATTTTTCGGAGTTTACATTTTAGGTGTATGGAGGTGATTTTAGAAGATTCTAAGGTTTTACTGGTAGCATGCAGTCAGTCTTATCATTACTGATATATAACACATCCTCGAAGCCACCCTTGTGGATACTTGTCACAAAAGTAGAAAGTTTAATTTTGGAGAGGAAGAGGTTTTTCAGATATATTCAATATTTTGCTCTTGTGAGGTGAATGGCACTTTCAGTTGAACATTTCTCGTGTACTAGCCCCCAGACAGCTTGGCTTCCTGGTTGTAATTACATGCCCGTGGCTTGCTGGTTATTATTTTAGAAGTTGAGTTCGTCATGGATTCCCCGAGCATGTGGAGTAGCACACCCTGATTGTTCACATTAAGACTGTAATTCCATCCAAGGTTTATAGTGTCATCATAGAAATGAGATGGAATTACAGCCCCATGAACATTTTGGAAGACTACATTACTTATTGAAATACTTTATAAAGTTAAATAATTTTTTCAATATCCTGAAAGTTTATGGGACTTAGAAATATAATTCTGGCCACAGAGAAGGGTCTCAGTAAATATTTGTTGTTTATTTGATTGACTTCATTTATATCTGTAAATAATCTGCATTTTTAAAGGGGGTCTGGAGAAGTTGTACTTAAGTATTTGTAGGGATTACAATTCTTTTTTGCTTTATAATGTTCATAAGGTCTCTTGCTTGTTATTGATGGAAAAATTGGCTCCCCATATGATTATATTATTTAATCTTTTCTGTTTCTAGCCTAGAGTATATTATTGAGTGGTTCTAGTGGCCAAGAGTCTTTATTGCGGGGAAGTCCGCCTAATCCTAGGTAGAATTCCTCTCATGTAATAACTCTTTTCAGCATAATCCTCAGAAAGCTATGTGTCGCATGCCTTTGAGGTGGATCCCTGTGAGATGATTAATTACACAGCCAGAAACTTTAGCTATCTATTGAAATATCGGATGGATGCCTTTCTTATTGGTCTTAATTAGGACAAGAACTATTAAGATAATTCGGTAATTCATGGTGTGTTACCAGATTTGAAATGGCCTATTTTTCATGCCTGTGGACATACTACTTCAAAAGAGTATAAGGTTGGAAGTTCAGAAGGATACATTATATATTTCAGAATTTGATATGGTCTTAAAAGTTTAGACTCTGTGTTATATATTTTAGCATGATCACACATAATTGGCGTAATGCAGTATTACTGATAATGTTATTGCCTGTGCCGATATACCTTGTAAGGTATAAGTATCAAGAAGCTGAAAGGCAATTTGTTTTGAGTAATTTTTTTGAATTTGCATTTTTATGAATTTGCATGTATGTATGGAACAGTCTTCAAAAACACAGTGATTTTAATTAAGGAAATTCTGTATTACTATGGTCTTTAAATAATCATAAATATTTGAAATTTATATAAAATTATGTTAGTTATCTATTACTTATCATTTTTGTCCCTGGAAATATTCCATTTTCAAAAGTTTGCATATTGAACAGAGATAGCAAATAAATATACTGGTACAGCTAAAATCAATGCTTGTTGCTCTTAAAATAATTTATTGGAAAAGAAAACATCTTTACTTTGTGAAATTATATTTTTATCTAAGGGCTTGATACCACTGAGAGAATGTATCAGCTTTTAACTGTTTAAAGATGGAGCAATGAGTGGTACCTCTGTTTCCCAATTTGTTTCTATCTGAATTTGAACTTCTTTTTTTATTACCTGTAAACATTTTATGTTAGCTATATAAATTAAACTCAGATTTAATGAAGTATAACTCCTTGGTTACATCTTGTCATTAACAAAAACCGGTGTTCTCTTTTTCAGCTTCTAACAGGGAGTGCAGCTGCATTTTGTATAAGAAGTTAACTTTAAAAGTGGTGGTGGTTTTTTGTGTGTGGTGTGGGTGTAGCAGAGCAATATTGTGCATTCCTTTCAAAATGTGCAAGATGCCTCTGGGCCTGTGGGCGGGGGAACTACCTATGATGCCCTTACTAGTTACTCATTCAGTTGTTCCTCACCAGAAAAGGGAAAACCCAATGCTCCATGCCCCACTCATTCTGAATAACTGGGGTGGGGGATGGTGGGGTGGGGGTGGCATTGTCATTTGGCAGAAGGCTTCATTTGAGAATAGTTTAGCAAAAGGCAGTTTTACTATTTTATTATCAGTCTATATTACAAGCTAGTATATAAGTGGCACTAGTGATCAAAATGGAGTATATAGTGAACAAAATTTACAGTGCACTTACACATTCACCTGACATAACAGTGAAAGCATTTAAATTCTTTCCCACATAATAAGTAATCCCTGGAGCCAGAAGTTGAAGGGTGTGTGTGTGTGTGTGTGTGTGTGTGTGTGTGTGTGTATGTTGTTTGTAGAAGTTAACAAATATGTTAGTTCATGGACCATTTCCTTGGTTTTCCTAAAGAAAATTTCACTCACTGTGCTTGTGATTTGTATCCCATGAAGTCTCTGTCACCTTTAGAATATGAAGGTGAATTCATGAGGAATCTCTAATTCTTTTAGAAAACACTCCTAATTTAAGAAAGGTGACACTTCACTTGCATATAAGACTCTAAAAATTTATAGGTTATATAATAACTTCAAAGAAATTGAATGATACATTCATTAAGAATACATTATCTTTATTAGCAGAGACTAAATGATTAGGGTTTTACTGAATACTAAATACTTAGGAAGGACAGATAAAGAATGTCACTGGTCTGGCCCACCAGGAACTGTGTTGAAGCCTTAGGCCTGTCATTAACCGTTGTGTGACCTTTGCCAAATAACCTAACGTCTCTGGGCTTTAGGAAAATGAGGAAGTTGGATTACATCAGTGGTTTTCAAATGTGGCTTCAGAAACCCCTGGAGAGTTCTAGATCTCCCACCATCCTCTGCTGAATGAGCCAAGGACTTGCGTAGTGGGCAGGCTGAGGCCCAGGGATGTCTATGTTATGGTAGCTATGGTTTCAGTTCACGGGACCACTAAATCAAATGGTCTTTAAGACCACTTCCAACTCTTTATAGGGATGTTTCCATCCCTATAAAAAGTAGGCCTTCATCAGTAGGACGCAATCCAATAGGGAATTGAGTCTCCACTAAGGAAAACTTGAAAATGGGAAGGGAGGTATGATTTGATCATCTCTGAGGACTATTGCTTGCTTGTGTCAGACAAGTCTAAGATCTTCCAAAGGGAACAGAGAGAAGAGCTGAGAAAGGTTATTTCTCTGTATCATTTCCCCATTGAGGAAACTAGGAGATAACAGTGAAAATAGGAGTTTAGAATGACTTCTAGATGTCCCCGTGCTTTCAAGCTGGCAACTGTGGGCTGTATTTGCCAGGCCTCTAATCTGTGTTTGAGTCACAGATAAACGATGCCCAAAGTGGCCATTTTCTGTCATCATTCCAGCCCAAAGAGGGGACAGAAGAAGTATGGCGTGAACCATGCCTCTGCCAGAGGTGTTTACAGCTTCCTGGCATCCAGATACACGACCTCCACTCCTGCAGCCCAGGCACAGATGATATCTCCGGAGAAAGGGGGTAGGGATCAGGGGAAGAAAGGAAAGTCACAGGGATCCCGAAGTGGTAAGGTCCATAGTGGCGGCAGAATGGTTTGCCCAGAAGAAAACTCTCTGGCACTAGGTGCCAAGCATGTTTGTACTAGAATGGGTCTCAAAAATTCAAACAGAACACTGTCTGTTCTTAAAGAACTCATGTGAAAGGTTTGTTTGTCCCCAGTCTAAATCCAAGGGTCCATCTGTCATAAATGCTCTCAGGTAGTCCCCAAGACCCTTGAATATAATCTCCACGATGTGGAAGACAAAGGACTCGGTCTTTGGCTTTCGCATGAGGAGTGAGAGATTTTTCTTCTGAACATCTCTGCCTTATGAATATTAAGGCGGGCACTATGTCAAAACTTCCTGCAGGATGGCTAACAGAGGTGGAGAGTTGAAATAACCTTAAAGGCACTGAAGCTGAGAAACTGCCCCCTTTATTCTAACAGCTATGATTAGTTTTGGAAGGCCGTCAGTGGAGAAACTCAGGGCTGAGAATTTAGAAAGCAGCTGTGCTGGATGCCTCTGTTGTGCCGGCCCATTGGACACCGTGTCTCTCCCACACCATGTCCCAGTCCAAGGGGAAGAAAGCTGCCTCTCGCTTGAAGCTAGACTGACATATGGACATCTGGATTTGCACTCCGAACACACAAGGCAGCCGTTGGTTGCATTATAAATGGAGTGCTCTTTGGTAAATAACCTTTTGTTGTTGTTGTTGAAAGGCCATATGGAAGAAAGTAAAGGATGCCTTTTCTCTACTGTTTTGGAAACCTGGATCTCGTCTGCCTTCTGGTTGGTTTTGGCTGTCAAGGCTGCTTATGCCAGAGCCACTGTGAGCCAGGTTTCTGAGGTTCCTCCTGACCCATGTTGGCAGCCTCTTAAAAATAACTGTCATTCCAAGTTCAGCTAAAATATATTACTCAACAAATAAATACATATGAAGTATATGAATAGAAGTAGGAAAGTAAGGATTAGCAGACCAGAGAGTAACAGTCTTGCCATGAAAAATACTATAAAACACTCTGAGGAAGGTTCTTATGTTATTACTTGTACAGTAAAATGTAGAAGCTTTGACCCATTTCTCATGGTCCATCATTTCCCATTTCTCTGCCGGGAGGTTTTGTGTAGCGGATCCCTTGCAAATTTCCTTGAAAAAAACTTCACTCATATGTGTCATTGGTTTATCCCAGGCAAAGTATGTGAAAGTGGTTCACCGTCCTGCTAAATAAAATTAAATGCCACTTTCACATATGCCTTTCTTTTTCTTCTATAAATATTCCATATTACTTTGAATGGGAAATCCTCAAATACAAAATTACATAATATTTTGCTGATCTTGAAAATGAAAAATGAGAACAAATAGCAGAAAGGAGAAGGGCGCTTCTTCATGTTGGACCCAGTATTCACTTTGCTGACACAGATGTTGACAGGTGTGGGGGTTGCTCTGAAGGAGAACAAATTGTTAACCGAGAATGAGTTCGAGATTCTGTTCTTGTTCTTTACTTTTGATTGCTGCATTATACCGAGGTTCTTACGGACATTACTGTAAAAGGGGGAAAGATGACTCTGAAAACTGTTTTATGGGGAGTTCTTTGTTGCACAGAGTAGTTTTTGTTTTCAGGGCTCTACTGTAGTCAGAAGAGCAGACATTGCTACTTTCATTGTTCATCTTTTTTCACCCCAACTTCTCTTATCTGCGATGCATGTATTTCATTTGGCATTTAAGTGTACGGTTCCTAAAATTGCTGACAAGTAATCTCTATTGCACTTCTTGCTGGCACTGCGGTCTCACTGTAAATGCTGTCTGTATGTTCCTGGGAAGTTGCATAATTGCAGTTGCTCTAGTTTACTGTGCAATATGCTCAATGACTAATGGCCTAATCGGGACTTGAAAAATATATAAACAGTTCAACAGAAGGCAATTGATTCACTGAACGCTTTTCATCCAGACAAGGGTGAGCTAATGGGAATTAAAAAGACGGCGGAGGTGTGCAGAAGCGTCTTTGATGTATTGACGTTAGAGCGTTCCCATAAATCCTATGCATTATTGCTTATTGACGGTGGATCCGTTTTCATATGCATGAGCCTGGAGTGCCAAATGGTTGTCCTAATTGGCTCTGACTTGGTATTCCTTAATGTGGATGTTACATGTGTTACAACTTTTTTTCCTTTCTTCTAACTGCTACTGACTGTGACAGCTTTGGAGAGGCAGCCTGTCTCACGTGTCCCCTGTGGTGTCACCCTAGCCCTGGTTGCTTAGGATAGAATTACAGTGGAGACTATGCAAGCAGGACTGCAGAGCATTGTTGATTGACACAGATTCTTGTCCTCTCGTCGTCGTCAGGGGCACCTTTCCTTCCCAAATGTCCAGCTGAGCTACACAGACGTAGAGACTTGGAACAGGGACTAAGTATCACCCCCCAAACCAGGTGTCTCCTTGGAGCACAGTTTAGTCGAGGAGGAGCAATAACAATTATTGTCACGTCTCCTCCTTTCCTTTAGAAATTATTAGGTAGCCCCTACATTCTATATCTCTTCCTCCATTCAACTTTTTCTCATACAACATTTTCTGCCTGCTAACTCGACCATGTTTTTTTTTTTTTTTTTTTTTTGGTGATATCATTCAATCTCTAGAAGCTAGCTTCTCCTTGATATAATACTTCAAACCATTTCTGAAGAAATAATTAATGGTGGAAAACTGTATTTTCTAAAATAATGAAATGATTGTTTCCTTAGGCACATGCTGGTTCATTCATAAAGGGGAAAGAAAGCGTCCTGGGTTGGCCTTTTTCCTAGCTTTTTAAGGATTATGTGGCCATCAAGTTCCTTATGTATAAGAGTGAGTAACACCCATCAATGTTATTTGTTTCACTGTAAATTTTCAACTGGCGGGGCATAGGACAGTAACCAGTTTTCCATGCTTCTGGGATCCTGCTGTCCCGCACGTATTCTCGAGGGTGACACCCCAATATGGGGTGTTGGAGCTGCTCTGGGCCCCTCTTTTCTTGGAGTATCCGATGTACGTGCTCCACATTGTGATGTTTGTATCTTAATTTAATAGCCCTCCTGAAGGAATGTATGTTTTAGAAAAAGAAGCTGGGAAATACAATGGGTGAGATTTTATTTTGGCACTCAGAACATTGAGGATTAGGGAACACAAAGAAAGGGAAGTGGTTGGAGATGTTTGGGGGCTAAGGGGACCTTTCTGGGGCCCTTAAAGCAGTAGATGTTAAGGGCATCACCTTGTCTCAAGGCTGCCTGCAGCTCTGCACCCTGACTCTCCACACCGGCCACTTATTGGGTTCTCACCAGAAAAGCCGGGTATAGCATCCTCCCATACTTATTTAAAATGTACACATTCTGTTCGGCTTTTCTGATCTGTATTGGATATGGGAGATCATGGGTAAAATACTCCAAAACAGTGGAAACCAAGGGGAAAAAAAAAAAAAGCATATTGGACTTTGAAAAAATTTTGGCACTTATTTGGTTATATGCTTTAATTTTTTAAAATAGCAACCACATTAGAGTTTTAAAGAAATTATTTTTAAAGTGACTCTTAATACCACTGCATTAGGTACTCAAGATGTAAGCCACAATTCCTTTAAGTACAACAACAATACATGTATTAATATGCATTGAAGTTAAAGAAGCTTGATATTACAACAGAGTGAAGTGAAACCTCCTGGAAAGCACTAACACTTCATCCGGTCCCTCCATTTCATTCCAGGGATAGAATACTTATTTTAAGAGGAATGGTTTGAATGTTCAGACATTTATGTGTGGACCTCCAGTGAGGTCTTCCTGTAGTCTGACTCAGTAGTTTCCAGACTTGAATGTATGTAAAAGTTGCTGTATAGAGTTGTATACGTAAAATCATGTTTGCAGTGTCAAACGGGAAATTTAAGGGATTTTCAAAACTAATTTGGATGATATACAACTTGCTTAACTTTCGAACTTAACCTCCCACATAAAAACTGACTCTACTAAGTTTTTCTTCCCTTCCCCTTTCCCTTCCTCTCCTCCTTCTTCCCTCCCTCCCTCCCTCCTAGGCCTCCCTGCCTCCCTCCCTCCCTACCTCCATACATTTCTACTCTTTTTCCTTTCTTTTCCTCCTTCCCTCCTTTCCTTTTGGTAGATTAACTTACACAGGTTTTTTGTGTGAAACTAAAATAGTGGTGTCTACTTACATTCACGTCAGAAAATTACTAGTATGCTGAATATTCAGATCTCTTAGGGAAAAAAAATAATGAAAGGTCTACCTGAATTCCCCATCCTGTGCTCCTATTCAACTTTCTGTCCTCACTTTCCCATTTTTAGCTGGAAAAGTACACCATCCAAAACACAGTCAGGTTTTCTGTGCAGCAAAGCATATTACACCATCTATAGATAAGAAAGGAACATTTTGGCTTAAAAGCCACCTTCTAATATAAAGGACAATGAAAATAATACTGACTGATAGAGTATATGGCACTGTTAGTAAGCATTTGAAAATAAGATTTAATGAAATAACTGAAGATATTCATTAACCGGTTAAAACTTATGTGGTGTAAACATGGACATGTTCTCAATCAAAAGAAATGAAAATAGATACCCAAGAAGTTGACTTATGAAGAAGTAAAAATGTCAGTGAAAATCCTAAAACTAATGTAAGTGTTGGCATTGTACATATTTCATTTGTATCTCTGTCATAGAAGAGTAATTTAACCTGCATTTTCACCATGTGACATCAACCCCTCAACTTTTTCTATCATTTCTGACTGGCAGAATTAAAGTAATTCAATCCAATAAAGAAGCCTTTAAAAAAGTTGCCATTGTTAAAATTAAGTGGCAAATGAAAGAGATATCCAAAGTTATTGCCAGAATTTAGAAACAAACAAACAACATTTTGGCTTGAGTAGCAGGTCCTTTTAGGCCAATAGCCATGGATAAAAGTTGTAAGCAAAAAATATATCGTTTAAGGTCATCATGCACCAAACCCTTTCAGACAACTGTTTAATTTTTTTTTAATTTCAGACAATTGAAAGTGCACTGAAAATACAGAAAATAGGTTGTGCTGATTGATGAAAAGAGAATTAATTAAGACCAGTTATAGAAAATTGTAAACAGTTACATCTGAATTTCATTCAGTTGTTTTTTGCTTACATTTACAATTAGTCATCCAGTGGGAAAAAATGGCCGTTAAACATATATCTATTTAAAAGCTATTAGCTGCTCGAAAGGACAAATGTTCATGTCGAATTAACCTGAAGAGTAACCCTCAACAAACATGTCAACCTTCACTGGTGTGAATGAAGCAGGATACACATAATATGGGCAAAATAAACAAGATTTGGAGAAAAATCCTAGTATACAAGTTTTATATCTCTAGCCCTTTTGTAAAAAAAAAACCTGTTAAAAACCACTTCAGACCTAACGATGAGAGTATGGAGAGAAAATCAGCCAAGGGCAAACAAATAATTTCATCTAAGTATTACAAATCAAACATGGTAGCGTATTTATTTGACTTTTAAAAATAACATGGCTAAGCTTTAGGTGCCTCCCTGTCCCCTTATCTAAGAGGGATTTTCAAATAGCACTCTCTCTGGGGAGGGGAATTTAAAAATAGAAGATTCCCTTCCCCCAATGCACACATAATTAATACCTGTGTTCAAACTTGGAGCCCTCTGCCTGCCCGTCACTTGTCATCTCCCAGAACTCACCCACATTCCCCTGGACTCACACCATATTGTTTGTTTACACGTTTGTCTCCCAGACTAAGGTTGGAAAGCTTTAAGCACAAGGACAAACTCTTGTTCCTTTGTACATTTACATGGTGCTTTGCTCACTGTAGCCACTCAGACATTATTCATTTATGTTTTTAAAAAATGTTAGCTAGTAAGTGAAAATAAAATAGCAAAATGAGATTAACAGCTCCGGTCTGAAATCAAAATATTGTAGAGGGTGCAGTGAACGCAGGAGAAAATGAACACACCAATCCAGATCTCATGAAGGAATGGAAGAAAATCAATTCTTGTAGCTGGTGTAAAACTTTTCTTTGTCAGATGAATGTTCCAGAGGAGAGGTTGATTTTTGTAGTTAAATCTGTTAAAAAGATCTTTCCAACCCAGAAGAATCAGACTGAAATTCTTCGCTCACCATGAGCAGTCCATAACAGAAAATATTATCTGTGAGTTGGGAATCAGGGTAGGAAACCCAACTTTATATTCTTTTTATAGGAAAACAAATACCCATCTGCTACTGCACTGCTTTCCTCTTTTATAGCCCAGGTACACTCTGCCACTGTCTTGTTTATTATCCCACCACTAGATGGAGAGTGCGAGGACCATATTTTATTCATGGGTATTCTCTGGGCCTAGCACAAAGTAGGCACTCAGCTAAGGTTGAATGAAGAAATACGATGTTTCAATTTCCCTAACAGCAAAAAGGATATATAAAACCAGTGCTAAGACCAACAAGTGTTGGTTTCATATGCTGGTAATTGTAGGCTTGATAATAAGGAGCTACTTTATACATTAATTTTACATAAGAGTGTTGCATACCTGAGTCACTTTCAAAGTAAAAAGTTACAGTTATGGGATATTAAATCTGGCAGGGACTTAAAACCTGCGTCTCAGTCCATTTAAGAGCGGTGCCCGGCTCTTCTCAGCTAACCATATAAAAAGGTGAGTGTAGGTTAGTAAATAATCCTTTAAAAATCTTCGTGTGTATATGTTTTCACCCGATTGCGCACTCACCCACTCTTGCTTCTTTAACGGCTGTGGTGGTGTCTTTACCACCTTGGTGAGTGTAGCGGGGTTGGAGACGCAGAATCAATGCTGTTCCCTGTCTTGATGTTTCCATTTCGTGATGTAATACTTCCGAATGTGGTATGTTAGCATGGTGGAGAAAAGGTATAATGATTCTGTGTTTCTTCTCTCCCTCCTCCCACCCGTTACCTTCTTCCCTGTCTGTGCCCTGCATCCCAATCTTAAATAACCTATAAGGTTCATCTGCACCTTCTCCTGAAAACCGTTTCCCTGTCCCTTCCCCCCTCACGTACGCTACTTGTCACGAATGCTTGAATTTCAGATCTTCACAACAAGTAAGAAATGTGTTACCTTCCTGAAAGGTAAAAGAGAAAATGTGTGTCGGTGGCTGCCTGAGCTAAATGCCACAAGGCCAGTGTCATTACATAACAACTGCTTGCCCCTGAATTTAAGGTAAAATATCAGTAAGAAAGAAAGGGAATAGAATCCATAATGAGTTTGGTGGCCCTTGGCCTTTAGAGCTTCAGAATTGTGGGATAGTTTTCAGACTTTATGAGACTATTATGCATCTGGAGAAAGGCCTCTGAGAGAAAAGGTGAAATTCCATATTAATTAATATGGAAGTAGTTGATGGAGGATTAATCTACAAAGGTTATGGTGAAGTTCATCTGTTGAAGCGCCATTGGTTACGTCTATTAGGTGGGTGCAAAAGTAATTGCGGTTTTTGCAATTATGTTTAACCTTTTAAGCCGCAATTACTTTTGCACCCACCTAATACTAGTTACCAGGGATGTGTATGCTACTGCTCCTGGGAGAACATTCAGTAACATCACCAGGCCGGGTACCTCAGCCGGCCACCGCCACCTGCACATCACAGGGCTCGGCTTGGCTGCAACGCTCGATGGGATGAATGGTGATGCTATGAATTGAACATCCACTCGTGGAAACGGTAGTTTTGTTTAAGATTTCAGTAGGAACAGGAGGTCTGGTTCCATGTACTGTTTTGTTATTTTGAAACCGAGATGGGAAGGCTGAGCATGGTTAAGAAGTGCGTAAAACAGTGTCCTTCGACACCCTTGTTGAAGTCATTTTCTTAGAGAGAACCCGTGGAGGAAATGATCTGTTTCTCTAGCAGACTGATTTCTTATTCCAGGACAGTGGCTGGGTCCCAGTATCTGATTTCAAAACATTTGCTCTGCTGTGAGAGTCAGGCTTTCAGTCAGTCATCTGCATAGTTGGTCTACACTGTGTTAAACCCGATTGAAAGGATTCGTGGTAATGATACCTCGGTAATGAGGTTGCAGAGCTTTGGAAAGTTCTCGGAAGTAGTCAAACAGCAAACGTTGGCCTGTTTAGCCTGGACAGCTGCAGAATGGATTGTGAGTTCATTGGCAGGGCTGGGTTGTGGGTCACTGTGGACAGGCCATGTTTCCGTTGCCTGTGGCTGGGAATAAGTGTGGCGGGGCCATTAAAAAAATCTGTGGTTGAGTTTTGACTTCGAACTGTTTTAAAATGCCAAACAGACTGAATACACGGGAAACTAGTTTGAATGAGACCAGATGCAATGTAAGAGCATATATATACACACATGTCACAGGCTTCTCCCTCTATGGCAGGAACTGATGGAGAGAACAACAGACTGCTAGGTAAACTGACATATATATGCCTTAGACCAGTGGATTTCAGCCCAGGGACAATTTGCCACCCTGCAGAGGATATTTGACAATGTCTGGAGACATTATTTGTTGTCACAACTGGGAGAACAGGGAAGTGCTACGGGCATATAGTGGGTAGCGACCCAGGGTGCGCTAAGCGTCCCTACAATGGACAGGACAGTCCCCACAACAAAAGAACGACCTGGTCCAAAATGTCAGTAGTGCTGCTGTTGAGAGACCATGACCTAGACCCTCTCTTTTTGTTGTTTCCAAACTGATAAACCAGTCTGTCTTGGTGGAAGCTGAGAAGGTAAGCTGCACGTCTGAGTGGGAAGAGCAGGATAAGGAGAAAAAGAAAGCTCAGTGTCTGTGTTGTTTGAAAATGAGCTGTTTGAGCCATGTCCCATTTGTATCCAAACGAGTATTTGGGACTCTGTCTCAGTGTGTTTGGGAAGACTGAAGAGTGTGTGGGGCCACTGGGCTTTGGGTTCAAGGTGACCTGAGCATTTCTTTTCTTCATAGAACCTGTATTGGTTTTCTCTTGCTGCTGTAACAAATTACCACAAACCTGGTGGCTCAAAACAACTCAGATTTATTCTCTTCCAGTTCTATAGGTCAGAAATCCAATACAGGTCTCCCCATGCTGAAATCCAGGTGTCCGTGGGGCTGCATACCTTATGGGCACTCCAAAGGAGAATGCATATCGTTGCTTTTTCCAGTTCCTACAGGCCACTTGTATTTCTTGGCTTCCTCCATCTTCAGAACGAGCAATGTTGCATCTCCCTGTACCTTTCTCCCACGGTCACATATTCCTTTGACTCCTGAATGTGCAACTAGTACTCACTTTGGGGTATGGGGAAGGCTTATAGAAAATTCAGATTCCTGGGCCCAAGAGCCTGATTAAGAGGTGAGGCCCAGGGGTTGTATTTTTAATGAACACTCTCCTGTGATGCATTTAACATAAAAGATTCTTGGATCTCACTTTGAGAAACAAAATGTGAACAACTATTTTAAAAGAAATGTATATTTTAATAATTTAGTGTAAAATAAAACCATTGCACAATCCTGATGTTAGAGAACAGAATAAATAAGTATATTAACTTCTTGACATTCTTGTAATTTCAGTTACATTTGGGGGAATGTGATTTGTTTTTGGCATATCCTAATCTTGTTATATTAAGCCATATTAATATAACAATGATTTTGACCCTTGATTGTCTTTGTTAAGACTGTCTTCTTTTCTGTGTGATTAATTGTTGTGTTGATGTAAATACAATTTTGGCTTACTAATGTTTAGCAAGAACTAATCACTCTTGGAAATGTCAGTAACTCTGAGTCCTTTTAAAATCAGCTGTAACCAGGCTATCATTACCGATTTGCTCGGGAGCTTAGAGGTCACACTGATGAATTTCTAAACACACAGTAGTTGCCCAATAAATGCTAACTCTAGAAACAAATTGATTTGTTAGCACTGTTTCTGGGACTTTCATTTTAGGAATAAAAACTTAGAGTTCAGAATTCCCATCCATACATATATTCCCATCCATATATATTCACAACATATAGTCCTTACGTCCACCTTCTCTGCAGTCTTCCCTAGTACCCTCTCCTGCATAAAACAGTTTCCTCTTCTGACATTCCATAGCTATTCTCTTATTTTCTTACTTTATTGCAAAGAAGTTGTGTCATTTGTGTACCTGCTCTCCTCATAGATGGATAATTAACTCCCCCAGACCATGATCTGTATCAAATACTTTTTACTCCAGACAAGTGTCTGGCAGACTTTCTTGCCAAAGCACACAGTCAGTAAGTGTGTTGGTGAATTGACACCAACATTTAGATAATTAGTTCATCAGTTTACAATTTTTCAGATATTATTTTCACTTGTTTAGAAATTTAAAACTTTGCAATGATTTTTATGCAACCACATTTAAGAATAGTTATTTACTAAGATTTTTATGTTAATGATGTCATGACATCAAAAATCAGCTAAAGTAAATCTACTTGAATGAGGATGGTTTGTAATCTAGATGCTATGTTTCACATGTAATCCAAATGAAATACGAAGTTGAGTTGTTGGTATGTGGTTGTGGTGAGCAGAAGCAGTTATTATACATTACTTGGTAAAATTCATGTTCATATCTTGTCCATTTACAATGAGCCAGAGATTAAAAATAACACTTGTTTCTGTTTTAGTAACTGCTTTAAAAAATATCCCAAATCATTTTATTTTCTTTAGTTTGACTTCTAGTAGTGTTTTTAATATGTGGCCTTTCAAGCAGTAATGAAATGCATCAATGCAACTTGGCAATGCATAACAGGACTTGCTTCTAGGATTATTTTTAATGATTAAAAGTCATATTGGGTTTTTCTTTTAAAAAACTGACCCAAAATACAGATGAGCCAAGGAAACCCGAAAAGAAACTTGTGAATGAAATGTTGGTTCTTGGCCTTTTGGTGGATTCTCCACATCTACTTTCTACAGCTCTCTTCTTTCTTGGCCATTCACAACAAAAGGGAAGGATGGTGGGGTCTCAAAGTCTGATTTACTGATGTTTTTCGCATTCCCTCTTCCTCTTCAATGATAGTTTGAAAAGCGTACTGTAGTTGTCCATGGTTTTCAGTTCAGGGAATATAGTCATGGGACTTGTGTTTTCTGGAGGCAGCTTTGGTGGCAATCTGGAGAATTGATTGGAGGTCAGTGAGAGCAGTTGGAAATCTAGGGAAGGCAGGAGGGGTGGGCGGGTGAGAGCAGAGACAGTAATTCTGGAAGGTGAAAAGGGAAGGATTCAAGTCGTATAAAAAGGAAGTCAATTGATAGGATTTGGAACTATCGCATTTGTGGAATAAGGGGGAAGGCAGAGGTGTTGATTCTGCTATTTCCAGTTTGGGCAACTCAGTTTGGATAATGTCAGGGTACCAGGAACAAGCTTAGTGGATCCATAAAAGCAGTGGGATCCCAGAGTTTCTTATCACCCCACGCTTCACGGCTTTCCTTCATCCTTTAGCTTACCCTTGCTTGTTTGGGGGTCTTTGCTTGTGGCTCCTTCAGCTTCACTTGGGTGGTCTGGGGTGTCAGGTACTCAGAACTGAGAACAGGGGCGTGTGGGCAACACCAGTGTGCAAGTGGATGGAGGTAAACGAGAAGTTTAGTCTTGAGTTGTCCAAATGTATAATATGAAAGGCAGTTTTTACCATGTTGACAATCTAAGATGGCTTGTCAACCATCTTTAATGGTTTTAACATTTTAAGAGCAATGGGAGAAATTTGGTGTTCACCAAGTAACAACATCAGCAATTCACTAAGCAATGACAGTGATTCAGAGAACTTTCTTTTGTGGTGCAGCACACTGAAGGGGGTCTACCAAGATAAAAAAAGAGAACAGTGCTTCATAAACTATAATTACTTAAATGTTGCCATAAGTAAATATTTAAATACACTAAAATGGCAACATCAGGAAATATGACTAAGAAGTCACTATGTGACACACCCTTTTCCCCACCTTTGTGGTTGTTGAAAATTTCCACCAAGAATAATATATGCAAAGAAGGTTAAGATCAGGCTGTTAAGTTTCAGAGGAAGGCCAAAATTTGCATAGCTCTGTAAATCCAGTGATGGAGCTTACTAAGGGGAATCCAGCGTTTAAGGGAGAGAGACTGTCATAGTAATTAGAGTGGCTTACCTTTCTTAACTTCTGTACATAAATTTGGCATGGTTAAACAAACAAACAAACGAACGAACAACAGGTCATATCCTATCTATGTCTCTTGCCACTACACAGCCTCCAATTTATTTAGTTTGTGTGAGAGAAGATGGAGTCTTGGAAGAGAATTAAATGCCTTATGCCTTTGATATAATACGGAAGGATTGTTGTTATTACTTGATATTAGATTGTACCATTTTATACAAAGTTTGTAGCACAATGTTTTGAAGAGTAATTACGATCCCAAGAGAAAGAGCTGCATTCTCCTGTATCCTATAGTCTGTGGCCCATAGACTTTTTATTATTCATTAAATAGCTCCATGCCAGTTTGTGGCACTCATGTTGAAAACAGTGATATACAAAAAACTTTAATGGGACGTGGGACTGCAGGTAATAAATGTCATTAAAAATGGCTGAGCATTTAGAAAGGGCCAGACATAATCAGTGGATTTTGGAGTGTACCCCAAATCCATCTTTTTTGTTGTCAAGAGTTGGTGTACTATCCTACTTTCTACTAAAATAGTTCACATTAGGGCTGACCTACTTCTTTTTGTTCTGAGAATGTCACAAATCAATTGGCATGGAACTTCTCAGTGAACATCACTGACTATGGTATAGACTACTATTCTCTTTAAAAAAAATAACTGACTCCCAGTTGAATTGCACTGGTAATTTTGTTTAATCTTAGTACTGAAGGGAAAGATGTTTAAAAATAAGATCAACATAAAAAAACACATGCCTATGCTCTTTAGTCTCCATCCAATTAGAGAAAAATAGGAGCAAGCATGATATGTTGTATTCAGCACTGTGGGAAGTGCTGTGAGAGATGCTCCAGAAGGTCTTGAGAACACTCGCCATCTACTAATAGTTGTGAAAGACGAGACTCACACAAATGAAGCAACCTTGTTCACAGTTGGAGAGTGCACATGTAAGCCCACACTGATGGGAGTCCCTCCCAGAGGCTCTTTGAAGAAAGGGAGAGCCGGAGTAGTTCTGGAAAGACAAATGTCTTGAGCTGGGTGTTGGAAAATGATTAAGATGAATCTTGTTCGATATATTTTGAATGAGTCTGGGTTAGCCGAAGGAAAGCCATCAAGGTAAGAGAAATAATGGGCCAGGGCACAGAGGTGTATAGTGTATACCTGAGGGAGCTAAGGGTTTAGAAAGCGCTTGAGAAGGATAATACTACCTCCTTTCTGTACTCTGGTGCCTTGCAGATGACAAGCATTCTCATTGCCCTTGTTTCATAAATGTGTTTTCAGAGGAAAAAAGGGGAGATATGGGCTAAGGGTACCTTAGGTTTGGTTTACAGAACATCATTACCAGAGCCCCTCCCTCATGACCTTTTAAGAATAAAAAAGATTGGACTTCACAACATCCAGCCTATGTGGCTTTTGAGTGAGATTTCTTTTTCATGTGATAACCAGTCTGGGGCGGAGGTGGCGGGAAATAATCTTTCTGCATGTGAAGGGTGAGCTCTGAACTAATTCACCCAGCAGCTCCTCACTTTAAAACAAGAAAGTGAAGAGGATATTTCATGCTTTTTGGAATACAGTAGTCCCCCGTTATCCGCGGTTTCACTTTCCATGGTTTCAGTTACTCAGGGTCAACCATGGTTGGAAAATATTACATGGAAAATTCCAGAAATAAAAAAAGTTCATAAATTTTAAACTGCACGCCGTTCTAAGTAGCATGATGAAATCTCATGTTGTCCTGTCCCATGTGGGGTGCTAATTGTCCCTTCCTTTGTCCAGCGTCTCCATGCTGTAGACACTCCTGCCTGCTAGTCACTTAGTAGCCATCTTTATTATTAGATGGATTCTCTTGGTATCACAGCGCTTGTGTTCAAGTGGCCCTTATTTACTTATTGATGCCCCAAAGCACAAGAGGAGTGATGCTGGCAATTTGGATATGCCAAAGAAAAGTCATAAAGTGCTTCCTTTAAGTGAAAAGGTGAAAGTTCTTGATACAGAAAAAATATCATATGCTGAGATTGCTGAGATCTACAATAAGAACTAATCTCCTATCCGTGAAATTGTGAAGAAAGAAAAAGATATTTGTGCTAGTTTTGTTGTTGCACTTCAGACTGCAAGACTTATGGCCACAGTACATGATAAGTGCTCAGTTAAAATGGAAAAGGCATAACACTTGTGGGTGGAAGACATGGACAGAAAACGTGTTCTGACTGATGGCAGTGTGGTGTGACAGCTCTGAGCCTATAGGAAGACTTTATGAAGGGATCCCCTGAAACGAGTGACACCAAGTCATCTACTATAAGTAAGGGATAGTTACACAGATTCAGGAATGGGTTTATCATCTCACATCATCACAAGAAGTGTGACTGCAGTACAATAAGATATTTTGAGAGAGCGAGACCATATTCACATAACTTTTGTTATAGTATATTGTTATAATTGTTTTGTTTTATTATTAGTTATTGTTAATCTCTTACTGGGCCTAATTTATAAATAAAACGATCACAGGTATATATGTATAGGAAAAACAAGTATATGTAGGGTTCAGTATTGTCTGTAGTTTCAGGCATCCACTGGGGGTCTTGAAATGTATCCTCCGCAGATAAGGGGAATTCTGTAACTGCCAGAGGAAGAAACAGGATTACTGAGTTCAGTAAACTGTTCATTTGAAACAAGGCCACATAGTGAACTGACAGAATCTTTAGTGTCAGAGAAATAGAAGTTGGAGTGTTGAATCTGTCACTTAGTTATTTAGTCTGTTGAGTACGTTATTTAACTCCATTCACGTCCATATCTTCGTTTATTAAAAAAGGATAATGAATGTGTCCACTGCCAAGGATGGTTGTAAGGCTTAAAGAGATAATGTAATTTTAGGGCTTAACACTCAAATATTAGCTATTATTATTATTATTATTGCATGTATACATTAACACCCAAAGATAACCAGTGTTGTTTAATAGTTCTTTTTAGTTCTTAAATAGATTATGGTTTGTAACTAGATAGTTACTTCATTAACTGATTTCATAAAACAGATCTTTCTGAATCTCTTTCAGGGTACTTAAAACGTTCACTGTCTTCAGTTAAAACAAATCCTAACTAGATTACTAAAGCTTAAGTTGGAAGAAAGTATTTGCTAAAGAAGTCTAAAACATTCACCTTTCACAGATTCTTACCTGGTAGAAATTCAAGTAAACAGATGTTTTCTTCACAGACAACCCTGTCCTATGGTCCCCTCCCGGTTTATGTCATGGCCATGGTCAGCCTGGGTTAACAGCCCTTTTTGGGTGGAACCCAGTGGTCACTAGAGAGCTAGGGCTGGCTGGACTTGCAGTGGTCAAGGGCAAGAAGGAAACTCAGTTCTGGGAGGGGGGTCTGTAGAGCTTAGAAGGTCTGCTTAGTCAGCCTTTCTCACTTTGAGAACTCCTATGACATTTTTGGATAGGTGAGGGGGTGGTCTGCAAGGTCAACATTTTTATAACAGTACTAAGACATTGTTTACCGATTTCATTCCCATTTTCTCACACGTGTACAGTGGAGTTTTTCAGAGGCTACATGATGTGTGATGATGTTGTCTAGTGAAATGTGTCCTCATTTGGAAGATGTGCATAATTCATTGAACTAATATTATTTTCCAGATGACTCGTGCCTGGTGTTACAAAATCATGCCTGGTAAAAGATCCATTCAAAGTGCAAGATAAACCAATGCATTTAATATAAAAGACTACTAGTAGTTAATTGTTGTTTCCGATTCCACATTGCCACTGTCCTTTAAGAAACTATCACTTTTCAAGTTTTGGTGTAATGTGAATGAAGAATTTCTACAATTAGCTGAAAATGAGAGTCACATTTTCTCCCTATACGTCAACCAGACAACATATCACAGCAAATTGAATTCAGAGACACGTTTGAGAATTTAGCTATGTTCTATTAAGGCAGACATTAAAGAGATATGCAAAAATTTAAATCAGTGTCATTCTTCACACTAACTTTTTGTTTTGAAAAATGTGTTATTTTTTCATAAACATATCTTATGTAACATGCAATAGCATATTATTATTTGTACTAAATGAATTACTACATATTTTTAAATTCTCTCAGTTTTAATTGTTAATACAATAAATATTGTTAAATGTACTCTACCTAATTAAAAGACTTTGGGGGTCTTCAATACATTTTAGAAGTATAAAGGGGAATTGAGACCAAAAAATTTGAGAACCACTGGCCTAGTGTATTGCTTACGAGGGGGCATTATGGTTGATGAATGTCT
Organism: Rhinolophus sinicus; assembly: GCF_036562045.2. NCBI lineage: Eukaryota > Metazoa > Chordata > Mammalia > Chiroptera > Rhinolophidae > Rhinolophus > Rhinolophus sinicus. The sequence continues at coordinate 62,832,475 of NC_133756.1, forward strand.
ACCGGTTGCTTATTTATTCTGGAAAAGTGTTCTGTGGTCAACTATATTTTGGGCCAAAATGCATGCTTTCTCCCCTCTTAGAGATTTACAATACATATTAATATACCAAAGTCCCTCAAAAGTGTTTCCCAAATTTATTTCAACCTTTCTTATTCTTTGATTTTTAGCATAACATAATGTTCCACAAAGGACTATAGCACCCCATCAACCACACTGGGTATATGCTGCTCTCTCCCCATTTTTCCAAAATAAAAGGCAAGATTCAGCAGGTACTTTCCTTCAAATCCATACTTTATTTAGAGGAAGGCTCATGAAAGTTGAACTGGTCTGACTTACTCTCTTTTTAAAAAAGAAAGCCACTCATACTTCATTGTATTATATGATTTTGTCTAGAATCTTCAAAGCTGTTTTTACTTATGTTTCCAAACTCGTATGTTTTTAAAACTCTGTTTTAGACATTTTTGTGTGTTAATGAGTAGCATCTGCTCCTGTATCATAAAACAAAGTGATCCCATCCCCGCACAAATTGCCCAAATTGCAGGTTAAGTCCTAGCAGCCTCGCTGTGGAGCTATTACTACTGTTTGGTATTTTAAATGGCAAAAAATACCTTTGGTGATGCATCACATGCCTATAAAACACAGCTGCTTTTTGTAGCAGAAAGATTTGTAAATGGCAGTGGGTTTTTTTAATGATTCTTTCCAGTTCTTTGGGTTCCGTTGGGTTCCATTGGTCATGGAACCAACTGTTATCCTCACAGTTAAAGCAAAAGCATGCCACAGAGTGGATGATGAACACCTTCCTGACTGTTACTTGATGGGCGTTCCTCTCCTGAAAAATAAGATGATAAGATAACCAGCAACTGTACCTTTCTGACAACAATGCCATTCTAAATTTGTGTCGAGGCAGAAGTGCAGAAATCATTTATTTTGCTTTCTGTATGTCATGTGTCTGTGTCAGGGGAAGAATGGAAATGTTTTAATTTGTTGTAATAATTAAAGGGGCAATAGCCATTGTATTTTATATAGTTCGAAAGCTTTTGTTTTTTATGTTTTGGTCTTGCCAGTGCTACTTTAAAACTTAATATTATTTGAATCTGTAGTGACTTTCTATTGCCAACTGCCCTTATTATTAAAAGCAATTCAAGCAGAAATTCCTGTGGCTGTCTTATTCAATATCTTGTTGTTTTTTCACTACTGAGTGGTTTTAGGGAGAACTATTTACATATGTAAAGTGATGTTCAGTCTATAGGAATATGTATTAGAATACTTGCAAACTGTGCTGGAAATTATCTCATAGTTAAACCAGCCAAATTAACCAGACTGAAATTAAAGAACCAGAACTGAGATTACTCTTCAAACACCAGGAGACCACCTTTCCATCTTCTTTGACAGTTGAGTATAGATTGTAGTAGGGTTTCCAGGCGGGAATTCCCGCCCGATCTCAGGATATTTTTTCACTTTCCCGTTCCCGAAAAATGGAGCTCCCTGACCCTTGCTTCTTCCACACTTTTCCACCTTGGTGAATGGCAACTTCCTTTTTAGATATGACTGGGTCTAAAACGTGGGAGGAACCTTTTTAACACTTTTCTTTCTCTTATACCATTTGTCAACTTGACCTTTAAAATATGTGCAGAATCTTACCAGTTCTCACTACCTCCTCCCCCAATGTCACCACCTTAGTCCACGAACTAGGTGTCTTACCTGAATTTTTGCAGTGCCTCATGAGTTCTGTTTTCAACCTAGTCCCTTACGGTCTGTTCCACCCATAACAGACAAATCGATCCCTTCGAACATAATGCGATCATTATACTACTCCATTCAAAATTCTCTAATGTCTTCCCTTACTTAGACTAAAAAGCCAAAGTCTTTACAATGACCTACAAGTCCTTTCATGATTATGAAATTATTTTTCTGTATTTTGCATAAAATGATGTTTACATGTAGTATAATAAATACTGTATACATGTATGCCTGTGTAAACGCATATTTATACGAGTATGTTTAATTATTTAATTTATCTAGAATTTATTTTCTGAATGGTGTAAGACAGGGATCTGACTTTTTCCAAATTAAGAGCTGATATTCCCAGCCACTGTTTATTGAATAGAACATCCATTCCCCACTGAGGTAATATTCTACCATGAATCTGTCAGTCTTTTCCTATGCAACCTATATCTAATTGTTAAATTTTAGAAAAAAAGACGTACCTAATAAATCATGTAAGATACGATGGTGTTTTATAGATTTTATTTGATGTGGTATACTCAAATACATATAAAAACAACTTGAGTAATTGTGAAAATATTTACTGACATCCATTTATTTGACAGATAAGAAACTAATTCTACTTAGGAAATTGTGACTTAAATTTAAAAATCCAGTTAGATGCAAAACAAAGATTAAAAAATACCTCGTGGTTTTTAGGCAACTGTTTCTGACTTATGTTGACATACTATACTTTGCTGCTGCTGCTTGTAACTATTCAGGAAATTATCACAAAAATGTTTCTCAAGTTTTAAAACCATGTAAGGATATCATCTGGCGTGAAATCCTTGTTTATATAGTAACTTTCAGTGTTCAGGCGTATCTGTGAGTGCTCTAGGCCCCTGGTGTTCTTTTCTCCTATCTTATCTCTATTTATAACTTCAACTGGCAAACAAGAATGGGTAGGCAAGGGAGATTAAACTCAAGCCAGTTTGTTTTGTTGGTTATTAGTAGCCCCGCTGAAAAGTTTGCTGAAGAAAGGAAGTATATTGAAACTCTTGCTTAAAAAGAGGCGTCTAGAATTTTTCAGAGGTTTTCTTTTGATAAACATTATCTCATTCTTGGGGAACTATGTGTAATTGAGGGTCGGCTGTAAATCACAAAATGTATCACTTCTAGCCCCTTCTCTTCCTACAGAGATAAGAATGGAATATCTTGTCACTAAGATGCGTCCTTCTTTCCCCTCCTCTACAAATAGTATAAGCCGTGCTCCTCTCTGGACATCAGACTTTAGCAGCCAGCTTGTGAAGGGCCCAGAGCTAATATTGGAGCCATTCTGCCTCTCCTAGATAGATTTTGCTCCACTTGGTGAGAAGAATGTAATCCAAAAATGGATTTCTTTCTTTAGGGCAAAAACAAAACAGAAAAAGAGAGAAAGAGGTCTCAATACTATGAGAAAAATTGTGCTTCTGGTAAACTTTTCAAACCAATACCACGTTATATTACATTCAACAACATTATGTCCAGTAAGAGTCAATGGCGTGAGAGATTAAACCCAGAGTCTACTCAAGGCACAAATGAACTTGCTGTGTGACTTTAAGAGGTCTGCCATTCTCTCTGGGCCAGCAGCTTCATTTGCAGAATTTGAACTAGATGACAAAGACCCTTCCCGTTCTAGAATATCAAGCTATAGAGCTGGTAACAGATAAGAGAAATGCAGCAATTTATTTTTAGTAAAAGAAGATTGATACCAGACAATAACTCACTGTGGGCTTGCTTAAATCCTCCTCCTCTCTCCAAATTCTGTTTTTACCAAAACGGTGAATAAAGATAATTTGTCCTGCTTTGAACTTCCTGGTTTATGTTGATTTGTATCAATATGTTACTGTTACACATTTGAGTGGGAGCTGAGTTACATTTCATGAAAAGTGCTCAGAAAACTAATAAAATCGTGGCAACCCCACTTTCGGTGCGTTTTGATAGCATCAAGAAAAGAAAAGACTGCCATTTTCAGGCAGTCGCTCTCCCAGCTAGACTGAAAATATAATGGTCTTAATCTCAATTCACTTGTTTAAACATTAACCAAGATTTCTCCTCCTCCTCAAAGGTTTTAAGTGCCTACATGAATTTAAACACAAATATATACAACCCCCCAAAGTCCTTTTAAAAAATGTTGAGTATTCTGTAAAGCAGTAGCTTCAAAAGACTTTCAAGGAATTGATTATTCACACAGCAATCTAGCGAGGCATTAAAGTATCCCCTCTCTCTTACAACTAGGTTATTTGATGCTAGATCTTTGGCAATTGCCTCAGGACCTTTAGAGATACGTACACGGTTTAGAGTTACAAGTAGGAAGCAGTCACGTAGTTAGAGAACTAGGTGACAGCCTTCCAAACGGGCTTGCAAAGTAGATGAGGAAGAGCGCATAAAAGGCTAAAAAAAGGATGCACACATCTTTTTAAGACAGTTTCCAGGCTCTCAAATGGCCACTGTCAAAAAACAAACAGTGGGGTGGATTTCATTAAGCATCAGATGAAGCTAGAACAACACCCTGTGACAAGTGAGGGTTTTAAGCTTGCAAAACAGAAGAGAACTTTTCAGAGCGACCTTGTCACATACAGTTCTAATGTGTAGGCTTCATCAGCTGCTTGGAGTGGGGGTAGAGAGGCATGCATATTTTAACCATTCATTTCGTATTCAGTGTGTTAAGTAAATGCTGCTTTCCATCTTGGGTGGAGAAGGTCTTTATCAAGATTTATCAAGAGTCAGAAGGAAAACCCATCAATTACTTGTTTGCAGTGCAAAATGGGAAAATTTCCTCTCTTTTATACTTTATTTTTTGTTGTTCAATCCCAGTAGCCCTTTATTTAAAAATGTTCATATTAGTTCAATCGGTCTGAGTTTATTGGGCAGAATCAGATGCATTTTTAATTTGAAATAAAACTGTCTTCACTTTCTACTCTCCATAAACTGCATTTCAGTATCTTTCATTATGTAAACGTAATAAATCTTTCTTTATTTACTTACTTCAGTTAGTAAACTTGAAATTTTGCAAGCACATCCCCACTGGTGAATATCATAATTTTCAAGACGCATTACCTACCTAGCAGATGCTTTGTTTCTTCCTTTCTTCCTTCTTCACCACATCCAGTATTTTACCATATGTAGATGAGTTGTGTGATAACTTTGTTCTGGTAATTAACCTGCCTGTTTGAAGTTATAAAACATACATAGGAGAAAAGCCAGGGATTTCCCCCTGAATATCAACTAACTGCTTGAATTGGCCGTTTTCATTCTGACTTGATGTTTTGTTTTGTCTTACTGCAGCATACTGGAGCAAAATGAAAGAGTTTATTTGGAGGCCTCAGAAGTACTGCTGCTACAGACCATGAGCAAGAGAGAAAGCGTGGACTTCAGCCTGCATGAATGGTCTTGAAACAAATGGTTTTGGGTAAGTCATCCGAAGGACTTGGCATTCATCAGCCTTAAATTTCATCAGTCATCATTTATTTGGTGTCCCAGGACATCTTATTCAAGTGTATGGCTATTTTTCTACAGCCTAAGCAACAGGATGTTTGAGAAAATGTTGTCCTAGTGATGGAGAGCCACGAAAGCAACTAAATTTACATAGTGTGTTTGGTTCTGGAATGTGCAGAGTAGTAGGATCTGAGTAGAATGCACTTGTCATTAGAAAAAGACCAAGAAGAAGAAGGAGAAGGAGAAGAAGATCAAACCAAACAATTAAACACACAAGTGACAAAGGACATTTCCAGATAATTCCATTTTAGCTGAGAATATAAGGCATTCATCATAGAAGAGATAGGAGATTCAATCTGATGGCAAGTTCATGATCCTATAGTGAAGAATCAGGATGGGCAAAAGTGAGAGGCATTGGGAATCCCCAAGTCCTGTTCAGCAAATGTTTATTGAGTACAATAGCTTTTACCTAAACATGATGCCCTGACTGACAGTCTTGGTTTGGGAGTAAAATTTAAATGCTCCAAACTATAAACGAACAATTCCAAACTACACATCAAAATAATGCGGACTTCCAAGAAAGTCTTATCAGCCTAGCTCATTGTATTTCTTGGAAACAGAGCCCTCAGATGGAAGCCCAGTTCTGCTCACCTATCTTGGTGACCTCAGACAAACTTACTTGTCCTCTTGGAATGAGTCACCTATAAAAACACCAGGACGCGCCTCGATGATGGCCAAGGTCTAATGCAAATTTAAAATTCAACTGTCCACGCTAGTGAAATTAATTAAATAATTATACCCTTTGATTCTTGCTCCGCAGAATTTATTGTGTGCCCTTGGCAAGTCATCATTTGCAGAGGGGCTCGTTGGATCAACCAATGTGGAGAAAAGGGTTAGGAACCTGTGTGTGGGGGGGGAGGAAAGGGGGGTCCCTTCTCCCTGATGGCACCAATCTTGTGAACCAGCCCAGGCCTCGCAGTATCTACAGTTAATAATTTATTCCTTGTAGCATTAAAGAAAATGTGGCACAGTGTTATATGACTATACTATTTGAGTACACGAGATGGGCTTCTTTTGAATTATTGTCATTTCTTTTTCTGTTGGGGCGCTAACTTTTTCCATCTGTGTTTATTCTGTGCTATGGGTTATCCGCCAGGCCTTAAACCTCATAGAACTCCAAACCTCGTTTGACGTTGACCAGAATTTGTTTTCCTCTCTTATTAAAGACGCTTTTCTGAAGCAGAGCTGTGAATGACACTAGATGAGACTCACCTGTCACTCTTGTTAGCAACTGGCCGTCTGCCCCAGAGTGGTGCATTATTTGGGTTTCGTAACAGCATTTGTTTTCTCCTATAAATGTTAAGTTATGAAGTGCAGGAAACCACATGGATGTGGCAGAATGAAAATGCAAACCGTGTTATCTGGAAACGCCAGTTTTATGATTCTTCAGGTGACACTGTCCTCCTTGCAGTCAACATATGAAGCCTCTCTACCTGTTTGGTAGCAGTCTTCTGTCCCATGTCTTCCTCTGCCTTTAGGCCGTAGGCTGTGGCCACCGTGTCACACAGAATTAGGAGGTCTGTTGAAGATGTTTGCATGGGGCTGTCTTCTTCTCTCCCAAGTCCTGCCTGACCACCAAGCGTAGCTCACGTTTAGTCTTGTGACGACTTCCTTTCCTTTCAGGACTTCCTGCCCATCTCTCTTTATGAACCCCTCTAACATGTAGAGCCTGCATCATTAAAGAATATAAGGCTATGCATTGCTTTATGGGTGGTCACCATCACTCTGTCTGGGCTGTAAACTTCCTGAGGGCAGGAATCAGAGCAGAGCCCAGTGTTTCTCAAAGGTGGTCTAGCCCCATGACCTCCGGATTGGAATCACCTGGACGCATGTATTAAAGTTGCAGAATCAGCAACAGCAGGCTCGATGAGTCAGAATTTCTGGGGATGTCAAGCCCAAGAAACTCACCACAGATAACTCTTTTGCACACTGAGGTTTGCAAACAGCTGTCTACTTCATCCTCCTCTCTGCCTCCTTACCAACAGCCTAGGGTGTCAGTCTGAGCACATCGTAGCTGCTCAGGAAATATTGGCTTCTCGATGTAAGTAGCCATGGTGGTTGCATTCACTCTTCAACTGCCTCGCCTTTTCAGGATGTGAAGTCAGCTTATCCTCTGAACCCTTAGAAAACCTGTTTTGTCTAAATGTGTAGTGTTCCCCCAGGTCTGAGGCTCTCCTGGAAACCTTTTTACAGAGCTTTCTATTTAACCGCTGACACTGACTGTCCCTAGTAATGGCATAGCCCCCGCCCAAGTCTGATGATAACAGGAACAGCAGATCTGGGGAGCTGGTCTGGAGTGACAGAAAGGGAGAAAGATCCGGGGACGGGAGCAGTGTGGCAGTAACCGAGGAGCTCTCGCCCAAGCTCCCAAAGCCACATCTGCTCCCTTGACAGTTTATTTTGAATGATATTTCTTTCAGCTGTTAGGGTCACAGGTTGTCAGTTATGGTGGAAGGAGAGCGGTCCCATTGCTGAAAGGGATGAAGTTAAGCTGCAGTGGACACACATCAAAGCACCCACAGTGTCAGCAGCAGATTTGGGATTTGAATCTGATGGTAACAGACTGCTGTGGTGACACTGGGTCCCCTCCTTCCCTCCTCTGCTTGCTCCAGCGAGGACAAGCCTGGGCTTGGATGATGCAGAAAAGATTTGCAGGGTATTGTTGCTTCTAGTGCAACTCCTGAAAACCCTTGCTGGTGGATGCAGCCCTGGTAGCAGATATGACAGGTCAAGTTGGAAACCAAACAGAAGAACTCGTAGAAGCCTAGCCAGCCTGTAAAGGAACAAGTGGGATAATCTGGCAATTTATTCACTGTTAAGGTAACGACAACCAAATGCATTCATCTTTTTTTTTGCAACATTTTTTTTTTGACTCTTGCTTCTTCACAGTTTTACTTCGAGAAGTTGTACCGATCCTGAATTAAGTTTGTGTTAAGAGGCATATTCGTGCACAGTGACAGGAAAGCACCTTTTTCTGGGTCTGCATTGAATTTTGACAATGAGAGGGAGCAGAAAGGCGTAACTGAGTAGGTTAGGAATGGGCCTTTTCTCATGTTCTCAGCTAAGGGAAGGATAAAACAGCACGGTTCCCAAAGCAGGTAAGGGCAAAAGAGGCTTTTTAATACGTGCTTCACAGAGACCTGACTAGATTTTCCTCTGCGTAGCTTCTTCCAGTTGGGTGGGTGGGGGTGAGGGCTGCTTTGGGGTGAGGAGGCTATCAGCTATGGAAGAGAAATGTACAGTTTGTTGATATTAGTGTCTTTGAATCTTTGTTAAAGGCTTTAAGGTAGAGGAATAACTTGGGAGAAAATTAAAGAAATATAAATCGTGTGACTTTAGCCAAATACCAGATGCTGGCATTGCCGTTTTGGAGGTCTTGAGTGTTCATGGAGTATTTCCTTATAAGTAGCCATCTGTGGTTGGAACAGAGAAAAGCTGGTTGTAAAAGAGCATTTGTCTGATTAGAAACTATGTCACTTGTATCGTTTACCATGAGGCACCCTTGAGAACTGCAGGATTTCCAAATGGCCACCTAAATCATAGGCACTTCTTTCGGAAGGCAGATACAAATAAGAGCCAGTCCAGTACCCTCTGTGAAGACCATCATTAGAAAGCTCCTTAAGTGCTTTCTAGCTTAGAGGCGTTAGATACCTATCATGTACCTAAGCCAACGTTCTGTAAAGCAGTACCAAGCGTGCCTTCTGTGAAATGTGTTATATAACTCGATCTTCTTGCTGATGCTATCACAGGCTAACAATTGCATCAATCCTTCAGAGGAGCTGTGTGGTTTGGTATAACTGTGAGTAAAACCACACTGGTTCAGGAAATGCAGTGCCTTGACTTATAATAGGTATCATCAAAACAGATGTTGATTTACTTGCAAGGTACCCTTCCTTGGTGACAATCTGAGAACTTTGAAGGGAGGGATTTGCTGTGCATCAAAAGAAATTAGAACTAAAGTGGCACACTTGCACACCGATGGAGTGGAAACTGAAAGAAACTCACCAGCGTTCGTTACTGCACATGCTGTCCCTGAAGGCATCTTCACATCATGGCGTCATTATCAGCTCTGCTCTAATGACTGACATTGCTCCCTCTTTCTCTTCCTAGTTTAAGGTCATTGGCTTCCAACTTCCTCCTAGATGGCTCCAATTGGACATACAGGTGCCTTCAACCTGAGGCTGGACCTACACCTGTCACTAATCCGTCTCCCTTTATGGGTTCCTTGTTTAGAGAAACAGGATCAGCAGGTAGCCAGTCATGGATTCTGGACAGTATCTCCTCTCCCTATACTTCATCCCTTGACCACATGCTGTAGTTTCACCTCTTAAATACTTTATATGCTGCTCGCTCGTTTTCCATCCCCTTGTCCTTGTTCTGTTTCAGGCTGTTAGCATCACTTGCCTGGACTACTGCAGCCACTTCCAAGAGAGGCCACTGGCCTTAAGTCTTTCCTTCCTGTATTCCATTCATCCTGCTACGTTGAGAACTGCCTTCCTGAAAAAAGGGTCTGGTTGAATTATCCCCATTCCTGAAAACCCTTGATAGCATGTGGAAGTAAGGAAAAGTGTTTCTAATACAACGTTAAGTATAAAACTCATACTTCAAAATTGTATAGATAGATAGATAGATAGATAGATAGATAGATAGATAGATAGATTACAACATAATGATAAAAATGTATGCCTGTCAACAAAGGCTAGAAGGAAATAAAGCAAAAAAATGAAGATGTTTGTAGTATTAGAATGATTGCTACTTCTTTCTTTAAAAATAATACTCCTTTGGTATTTTCCATAGTAATAAATGAACATGATGAATTAAAAGGAAAAATCGAAAGGATTTTGTTAGCTTCCCCTTCCCTACAAGGTAAAATGTGAACTTCATTGCATGCCATCCAGGACCCTGAGGAATTCCTTATCAACTCACCATTTAAATCTCATCTCCCATACCTCCCATCTTTCCACACAACACGTCCTTCCTTTCTAAACGTACCATGTATTTTAATAACTATATCTTTCTTCATGTTGATTCTTCTGCATGAAATTCTATTTCTCTATAAGGTGAATGCCTCATTCATTGAGGCCTAATGGAAATGTCCCGTTTTCCTGCATTAGCTCTCTGAATTGAAAGTTTTTATTTATGTAGACATCTTTGTGGATGGCGCATGTGAGTGGAGATTGATTATTAAGCCCATTCCTGCACATAATATAGCTTAGTACATATTTATGGAGGGTAAGAAGAAAGGAAAGAGCTCATTTAGAAATACACAAGTGATCCTTCAGGTAAGATTTAATTTGTTTTCAGATAAGCTCAGTGCTTATTACTGTGTCGTAAAAATTAGAAAAAATAGATTAAACAGCTTTTGGATTAAACAGTTTTTACAAAAGTAGTTGGAGTCAGCGTCAGGCCATTTTAACTAAACTACTAGAAAGAATTTTTAGTATTTGAAAATTCTAACATCAGGTAGAATCACTTCAGCTTCTCAGTAGCCCCATTTGTGAAGTTATTAGAAATTGCTTCTTAAACTATTTTTTGTCATGAAAAATCATATTGCCCAAATCAGAAATTGAAAGAAATGACACATTTCATGCTGGCAGCATAATATGAACAGGTGTGGTTTTTTTGTTGTTGTTTGTTTGTTTTTTTGCCTCAAGGGAATTTAAGAAGCCAAGACTGGATAACATTAAAGGATTGATGTAACGTTTTCAATTTTGAAAGGTTATTCAACTCTAGGAATATACTTGTTACTATTTTTTCATTTCTAAGAATTCCATTTAGTTAAAATAGCAAAGGAGAAAAAATATCTTGGCTTAAATAAAATGAAAAGTCATCTCCGAAATTAATTTGGCATCCTCAAAAGTTCCTTCTCAAAGGGAGGAGTAGGATGTTTTTTAATATCCCATGATAAGAATGCCACTGGAAAAAAAAATCATCATTTGCTCCTGTGAGCAAGGAATTCAGAATGTGATTTTATGGTGATCAATGTGTGAGGCATGTTACACATCTTCTTACACAATATTTTGATGGCAAGAGAATATCATTTAATACTAGATATTATCTTATATATATTATATATAAATTTTTTCCATAAATGTTTTAGAGTCAGTAAGTTGGAATAAAGAATTTCAATTTGAGATTTGCCACATTTTTTGCATGATAGTCTTACCCAGCCTTTAGTTTTCATGCATATAAAATCATGATAAAAGTTGATTTGTCATTAGATTAACGAATTAACAAATTGGCCAGTCAACAACATTGTATTCTTGGACTACTGTCTTGAAAACGTTACATACCAGAGCACTTTTCAGCATTTCATAGAAGTTGATCTTTGTCTGTTTTGCACAATGAAGAACCTTTGCTGAAATTTCTTATTTATCTGTCCTGAGCATTGCATTCATCTAAAAACCTGACCCTTTGGCTGTTTAGAAGCTCCATCAAGAAATCTACGGTGGCTCAGTTGAATGAATGCAGACTCACAGTTCACCTTTAGTTATTCTCTGCTGCACCATCCATGGGGCTAGAACATTTTCTGGTTATGGCTGCATTTCATTTACCAGGAGGTACCAACTGTTGAATTACTCTTGTGAAAGCCAGTACTCGAAAGCGTCCTAAATACCTAGTGACAAAAATCCAAGAAGGCAGTAGACTACTGCTGTTTTCATTACAGGTGCTTCTCGATGTAGTAGGTACTTATCTTGAACTGCCCTCCGCGGACCAGGTATATGGGTCCATGTAGTGATACGGTGGCTGTAGCCTAGCGAAGGTTGTCTGGCATTGGTTAGCACAAGCAGAAGTATTTGTTAGCATAGTAGCCTCAATTAGGAAGGCTACAAAGGAGAAGACAACTTTTCATGAGGCTTGAAGGATCTAAATTCAGAACAGAATATATGGATGGACCTCCAAGTTTTAAAATCCAGCCCTGAGAAAAGTGATTACAGTCATCATGGATTTTATTATTTTTTTTTTTTTTAGTGGTACATAATAGATTGCTACCGTGTTGTTGGGAAATAATATTATGTAGTGCTTAAGAGTATAAGTTCATGAGGCAAACTTCCTGGATTTGAATACAAATCTGCCACTTAATAGTTGTGTAACATTGAGCAAGTTACTTAACTTCTTTTGGTTTCGGCTTATCCGCCCATGAAATGGGAAAAATAAAACAGCATCTATCAGAGTTGTAAAAATGAAATGAGTTAATGCATATAAAGCTTTCAAAAAATGCTAGCTGTTAACATGTCACTTTCATGGTATTACTTAGACAGTTACTCAATTCGTAATAAATTTTTTCCAGCCTTTATTCTTAGTGCCTTCCTTCTAACTGACTTTATGATTTTATGATCAGTTAGGGAAGGTGAAACGTGGGTGAGCTCAACTAGGGAAGGTGAGAAAATGCTGTGGGAACACAAAGGAGATGTTTGGTCTGGTTAGGGAGTGGTAAGGACATGGAGGAGGTATTTTGAGCTAGACCTTGAGCTATGGCTAGGATCCCAACTGGCAGAGATGGAAACAAGGCATTGCCTTCACCTGAGGGTGAGTGAACAAAGGTGAGGAGAAGGGAGAGGACAGTGTGTGTTTGAGGAATGCTATGGACCAGTTTGGGTCCAGTGTAAGGTTTCTGAGGTGGAATAATGGGAGATTGGGAGAAAAGATGGGTCAATTTAATAATAATGATGATAATAATTAATATGACTTGTTAATTGAGTAGCTGCCTTACCCCAGATTCTGTGATTGGTGCTTTACATAAATTAGCTCTGATCACAGCTCCCCATAACAGTCATCCCCATTTTCCAGATGAGAACAAATGAATTAATCCCATACCAAGGGTTGGAAAATTTTCTTAAATGAGAGCCACTGAAGGTTTTGGAGTGGGAGAGGTCATGACCAGACTTAGCGGCGATTTACTTATATGCTCTGTTAGACTCTGAGTTCCCTCAAATTAAAGATGTGTCTTACACCCCACTGTGTTCCCCACATGTAACAGCACTGGACCTTCAGCACGGTGGATACGCCATACGTACAGGTGGAGTCTATTTTAAAAGCTTCCTTCAATACAACTTGGGAGATACTTTTTGTGCATTTTCCGTTAAAGAGGAAGCTACCAATTAATCTATCAACAGTTAAACCAATTTCTTTGTGCCTGTACATGTTTCGTCTCATCTGATCCTCACAAAAAAAAAGTCTTAAAGATAAAGAGCATGACTTTTACATTCAAATTACGTGTTCTTATAATGGATGAGTTTATACTGGTGCTGAAGAATTTCACACAGTTGGCAGGAAAAAAGCTAGGAGTCAAACCCTGGCCTTCCTGACCCCTAGCCTGTACTCTGCCCTCATCCCCCTACCTTTTATTGAGCCACTTCTGATTTCCAATCTCCACCAGGGTTGTTTTCTTCCACTGGTTTAAGACCACTTTGTTAGCACTCTGTTGCTTTCAGGGAAACTAAAGCCCCACAAGCACCTAATCTACTTTGTAGAGGTTGATGGAAAAACATTATTTTCAACTGTCCTCAGGACCAGCCTCCTTCTAAATGACACTGCTGGCAGGTGGCCATTTCTAAAAGCCCATCAAATTAGCTGCTTGTAAGAGCCTGGCATCCTGTGTTGGGTGGGCATGCAGAGTGAACTTGCTCTTCACAGTAAAATAGAATTTGGGAGTAAGTACACTGCAAGAACCCTAGATAGTTAAGGTAAGCACTTTGCTTCTTCCATTTGATTGAAACCAAATTTATTGTACTGAAAAAAAAAAAAAAACCACTTAGCAACAGGCAGAGCAGCTCTTGCTTCCAAATGCTGCCTGGAATTTGGAATGACATTTAATGAAAGGAGAAGTTCAGTTCCAGCTATCACAGGTCATGGCCAGTGAACCTACAAGCACGTATTATGTAAACTCAACCCAAATCTGTATTTATTAACTTGACAGATTTGGAGTGGTTATCTGCTCAATGAAATTGATCTGCAGTAGGATTCTCCAAAAAATATCAGATCCACTTCATGCGTTTAAATTAGTGCTCGTAAGTATTTGGCACTCATGCTGGTGCCAGTTTTCAGAGGCTTAGCTCCCCTGCAGCTGTACCTACTTTGCAGGTTTGGACGTGGTTTTCTCTCGTTCCCTGGTGAGTGTCCACAGTGGCCTCACCCCTTCCCTCGCCTGGCACTGCCCTCGTCCACTTGGGAGAGTCAGTGAGCCAACAGCACTGGGTCTCGGGGAACCAGCTGTCAATCTAGCACCCATTTTGAAAGTGTCCTTAATTTGATGTTTGAATATAGATACTTTTAATTGCGGTAAATATTTATATATAATAAAATTTACCACTTTAACCATTTTAAGCGTATAGTTCAGTGGCATTAGGTACATTCACAATATTGTGCAACTATCGCCACCGTCCATTTCCAGAGCCTTTTCATCACCTCAGGCAAAAACTATTAAACTCTAACTACTTATTCCTCCCTCTCCCCAGCTGCTAGAAGCCTCTACTCTCCTTTCCACCTCTATGAGTTTGTGTTTTTAAGGTGCCACATATACCTGGAATCAACCAATATTTGTCCTTTTGTGTCTGGCCTTTAATTTAATTTTAACACAGTGTTTCCAATATGCTTTTTTATGTGGAAAGTATTTATTTTCAATACTTATTGTATCAATAATTATCAATAAAGTATAATTCTCATTCTAATTTAAAAAACTAGGTCCTATAAGAATATGGGTAAATTGAAGATACAGAAAATTTTCCTCCTTAGTAACTGAAGAAAATACCACTTGTAAGACAAAAACCAAACTCCTGTTGGGTAGTTTCATGTTCCTCTTTGGAGCAGATTCTCCCGCACTTTGGTTTTAGCCCCTACCCGGCCTGAATTCTATGCAGAATTTCTGCAAGCAGGCTGGCATTACCGTAATGCCTCCTGGAATAGTTCAGAATTTTTTAGATACCATCTTTTGACTGACTAGTGTTTTACTCCTCTTTCCATTGATTTTTAAATTCATCATTCTGTCTACCTGCCTCTGTCCAACGACAAGCAGAAACATGTGATGGCTGCTGTTGGAAAATGAGTGAATCACAGCTCTCCACTTGCGGTGATATGATGCAAAGCAGAAGTATTCCTTTCTGCACAGAAGCAGAAGCATTGTAATTTGACTGCAGCAGTGGAATTGTAGTAGAGGTGAACAAAAGTCTTCTGTTTACATCTTTAATGAGCCACAATTAAAGTAGTGAGTTGGCGTGTCAGAGTGAATGTGTTATTTTCAGATTCTATTCTAGCAATGGCTGCAGCTGGTCTAGGGTGCACTTCACTGCACCCTGGAGATCCAAGAGCCTTAAGAAAGAAAGTCCAGAAGGGTCGAATCTACTTCCTGAAGTTAATGGGACAGTAATGATTTTCTGCTGTGCTAAGGTAGAGATTTGCCTCAAATCCCAGAAGCCTGTGATTCTTGAATCTACTTTCATGATACATCTTTTTCTTCTGGCGAAGAGCTCCATGGATTGATTTAAGGCTGAGGTGCTCAGAGATATTTCTCTCTTCTCGTTTTCTGTTGCCATAATTAAGATGTGTCGGAGTGCTCTGCCTGCATTGGGCTTCTGGTGTGGGAGAGAGGCAGGACAGCATGTCCTGTAAATGGCCCATTCAGGGCCATTTAACTGAACCCAAACCCGAGCTCATTGATTTCAGGGTCGCCGTGCTGGACCACTCAGCACTGTCCCTCCCTACCTCGTCCACATTTACTTATAACCATTGAGTTTAGTTGCACTGTGACACTGATCTGAGATACTCTCTTAGAATCATTTAGATGTGTTTCCATAAATTGGTATCACGTCCTAATAAATTACTGCAGACAACAGATTTTCCTGAAAAGGTGGTAAAGCCACCTTGTTAAATAAATGGAATTCATTTAATAGCTCATCTAAAACATAACCTGTAAACATTTCTATTTAGCCATTTGAACTCAACAAAAATGTGTGTGAAAGTATTTACGATATACTTGGTGTTGAAATGGGGACTATATGGAAATATATTGGTTTTGGCCCCTTCAGGTGTCCCTACCCTTGTGGTACATACATACATGTGAGAGTATTATGGACCAGGCACACTTGTCTCAAAGCCAGTGACGTCTCAGCTTCAAAGCCTCTCATGGGCACAAGCCCTTTCTAAGGCCCAGTATCTAATTTTATGTTGGTAATTTTGAGAAGTCTTTTTTAAAGACCCATGTTCATACTCACTGGACTGGATTCATCCCTGATGAGGAATACCCATGCATAGGTTAATTAAATACCATTATTTCTCCTTCATACTAGAATATGAAATTCCCCAATATCTGCCAGCCCACAAAATAGGAAAATTGAGGGGCTGTGCAGAGCCTTTAGTATCTTTACTGGTCATTTCCAAGGAAACATATCTTGGACATTTAGCAAATAATAATATGTTTGACTGATAGTGACTATGTGCCGAATTTCCCAAACTGATGACTAATAATTATGAGTCACATGTTCCTGGGAACCCCCCTTCCCTTCATTGTCATTTGCCTGACAATACTGAGCAGTGCACAGTATTGCAGAATTTCTTAGGAGTGGCGTAAAATTGAATCATATACCCTGTTTCTCCGAAAATAAGACCTAGCCGGACAATCAGCTCTAAGGCGTCTTTTGGAGCAAAAATTAATATGACCCACTATTATATTATATTTATATTATATTTATATTATATTATATTATATTATATTACATTATATCCCAGTCTTATATTATAGTAAAATAAGACCGGGTCTTATATTAATTTTTGCTCCAAGACACATTAGAGCTGATTGTCCGGCTAGGTCTTATTTTCAGGGAAACACGGTAGCTTCTTATCTTGTCCCCGTACCACCTAAAGAAAATATTAATTTCATGGCTATTTTGTGAAACATTTTTTTCCTAGCTTGACATGGTTATTTGAAGGTAAATAATTTTCCCTGCCAAGAAGTCACTTGTTACAGGTAACTTTGATTTAAGAAATAACTTCTGGTTTCTAGTGTGCTAAATTCGTTTCTTTCTTCCTTTTACAAAGAGTCCGTGTATTGTTCCCAGTCTGTTGTTAGGTGTAAAAGCTAATTCAGTGTAGATTTTTTTTTTCAATTCAAGCTATGACATTTCCTGCTGAAATAGCACTGCTATGGCCTGAAAGGAAAACATCCCAAGAAAATATAACCCATTTTAAAAAAAGGAAGAATAAAGTATTTGTCTATAAAAAAGTTTTAAAAATAATTCATGGTATTTATTAGTCATTTACATTTCTTATTAGTCAAAAATCTTAGGGAGGTGTGATATCAGGGACTATTGAGGGCGAATGACAGTTGGTGGGGTACAAGGTCCCTCCTGATGCAGAGCCATGTAACCCCAGAAAGAAAGACAGCCTGATATATTTTGTCCTCCCTAAAACAAGGAGGCCTGTTCCAATGGCCTACTTAACAGAACTTACCTTGATGACTTAGCAGCCACAGTAAAAGTCTGGAAGGGGCAGAAGCCAGCAGGCAGGATGATGTGGAGTTGGAAACTAGATTGCTTTGGGAGGAGGGTGGTGGTCACACAATCTAGGTTTCGTTGCCTGCTATGCCCCTAATTTTGTGACCTTTGGAAAGTTACTAACCTTTCTGGAACAGTTCCCTCCTCTATAAGAGCCTGGGTAATCTTTGGAGGTTCCCTTCACTTGGGATTAACAGACATCAGACTTACATGGGGAATGAAAATGGTACGAACAGAAGCGGCACAGGTGGAAAGGAGGCAGGTATGTAGGTGGTGGTCTAGAAAACAAGTTGGAAATATCCCCAATGTAAATTCAGTTTTGTGTCTCTCTCAGTGGGCAAGTGACTTTCCTGGGAGAGCTGAGCAGTGCCTGAGGTTAGGATTGGGCTCTGGGGTAGTACTAACTTGCACCTAGAAATCAATCACCTTTCGAGGAACCTTATTTCCTTGCATGGCCTGTGCTCCCTGCCCTTCCCCCAGCACAGGAGGCTTAGCTTTATGTTTGTGCTCAGGGCTGTGCTGGCCTCGCTGCCTCATCACCCCACCGTGCCTCACCTTTCCTTCAGTCAGACCTTCAAGATTCTTCTGCAGATGCTCCTGGGCCACCGTGGATTTTCTTTCTCATTCTGAAGGCTTGTTGAAATTCATTTCTCTGCAGATTCAGAGGTATTTATTTCTCTTGCAGTTGTCTGACTTAAAGAGTCAGATACTATTGTGTATGTTTTTGACAGAACTCGCACGTGTGTGCGAACGAGCTCTTGTAATCAGCAGTGTAGTCCCAGTGTGAAATGCCTGCATCTCTTGCTGGTTTGCTATTTAGTTGTTCAATTCACACTGACTAGAGCTTGTGTCACTTCCTCAGTTTCTGGGCAGTGTGTAAGAGGGGCTCCTTCTCTCAAGAGCTTTGTAATCAAGGCCAATGGAAGCACAGGAACAGCGGAGTAGTAGTGGTAACGCTAATGAAAGCAATGGCCATTTTCCAGAGCTAACTATGTACCCGGTATTGTGCTGATAAGCGCTTCCCATGCACTAAATGTGTGTGTCCACATACACACCCACAGTACAACAAACGCTTCATTCTCATAACAGCTCTATGACATAGGGATTATTATTATCTGCCTTCTATAGGTAGAGAAACCTCTGCCCAGGAAGAGGAGGTAACTTGCCCAAACTTACATATTTGGCGTGTGTAGGACTAACTTTTTCACTGTAGAGAAATCTAGGTTAGAGCTAAATCTATTGATTGCGTGGATGCCAGAACCAGACAGGGTTAGTTTAGATGGGATTAAGGGAGAAAGCGGTTTACGCTGTGTTTTCTAGGAAGAGAGAGTCATGACTGTGTGAAGTGGCAGGCAGCAGGGCATTTCAAGCTGGAGATGATTGCATGCGAGGACCGAACACAAAGAAGCTGGACAACAAACAGCACTCACTGCTCAGTTGGGGTGAAGACCATGCGTCCGTAGGTATCATGGCACCTAGGGAATCAGCATCAAACGAGTGAAGTTATTTTGTTAGCTGTAGTGTAGGCATTGCCGTAATTAGCAGCAGGTCAACACCTTATAAAAATCTCTCCAGAGTGTAAAGACGTGTTTCTAACAGAAATGTGTTAGCCTGCAAAGCGAATAAGACACAAACATTAATGCCCTGCCCTTAGGAGAGTTCTCCCTGGGTTTTCTTTGCCAGATGACATGAGCTTCACACCCTGGCTTTGAGTTGTCACCATCTTTGCTTCAGTTTTCATTAATTAGCTGAGTCTAGGTCTGTAGTCACTTGAAGCTGCTCGGGACTTATTTGCGCCAACTCCCCTGGACAGCTCGGCATAGTCACCTATTCTGACAGGTCTGCCTTGCCCTGGCAGCCGCGTAGCACACTCTGTTGAGGCAGCTGCCTGTCCGGGAGGGGAGTGTAGCAGCATCTGTTGGCAAACACATACGTAAGGGCAGACCCTCAAGGCCTCCAGATGGTAGACATTGGGGAAGAGATTTAAACTTGGGCAAGAACTGGAAGCTAACTGGGGGACCTGGATCTGTGGGTTCTGGGAAAAAACACACACATTAAAATGAGGAATTGTATGCATATGTGTAGTAGGTCTTATTTGTTTCAAGGTTTTTTTCCCCTCTGAAATGAAAAAAAAAAAAGCATTGAGAGGTATTTCCCCAGGCTTGTCAATAGCTGGCTTGTTTGTCTAATTAATTAATTTACTAATTACTTTGCTTATAATCCTCCTTGTTCGGAAAAGATTTATGGGAATGCCGTAAATCTCTAAATCTAGCAAACAAAATCTTATGAAGTTGCCAAGAGCAAGCTATATGCGCCTCTTTTTAAAAGTTTTTTACCGCAAGATGACTATATATCAATAAAAGATCCTAAAACTGAGTAATTAATGTACTTACATTTCTTACCTAGTTTCCACTTTTGAAAAAATGTGCTTTTCCTTTAAACTTCCAATTGTCTAGTAGTTTCACATTTGTAGCTTCTGTACAGATTGGTGTTTGTGAAACTCTAGTGCTGACATGGTAACTCTTGTTTTTTGTTTTTCTTAAAGCCCCCCTGCCTTTGGAGTACTGTGCATGCAGCACCCAGGAGCCACCTCTGACTGTGGGATCCTTACTGCCTACCTAAGCCCTCATCCCCGGGCTTTATCACCTGGTCTTTTTCTGCTTTGTTACATGGCTCCCAGGAAGCTTAAGTGGCTCTGGTCATTAACAAAAATCTTGCCTGTAGGGATTCAGATCTGAACTTTGGAGAGCACACTCAGTACTTTCCTTCTGCCCACCAATCTCGTGGAAATCATAGTGTCACCTAGCATTTACCTTCTGTCTGAGTCTACCCAGCTCTTGTGCATGTTGCCACGTGAAATCCTCATAGCTCAGGGTGGCGGTACTGACAGAGAAGACTTTGCAGGGTCACCCTCAGCATGTGACAAGACTGACTCGTTGCCTCTCCCACTGTCCCAGGAAGAATTCTTCCCATCTGTGGCACAGGGACGAGTGGCTGGGTGTTGTGGAAGGAGGCAGTGAAGGAGAGAATGGTGAATAAGGGAAAGGGGCAGTGCACACAATCCACTCCTTGTCGATAGAGAGTCCAAAAGAAAGGAAGCTTCCCCTGTGCTGGGCACCCCGTTAGCATCATCTGTAACCTCCCTTTTAAGCCTCATAACGACCCCAAGAGATAAGCGTTATTGCTTTTTGTTTTACACGTGCTGCAAGACAAAGGTTAATACGATTAAGAGCTACCATGTCATAGAATATAAAGCAGTTCTAAACCAGCTTTTTCTGACATTAAATGCATACTATGTTCAAGCATGAGTGGGTTATTTTTGAGCTTTTCTTTTCCTCCTTTTTCCTTCTGATGCTCAATTTTTAGTTATTCCATGGCAAATTGAAAAATTCCTGAAAGGGTGATAGGGGAAATAAGTAAAAGTATCTGAAACAAAGCTGTTGTCTCTTAGCCATTCTAATCCAAGTTTGTGGCTAAGATGAGAGTTTTATAGTTACCTTGGGATTCCAGAACACTGATTTTCCTAATTGAGAACTAAAGCAGGCAGAGTGCTATAGAAATGTGAATCATAAAACCAAGGATCTGAATGAGGAGTGGTGAGGAGGGTACTCAGTCGACTTTAGAAATGGATGGAATGTGCAGTGAGACCTCCGGGGTAGATGTGGGCCAGATGGGGGACTGTGATGATTTAGCTTTGGAGTGATAATGGGATTTTGACGTGTGACACCTGGGTGATTTTAATACGTTGTGCCATATCGAGAGCTGACCAGAGTGGGCACCGATATCCAAGGGTCACAGGTCGCAAGTCTGGGTGCCACTGAGTGGTAGCAGATAGATCGTGAGCTTTATGAACAGGGGTAACCAGAAGTGCCCATCTTTCGAGACTGATTTCTATTTGTAAGGTCACTGTATACCTTCTGGAGCATTGGGTCATGACAACACCAGAGGTGGGACCATTTGATATTCCCAACAGTGGAAAAAAGCATAGGCTCGGGGTCAGAAAGATAAGAATTCGAATCCAGCCTCCATCATTTGTTAACTGAGACCGTGGGCAAGTTGCTCCAAGCCACCGTTCTCTGAGTGATAAAACGGGGATAATACTCATGCCTCAGAGGACTGCTGCCCGTCAAATAGTCAGCACAGTACCTGGCACATCAAAGGACCTAATTGTTATCATTATTATTTAAGAGCAACTAAGAGCGCAGGCGGTCTCTTTTACTGTGACTATGAAAGCTGTGGTATACCGGTGAAAGGGTTCCTCCTAATTTAGTGAAAAAAATCCTTGAAATTTCTGCTATAGCAAAAATGCAAATTACTACTGGATACATTTCTGGCAGCCATATAAGCCATTTACATAATGAAACCTCTCTAACATTATTTCTATTAATAGCTACACTTCTGAGTATCAATTTGACCATTTTGTATTTAGAAATCATTCTATGAACAGATTCCTTTTCTTATCATGTCTTCTTAATACCTCCTGACAAGGATCACTCTCTTTACTTCATATTCATGTTTATGATTTCATGAACTCTTCAAATGTTAGTTTACTGCCTAAGAAGCTCATTTTTTAATAATGCGCTGGTAAGCATGGCACTTGGAAAACTAGGTTCTCTGTACCTTTCTATTCCTATAGCATCCTTTGCATGGAAGCGATTGCTTCTCTTAGCGTTTCCCTAACAAATCCCGTTGATTGACCTACGAAGAACTTTGGTCTGCATTGGTTTGTTCATTTGGCCAACACTGTCATTCATCCACTGAGGCCCTTGGATTTCTTTATCCGTATGCGCAATATATTGCTAAGGCCTAAGACCGATTTCTGTCAATTGGCCTCACAACTTCAGCTTAAGAACAGCACGGCTGTATCCTCCACTGGAACAATTCTGGAGGGTGTGCGTGCTTTTCTCCTGTTTCTCTCTGACCTCTAGCAAGAGGGTCACAAAATACAGAGGTGTTCAGATGCTTGTTGAATGAATGAGTGAGTGAGAATCCATGGCTGGAAGGAGGTTGCCCTGGTAGGAGGAGTTCTAAGACATCGGGTTTTGTGACTTTGTCAATGCGGACATGACTTCTGGGACAGGAGCAACACGGCAGGCACTCTCTCAGGAAGCATTCTCGTCTTAAACTTTAGAGTATCTCATAAGTTGTTGGATTTTTTAAAATTGCCCTTTCCGTTGGGGTGGGGGGAGGTGGGTTGTGTATAAAGGCTCTAAGCAGGCAACATTGATAAACTTAAAAAAAAAATTAGGTTTCTATTTTAAAGAAAACCTTACTGCTTTTCTGTTTGTTTTGAAATACGGTTTTACTAATGGGTATTCTTTTTATTGCCAGTAAGGAAGACTCATCAGATGCAGCTTCAGAGAAATGGGGATTTTGATAAGGATGTGAGGGTGTCTGATGGATTTTAGGGAAGAGTGGCAGTTGGGCCTTAGGTGCTGAGAAACAAATCAAACAAATCAAAACCCCAGACCAACAATCATGTAGTATAAACAGGATAGGCAATTTCCAGGAAAACAGATGCTCGCCATGCCGTCCAGTGTGTGTCTCTACAGAGGTTGTACCAAGGGTGTGTGATTCTTTACCTTTACTTGTGCTGCTGTTGAAGACTTTGTAATCATTAGTGTTAATATTGCTGGAGAGAAAAGTTAATTAAGATGTCTGTTGTTATATTGTGGTAATTCCTGTTTGCAGGGCTCATTAACATCTTTGATCAGAATGAGCAGCTCTTTCATGGTTGGAGTGCACCAGAATTACACAATGTAGGGAGCCATTCTTGAGCTTGTTCTTGTTTCTTCTTCCCGTCACTTCAGCCTGCAGCTCACAGGCGGATCCCCCAGGTGCTGGGGGTGGGGTGGGGGGTCAGGGGGAGCTGAGATGCGGTGGATCTGTATCCCTGTGTGGTAGGAGACTTGCTGAGAGAGTGATTCGGAGTGATGTTGAGGAAATGGTTCCAAAAGCAGGTTTGGAAAGTGTTTGAGGAGCCTCCTGTAACAGCTGAATGTAGTGAAGGAAAAACAGACACACCTCAATGTTTTCCATGTAAGAATATCCAAACCTGTAGAGAACTTTTATAAAAATTTATTTGAGCCAAAAAGAGGATACACCTGGGAGCAAGATCTCATCAGACTGAGATAAATGCTTCCGAGAATAACAGTTTTCAGTTTCTTTTATGCATTTGAAATGAAGGAGGGGAAGAGAGAAAGATTACACAGAGGTGGGAGAAAGCAAGGTGGGGATTGGATTACAGGATAATTTAACAAGGTTATGCGCTCCCTTGACAGTGATTAATGGCTTACTGCAAAGGTGTGTTAAGGTAGATGCACAGAAACAATGGACCGGGCTTGCTTAAGGCAAAGATAAACGTTTTACTAAAGAAGTTACAGGTCTGGGGTGTGACTACCTACCGTGACTTGCTCAGGGATTTATGATCAGATCACCCTGAGAAGTTACTTGCCATAGAAACCCTTTTTTGTCCACACTGTCCTTTCTGTCATATCCTAGAAGGCAGCATTGAGTTCACTGCATGGCGTCATACAGTTCTAGGTCACCTACAACTTAGAGTTCCTGTGAGCTAAATTTCTGTCTTCAAAGGAGGAAGCAGACCTAAAAAGTGAAAATGGCTTGACCAAGAAGAGGTCAAACTGGAGTCTCCTATCTGAAGAGCCAGAAGTGTACGTTTGGGCTCGTGATTTTTGTTACCACTCCTTCTTCTACTTCATATTATCTTTCCAAAATGACCATTTACAGTGCTGTAGCTCTGTTCTCAGCTAGGGCTTTGTATCTGTAATCATCTGCCAGGGCTGCCAAAACAAAGTGCCACAGACTGGGACGCTTAACCAAGAGAAATTTATTTCCTCACAGTCCTGGAGGCTGGAAGTTGGAGATCAAGGTGTTGGCAGGGTTGGTTTCTCCTGAGGCCTCTCTCCTTGCCTTGTAGATGGTAGTCTTCTCCCTGTGTCCTCACATGGTCTTTCCTCTGTGTCTGTCCTAATCTCCTCTTCTTATAAGGACACCTGTCATATTGGGTTAGGGCCCATCCATGTGACCTCATTTTATCTTAATCACTTCTCTGAAGGCCCTATCTCCAAATGCAGTCACATTCTGAGATGCTGGAAGTTAGAACTTCAGCATATAACTTGGGGTGGGGGTGGGAGTGGGGGCAGACACAATTCAGCCCATAACTATCTATAAATTAATTTGATTTCATTATGGATAAATTCCATATGGATCCATATGACTATGGATGATATTCATTACCCAGTCTTTCAACAACCATTTCAACAGGCTTGCCAGATGTCAATTTTACTATAATATGCAGCCAGCCAATTTAAAATGCTATTTATCAGACCGTAAATATTTTTAATTGCTCACTAGGTGCTAGGCATTGTGCGCGTCCCGGGGCGGGGGGCGGGGGGAGAAATGCACACAGGAAAGACCCACGCCCTGCCTTTTTTGAGTTGAGTATGTCAGGGAAGGCATGCTTAAAGAAAAAAGAAAGACAATTTGTGAAGATCGTCATGAAAGAGGACGTACAGGTGCCGTCTCTAGATCGTACAGTAAAATCACTGCTTTTTATTCAAATCTTCCATGGTGGCAAGTTCCCATTAGGCTCCACTGGTCATTTGCCGCTCAGCGGCTGTTGGAGCATTCATGTGTCTGGAATGCTACGGTCCTGAAGAGGAAAACATCAGAAGATATTACTGTGTTTATTTCGGATATGTTTTCTTATGGCCAGAATGCTCACTCAGCAACTGGATTATTTATGTGTGCTCAGGGAGTTTTTCTGGAAAGGGGAAAAGTGCTATTTTTACCATCTAGTGGTGTTCTGATGTCTCCACAGCAAACCAGTTCTATACTGAACCCCATCTGTCTCTCTTGTGGGACCATGTCTTTAGTCATTGTTTGTCCTTAATGTCTGGCATGGTGCCTGGCATGTAGTAGGTCTTCAGTAAATATTTGTTGAATGAATGTGTGTCGATTGAAAAATTGCCTACTACTACTAGCTGTCTGCAGAAGATAAATGCCTTGCCTCTCCAGAAAGATTGTAGGCTTCTGAGCAGGCGCATTGTGAGTCTCACACTGTCTACCTGACTCAGCACCTTGTAAATGATAGGTAATGCCATCTCTAAATCCTCTAGCCTCAGGGGAGAGGCCAGTCATCCCTGCATCAGGAACCATGGACGATTCTTAGAGTAAAGGTGGAAAAACAGATACAGGTTATTGCACAGACATGCATTAAAAAATGTAATCTGTGCGATTTACCTTGTGTTTTTTTGTTGTTTTTTTTTGGATTTATGGACTTAAAGTAACACCCATTCTTTGTTCCTGGGGGGATAGTACGCCCTTCTCCACTTCTGCTGTAATCTCTGCTGCCTTCATTATAGAAGTGAATTAAGGTGAACTTTGAAAGAGGGAAGAGATGTTAACTTGCTTGAATGCTGTGGGAGTGGGAGTGGGAAGGTTGTTCTAGGCACAAAGATGGCAACGAAAGAGACTTGGCTGTTTTTCCATTTCCAGTAATAGTTGACAGTATTTATTGTTTAACATTTTTAAAAGTATTCTCTGAACCTCAGGATATTCAAAAACAAGCATTTCATGGTAGAGATTATGTCAAATGATAAGAGATGCATTATACGATCAGTGGTAAAAACAAAGGTTGAAGTTGCTGTGATGAGAATTTAAACATACAGAAGTCAAAAAATTCAGGAGTTCAAATTAAACTGCAAGTGTGACTCAGTCCCCTCAGGCATATGGTAGTAGCATTTTCTGAATTGTGGCATATTCTGTTAAATTTAAGCCCTTGTTTTTGCAAAGTCGTGTGTCAAGGTTGCAATGTGAACAGTAACTTTAGACTTGCATGATTTTTTATCTTCTTCTCACCCGTGGTATATGCTGTTGTAGCATTTGTACACTGAAATTTGGTATTGCTTATAAAAATAAAGTGGTGCAGTGCTCAGTTTATAGTGCACAATCTATGTGACTTGATGACAAAGAACTCTTCTCTGTTTGAACATGACCTAATAGTGAAACAAAACACAGCCACCTCCACTTTTGATATATATATATATCAAATTTTGATAATTAATTATTACCAAATTATTATGGTAGAATACTGGCATTAAGTACGTTGATACTGTTATACAACCATCACCCACATCCATCTCTAGAACTCTTTGCTTTGTAAAACTGAAACTCTGGACCCATTAAGTAATAACTCCCTATTCTCTCCTTTCCCCAGCCCCAGGCAACCACCATTCTACTTTCTATCTCTATTAATTTGACTGCTTTTAAGTAGTTCTATATACTGTGTTTCCCCTAACCAGAAAATAAGCCCTAGCATGATTTTTCAGGATGACATCCCCTGAACATAAGCCCTAAGGCGTCTTTTGGAGCAAAAATTAGTATAACACCTGGTCTTATTTTCGGGGAAACATGGTAAGTGGAATCATACAGTATTTGTCCTTTTGTGACTGGCTTATTCACTCAGCTGATGGTATGCTTTTAATAACAGCACTATTGAGATATAATTCACATACTATAAAATTCATCCCTTTAAAGTATACATTTCTATGGCTTTTATTGTATTCATAACTGAGATATATTTGAAGAGAGAGTAAATTCAATAATTTCTTTCTTGGTTCTGGAAAATGCACACATGCTTTTTATCTGGCAAGTCTTGTTATAAAAATGTCATGAAATAAAGGGAACAGAAGGTTAGGGGCAAATAGCTAGATTATGCTTAGTTTGGTTCAGATTAATTCAGATAACCAAAATATTTTTGTAAGTATGTTTGCTTTAATTGCACCATCTTCATTTTGTATCCTGGCGCCGGCAATATGTGATTATTTATTGTTGTTCTTTTGAGAGTATTATTTGCCTGCAAAATTGATTGTGATGAGTTAGCCAGAAATTCAACAGAACTGAAATTCCTTGAAGTCCGATTTGTTCAAAGACTAGTTTTGAGTTGACTGAGGCTATAGATGGAACTGGCACTTGAGTTACTTGAGATCTGGAATTCCAGTGCCAAAGAGGATATTTTGGTCTAAGTTAGAAAAATGGCATTTCATGCTTATATACTGCTGGTGGGAGTGTTACTTGGTACAAACATTTAGGAAAACAGTTAGACATTATCCAGTAAAGATGAATGTGTATACACTATGACTCGACAATTTTCCTTCTAAGTTTGTTCCTTCGAAAAACTTCTGTATACATGCATGAAAAACATGTATGCTGTCCATCACAGCTTTACTTACATTAATAATGGTTTAAAATATAAACCCAAACCACCCAAGTGTTTATCAAAGTAGAATGGATAAACAAACTGTGATATAATCAAATAATAGAATACTGTGCAACAATGAAAATGAATGATCTAAAACTATATAGAGCAATACAGATCAATCTTGACAACCTGATATTAAGAAAAAAAAAAAAAAAGGTTGCTGAAAAATTCATACAATATGAATGATTCTGTCAATAAAATTTTAAAAATATGCATACTAAAAAATAAATTAAAATAAAAAATAAACAAATAAATTAGAATTTTATCCTGATGCAGTTAAGAAAAGACTGAAAACCTAGGAAGGCATCTATTAAAACTCTTCTCCCTCAAATATATGGTGATGGAAGGAGAACTGACTCTGGGTGGTGAACCCACAATGTGATATGTAGATGATGTAATACAGAATTTTACACTTGAAACCTATGTAACTTTACTAAACATTGTCACCCCAATAAATTTTAATTAAAAACAAAAAACAAAACTCTTTTCCCACAGTTCTGAGAGTATATGTGGAAATGAAAGCTACCAGGTATTTCTGCCATTTAAATGCTCCTATGAAATTTCTAAGTACCCTGCATAGTAACTCTTTAAAATACTACATACACACTACTAGCAGGCTAAAAACCAACAAAGACGGCTGAGTAAAAAACAAATCACGCACACAGAATATTTTTATTTAAAAAATTTGCTTTCCTGAAATAGAATGTTCAGAAAGAAGCTTTTCTTGAATGATGTTAGATTGAAGGCCATAACGAAACATAGAGCTGTAATTTTTAATAAATGAAAATTAGTCAGGATGCTCATCAGTAAGTGCTTCCTGTGTTCAATACTCATCTTGTCACTTTATTCCTTTAGTTACCATGGGCTGTGCCTATTTTCGCTTCCCTTGTAGTCTGCTTGTTGGGTCATCATTATGACCATCATCACCACCATCACCATCATCACCATCTCGGCACATGCTTTTGCATAATAAGCTAATCACAATCTTTTTAGGAATATCCCATTGAAAGCAAGCCTGTTCCTGCCTCAGGGTCTTTGCCTTGCTGGTCCCTCGACTTGATTTCTTCTCCTGTGTAGCCTCATGACTCACTCTCTCAGTTGACTCAGGTCTCAGCTCAAGTGTCACTTTAACTGAGTGTTAACTCTAAAATAAAACCCGGGTCACTTTCCACCCCTTTAACTGGTTTACTTTTCCCAGATTGCATTCACATACATTTGTTTGTCTCTCTTCTTCCATTAAAATCGAAGAGAAACTTAGAGTCCATAGGAGTGGAGGCCATGCCTGCTTCCCTTGCTCTCTTATCCCAGCGTTTGGCACCGGGCCCAGCACATCTAGGAGCTTAGTAATTGTGCATTGAGTGAATGAATGACTGAGTCATCCCAGGAACTCTTTGAGTTAGATATTACAACTACCGTTCTATGGAATGAAAAAAATGGGGGCTCCGAGAGCTTAAACTACTTGCCCTTATTCACCCAGCTGGTGAGTGGTGCCCGACACCAAATGTGTTGTAACTTACCTTCTGTCTGTCATCTATCACTGATTCTGATGTGACTTTTTTTTGACATAGAGAACCTTTCCTTCTTTCTTTTCAGATGATCAAATTAATTGTTCAATTCCATGAATGCACCTTTACAACAAATAATTATATCCCCTTTTAGGACTACACGTATTCTTGTTTTGCATATGCAAAGATTTCCCTCACATTTCACACTCAGCATTTTTTTTTTTTTTTTTTTTGGCCATATTGCCTTCTCCAGCAAATACCCTGTGCCATGTTTACTGCAGTTGTCTAGGCTCGAAGACCACAGCAGGTGTGTGAAAGCAGCAGACGAGACTTCAAGTAGGAAGGATTTATACATAACCCACTGAGCTACATTGTCACCAAATACATGTCAATGCCGTTAGACCATTTTTGATGGCATCTAATGACCTTGTCCTGACCATATGCTGCCTTGTAATCTGCACTCATTTGTCACTTTTTAAAAAAATTTTATTGGGGAATATTGGGGAACAGTATGTTTCTTCAGGGCCCATCAGCTTCAAGTCATTGTCCTTCAATCTAGTTGTGGAGGGCGCAGCTCAGCTCCAACTCCAGCCGCCATTTTCAATCTTAGTTACGGGGGCACAGCCCACCATCTCACTTGGGAATTGAACCGACAACCTTGTTGTTCAGATCTCATGCTCTAACCAACTGAGCCATCCAGCTGCCCCTCTGCATTCATTTGTGACTTTCTACTCTGCTAGATTTACTGACAGAGCATGGATGGGGAAAGTGAAATAAATATTATGGATGTCTGGAATGCTTTATTATTCCTTTAATTTTCTTTGCCTTGTTTTGGGATACAGGAGCCAGCTTTGAAGTTCAAAATAAAATAATTAATGTTTAAAGCTGAGCTTGTCACTCTTTTTAATAGAACCTCAGATTGTGATGGGACCCCAGAGGGTTCTCATTTGGTGGGGAGAATGTAGTCTTGCAGGAGGACGTACACAGCTGGTGAGTGGAGTGTTTGGAAGTCCTAGTAGAAGCTAAGTGCCCAGCCCCCCTTTCTGGGCCTCTTTCCGCAGCCCAGCTGCCTTTTCCTCAGTACTTGGCTCACCCAGCTGTAAAGCTATACATGCCATGGAAGGTTAAAGCCTTTTCTTGGACCACATGTTGGCCAATTGATTATCGGCAGCCTCCGTTGCCCTAGATCAAAGCATCTCTTTTGACCTTGGTTGACCGTGGTGGGCTGTTGGCAGAGCTCAAATGATCTCTGTTAAGGCTGCATATTAAATGTTGCCCAAACGTCTCAGGATCCTAGGACATCTTGGGCAGGGGTTGGGGGTGGGGTGGGGGAGAGGAGGCAGAGGGAGAAGGAGAGAGGGAATGAATATGAATATTTAACATTTTGGGTCTACAACCTTTGCAAACTACTTTTCCTCTGACAGGAATAAGCGCAAATGTTTCTATTTTAAAAGGTTCTATGGGGGGGGTATTGTTGTTTTAAAGTCAAAATAATACTTATATTTATTGAGAACTTACTGCAGTCCAGATACTGTACTAAAAGCTTTACAGACGTTGTAAAATCCAATTGTCACAGCAACCCAGTGAGTTAGTTACTGTTATTAGTCCTATTTCAAGGATGAGGAAGTTGAGGCTCAGAGAGGATAAACAGTTTGCCCGTGGTTGCAGAGCTTAAAGAGACAGAGCCATGATTTGAAGCTAAGCAGTCTGACCTCAGAACCTGCTCCATCTATTGTTCATTTTCTCCCTGATTACATAAAAGGTGTATATTCATTTAGCAAACTGGATATATAGAAAAGAAGGAAGGGCTATGACCCACAAGATAACTATGAACATTTTTAGTGTTTCTAGTCATACACATTTTTAACTGGCATCACACTGATTGTACTGTTTGTAAGCTGCCTTTATCATTGGTCCGTATACCCCCTTATAACACGGTAACCCCCGTTATAACACAGTTGTTAGGTTCCTTAAAATGCCGTGTTACGCGAATCCCTGTTGTATGAAACAAAGAACTAGTACAAAAAACGACGGTTAGGTTCCAAAAATTTAAAAAACATGTAGTTTTATAATTAAGAGAAATATCTTTATTAAAGCAACTTTCACCAAAAGTATAACATATTAAAATGTGTTGAATAATGTTTTCTTCGTCATCATTACTAAGCACCATTAACCAAGACCGTTTTCTTTTTGACAAGATATCTTCATTCTCTGAAGAAGAATGTCCACTAACAAAATGGATTTAAAATTCTAATAAATTTTAAAATTCTGCAGTCGAATCTGATACGATATCCAAGCTCGAATGAAAAATTTCAAATGAAATATCTTTTACTCTTAAAAGCTCTTATTACGTTCTGTGTTGTTTGGGGATTTCTCTAATTCTCAAACCGTGTTAGAGTGAAACCATGTTCTAGGATGCCGTGTTGTATGAGGGTTTTCCCCAATTCTTGAACCGTCTTACAGCGAAACCATGTTATAAAAGTGCCGTGTTATACGGGGGTTACCTGTACTCATATCGTGAACATGTTGCCATGGCATTTTCAATCTCACATAGCATAATTTTATCGCTCTTATAGATACTGTGATTTACAAAAGTAATATAATGTGTGTCAAACATTTAATTCTCCAGATTTTTTGCTGTTGTTGGTAATGGTGTGCTAGATTTCCTTGAACATATATCTTTTTTGGACATCTCTGATTGTTTGCTTAAGATAAATTTCTAGAACTAGAACTGTTGACTCAAATGGTAAGAGCCTTTATAAGGCTTTTGATACATATTATTAAAGTACTATATTTTAGCACTCACCAGCCATGAGAAAGAATGTCCATGTAAACCTTGCCAGTTTGATGTTAAAAATTATATTGTGTTTTAATTTTTTGGGGGGACGAGGGTGTGATTTTGAATGAGGTTGGGCCTTGTTTTCTGTTTTCTATTATATTTCTTTTAAAATTGGCTATTTATTATTCTTTGCTTATTTTTGTTTTAGGCCATACCATATATCTTTTACTCATTATTTCTATATGTTCATTTTGAATTAAGGATATTAACTGTTTGTCAATGATATTACAAACACTTTTCCCACTTTGCTATTTTCCTTTGAATTTTATTCATGGTGATTTTGATACACAAATAATCAAATGTTTGTGTAGTCAAACATTAAAGATACATATTTTTTTTATTTTATACCTAGAAAAGCCTTCCATTCACAAGGGTCAGACAAATATTCACTTATAATTTCTTTGAGTTCTTTTATAATCTCATAGTTTATATTTAGAGTTTATTTTGATATCTGATCTCAGGCGTGGGAATCAAATGAGCTCTTGCCAAATAGTACATCATTTGTTCTCACGCCATTTATTTACTACCCTTTTTCCTCATCACCATTATTATGTACTAAACACTTTATGGACATGGGGATACTTCTGAGCTTTATATTTTGTTCTCTTGATCTTTGTGGTTTTACACTAGTTTGGGTTCTACAGTTTTAATATTTTTTAACATAACCAATCTTAGATTCCTCCTTATAATTTTCTGTTTTCAAAATTTCTCAGCAATTTTTAGCTTATTCATTTATTCTTCCATGTGAATGTAAAACTAATGTGGTCAGATTTCAGAACATTTTTTCAAACTAAATTTAAATTGTCATAGATTACATATTACTCTGGAGAGAAATTAATTTGTTACACTCTTGCAGCTTTTGATCTATGCTTATAATCTTATTCAAGACTTTTATTGTCCCTTAGTAAAGCATTGACTATTTTTGTAGGATTATTATTTTTTTTTTTCAGATTTTATTGGGGAAGGGGAACAGGACTTTATTGGGGAACAGTGTGTATTTCCAGGACTTTTTCCCAAGTCAAGTTGTTGTCCTTTCAATCTTAGTTGTGGAGGGCGCAGCTCAGCTCCAGGTCCAGTTGCCATTGCTAGTTGCAGGGGGCGCAGCCCACCATTCCTTGCGGGAGTCGAACCGGCAACCCTGTGGTTGAAAGGATGCGCTCCAACCAACTGAGCCATTTGGGAGGCAGCTCAGCTCAAGGTGCTGTGTTCAATCTTAGTTGCAGGGGGCAGAGCCCACCATCCCTTGTGGGACTCGAGGAATTGAACTGGCAGCCTTGTGGTTGAGAGCCCACTGGCCCATGTGGGAATCGAACCATCAGCCTTCCGAGTTAGGAGCACGGATCTCTAACCGCCTGAGCCACCGGGCCAGCCCCTTGGTATAGTTTTTTAAGTTTGTTCTTCACATCACTGGTTTGACTTTCCAGGGTGTTATCTTTCCTTTTCTTTGGTCCTAATATAGCTTCAAATTACACTTCTGAAAACTGATAATTGAAAAAAAAAATCCTTTTTTTAAAAAATTCAGTCCATTTCTTTCTGGTTTCATTCACTTGTATACCTTATCTTTCATGTCTTGTTTCAGAGTCTGGGCTTGTTTTTTTTCTTCCCTCCCTCCCTCCCTCCCTCCCTCCCTCCCTCCCTCCCTCCCTCTTTTCCTTCCTTCCTTTCTTTCTTTCCACAATCATATTTTGTCTGAAATTTGTTTCTATATCCAATAGTAAGTCTTTTTCAAAATTATCATCTTCTTTTCTTCATAAGCCCAATGTTGTATATTTTTTATTCTCTCATTATTGAATGGTGAAAGGTCTAGCCTGGCCTGTAATTTGTTCTCAAATCTTACCTGTACCTTCTGGAAAAGATGAAATTCCTCATCTGAAGCCTGGAGGCTTGGTTCTTAAAAATTTCCCAAGCCAGTGATGTGTTCCATCAGCTGTACAGACTGGGAGGGAGCTGGAACCATGGGCAGTCTCTGTTGGCGCCCTTTGCATGGTTTCAGAGTTGTGTTGGGTGAAGCCACTGTACATGAGACCATTTTCCAGTCCTGGATTTCTCCCTCACCCTAGCTTCACTTCAAACCCCCGGTGTAATGGTGACTGAATTCTGGTGTCAGAGCCCTGCTGTTGGGGAGACATCCCACACCCAACTGGATAACCTTGGATATGTCAGTGCCTACGCTTGGCTCTTCTACTCTCGTACCATCTGAATGCCAGTGATCTGGAGCCCAGAGAGAATCTGTGTTTCCCAAGCAGCCCTCACCTCCAGCTTTCAGTCCTTTAGTTTAGGACTATTACTTACTAGTTTTCCGTCTGAATCTCTCATTTTTTTCTCACAATGCTTCATCACTTTTTCAAGAAGGAGAATCATGAGTGACATCTCTGGATCAGCCTTTTACGTTATGTTTTCTACGGTCTATCTAGCAAAAACTGATTTAATGATGATGGCATATGTCTGGTACTCTTCTCTGTTTTCCAGCACTGATACATATTTTCACCTATGTTCACATTCTTTTGTTGAGATGGATGATACGCTCTCCAGGCAAAGAGAGGGGTTGGGGGAGAGACTTCTTGAAGAAAATCTGATATTCAAAGATCTGAATTTCTAAAACACAAACGAAAATAACTGAATCTTACAAAATATTTATGGAATTATCTGAAATCATGAACTCTCCCAGGACACTCAGCATGTAAAGTCGTTTATAAAAGTTAGGCTTACACGTAAATTGTCAGACTCCCAGCCTTTGTATATAGTAAGCTGCACCTGTATCTCCGTAATGGTCCCCCAGAGTGCCATGCTGTGTGGTCCAGTTAAGTATGGAAGCATAGCCGCCGCGCACTTCGCCTGTAAGAACATTTATGATCCACCTTTTGCACTTTTCCTAGTGGCGTTTGGCAGCTGAGTTCTGAGTTTTTAGCCAAGCAGTTGATTACCTCCTCCCAGAAGCTTCGGTGATGTCTCCTACCAGGGAGAACAAGAATGCCAATTTATTTTAAGGAAACAAAGAGCAATAATGCCCCATGTCTAAATAAGAGTGAAAATATAGTCCTCTCCATATCTAAACAAAGTGTAGTCACAAGCAGCAAAATAGAAGTGTACAAGGGCAGAGCATGGGCCAGGAGCTTGATGAGTTCAGAGGAGCTTTATTTATTGACTAGCATTTCCTCCCTTTTCACTGGTCCAGCTACAATTATTGTCAGTAAAGTTGACTCAGAAAAAGAGAGACCTTGGCGTGTGTGTGTGTGTGTGTGTGTGTGTGTGTGTGTGTGTGTGCTGCTTGCCGGGACATCCAGGGCACAGACAGTTCTAGAACAGAGGGAGGGCAGTATTACTGAGGTTGTGAAGAACAGACGTTGACCAGTGCTTACGCTTGTAGGCAGAATCAGTAGCTCCTACTGAAATGACACTGTGTGCATAGCAGTTTTGACTGGAGATGTGTTTATGGCGTGCGACACAAACTCCTGATTTCTTTCCTTGTGAGACTTTAATCTCTCGTTTACTGATAAAATTATATATGGGGAGAGGACGTCATAAGAAGACAGATATACAATCCTGTGGGCTCACCACAGGCTGAGGGCCATTTGTCTACAAATTGTGTCGCTTCCTTCTTCTCTGCAGCCCTTGAGCATTGCAAACCCACTCATGGATACCCAAGAGGATATGTTGTGAGCGGCATTCCTGCGGTTGAACACATTAGGATAGGTGATCAATTCCTTTTTTCAAAAACATTATGTATATTTTTCAGTTACAGTTGACATTCAATATTATTTTATATTAGTTTCAGGTGTACAGCATAGTGATTAGACATTTACATAATTTATGCAGTGACCCCCCCCAATTAGTCCAGTACCCATCTGGCACAAGCCTTATTTTTTGTAACATTATTGACTATATTCTCTCTGCTGTACTTTACATCCCCGTGACTATTTTGTAACTACCAATTTGCATTTCTTAATCCCTTCACCTTTTTCATCGAGCTCCCCAGACCCCCTCCCCTCTGGCAACCATCAGTTTGTTCTCTGTATCTATGAGTCTGTTTCTGTTTTGTTTGTTCATTTATTTTGTTTTTTAGATTCCACATATAAGTGAGATCATATGGTATTTGTCTTTCTCAGTCCGACTTACTTACTTAGCATAATACCCTCTAGGTCCATTCATGTTGTCTGTCGCAAATGGTAAGATTTCATTCGTTTTTATGGCTGAGTAATATTCCATTATATATATGTAGCACATCTTTATCTAGGTGTCCTTTGAATGGCACTTGGGTTGCTTCTATATCTTAGCTATTGTAAATAGTGCTGCAGTGAACATAAGGTGCATATATTTTTTTCAAATTAGCATTTTGGATTTCTTTAGATAAATACCCAGAAGTGGAATTGCTGGGTAATAAGGTAGTTCTATTTTTAATTTTCTAAGGACCCTCCATGCCATTTTCCATAGTGGCTGAACCAATTTGCAATCCCACCAACTTTTCTCCCCATCCTCACCAACACTTGTTGTTGTGATCAATTTCTTAGGTATGTAATTTGGAT
This sequence comes from Rhinolophus sinicus, assembly GCF_036562045.2. Classification (NCBI taxonomy): domain Eukaryota; kingdom Metazoa; phylum Chordata; class Mammalia; order Chiroptera; family Rhinolophidae; genus Rhinolophus; species Rhinolophus sinicus. Next base: position 62,869,353 of record NC_133756.1, read on the forward strand.
GTGAAAAATCAGCAAGAAGACATCATCAGATATTAAGGAGCAATGATGGGGATATCCTTGACCTGTGGTATCTTTGTTTTCTACGAACACATTGATGTAAAGCAAGAGGTGTTTTCTAACAACTGACCATGGTCGCCTGGGGCAGAGGAGTACATTTTTGAAATGTCAGACAGAAGCATACTTGGTTCTTAGAAGTCTTCCTTAGATTTCCCATTCTAGACACTGACGTCCTATTTTGAAATCATACCTGAATATAACACTGACACTTTGAAACATGCTTTCCAAGGTTATCCATGAAATAATATATACCTGGTCTTGGAAACACATTTTACCATCCAAGTACCCACCACATATCTTTAAAGGTGAGGCTTTCTTAGTGGCACTATGCAAGGGTTTTGTAGTAAAAAAATATTGATTGAATACTGATTAAGCCTATGTGCTGTGCTAGGTGTTCTTAGTATAATTTCACCTAATCCCACAACTCTTGGAGTTAGTACCATCATCATGCCCATTTTATGGTTAAGGGAATACAGACTTGGAAAGTTTCTGTAACTCGTCCTAGGGCCGCATAGCTAGTAAGCTTTGAAGCTCAACCTGAGGTCTCTGATTCAATAACCTACATTTTTTCTCCTGTACCACATGGACTTTTCTATTGATTTTTCTTACAGGGAGCCTGGAAGTTTTTCTAAGGATCGTATCATTCCAAGAGTTGCTTAACCTAGAGCCCCTGCATCTCTATCTGAGTTTAGCCCTTCCCCCAAGCATCGTACTCGTGTCTGTGCTCTTTGAATAATTCTGACTTGTGAGCAAATGGTCTTGCGACATGAGGGAGCAGGGATTGTGTCCTTGCAGCTTGTCTAAGCACACAGCATTTTAAGGATAGTCCCGGAGCAGTGCAGGGATCGTGTGCAGCCCTGTTAGAGCCCCAGCTCTGCTCTAAAGCAGTTCTTTTGCGGCCTTGGGAAAGCCATACTCTCACTAAGCTCTAGCTGCATCTGTGACATGAAAGAGAGGAAGGGATAGCCCTAAGGTCCATTCTGGCTCGCCTCCCAAATTCTGCCATGATATGCATCACAAAATAGGAAGCCTGAACATATAAAACAGAATTTAGTGTTGTCATAAAGTATAGCTGACATAATTGATATTGTGCTGCATGGTAATTAGGCTTTGGTGAGGGAGAGGAGTGGGGAAGGGCTTAGAAGCTCTAAAGCAGGAAAAGAGCCAGGGAAAAGGAGAAAAGTTAACTGGGAGAAGGACGAACCTCAGATCTACCTTTAAGGGGCGCCTGGCTCCATGACCCAAGGCCACAGGGTCCTAGAAACTGGTAAGAATCCGGCTCTTGCAGTGCGCACTGATTGTAGGTAACTGGCCGTCAGCCTCTGTGGCTGGGTCACCCCGGGTCTGCACCTACCTACACTAAGAACTACTGTGTTTTTTCTGAGGGCAGTGCAATGTGCCAGCCACTTTATATTCATTGTCTCATAATTATTATGCTATATCGTGTTATATTACATTATAATGATGTTACTTTACAACCACATAGCTAAGGCTCGGTTACAGAGTTTGCCCATGGTCATAGCAGAGTATGAACCCAACTTGTGATTTCAACGTATTTCCATTTTTTTGTTAAATCACATTTATTGGGGTGACATTGGTTAGTAAATTAAATAGTTTTTAAATGTACAGTTGTATAATACATCATCCCTATATTACATTGTGTGTTCACCCAAAGACTGAGTATTTCCATGTTTATGGCGGGCCTTAACATGAAGCAAAATTAACTTCTAAAAATAAGGGGGGGTTACCTTACCCTATCTCCCAATTCAGAATGTTGGCTGCTGGCTGATATTGGAATTTAAAGGCAAGTACACCTTTGGATTCTTCCATTTAAAAATCAAAAGGTTTAAAGGACAAATATTTTCCAGGGAGCAAAACAAAGACTGAAGTCTATTCATAGTCAAACAACACATTTCACTGTTGTCAATGTTGATGGGGTAGGGATGGGAGAGAATTACAGAGCAGAAACCCCTGGAGCCGTAAGGGGAGACACCTTAGGTGACAAAAGGGGAAGGATCCTCTAGACATACTTTACCTACTTTACAATTTGGGTCCGGACAGCTCTGCTTCACCTTCCTCTGGCATCAGAAAAATATACGTTGGGGCAGGTTGTTTTGTTTATGCTTAGCTCACAAAGGACAACTTAGTGTGGAAGTGATATTCCCTTCATTCCCTTGGCATGGTTTTTGAAAACTTTAAGATTTCTCTGAAATGCATGAGAATTTTGTACTTGCAACACAGGTTCTACTTGGAAAAAATTTTCTAGATATAGTTCTCCTCTGTGGTATTGAAACAGATTTTTTTAAGTGTCTGGCTGGTTCTTGGATCGTATCCTGTTAGAAGGTCAGAATGGAAAAAGATGAGTGTTAGCAGTGTTGCTGGAAGAATAAACTGGAAGTTCCCTGGGGAGCTCTGGGCTCCACCTCTCACCCAGCATCCTGCAGGCACATTTTTTCTTACTCTTGGTATAATGTCAATTCTAGCACTGAGTAATTTGCTCTATGTGCCTCATTACAGCGATGACGTTAATATTAAGAATTTCATTTTCAGTTTTTTGCATTTTGATGTGTTTTTTTTTCTTTTTGTTTTTGGACTACCTGTATAATTTCAGGAACAAACCCGCCTTTGTTACGCTTCCTTAATCTTACCTCACCTGGCCTAGATAACATGCATTCCAGGTTGTATTGAGAGTTTGCAGCCAGGCAGCTAAACAACAGGCTCTAACAGCTGGGTCATTTTCTAAGAACCAAAGGGCATGACTTCAGTTTCCAGGTCTGGCTGCGGCCTGTTTAGGGAGACCTGACATTTAGCTCGTCTCAGCCTCTACACTTGGGGATGATTCAAGTTGCTGCCTGATTCATAACTTATAGGTGATTAAACTTGTAAAGTATTTTGAGGCCTTTTTTTTTCATTCATTTATTCAAACAAACATTTGTTGTTCAATGAATGGTGACTTTGATTTAAAAACACTATGCAGACATAAAACACTGGCAGCTTGTAGATAGCAGTTTTTTTAAATTTGCTCTCCTAAAGGAATTTCATTACCAAATCCTCGTGAATCTTGAACCTCAAGAAGAATAATCTTTTCCTTTGTTGGAGTTTTAAATTTAGACTAATCAGACAATAGTGAAGCATTCTGTTCAAAGCATTCCTTTTAGGCTACCCATTTATTATACACTGTTCTAAAGAAGAGATGAATTTGATTAGCGTTGAGCATTCAGTCGGTGTTTTTGCATAGCTAATACCAGGAAGAAATTTTCAAAAAGTTGTGCCTGCTGTTTAATATTATATAGTCAACTTTTAATTATCTGTACTGATGGAATATAATCAGTGATGTGTATACTCTAAAATCAATTCCTTTGGCTTTGGGAAGCACTGTATGATGCTTTTCTTTACCTTCTGTTGTGGTTTTGCTCAGACGAATATTAAAAATGTGCTGCATTCTTTGTGCACACAGCTCAGCATAGGAAGGAAGGAGGGGATGGCCCCAAAGTATACCAGGGGGCTAGGGAAAGGTCACCTGGAATTTTAAAATTACTACAGATAATACACACAAAGAACGACAGCAAGGTTATTAATCTTGACTGTTACATAGAAAATAATGGCCAATAATTCATTGCAACGGCATAAGAATAAAAGCACAGTAAACCACTTACAAGATTTCCATGTATGTATATTATTGTTTGCCTGTTTTGCCTTTTGAAAATTTTATAAGGCGAATCAGCTTACGTCACACTCCAGTAGCACTAGAGTAGTAAACACTGTCAGCTGGGTGATCTCCAAAATGTGTTCTGTGCATCGCTGGTGCTCCAAGTAGGCCTTTTGGGGAAATAGAAGGGCTGGTGTCTTGATCTATTAATGTGGCTAAATAATATCATTGTTACTTGTGTTGACTGTTACTGCTTATTATTAAAAATACCTCTCTCCTTCCTATTCATTCAGGTTAAGCTTGTTTTTATGGGCAGTGGTTGTAGCAGGAAATTTTGGGAGGGTTTATCTCCTGTGTAGTAGTCTTTTGAATTCCCAAAGTCTCTCAGCCTAAAAATACATTTCTCTATCGGCCTGTTCTAGAGCCCCTCCCCTCCTCCCATTTTCAGTCCTCTCTGTTTGGTCCATTCACCTGAGGATTGGTGAGATTGCTTCCTTCATGCTTTGGGAGGCAGTAATGGCTGGCTCTCTAGGATGATATGACGGATAGTGTGGAAGGGCTGATGCAAGGGAAAGAAAACCATCTTTGACTACACACTTTGGTGTGGGGCCAGTCCTTGGTAAGTCAGCAGGAAGGGCTCCAGCTCCACTGACCTGGCCTGGTGGTCAGTGAGGTCTGATTGGCATCATTGGGCTTCAGAAAGTTGGAAGCTGCACTTAGTCTCTTCTCCGGGCTTGCCTGCCTGCCACCTGGTCATAGTTTCACCTGCTCCCACTCCCTTGTAGGTGACCCCATAGTACAGCTTTTCAGAGGAACCCCAACACCTCATCTCCCCAGCTGGACGCCAAGCCACGGAGAGCCTGGGGAGGAGTGAGGTCTGGCTCTTTGGTGGAGGCCAGTTTCTAAGTTCACAATTTTGCCAGCCAGTCAACATTACAAATAAATGTCAACCTGCAGCCACCATGTGCCCTGGAGCAGAGCTGATCTCACCACATTTGTGAAACAGATTCTGTCATCAGGCTCCAGGTGCCCTTTTCCCTGCCACACCCCATCTCCATCCTTGCTGACCTTCTCATTGTTTCCACATCAGGAGGCCAGCATTCTCATGTTGTCCTCACTTGTTCCCCTGTCGTGACCTACTCTGTAAAAAAGAAGAGGAACACTAGTGTCCGAACGTCTGCAGTGTGTGTGACCTGGGCCCCACGTGGTTTTACATACATAATTAAACTTCAGCTCTGCACCAACTTTCTAAGACAGGTGTTTGTCTCATTTCACAGCTGATGAACTTGAATCAAGGCAATAAATAACATCCCCAAAGTTTTAGAGCTGGATGGTGGTAAAGCTGGGATTAATACTCAGCTTAGATTCTAAACCCGTTCTCTTTCCGTGAGGGTGTATTTCTTTTTCTTTTTTATTGGATAGCCTCATATTCCACTTACAAGGTAGCATATCATTCTGCAATTTAAAGAGAGAATCTTTAAACCAAAGGAAAGACTAATAATTATGGAGCTTTAGGTATCAGTGAGTTGTCGGAGCGCTGTGATCTTAAACCTATACCATATTGGCAACCAGCCCCTGCAAGGTGACAAGCTACATAACATGCATCAGAGCATCACTCTCAATTGACTGCTTCTTTTACTTAATCCCAGACTACTCGCTTCTATTTCCAGCACAATGTAGAACCCAGCTGCTTTTCTTTGCTGTCCCCGGACAGATATGTGTGGACAGATTATCTGTGCGTTCCTGGTTTCCTACTGAAACTATAACCCACGTTGGGAGCCCAGCTATTTTGCTTCCAGCTTTCTCTCTCTCACAGTGGATTTGGCAGCACTACATTTAAGAATATGCTTTCCCTTACATTGAAAACATAGTGTTATGCTATTTATCAGGGGGTCAGCTATGTCCTCAAATATGAGAGCCATTATTTCCAAAGAAACATTTTCCTGCACCGCGGCCATAATTGTGACCAGCTTTAAAAGGTGCGGTCCACACATGTCCGGTAGGGCTGAGGGGCGTGGGTGAGCACATCCGTCTCATACCTTGGAGAGTCTCTGCTGACGAAGTTTCCTTACAAAGCCCAAAGGAATTTTCCTCCTTCCACCGGAGGTGTTTATAACCTTTAATTTGCTCACCATGCCTCTTGTAGAAAGGAGTAGCAGCTCAGCCACTGGCAGGCTGCCACGGAGCTGCTGCGGGCTCCTGTCCCAGAGCGGTGGCGCTCCCCTGTGGGTGCTGGGACGCAGATGCAGCAGGAGGAGGATGCCGGTGCGTTCAGCAGCCACCGGATTCCTCCTCGGCCCCGCGCCCTGGAGGTGTGGCCACAGCCTGCGGGACAGCCAATCAGAGACTGGGAAGGCGGACCGCGTGGCAGTAAGGACCGGAGAGAAAAAGCCTAGATGAATGTGTGGGTGGGTGGTCCAGTTTGTTGGAAGAGCTTCTTCACAACATCTTACAATAAATGTTTAACTTTTTTGTACTCTGCCTGACAGTGGAGAGCGTAGCCCTGGCTGAAGATTCCTGTTTTGTCTTGGGAGAGGACGTGCCTTTGTGCGGCTGTAGTATTTCATGCAGCCTCCACCTGGTGCTTTGGGCATGAAAGTGGGTTCTGACCTCATTTCCCATAGGAGTTTAAAGGGGTGGGGGAAGACTAATTAGTCCCTCATGAAGCACTTAAAATGAAGTACAATATTCTGAAAAGGTAACCTAGTCGCTGAATAGAAAGCCAGACACGCGTTTGATATAACATCAGAATACAGTCATTTTAAATAAAAGGTTTTTGTGATTGTGGAAAATGACTATATTTTAATAGTATCTTTACATATCAGTGTTATGAAGGGATCCTTTAAAGTATGAGTTTAATAATTTTGTCGATCTTGAAAGGTGTCTCATAATCTGGAGCTTCACCTGAGGTTTCAAGCACATTTTTTCCCCATCAGATTTGTGTGAATCAGCACCAGGTACTAAATCTCAAAACAGGGTTGCTTGGTTTGCAACACTCTTAGAAAATAAACAAGATTTGAGGAGCTTTCTCGGCCAAGAAGGAAAAGCTGGCTCTCTTAACACTGCCTGGCTAGGTTCCAGCTTACTGGACTAAAAAGAGAAGGTACCACCAGTGTGATTAAAACAAGCCCCCTTAGCCCTACTTAATTAAAACAGTGTGAGAATCTAATGCGAAGCATCAGACCTCACTGATAGACACCAAAAGAAAAAAGAAAAATCTCAGAGAGGTACTCAACAGGCACTGATAGCATATACTTGTTTGTGTTACTTTTTATGGCATCCAGTTTTTCAGAGACATCCGTTGTGTAGGTGAAGACTTCCAATTCTTCCTTCTCCCCTTTCAGACATTCCCTGCTGGTTGGGGTTAACTAAGAAGAAAGAGACCAGAATGGAAAAAAAGTGTGGGAACATGGTCAGGATAGTTTAAAATTCAGATAGTGGTTACGACTACTGCTAAGTGGCTGTGGGGAAGGAGGTTGAAGCTGTTGACAGCAATATTGGCCAAAATTGACTGTGTTTCACAGACCATTGCCCTAGTCTCTGTTCATGTCAGTTCCAGAACGTAGACTAGTTCCCTTCCCAGTTAACTTGAGTGCCTCTTATGGTGTTCTCCTATCCCTGGTTACTTTCTCGCAATAAGTTTCAGTTCATTGTATTCTGTACCTCTGCTCATGCTCTTTATTTGCTAACTCTACACTCAGACCCTTAGATACCCTTAGATACACATCCGGGAAAGATGGGGAACTGGCTGATTTGGAGCTCAGACTGAGTCAGGACCAAAGGTACAATAACCTCTACCTCTGGCCTTGGGCTTTTGGAGAGGGAAAAAGCCTTTTCCTCTGGGCCTACGCCTGTCAAAGCCTCATTACAAAGGTTTTCTTGTTTTGTTTGGCTTTTGCTATTCTAAAATAAAAGCTAATAAGGCTTTTTCCCCTCTATTTCACTTATGTATTCCTCTGTTTCTCTCTAATATTGAAAGAAATAAAGAATTCTCTTGATTTGCCATAGTTTTTGTGTGCTTTAAGTTTTTATATGACTTCCTGTTCCAAGCAGGCAGTTTTGGCCCCTGGAGCCTAATGTATTCTAGAGCACTCTTTGACAACTTTGATAGCCACCTTGATTCAGAATTGAGTGATTAGGAAATAAAGCCACGTGGAGCCTTCAAATTATTTATCCTCAGTCCAATCTCTGTTGTTAGTGAATGCCACATTTGAAGGTAGAAAAATAAACACGGCTTAGGAAGTAGCTCTCATTTGTTATGTTTAGTGAGGACCAAAGTATAAACTCACCAATGTGAGAGAGAGGTATAAGACGTTTGTTTCTTTATGGATATTCATAACTTGAGCTTATACAATCAAAACACTACCTTTAGGTCAAATAGTTCTCCGTCTTGATTTTAAAATGATTTGACAGTTAAAAAACTGACTGGGTGCATGGCTGGTAGGAGTGTAGATTGCCATAGCCATTGGGAGAACAATTCAGTAGTATAATGTAAGAATGGATATTCATATATCCAATCCACTCCTAGGAAGCGCCCCAGAGACACTTTACTTATCTGGATTACTTCTAATGGAAACAGCATTGTTTTCAATAGGAAAAAAAAAATAACACTGGAAGCTGAAAAAATTTAAATCCATCAGTAGAAGAATATTGAAAAGTTCATACAAGGGAATATTATGCAGCAATGAGAATGAATGCACTACAGATGCATGTAACAGTATCGTTAACTCTTAGAAGCAACAGTGTCTGAAAACAACTGGTCACAGAAGACTACATACAATATGATAGAGTTATTTATAAAGTTCAAAAAAATTATAGTGTTCAAAAAGCAAAATTAAATTATATATGTTAGGAAATGATACATACAAAATGTAGGGTTGTGGTTTCCTCTGGAGAAGAGCAGGGGGAGAATTTATAGAAGTAGCACATAGGTAGATGCATCAATACTGCTAATATCTTAAGTTGGATGGCAGGTTTATGGGTGTTTGTTTTATCGTTATGCTTTATAGGTTATATATATGTTACATGCGTTCTTTTGTAGGTTTCAGTGTTTGCATCATACAAATACACTTTTTTTTGGATTAAAAAAAAATTTCCAGTTCTGTTGAACGAAAGTGTCATATGGCACTGTGTTTAGGGTGTACAGCATAATGATTTGACTTACATATATCATGAAATGATTACCACAATAAGTTTAGTTAACGTCCATCATCTCATGTAGATACAAAAAAGAAAAAATACTTATTTCCTTGTGAGGAGAACTCCTAGGATTTACACTCTTAACAACTTTCATATATATCATACAGCAGTGTTAACTATAGTCATTATGTTGTACATTTCATTTTAAAAATACAAACATTTTTAATGTGATAATGTAAGACAGAATTTTCTCTTGTTGCTCTCACATTCTACCTATTTCATATCATAGTCCCCTTTCATAGTCCCCAGTGTCTTGACATCAACGCAGGAGTGGTTAGAAGGTGTCGTCTGACAGAGAAATCCCTGGGGTCATTTGGGTGGCTGAAGATATAGTGTGAGACTGACAATACCTGCTGAGTGGGATGAGATACAAGACATGGAAGGCTTCTGTATTCTTCTTTCTGCTGAATGCCTAGAAAATCATGGGACCTGGAGGAAAGAGAACCTATGAAGTAAGGCTTGGTGACCTCTTGGAAAATCCATATTTATTGTCCCAACAGTGACTAATAGTTCCGATGTGGACGATCAGCTTTGATAGGTTATTATGAGAAACTTACTCTTTTACTGCCCCCTGTTCTTTTCTGAGCAAAATATGGCCTGTTGAGTGAGGTAGGATTTGGCATATGTATGGTGATGTAATATGTTACGCAGCCAGGCAAGTTGTCAGAGGCTCAAAAGTTTGGTTTTGAAAAATGAAAAGCGGATATGTGAGAAATTGGTCCATGTGGGAATAACAATTACAATAAAAATTGAAAACATACGCCAGCACTGGTGTGTTTCCTTGAGTACTGAAGTTCTCTGCCACTATGAGTCGTCACCCTAAGTGGGAGGGGAGGGCAGACCAGACCTCTTCTGGGATCATCAGCTTTTTCCTAAGCAGCTGAAGAGAATAATGGGTGACATCCTGGGGTTGTGAAGGTTGAATCTTGGTCTAGATTTCCATTAAATGAGTGTGTGGAATCAATACCTAACTGAATGTTTGTCATGAGAATATCCAGAGGCCCATGTGTAGCTTGGTATTTTTCAGACTAATTCGCAGACAGGAAAATGTGCAGCATGTCTATTTTCTAAAATAGTTTCAACATCTTCTATGTAATGCTGATGCATCTGGAAGTGAAAATGCTAAGAGTTTCATTTCACTAAAAATGGAATATTTTTTTTCTTACTTTAACCTTTAACTTTAGATCACAATTAGTGGCATTTGCACCCTACTCTTAGGAGCGGCATTTTTGCCGCGTATCAAAGTGTGTATATTCACTGACACATTGAACCAGCATTTACTAGGAATATTTTATGTGCAAAAAATTGTGTAGGTTGTTATGAAAAATGTAGAGACCTGATCAGTGATTTTAACCAGCGCACCGTCTAGAGAGGGAAACAGATCATTACACAGCAGGACAAATAAATATGTACAATATATGTTGTTTGGAGTATGTCATAGAGGAAGTGACATCTGAGCTGAATTTTAAAGGAATATGAATGAGTAAGAAGGACACTCCAGATTGAGGGATCAGCATAAATAAAGAAGAATTTTGCCTTATATTTATAAGGTTTCACCAGATTTTATTACACGAGCATAAGTAAGCATCATGATAATGATATTAATAGTAACTTCAAATAAAAATTATCTAAGTAAATTAAGACCTTTTTTTTGCTAAATTTGTCTGTTCTACCTTTCCACCTTAATTATGTTGCAAAGAACAATATATCTGCCTTATGTTAAACTGGTCAATGGTTGTGGGCAATGACTAGAATTATAATTCAGTTTAAAAGTAGTGTAATATTTAGTGATAAAAACAATTGTAAGTTAATTATTTAGCCTTTTATAATGTTTCCCCTTCATAACTCTAATACCTTTAGGAAAATGGTTAAGAGCCAGTTAGAAATCTGACTTGCTTAGGGTTTTATCAAAGAGGTAAAGACGAATTGAGAATAGAAATCTCAAAAATGCAGTAATGATAGTACCTTATATTTCAGTGGCATACAGTATATGAACTACTTTTTTAGTCATTATTTAAATTTGGCAAAAGGGGGGGGCAATATAGGACTAAATTATAAGTTTGCTTTGTAGAATAAATTACTACTAGTTCATTCTGCTCAACTATATACTGGTAACATCTTTAAACAATTCATTCTTACATTACTCTTTCCCAAGAGACTGTTGCAAAATTGTCTTGCCTCTTTTTCCCTCTTTACATAAGTCTTATTTCATTAAATTTCAGCAATTCTAAATCAGACTAGCATTTAATAGATGACATGCGAAGTGTGTTTGCTATTAATTCAAACATTTAATGGCATGTTCATTAGACAAAAACATAATATTTATTTATAAAGTCACATTACTCTGTCCAGTAATTAGAAGAATTGATTATGTATCTCTATCTTGTTTTTTCAGCAAAAGAAATAATTTACAGGAAGCATTTCTAATTATTTCAGCTAAATGTTTATGGCATTTAAATGATAATATTTGTTGTTTCTGTCATTTAGATTTTATAGATAATTTTTGTGCAGAAATACATCTTTTTTGTTGATGCTTTTGTACCTCTACACGTATATTGTTGATTACTTAAACAATAATTTGTCCTTCAGCTTTAGTGAATAAGACGTTCCTTTATCCTTGGTTTGCTGCATGCCTTTCTAGCCATTATTATGGCTTTACAGAGATGCTAATGCTAATTAATGTTTTAATAGGAAAAAATGTTGTCAAATAAAAGTGTTAAATTTGAAGCACGACTTATAAATTCAACATGGTGGTCCCAACAATAATGTTGATAGTGATAATGATTATACAATTAATATTTATAGGTGCTTCCAGAACTCTGCTAAACATTTTACTTATATATTATTTAATTTTCCCAACTGCTCTGTGAGGTAGGTGTTATGCCCATTTTACAGATGAATTTATAATCATTATGCCTCACAACATTTAATAATTAAAACGTACTATAATAACTATATATTTTAATTAGTTAACTCTGAGCTTTGTACCTATGAAATATGTATACGTATGATAGATACATGTATATATGTATATATGTAATTCATATATATATATACACACATATAGAATCATCTTTTGTTCATTCAACATTTCCTTATTTATGGATTATTTCTGTGCCAGGCTGCTGTGTGAAACTCTAGGGATAATGTGATGAGGCGGTACCCCTCCCGTGCCTTTAAGGAACTTATGATGCATTGGGAGAGAGATGGACTTGCTTAAGACACAAGTACAGGAGAATATGATAATTGCTTTAATAGTGATAGGTGCAGGGTGTTGTAGAAAAGAGGGCAACAAGGGCCTCAGCTTCCCAGAAGGTATTAGAGAGGTCTTAACAGAAAAGCAACTGTAACTCTGAGGCTTGAGCAATGAGTTTGAGTTTGAAGAGATGATGTGCCAAGGGAATAGAATAGACCCAGGTGTGGGGATGAGCAGGAGCAAGGCAGGGTTGGTTAAGGAGCTGCAGGGATTCACAGGTGCTGAGTCTCAAGTGTAGCTGGAGGAGTGACGGAGCTGGTGGGGGTCAGGTCACAAGGAGCCTTGCGTGCTATTCAAGGAATGCAGACCTTATACTCAGTATTGAAAAGCCATCAGCAGAGTAATTCAACAAACACTAATTACATTACAGTAAGGGCTGTCCTTCTTCCTTCCCTCCTTCCCTCCCTCATTTATTCATTCAGCGGATTTTTATTGAGTGCACATTATAATGTGCCAAGCATTGTGCTGAATATTGAGGATAAAGGGTAGACAAGAGCATGCATGGTTGTGCCTTCCTACAGCTTACAAAGCAGTGGGACAAACAAGCATTAATCAATGAATCTAACAAAGAAATGTAAAATTGCAAAAGTGACTAGCGTAACAAAGAGCGTGATTCTATAAAAGCATGTAGTAGGAAGTAGTGACCTGGCCAAGGAAGTTGCAAAAAGCTCAAGAACAGGACTTACCTGAGAGCTGAAGGAGAAAATGATACAAGGTCATTTGATGGAAAAGATGGGTGATTTGAGGCAAAGTCTTAGCAATGAGGAGATCATGTGCAAAGGCCCTAAGACCTAAGAGAGCAAGGTGCTTTTAGGAATTAAAAGGAAGCCAGAAAAGCTAGAGTGTAGGCTAGAAAAGAAGGGCTGGACCAGACTGGGCCTGGGGGCCATGTTAAGAATTTAAGCTCAGTGGGAAACTATGCTAATCAAAGAGTGTGGCATACACAAAGGCATACTTAGAATAATATACATAAGTACCTACAAATATAGACGTGTACAAAGGGAAATTAATATGTGACCCATAAATAAGTTTGTTGGTTTCTTGGTATGCTCATATCTGTTTTGTGTTGCAGTGATTCTAAGACCTATAGTATGTAGAATCTGTAAATAGGTGAAAATGTTTAAGTATTGTTTTTTACGCTATAGGCTTATTATAATGTATAAAAATTCCTCTCTTTATTTCCGTATCCGTATCTTAAATTAGAGATTCACATATGCCTCTTGATTTTATTATCTGCTCTCTTTCTAATAAAATTTAGCCATTTAGGTAGGATTTGGGTTTTAGGTTTTTCCTTAATGTGTTGTCATCTGGATTTGGAATTAGTTGGCATTTTTAATTTACTACAATAATTATAAATTTACCGTTGATTGAAATATGAACATGTTGATTTCAATTTAGCTTAGGATTTAAAATCGAAAGACAGTGAAATACAAAAACAGTAATGCTAAGACTTAGGTGACATATCAACCCTGGAAAAAATAAGATATTTAACTTTTTTATAATAAGTACAGGAGTATTGATAGCACAATCAATTTTGGAGATATGGTATAGTACTGGAATTATGAACATGGCCTCTGTGAACAATATTGGCTTAAATATTGGCTTTAACATCTACTAGCTCTCTGACTTTTTTGTCAATAACAGATAATAATGATTGCTAACTGTCTCACAGAGTGCGATGGAGTGGGGTAATGTATGTAAAGCATTAACACAGTGCCAAGCACATAGTAAGTGTTCAATAAATGTTAGTAGTGACCTTGACTATCAAGGATACCATGCTTTACCTGAGTCATCAACAGAGAGACACATGCAATTCTGAAAGTGAAAGTCGGGCTGTCATAGTAAATACATGTGTTGGGTTCATATAACTTTGTGGCTAAAAAGGAATCTTAGAGAGCATCAGGTTCAGTAATGTTCCTGAAAATTTCTGGAGAATAATTATTTTGTATTTCTCTGAAGTTTTGGAATCATTAGGCGAGGAAGGAGGGGAAAGAACAAGATCATTTTGATGGTAACATCTCTAAGGTCAGAAGATAAGATGGGAAGCAACCTCTGGCTGGAACCCTCCCACCCCCTGAAGTGTGTGTGTGTGTGTGTGTGTGTGTGTGTGAGAGAGAGAGAGAGAGAGAGAGAGAGAGAGAGAGACATTATGCAAATGTGTTTCTCTTTTCTGTGACTTCAGCTAAGGTGAATGAAGGCCAATGCAAGCTGTGTAACTCAGTGAGAATATTGTTTTTCTAATTACAGGTCTGGGCATTTTACATTGAATTTTCTACTGCCATCCTTTCTACTCAAGCAAAATCTGTGTGAAAAGATCTGCTGGGAAGGAGCTGATTGCTTATGTTTCTCCATTGTGATGAAAGCACATGGTACAGGTAAATATCTCCAAAATCTTTAACTAAAAATAACTACCATTTAATTATAAAGTTCTCAAGATAGTGTTAGGGATGTATACTATCTAGTCTCCTACATACAAACACACAACATAAACAGCATATTCTCCATCTATTTATTCTTTCTGTCCCTTTTATAAGAGAGGAACCCTTGCTTTTTTTTAATGGGAAAGAAAATAACTTCTATTTATGGTGAGATGACTGATTAAGATGGACGACAAGACATTGATAAGAAAGAGATGATTCAGATGGAGTTCATAAATTTAGCTGGAGAGATTACTATTATACCATCAGATGATAGTAGGGAATGTTACAATATATACTATCATCTAACCTTTTTGTTCATCTTAAGGTATTAATGAACATCTTTTCATAGCAACAGAGGTTTATCTGCAACATTATTTTTAATGATTATATAGTATACCATTGAATGCATATCCTAAAATACATTTAATTGATATCCTCTAGTTGGACTTTAAGTTGCTTCTAATTTTTTTGCCTTTATGCTACCAAGAATGTCCTTAAGGCTTTATATTAGTTGCCATTATTAATGACTTCCTTAGGATACTTCCTTAGCAGTAAATTACCGAATTTAAGAGTTTTCAAATTTTAAGACTTTTGCTACTTGTTGCCAGGTTACTTTCCAATAAAATCATACCAGTTTATATTTCCAGAGGCAGTATCTGAGAGTACTTACTTTCATATAGTGCTGAGAATTTTGAAAACAGAGTCTTTGCCAAATGATTATAAGAAATGGTGCCATGTGATTTTTTTTGGGGGGAGGGATGTGGCATTTATTTGCAAATTACACTATTTTTTAAGAACCTTCCTGTTGTTGATAGTAGTGTGCTTGAAAGTTACCAGTTTTTGGTATTTGAGAAATAATACTAAATCAAGAAGGCATGGAAAGGTCCAAGGGAATTTTAAGTTTTTCCCCTGTTTTGGTCAAGTATTTTTAGATAACCATGAGTTCATTGACTAGCAATACTTTTTCAATGGAAAACATAATTTTTCTTTCTTTAATAAGAATAAAAAGGCATTTAATAAACAGCACTCATTAAACATGGATCTGAAATTATACTGCTCATTAGTTAAAATATATGTATGTATTGTGTATATATGTATGTATATACACATATATATGTATAGGTATATATACATATGTATTATAGGTATACGTACCTATACATACATATATAGGTATATATATATATATAGGTATATATACCTATACATACATATGTGTACATAGATGCACATACACATATGTATATCTGTCCAACATTGGGAACATGATTAAATATAATTATAGTAGCACCATATTAATTACAGGCTGTAGATCACAGTAGATAAGACTTCGGACTCCAGACTGCTGGGGCTCAGATGTCAGTCCTCCTATTTTCTTGAGGTGTGAGGTCAGGAAAGTTACTTTACATCTTGATGTCTAAGTTTATAAAATTTAGATAATAAAAGTACCCATCTCATAGGATATTGCAAGCAAATATATATGAAATGTTGAAAATCATTATAAATCCTATTTCAAAAGAATATCTAGAGGTATGAGAAAGTGGTCATGAGAGAAGTCAAAACAGCAAAGTATGACCCTAACTATAGTATAATCCCAGTTTTGTAAATTATTTCCCCCTCCTTCTTCCTTCTTTTCATCTTCCTCTGTTATCCAAGAGACGTTTAATATATTTCTGAATGCCTTTAGTTTGGATTAATGGAGTCATGCTATTCCTGGAGAAACTGCCTGACTGACGTCTGCATGTCAGAGACCCATTTACTACAGAGGTGTCTTGTCACTGGCCGGTAGGACCCTTGGAGCAGCCCCCGTGTGAGAGAAGAGCCTGGTCCCGACCCTGTATGTCCTTGCTCCTGAGGTTCAGCGAGTACCTGGGGTCAGGCGAGGTTCTTGGCCTCTTTGAGCTGCATGTGGAGAGTCTCTATCCGTCCAGCCCCATATGTGAGATGCCCTTCTACACTCATCTCTTTGGCCCATTACTAAATAAGCTTCCTTTCACTAAACACATGAAAGAAGATAGAATGAGAGATTCCCTCCGGTTCTTAGGAAGTGTATACTTTATCCTGCATACACACAGAAGGGAAAACCGTGGGGTTGTAAGTCCCTCAACCCTTAGCTGCATCATAAGGTTGAAAAGCAGAAGGCAGAAGTGTCAAAGAATTACTTCGCATTAAGGAGACGAATACAAGGTGACTTGTCTGACTTCAGCTAATGCTTTTCACTGGACACTCTGCAACTCTTGTGTGTGTAGATGCTACATTCGTTTTGGCCCATATTTCCCATCTAATTTGAACAGCACTCTGTTTTTCAGCAAAAGAGAAACATCTGAATTCCTAATTAAGACAGTTTAGCTTAAGAATTCCTCTTTAATGGGTCATAAATTATTCCCTTCTAAATGACTATGAGGGTGACTAAGAAGCTAAAACTTGTATTTATATATGTACATTTGTTGTTTCAGCAGAATTAAGAAATTCATAAAGAGAGAGAACCACAAATGTGCCAGCAAATATAGGTCAGGAAAGCAGTTCATAATGTTCTGCCAAACTCCAGTGAGGCACGTCGTGGGTACAGGTAGGAAGGCTGAACTTCGCAGTCGTGAGAATAGTGGCAACACCACCATATGGAGCATTGGGTGTTTGGAAAGCACTTAGATTCCTCCGAAACTGCAGAATCAATGGGGATTCAGAGAGGAAGAAATGGTTCTCTTGCTATGAATCGCTGGCTGGTGTACAGAAAAGCCGACGTGTTGATTAGGAAGGGCTTACCAGAATGAATTTCTCTAGAGAGGCAGAAGAGTGCAGAGTATTTCACCACATTTCCCTGTGCTGTGGCCTCGGACCTGCGCTCTAGCCATGTTCGGTGGTCTCCATAACCAAACCATTTTGGCAGCCATGTAGGAAACCTTTCTGTAAGGCCAAGCAAAATCAGTATTGAAAACTCAATTCATAGAGTCCCACAGGGCCTTTGGGACGCCTTGGGACTGGGGCAGTACAGAGTGAAAGCATAACTATTGAATTGTAAGAAACTGAGACAGTCTCTTTAAAGTGTAATCTCATTCAGTGAGTCATCACTCTATTTATTTATTTATCTATCTATTTATTTTGGCACTTGCCCCTCTGGGGGTTACTGTGGACTGGGATAGTTTTAAGCACTGGAGACGTGGAATGGAGCAAGACAGACATGAGTCTTGTCCTGATCGAGTCTGCTTTTCTAAGGGACGTACAATTGACAGCCTCAGAACTTGGTTTGGGTGAGCAGGGCAGCTGAACTGGACCATTCTAAAAGGAGGCCAGAGTGCATCTGAAATGAGAAACTGGAGAAACCAGTGGAGAAAGACCTGGGGATGGGGAAGTTATAAGGCAGAGAGAGCCAGAGAATAGTTGGGGACTGGCAGTGAAGTTGTGACTATTGACAGCAGGACCAGCTTGGGAAATGAAGAAGGTGAGGAGAGAAAACAACTATAAAACTTTGCTTGAATGTACAGTTGCCAGGGCCAGTCAAAATCATGCCACTATTGATCTCTCAGTTTAGCTCATCTAAATAATGTGTGCTATCGACAGTGCTTTATTTTAAGAAATTGTGACATGGATATGTTTGACTACATAAACATGTGAGAAGAGTGGGTTGCTTATGGTATATGGTGATACTTTTTTTTTAATGAAATGTATTGGGGTGACAATGGTTAGCATTACAAGAGTATATAGGTTTAAGTGTACAATTCTGTAATACATCATCTGTATATCACATTACATGCTCACCACACAGGGTCATTTCTCCTTCCATCACCATATATTTA
Source organism: Rhinolophus sinicus (assembly GCF_036562045.2). Taxonomy (NCBI): domain Eukaryota; kingdom Metazoa; phylum Chordata; class Mammalia; order Chiroptera; family Rhinolophidae; genus Rhinolophus; species Rhinolophus sinicus. Next base: position 62,887,728 of record NC_133756.1, read on the forward strand.
ACCCCCTTTACCCTCTAGTACTTTTCTTTTTCAACCACCACCCAAGGAAGAACTGGCATGGTGGTTTCATCCAAACACGTTTACCTTACTCCAACTTTGACTAACTGTAAACTACATCCCATTTCTTACCTTATCCTCTGTTGTTCACATTAGAGAGTGAGATTAATTACATAATTAATTCTATCTTCAATGTACAAGCATAATGAACATTATTTAGTTAACTTTAACCAGATTTAAGTTCCAGATAAAAATATTCTGTCCAGTTGTCACAGCTCAGCCTCTTTAATATTTATTGCCCTTCCCCTCAGCTTGTTGTGGTTCTTCTTACCCTCATTCCTGGGTGCTTTAGTGGTCTCTTAAATAATAAAATCCACTCAGTTTCCTTTATCTTCTTTAGCCTTCAACATGGGTTTGATAAAGTTTTCATTTTTGGCTTTGGATTTACTGTCAGTGAGGGACCCTTTTTTTTTTCCTCTACTTTATCCCTCCCTACTCAACCCCTTTCTTCTGGGACGCAATCCTCTACCATGTACTTTACCCCAAATGCTTTTCCTTTCTTTGACAAGCCCAGTTTAGCTGTCCATTCCACTCCCCAACCCAAACCACCCAACCACACACACACACACTATGCATTCTGAGATTTGCAGTGCATATTTCCATGGTGAAGAAAGCCCTGTTGGTATTCATTAAATATTTAAAATAGAGATCTCCTCAAACATTATCTGTTCTTCCCTTTTCCACTCCAGTTCCTTCAGTCTGAAGGTAGCCTGTATAATTCATAGGCAGTTTGAGGGAAGGTATTATTTTGAGACGCTCAATGATATTTTTCATGGAAAAATGAAAAATGCAGAGAGAACGACTCAATAATACATAATGTTTTATATGTAGTCATAGCTTTTCAAATCTATTTTGGAGTATATTAGTTTCTAACATAATTTACCAGACTTGTGTGTGAAGCATTTTACTCTTTGAAAGTCTGATAAATAATATTATTTACTGTGTCAGTGTGCAAACATTCACATAGGTCTTTTACCTTCCCCGAAATAACGTAGAATATTTTGTCATCTAACAAAGTAAAGCGCATTAGAAAATGGTTGCTACCAAAACCTGCCAGTTTGTCTTCCCAGGTTGAGACCCTAATTCAGAATGCTACAGAGATCTCCTTCCCTTGGATACAGTAGTGCTGCTCTGGATATTGCAGACTGTACTGTTCAAAGTGTGAGCAATGACTAGAGGTGGAAATATCAAAGTGTCAGTATTCTGGGGTACTTTTCCAATAACTCTTAGAGTTTATCAAAAGAGATGGAGCATTTAAATGTGTTGTAAATTCTAGAATATTAGATCTTATAGCTTTTGATGCTATAACATTTAGAGGTGGGAGGAAACATGAAGATCATTTAGTCCCCTTTCCCCCCAACTCAAGACCCCCTCAAGTGTCAATAATGCCTTTCATTTCACCAGTGTTCAAATAGTGAATCATTGGTTCTTCATTCATTATTGAAAGAACCATTCTTACTATAAGATCTAGAAGTAATATAGAGAACTTCTTGGGACTGATGTATTTTTTTGAGTTAGCAAGAAATTACAAACTCATGCCCCTAATGCCAAGCAGGATCTAGAAGGAGCATCTCTTTAGAGCAAATGAGAAATAAATCGTTGATATTTATTTAGGTTTTCACTAAATGTTTCAGTAAAATTTGGGAAGGTAGTTTTTATGACTTGGCCGTTACATTCTGTCCCTCCTGATTTCTTTTCACAAATAGTCTTTCTTCTCTACCCCCCTCCCCCTTTTTTTCTTTTCCTTTAAAGTGAAGACTATAGGTGTCTGTGAAGATTATATACATGTCATCCTTTCGGACATTGCCTGGCCTGGCACATAGTTAATGCATGACAAACAATTTGCTGCCACTACTTCTATTCTGCTGTTTCTTCCTCTACTTCACACTTTTTTTTTTTCCTGGTAGAGATTTCCTTGAGTATCTAAAACAAAAACACATAACGAAACAAAACAGGAAATTTAGGGCTGATACTGTATGCTTTAGGAGCTGGGGCTATTTGGCAGAGATATGATCCTCTGAATGCGTCTATGGCTGAACCCAAGTTCAAGTGGAACACCCTTGATCTGGGGATCAGGAGGGCTTTGAACAAGGTACTCACTTATTCTGTGCCTCTAAGTTTTATGTCTGTAACATGAGTGGGTTACTCTCTGAGGCTCCTGTTACTACTCAAAATGATCATCATCTCACATCCTTGATGTCTTAAGGCTTTGAAGTCCTTGTAGAAAAGAACCTATGGAAAGTCCCTGCCATTGTTTATATGCTCTCCATGCATTTGAGTGTTTTTTGGTTTGTTTCCTCCTTCATGCTCACGTGGACCTGTTCATTCAGTAATGATGATAAAACAAAATAAAACATTCCTTTTCTGCCCAAAGGCATCTCCTTCCAGATGCTTAACCCCTTCAGCTAGTGTTCAGATGGCACAGAAGGAGCATCACTTTACTTGCCACTGAAATGCAGCCGTCTCTGGTGCGAAATTTGGCAGCTGTGGAATAGTCAAGCTGCAATACTTAGCTGACAGTTTGGGGAAAGGAGTAAGACAGAAATAGCAGATTCCAAAATAATCTAATTAAAACAGCAGGGAAAGTGGAATTGGGCAACAGGAAGGGAGGGTGGTATACCCCCAAATCTGATTATCTCTGTTGTTTAGACAGTGTGGACTTCAGCTCCAGAATCTCTGTGGCGACCACATTCAGAATCTCCTACACATGCCCAAAAAGGAGGGCTTGTCTGATGTCCCATTGAGCGATCTTGTGATTTTTTTTTTCTCTCCCTCTTTTTCCAGTGGTCTAATTATCAGGCTGTGTTAGCACTTAAATAGACCTGTCTTTTTAGAGCCGCCTCCTCCTTTTGCCCCCTGCAAAGTATAATATCATGGTTCAGTATTTATGACATTAGAATGTCCTATGCTCAGAAGTCATTATGTTAAGGCACCTTTTAAATGGCTTAAGAAGGGTGAACTGGCCAACCAGATAACCCTTCTGTTTAATTCAAGGGTCTTGGTACATTAAAATGACGAGGAAGGAAGATTCAAGAAATGTACCTGGTGGACAAATGCAGTTAAATAAAAATGTGTAGTTCTTAAGATTTTCTGGAGTGGAGTAACCATTGTGATAAATATTAAAATAAGAACATGGAAGTAGTAGTTGATAAAATTAAAAAATACTGAGCAACGTGTGTAGCGATTTAAAAAAAAAGGAAAGGGAAGATTTGCAAACACAGAAATAATCAGATCATCAGATAATAGGACAGCAGATCACTCACAAGGGAGATTCCAGGGAATAAAGGAAGCACATGCTAGAAGAACCCAGGCATTTTGTTTAACCAGAAAAGAGAGAACTTTGAAAAGAAATATAGGGTTTAAGGGTTAGTTTCATTTAGAAGCACATAAAATCCTTAGGCAATGAGTAGAGTGCATATTATCCACAGAATGGAACCAAAAATGAATTCAAAGAAAAATGAATATAATTTATGTCATGGAAAAAAATGAGATTTGGTATCAGAAATTCTGGTTTTGAGTTTTAGTTGTGCAATTTATTAGTTTCAATTAGAAGCACATAAAATCTTAGGTAATGAGTAGAGTGCATATTATCCACAGAATGGAACCAAAAATGAATTCAAAGAAAATTAAATACAATTATGTCATGGAAAAAAATGAGATTTGGTATCAGAAATTCTGGTTTTGAATTTTAGTTGTGCAATTTATTAGCTTTTTGACCTTAAGGAAATCACTTAAAATCTGAGAGTCTAAAAAAAATCTATAAAATAGAGACAATTATATCTAACAGGGATGTTGTGATGATCTAATGAGGTAATGCATAAAACAATGTTTTGTGAACTGTAAAGCACTCTACATGTTATTTCTGAAAATACGCACTGTTCTTATACTAAAGAGAAGCTATTAGGGGCAGTGGTCACCTGTGAGAATAACTTAGAGGACCAGTCACGTAGAGGAAAAAACTATTATGTAAAAAATTTTAAATATATTAATTATTTTTTTCTGCTTCTCATTTTTCTGGCCCAGAAATACTTCTATGTTTATGGGATTTTTCTAAAAATTTCTAGCAAGCTCTGTAACAGAGTTTTCTACTCTCTGTTGAGCTATAAACCACATGATTTTATAGTAAATATTGCCTCTGAGTAAACTCTGAATAACAGGCTAAAGAAAAAGAATGCTGTCTTGTTTCATTTAATAATCCTCATTTCGGGAGGTTTGGGCAGAGGTAGGAGGGGGTCTGTGGGGTGGGAACAAGAGTAAAATAAGTAAGATGCTAACTGATGAAGATTTGAAATGGAAACGGCGAGGCCCAGTAAATCGTTACAAAATGTGGGCTGGCACATTATACTTCCCTTTACACAGCAGCCCAACTGTCTCATTAGCGTCTGTCTCTTAATCACAGACTCCATGAAGTGTCTACTTGGCTCTTTTTTGTTTTAGCTTTTTATCTTAATCTCCTACAAAAGTTAACGAAAGGAAATTAACTGGATTATATCCTGCTGGTGTGTATTTACATGCATGCCAGGGAGTGAAAGAAGCTGTACGTAGTTATAAATGGATACTAACATGGGGATGCATCTGTATGCATCTGATCACCTCTGTGTGTGCATCCATGACCGTGTGTACATTTGTGTCACTATCCAAAGGCACAACACATACGTGCATCTGTTGTGTACACCCTAACATGGAAAAGGCACACTGGCGTTAATTACAAAGGGTGATACCAAACGGTGAAAGTCATATCCTTTTCAGCAGCATTTGCTAATATAATTAAAGTACATGATGTAACATTGTGTGTGCAGGAGAGAGTTTGCTTATTCGTCATTTAGAACAATAGTAGGAGTTAAATATTAACAGGTTTAAGTGTCAATAAGTGTCAAAAAATACAAATTCTCCATTGTCTGCAGTTCTTGCAATAGAGCCCTGTATTTTAGATGTGTCTCTGCTTGCTTGGAATTCAAAATGCTTTGGATAAAGAATGTTGCAGAGTGTAATTTGTGGCAGCCCTGATTGTTTGTTTATTATTTCTGAGGACATTTGCAGGGTTGAACTATCACATGGTGAAAAGAACAGCTTTGTTTGGAAAATACAGTGGGGCAGTACAAGAAAACTGAATTAAGTAAAGAAACTTAGAGAGTCTATCTTTGATTGATGGTGCTTCTTATTTGCTGTTCATTATTCCCTGTGAAGGAATAAAAACTATGAAATTGGATAAGAAAACTGGATTAAGATAAGTGGCTTCTCAGATTTTTTTTGCCTTAGCTATGTCCAGTTTTCCTAGTAAAGCTCATAGTCACTACATAAAGAGTCTACGTTTATTTACCACCTTAAATCTTCCTAAAAAGTGTGCCCTTGAGGTTTGATTTTAAGAATTAGAAGATGCAGAGGCAGGTTATACTTGCTGACTGTGTGATAATATTTGTCTCTAGATGTTTTATATGCCTACTTATTTTTATAGAGTGAGCAGTAGAGTTAAAGGAGGAAATGGAATGCTATTTTTATTAAGAAAATCTTTCCTGCCTACCTGTCACCCTAGCCCCTTTTCTCCTAGTAGAGTTTATTATATTCCCATTTGAGCCATCACTAGATTCTCCAAATGCTTTTCTCAGGGATTTGTAGACAAACACGAGTCTCTATTAACTAGGCTGTAAACCACTTGTAAAAAGAAATTTTTTTATTTATTGTAACTAACACCTAAGACAGGGTCCTAAACATATTTTGTTGAATGAATGAATGAGTCAGTCAATCAATCAGTGAATCATGTATCTACTAGGTGCTTATTGTCTTAGACACAAGGGACAATGTGCAAGAAGTATGAGACATGGTCATATCTCTCTGAAGTGGTATAAAATCCAGCTAAGGATGAAAACAACTTGAGTAATGAAATAAATATTGGATTATAACCCAAAGAATAAAATAAATATTCATGAGTCTATACTGATATAAATTAATAACTGCATAAATAAATATGTGGGGCAAAATAGACAACTTTTTCATACAGGCATTCCAATTAATAAATTTAAAAAACAAAACAAAAAAACAAGAGAAATAGAAAAGCATCATTGGCACCCATAATAATAATTGCTACAGGAAATTTTCACTGATGGATGCTAGAATTAGTGGGCAAAAGCTTAAGCAGGAACAAGGTATGTTGTAGAGTTTCAAAGTATCTCCTTCCAACATATTTAGTAATTACAGACAGAGAAACATAGCTCTGTGTGGTAGACACCACTTTAAGTGTTCAAGGGTGGCATGACCAGTAATACATACGTATTGACACCATGTGCCCCTTCACATGGAGCACCAAGAAAGACATACCACCGCTGCAGTATCCTTCCCAATAATGTAGAATCTGATTCTCATCAAGAGAAAATATTAGGCAAACTCAAATTCAAGAGCCTTCTAGAACACAACTGACCTGTACTCTTCAAAAATGTCAAGGTGTTTAAAGATACGGAAGGAGTAAGGAACTGCCACAGAGTAAAGAAGACTCAAGAGACATGACAGCAAAATGCAACGTGAAATCCTAGATTGGATCCTGAAACATCAAAAAGACATTAGTGAGGAAACCTGGTGAAATCCCAATAAATTCTATAGTTTAGTTAATATTGACCAAAGTTAATGTTCTAATTTCGATCATGGTTCTGTGGTTATGTAAGATGTTAACATAAGGGGAAGCTGGGTGAAGGGTACAAGGGAACTCGGTACTATTTTTGCAACTCTCTGTAAATCTAAAATTATCTTTGTGAAAATCTAGTTGCGGGCGCTATCCCAAGCCACAGGAAGCCTTTACAGAGCAATCCATGACAGTATACAACTAAGAATTTATGATGGTGAGTAGGTGTTGAGGGAATGAGAAATGGCTGGTGATCGGAGTGGTCAGGAAGAGTTTCATATGAGAAGGAAAACCTGACTCCTCCTAGCTTGAAAGGAGGTGTAGAGGTGATGGGTGGGGCAAACTGAGGGGTGTTCTGGGTACAGGGACAAAGGCATGAGGAAGGGATGCAGATGGCTCGTGGATGTGGGGTACGTTGGAGAGGCTGGCTGAGTGATGTGTGCATTTTTGCTGGAGACCAGTATGGTGGAAAGTTGGACAGCTGAGGGGAAGACAGAGAATAGAGGATCATTAAGACGAGACATAAGAGTTTGAAGCTTACGTGACAGGTTACAAGTTCTTGTTCAAGGAAGTGAGTCATGACTCAGTGAAATGGTATATATGTGAAACTGGTGACAGGGTATGCAGGGTGGCTGGAGTTGGGAGATATGGAGGGAGGTAGATGAGTTAGGAGTTGGAAATAGGTAATTAGAGCCTATTCATTTGAGGCCTGGGATGGGGAGTCAGAAAAGGAAGAGGAGGAGACATACCCAAATTCATTTGAAGAGGTAGAATCATAGAACTTAGTGATTGATGGATGTGGGGCATAAAGAGGGAGGAGTCAAAGATGATTCTTGGGTCAAGGTTACAAGAGAGGTGAAGCTGGTGTTCATAATTGAAACAATTCATTCAGCAGATATAGTGCCTGCATTGAAGATTATGTGTTCTAGATGAAGGGGGATTGAAAAGAGTATAAACACAGTGTCTGCCTCCGATGAAACGAGCAGGAAAGTTGGTGGCTTGAGCTGGACTGCATGAATTTATAGATGAGCAGGTCAGACCCACCCAGGAGGTGATTGTCCTTCAAATAGAAAGAAGGGAGGAGGTTGCTCTGTTCCCAGCTGTGTCCATGAACAGTGTTAAGAGTATTTATTTCTCAAGTTGGCACTTCTCTCCGTTTGATAAAGATGTTTGGACTACTCACCAAAGAAAACCTCTATATTAAATCACAATTCGACTTAGGAAAAACCCACAAATACTCCTTGAACTCTGTCAAGCTAGAGGTCCTTGGATCCCAAAGGTACCAAATATGAAAATTAAAGTGCCATAAAAGCGCAGTGAACTTTACAGAAAAAGAACTAGAGAATACAAGGACGCATGCTCAGGTTCCTCATTTTCCAGCTCCTAATCTGTCTTTTTGAATTATTTTATATAATGTTGCCCATTGAGCATCCCTTCAATTAACGCTCTTCTGGACAGGTTTGGCTATAGTATTCTCTTCTCTTGGGCTTGTTCCTCACTCTGGTATTTAGGAAAGAATTTCTATAGCCTTTATACTCTTGTTTTTATCAGTTATTTCACAAATTTCCACATATAGCCCAAAGTTGATAATGTTGTTTTTTTGTTTTGTTTTGCTTTGTTTCATGTCTGCAAGAAGCTGGTAACCTCCTCATCAGCAATTATAACCACACAGTTGGAGTGAGTCTTGATGTTGAGTCTTAACATCAGGGTAGGGGCAAAAGAATAGGTGTATCGACCTTGTGCACACGTGGACTTACACATTTGATTATTGCTGCCAGCAATTGGATTCACATATTAAAGGTCTTTGCAGACCTCCATTTCTATCCCAGTCACCATTTTAAATTATGTTTCTTAACAATTCTTTTCTTTTTAATTGAGGTACAATTGGTACATAATATCAGTTTCAGGTATACAACATTTTACTGTGTCGTCTGTATACACTACAAAATGATCACCACCAAAAGTGTAGTCACCATCCGTCATCATACAACTGACCCCCTTCACCCTTTTGGCACCCAACTCTGCTTCCTTCTGGTGACCACCAGTCTGTTCCCTGTATCTGTGGGTTTGTTTCAGTTTTCTTCTGTTTGTTTTGATTCTAGATTCCACATATGAGTGAAATCATACGGTATTTGTCTTTCTCCATCTGATTTATTTCACTTAGCATAATACCTTCAAGGTCCATCCATGTTGTTGCAAGTTACAAGATTTCATTCTTTTTTTATAACAGAGTAGTATTCTATCATATATACCTGGGGTGCCAAAAAATATATACACACATAACTTGTATTCATCTTTTGTTATTGGTATACAGTGAGTATTACAATTTTAATACAGTTTTTTCTTTCTTAAAATTGTAATACATTTTTTGGCACCGTGTGTGTGTGTGTGTGTGTGTGTGTGTGTATTCCATATCTGAGCTATTGTAAGTATGCTGCAATGAACTTAGGGATGCATATATCTTTTCAAATTACTGTTTGTATATTCTTCGGATAAATATCCAGAATTGGGATAGCTGGATCATATGGTAATTCTATTCTTAATTTTTTGAGGCATCTCCATACTGTTTCCATAGTGCCTGCTCCAATTTACATTCCCACCCACAGTATACAAGGGTTCCCTTTTCTTCATGTCCTCTCCACATTCTTGTCTTTTTCATAATAGCCAATCTAACAGGCGTGAGGTGATATTATGGTTTTGATTTGCATTTCCCTAATAATTAGTGACATTGAACATTTTTTCATGTGTCTGTTAGCCTACCTGTATGTCTTCTTTGGAAAAATGACTATTCAGATCCTCTGCCCATTTTTAAGTCAGGTTGTTTGTTTATTTTGTTTTATTTTGTTTTGTTTTTTACCTCATTCCTTTGATATCAACTAGTGATTAGGCTAAATAGACATTTTATTGACAATAGGCAACTGAAGAGAAAATTAGCCCCTTTCATGGTTAACTGTAAATGGAAGTGGCTTGATATTCTTAAAAATGTGAAATTGTGGTCGTTCTGATTCTAGTCCAGAATTGAGCATTGAGTATAACTTTTGCAGCATATGAACTTAATCTTCAAATATCTTTTTAACATGAGAGCTCTCAAATACACCAATTGCCTATGGTGTATTTGAAATGTGGTTTAAATGGTAGTGTGTTTCATAATATGACTAGACGAAATGACATCTTCTGTAGAGTAGACACTGGCAATGGCAGAACACTCTATGAAGTGACCACGAGACCCCCTTTATGGGCCTGCTGTGGAAGCACATGTATTTAAACTGGCAGGATAAACAATCTTTTTATGTCCTTTATAACTAATGTATTGACTTAAGTGTTTTTTCACAGGGTACATATTTCAACATTGTCAATGGTTCGTTCCATATAAAAATACTTACTTTGTCCAGTTGTTCCTTCTACAGTCCCATATATGCCAGTCAGTTTCTCTCCCTTCTCAGAATGCCTGATCCTTTTGAGTGTAGTGCATTTACTAAAATGTGTGCTTCATTTTCTTTTGGCGGCATGCGTGGAAGTCACATAGTCACATACTGAACTGAAGGAACATTTTGAACTTACTCTCAAAAAAGTTGCAAGGTGAAGGCGGGCAGAATCCCTGTTCTGTAGCCCTAAGCAGAGCTCCGTAAGGATTGGGAAACCTATCAGGCTGTGATTTGTCAAAGAGATAGTTCACATGTATCAAACAGGTTAATTCTTTTTTTCTTCCGATGCCATATAGGAAGTACATGATCATTTATTTAACCTAGTGGACCTTTCATAGATGCAATAAAGAGATAAGGGGGGAAAGTGCCAGAAAATTGCTGTGGAAGGAATGAGGATAGAAAGCCAAGTTTAGGATTAGTCAAAGTCTGTTTATCTTAATTTAGAGTTTTTATTGCACCCTATAACAACTCAATACTGAAGTAAGGGAGATATTTGCAAAGCAAGAGGTGGGAAATGGTTATAAATTCTTTCCCTTCTATACTCTCATTTTTCCTCGTTTAGTCTCTCTTCTCACCTTTCCCATTAAAAGTAAACTGGATGGATGGATGGATGGATGGATGGATGGATGGATGGATGGATGGATGGATGGATGGGTGGATGGATAGATAGATGAGAAAATGAAGTAAGCAAGCTGCTTTTAACAAAAATCAAGTGATGTCATATCTGTGAATTTTGTCATAAAAAGGATATGATCCTACTTTCGTTATCCAGAACACATACTCCTGCCACCTACTTATGAAATCTGAAAATAATAGGAAAAAGTCTTCTTGGGAAGGAGAAAAATGACCAGCAAAAACTTTTGGTTTTGACTCTGTAGATGAGGCCCTGAGATACCCAGAGCCCTGTTGGCTTAGAACGACACGCAAAATAAGGATAATGATCTCACAAGTTTACTTATCCAATTCTTCATGTAGATTAAAAGGAAGAAGAGGGCTTTCTAGTGTTAAGTATACTGACCATAGTGAAGGAAGGGAAAAACAAACAAAAAACTAGAGCGTTATAAAATCTCAGTGGTATGGGGCCATTTGGCTGAAGACAAACCCACCTAGTAGTTTGTTCAGGGTAGGTGAACATACAGGACCTTTCCTGAGATGCAACAAAGAGGTAATGGTGCAGAGGGCAAGAATGTTGTAGTAAGAAACAACCCCAGCTCGCAGGGGTAGAATGCAACCGAAGTTTCTTTTTCAGTCATGTCACACTTAACTTTGGGTGGTCACAAGGGCAGTGGAGGTAGTGACATGTTGGTGATTCCCAGATGGAGAGTCCTTCCATCTCATGGCTCAGCCATTCTCTAGGGTCACTGGGAGACCTTAGGGTCTTCTGCAGCGATTTGCCCAACAGTGAGGGGGAAGGAAAGAGAGTGAATGTTGTCATTGGAGGTTTGTTAATGCAAGTGGCATACATCACCCTCTTGCACTGAATTTAGTCACATGTGCATACCTAATACAGGTAAAGCTGGGAACTGTGAACCTGTGTGTCAGTGAGGACAGGGAAGCTGGTTTATTGAACACTCATCAGCCTCTGCCTCAGCTGGATACCTTCATGAGCCGGATGTCACCCTTTGCCTCCATCCCAGCCATACTCTGGATGCACACCTGGGTGAGGACCCAGTTATTTGCAGGACTCCACACCTCTGTCCCAGAAAAATCAGGGTCCCACTAAGTCAGTGTATCAGGACTTTTTGTCCTTTGAACCATATCGGTCTGAATTTACATTCCCTGATGTTATATCTTCAGTGGGAAGGAGAACAAGCAGTCATGTGTGGCTCCACATGGAAAGGCAAGGAACCTTCCAAATACTGCCTCTAGACAATGGCATCCCCACCACATCCTGGGGTTTATCTATGCCTGTTGGTCAGGAACCAGCTTCTACTTTAGTTCTTCCAACTGCACTTCCTAGGAGCTGAGTCCTATTACTGTTAACATTACAAAATTCCAAGGAAAGTCCTGAAATTATCCCAGTCCTTCCAGATGTCTCATCATCTGTGTTCTATACTCAGAGCTTGGCTGTATCCCCATTCTACTCTCCCAAGATTATATCTTCCATCCAAACTCTAAAAAACGTGTTTACTGAATTTATTTATTTATTAGCCTGTGATTGTCCGTCGACTGGGCACAAGAGGGGGACATGAAAGTTGGGGAGAGAGGTCAAGGGTTAACTGTATAAAATTATTTTGGTATTCTGTTGAATGGGCTGGGATGACACATTTAGATGGGGGCGGGGGAAGAATATCAAGATGCCAGACAACACTGGAAGTTCCAGGTAAGGAAGAAGAAATATTGTTGTCCCCCCACCTCCTGATTCCTGCATCTATTGTTCCCTGTTCAACACAGGGCTGACTCACTTAAGAGCTGTCAGTACTAGCATTTGTCTACATTTTGTCTACTATTAGCTCTTGTTTGCATTACTACAAAACCACGCACTATTTATAACATTATTTCTCTGAGAAAATGAGTTTGGAGTTCCAAATAACTGACTTCAAAATGAACTGTCTGTACACAGCTCATTTGTGAACTGAGTACTCCCCGTCTTGGGCATGTCACCCAGAGATAACATTTATCTGTGCTTTATCAGTATGGGCTTGTCAAGTTAACTTATGTTTACTTTTCTCTGCCTTCATTTGATGATAGCCTGGCTCTTAAATTTTAATACTCGCTTTATGTTTGGAGAAACATTTCCTTTGGAGGTGCCTCAAATATTCTTGTGAATAGGAATAGTGATTTTATTTTATCTCCCAATTTATCTTTAGTAGGATTCATGACTGTGAAAATCTTTTGAGCAGGCAGTCTGTAAATTGTAGGAAAAATGAAAACTATTTAAAGGAAGTGGTGGTGTTAGGGGTTGGGGGGAGAATTCTTTTCTCGTATTACCCTGGTTGTCAGATATCTTGCAATGTAATTACTGTGTTGGCTTGTAAAGGTTCAAGAACTCTGCAGTTTACAATTCTCTCTTGTGTGTGTTCCACACATGTAAAAGAAAAATCCAACACATTGAAGCAAAAAAGCCTTGTTAACATAAAAGTTTTAAGCATTTTATAGTTTGTCGACACAGAGACATATTTCACGGGTGTTATAGTTGTTTGGAGCCAATTTGCAGATTACATACCTTGTTTACTTTTAATCTGTGTATAGGGTAACGTGTGCACAAAAATGTTGCTGCTGGCATCATATTGTAAAGTGAAAAGGTGAAGCCCTGGTCTTAGAGATCCTCCTTCTTAGGGAGCTATCCATATACAAGTAAAATTTTCTGCTGCTCACAGAGCAGCTGACAGGATATGATCACAGATGTTACTAATGCTGTTCCCTTAGGAGGTAGAAATAGAATGCATACCCAGGACTATGCAACCTTGTCATAGTTAGATTGTCAGGACGATGTGTTTCCATATTAAAAAGAATGCTTTGTTCCCTGCTTGCACATGTACACCCAATGGTGAGAAACTGTTTCAGTTCAGCCGTTACCCTGATTTGCCCTTGCAAGCTCAGATTTTGATGCTACTGTAGGTAAAATTAAGTGAATAGTAGTTATATTGAATGATCCTTCCCTTCTGTTTAAAACAGGACTGTAGCCCATGCAAGAAACATTTCCTGTTAGTTTTAATGTTATGTATTTTGTTGTATCTTGTGATGGCATTTTTACTATAAAACTGTGCGAATAATTGTGATGTCATGATCCTTCTGCCATCCCCAGTCTGCAATTATTTGCGCCCAAATTGTCCTAATAGATTCCAGGTCACCTTTATGTTAAATGTTCATTATTTGACTAATACCGTAGAAAGAGTTTTAGAGAAATTGCACTGCCAAACTGTGGCTTAATACAAAGAAACCTAGTCGAGTGTGGAAGAAAGTGTTTTATGAACTGTAGAGTATTATATAAAAATGAGACATTATAATTAAATACTCTCAGGTTTTTACTGAGCGTTGACAGTTTATATTTTCCCATAAGTACACTGCTTATAATGTTACAAGAGTAGCTAGAAGTTACTCCAATACTGCAAGAGAACACTTAGGGGGAATCCATAGTACTAAAATGGCAACAAAAATCGTTAACCAAGGGAGAACTCTCTAAGCTACCTACTTCAGACCCCACAGAAACATGGTACCATCTGAGTTTTTCAGTCTTACCCAAGTGAAAGCAGAACGGGGTATTGTACTTCTTATATCTGGATGCAAAAACATGAAATGCTGAGTGTAGAATATAAATCATTGTTTCATAGATTTATGTCCTATGGCCAGCTCAAGTTTACAGATTTCTAGATATCTACAGAGACATGAAAGCTTTATTCTTGTTATTCAATTTCAATCTTCTATAATCTGCTCTTAATGTCCAATGTCATGAAAAATCCTTTTTCTTTCTTTCTAAAGACTTCCTCTACCCCCTGCCAGCTAGAGTCCCACAGTTATCAGCTCTGATAGCTCTTAGATTCATTTGCAGTTTATACGCACCAAATGGGGTTGGCACCTCTTCATGGAAATTGGGCCCAGTGGGCTGCTTTACAGCCTGGATTGTGCTTGTCTCGGTAAAAGTTTATGTTTTATGGCTGACACGCCATTGACCAGAGTAACCTGTTATAAAACATGATGCTTTATCATTTGTTTTGGGTCTTCCATGCCACACATTTGAGCTGAGACGTATGTAAAGACTTTATCGACATTTAAAGAGGCTTTATGAAACCTATATGTTAAAATGGTTTACATGGAAATCCTTTGAGAAATTCTTTCGTATTTGCTTCTTGGAATGTTTAAATAGTAAAAGCAGTTTTATTTGTGATTAAAAGCCAGCATGACCCAGAGACCTTCAGAGTCATGTGGAAATCATCATCATTATTATTTTTATTATTAGTAGTAGTAGCAGTAGTATGGTGATTATTATTATTTTTGCAAGTGAGTAAATTGGCATTCTGATTTTTTAACTTTAGTATTCCCTTAAAAGCACTGTTGACTTTTATGGAAAAGGTTGATTTCCTGGAACCAATGATATGAGGTTACTTTGTAGGCAGTTATTGTCATGTTTGTCAGATAAATCAAACCTCAAACGGGCCATGGGGAATCGTTTTTCAATACTTTCTCCTGGCACTTTGTTCCCTAAAGAAAATGATGTTGTGAATTAAGGGGAGGAGTGTGAGGAAGCATTGCTTTTAGGGACCCGGTACTCATGGTGTGGAGAAGCCAAAGACCCATGCGTCAGGGCACCCCCGCGGGATTTTTCATAAGCTTGAAACGGGGTATGAAAGGCCCGTCCAATTTAAAGCTTTTGCCTGCGAACATCAAGCAGTGATTGATTTTTAACCACTGTGCTCATGGGGGAAACGAATGCAGTCGCTAAGAGAGAAAGAAGCAGATAGAAAGGAGAAGAGCAGTAACCTCCCTGGCACCCACCTGAGAATGTCTCCAGAGGAAGAGGATCTATAGCGTCTGATATTCATAAGTAAAGGAACTGCTGGAATTCTACATTTCATATGCTCTGCCCATCAAGACCTCTCACCCTGGGAAGACGAATAGTCGTTATTCAGGAGATGGGAAGCTGGAAGTGATAAGAACTGTGTCGCTAACTTTGTTCTTTTTTAAGTGTACACTCAGTGCTTTTTATAGCCACAGAGTTGGGCAGCTATCACCACAATAAATTTTAGAACATTTTCACCACCCCAAAAAGAACCTTCTATATACCCATTAGCAGTCACATCCCATTTCCCCACCACTCTTCGGCTCCTGGCAACCACTAATCTGTTTTTTCTCTATATAGGCTTGACTATTCTAGACATTTCAAATGAATGGAAGCACACAATACGTGGCCTTCTGTGCCTGGCTTCTTTCACTCAGCATAATGTTTTCAAGGTCCATCCACATTGTAGCATGTGTCAGTACTCATTCCGTGTTATGGTTGAATGGTTGTTCATTGTATAGATACACCACATTTTGTTTATCCATTCATGAGTTGATGGACATTTGAGTTGTTTCTACTTTTTTGGGTATTGTGAATAATCCTGCTATGAACATTCCTGTGCAAGCTTTTCTGTGCACATGTTCTCGTTTCTCTGTGTAGCTTACGCTTAAGCAGTTATAAATAAGATAGTAAATGATTTTTCCCTTTCATACGCTTGTTTACTTCACTAGTCTCTTCTTACCTATCTCACTCTCCTAAAAATAGTTTTCCTTGAGAATGTAAGAGCATCAGGTAACTTTTACTGATCACTAACCACTAGACTCTCTGGTAAGCGTCATGCATGTGGTACAGCATTTCTCAGAAAACCCTCACTTTACAGATGTGATGGCTGAGATTTACAGATGTGCCGCAGAGCCTGAAATCATTCGGCTGGGAAGCTGGAAGAGCAGGGATTTGGACCCACATCTCTTTTACTCTTAACCACAGTGCTCTCTGTTCCCTCCCACACAACAATGTTAACCCAGGTCATGTACCACCTGTTCATCTGTCAGAGAATTGTCTCTTTAGTCATGAGCCCTCCCTCTGGTTTGCTTGTGAAAAGTAAGGAACATGGTTCAAAGACTCTTTATTAACTTCCCTTGGAGTCAGAGTGGCATTTGTGTTCGTCCTTGACAAAGTGGTTAGGAACGGGTTCTCTCTCTGTTTGAGAGAGGTGGCACCCGGTGCCAGCTGGTACTCAGTTCATCCTGACTCTTCTAATGCTCTGCCCTCCAGTTGCTCAGCCTCCTCACCTTAAGACATCTCTGCTTCACTTGAGCCACCCACGAATACTGCCACTCCTACGGCCTGTTTATCAACTTGAACTGACATCTTTTGAACCTTTCTAAATCCTAAAAACTCTGCCATTGCACGCTCTGGTCACAGCCTCTGCTTTTTCTCTCTTTCTCTGAACCCAGTTAACACCTCACCCTGAGCTCGGGCCCATCCGCACTCCTTAGTCACTGTGTCAGCCTCCTGCAAGCTCACTGTCTCCCTACCCAGCCCAGGTCTCATGGTTGTCAAGTTTTACTGTGCTTTCCCATTAGTTGAGTGTCATATGTCCCTTTCAAACTCCAGCCCTGGGTGATTGACCACCATTTGACGCAGCTGCTCAGAGGTCCCCAAACCCAATTTATTGGTCCTCATGTGAATTCTTGCTATTCAATTTGAGACCAGGTCCTTGTTACTTCTTCTCTAGTAGATGCACTGTCACATTTCCATGGGACCTATTCCAAACATTTCTAGTCTCTTCAAAACTTACCATCTCTCCCACTTTCTGTAGAGGAACATTTATTCCTTTTGCTTTTTGAAAATCTCAAGGAACCCAGACATCAATTCTTCTGCCTCCCTTTTCCCTTCAATTCTGTGCTTTGCTCATCCAACGGTGTTAGACGTACAAGTGGGTCTGATCTGTAGTATCAGATGTCCTGCACAGCAGTTATCCAAGGCATCAGAAATTCTGAGGAATTTTTTTTTTTTTTGAAGGCTAGTTGGGTAGGATGCCTGAGTTTCGTAGAATGTGTCTTAAAATTCTTCTGATTGTCTTTTTTAAGTAGTTTCTCTAAGTTTTGTATAAGCCACACTAATTGCTTACTCCCATTTTCTCCTCCGTGAACATAGGAGATGGAATCATGAAAGGTGTTATTTTCTCACATACAAGAGAGGAGGTTGGACTTTTTTATGAAGTTGGGGATTACTTGTGAATTTCAGCTACCTGTCAGGTAGACAATGGGAAGTTGGCTGTGATGGCTAGGAAGGTCATAGAAGGGGGAAAGTAAGCCTTGTCAGCTCTTTTGTAGTGATTGATTTGTGTCTTCAAGGGAATCCAAAAAGCTGCACTTGACAGAAGAGGTGATAAACCCATGGACATGCTATAATCTCTGTGAGAGGGTTAAAATGAGGAGTTTTGCTGGAGTCTGGAATCCTTTACTTTTGATGACCCATCACTGCTGACCAGGCTGTTCTGCCTGGTCACTCCTTCAAAAGGGGGTCAGAGAGAAGCCAGATGCACACCTAGGTCTCCTCTATTCTATCTTCACACTTTCTCAACACCCCCAACCCAAATTTTGAACAAACTCTTCAGGGAATGTCTGATGAGTTCACGACAGTTTTTATCAGGATATTTTTATAGCTACTTTGTTCCAAATTTAACTGATGGCCAATGGGAGATGTAACAGTGCAGGTAAGTAGAAAAAGGCAAAATTGGTCTTTTCCTTTGTGTCCTGAGGATAAATCAACAAGCCTATCTAGTTGACATATTTCTAGCTATAGCAGAGGCCAAATTTGAGTGACAGTTATGGAAGACTGAATTGTCCACTTGGTCTTGGAGATAGTCCTGTCACTCTGGAGGTGTGTGTGTGTGTGTGTGTGTGTGTGTGTGTGTGTCTGTGTATGTGTGGTGGGGGGGGTGTTCTTACCAAAGGCCTGTGTATAAGAAGCTTAACTGAATGCATCTGTTTTACAAAAGTTGAATCAGTTCCCAAGTGGTCTGTGAGGGATTTTTAAAAATTACTAATTTTTTCTTAAGTATACCCATATTAAAAATAATCAAGATGTTAAAAATAGCCAAGACAGCTATCCAAAATTAGATTGCATATTTTGTTAATTTCCTATTTCAGTATCCCTGCCATATTTGTTTTTTTATTTTCTTTCTTTTAACTAAAAGAATTAAGTGATTTGTTTTAAATCACTAAAAGTACAAAGGTATAATAGGTGTACAAGGAAAAATGAGTCTTCTTATTTCTGTTTACAAGTCACCCTACTTAGCTCATAAAGGTGAGCTCCATCGTCATTGTATTTAAGGTCCATTTAGGCAATATTTTATACCTATATAAATAAATAAAAATGTGGGTTTTTTTAAACATAATATTTACACCGTATACACTGTTCTGCCCTTTCCCACTGTTCACCTACCTATATGTCCCGGAAAACCTTTCTTGTCAGCACACAGAAAGCAGCCTTATTCTTCTTAGTATCTACCATGTTCCCCGAAAATAAGACCTAGCCGAACAATCAGCTCTAATGCGTCCAGCTAGATCAAATAAGACCGGGTCTTATATTAATTTTTACTCCAAAAGATGCATTAGAGCTGATTGTCCGGCTAGGTCTTATTTTCGGGGAAACGGGGTAAATACTATTATTACGTTGTATGGTTTTGCCATAATTTATTCAGTCCCACGATGATGGACTTTTGGTTGTTTCCAGTCATCTGCTTCTGCTTCTATGAACAGTGCTTCACTGAATTATTTTCTATAAATAGCATTTCATATGTCAGCGAGGATCTCCGGAGGAGAAATTACTGAAGTGGAATTGTTGGATCCAAAGGAATGTGCAGTTTTCATTTCGGTAAACCTTGCCAAATTGCCCTCTGATCTGGCATTGGCACGGATGTGTGCTCCCACTAGCACTGTGTGAGCGCCTTTTCTCCACACACAATGTTATTAAAATTCCAGATCTTGGCCAACCTAAGAGGTAAAAACTGCTACCTTTTAATAGCTTTATTAATATGAGTTTTGCTTATTATAGTGATGATTGACTGACTATCTTTTCACAACTGTAAGAGCCATTTCTGTTTCCTGAGAATTGTATATTTATGTTCATTGCCCTTTTTTTTTTTTTTTACTGGGTTTTGGTCTTTCCAGTGACTGACTTTTAGGAGCACTCAGTAGGTCCAGAAAATTAGTCCTTTTGTAATTTTCAAAATTGTTCCATTTATTTATTTTTCTGATTTCTTATATTTCTTTATGCAGGATTTGTTTTTAAAATTATATAGTCTTATTCATCAGACTTTTTGTTTTTGGCTTTTAACTTTTTGACATACACGTATTCCTTCTCCACTGGAACTCAAATATTTAAAAATATTGTCTCATATTGTTGCGTAGTACTTTTTAAATCATAGCTTTATTGAGATAAAATTCACAT
Source organism: Rhinolophus sinicus (assembly GCF_036562045.2). NCBI lineage: Eukaryota > Metazoa > Chordata > Mammalia > Chiroptera > Rhinolophidae > Rhinolophus > Rhinolophus sinicus. The sequence goes on from NC_133756.1 coordinate 62,907,724, forward strand.
ACCATAAAATTCACCCCTTTCATGTGTACAATTTAGTGGTTTTCGTATATTTACAGAGTTGTACAACCATTGCCACAATCTAATTTCAGAATATTTACATCACCCTCAAAAGAAACCCTATCTCCATTAACAGTCACTCCCCAGTTCCTTCATCTGCCAGCCCCTGGTAACCATTAATATGCTGTTTTCTTTTCCTATGGATTTGCCTATTCTGGACATTTTATATAAATGGAACCATACAATGCACGGTCTGCTGTGACTGGCTTCTTCCACTCAGCATTATGTTTTCAAGGTTCTTCCTAAAGCTTTTATGTTTTCATTTTCTACGTTTAAATATTTGGTAACTCTGTGTTTTACTTTAATGTATCATGTGAACTGGGGATCTAACTTAATTTTTTCCAGGTGACCATCCTTTATTAAAAGTCCTTCTTTCTCCCACTAAAATGCAGTTCAACTTTTTTATATGCTGTATTCAGTATATAGTTGGGTTTATTTCTTTTCTGTTGATCGTACTTTCTATCCATATGCCAGTGCATACTGATTTAATTTCTGGAGCTTTATAATACTTTCAATATCTTGTATGCTAGCCTTTCCTTATTTCTTTTTGCATCATTTTTATGGCTATTATTTCCTATTTATGTCTCTATATGAACTTCAAAATTTGATTCCTAATGATATTTTTTGACATTGTATCAAGTTTATAGATTAATTTGGGAAGAATTATTCTCTTTCTCAACAGTGACTTCCTATTCGAGGCCAGTGTAGAGCTTTTCCGTGTTCATATCAGCTTCTCTGTCCCTCAGCAGTGTTTCAGATTTTTCTTTTCATAGATCTTTCATATTTCTCATCTGTGTTATCTGTACGTATTTTTGTATGTTTGTTACTGTTAAAAATGGGATGTCTTTTTACCCACTGTCATTTAGGAAGTCTATTGATTTTTCCATATTGCTTTTATTAATTACCTTATGGAATTCTCTGAGTGTCTACAATAGTTGTTCAATTGACTTGCTCAGATTTGCAGTCACAGCATACGCAAATAATGATAATTTCACTGCCTCCTTTTCCAATTTTATAGTGCTTATTTCTTTCTCTTATATAACTAAATTGGCTAATTCCACCAGAACAGTGTTGAATAACAGCAATGACGGTGGACAGCCTTGTGGAGTTTTTAACTTGAATGGAATGCTTCTCGGGTTTCCCCTTTTGACAGTGAGGCTGCCTTGGGGTTCAGCATGTTTAATGTCCGTTTGCTTTTACAGGGCTTTATAATGAGCAGAAAGCATTTTGGAAACGCTGGATGTGACAGAATTGTTTGCAGAGAGGTAAACCATACTCTGCCAGTTCTCCTGCCATGATAAAATAGTAGACTGATTTTCCTCAGCGGCGTTGACAGGAGTTTGTGAGTGGGAAGTCCCTGCTATAAAGGAAGAAGGCAGCAATTCGACTTTAATCTCGTGGTAATTTTCATTTGCCAATGAAGGGAAAAGACTAAAGAAGCTATAGGAATATGTAGCACCGTGAGGAGGAAGTAAAAGCTTTTGCTAAAGGATTTCGGAAAGGAAAAAGAGAGGGAGAAAGGCATGAAAAGGAAAAACAGGTAAAATATGGATTGCTTTCCTCACTATCCCCCACAACCAAGCCATGGCATAAATATTTCTAGGGTACTAATTTTCCCCAGAATATTATTACTAAAAGAATGGCACAAAACACTAATTGTCAGCAAATATGATAGAGTCTCAGAAAAGGCTTAGAAGAAATAGTGAAATATTTCACTATTTGTAAGCAAAACAGACTAATAAAGAGTTCCAAATATTGAGAAATCGCTGAAACCGAAAAGAATGCCTATTGAAACATGTTTACATGTTGATTCTTTTTGATGTTGCCATAAAAAAAGTATTTTAATCTCTTGCAAAGAAACTGGAGAGGTATTTTATGTGCTAACCCCGAACCTGACATTGCTAATTAATACTAGGACATGCTGTCCCTTGCATTAGCAGAACTAGAAAAGAAAACAAAAAAGACAGTAACAATTGAGGCTTTGATGCTTGTTGGAAACATCTCACATAAGGAGTTGGTGTGTTGTGGTTAAAAACAAAAGGAATTTAGGCTGACTCCAAAAATGGGAGAAACTGATAAGTAGGGGGTTTGGAACTCACTGCACAGTCATGTATATGACATGTTGGAAAGAGAAAGCTCTGGAAAGGGAGCAAACAGATGAGAAGGGAGCAAACAGACTGCAACACTGTGCCCACCGTCTTGATTCTGGACAGGCACACCTCTGGCTTGTACCAGCTGGTCTCATGTCAAAACCCTGATTTTCACATTGCAGGAACCATGGGGCTCTGGGTGGGCATCTCAGGCAAGTCTTCTCGCCATCTTTTTAGGTGGTGTGGTAAGGAGGAAAGAGCAAGGGCTCAGAGCAGAAGCATCTGGTTCTGCCACTTACTGGCTGTGTGAACTTGACCAAGTTACAGAACCTTTCTGAGCTTCGTTTCTCATCTGTAAGTCATGCCTACAATTCAGGGGTTTGCTGTGGATTTATTAGAGATGTGGTACACAAGGGACCTAGCACAGGGCCTTGTAGAAAGCAGTTGCTCAATAAGTATTCATAAATGGACCAGAGGAAGCAGGGCAGAGGGAAGGAAGGAAGAATTCCGTGCATCGAGTGCCGTGAGCCGTATGTACAGAGGGTGCCGGGGAAGCTCGTAAAGAGTACTACGTCAGAGTAGGGGGTGAAGGAGTGTTTATAGGAAAGACTTCTCAGAGAGATGAGTTATGAAGAATAAGCAGACAAAATGTTCTAGGGAAGTGCTTCTATGCAAGGAAGGACAGCATTTTCAAAGGCATAGGCTTGAAGGAGTCAAGGAATCTTAAACCCAGGGAAGTGTGACTAAGAGAATATGGCTGAGTCCCAGGTTATGAGATAGGGAGTTGTGAGCAGTAACACAGGAGAGGATGGCAGGCCTCGGATTGAGAAGGGTCTCATTTGTTGTGCTTGGATTACTGTTTCCCCAAAAATAAACCGAGTCAGACCATCAGCTCTAATGCGTCTTTTGGAGCAAAAATTAATATAAGACCCGGTCTTATATAACATAAGACCGGGTCTTACATTAGTAAAATAAGACTGTGTCTTATATTAATTTTTGCTCCAACAGATGCATTAGAGCTGATGGTCCGGCTAGGTCTTATTTTCAGGGAAACACGGTATGAGTGCAGTGGTGGCTGTAGACGGGATGGGCACGATTGTGTTCACGTTTTGGAAACATGACAGCAGTGTCTGTGGGGTGGAGCTTAGAGACTGGTGGGAGGAATCAGCCCTGAACTATGGCCATGATTTCTTCCATAGTCCCCACAAATTCTGGACCAATGCTGAGCACGTAGTAGGTTTTCAACAAAAAACTTCTTGATGGACTTAAACACAAGCTATTGTTTTGCCAGGATCATCTTTTCCATGATTCACTTGTTTTACTATCAATAGATTATGGTCCTGTGGATTTAACGATTTCCCGCCAAATTATTTTTGCCCTTTGATTAAATTATCTTAACTGTTGTGTGTCATGTCATACGCATACTCTAATCTAGTTATAATTTATTGTGCAAGCATCAGTGTCATAAAAGATATCTTCTTACTTGAAAGGCGCTAACCTAGAACTCCATGAAAATCTTGACCCGCAGTGCTGCCCTCTCCAAAAGAAAATGGTTTAAGTGCAGAGGGATAATTGTTCCCAGCCCTCAATGCTTGAGGTTTGCCCATACTCTTTCAAAGCTTTCCCTGTTTTAAGATGCTGTCAAGCCTCCAGACTCTCTCAAAGGAGAAAGCTCCGAAAGCTTCTAGCTCCTGATGACTCAAGCAGAGAAGCTCATGGTCTTATTTTGTGGTGATGATACCCTCCTAGTGAGGACGGCCACTGGCAGTAACTGTGGCCGTGGCCATTGAGGGCCACGGTCAGTGCCAAATGGAGTGAGAGACACTTGTACCGACCATCATCTGCATGAGTAAATAGCAGTTATTCAGAACCATGGGTTTTATTTTCCATCAGGCAGCTCGCTAGTATTTTGTTGAAGTTCCACTACAGGCCAAGTAAGGTACTGAGAACTGAAGGTACTAATGTGCACGCAAGGGAAACGTTTGCTACCCCACGGTCTACTTTACCGTTACTACAGTGTAGTAGATACGAAGTACCTAGTCAATTCCAATACAAGTAGCAGAGACAAGTAGTATTAGCAGGAACTACAGAATGCAGTCGGAGCCTTAGGAGGGCACCTGACCCTCACATGGGAGGCCAGGGAAGACTGCCACTGAAGGTCCAGAGTTTTCTGAAAAGGTAGAGGGGTAAGATATATTTTAGAGAGTTTTGGGGTGATACTGTTTATCTATGAGGAAAAAATTGGAGTATTGTAGATTGTATTTTGGATTTTTAATAAGGCAATCAAAATAGCCTTAGAGTCACACAATATTTGCACTATATTTTTGGTTACTATAGTGTAATAAGTCAGTAGGGTCAGGTATGATCAGAACCAAACCATAGTCTTCTTTACTGTGTGTCTTGGCCCTGCCAATTGGCCAAGAAACAAAAATCTTGGAGGTCAATGGCCTGAGAGAAAGTGGAATCCGAATAATATCTCTGAAAAGATCTGTAAGTCCTGGTATATGAGCCATTGTCCATAAAAGCATTCCTGAAGTCGAAACCATTTTTCTCTCTGTGGTTTTAATGATTTAGTATTATATCATCTGGAATGAACCAAGTGGCCACACTTTTAGACAGAAGAGTCCAGGCAAAGTTGCTCTCGATGAGAATTCCGTATATGACCAAAGTGCTGTGCTGAGCATGAAAGGAAGTTAAACAGATAGGGAAGCTTGAGTGCAGTTGGCCAGCACTGGTGTGACCAGCAGGTCTCACCAGCAGGTACAGAGACAGAAAGGTGACACTACCCCATGAGACAACATTCTGACCAGATCCTCCAGTCAGGACCAGATAGTGGGTAACAGTGGTTTCTGTCAGAGCGAAGATGAGGGTTGGATGTTAGGCTTGTGCAAAGAGTATCTTTTGTAACTTCAGGGAGTGGAGTGACAACCCACCCATGCTTGTGATTTTTCTTTCATAAGCTATGTCCAGAAAAAAGAGAAGAGAAATTTCTGTACCTTGTAAACTATACCTATTCAAAGCACACTGCGTGAATTAATGTGCTGCTTCTCCTTTCTGCTCAAGTAAGGGTTTTCAAAATACTGTTTCTTTTGAAGAAGCAGAGGGAAAGTTTAATAGGAAAACACATTACTCCTGTTAAAGGGTATCGTGGAGGTTCTTCTCCTGTCTTTGGGGCAAACTCCCTATCTACTCTCACAAGAATTCAGAGGGACACTTTTTAGAAATAGAGTGAGTTGGTTAGAGAGATGAGCATGAGTGGTCTTGGGTACAGGGGCATGGAATGCTCAAAACATTTAGCAATTCGGGATTCTTTTTCTGTACTTTGTTGTTTCTAGAGCCAGCCTCCCCAGGTGCAAGATAGCAGCTATGAGTGGCAAGAAGGCCATGGTAGCTTGTCACCGAGAGCATGTGTCCTTGGAGAGAGTTCAGCAGTACCCCCTCAGTACTCCCACCGTGTATGCAAATGTGCACAGTCTGATACGCGCTCAGATACAATAGGTAGTTAAGAACTGGGCTCAGTCAGAGAGAAATGACTAACCTAGACTTTTTTTTTCAACTTAAAGACATTGCTCTTTTTGCTCTGTCTCTGGAATATGACTTCTCTGTTCCTTGTTTATTTTCAGTCTCCCCAAAGGAACCGTCAATTTTTCAGACATGCAACTTTTGCTAGAGTCACAGACCATTAGATCGGTAAGGGATCGTAGAGCTCTAACAAGCCCAGTTGGAAGTGCCAACAGGACAACCATGTAGAGAGTCGTAACAGCGTTCAGAAAAATGTGCCTGAATCTTGAAAGAGTAGTCAGGGCGGGACTTGTTGATGTGAGTGTCACTCAGTGGCAGTAGACAGAGTGCATCTGATGAGGTCATTCCCCTGCTCAAAACCTTTTGAAGCCCCTTCAGTCTACAGAATCATCTCAATTACTCAGCAAGTCCTTTGAGACCCTCCGTGACATGTCCTCCACTGTCACTTCACCCAGACTTGCACCTCTAACCACAGTGGTCTGTGGACCATATTGGAACACAGGTGCTTGTTACCTTTCTTTTCTAAAGCTATTTAATCTTTTAGAGTTAGCTCAGATTCTACTTCTCCAGAAAGTGTTCTCTCATGAATTTGGGTTGTGAAGGACCAAAGGGAATCTTGGGGTCTGTAATGAACTAGAAAGTATATTCTCCACCTTCACCAGTCACGAGTCTTGCATGACTTGCTTAGAATAGCCTTTTATGCATTCTAAGGGACCTCAGAGGTCATCTAGACTGGCTTCTCTGACAGCATAGGGATCCATTCCGTGACAGCCGTGACACATATGTGTGCCCCTTCTTCCTGTAGTAAAACATACAGAAATTTATCCAATTTTCTTTTTATTCTTCATTTACATATATTTTCTTTCTAATTTTATGTGTCTCCAAGGATGTTATATTGAATTATCCTCTTTGTAAGTTCATACTATGTTTTGAAATAAAATATGAGGTTTCTTAGACTAGCTTCACTGTCAACTCATTGGTTTGTTTAAGCAAATTACATACCTCTATCTTAACTTATCATCTGTAAAATGGGCCTAAGAATAACTCACCCAGTTTTATAAGGATAAATAAAACCTAAAGTTAAAATGTTTAAAAAATGTTTTAAAATGTGGACTATAAGCATAATATTTTATTATTGCTACCATACTGCTTATAGACAAGAAAAGACTTTCAATCCTTATGGATAATTTAATACAGACTATGTCACATTATGTCTTGTATAAAAATATGGAACTTAATGCCAGAAGAGATGGGTCCATAATTCGCCTCTGATTTACTAGCTGTGTATCCGTGACTGAATTACTTAACCTTTTGGAGCTTTAGTTTCCTCCTCTATAAATTGGGAATAACGATGTATTTGCTATCAGAGTTGTTTAATAATTACATTCTGCATCTATCATGCTTGAAAGACATCTTTAAAACTGCCAAAGAGCATATTCAATGATAACCATCATGGTTTCCCTCATGGCCTAATAATTATGCCAGCCATATAAATAGGTTAAAAATAAATTTTGGTTCCATTTTCTAAGATACCTCTTGGCTTGCCCCAAATGTACAAGTGATAAAAGGAGGAGGAACAAAGGTGGGCTGAATGTGTAGCAGAGGAAGCAAAATTGGCAGAAGGCTGTGATTGACTTCTCTCCTATCTTGAGGTTGAAAGGGGCCAAGTTGATATGTACGAGTAGATTGCATGGTAGCCACTTGGCCAAAGCTGAGAATGGTTGCAGGAGGGAAGGCAGTGTAAATGGGCCCTGATATCACAATAAAGCCTAGGGATGGTTTCCTAGGGTGTAACCGTAGGCATGATGTGCCTATTCTTTTGTTTTATTTTATTTTTTTATTAGTTTTATGTATGCAAAACACTGTAATTGTTAGACATTTATCATTTATACCCCTCACAAAGTGATAACCATCCTCCCCCAATCTACTACCCCTCTGACATCACATACAGCCATTGCATTTCCACTGTCTTATTCCTTATGCTGTACTCCACTTCTTGTGACTATGTATATATTATATATATATATATATATGTAAAATACACACATATATATCTAAAATTATATATATATCTAAAATTATATATATATCTAAAATTATATATATATCTAAAATTATATATATATATATATAATTATAGTTGGCATTCATTATTGTTCAGCTTCAGGTGTATAGTGCAGTGATCAGGCATCTACATTATCCCTGAGGTGGTTTCCCTAATAAGACAAGTGTCCATCGGACACCCTACAAAATCTTTACAACATTATTGATTACATTCCCCAAATTAATTTTCAAAACCCTGTGGCCATCTTGTGGTTACTGACTGTTTTCTAATCCCCTCACCTTCCCCCTGATCCCACCCCGCCTCCCATCTAGCAACCCTCAGTTTTTTCTCTGTGTCTCTGAGACTGTTTCTGATTGATTCGCTCATTTATTCTATTTAGATTCCACATATACGTGAGATCATATGGTATTTGTCTTTCTCTGTCTGACTTATTTCACTTAACCTAATGTTCTCTAGGTCCATCCATATTGTTGCAAATGGTAAGATTTCGTTCTTCTTTATGGCTGCGTAATACTCCATTGTATAAATGTACCACAGTGTCTTAATCCAGTAGTCTACCGATGGGCATTTCGGTTGTTTCCATGTCTTGGGTATTGTGAATAGTACTGCAATAAACATAGGGGTGCATAGATTTTTTTCGAATTAGCATTTTGGAATTCTCTGGATAGATACCCAAGAGTGGAATTGCTAAGTCATAAGGTAGTTCCATTTTCAATGTTTTGACATACCGCCATGCTGTTTTCCATAGTATGGTGTGCCTATTCTTGAGTGTTCCCTGTAATACCTGTGGACAACCAAGGGTGACCTACTCTGTGGGACAATCGAAACTGCCATGGGAGTTGGCTCGGATTCCCTCACTTACCTCTCTTAAGCTAGGTGGATATGAGGCGGTGTTATGTGTTGAATTGTGTACCCCCCCAAAAGATGTTGCGGTCCTAACCCCCAGCATCTGTGAGTGTGACCTTATCTGGAAATTGGGTCTTTGGAGATGATCAAGTTAAGATGAGGCCATTAGGGTGGGCCCCAATCCAATATGACCAGTGCCCTTATAAAAAGAGGAAATTTGGGCACCAAAACAGAGAGGCTGGGAGAATGTCACGTTATGACTGGAGTTATGCTGTCACAAGCCAATAGAGGCCAAAGATTTCTGGCAAACCACCAGAAGCTAGGAGGCATGGAACAGATCTTTCTCTCACGGCCCTCGGAAGGAACCAACCCTGCCAACACCTTGGTCTTGGCCTTTTAGCCTCCCGCACTATGAGACAATACATTTCTGTTGTTTATGCCATCCAGTCTGTGGTAATTTGTTATGACAGCCCCAGGAAACTAATACAGGCGGGTAGGCCATTTCCCACATCCAACTGTTTCTCTATGACACTTGGCCCACAGTTTGGGTTTGATGGTGAGGTTACACATGGTGTGCATTTGTTGCCAGCGTATATTAAAAATGACAAGATTTCCTGTGGTTTGGCTTTTGAAAACAAGTGCATTTAAAGCCTAATCTCAAGGTTCGGGGTTGACTTAGAATGGGATTTCTTAAACATTATAATTACCTCGGTCCCACAATCTCCCCTAATACTGTATACCGTTATATGTGTTTGAGAAGGAAAAAGGGTGCAGTTGACCGGTATATTTCAGTCACTTACACGAAACCCTGCATTTGATTACTATTTTCCCAGGCTTGGACACTTTGTTGAGAATATTTGGTGTTCTATTGTAAGCCCACTTCGGTTAGGGGTTTGGCAAGTCCATGACAAAGGGAGGGAATGTTTCTTTTTTCTTTTCACTTTTCTTGGGCTTGCCTGTTCTTTGTCTGAAAGATGCTAAACTTTCCCAGGAAGAGGGCCCACCTCTTTCCTCTTTGGGAGATGTTGATTTATATTATGTGAAACATTTGTTTTTCATAGAAACTTCCATTTCAATGTGTTAAAATATTTGGTTCTACTTTTTATGTGAAAAATAAACTTGTCATGGAAATGCTCTTAGGGTACAGTTACATAATAATTACGCATGTCCACCCCACCAGCTCATTAACACAGGAGACCTTACCTCACAATACTTTTCTAAGCTTCATAGTGTCTAAAAATTTTTCCCCAACTCCATGAAAATACATTAAAATAACTATTATAAGTTGAAAGCCAACTGTTTTTTGTGTGTCATACGTAATTGTATCTCACGGTGGCGCTTTCATGTCTCTACTTAGTAGTTGGGACAATTAAGGCTCAGAAAAATGGCATAGCTGAGATGAAAATTCAGAATTTCCTGATTTCCAACCAGGGCAATGCTTGTCTTGTATGCTAATCCTATTTCCGGTTGGGAGGGTAAGGGAGTGGAGATGGCATGCCCAGCCTCAAGTGAGAAGACCAGGATTTCAACCCACCCCAGGGACATGTGACTTCTCAGGACCCTGGGAAAATGAGGGAGCTTAAAAATTCTGTGCTTCAAACTGACATATTTAGGGATTAAATATTTCTGGGGTTTGCTTGAAGACATACAACTGGCCACAAGTTGCTTGTTTTTGATGCTGGGTAATGAAAAGCTGGTGCTCTATTGAAAGCCTTCTGTACATGTTTGAAATTTTCCATAAAAAAGTTAAGGAAAAAAATGTATGCTTCTAATATGTGTACCTTTGATTTTTCCCATCTCCTCGCATGTTAGACACTATGGGCTAGCTCACTCTTTTCTCCCCAACGACAAACTCATTCCTCTGAAAGCAAGCTGCCTTCTCCTTTGGTCTGATCCTAATATATAGATTATTAGAGACTTTTTGCCACCTTCCCCATTTTTTATTTTTTTAACAGATAAAACGATGGCTGTGCTTTCATAATAAATTCAAAAGCTGCTCTCTATTCCTCAGCAGTTTGGATTGTAGAAAAGAGCACAAAAGATTAGAGTACTTTAAAATAAATCTCAGCTAATTATACATACAACTGCATTCACTAAATGTGAATATTTTCAGGGCTTTCTTTGCTACCAAGTGCCACCTGCTCATGATTTAAATGGGCACAAATTTAGTTCCATTAAACAAAACACAGCAACTCGTCTCCTATAGCACAAGCTCCTTGAGGGGCCCTATTTTGGAATTGAGAAACTAATTCTAGTGTTTCTTTGTTAGCTCTGGGCCTGTGTCAATCATGCCACAAGGTTGGTTCCTTGAATATTTCGCAATCTTGCTTTAAAAATTCTAGCAGGCAACTAGGTTGAGATGAAGTGGTTTGTGTTTTATAAGCATCCTTAGGAACTAGATGGCATTTGAACTTGTGGTTCCAGCAATTACCAGGCTCCTGAATTGAGGAATACATGCCTTGGCTCTTGAAGCTCATTAAGGAGACCTTTTTGCAATCTATTGCCAAAAGGGAAAAAGAAATCCTTCCTCAAAATGTTATATTCTTGGCCCATACGATGGTCTCAGAGCCCACTGGACTCCACCTTGATGTTTTAAAACTCTTAAGGTCAGTTAAGAGGAATTCATTCATCCCTTATTAATCTGGAACATTCATGATCTGTATAGATCCAAAGACAGTGCTTGTTTGGGGTATATGAAAGTTAAAGCAGCATTCAAATCCAACAAAAATTTATCAAACTCTTTTCCAAGAAACTTCTAGAGTGGTCTCATCTGCTATGGTTGGAAAGTAAAAAAAATAATAATAATAACAAAAAAAACCACCCCACAACATGAAGTGCCTATTTGCTATGCTCATAGAAAAATGATTTCCTTCCAACAACTTCTTTGTCTTCAGATATCTGGACCTGATGTCCTTGATGTTGTTTGGGTTGTAGCCATCTATCATGAAAGGAGGAAGAAGCTGCTTATCTGGCCTCGTTTTCTTAATCTTCTCTCCTCCCTTCACCACACAAACCCTTGCCCTAAATTCCTTTTCATTTTGCCCTTTCAAAAACTCCTCCCTGTCTTAGTAAAGCTAAAAATAATGATAATGCTTTCCAGTGATTCTCCGATATTAGTAGCTCAGAAGCAGGCTGCAGGCAAAAAGGAAACCCTTCATTGTCAGTTCCTTCAGAGCTTCGTGTTTACAAATCTTGGCTCCTCCTGATTTTCAGATGAAAATCTCATCTTACATTTTCACTCTCATCTGACTTCCATTATCTTAGTGTCAGAACATATCAGGATGCTTGGAACATGCCTGCTGTCTCTAGGTGACACTGACCCATTGCACCCCAGAGTCAGGTCCATAGATCCACAGAGGTGAAGACGTACGTGGATCCTCTCCCGGTGATTAAGGGGAGTCTCAAATGATTGTGGCTACACCCAGATTTTGAGCCTTCAAATATTATTCATTAAAGATCACAGGCCTGTTCTTGTGTTCCCAGGGGTGTGTCGACCTGCAGACGAGGGCCTTAGGAAGTGGGGAAACCTCGAGGTGGAGTCCTCTCTCTCCTCACAGTCCCCAGTTGTGTGCAATCATGTGCCATAACTTGGCCGGCCTGCCTGGACAGCTGGCTCCGGTTACTGTGGGAACAATGCAAGGAAGGCCCTTGTCACATTCCTCAGGGGTCAAAGGCGCAGCCTTTTAACACACTCCGTCCCTGCTGGTGAAGGGAAAAACGAGGAGCGTGGAAGCAGAGGCTTAGAGAATGCCAAGGACTTTAGAAATCCATTAACTCCCTTGTTTGACTGAGTCAGAGAAGTTCTGTGACTTCCTCAGGCCGTGGGCAAGGGGATGGCAGACCCAGGGCTGGAATTTTCTAACTCATGGTCCAATACCCTAAGGTTTCTCTAAATATCTTGCCAGTTTCAGACTCATAGTGAAAATCAATTGGTGGTAAAGACATCACATCTTGTTATGTTTTCACGTGCCATAATTGAGTCGGGGTCAGGGGCAGCGATCTCTGTTTCTTTTGGCCCAAGACTTTTAAGCACCACCAGGACAAACCTACCCAGCAAAGAGCATTTTCGGTGACCCTATGGGAAGTCATTGACTTCTGGCCCCAAACCCAGAAGTTAGAGTTAATTTTTAAGTGCACATCTTTAACTCGAGCATAAAGCTCTAAAAGCACTCAAGTAGTAATGTTTGAAAACATCGAAATTCCTCTGAGCTCTGACCATGCTTGAACTCTCTCTTTAGAAAATAGCTGAAATCATAGTGGCTAGGAAACATGAAAACAGAATTAAACTGGAGAAAATTTGTCACTTATGTCCCAGTTCAAGGCACATTTAGGAGTTCAATTTATAGATAATTGATGATTCTTTGTGTTACAGCATGCTTTTCTGTGAAGACCCTTATGTGACCTTTTTGGCACATGTGCAAGCCAATAAAAGATTTTCATTTAACATTTTTACTACTTTAAAAACACAGAGGGTGCCAAAAAAATGTATACACATTTTAAGAAAGGAAAAAAACTATTAAAATTGTAATACTCAATGTATACCGATAACAAAAGGTGAATACGAGTCAGGTCGTTTTGGCACCCCCGGTATATACAGAGGAGAGAAAAAAATCTGTCTTATCCCAAAGTGAAAAGAATTGGAAACAGTCCTTTTGCATATAAACTTCTAGGTGATGAAATCAATTTCCCTTTCACAGGAAAAGGCGTCATAAATTACTTTTCACCAGGGAAAGTGGTGCTGGAGCGACCCGCAGCTTCCCCCACAGCTGGAGGTGTGGCCTTATTGGGAAGGAAGGAGCACACACTCGAAGGCTGGAGGGCTTGGCACCTCCCTCATTTTCTCAACTCATGTCGCGTCATTCCCCAGGATCATTTGTTGGACATGCATGTTTTAAAGCCTCACTTTCTGTAAAGAATTTGTTCTTTTGCCCAGCAAACTTTCCCAGGTTCAAACACAAGGTTATAGCCTTTTAAAAAAAAGATTGGTGTTTTGTTTTTTTTCTACTTGGGAGTTGTATTTGGCTGTTGTGAGGTACTTGGGCTCATTTATAACAGGACTAACTTACTAGGGGCTCCCGCAACATTTCCGCGGGTTGAGGGCTCCCTCATTTTGTCCCCACCAAGACCCCCGATGTGAAAAACCAAAGAAGGGTATGTTTCCTCAGTCCTGGGAGGAGCCAGAGGAAGGTTGGGTGCAGGGAGATGAAAATGCTGCACGTCTTACTGTGATCATCCCTTTCCCTCTTACTGAAGCATAGTGCTCTCCGCTATTTGAAGAGAGCAATTTAGGTTTATATTAAGGAATGAATAAATATGATGCAGTGATGAAATCTCATCTGGAGGGGAAGCGGATCGGGAATGCTAATGATCGTGTGGCTGCCTTTCACATTCGAGCAGCAGCAGCAGCCACTGGAAGTTTGGGTGCTTCTCCTTTCTCCCCCACATTCACCCACAAAGCACCTGGAGCCGTGCGCAAAAGGTTATCCTTTTCTTTTTCATGTCTCTCATTATTGCACCTTGTATTATGGGGCCTCAAATCACTTGATAAGTCTTCAGGTAATTCCAAGTGATGGATTTCTTGTTCCCCAGAAGGTCTGAAGAGACGATTTTACACAGATGCACATGTGAACAGTCAGAGCCTGAGCAAGTTACTGTCTCACATCATTTGATATGGCAGGAGAGTCCTTTTGGTTCATTGTGCCATTCAAACCCTACTTTCTTTCCTTAGAGTATTGGGTGCGCAGGGCCAGGAGATCAGTAGTGCCTAGCTCCAGCCATGTCATTGTGTAACTTTGACCAAGTCACCTTGTGGGGACAAAGTTCCCCATTCTTGGAATGGGGAGGCTAGATTGCAGGCTCTTAGTGGTACCCCAGCTTGGACATTCTGAAATAGCCAGGGCCTTCTGCCTGCTGAGATTGAGTCCACCCGCAGTACCGTTCTGGTCACATGGCTCCCTCTCCCCGACCGACTTTTCCATCCCTGTGGAATTAAGTCTGCCATTTGGAAGAATCCCAGATTTGGCCGAAGGTGTCCAGGCCCAGGGAGCAGCTTGCAAAGCCCCTGAGCACACTTTGCCCTCTCCTGCTCTGTTTGGCGATGAAAATGTAGGTCAAGAGGTTGCTCCCTTTCTAGTTATCTGCAGGGGAAACCCCCAGGGCTGAAAACGGAACAGAAACAGCGGCTCCAAAGAAGGAAACAGAAAGAGATGCATGAGAAAGGTGGCTAAAAACTGGTGTCTCTGAGCCTCACCCCAATTGAGAGGGAGAGAAACCAGAGCCCGGAGGGTTACACAGGAGAGGCCATGCTCTCCTGTACCTCCTCCCAGGGATCTGTAGATCTGTGGGACTTGAAGAAGATGGTTGGTTGCCCTCTCTTGGAGTCTCAGGGGACTTTAGGCACAGTCCCCTCTGCGCTCATGCTTTGCCCTGGGTTGGGGGTCCTGGCGGTGCAGTATGGTGCTGCAGGGGTTCTCCCGCTGCATTCTGCAGAGCCCGGCAGGCTCCACTCCGGAGAAACCTGGGGCCCGGGCAGGACTCAGCCCCTCTCCCCCAGAGCAGCTTCGCCTTTATCTCTATTCTATTTCGAGGCTCTGTAAAAGACTTTGTTTTCTTAAAAGTGTTCCACAGTGTTTAAAAATGTTAAAGTCATGGAAGAGTTTCTATTCAAAGCCGTAGGACCTTAGACAAGTCATTTGATTTCCCAGAACCCCATTTTCCTTACCTGGAAACAAGGTGCAGCCTATGTTCTCAGTCTGCCTCACAGAGTGACTGAACGATTAAACTGTTCATGCTTTCTTTCCACAAACATGTATTGAACACCTCCTCTGTGGAAAGCCCTGTTGGGAGAGACATTCCCAACAGAGTGCATATGGGAGAAAGTTATTCCAGGAAGAGGGATAAAGCGTGTGCAAAGCTCCCCAAAGATAACTTGTTGTTATGTGGTTAACTAGACAATTTAATATAGTGATTCCAGAGCCTACCAGTTGGGTTGGAATCCCAACTCCAGGCACTGACCAATGAGATTCAAGGCACTATGCTTAAACCTCCTCGTGCCTTAGTGTTCCCATCTGTGCAATGTGCACAATAATATAATCTAGTTCATTGGGTCGTTGGGAAGGCTAAATGAGGTAATATTTGTAAATTAATTAGAACAATGACCAGTATATAGTAACCATTCTCCACCATTTGTTGTTGTCATTGTTACTGATTATGTCACCAGTGCACTGTGAAATTGCTGCTGTAGGGCAGGTTCTTCATGGAGGTGTCACGTGTTCTGGTTTTGGTCCTCAGCACGGCCGCCCTTTGTAATTGTACGTCCATTTTTGCTTTGCCTCCTGCCCCGTGAGTTCCCAGGAGGTGCGTCCTGTGTTTGATAGGAAAGGCCAGGGAAACATCGTGGCAAAGAACGAGTGCCAAACAGTGCTCTGTTTCTGTTAACGTGGATGCTCTTCTCTCTCTTTCTTTCACCCCCTCTTTTGAGGTTGGATCGGCACTCCTCTCAGACCCAACAAAGGCTTTGCTTTGCAGAAAGGATCGTTCTGTGTTCCGTGTGTCATCTGCCTTTAAGGGTGTAATTTGTTTCTGGTGTATGCAGGACGCTCCCTCGAGAAGTCTTTGTTGATGGTGTGCAGAGGCCTCCTGTATTGATCGGTGATATAACGGTTCTATAGCGGGTGAATGAGGTAATTCTCACAGTGTTACTTAAGTCAGTGACCTTGAGGCCGATCAGATGACTACGCCACATAGATGGATCCCTGGTTACAGAATGTCCTTGTTTAAAGGGAAATCAGTGTGAGGTGACTAATAGTTTTAAAGAAATGACTGCAAGCGAATTGCCTGCCCCTTGGTGAGTGGCAGTCTATATTAATAAGTTCTGAGCACCCGCCCCGGCCTTGGTTAGACTGTGGGGGCTGGTTTTCAGGAGATCCTTTATCTGTGCTCCTCTCTTATCTTTTCTCATTAGATTCCAGTGCTCTGTTAAACTGCCATGACAGTGTCTAACATTGTCAGTATGAAGTTCAGAGCAAAATACTTACGCCTCTGAGCTAGTTGGATGGTTTGCTTTTCTTTCCTTTTTTAAAATTCAGTGGGGTGGGACAGAGCTGAAGATGAAAAGCTTTTTAATACAAGAAAAGAGAGGAAGTAAGCATGATGATAAAATCTGCATGCAAAAAAACCCTTGTTAAAAAAGGAGAAGTGGACTGTGTAGTTAGTTACACATTTAGTCGGGATCTACACTTTAGCCTTGGAAATGAGAGTGTCTGTCTTCCCGCATCCCTGCTGTTGCTGAGCAGGCCTTACAATGTTGGAATAGGTGCAGGTCTGAAATGAACAGACTTTGAGTGGGTGGTCAGGTAAGGGCAGTGGGGGGTAGGGAGAGGGTCAGATAGAGTAGTTATTTGGGAATCATTGGGTAGCAATCAGCTGTTTTGATGTTTGTCCATAATAGCAAATGCTTACATAGTACTTACTATGTACCAGGACTGTTCTCAGGATGTTTTTACATACAAGGTCTGACAATTAAGTTCGCGAACTCATCCTAGAAAAAGTACTACATACCTCATTGCTGAATGTCAGTACTGTTACCTTTGAAGCACTCCCCTTGGGAAGCTATGTACTGACACCAGCGCCTAGTCCACCCTTCAAAGCAATTCTGGAACTCTTTTTCTGGAATGGCCATTAGAGCTATCGTTGTATCACCCTTGATGTCCTGAATGTCATCAAAATGTCTTCCTTTCAATATTTCCTTTATGTTTGAGTAAAGAAAGAAGTCACTGGGGGGCCAGATCAGGTGAGTAGGGAGGGTGTTCCAATACAGTTATTTGTTTACTGGCTAAAAACTCACTCACACACTGTACTATGTGAGCTAATGAATTGATGTGATGCAAGAGCCATGAATTATTGGCAAAAAGTTCAGGTCGTTTTTGTCTAACTTTTTCATGCAGCCTTTTCAGCACTTCCAAATAGTAAACTTGGTTAACTGTTTGTCCAGTTGGTACAAATTCATAATGAATAATCCCTCTGATATCAAAAAAGGTTACCAACATCGCAAAACAAGTTCGCGAAATTGTCATACCTCATATTAACCCTTAATCTTTATAACCATTATTATGCAAATGTTGTATCTGAGAACAATGAGGTTAAATCATTTGTTCAGAGTCATTTGAACCCAAGCTTTTGGCTCCAGAGTTGGTGCTCTGATCACTTATGGAGAGTCATGGTGTTGGGGGTGCAGAGACTAGGGGAATTCCTCTCCCCAGTGGGCTTATTTCTTATGCAGGTAGAAAGAATTTAATTATGTTTCACCAAATGTACTCATCTGACAGGATGTCATTAAGCTCACCATGATCAGGTTGGGAGACTGCACACATCACTCCTGAGAAGTAAGACTTTTTCCCTCTGAGTCAAAAGTCCTTTTTTTGCCTGTGCCATAGTTGTATTCTGATTAGAACGTCATTCCCGATAACATACAGCTGCTCAGGCACTAGATCCCTTCTCTGAGGGTAAGTAGAGAGCTGGCTCTCACCCTTGGTGGCACCACTTGGCAGAACAGAAACACTTTTCCTGTGGTAGTTGGCAAGGCCATTGATTTGCAGGGTGGAAGAGCAGAGACATGCTCTAGACAGCTTTAACTGGTGCTGTCATTTGCTGGTGCTAATGAATTTGTCAAGCATCTAAACTCAGGCTGTGCATACCTACAGTGATCTGGAATAGATTGTAACTTTTATGAAAAATAATAACAATCTGATATTGGAATCAGAAAAGGCACATGTCTCAAGAAAAATTCATATTAAACAAACAAACCAAAAAAGGTCCTAAAAGAAATAGATGTCTTGTAAATGCACAATTTAACTAAGCTGTTTATTGACTGGAGCAATAATGATGTACTTTTGATCTGTGGTAACTACACGTGTTGAAATCCGTCCAAGCCACAAAAATGATTGGAGGGTCCATGTGGAATATAAAAGTCTAGAGCTCATGTCCTATATGGCTTTTTGCTAATTAATAAACATTGGCCTCATATCTGTTACTTAATAGCCTATTTGTAGCACTTTGGCAAAAGTACTGTTTTTCACTGCTAAGGGATGGGGGAGTTTTCTGTAAAAGGGGTTAAAAGAAGAAATCAGGAAACAATTTTTTTAATGAGATACCAAAAAATAATCAGATACATATATACTTGGGTCAAATAAACAATTCCTGAGAAATCTTTTTATGATGACCATGCAGAATTGTTCGCCAGAAGGTTTTCCCCCAACATTTTATTATAAAAAATTTCCAACATACAGAGAAGTTGACAGAGTTGTACAGTTAACACCCATATACCCACCTTATTTAACCTCCTTGTGCCTCTGTGTTCCTATCTGTACAATGGGAATAATAATAGAACCTATCTCACTGGGTTGTTGGGAGGGCTAAATGAGTTAATATTTGTAATTTGAATAATGCCTGGCACATAGTAATCATTCTATAGTGTTTACTATTGTTACTGTTATTGATTATGTCACCAGTGCATTGTGAAATTGGTGCCGTAGGACAGGTTCTTCGTAGAGGTGTCAGGTGTTCTGTTTTTGGTCCTCAGCATCGCAGTCCCTTGTCATTCGAATGCTTGCTTTGCCACGTAACCAGATGTGCAACCCTGAATAACTTACCAACCCTCCCTTGTGCTTCAATTTCCTTGCCTGGAAGGGAAATAATAATCGTGATACTCACTTTATTGGGTTGTTGTGAGAATTCATGAGTTAAAACTTCTAAAGCTCTTAGAATAGTTCCACATAGTTTCAACTTGAATTCTACAAATTACTAACTCTGTTATCTTGGGCTAAATAGTTCTATTTTATTGTCCTCGTCTGAAAAATAGGAATGAAACCATTTTTCAGCATTGTGGGGATTAAGCAAAGTCCTATATGTAAGTACCTGGCAGAATGTTGCTATTATTACTATTAACTAAAGTTCCTACTTTACTCAGATTTCCTTAGTTTTTACCTGATGTCCTTTTTTCTGTTGCAGGATCCCACCATGGTACCACATTGCTTAGAGTCGTCATGTCTCCTTAAGCTCCTCTAGAATGTGACGATTTCTCAGATTAGTTTTCGATAACCTTGACAATACAGAGGACTGATGATCAGTTATTTTGTGGAATGTCCCCCCATTGGGGTTTTTCCTGTGTTTTTGTTACAATTAGAAAAACCCCAATTGCGGGACATGCTACAAAATGACTGATAACTACTTCTCAAAATTGATAAAATGCCATCATGTGTATCAAAGATACATACTATCAGTGTGACTTATCACTATTGATGTTGACCTTGATTAACTGGCTGAGGTAGTGTTTCTTAGATTTCTCCACTGTAAAGTTACTCCTTTCACACACATGCCCCTTCACCTCCATATTGCACTCTTTGGAGGGACCCCACCTCCAAAAAAGAAGTGGGGTGCTATGTTCCACCTCCTTGAGGGTGGTATGTCTGCATGAATTATTCAGAATTCTGCACAGATTTGTCTATTCTCCCCCACTTAGCCAGGCATTTAAATCAGTATGAACTCATGGATATTTATTTTCTACTTTTGGTTCTAATTCAGTACAGTGTTACATATTTTTTTGCTCAAATCGTTCCAGTTTTGGCCATTGGCACCTGTTTATTGGGAATATTAGGAATAGTGTCTCCTGTTTCCCTTTGATATGCCCCCATCATTGTGTTTTTGTTTTGTTGAGCATTTCCTTCATGCTCATCTTGAATATTCCCTGCCCGAATCTTAGCATCAGCCGTTTCTCCAAGGAGCCTTGCTTCCTTTTATTGGGAAATGGTATTAGAAACCAAGATCTGGGCACTGGGGCTTGCAGACGTTTTATGCTCCACAGTATTCGTTCCCTCCCTTCATTCCCTTCTGTGGAAGCTCGGCGTGCACACTATGAGCTGCCTTGTGCGAGCTGCACAGTGCACCTGTCAGTGGCTCCCCGGGTCCTAGCAGAGGAGTCTAGCTCACTGGTGCTGAGTGGGCAGAAGTCGCCCAGCCAGGCCAGGCAGCAGGTTGCATTCAGCTCAGCCTAGGTAAAAGTGTGCTGTGCTTAGGTCTGTGAGAACTTTCCCTGTCTTCAGGGAACCCAACCCTCTAGAATCCAGTGAGGGGACAGTCCTATAAAAGTGCTGTAGAAATTCAGAGTAAAGTCTGGTGCAATCTAAGAGCATTCAGAGAAAGCTTCTTATGTGAGATTGGACTCCAGTGTTGTGGCTGCTCTCTTGCGGGTCGTGAAAGAATTCACGAGGCCGGTAGAAAGACAGAAGGAA
The DNA here is from genome assembly GCF_036562045.2 of Rhinolophus sinicus. Taxonomy (NCBI): domain Eukaryota; kingdom Metazoa; phylum Chordata; class Mammalia; order Chiroptera; family Rhinolophidae; genus Rhinolophus; species Rhinolophus sinicus. The sequence goes on from NC_133756.1 coordinate 62,928,591, forward strand.
GATTTATTAAAGTAAGAGAAGGGTCACCTGGACAGTCTGCTGGAAACTACTGAAAACTACTGTACTTTGCTTGGTCTCAAGTTTTATATTTTCTAACCAGGGTGTAAATTGCTTCAGCCCAGTAATGGAATTTTCTATTGAGTTTGGCTTTGTCCCTTGGGGTAGGGGAAGCCGTTAAACTGGTTATCATGTGATATATAGATTTAAGTTGGAGTCAGGAGTGGATCCCATACAGATGCAAAACCTTTCCCAAGTCACAGGGCCTGCATGGCCTAAGGAAACAGAACCATTGGTACTGCACAGTAAATGTATAGGAAGCAGAATCATTAACATTTGGCAGAAAAGAAGCACAGAAAGAAAAGAAAGCTTTCAAAAAGTCCCAAGCTAAATTATACTTGTTAATTCGAATTATACTTGAGATCTAAATCTCAAAATAGAAAATTTAGTGCCACCATGACAATCCCTCTGTCTTAACAGTTGTTAGGTGTATTCCAGATGAGGAGTCTAGAAGGAGAGATGTGGAAGTGTGAAGAGATATCTTTTAGTAGCTAAGAAGAGGCCTGCACTTAATGAAGGACTTTAGCTTCTGGGGTTTATTTTGAATATGAAACTGGGTTTATTGATCTTGGTGGGATGAAGGAAAACGGGCTTCTGCCAGTGGTATGTTGGAGCCAGCTTGCACTGGCTTTTATGAGTCAATTGTTACATTTTCAGGAATTTGGAGAACAAGTTGGCATCATATTACTAACTTGAAATCGGCCATGGTGGGAATGTTTACACTACAGAAATCTGCAAATGCTACAAATCAGAGCTCCTTTCTCCCCTCCAGCTGGTTATTAAGCATTTCCCTACACACCACTGGCGTTAGCTATCTAAAAATCTGGTATATATCCTCACCCTGAGTTTATTTTTTTCCTTTAGCATTTTTTCCATATACATATTTTCCTTTAATGCTTTCAATTTTCTGACAAAAACTGTTTAAAAAAATGGTTACAAAGAGATGTTTGTCCTTGAATAAAAATTGCATTTTATTACATATTGGTGAAAACTCTAAGAGGCGGAAAGTGTTGAAGTTAACTGGGATATTTGGGACCCTATAATGGCCATTCTGGATAACTGAGTTGGAAATGCATGACCCAGCCTTCTACCTTGTTTCGGCAGGGTAAGATCTGTCATCATCTGAGGATGGTTTCATCAATGTCTCATGTAAACAGTGTGGTTGTAGGTCTTTCCTCCTCCATTATGGTTGGGTTGGCTTGGAGGTTATCTTTCTATTTCTTACAAGAATATGAGAAGAAATGGTATCATTATCCTTCAGTTGAGAAACCAGGACTCAGCATCATTCTGCTTGGAGTAGGTAATGCAGTCCTATATTAGCTTGACTTTTGTAAGGTGATACCTGGGTAGTAATCCATGGAATAGTACTATGTAAATAGGGACAGTTTTCACAAGGTCATCTCTTGTGCATGGTTTATGGTATTAAGTGTTATGCAGAATTAGACTCAGAGGAACATACATTGCAAGAGAGTCAACTGAAAGTGGTCACACATGTGTGACGAAGGAGAGCAGAGTTGGGGAGAAAAAGAGACTTCTCTTACCCATCACTGGAGGTTGTGAGTTTTCACTGTCATCCTAAAAGATAGAGTTGCTTTGCTCTTTCCTATGCCCCTCATCAGGAATGGTAAACTTTCCTAACTTCAATTCCTACCTGTCATTGGCTTGACTCCTGATCCACTGTCAAACAGAATCTCCGAGGTTGTAGCACTTGGGAAAGAATATGGCAGGCATTCTGGCCATATCACAAATCTTAGGTGCAGAGTTCACTCTGAATCATAGGAGCCCTCAGATTCTCTTTTAGTTTGAAAGATTCCTAGATGTGGAGACCCTCAAATTTTAGCTGATTTCCTAGAACCCGCAAGCCAGGTTGCAATTCCTCAGCTGCCTCCTGTAAACCAGCGCTCTCAAGCATCACTGACGTGGACCTCCTCAGGACATCCTGGTCAAACAGATCACGTGAACAGCTCTCTTAGAGGGCTAAATGATCACAAGTCTCTCTTTTTTAATTGTGATAAAATATATATAACATACAATTTACTATTTTTAAGTGTATACAGTTCACTAACATTAAGTATATTCACATTGTTGTGCAACAGTCACCAACATCCATTTCCAGAATGCTTTTCACCTTCCAAACTGAATCTTCATACCTGTTAAACAATAATTCCTCATTCCCCCGTCTCCTCAGCCCCTGGCAAGCACAATTCTGTCTTTGTGAATCTACTCCAGGTACCTCATATAAATGGAATCGTACAGTATTTATCCTTTTGTGACTGGCTCATTTCACTTAACATAATGTCCTCAAGGTTCATCCATGTTGTAGCATGTGACAGAATTTCCTTCCTTTTTATGGCTAAATAATATTCCATGTATATACCACATTTTGTTTATTGACACTTGGGTTGTTTCCACCTTTTGGTTTTGATGAAGAATGCTGCTATGAGCATGGGTATACAAATATCTGTTCAAGTCCCTGCTTTCAATTCTTTTAGGTTATATACCCAGCAGTGGAATTGCTGGATCTTATGATAGTTCTATTTTTAAATTTTTGAGGGACCGCCATACTATTTGCCACAGCAGCTGTACCATTTTACATTCCCACCAGTAGTAATACATGAGGGTTGCATTTTCTCCACATCCTGGCCATCACATGTTGTTTTCTGGTTTTTCTTTGTTTTTTTGTTTTATTGTTGTTGTTGTTTACGGTAACCATCCTAAGGAGTGTGAAGTGGTATCTCCCTGTGGTTTCGGTTTGCATTTCCCTAATGATTAGTGGTGCTGAGCATGTTTGCACATGCTTATTGGCCATTTGTATATCCTCTTAGGAGCCTTTGCCCGCTTTTCGTCAGGTGGTATGTTTGTTGTACAGGGGCTTCTTGCCTAGATAATACACTACTTAAAGAAGCTGTTGAGCACTTACCTGGGGTCTGTGGGGCAGCCTTTGCACATACGTAATACAGAGATGAATGTACAGGGACTTGACACTCTGGAAAATTCCACCTGACATTGAAAGATTTACCTTTGCTGCTTTTCGTTAAAGAAGTTCAATGGTGGATGGATGCTGTGGAAATAAGCTATTCACTGCTTTTGGGTACTATCTGATATTGCCATCAAACTTTTTACTTAGTAAAAATATAGTCTCTTTGGGGAAAAGGAGGAAACAGAGATTCTGCCTTATAATTTCCCAGTATAGTAGACTTTGAACAACTTGGGGTTAGGGGTGCTGACCCTTTGCACAGTTGAAAATCTGAGTATAGCTTTTGACTCCTCAAAAATTTAACTCCTAACAGCCTACTGTTGACTGTAAGTCTTACTGATAACATTGTTGATTAACACGTTTTCTATGTTATATATATTACATAATGTATTCTTACAATAAAATAAGCTAGAGAAAAGAAAGTGTTGTTAAGAAAATCATACGGAAAATACATTTATAGTACTGTATGTATTTATTGAAAAAAAATCTACGTATAAGTGGACCTGTGCAGTTATAAAGTTCATATTGTTCAAGGGTCAAGTGTATAATGATATTCTAGACCAAGGATTGACAAACAGGCCCAGGGGCCATATCCCACTCCATCTGTTTTTGTAAATAAAGTTTTATTGGCACACAGCCATGTTCATTTGTATGATATTGTCATGGCTGCTCGTGAGCTACAATGGCAGTGCTAAGTAAAAATGCTTAAAATATTTGCTCTCTGGACCTTTACTGAACAAGTTTGCCAGAACCCTGGCTATTCTAGACATTTAAGTGATACCATTTTTAAAACCATATATAGAATATAGTGATGTTGACTGCTGACTATTCACGTTATACTTGAGCACTTAGAAAACTATAAAGCTCAGCTAGATATAAGATATTATGACTTTTAAGTATTTACTGAGCTCCAAGTTTGTGTCCAGAACTGTGTTCCTTTAAGTCCTTGTTATTTGGTCGGGGCAATAGCTTTTGCATCACCCGTGCTGCTGCCAGAGGGACTGAAATGTTTCTAACACAGGCAGCACGTTTTAAAGTCCCAGTATCTGATCTCTCCTTTCCCCTGTGATAGTTCCTATAGATACTGAACTTTGGTGAAGTAGTTCTGATCTTTAGCTGCAACGAGAGGAGTTGTACTGCTGGGACATGGCCCTGAAGTTTAGAGCCCAGAAAACTTGCTGCCTTTCACTCTAAAAATAGCATCCTGCTTCTCTCCCCCCACCCCCCCTCCGAGTCAGAGGTGCAGCTCTGCGAAGGCTGTGACTGCCAAGTTTGGAATTTAGAGATACTGTTGGTTTGCTGATTTTGCTCCGCTCTCTCTGTTCCACCTTTTGGCCATTCATACAATAAACCTGCTAACTGCTAGAAGAATTATTAAAGCATATAGACACTGTCCTTCAGAAGTTTATCTGGTGCGTTTGGCAATTCAAGAATATTAAACATTGACTTTAAAAGATTATATATAATGCCCTTTCAGATCACTGGAACTCCTACACACACACACACACACACACACACACACACACGAAATCATAAAGCCAGGAGGGACATCTACCTGAAGATGTTTTCTTCCGACCAGTGGTACGGTTATCATTTTGTACAAACCAAATAGGATCCAATCATGGATGAATCTGGTGAGGTGTCACATTTTGCTGCAGATATAATATTTATCTAAAGGCAAAGTAGAGTCTTAGTCTCATTTCATAGAATCTTGTTGCCCGAACTGAAACTTGTTAGTGAAGTGATTAGTCATTGGTTGTAAAAGTACCGACATATTGAAAATTTTGTTGCTTTTTTCCTTTGCTTTTTGAGAAGTTGATTTTTTTTCTATAATCTAATAATTAGTATTCTCTTCTAGATCTGGTTCTCTAACCTATAGTGATTTTAATTACTTTCCTTGGAAACCACTCCCCAAATACTATTTCCCCCTTAAGTTACAGGCTTTAATATTCAAAATAGAGTCGGGGGAGAGTCCCTTTGCAAATGATTTCAATATGAGGGCAGAATTTCCGTATTTTTATATTTATATGTTCTTACTCTCTCAGAAAAGATCTCTACTGAATTTCATGGTTATATTTACAATCATCTTTTCAATTTGTAGACAAGTTTTGGAATTCAGATAGTGCCCTTTGAAGTATGAGTGACTTCTCAGAATAACTTGGGTTCCTTCATGCACTCAGGAAGCATGCCTTCTTATTGATGGTCCAGTAAGAATGCTTTCATTTCTGCATATTTTGTTTGAATGTCTACTGTGTGTGCCAGGGACTGGGCGAGGTGTTAGGAATACAGAGACTAATGATATAAATACCATGCTCTTGGAGCTGGGCCGTGATCTGGTAGGGGCGATACAATCCACAAAAATGTGTAATGGATTACGAAAAGTGCTTCATGTAGAGAAATGTACAACATACAATACTAAGTCTGGGAATCTGTAAACTTACTTAACTCTTTAAATTGAGTTCGACTGTGGATACACTTATCAGATAAGAAACCCATTAATGTTATTTATTTATTCTGAGGTAATCAATGGGAAAGTAGATGAAATAATATGCATCCCTTAGAACCAATGCCCCTCCAGCAAGGCCAGTACTCTCCTGCCATTATTGTTCTCACACATTCTTTATGTCTGGGTCTTTACTGTGTTTAGGTCAGATGAAAGTGGCCTTTGTTTCATCTGCCACGCTTTGATAACTACAGTAAAATGCTGATGGAGATCATTTAAGATTGTCCCTGCGCTGTTGATTGCATGCTTGTGGCTCATAATCAGAATGATGCAAAGTGATTGTTAGACAGACTTGCCAAGGCTACATTTTGTGTCGCTGCCACTGTCAGCACTTTGATCCTGCTCTTCTGCCTGGAGAACGTTTGTCTGGCACCCGTCGGACAGCTAACGCCCAGTTTACCACTAAATGCCCTGGATAACTTTTGTTCTAGCATCCTTGTCTGCTGCTCCTGAAAAAGAAAGGTCTTCTTATTGAGAGAGAGAGCAAGTGCTTGTTTTTGTGTTTGACAGAATGCTACATATTGCGGCTTTCATATAAAAACCCACATACATGTTGTCAGGATTCTCATCTCTTTTCTGTTTGGCCATGAAACCCAGACAGACCTAGCTTTGAGTTCTTGCTTTGACACTTACTGGGTATGTGACCTTGGATAGGTTACTTGTCTTGAGCCTATTTTCCTCATCTGTACAGTGGGGCTAATTGAACCTATTTTACAGAGGTTTTGTGAGGATTAGTGATAATTGATAAAAACTTGCCACAAATTAGCCACTCAGTAGATGGTAGTAGTTAATATTAAGAAATCCATTACTCAGGATGATACTATACTTGTACAATGGCAAGACAAAATTTTTTTCAAGTCTGCGGTTCAGAAATATACTATAAGTGTGGAATATATAGTATCAGCACAGTTATCCTGGGTAGGTCATATTTATCAGAGACACACAACTGGATGAGGGTGTTAGACTCTGAACCACAATTTTTGATGGCTAGGTCTGCTATGCAGAGTCGGTTCTGGGCCATCCCGTGTACCCCATCAAAGGACATGAAGGTCCCTTTGAAAGCAAATTGAAGAATGTATATCATGTGGCTTTGACTGAGTAAAAGAAATATTATATATAGCACACAACACAGCTTGACCATCTGGTTCTCTCTCATGGAGAGAGCAGTGACCACAAGAAATAAACAAAGCAAAAACTCTGTTCCTATAAGAAGTTCATTGTTAGGTATAGGAATATCGCACTGGTTCCTGAATTGCATCAGCAAAAGAGATCCAGTAAGAGTAGCAGTCCATACTCCTTGTGAAGTGTCTAGTGTGAGTTGTCGGAGATGCTTTCTCTGATTCCATCCAATGCTAAAATGTAAGATCTGTGTTCTTATCTAATGTCAATTCTATTTCACATGGAACAGAAGTCTCTTCTAAGAGCATGACGCCCCATCACTAACTGTCACTTCCCCTAAAAGTGGCATAAGCTGGACAAGGGGTGAACTTTTAGGGAACTTTTGTTGGGAAGTAGCATGAGAAGAGGTTATCACCTGTTCATTCATCGTAGATTCTGGTTTCCTAAATCAAAGTCTGTATTTCTCCACTTGTTTCTCCAGTTTTGATCTCTCCAGGATTTTCTGGCTGGTGTCTGATTTGGCATTTCTCTGCTGCTACAGTACGTCCCGTCTTTCTTTCTCTGTGGCTTCCTGCCAGCCCTCTACCTCCTGCCTGCTTGTGGGAGCAGCGTTGGCAACACTTAGCAAGGGTCAGTTACCTTCATAACTGGAGGAGGAATTAGCTCCACACTCTTTGCTGATTGTGAGGCTACACTGTTCCCCCCAGCCTCCCCTCAAAAGTGGTATTTTCCTGAAATGTTGCTTGTCAGTCACATTTATGGGTGTGGCATAATTTTCTCAGTTGAGGAGAAGTGTCATGCAAGTGAAGCAAACTGTATCACACATGTTACACCAAACCAAACCAACCATTCTCTTTGAGAAGGACATTTGACTAGAAATATTGAGACTGCACAAACATTCCAACTATTGATATATCTTCTAAATGTAGTAAATTCTGTTTTTTTGGGGTGGGTGGGTGGGAGGGTTAGGTTTTGAAGTTTATGTGATGTGATTATAATTCTTAGGGTCACGCAAGAGTTTAGTTTTCAGTTTACTTTTCTCTGTATCATTATGTAAATCCACCATTATGGGACTGAAAACAGGGACGCTTCTTTAACTTCAGTCTTGGGATTTCAAACTTGAAATAGGCATTTCTTCCATCATTAGCCCTAGTCTTTAAAATTTTATCTCCTTTCAATATGTGGCAAACTCATTGAATATTGTTATTTGTGCTATTATTCCCTGTGTATAAGTGCTAGTTTGTACACGTATTCTTCTAAGTTACTCCCATTCAAACCCAAAACAATCTTTGATATTAATATTTCTTTTATACAATCTGCCTTTCCTCAATCTTGATGAAAATGTAGAAGAACAAAAAGAACCTCACATTACCTCACGTGTAGTCATTTCTCATAAACGTGGGACACTTTGGTAGATTCTGTAAATTCAATAAATATATATGTAGTGGTTCCTTTTTTCAATGCAGTACTCTTGCAGTCTTTAAGAAAGCATGATGGAGATTGATGTATTAATATCAAAAGAGGTTTACAATGTAACAAGTAAAATGTTATCTGACTGCAAAGCGATACGAATACTATCATAGTATGTTATGAATAAATTGTATGCACATATATAATTTTACTTATTTAAGTATATGTATAATATACTCTGCTTGAGCATAGGAGACAGCCTGGAACCATATAAGCCAAAATCTTCATAGTGAATATTAGTGGGACTGTCGCTGATTTGTATTGAGTTTTTTCTCCTTATCTACATTATCTAATTGTTCACAGAAAACAGTTTTATTTTGTTCTCATTTGTCTCATTTGGGAAGTGGGGGGAAAGAGCACACAGTACAAGTACTGACATTTTGATAAATTATGAAATTATAAAAAGCTCTCCTGTGTCTTCCTTTTCTAGTGTTACAGATATGTACACATGTTGTGCCACATGGCATTAAAGCTTTTTCTTTTTATTAAGCCTCTTTACGTGCCAAGCATTGCACTGAGAACGTGAAACATTATGTGAAGTGGATATTATTATTGCCATTATGCAAATGAAGAGAAGGTTCAGAGAGTTTATGTAACTTGAATCACACAGCTGGTATGTGACTGAGCTGAGATTCATATTCCGTGAGGTTTCATATTCATACTCAGGTCTGACTCTGAAATCAGTTTTGCGGTCTCTTTATAATTCTTACTGTAGGCATCTTGCCTGCCGTTAGGATGAAAAGGTTAATGTATGTGAGGGGATTATAAAGAGTTGCTTTAAAAAGGACGGTGCTCATAGATTGTACTAGCATGTACCATCTTTCGGTTTGCATTGTTTCCTTGTAGTGTTTTCAGTTAGAGTACAAACTTCTCAAGAGGCAGAATCTCATCATCTCAGTGGCCTAACACGGTCTGGTAGGATAGCCCATGACTGCTCTCTGAAACCGTGAGACCTGGCTTTCAGATTCTGAGAAACTGAGTCTAGGAATCTGTTGCCAGAGGACATCCTGAGGAGGAGACTGTCCTAGTGGCCCGAGCTCTGTCTTCCTTTTAGGGAAAGGGAGCTAGTCTTACAGCTAGCTCATAGACAATCCCAAATGCTCTGGGATCGTGTGAAAACTGCCCATCTGGGGGGGCTAGACTAGCTTTGCCTCACATCCGCTCCTAAACCTGCAAAGGCGTCTTTAAAACAGTCTCTGGAAATTTTTTAAAACTTGGATCTTGAGCGTAATTCCTTCTGTGATGTTGATTACACAGTCTGTTGCTGTCACTCCCTTATCTCCCTTTGTCTTTCAGGCTTCCTCTTCCAACACTCACATCATCTCGGTTCTTTCCCACACTTTATCTCAGACAGGGTGGCTTCCTCACGGGATTACTCTGTTGGCCTGATAAGTGGCCCCCAGCGCCTCTCTGCCAAGTCCACATTCCCATCTGAGCCCAATTACGGATCCCTGTTGGGTCATTGACTTCACTGGGGGATGAATGGAGTTGTGGGTGCACATTTGGGAAAGGGCAAGTGCGGTAATGGGCTACTCTGGTTACTTACGGAGACATCTTCAGTTAGCCCCACGATGGGGGTGCAGACGTGACATTTTAAAAGACCCACCTGAAAAATGATTTCCCAGGCACCACAATATGCATTCCTTTGTCATAAGGTTCGCATAGCTCATGATAAAGGAATCATGCATATGATTGTTTCTTACGTAGTCATTGTTCAATGCTCTTTTTAAAAATGCGTGTAGTCAGCCACACCACTGTACCTCCTCCGTGCTTCAGACATTTACCGTACACCTCGTAAGGGCGAAAGGACCAGGTGCGAGGATGTCTCATAATCTCCAGGCCTCAATGACTTACGGAATGGACTTAATGTTGTTTAAATCTTTTTCTCTTCCAGTTTTCCAAAGAAATTAGTTCGTTTTCTGGGTACAGAGAAACCAATCTGCTGTTTTCATAGGGTGAGTGATCCTTTGACTCTTTTACATATTTTTACCCACATCAAAATTTTATCCAATTACCGTGATGCCCTAAGCAGAAGTGCTTGATAGCACGTGTTCTAGAAGTTGTGTCCCACTTGGAACCGAGGTGTTCTTTCTACTCATCACATCTCCTCCCTTCAGAGGGGAAGCTTTCCCTCTTGTATTTTTCTGCCCTTTCTTTTTTCTGTTAACATGTGTTGCCTCTTATGAGTTGTTACCATCACTGCTGTCACCTCGTCCAGCTTGCGGAGAGCATGACAATTTTTCTTTTTCCAGTTATACAGAAACACGGCTGTGGGCAAGGGGAAACCATTTGCTTTGTTCACACGATGCACTATTTCATGAATGCCACGACGGAGTAACAGGATGTGAGCATAGATGGGACTTTAGAGCTCATCTGGCAAAACCCCTATGTACAGACGGGCAGCTGGGGCCTAGAGGGCTTCACGTCCCCGGGCTGGGGGCGTCTCCGGCAGCAGCAGAACTAGAACTATGAGAGAGGCGTTTGGCTCCCAGCTGCGTGGTCTCCCGATCCCTCCGTCACCCCCACCCCCACACAGAACTGTCTCTTGAATCCCAGTTCTTTCTGAGGATACAAGGTTATAGGGGGGTGGACTTGACGTAATGCCAATAAACTAACGGTAACGTCCCTCTGAGGCAAGCGTCAGGAGAGATGCTGTTGAGCTGTTTTACTTTCTAGGAATCGCACTTGGCTAAGACCAGGAGGGGTGGGTGGAGCGTATGTACCCAGGGCACTTACGTCACGGACCTCGTCTGAGAGGGCAGATTTTCCTTTGCGCCGTTCCCAAACCACTGCATTTGCAATGCCACATCATATGCCGAGCCCCGGTGGTCCATGTGTGTCGCAGCTAGAGGCGGCGGCGCACCTGCAGGCGAGCCCGGGCCAGCTGCACAGCCGCACGCCCCCGCTCGGGGCAGTCAGCACCTGCAGAGTGAGCGTAACCGTTTCTCACAGGGCAGTGTGAATTTGGCCTGCTGTGATAGAGGCTTTGGGAGGGCCATTTCTTCATTGAAAGAAAAAAAAAGGTAGACTGTTTTTTACATGAGAATTCAGCCGTGGGGTGTGAGGCTACAGCTCTCCACTGGACTCTCAGAGGTGGCCCTCGGACGTGGTTCTTTCCAGGATGCCTGTGCTAGACTGGCTCTGGATCGTGTTCATTTAGGCTGATTCGCTACGTGCACTTATTTCCAAAACATTCCGTCTCACGTCGGGATTGGTTTAAATGTTGTATTGAGAGCTTGTGACCATTATTGTATCCTACTCGTCAACTTAACCACCTTAACGAATGGGGGCTTTGCTTCTGCCATAACCAGAGTCATTTTTAAGGAACTCGGTATGTCTCCTTATCAGAGTACAGAGACAGTCAGCTTTCTACCAGTGTCCTGAACGCAGCTGAGAACATGGCCTGCTGATTCACAGAGGGGTCGCCGGCTTATTACTCTAATATTGATCTCTTCTGTCCCCGGATACTCAGTATGCGTAAATGTGCGTTCATTAGAAGTGTAAACTTGAGGGTTTTCATTCCCTCCACTCCTCCGAGAAAAGCCCAAAAGGTTTATCCCCAGAGCACGGCACAGCATGACGTGGGACGCTGAGATCTGCTGCTCTCTGGGGAAGCTAAGGGTCTCTGTGAAATCGAGAGGTCAGTGAGACTAAAATACAATAGAGGACAACTGAGGGCCTTAGGAAAGTGGGGAAGCCCAGATCCCATGTCTACTTTGTCCTGTCTTTTAGTAAAAGATAAACTGGTAGAGGGGAGTCTAAAGCAAGAAATGGTAAAGGGATGAAATAAGACCACCTGAACTGATGCCGACCTCTTGTGGCTCCTTTGATTTCCTGCTGGGGTAATACTCATAATTCGTTTGAAGTTGACAGTCAGGAGGCATCAAATCATTACCCAAAATATGACAAGCCATTTTGCGTCTGTCAGTTGGTGTGTGTGTGTGTATGGGGGGAGGGCGGTGGCGACTAAACATAAACTGAAACCATGAGTTTCTTACTTAAAAGCAGTTTCGAGGCTGGTCCCCACACTTTGGGTTTGTACCATGCCCCATGCCACATGTATACATACACCTTATAGAACATGAGTCGCTGGGCTCCGTTTCATGGCATGCATTGAGGCTGGATCCTGAAACAATGCTGTTGTTACAAAGCTTGAACCGCACTCACCGTCGATGGTATCCCTTTAAGGGAAATCTAGGGAACTGCTCTTGCCAGTGCTGAGATTTTATTTGCTAGAGGCTAAGTAGCAATGGCATGTATTGGTTCCATAGCAACATGTCTGTGTGCAGCCAAAAAAAATGTAATGACTGTGGCAGCCAGTATATCCTGGGCAAGATGAGTCCAGCCCTGATGCCCCCTTTTATTTCCCACCTTATCCTGGCCTGCCTTTCTCCTCCTGTAGAGTACGTAGACTTCGTAATTGTTACTATCTGTCCCTGCAATTAACACTTGCCTCCGGTCCACATCGAGCCTGGAACTTGAGGAGGGAAAAGACAATATCTGTAGTAAAATTCTGCAGGCCCCTGAGTGTGCCAGCGGAGCTGGCAGAACCTCCTTGCCTTCGCAAACAAAAGTAGGTGGAGAGTCTGTGCTTTTAATCATCCCTGTGGCAAAGCTGCTCTGTGAGAATGGCACAGTGGGTAGAGCATTTTCTGTACAGTGCGGGCAGCCACTCCTGGCTAGAATGTGCAGTGAAATGGAGCAGTGTGAGATCTGGGGGAACAGAGTACCCATTAAACATGCTACACAGATCCAGGAGGCACCTTCCCATGTAGAGTGCAATGCCAGGCACTGCAGAGCCGCACAAAGAAATACAACACATTGCATATCTTCTAGGAGCTTCTACCAGAGGTGCAGTTTCTAAGTGCAGTTACTCCAGTGCTTGTCGTTGGGGTTTTAACATTTTTCTGATGTTTTCTCCTTTATAAAATCCTCCATGAAACAAACCATTTTAATCACTCTTAATTTCAACAGGTGCTTTTTCCCTATGAACTCCTGAAGCATCTTTAAAAATCTGCCAACTATTTGACACTTGTCTCAGACTTCCTTTTCTGATACACAATGCCTTGGGGCTTCAGCTGTCTTTCTAGGTAGAGGGTAAGGCCTGCAAAGTCAGGAACCATCTATATTATTCTTTATCTTTTTTTTTATCTTTTTAAAATTTCTCTAATGCTAAGACTAAACCCTGCAGATAGTAACCATGCCATCAATATTTTCTTCATGATAACATTGTAGTCTCACCGTCTCATAAGGAAGTTGTAAAGCACGTGTGTAACTATATTGAAAAAAATGCATTGAAATTCTTCGGAGGAAAGATACATTCAAGAAATTCTTTTTCTAGCATGTGTTTTAAAAACATGTCGATATGAAATCACAAGGTAAGAAGACCTCACATTTCCTCATCTTCTTCTTTGTGGCAACCGACCACAAAGACTTTTACACTGGTACTGAACTCATTCTTTTTCCCAGCCCTTCCCCCAATATTTGCTATTTCTATTGAATTTGCCTTATTATACTATTTGGGCCAGACTTTTCCGTCAAACACCCAGCAGTGTCTTTGAAGCTATTAAGCAAGAGATTTGAAGGTTTTTCATTAAGGTGACAGGTTTGATAGATTAGGATAGTGGTTCCTAATTTAGTTGTGAGGTGTCTGTAGGGGAGGGAAGGCTTTTATTGTATAAAAACTTTTATCTAAGAGTTCTCTTCCCTTCCCCAGTTCTCAGCCAACTGAGAAATAAGACAAGCATAATAAGACAGGTGGAGGCCAAACTGCACCCTTTTTGACTGATAACAATTGAGTTAGAAATTATATTTCAGGTTGAGAGCCAAAAACGGGCTTTCCACTTCCCACTTCCCCAGTCTGGGCCTGTTCACAGTTCACTTGCAGGAAAGTTTGGAGTCTGCAAGCGGGTCACTGTCTGTTTGAAGAAGGAAGGGGGAAAAGACCAAAATCTACCCCAGCTCCCCTCCCCGCAAGCCAGTGCTCAAAATTCTAACTCTGCTCAATAGTAGACTAACTGTATCCAGTGGAGTTCACATTACCCATGGGGAGGCATGACCACCACGCTGGCTTTAGCTCCCAGCTGGGTAACTCACTCCACAGCCTCGGGAAGGAAAAGCGGATGGAGTAAAAGGCCAGGAGAACTTAGGGAAAGTCCTCTGCATAAAAATACCGGGGGGGCAGGAGAACGATGTTCCCCTCTGGTTCTGCTCACATCTCTCACTCTCTATACTCTAGTCGGGAAAACTACCCCACAGTCTCACTCTCGCCATCACACCCCACTGTGTTTTCTTCATAGCTCTTTGCTTTATCTATTTGTTTACTGGTTTGTTGTTAGTCTCCTCTATCAGAATGTTAGCTCAGAAAAAAGCAAAAACCTCATCAGTATCATTTACTGCTATATCCTGGTACTTAAAACTGTGCCAATCACATAAGAGGCATTTGATAAATGTTTATCGAATGACTAAATGAATAAGTGTTGTTTTGTGCCTCTTCTCACACTCCTTAATTGCCTGGACATCTTGGTGCCATCTTGCCTGGCAAGCACCTATTCATATCGTAAGGCTCAGTTCGGCTTTGACGTTCTCTAAGCCTTTCCTGGCTTCCCTTCTTCCAAAGAGAAGAAGCACTTTCTTGTTTGTAACTCTCCAGTTGTCAGTAGTTCATCGTGTGTGTGTGTGTGTGTGTGTGTGTGTGTGTGTGTGTGTGCGCGCGTGCACGTCTGCATCTGCTGTGTGTGTGAATTTGTGTATTTTCTCTTTCTCTCTTCCAGGCTGTGGTTCTGTAACACTTCAATTCACTCATTTGTTTACATATTTATCACCCTTACTAGATGGTCAACTCCTTGGGAACTGGACAGCCTCTTACTCATCCTTGTTTCTCTAATATCTCTCATGTAGTAGGTGCTCACTTAATAATAATATTAGCATTCTAAGTACTTAACAACATACCAGGTACTGCTGCATTTTAGTGCAGTTAACCCCTAAACAACGTGGGATTGGGGCACTGACCTTCCCACGCAGTCGAAAATTTGTGTCTGACTTTTGACTCCCCCGAAACTTAACTACAAATAGCCTCTTGTTGATCGGAAGCCTTACGAATAACATCAACAGTCCATTAACACATATTTTGCATGTTATATGTATTATATACTATATCCTTACGATAAAGTAAGCTAGAGAAAAGAAAATGTTATTAAGGAAGTCATAAGGAAGAGAAAATGCATTTGCAGTATTTTTTTTTTTTTAATCTGTGTATTAGTGGACCCCTGCAATTCAAAACTATTTTGTTCAGGGGTCAACTGTACTTAAAATAACCCTGTAAGTTATCTTACATATATTAACTTGTACAGTTCTCACAACAACCTTACAAAATATACTTTTAACTGTCCCTTTACAGGTAAGGAAACGGGGGGGCATAAGGAAATTAAATGACTGGCCTTCGGTCTCACAGCTAGTCTGATTCTATACCTGTTTTTCTCTGCTAGCTCTCAGAGAATGGTTGTACAAATGAACAAATGAATGAATGAGACTCCTGGAAGCCTGGACCGCTCTCACTAAATAGGGCTACAGGCATTGGGAGCAACATAAATAAGTGATAAGACGTGATCACCAAGCCAACCTAGGATTACTCATGTCTGACATAGAATCCCGAGGCTGTGACTGAAGTTTCATCCACAGGTGAACCCCTAAAGTCTTATTGTAGCCACTGCACTTAATTCCTAATTATCCTTGTCAGCAAGGTGGTGTTGGTTAATGAAAAGAAGTAATGAATTGTCCTTATATTTGGGGAATTATTTCCTAATGGAAAATTACTAAATCATCAATTATGAGTTAAACAGTTGCTGTGTGCAATGATCATGCTTAAATTGGGGAGGAAATGGGAGGTAGGGGGATGTGAATTGGAGGGTGAAGAGGAGAGCCCTAAGAGTGTAAGCCAAGGTCACTGTATTCAAGAGGCTGTAGCATATGGAGGGGCACGGCATAATTACCCTTAAAGTTAAGGAAGTTAAAAAGAAATAAAGGGCAGTAAATGTGAGCACTACCATAAGGTGTTAGTACACATGATTCATTACAGTGATATTTGAGAAAATGTATTAGTCAGGATAGGGTGGGCTTATGCTATAGGAAGAGTCACCCCTAGATGCTCAGTGGGCTTAGCAAAAGAAAAGTTTATTTCTCACTCATACGGTGTCCTCTGGATCTGGTGTCTCTCCAGAATAACTGTCCTCCATACATAGGTCTGGGATGCAGGCTGCTTTGATCTTTCTATCCTACCATCTAGAGGCCTCCTTCCTGATCATAGGGAAGAGAGAAAACGGGATGATTGCACTAGCAATGAAATGCTTCCTAGCTTTGTCCTGGGAGGGACACGTGTCTCTGGCTATGTCTTAGACAGGCAAGCAGCCTTTTACACAGCTCATATCATTCCTGTCCTCTCCCTCATGTTTGTTTTTCACCCACCCAGCACACAATAGTGCTCGGTGAATATTTGGAGGGTGACAGAAGGCGTGAACATAAGAATGCATTGTCACTTACGCCTGGTAGTGTTTATCGCTGTAATGCACATGATAGCCCCGAAGCCCAGACATGGAAAAATTAGGGACAGCTCAAAGATATTTACTAAAATAAAAAAGCATGAATAAGAAATAACAACATAGCTAACATCAATAAGCCATAATGAGTGGACAAATCATAAAGACATGGACAGACTAGGTCCCGTTTAGTTGGTGGTTGAGCTCATGTTCCAGTCCCACTCCTCCAGACCCCAGCCCTGGACTCGCCACCTCACTGTGGAACAGTCTGCAGCTTAACTTCCCACTTCTGTGTTTTCTAGTGCCAGCCTGCCTTTCTAGTCTTGTTCCTTCTGAATGAGATAGTGAGCATTACCGTCATTTAAAAATTAAGAAACTTACTTAAGGAGAGGTTAACCTATGCAGGATGCTGCCGTGAGTCCAGCCTAGTCGTATGTGACTTCACTGCACAATCTCTTTCCTGCATGAGGTTCTCTTAGACTTTCACCTGCCGTCTCACAGCCTGGGGTCCTAGTGGATGGGTAGCATCCACTCCAGATCCATGGAGAGGGACTTCCAGACAGGAGTAAAACATGCTGAGCAAGGCATAGCAGCTGAATGTGAAAAGTAAGTTGGAAGCTCTGTGTGTGAAACAGCACGGAGAGTGGAGAGTTCACAGAGAGGAAGTGGGAGATTGCATTGGAAAAGCAGGTTGGGGCCATACCACACATGTCAGACCGAGCACTGGGACCTCTTAACCACGTCTTACTGTGTCATATTTGATCAAAAGAAACCTGAGTAGGAGAACCCGTGATCACGGCCTTAACAAGTCCTAGAAAAAGGTGCTTTTTTATTGCTGGTTTAGGGTGGTAGTGGTGGAGAGGGAGGGGTCTGAGCCCTCTGTCTGTCTCTATGGAAATGTGGATGGGGCATTATTGTGGAGAAGGTCCCCAACTGGGGCTTGGTAATCACAGGAGATTTTACATCAAGTTGGTAATGTGACCAGCTGTGTTTCAGTGAGATTAACTTTACAACTGTGTTCATGGCCCATGAGACGGAGCCCTCAGTTAGGAGGTCACTGCAGGCATAAGGAGATAAGACTTGGAAAACTGTTTTGGGGGCTTTCTAAAGGGACAAACGTGGGAGACACTACAAAGAAAGAGTTGATTAAAACTGACTGAACATGAGAAACAAAGGGAGGAGTTGGAGATAAGTGAATTTTTGAGCCCCGTTGGCTATTGATGGTGTCCTGTGGTGTGTGTTCTTTTGAGCTTATTTTCGTAACTGTCATTCTGTGAGGTGAGTCTTCTCAGGTAGAATGGGGGGATAGCCTTAGACCAAGATAAGCTGCTTTTGAATAACAGTGTTGTCTTGACCCCAACCTTTTCGCCTATCCTTTCCTTCCCCTGTCTGTCCCTCCCAAAGGTTTAGGATCAAATATTAAACCAGCAGCAAAATCGTCAAGGCTGAAATGTCATCTCCATCCTGGCCCTCTAGTGGAGATAAAATGGTTTAAACGTGGGCAAGAAAGTAAAATTAAAAGTCAGGTTGCCATGTCTAGCCCCTGATAAGAGAGGGCTTCCTATCCCACCATGAGGGCTGTCTCTCTCCTGGCTGGCGTGCCTGGCTGTCACACACAACCAACCGCTCCACGGCTCTGGGAAGTGAGTGGTAATGTTTTGCTGGTTGGTCAGATTTTTGCAAGGTAACAATTTTTCTGAGCTTTACTGCACACCGCTTTCTCAGTCTTTCTGGTCTGACAGGAGAGTCAGTTTTGATTTGAGAGAAAGGAGGAAGAATGCTGTTTGGTGGGAGACAGGAAGCATGTATTGCATTCCCATTTTTACTTTCTGGGTCTAGCCATGTCACTTGTCATAGGTGTCGATCTCCAGTGGCAGAGGACAGTCTGATGAGAGAAGCTGAAGTTGTGTGCAGCTCACACATAGCAACTCGTCTCTAAGGTATCGCAGAGAGCAGCCCCAGGTCTCTTTCCCTTGCATACAGGCTGGAGCTGGAGAGATGCTACCAGGAAGAAGGGAACTCCTAACATCCTGCCTTTCTTCTCTGCCTTCCTTGTGGGGCTGGGAAGCAGGCAGCTCTGGCTAGAGGTGCCGGAAGTGTGATAGTGTGGGAGACCTTTGATGTCACTGTCTCTCTCTCTCAAATGCCCTTGACCTTTCTGACTCTGCCCTTATTGGGTAGACCCTCCTGCTCACCCTAGCTGGCATCTGAACAGCAAACACTGATCTGTCGAAGCTGCTCTTTCTGTCTGTGAACTCTCCATTCTCCATGTTGATCACACATAGAGCTTCTAGCTTATTTTTCACATTCAGCTGCTCTGCTTTGCTCAGCATATGCTTTACCTTTTTCTTCTTGCTTCACCCCTCCTTCAAACCGATCAAGGCGGAGGGCCTCCCTGGGCGTGGAAGATACTTTGCATTCCTCATCAGTTCAGGCCCTCTTACATACCCATGAAATCACCACGGTTTATTAGATTGGTTTGTAAGTCAGAGTCCTTTGAAATTGCAAGATGATTAGAAGCCTCTATCATGTCTGGGTAGGGGAGAGGTGTATATTTAAACAGAAAGGCTAAGCTATTTATAGATTGTTATGTGTTGTGTTGAAGCGAGAAGGTCAACTTTAATGTTTTGTTACTCCACCTTCTATAGTTTCAAGTAGTTTCTCACTAGTACTCGAGACTTTAAACATTTCCCGTCTCCAGTGATATCTATATTCTTTTGATGTACTGTGTATAGAAACTAAAGCAGGAACAGGCTTCAGAGTAAGCTAACCAAAGCATCTTAGGCTTTTGATCACTTTCCATTAGCATGAACAGTAATCTCTGTCCTGTTGGATTTTGTTTGAAAGCACGTTCGCTCCTTAATGAAGATAAACATGATGCTGCATATTTCATCTGTCTTCTCAACTCAGGAACTGAAAATTTCACGTGTGAGATTAGCTCTGTTGGCATAGAGGGGACTCTGAATGTCCCAAACATTTCCATAGCCATTGGCTGAACTTTTCCAATGTGCTGGCACTAAAAGAACAGATACCTAACAGATATTTGTCTTCTAAAGCCTGTTTCAGTGGTGAGTCCCAGCGGTGAGTCTCGCAGCCACATCTGGCTATGTAATACTTGGTCAAAAGAAACCTGCATGCAAGAAGGACACGTGATCGTGGCCACTAACAAATTCCTAGAAAGGGGTGCTTGTTGTTCGTTTCTGGTTAGGTGGTGGCGGCGGTGGGCAGGGGGTCTAAGCCATGCTCCCGGTCACTGTTTCACTGTTTTAATATATGTGCCACTGTTGCTGCTGCCTCTGGCTTTGGCTCTGACCCTGATTGGCCGGGCCTGGGAGGGAGGGCATGACTGTTGCTGTGGTGTCTGAAAACCTTCGGGCAGAGCTCTTTGAGAAAGCAGATTGCAGAGCCAGCTAGTATGTGCTCTTCTCAGCCCATTCGATTCCTGTTTGCTTTTTGACATAGTGACAGGGGAAAAAAAAAAAAAAAGACTTGCATTCTTACATTGTTTCTGTCTTTTATTTTTAAAGAGTGCTTCTAAATGTTGAGAACTTGGAAATACTATCGCTGTTGTTATTTTAATTTAGTATTTGAAAAACGTGTGTGCTGATATTGCCCTTGGAGTACAGCTTCCTAATTGAGAGAGAACTCTAAACAAAGCGATTACTTCGCTTTTTAATTTAACAGGCTTTCTTTCCTTAGAGTTGAGAGGTGATTTGAGATGTTCCTGTTTTCACATTCAGCTATTTCCTGGTTCTATGATCATAATAAATTCCATAGCTCCAAAACATCAGAGCAGAGTGTGTCTTCTGCAGGAGTTATTTACAGATACTCAAACAAATGGTGCTTTCTGAGGAAGGAGAACTGTGTATGAAAACTCTGTGGTAAAATCTTTCGTATTAGTCGTGGCAACAGAACTTCTGAGGAGCCGGCTTTGAGGGTAATAACATCCCCTTGGCTGTGAGGCCGAGAGGAAGGGGAGGCCCTCCCGTGTTCTGCTGCCAGCTAACACCTGGCTGCCTCAGGACAGCCTGCCTCCTGATTAAACCCAGGAGTCTGCGCAAAAGATTAGAGGGACCCGCTGAGGAGAAAGGCGACCTCGCCCTTCTAAACTTAGGTGCTGAAGGAAGCCGAACCACCTGGGAGGCTCCCCTGGTCATGTGACAACCACTAGGGCAGTGAGGTGGCCTGAGATTGGCCATTCTCACTCCCCACTGATTCTCCTGGAGTGAATACGGTTTTCTCTAGTCCTCCCGACCTCACGTCTCTTTCTCCTGCTCCCTGAAGGACACTTTGGCAGCGGATATATTATCCATTTGAACTTCGGAGAACATCAGTAAGCAGTGTGGACAAGAAGGGAGAAGTTTCAGGCTTTCTTTGTTGGTGGGATGGTCCTGAGGGAGAAGAAAATAGTGAAAGGTTGTAAACATCTGAATAATGGAAATCGAGGAACCTGAAGGCAATGTCCTATGTCACTCAGTCCTACAATATGCTGGGGCTCAAGCTTATTCACTTAAGCACATATTGTGTTAAAAGACAAAGGAGGGGAGGTAGAATTCCACGCCACTGAAGTTGTTAGCTCCCTGTCCGTTTATTCAGCAGAGCGGAAAATTGAAGCAGTTTCCCTTTTGATTCAACTACAAGATACCTTTTGTTTGAATTACGGAAGTCTGGATAATTTTATTCATATGTTAATGCCCTCTAGTGGCCAGCGTGGTGCCCTTAAAGAAGCCCTTTCCCAGGATTTCCACTTCCCTTCCCTAACTAAAAGAAGCACCTACTTCACAGCAGCTGAGTGTGTATCAGATCAAGTCTGTGTTTCCTTACTATGGTTTATCTATCACATAGGGAAAAAATGAAAAGATTTGTTCCAGAACAGATAAAGTGCTATTGCTGCATCAACTTGGGATAAATTGTGCATCTGTAGCACATCTGTATTATAAGTCTACTGGATATGACAGAAGACTCTTTAAAACTTTGATGTTAATATTTTCACAGCCAAGCCACTCATTAAAGGAGGAGAATTATGTTATTGGCAATAGTAGGCATGTCCTCTGCTGGCTTCCCACTCATAAATAGATAGGTTTCATAAAACTACAGAATCTTCTCAGCTATTTTCAGTAGGCCAAGGCAAAATTTGTTTTCCTCACTCAGAAGGTTGATGTAGTTAACCTTCTGCTGTCTATATAGCTTTAATATCATTTTATTTTATTTTATTGGGGAAGAGGAACAGGACTTTATTGGGGAACAGTGTGTACTTCCAGGATTTTGTTTTCTAAGTCAAGTTGTTGTCCTTTCAGTCTTAGTTGTGGAGGGTGCAGCTCAGCTCCAGGTCCCATTGCCGTTGCTAGTTGTGGGGGGCGCAGCCCACCATCCCTTGCGGGAGTCGAACCGGCAACCTTGTGGTTGAGAGGACACGCTCCAACCAACTGAACCATCTGGGAGCTCAGCGGCAGCTCAGCTCAAAGTGCTCAGCTTCAATTAGTTGCAGGGTACACTGCCCAGCATCCCTTGCAGGATTCGAGGAATCAAACTGGCAACCTTGGGGTTGAGAGCCTGCGCTCCAACCAACTGAGCCATCTGGGAGCTCAGTGGCAGCTCAGCTCAAGGTGCCGTGTTCAATCTTAGTTGCAGGGGGCGCTGCCCACCATCCCTTGTGGGACTCAAGGAATTGAACTGGCAACTTTGTGGTTGAGAGCCCACTGGCCCATGTGGGAATCGAACCGGCAGCGCCTTTGGAGTTAGGAGCATGGAGCTCTAACTGCCTGAGCCACCGGGCCTGCCCCTAGCTTTAATATCATTTTATAGAGTGAAGCGTATTCACTCTCAATTATATTTGAAGTAATTGTGTAAATTTTGTTTTGTTTTTGATACTTTGCTTTCCTACTCAGTCAAACCAGTCAAGTATTAAATGAGAGGCTACTGTGAGCTTGATCAAGTACCTAAGAATCACCTAGGGAACTTGTTACAATTCAGATTCTGACTCCCTAGGTCTGATGTGTAGGGCCCAGGATTCTGCATTTCTAAAAAGCTCTCAGGTGGTGCTAGAGCTACTGGTCCAAGAACCACACTTTGATTAACAAACTAATACTTGAGTAACAAGGTGATAGGTAATGCAGATAGTCTGTGTCCTCAAGAATCTTATGCTCTGAAAAGGGACTGGAAAAAGAATACAAGTAATTATGGCATAAGATAGAATGTAATAAAATGTATAATACAAGTAAAAACATGCTTCAGGGAGTTAAAGAAAAAAGTGATGACTTCTGATTTGAAAGATCTGGAAAATTTTCATGGAGAAGGTTATTTTGAAATTGGATTTGAGGTTTGGGTTCATGTACAATGGGGATGGGTAGGTCTGGTAAAGGCAGATGAGCCAAAAAAACACAGATTCTGGAAAACAAAGTATATGCTGGGAACAAGAAGCAGCCGATTTGCCTGTGATGGGGAAAGTGGGAGATACAGTTGGAAAGGTAAGTTGAAGTCATATTTAATCAGCTCTGGGCTTAATTCCGAAAGCAAAGAGGAATCGGCAATAAGAGATTTTGAAACAAGAAGTGGAGGGTGATGTCATTTTCCAGACAAGAAGTTATAGGACAGGTGACATGATTAATATTAGCACAGGGAGAATAGTGAATAGATAAGATATTAAGATATGGAGAGAGAAGGATCAGAAGGTTTCCAGGAGGACACCAGGGATGGTTCAAAACATGATTGCACAATAACTATAAATAGGAAAGTCAACTGAGCTATTGAACATGTTTGAACTGTAAAATGACCTGGATGTACCCTCCAATGTCACTTCCAAGAGGCTTTCCTTGTCTCGCCTATCTAAATAGCACTCCAGTCTTCTTACCCTGCTTCACTATTTTCATAATTCCTTTTACTATCTGATATTATTTTTTAATTTATTTGTGCTCTATACCGAGACTCTTGTCCCCCACGGAACTTATAGTCTACTGGAAGAAACAGACAATAAACATGTAAACGTATATAACTAGAAATGAAGGCAAGAGAACAGGACACATAAGAAAGAATAACAGGTAGGAGGGATGAAGCTACTTTAGATTGGGTGGCCAGAGAAAGGCTCTCTGAGAAGATGACATTAAACTGAGTATGAGAAGGGGCACAGTATAGGGGTTAGAGTGAGGCAAAGAGGATGGCATATGCAAAAGTCTTGGGATGAGAAGTACTTGGCACTTTCGAAGAACTTGAATCAGTGTGGCTGGAGGCTAAGGTGAGTTAGGAGAAGAGTTAGAAAGAGAAGAAGTTAGCATTGGCAAGCCACAGATAGTGAAGAGCCTCGCATTTGACAAGGAGATTCAATTTTATTCTAAGTGCTTTGAAAGTCATGTAAGGGCCTAAACATGCAGGGTGGTTGGGAGGATGACAAGAAAAGCAGAGAAGTTGGCTAGGAAACCTGTAGTTGACCAGATACTGGCTTGGACTTAAATGGTGGCAGTAACATCAGAGAGAAGTGGATGGGTTCAAGCAAGATACAGTATTCTCCACGTTAGCTACACAGAACATGGAGAGTTTTCATGTGGGTGGAGAATAAGGAAGTGATTACCAGGATAATTCCCATGTTTCTGGCTTGAGCAACTGAGGAAATTAATATATCATTCCCAGAGATGAGGAGGACAGGCACATAAGAGAGTTTTGAAAATCTGGAGTTGAAGGTGTATTTTTATGTATATCCTTCTGTAGTATTAAGCTCATTCATGTTGTGCATCCAAGCTCCAGACCTCTTTTCATCTTGCAAAACTGAAACTTCACACTCATTAGACAATAACTCCCCATTCTCCTTCCCCCATCCGCGGCAACCACTGTGCTACTTTCTGTCTCTCTGAATTTGACTACTCTAGATACCTCATTGAAGTCTCTGTCCTTTGGTGACCGACTTATTTCACTTAGCGTAAGGTCCTCAAGGTTCATCCATGTTGTAGCATGTGTCAGAATTTTCTTTCTTCTTAAGGCCAAATAATATTCCGTTGTGTGTATATACCAAATTTTATTTACCCGTGTATCTAGTATCTAGATGGACACTTGGGTTGCTTTTACCTTTTGGCTATTGGAAATATTGCTATCAACATGGGTGCACAAATATCTCTTCAGGATTCAGTTCTTTTGAGTACATACTCAGAAGTGGAATTGCTGGGTCATATGGTGATTCCCTTTTTAGTTTCTTGAGGAGCCATCATACTGTTTTCCATAGTGGCTGCACCATTTTACATACCCACCAATAGTGCACAAGGTTCAAATTTCTCCACATCCTTGTCAACACTTATTATTTTCTATTTTTTTTATAGTGTCTACCTTCAGGGGTGTGAGGTAATGAGACATTCTTTTTAGTGGCTATTTCAGGCAGGCTGTTGAGTCTTTAGGTCTACAGATCAAGAAGAGGTGTGGGCCTGAAATATACCATACAAGTTCAAATTTAAGTCATCTTCCATCCTTTCAAAGAGTTTATTTGTTTGTTTGTTTGTTTTGGTTTGAGTTTTTTGGCCAACTTGACTGAACATTTAAGGGCTTAGAGATTTAGATAAAACAACCAAATTTGTACTTAAGTTATTTATTTAGTCTCACAAACATGTCCTAAATCACATAAAGATTAATTTAGAAATATTCATTTTTTTGTTTTCATATTACGTGAAGTAATTTATTTACAATCTTCATCTGTAATACCACAGTCTTCATCATCTTTTGAACCACTTTGTGAGTCATCTAATATAATTTTCCAAAGGATATCATCTGAAATACAGTATGTTTTGAATCTGTGTGTGATGCTATCACCAGACATTTTATCCCAAGCCACGGGATTCCTATATCTGTTGATTATATTTTAATACCTTACTGGCCCAAACAATCACATAGCCAAGCCACAGTCCATGTGAAAATGATATATTGAGCACCATTACTATAACAATATGGGTACAAAACAATATTGAGATTTTTTCCTCCATTCTTCCTTTGAATATATATTCATGAACTGTACAACTTAACTGTGTTGCTTTTGAAATCAATCTTTAAAATGCTTATTTTATTTATAATGACATCCAGTGCATGCAACTGTAAAGTGATACTCCCAAGGATAATTACTAGTGAAATTTGTTTTCTTCCTTAAAAAGAAAAAATTTTCTGTTGGATGACTTTTATAAGCATGCAAAACTAGCATTATTCAAGGTAGTGCCAAGAGACTATGTTTTCTACAAAGAGTACTTTGTTGTATAAAATACAAAGAGTGCAACATAGTAATGTGATAAGCCCCTTACAAGGTCTCAGAAATTAAGGGAAGCTAGTCTTTTCTGACAGGTGCATTTGGGAAAAAACCATACCTAGTATCAGGCATATATGATAAATTATAAACTTGGCTTTAGAGATTTAAGTGTAAGGAAGAGTTTCCATACAGTCAAAGTCCTTAAACACTAAAATAGTGATTGAGCCCATTTTTCATAAATGTTTGTTAAGAAAAATACTTGTCTTGCATGTGTGAAGTTCAGGCTTCCCTGAGCAACCTTTCAAGTTTCCTTTTGACCTTGCAAAACTCTGATTCAGTGATGCCTCTTACCCATTCGTCCATTCCATTCCATTCCATGTAGTTCACTAACGAAATTCATTAATTTCCAGCACCTTCTATAGTTCAGAGAATTTCTATGTAAATATAATAGAAAAATCTTTATTTGATCAGTTTGGCAATAAAAAGAATAACAACAGCTATTAAACCAAAAAGATTTTCGTTATCTCAAAAATTGGACAAATCCATCCTGAAAATTCCTAATCCAAAACCCCAAAGATTTGATTCAGTAACTAAATCCATTATATTCTAAGACTCAAAGCATGACGATCTGTTTCTAGAGAGATAAATGGGTTGAAGAAGACTGGGTTCTAAAGAAGCAGCCTTAATATATAACATGGAGACATATGTGTATTTGGTTGCAAGCTGACATTTCTCTAGACATCCATCCATACAGTCATGCATCTGTGCATCCTTTGGTTTATTTTTATCTGTATCTACTTATGACATGGTGTTAAATGATGTTATCAATAATTATGGGCATTTCCTTTACTCTCTTAGCATAGAAAAGAATTAGGTAAAAGTAAGTACTACACATTTTTTTCCTCTGGCCTCAAAGTTATGAGCTTTTTCATCCTAATTAGGCCCCACTAGACAATAGTTCATCATTGAGGCGCCAATGAAAACAATAATGGTAATGTTTATTTCACATTTTTGACCTGGGAATCGGAAAGGGATTTACCAGCATCCATTCATCATTCCTCCTAACACTTCTGAACAAGGCATTCATGTTTTTGAACTCAGCATATAAATGAATTCTATGTTTTCCAGAGAATTTTAATGTTTTGGCTACCATTAAATATGGA
Organism: Rhinolophus sinicus; assembly: GCF_036562045.2. NCBI lineage: Eukaryota > Metazoa > Chordata > Mammalia > Chiroptera > Rhinolophidae > Rhinolophus > Rhinolophus sinicus. Next base: position 62,955,625 of record NC_133756.1, read on the forward strand.
ATGAGAAGTTGATTAAAGCTAAAATCGTCGTTTTCTGAACTTCTTACAGCTTGGTGGTCTGACCTACACAAGAATGTCTTATTTTCTGGAAATGATAAAAGAGGGAGAGAATGGGGGCATCAGCTTTGTCCGTGTAAAAGTATTAAAGAAAATCATACTAGAGAAAAAATTTTAGAACTCCTAATGATCATCTTCCTTAAAACACTTTCTTCATCTGATTCAGTGCTTAATAAAACGATGAACTTGAAATGATACGCCTGCTCTTTGTTGTCCAAATGGTAAATCACAACATGTGAATGAATGAAAACAAATCACCAGCTAAAAGGCCAAACCTCTGTGTTACCCTAGAAATATTTCTTATTTTTCCAGGGCTTCCGATGTTCTTCCATTCCTGTGTAAATAACTCAGCTTATAGTAAACCCCGAAGCCAAGATTAGCAGTCAGTTCTCTGCCAAAACCATGGTGCTCCCAGCCTGGGAGTGGCCACTGTCCCACAGATGAAGTAAAAAACGAGAATCAGAAAAAGAGGATTATGTCTTACGGAGGAAACAGGGCAGTGGGCTGTTCATTGTAACATCATTCACCATTCCTGGGAATGGGAGGTATTTATGAGAAAGTGGAGATTTTTATAACTCATTTAGTCTGGCAAGTGAAGCAACACCAAAATGACTTAAGTGTTTAAAAGACAGGGGCATAACAGTGTGTATTCTCAATCATCTTAACTTATCACTGAGACCCTAGTGTGCTTTCTTTATGCTGTCTGTTCTTCCTGAGCATGCTTTTGGAATAGGGACCTTGTGATAATGTACACAGGTCAGTTATATTACAGTATTTCAGGAAATTTAAGTACTCTGTAAAGAGTCAACTGCAGTTTTGTTAAGGAACAAAGACTGCTTTTTCAGCAAATCTGGCTTGTGTTCATATTAACCCCCCCCTCTTTTTTCTTTTTTTTTTTGAAGGGAAATTTCAAGATCTCGTGGCTGTGTTTAACTTTCTATTTTAGTAGCTGCCAGTACATGTATCCTCTCATATGAAGCCTACATGCATTCTTCCCTTATTAACTTTTAAAGGTTTGGGCTATCCAGCCTGACCTGATGATAGAACGCTCAAAATAGTGCTGAAAGCAGCACCCTAGGCACACCTAATAGGACCTTTTTCATGCTGTTTACTTATTTCTAATAAAACAACGACTGGCTGGTTACACTGCACACATGATAGGCATACTGATTTGTCAGGAAGGTTGACACCTGGGCAACCAATGTGGTGCCTTCTTTTAGGCAAGGCCCAGTTGTCTACCTTGTGTGTCTCTAGGTACCCAGGCTGAGGACAACTGAGAGCGAGAACTTTGGATTGTGTCTGTCTGGGTTTTGGCTCCTTGCTGAGTGGTCTAGGTTCCCCAGAGGGAGTGTGTAGCTAGCTGCTGTGAGGTAGGAAGCAGTAACAATGATCCGATTTAGAAAACAGGACTAGAGCTACAATAGGAGAGCTGAACACAGGAGGTGGTGGGTGCTTCTACTACCTAGTCCCTGACCATGCAAACGACACTAGCTGGTGCTCCTTTTCCCATGAGGACTCTTGGGCAGGGTCAGAGAGCTATTGAATGTTGGTGCAGCAAGGAGGTCATTTACCCCGTGTAATTTACACATGGGGAATCGGAACTGAGGCTAGAGCAAGGGAAAGACTTGATCAGGGTAGCAGTTAGCATTGGATCTTGGCCTGGCATCGGGTTGCCTGCTGTCTACTGCCAGCCTCCTTCCACGTCCTTTCCCTTTGCTTTATGTTCCTCTAAGTGTAAGATGAAAAATGTGACCATGATATGCAAACATTTTTTTTAATCTTTCTGTACAAATATGCAATATGCATCAGATTTCTCTAATTTGTCTGACCACTGATTGATTTCAAGATGCACCATAGATTTAATGATTCGTTTCCTGGGGGAGAAAGGATGAGGCTACCACTCATCATGTATAAAACAAGTCCTAAGTTCAGAACTGTTAAAACATGGAAAAGACAATCCCGTGCATATCACATATAAGTTATATGTGTCATAATGTAGGCGCTCTTACCCCTACGTGCCTGCTCCTTAAAGGGGTGCTTCCAGCAAAGCCCAAAACAGTCTTGGGGTGAAACTGACTCCTAACAATCAATGTTAATAGAAATCAGTGAGGGCTTAGAAAAACAATCCAAAAAAGTCGTTTCAAGCGACCTAAACTGCTAGCTAGTAGCTAAGCTAAGTAGCTCAGAGTTTCATTGACCACATGTCTCGACCACATTTACCACATTTCTCACTAAGGAACGTCCTGGGTGTGGATGAAAAGGCATGAGAGATACAGCAGGTGGGGGCAAAAGGGAAGTGAAGAAGCTGGGTATTCCACACTCTAGATTATTAAACTACATTGCTAAGAATTTTTCTAATGTATATGCATACAAGAATGTCGGTTTTGCAAAATCAAGAGCGTTCTGGAGATGATTGGTGGTGATGGTTGCACAACAGTGAAAGGCACTTAATGCCAGTGAACGATACACTTAGAAAAGGTCAAGATGGTGAAGTTTATGTTATAGGTGTTTTACCATAATTTTTTAAAAGTATGTATGTGAATATATATATATATATATATATATATATATATATATATATATTTATTTATTTATATAAAGTATTTATATAAATACTTTCCACTGGTTTGATGAAAATGTATCAGCCATGTCATCCATCCATCCATTTATCCATCTTCATTCATTCACTCAACACACATTTATTAAGTCCCTATTATGTGCCAAGACCCATGCTAAAAGCTGGAGTAAACTATAAACACAATATACCATGTATCCTTGAGTTACTCACAAGTTCGTTTAGGTGAACAGTAATTACCACCCAGTATAGTGGGGCAAAAATGAGCATATATATGGAGTTAAGACGGTATCCAGCTGTGCAGTAGTGGGGTGTCTTGCACTCGTCAGGTAGGACAGGAGCATGAGGAGATCACCTGCTGAAGGACGGCATGGACAAAGCAAGGGGAACAAACAGCATGATGCATAGCGCGTGCAGGGAAGAGTCAGAACTCCGTTACTGGTGAATGAGTAAGGCCCGTGGGGTGGTGTGCTCCTAAGGCTGTGAAATAGAGGAGCAAAGCTTAGCGGGTCCCAAACGCCATGGTAAGGAGTGCAAACTCCTCAGACCCATGGACCTCGGACCACATTCTCTAGTGGCCTAAGGATTCCTTAGAGGTTCCCCCTACCTCATACCTCCATGGGCCTGCCTTCAGAAGCCATTGGTGGGGATGGGTGGAGAAGAAGAGGAACCAGTATATCAACATGAATAGCCTTGATTTTCTTTGTTTTGTATATTAGGTTTCTGTGCAAGGTTTTGTTTGAAGGCAGGGTCTGGCTTTAAAAAAAAAAAAAACATTTCAAAATCACTGCTATTGGTGATGAGGACTCGCCACAAATTATTAGAATTGGTGACAGTTTTGTGTTTTAAAAATCAGTATCCTGCCTTTAAAGTGATCAAAATGTTTTACCCGTTTCTGAACCCTGTATTTTACCTAGCAGCACTTTGCACATGATAAATATTCAATGTAATGTTCAATAGGAATTATTTTAGGGATATGATTTGTGTACTGCTGCCATAAGGGTCAATTTTAAATCGCATATTGCCCAGTAACTCAAAAGGAATTTGTAGAAATATAAATTTTTCCCCTTACTCTCTTTTTCTTTGTGTAAAATTTGACTGCAATGATTATTTTTTTTCTGGGCTTCTGGTCTGTTTTTGAGACGTTAGCTTTTATAATTTGATGCCTTGGGCTTGGTTGACAACTCTGATTCTGTATGTAGGATTGAACTTTGTGGAAAATAACAGCTAATTGTATTTTTTTTTAATGCTTAAAATGATATTCTAGGCAAATTTTGTTTCTTTATGGACTATAGCCAGAATCCTACTGTTTTTCAATTTGTTTAAATGCAACAGCTTAGACAACATATGTACATGTTCAGTTGAAGATAAAGGATATCATTTTTGGCATATTATAAAAAAGACCGCATTTTCTCTTAAATGTCTTGATGTAAAATAATTTGAACACAGTTTTTGCACAAATCATTTTCAAGACATTGGCTGTCAAGTGGTTTTTTTTTTTTTTTTTTTTAGTAGCACTCTCATAAGAACCAATGAGACTTTGCAAATTTAGATATATTCTAAGCCTGAAATGTGGTTGAAGATGTCAGCTTTTAAACAACGATTTGAGAAGTAGTTAGCTTAAAAGTATAGCAATTCAGAGCACACTGAGAATGATTTTGAAGAGTAAAGTCTTGATATACTGGAAAGAAAGTTGACAGATTCACTACAATTAGCAGACAACCAGGTAGAACTCCCACTTGTGAAAACTTTTCTCCTCTAACCGACTTCTGACACTGGCCTAAGAAAACCTCCAGCAAATCTTTATTCTTTTCCAGCTCCCTAATCTGCTGCACAGAAAATTTCCCAGTTTCCTTATGTAATAGAATAATAGCGACAATCCATTGCCTCTTCTCTTATGAATGAATAATGTAGGCCTATGAAAAATACCAGGACTGAAATGTAGTTTTCCTTCAAGCCTCGTGTGTGTGTGTGTGTGTGTGTGTGTGTGTGTGTGTGTGTATACATGCATGTACAGACTTACACGTCTGTTTGAGTATACCAGTTAGAAAGAAGACAAAAAAAGTGATTTGAAACTAACTTCCCAGATTCTGCCACCGTTACCAATATGTTATGCCAATTCAAACTTTATTACATTATTGTGTAAAGGCTTGTTCATGTGCCTCATGCTTTGGCAGGCAAATTGATATTATGGGGAAGTTGTGCCCTTTCCACTACGAGAACCTGAATATTGAAGTATTAGAGATTTTTGCCTGATGGCCTTTGGTCTTGCTGTTTTCAACAGATTGAGCTTTGTAATCACATACTCGTATAGGCATTAGATTAAATTCATCAATGAAGTGTTACTTTTCTCAGTATTTGTTATTTTTGTACCACAATAAAGGCATTTCATGGGCGATTACCAGTCTTATCACACACAGGAATCAATTAACTGCCCCCCACCATTTCTGAAAACTCTACCAAGCTACCCTTTTGGAGTCATGTCATATCTTCCCGAATTCATATATACCCGTGAGGTCCACTTCCCTTGTATGGACATATGCTCACACACACACACACACACACACACACACACACACTCTAGAGAGAAAGAATAATAATGGCAGGGACGTGCCCACCATTCTCTTTAGTGAATATATACCCACCAGCCCATCCCATAAGATGGGTACTGGATGGAAGATGTGAAGTTGATGTTCCCTTCGTGGGTACCAAACTATACGACAACCCTTAAAATGGTTGGCCCTTTTGAAATTAATGAGAGAGACAGCATAGATGATACAGACTTTGGGTTGGAAGAATTGTATTCAAACGCATTCTCTGCCACTTCCAAGTTTTGTGATCTCAGGCTGTTGTTGAGTTGCTCAGAGTTTGTTTCCTCATCAGTCGTATGGGAATAATAAACCTCCTTTCACAGGGTAGTTGGGAAGATTAAATAAGAACTAATGCAGGAAATTCGGTTTTTGTTCATTTTAATCTGAAATTATAATACTTTTAAAGAGCAGTTGAATGTACATCCCTCACTACCTGCAGGTGGTGCGAGGTGGCAAGAAGAGCTGCTTCCAGGGTGGGACGAGGAAGTAGCAGTCAGCTTCTGATGACTGACCTGAGGGCCCAGGCTTTCCACCGTGGCTGCACGCTAGAATCCCATTGCCTAGACTGCACCACAGACCAATAAATGAAGGTCTGTGTAGGTAGAACCCAGGCAGCAGTATGTTTGAAAGCTCCCCAGGCGATCACAATGTGTAACCAAGTCTGAGAACTGCTGCTTTAAGGGGATTTGAGTCTCCAGTTCTTCCAATGGCTGAATGGATAATACCTGGCATTCTACAACCTACACTTTATTCTTTTTGCTTAAACAAAACAGGGACTTAGGCATCGTGCTAAAAGTATGTTATGTCTGATTTAGTAGGAATTAGATTAAGTTCTCTTGAAAGGACCTGTATCAATAGGTGGGCATTGGGGTGGGAAAGAGAACCGAGGTCTCTAGATGTCTGAGGACCGGAGTAGTTCACTAGAGGGCAACAGACAAGGAAATAAATGGAACTAAAATAATAGAAAACCCAACAATTTCAAGCTACTTTTGTTTGGAAATTAGTCCTTGCAAAAGAACTACTTCTAAGCTGCCTGACTTCCCTGAAAGCTCAGGATTATAACCCATAATTGGTCATGATTCTTGAAAACTTTCTACATCTTCAAAATGTGGACTGAGGAATAAAAATTCATTCTCTTGTGTTTACTGTACCCATAATTCAGTTAATTAAAGTTTATTTGCAAAAAGATGTATATATATATTTTCCCAAAGAAACAGATTTTCTAAGAGAGCAGACTAACATAACTACATATTCAAAATCTCTCTGACCTCTTCAACAAATAGTTGTAGGATAGCTAGAAAAAGACACGTGAGATACATGCAAAAGAATGAAGTTGGACCCTTCATACCATATACAAAAAAATAACTAAAATGGATCGACAACCGAAATGTAAGAGCTAAACTAGAAAACTCTTAGAAGAATTCTAAAACATAGATTTTTATGACCTTGGATTTGGCAGTGGATTCTCAGATACGACACTAAAAGCACAAGCAACAACAACAGAAAAAAATAGATAAACTAGACTTCATTAAAATCAAAACCTTTTGTAAATCAAAGGTACTATCAAGAAAATCAAAAGACAACTCACAGAATGGAAGAAAGTATTTGCAAATCATGTATCTGGTAAGAGTCTAGTTTCCAGAATATGTACAGAACTTTTAGAACTGAACAACAAAAGGGCAAACAAACCAGTTTTAAAATGGACAAAGGATGTGAACAGACATTTCTCCAAAGTAGATATACAAATGTCCAATAAGCACATTGAAAAGATACATCATTAGTGGTAGCAAAATACAAATCAAAACTACAATGAGATACCACTTCATACCCATTAGGATGGCCAATAATAATAAGAAGAAGTGTTGGCAAGGATGTGGAGAAATTGGAACCTTCATAAATTGCTGTAAAATAGTACAGCCACTATGGAAAATAGCTCGGCAGTTCCTCAGTTACACCTAGAATTACTGTTTGACCCAGCAATTCCACTCCTAGGTATATATACCCAAGAGAATTGACCAGCAGGCATTCAGACAAAGACTTGTGTAAGAATGTTCATAGCAGCATTCTTTGTGATAGTCAAAAAGTGGAAACAACACAAATGGCCATCAACTGATGAACGGATAAACATAATGTGATGTGTACGTACAGTGCAGTATTATTCAGCCGAAAAAGGAAGGAAGTACTGATCCACGCTACAACATGAATGAATCCTGGAAACATCATGCTAGGTGAAAGAAGTCAGTCACAAAAAGCCACATACTGTGTGATTCTATTTATATGCAACGTCCAGAACAGGTAAATCCGTAGAGACAGAACTCAGATTAGTGATTGGCAAGGGCTGAGAGGAGAGCATGAAGAGTGCCTATGGAGTTTCTTTGGGGGATGATGAAAATCTTCCACAATGAGACAGTGCTGATAGTTGCACATTATGAATAATTGTATATTTTTAAAATTATTAAATGGTGAATTTTATCTCTTGTGAATTTTACTTCAATTAAAACAAATCTCTGACCCATCTCTTCTCTAATCCTCAGCATATGGTCTTAAACCAATCACTTAGCCATTGCTAGAGGGTCTTAGTCCATGAGTTATCCTTTGTAGTAATTCCACTCTCATACTATACTTTTTTCCCTCCAATAGCATATGAGTACTTCTGCAGAGCCGCCTACACCAGTCTTCTCTTCCTCACCAGCACTTCCATTCCTCACTCCTCCTCAGGCTTTGGTCCCCAAAAGAACCAAGGGAAACATGGCAGACATGAAAAGCCTCCACCTGCAGATTACAGACCTGACTTGCAAAGCTCTGCATTTGCCCAAACAGAAGTGGATGCCTCTTGCTCACTGGAGGGGCCTTCCAGTTTTTGAAATTAGAAACTGGTTTCCAGTGTGGCCCTGCCACATCCATCACAGCACCACCAAGGAACGTTCACTTTGGGGAACAGGTAGAACGCGCATAGCATTTCCAGGCAGGCACAGGTGATTCCTGTAAGCTCAGTAGAGTGAAAGTCACATGTACAAAAATGTAAATTTCTGTGAGAAGATGTAATGCTGTTACTCACAGGGCTTAAGTGCTTTTAATTCTGGATAATAGATAGTCAGCTCTGATAGCTTTGGAGATTGATCTCTGAGCCTAGCGAGTGGTCCAAAAGTAGAAGGAAACTGTAGTCATCATTCTCTTCTTTTCCTCTTTTTTTTTTTTTCCTGCTGGGGTCAGCAGAAATGGGATTTTTTCTTTTTAGATCTGTTATTATGATTATGATTATACTGAAAGACCTGTATAGGAGGAATGCTGCAATTGGAATTAAAAATAGCATTTTATGTCCTCCCACACATAGCACTTGAGTGTTCTGAATGCCTTTTATAAATGCAGACTTTCTGCCTGGCTAGATAAAAGAAGCTGTCACTTCATTTCCATAACGAAGTCATTCCCAGGAGAATTCCATTGTTTTAGCAATAGAATTTTTGTAAAAGGCCTCTTATTTTGCCTGAAAAAGGTAACAAAAATGAACTTTTGAGAGCTTATTCGACAAAACAATTAAGGAGCTAGAAATTTTCTTCTTCTTCTTCTTCTTTTTTTTTTGATATTTTAGGAGTTGTAAGTGTGAGAATCCCCTGAACCATGATATTAGTATAAACCCCTAAACCTGGAAGATGAAGGGGGGAAGAAACCCTCTTATTAGTTCTTTTAATAGAAATGGGGGTTGCCTTACCCTGAGAATGTGTATTCTAGAGCCGGGTGATAAATAGATGTTGCTAATTCTAAAAAGTATTAAATATTCATTTTTAAAGAGATACAGGAAACTTATAGAATGCTCTTTATGTAAAGAATTTCCTTGGGATTTTTAATGAAACATGATCATCAGGTATTTTAATCTAGCTACAGGACTCAGAAGGCAAACTGTGGCTGTATCTTGCTGGGGTCCTTTGCTCAGAAAATACTAGTTGATATTTCCCTTTATTTGAGTTTACTACGTTATAACAAATGGAGCGATGCTTCTTTGTATGCTAGTACTCGTAAGTTGCTCAAGCAGGCTGTGCACATGTGCTTTCCCTCTGCACCCCTCCCCTGTGCTGCCCCACCCTCCACACAGTGGATCTTTGCTCCAAATACGGTATCAAATCTTCCACTCCACATTCATAGAAAAAGAATAATTGTATTTCTTGGTACTTCCCCGGCACCAAGTAACCCACATCAAAGTCTCCCAACCTTTGGTGTTTCAACAGGTAATCCCTGGATTTAATGCCAAGTGGTATTTCTGTTACTTGTTGTTCACAGTTGAGACCATTGAAATCTCAGTTTTAAGCTAGAATAGTTTTATTAAGCCTCCCCCAAAAGGAGAGAAGTTTTCAATAGTGCCTTTGTCTGGCAATATTTTTTTTTCTGATTGCATCAGAAAGTTGTGATATTTAAACAAGGAGACAGCTACCTGGAATGGTATGAAAAAAGAGGTTAAAATATTGAGTCATTAGAATTTTTGGATTTTAATTGAATAAAAGAGACAAAAAAGAAGACAAACGAGGTTGATTCAGTATAATTATAGAAAATCCTGCTGGTCCGAACATTATGCAAAAAGTTGGGTAGTTAGTATTGTTGCTCATTTTGAATTTTTGGAAAATATTCTGTTCCTTAAAAATCTTTGAATAACCTTTAATCATGTAGAGATGCTAAAATTTTTTAAAGTCTGATTGGAGGTCCTGGTTGTAGCTATGCTTTTACATAGTAATATTTCATTAAATGGAAGGAAAGTGTGGCTTTGATTGGCTGCCTCCAAAGTTCTGCTTTGAATACCTTTGTTGAACTCGGTTACTTGTAATTGTCTAAAAGGATGGTCTGGGGGTGTATGTGGATTCTATCTGGTCTTTTACTTTGTCTCACCAATTAGAATTTTGTAAAGTCAGGCCAAATCAAATAGTTGGGGATACTATCGTCTAATTCCCAATATAATGGCAAAAAGAGAATGAGTGGAAAATATGTAAATTTCTTTCTTAGAATTTTTGCTAATTCTGTTATTAAAAGGAGACGAAATAGAGCAGAAACAAAAAGAAATGTCAAGTCAAGGGACTCCTCCTGATGGCCACTCAAGGACCACAACAGCTCATGATTTATAAAAGCTTTCTAATGATCAACACAGGAAACACAGGCTCTGTCCCCGCCTTCCCCATTTTTCCCTGACGCTTCTTTAACACCCAAACCAATCACTGCCCTTCTGGAATAAAACTCTCCTCCAGGGAGGCTTGTGATGACTCGGATGCCTGAGAGCGCCTCGTAACCCAGGGCATGTGTGGCCAGTGTCTCAGGCTTCTTGATCCACGTTTCTGTCTCCTGCGCCGTTGGGAGCAGAATAGGAAGCAAATCAGGCTAGGAAAAAATTGTCAATAAGGACCATATGCCACCTGGGTCTTTAAAAATAATTTCCCAGGGACGTCCTTCTATGGTTATTCAATGCAGATTAAGTGTTTCTCATGTGTATTTTCATCTTATTCTTGATATGCAGACATACTTTTCTCTGGATGCATAGTTATATTTCTTAACAAACTTGGTTTTATACGAGTGAGGAGATATAACCTACATAGCAGTATAGACACCTGCTGAGTCCATAGCTGTGTGGATAAAGCCTTACCTTTATGTGATAAGCTGTGCTAATAATAGGAAACAGTGGCGTGGATCATGAATTATAGTGTTTAAAAAGTTTGATCACAGGATTTTTTTTCAGCATATTTTTCCTCTCTGATTATGTGTTCTTTAGGTAGATACTAATTTTAGGGTTTTTTTTTAACCTAAGCACAAACCCATCAATATCAGTAGAAGATGTTCCAAGTAGATGCTTAATATCCAAGGATTACCAGTCTGGGAAAAGAATTTACAATGTTTAAATTTCAGACATCATCAAATGTTGATTGGAGAGGGATTGTATGATATGATGAATAACCATATTTTTCAGACTACCTTAGGTTTGGGCTTCATCTCCCTCCAGTGCCTGAATTCCTACTGGGTACCTGTACTTGCATTGCCCTTGACTTTCCTGGGAAGGGGGAATTTGGCCCCCATGACTGACATTCCTTCTCCTTTGGAAGCAGGGCGGAGAGAGAGGCTCCCTGCTGGGCTGAGCGGCTCTTCCAGAGGATGTGTTTCTGAACTCTGCAACTGCCAGCAGCCCTGGCTGCTTCTCCTTCTTCCTCAGAAAGAAAATACAGAGTCAGCTTTAGTCCTGGGTTGGAAAAAAGAGGCCCTGGCAGAATATTTCATTGATTGACTGAGCTGTTTCCCTATTAGCTTATGTAATGATTTTTCTCCAAGTCACCAGAGAGGGACTCTCCTATCTGATAACTACAGAGTAAAGAGACTTGAGGACATGTCAGAGTGAAAGTAAAATACCACATTCTCAGGCAATCAACCAGTATTTACCAGGGGGTTACCGTTAGTTAACAAAAGCACTCAGAGGCTTCCAAAAAGAAGACAGGCACAAAAATCCTGTCTTCACAGAGTTTACTACAGTCTGCCTGGGGAACTGATGCCTATTTTAGGGTAAGGAACAAAATGATTAGGAATACAAGGAAAAAGAATACAAACTTTAGAAGCTCACATCTAAAAAAAAACAATACTTCTCATTGAGAAAGTTGCAACATAGGAGGATGAAGAAAGAGTAATGGAGAAAGGATTTGAACAAGTCTTGTTAGGTACGGCTTGAATTTGAACTTGTGGATTAGAAATGTGAGCTCTCAGAGATAAAGAAAGAATCTTCGTTTGCTGGTACAATGTGCATGAGGGGAGAAGTACGAAACGAAGTTGGAAAAGCATGTTGGGGCCAGATTGTGAAGGTCTGAAACATCAGATTTTAGACTTTTAGCGAGTATAAGAACCAATCCCACAGTGTGGCATGGAGAAGTTATGTAATCTACTCCAGGAAGTTTGATCCAGCAAAGATGACTCAGATGGTTTGGAGGGAGAATGTTGAAGGCAAGAAGACCAATTAGCAGGCTGCTGCGAGAGGAATAGAGTAGAAACTAGTATGGCAGGGTGGGAATAGAGAGCAGGCTTGATGGGACTTGACAGCTGATGGACTGGGGGAGACTGCAGAAGACAATGCTGCCATTAGCATGAACGGGAAATAAAAGAGGAGGGCTGGTTTGGGGGGAAAAGGATGGGACATTTTGAAATGGACATAATTATTTCTACTGCATATATCCAGCAGCTTGTTGGGGAGATGCCAGGGCCATGGGTACAGATTTAAGAACTATGTACAATAAAGGGAAATTATTATAGAATGAGAAGAGAGCTGTGCATGTAACCTTGGGGAAAACGTGCCTTAGGGGTAAGAGGAATGACAGGAAGGGACAAAGCCAAGAAACTAGCAGCAGTGTGATGTAAGGAACACCAGAATAGCACCGTCTCAGAGAAACCAGGCTCACTGGGATATTTTGGTACAAGAGGCGAACAAAACTCAAAGTGATTTCAGCAAAAAAAAAAAAAAAGGAATTGATTGTATCATGTATGTATTAGTTTTCTGTTGCTGCATAACAAATGACCATAAACTTAGTGACTTAAAGCCACACCTGTGTTATCTCAGTTTCTGCAGGTCAGAAGTCTCACCATGGCACAGCTGGATTCTCCACTCAGGGTTTCATAAGGCTGAAATCAAAATGTTAGCTGGACTGCATTCTCATCTGGGGCGCATGGTCTTCTTCAAGTTCCCATGGTTGTCAGCAGAATTATTTCCTTGTGGGTGTAGGACAGGCCCCTGTTCTAGTGCTGGCTGTGGACCAGGCACCACATTCAGCTCCTGGTGTCTATCTCCAGTTTATTGCTGTGGTGTGACCGCCACTAACCACCCCCCCCTTCCCGTATGTCCTCTCATGCTTTGAATCTCATTCCTGTAACAATTTATCCCTCTGAAGGGCTCACCTGATTAGGACAGGCCCATCATGAATCATCTTTATATTTTAAGATTAATGGATTTAGGACCTTAATTTTATCTGCAAAATCCCTTCACAGGAGTAGCACCCAGATTAGCATTTGGTTGAATAGGAGAAGGTGTGTGTGCTCTTAGGGACAGCACAATTTGGGGGGGCATTTTGGAATTTTGTCGGTTACAACGTAACTAAAAAATCCAGAGGTAAATCTAACTTTTGGCATGGCTGGATCCAACAAGAGGCCTCACTGTGGTCAGGACGCAGACATTTTTTTCAGCTTTGCTCCCTACTGCAGAGCTTCATTCTTAAGTGGGCTTTCCTCATGGGGTGGGAAAAAAGCTCTTAGTAGACCAGGGGGTGACTCATTCCTTACTTCCAGCCAGTCTGAGAGAGCCCTTTGACTGGTGTGGCTTTGGTTACGTGTCTGTCGCTAAAACCAGTCTTGATGGTGAGAGAGATATGTATTCTGATTCTCCAGACCTAGGTCACATGGCCGTCTTTGGAGCCAAGACATGGGGTCATCCAAGCCCGTATAACGAAGAGAATGGGGAGAGAGAAGTTATTCCTGAAAGATGCTATTCAGGCAACAATGCTAGTATACTAAATAAAAGGAAAAGAAAATTGAAGAACCTACTATATCAAATATTATAAAAGAAGTAAATTAGGAAAAGGACGCTACATTTAGAAGGCAGGAAGTCATTCTGAAAGAAAGAGAAGGAAGTTTACTAAAAACAAAATGAAACAAAAAAAAATAGTGGTGGAAGTCAAACTCCAAGAGTTTAAGATGTACCTGGTGAAATATTGGCATTGAATTTATGCTCCTGTTAACGTTTGTTGGTGGACAGGAGAGAGGTGACAGCCATTTGGGAATACATCAGGGTATGGGGAAGGTCCTTCGTGAATAGCAATAACTGATATGTTTGTAAGATGAGAAGTTTCTAGTAAAGGAAAAAAATGGAAGGAAAGATGGAGGGCAAAACTGACCCCAGTAGGACCTGAGGCCCGTAGGAGGAGAGCAGATTAAGACCCAAGACTGAGAACCACCAAAAGTTTTCCCAGATTATAAAGTGTGTTGGACTTTTTGGGGTTTTTTGGTCATCTGTCACCTCTTTGGAATAGTCAGGTGTCATTCTTTCCAATGTAGCCATCTTATAGTGATTAAATATACTCAAAAGATCCTTAGCCTCTGCAGGTTATTTAATTGACAGAAAGACTTCCCCTTAGAGCACTGGTTCTCCAAGTGTGATCCGTAGACCAACAGCATCAGCATCACTTGGGAACTTGTTAGAAATGCCAGTTCCCTGGCCCCACCCCATGCCGAATTCCCTATCCTGAATCAGAAATTCTGGAAATGGGACCCAGCAATACGGCTTAACAAGGCCTCTAGGTTTTTCTGATGGCGGTTGAGGTTTGAGAGCCACAACCTCAGAGCCTCCACTTACCATAGAGGTTTCCATATCATTGGTTTTGGAAGAGCTGTGAGACTCAAGGATATAGGTTCCTGGTGACCTGGGATGGCGGGGCGGGCGGGCTGTTGTACATCGGTGTAAATCTTGAAAGAAGATGGTAGTTGAGAAACCACTAGTAACTTAGAATGAATTGTCAAACAGGAGAAAGAAGCCTAAGTTATAACTTAGTGGTTCTCTAGTTCATGGAGGGCTTTCATCTGGGTGGTGGCCATCATAGGAGCTCCAAGTCCCTGGAGGATGGAGAAAGGAGAGAAGGGCTTAAATTGCAGCTATAGAGTAGTGATTCCTCTGGAGTATGGGTGAAGTTGTAGAACAGGTTTTGGATATGGATCGTTTAATTTACATTCAGGCTCTTCTACTAAACACTGTTAGGAGGCTGTAAAAGGAGGGCATGGCAAGGTTTCTTTCATCAAGGAACTTATAAACTTTTCAAGCCTTCAAGACTTAAATAAATCCAGTGGAGTATAAAGACAATATAGCAGAGTGCTGAATGGAAAAGACCTTGGGTTAAAATGTGTGGTGGAGGCTGTAAGTGCCGTGGGCAGTCAGGGGAAAGAGAAATTGGCACTGTGTCATTTTCTTCTCTGGATGGACAGAGGATGAAACTGTCAGCCTGGCATAATTTCCCACATCGGGTGGGGAGGTATTGGACAACTTGGCTTCAAGGAGTCCTTTTTCTTGCTCTCTCTTTTCTTCCTGAGGTTTCTAGTTTGTCAAAACTACCAAGTCAAAGCGAGGGTTTGTATTTCAAGACTTGGAACTTGGAGTATCATTAATGTTTTTGGTTATATAATGAACTGGTTGGTAGGAGAAAGTACACTTTATCCTGGGTGTCTTAAATGGAAACAGACAAATTAAAGTTTGGCCTATTCGTTTCAAACAGACTTTCAAACTTACTCCATTCATGGGGAGAACATGAATGAGCCTGTCTCAGGATGCCTTTGTTTTGCAGAACGAAGAAAGCAAATGACTGATTTTCCTTAGCGGAAGAATTAAGCTGTACCAGACCTGGGATATAGGGAACAAAAAAACACTTCAGATGAATACAACATTTCCATTGCTTTTTATTTCTTTGTATCATGTTACTCACTTGGGCAAGTAAACAGATAACCAAACCAAGAACCAAGAGAAGGTTCACAGGACACTCTTGTAGGTCGGCATAAATGCCATTTAAGTCTGGGACAGGGGAAAAAAGCCAACATATATATATATATATATATATATATATATATATATATATATATATATATATATATCTCCTGACAGTCAAGAGGAGGCCAATTTGGAACCTAATGCAAAGTCCTGAGAAGATGTTTTTTTCAGACTTTATATGTAATGTGGTCTGTTTTTAGCCCTTTTGGGGAGGGTTTTCTTAACGCCAGCTGCGGCATGCAGGTGTTAGCACAGAGCTTCCTTTTATTTCTTGTGATGATGGGTGACTTGAGACGCATTAGGAAGCCAGAGTCTGCTTTGCTGTCACATCAAGTATAATACCTGCACTGAGTGGTGTTCCCGGTTAGAAATCGCTAAGTGTTTGTTGCCCTGATGGCCCGGGCAGTCAGAAAGAAGAATCATCTCTTATTCCAAGGTATTAAGAATAGTTGTGTTGCTCTTTTTTAAAAAACTGAGATTATAATTGACCTATAACATTATTTTAGTGTCAGATGTACAACCTAATGATTGGGGATATGTATGTATATGTATGTGTATATATATATATATATATATATATATATATAGCAAAATAATCACCACAATAACTCTGGTTAACATAAAGTCTGTTGCTCATTTCTTGGTCAAGGAAACCCCGTTGAAATGCCAGGAAAGAAACAAAGATGAAAAGACAGAAATTAGTTGTACATCTCTAGGTCACATCACATAACACACAGGCTGTTTCCTTTCCCTGGAAACGCGATGCCTGGCTAACTTCTGCTCATCTTTCACTTCTCTGCTTAAAATGTTCCTTTTGTAAGAAAAGCCTTTCTGAGCCCCTCCTTCTAAATAAGATACCCCCATTATGACTGCAAATCACGGTGCCTGTTTTTCCTTCATAATACCTGTCCAGTGTTCAAATTTTACACATATTCTAAAACTGGTATACTATAATTCTTTAACGTTTGTCTCTCTTGAGGCAGCAAGCTCTTTAATGATCCTCGTCTGTTTTGTTCACCATTGCGAGCACAGAACCCGGTGGATATACTAAGCACCAAGTAAAAATTTGTCGAGCAAATGAATTAATTAATAAGAAAGCACTTTGGAAACTGTATTCACTATAAAAGTCATAGTTAATTATATTAATAGCAGACACCTCCTTTTCCTTTCTGTCCTAGTTTTTTTTCTCTCCATTTTTTAGTTCTTTGTTTTGAGGTAAACTTGTCAGTGTTTTACCAATTCCAAATCTAAGATTTGACATTATTCATTGTTGCCTTTTTTGAGATAGAGACCATTTTTTTCCCCTCGAAAATATTACACCCACAGTGTGAATACCGTGCTCCCACCTTTGTTCAGTGTGTGTTTATAACTTGGAAAGGAAAACATGACTGGCCCTTGGGGATGATTTATTTGGGGAGCGAACAGGATGCCAGAGTAGCACTTCAATTCTTTCTTTCGTCATCCCCAAAGCCACTCATGTAAATTCCTATACTTCAAGTATGCTCCTCAAGAATTCACAAGTCAAAATAACTTGATAATATTGGCCCATGAAAAGCTCTTCCTGGCTCTGTCTTCAAGGAGGGGAAAATTTTTTAAATCCAGGTGTGGAAAATATCAATGATCAGGGTACGAATCGGTCTTTTCTTTAAAAGTAACAGACCAAAATGATCCAGTCCTTCTCCAGTAGGTGATCGGTGTGCCACTTCTGTGTGGCAGTGTTATCCTCAGTGGGTGGACATGGCAGAGAGCCAAGTGGAACATTTCACAGCCCCGCAAACCTCCGGTGCACTAACCACTGCAGCCCAGCAATCTGAGGAAGCCATGTAATGATGTGCAGGAACATGCCTCTCACCCACCTTCCACTCCCCCTACCTCTTGGCTTCCCGCTCCCAGCCCTCACTGTCTTTCTCCCTGAGATTCCAGGCGCCTCTGTTTCTGTCCTCTACTTCTGTCAGCCACTCCGTGGAAGCAGGAGCTTTAGCATGGTGACCCGTGCCGACGTTTGGATGTGTGGGTGCCCCAGGGATGGTTGGTTGTTGATGACTGGCCAAGGCTGGCTTTTATGTTCTGGCTCAGAGCTCAGTAACAGGCTTATGACCACTAACACTACTTTGCGTTTATATAGTGCCTTTCTTCTCAGGAACTCTTAGTGCTTTGCAAGAGTGATCTTATTGATCTTCCCAACAACCCAGCGAGGTATGAAAATGGCAAAGGTCCTAGCTCCCTCCTTTATGCAGAGAGTGGAATCAGGTGGCTTATTCTGAGGCTGTGTTCCAATTTTGCATCTCAGCTGGGATTTCATCTGAAGTTTCCCAGAATTGGCTTCAACTTTAGAGGGGGCAGGGGAGAGCCAGGGTTAAGGCAGGCCATGCCATGCGGCTGTGTCTCCCTGGGCAAGAGCCAAAATATCGAATATCTTCTTTACAAAAGGTACTGGAAAATGGTGTTCGGTGAATTATCAATTAGTCTGATTGATTATACACTTCCTTTGTTGCAGTAACAAGTGACTTGCTGATGCACTTACCTTTTTCTTTCCCTTTTGTTCTATTCCCATGCTAGGTATTTCTCACTTCTCTGTGAAAGGAAGAAAGAACACGCCTGAGCCCAGGAGCCCTCCTGCTTCCTGTGGGACGTCTCCATGGTGAAGGAAGCCTGGGGTGCCCAGTGAACAGGCACAGTGAATGTTGTAAGTGGACAAGAGCAGCCAGCATCTGCGGTGGCCTGCCTTGCAAGGAGTTGTGGGTCGTGGGATGTCACCGATCCAGGGTGATGAAGGGGTGTTCATGTTAGCTCTCGGTGATCATCCAATTAATTTATTTTCTTCAGGGGAGAGGTTCTGTTTTTATTTGCTGTGAACTTGCCTTTCTCTCAGCTTCTGTGGGGCACAACTCATTATCTCCTTCTGGAACAAAAGAGTGGAATACAGTGATTCTTCCGTTGTAGGAATGCCCTTTTTCCTGGTACAGTTAACTAGTATCAAGTTTAGGGCAACCTCGAAATTCTTTCAGGTTGGTAGGTGGGAGGGGAGGGAGGGGTGTCACATTCTCCAGGCTCAGGATTTGTAACCAGGATTGCCACCAGCACTTATTTTTATTTATGTGAAATTTTGGATTGGAATGAAATGTTTTTCTGGCTTTCAAAAATCTGAGGTATGCAAGTGCAGTTAGTTGTTTTGGGTACTTCTCTTATTCAAAATGGGCTGATTTACTGGTTTTTACCAGGCTACTAGATTGGGACTTTGAGATTAGTAAAGTAATTCCTGAAGGTCAGCTGCTAGTCACCTTTCATGAGGAGTTTTAGGACCAAGTAATTGAAAAGACTGTACAGGATGGGCTTCAAAGACCTTATCTGTCACAAAATGTAGGGGTTTCACCAGCTCTGCTTTCTGCAGATTTTACCTCATTGCTAGGCTGTGTCACCAAAAAAAGTTTAGATGAGTTTTGACCAGGAAACAATTCAGCTACAGGAAACCCATAATGGCCTAGAAATGTATTTCCTTCAAATGTTAGAAAATGAAGAGCCAGCTTCGACTAGGGTTTTTTTGGTTTTTGTTTTCATGAGTGTGTGTGTGTGTGTGTAACTTTATATATTAAGTTTTTAGCTTCTTAATAATTTACTCAGGAAAATTTTCCAGGTGTTTATTACCTATTTTTTTCTAGTTTCTTCAAAGATTTTGAAAAGCAAAATGCAGTCATGTAAGAGCATATATCAGGGAGTAAGAGCATTGACATTGAAAGGAAAAATTTCCACTGAATTTTCAAAATTTCATGGTTTTCTCAAAATTTAAGTTAAAATATGCATATTTTCCATATAAATGGGTTAAACAGTTATATTAAAATAAGCTTACAAATTCAAAATCTCCCAGTGCCTTATAGTCTATGGGCGATGGGAGATGCTGGTGTTTTAATTTGTTTCTATTTTGTGGATATGAGCACATTTGTTCTAGTGGCAAGTACACAGCTCCTGGAATCAATTGATCTGAATTGTATTCCGGGTCCTGTAGTCAAGGTCAAGCAAATTCGCGGCCTTGGGCATTCACTAACCCCCATGAAGTGTTATATTGTGAGCCTATAGATAGCTCCATGCTATTTGCTTATTGATCAGTTGACATCTTGGTTTGGGGTCCCCGTAAGGGGCAGAGCATCGTGTCAGTCATTTTAATACTTAATAAAAAAACATCTCTTACTATGAAAGTTTCTATCACTATTAAAGAATAATTTGGGGCACTGTCGGATTTGGGTGCTACAGTAGCAGTGTGTTTTACTAGAAATTATGTTCCCAATCAGGTAACTGTTAGAATGCACTTCGGTGATATGTTTTAAAGCATTTTTATCCTAAGAAACAAGCATCTTATGGAAAAAGGCTTTAGGTTTCAGGTTACATTTAAATGAGCAGTGCAGTTACTATAATCAAGACAGTTTTTGTTTTGAATCTTGTGGTTTTTTTGGGTTTTTTTTTAAACCATTACTTTGAACTGCTCATGTGATACCATGTCAAGCCTCAAACATTAAGTAAGGTTTTCAAAGAAGTTCTGAATGTAAACTTTAAGATACCACATGGCCAACTTAAAGTAACTTTAAAATCCTTCTATAAACGAAGTAGGTTGAGAGAGAAGAAGAAAATACTGAACTGTATAAACTCCTTTCACGCTAAGGACTTTATTTTCCCAATTGCATTTGCTTGGGTTGTGGCAGGGGTGTCCTAGTTTTCTTAGTAAATTTTGAAATTAGTAACTTTTTGTCATCTTCGTGCATTTTTACAACACGGGGTTTATATTTTCCCCTTACTTTGGTGTCCTGGGTGCCACAAAGCCTGTGCCATTGTGGTAGAGAAGGCAGACAATATTCAAAGAATGTGTGCTTGCTCGTAGATGAGGTATGATTGTGGGCATATGAATACTCGAGTAATAATCATAGCAGCCATTGGAATTAGTGGTGTCCATCCTCAGCAGTCCTTGCAGACTGCACCCCAAACTCATTACCTCTGCAGTATTCTTCTTCCTGTCCCCATTAAACCACCTCTCAAATCTGCCACCATCTTTCTAGCAGATGGACTTTGTTCCTGCAAGTGTCTCAAGCAGGCTCTGAGATATGGTATCTTGTACAAGAAAAGTGTGGCAATGAAAACTGACAAGAATCAGGAGACTTGGGTTTTCCACATGATGCTACAGTTAACTGTTTAACCTTGGGCCCCGGAAGCCTGAGGGGCCCATTTTATGATGAGTAACATGAGAAAGTTGAGTTAAATGAGCTCTTCTGGCTTCCAGTGGCTAACGTTGCATAAAGCAGCAGTCTTTTATGAGGCAGATTGGACCTTCATTTTACCCTGTTTGTCTTCTAAAAGTCAATGCTTTGGCACAACTTTAATTTACAACTGTTTTTAAAATGTTGAGCACAGTCTATAGTTAAAAAAAAAAAAAAAAAAGAATTATGTCTGTCACCATCATGACACCCTTTCCCCAGGCACCATGTGACAGTTCAAAGGTATTCATTTGAGTGCTTTCTAAGAATGTAGCTTTCGTCTTTTATATTTAGGATATACACCCCTTATTCTTTTTGAAAATTAAACATGAGCCACTTTTGAAATTAACTTTTTAAAAACTGTCCACCTTCATACTCATATATTGTTTAGTATATAAGCAAAGAGGTAGTGAGCTACTATGTTTCTTTCCTGAGCTTCTCTGCTTCCTTAAATAGGACCTATTGAGTTACCTTTTCAAAGTAGCCTTCCCTGACCTGTATAAAATAGCACTCACCCCATCTTTCTGTATCCTCTAGCCTACTTTATTTTTCTTTTAAGAATCTTATGTATCACATATTTATTTATTTATCTGCTCAACTAAACTGTAAGCTCCATGAAAGCAGGGATGATGATAATGATGAGGATGATAATGATTATTATTATTATTTCCTGGTGAAGCTACAACTCCTAAAATGCTACTTGGCCCATAGTGGACACTTGGTAAATATTTAAATGTTTGTTGAGTGGCTGTCTAAGGACAGAGTAAATATATGCCTGGGCTTCACATGTGAGGGCCTAAGCCAGGAATAAAGGAATATAAACATGGTTCTGATGAGAATAGGGTAGGAGATGGCATAGAGGGACTAGTCTGTTTTCTTTAATCCTTAGAAGGCTACTGAGAAGTAGGTGCTAAATGTCTATGGTGTGTTTAAGTAATGTGGGAAAGGAAACAGTTTGTAAAAAAAGAAAGGCTTTATAGAACTATATTGAGTTTGGGGATTTTCTGATACATTTTTTTAAAAATTCTGCACTGTGTGTGTTTTCTCTGCTTTTCCATTTGAGTGGTTTGTTTCCTCAGTTATTTATGAGAGGCCTGCCCGGACATTCTGTGAAAGGTGGTGGTTTTGATGGTTTTGCCTCTTATAATCACACCATCTTATCACCCTTTATGTTTACATTTATTCCCAAAGTGGGAACCAGGCTTGACATGCGGAATCTACCTAGAAACTCACAATTTACTGAATAGCATCATTTTCATGTTCTTCCCTTTTGGATGACACACAACGGGGAGTGAAGAAATGGTATGCCGGTACAAATGAAGTCCATCTAATGTCTCTGTGGTGTGAAAGGGGAAATTCACAAAAGTCTTAGGGTGACCTCATCCTCCTACATTGCTTTTGCGGGTCGCAATGATAAAGGTTCTTGAATTTTGTGTGCTTATCGACCCCCTTTTCAGAGTAACGGCTCTGAGTTACGTATTCTTAGGGAGCAATAGTAAGACTAAAATAAACACCTCTGTGTCTATTTGCACAGTATTATGCTGTCTTCATAAGCTTTGAAAAATGGGAACTGAATTTCTAGTCTCCAGAGTAAGAGAACTACACATACACACTCTAATAAGATGGATTTGGGAATTCCCCCGTGTCTGTCAATTTGTACCTTTAGATTTGCCATCTGTGATAACAAATTCTCTAGCACTATCATTAAAAAAAGGAAAAAAACTGAGGTGGAGAAGGGGGTCCGGAGAGAAAGGGAGATTTTACTGTTAGATAAATGAAGGAAAACAGTCTCTCTGTGTTTTCTTTCTTTTCTTTCTTTTTTTTTTCCCCCGGCCCTTGCTTATCATGACCCTCTAAATCGGCCTGCATATTGTAAGGGCTCTGCATGAGCATATTCCGTGCAAGTAGTCTGTAGCCTCAGGTCCTCTAGGATTTTCTGTTGTACCTATTTCTTTCTCCTTCCCAGACTTCTCACAGTTGCTTCTTTTTGATCGCCACAGTTCCTGGCATTGCCCCTTTGGTGTGGCCTTTGCCTGAGCTCCTACTTCTGAGAGTTAATGTCGCAACTACTTCCCGAGTCAGTTGGCAGTCTAGCACATTCCAGGCACACCCTTTCCCCTCAGGGTCATCTTCCCCAAATGCTCCGTCAACATCATGTAGAGGAGAAGGGAAAAAACACAGAGCACCCGGAAGTTGTGGAAGTAAAAATGTTCATGTGTCTTCTATAATATTCATGTTCTGTGGGGGAAAAGAAGGCATCGGCAGCCTGTTCGGACTGCTTTCTAACTGAATAGTGCTGAGGTAAAAAGCGTGTTCTGCTTAAGTTTAGAATTCACTAAATAAATAATATTTATTGAGACTGTTGGTGTCAAGGTGTGCTAAAGTCTGTTAAGGATACAGGGATGAGTAATCTATCTTTACTGTCTTCTGAGAGCACTGTGGGAGGTTGTGCTTGGGACAAGAGTCACGTGGTCCCAACCGCATGGTGGGTAAGCTTTCTCAGGAATGGGTTTTCAGGGAAGGCTTCAAGGACTGCTGAGCATCTCTATTAGTTCTTGAAGCAGAGGGTAGATTTCAACCCAGTGTGTGTGTTTGCTTTGAGATGGCAAAGGAGGGAGAGAAGATAAAACTAGTCTTTTATTTAACTGCTTCTGCATCTGGGCAGATGAGAGCTCAGAGTCAAAACTTCTTTCCATGAGAAATGATGTTGTATGACCACCAAAAAAGACATAGAATGGGGATTTGTAGTACCTGGAAACCATTCTCCTTTAGGGTTCTCATATATATATATATATATATATATATATATATATATATATATAATCTGCAAAAGCTGAAGCAAGAACTCAGGCACTTAAAGAAATAACACCTCTCAACCCTAGTAAGTGTAGAGTTTTCAACTTGAACTTCAGGCAGAAACCACACCCAAAATTGAAAATGTATTTCTCAAGTAGTGTATCTTTGAAGTTCTCACTATTCAAGAGTCAGTATGCCTTCGAGAAGGAAGGACAGAGTGACTGGGTAGAGATGCTGCCTTGAAAGGACAGTATGAAGCCACTGAAAATTCTTCCAGAGGGATATCAAATAATTCCCACACTTTTGGGCACTGCCGAGGTTGGGCGGCTCCATCATCTTTGTTAAAATATTACTGACGTATGTATGTCATTTCTCACAAAGTAAATCATGCCATAGGATTTGAATTATTTTCATTATTCCTCTAAAAGATTGTTGTCTCTCTTACAGAAGAATGAGGCACAGATAGGAACTAAATAACATTATTTTGTCATAAAGCCAAAACAAAATCTGTTGGCTCTTACCAGCAAATAAATTGTTCCTTGGGACTAATGTAAAAATACAATTAGAAAGATAATTTCATTCTTTTAATTTCCCAAATTTTTCATTTTTATAAAATAATCAGTTTTTAATACCAGAAAATCATTTAACCACTCCCTCAACATATGTTCATATTAAATTCCAAGTGGGAGCTATGTAATAAATCCTGCTAGGTGGAATCTTAGATTGAAAGAATTAATCCATTTTGTACATGTCTTGAAGATTATGTTAACCTTTTGCAGACACCTGAATGATTATGTTCCAGGAAAAGTAATTTCCCACAAGTGTAAAGTGCTTTTTAAGTGAGATAGTAAAATAGGCTGTTTGCAGCCTGTGTTGCAGGAAGTTAGTGTTTCATTCATTTCTTTCTACTTGTGGGTACATTCTGAAGCAACTTTCTCAAGTAGAATCCCCCCAAATGGCAATATTAATGGGATACAATTGGCAATCTCTTTTAGAATCTTTTATTTTCAAAATTCAGGCAAGTTCTTGTGATGCTCTTTGGACTCTTCCCCTCTTCTTCCACCTTTAAATCCCACTTCTTTCCCAATCCCTTTATCACATCACGCCTTATGACCTCTTCCTTCCTGCTTTGAATGTCTGGCACTGGGATGGGACATGTCCACAGTGCCAGACCTCTGCGTGGGACTGGCCTTGATTATCTCTTTCATTCTGCACATAAGCCCTCTTTAGGGACATGGGGACAATGTGCTCAGCATATCTAGAAATGAAAACACAATCGCTAAAATAGTTTTCTAAAATTTCCATTAGGTTGCTCCTCATTTCATTTTGCTTTTTTTCTCCCCAAACCCTTGTAGCTCTCATAGAACTGGAAAATTGTAACTTCTCCAGGGCTAGAATCCAAGATGTTGACAGGCAGTCTTAATGCCTGGGGCTCCTACGAGTTGCTACCCATTATAAGCATTGTAAAACTTACCCTACAGAACAAAGAGAACTGGGCACAGAGATTGTTCCCTTCTTCTACCATGGCAAGCCCTAGTTTTCCAGGCCCCTTTGCCTTTTTCTTCTTTGTTCTCCAAGAAAAGGGGGTATGAGATTAGGATGCTATTGTTCCAAAAGGAGACAGTTATTGCCTGTACAAGCAGTTTTTTCCCTTCACTTTGGCAACCTTAGCTGCTCTACCTGTTTCTGGCTCTCCTGCTTCTGCTTACAAACAACCTCCCTCCCCCCACACTCAGAAGACTAATCAATTAAATATACAAATATCAGCTGGTTCCTGCATATCTACCAGCTGACATAATTCAGAATAGAGCCAGTCAGCCTTTATCTTAAGCAAGTTTCTTGCCCCTTCTCTGTCACCAGCACATCAAGCACAAGTGTAGATTAAAGGATAGTATGTGAAGGTGAGAGCTATCCACTGGATAATGTTAGTCTGTCACTCCCCTTTAGTGGAGCAGATTAGCTGCCAGTCAGTATCTTGTTGCTGTCATTGGAGTTTGCAATCTGGGTTCCCAGCTCTGCTGGCGATCTGTTTCTGTGTCCCAGCAATGATGCCAGTTGTCCTAGCAACCTACTGGCTGACTCGTCCCTAAAGGCAAGCAAGGGAATGGCAGTGGTGAGGGTGGCCTCCAGAGGGTCAGCAGAGAGTTGGCATTCACCTTGCTCAAAGAGGATTTTCCATTTCCTTCATCTGGGCAGACCTCCAGGAAGAGGATTTCAGTATCATGGGAGTGTCACTTACTAAGGATCGTGGACCACATGGTCTTTCTGCTACCGATAGCATCCAGTGGAGAATAACAAACTGATTAATGGATAGTCCAGGCATAACCTGGGGTCTGCCAGGCCAAGATGTTAGGCGATCGCAGAACATCAGATGGTATCCGCTTTTCTTGTGAATTGAGTTAATGTTCCGGTTGTTTATCAGCATTGGCATTCAGAGTTGGGGACATGGGTAGATGTTTGGGAGGAATCGGAGGTCAAGAGAGGGAAACACCACAACAGTTGGTCTTGGCTCCTTTTCCTGTAGTCTGGTCTGGCTGGAAAGCAGTCCAGTGTAACTAGAGCTTTCTTACTGGGCTCCAGTAATTTATCCACGTACCCAGCATGAAAAGGGACACTCTTCTTTTTAATTACTCTCCTCCTCCCTTTATGTCAAATTGAATTGGCACTAAATGACTTTTCTCCCCTTTTCTGGTTTGGATCCAAAAAAAAACATTAGAAGTCCTGAGGATTCTGTCTTAAAGTCCCTAACCTAGCTGACCTTATCTAGATAAAGATAAAGCTGATTGACATTGGATGTCTTGGGGATTTTATTCCATAGCCACTTTGTTGTAAAAGCCCCTAGCCAGTGACTTTGGCTGACGTTTTCTTCTAGGAGTGTTTCTGTCTGTGTTGGCATGGTGATGTCAGGACGTTTTTCACAAAGAAAGAACTAGAGGTGGATCTACCTGCAAACCTCATTGGGAGATGAGGAGCGAGGGAATCCGATGAATGGCATGTCCCCGGAACATCTGAAATCCACAAATGGCATAAAGTAGTGTCAATACCTTAAGTTGCACTACTAAAAGCATTTTTGCACTCTCAGAGATCTAGTACTATTTGCTCCACCGAATGTCCACACTTAGCTGAGATAACTGCATCCTCATGATGAAGAAGCCAATTAGGGTGTATCTGGACATTTCTAGCACACTTTACATACTCCACAAATATCAATTCCCACTTCCATACCTGTAATAAGAATAGATATTTAAGATCTGGGACTGGAATTAAGAGAAGTGATATTTGAACAAGGTAGGTGTTGATACTTTCAGTTGAAACTTTTTGTTTTCAAGATAGATTTCTCAACAGATAAAAATTGAAAAGTCAGTTTCGTTGGACAGGTGTGTGGTGTGCTCAACGGGTCATTATTTTAAGTTGCTGAAATGGTTTAAATTGTAAAAGACAATGTGTGTTCCTAGAACAATAAATGTCTGTTAGTCGCATTTTGACATTGTAGAGAAGTAGAGTTTTTTTTTAAGATCATTATGTAACTCTTAATTCAATAGGTAATGGTAAATATTCCTCATCGTGCACAGGCAATGCAGACAATTCTCCCATGTCGATGTGAATAATAAATATAGCTAATGTGAATATGTTAAAGTTGGAAGACTAAAATCCTTTCAAAGTTTGGGCCGGCCTGGTGGCTCATGCAGTTGGAGCTCCGTGCTCCTCACTCCGAAGGCTGCCGATTCAATCCCCACATGGGCCAGTGGGCTCTCAACCACAAGGTTGTCAGTTCAACTCCCGCAAGGGATGGTGGGGCTGCACCCCCTGCAACTAGCAACGGCAGCTGGACCTGGAGCTGAGCTGCGCCCTCCACAACTAAGACTGAAAGGACCACAACTTGAAACTGAACGGCACCCTCCACAACTAAGATTGAAAGGACAACAACTTGACTTGGAAAAAAGTCCTGGAAGTACACACTGTTCCCCAATAAAGTCCTGTTCCCTTTCCCCAATAAAATCTTAAAAAAAAAACCAAACAAACAAAAAAAAAAACAAGTGCCCCTATGAGGGTAGGAAATGAAATCCTTTCAAAGTTGGATAGTTCCTTTTTGGAAAGAAATTTGGTAAAGCAGAAGAGACGCGTTAGATCTCATGCACTTCATGCTTCATACTTTACACAATATATCTAGATATACAGTAATTGGAAACGCACCTAGTACAGAAAGAACCTGTTATCTCTCCCTCTCAAATTTGTTGTTTTCTGTCACAAAGGTAGCTGTGAATCTAAATATTGATAACTGAGAAGAAGATGGAGACATTTTGGGCCCAGCCCAGGAGCAGGAGCAATAGGCTAAGTAAGAACGAATGCCTGGGGTCTCTTTTCATTCCTGCTTCAGACCCCTAGCAAGCTACGGTCTGTCTCTGTGTCTCTATATCTTTGTCTTCCAAAGGAACATAGTCATCACTTCCGCTTAATAGCATCAGATTGGAAGATATTAGCCCCAATAGGAGGCTTTGCAATCATATCTGGGTTCAAATCCCAGCCCTGCCACTCGTTAGCTGTGTGTCCTTGGGGAAAGTGCCCAACTTTTTCTGAGTTTTATTTACCTTATCTGTGAATTAGGTCTGATCATACCTACCCTGCAGGATTGCTGAGAGAATGAAATGAGATGTGTGTTTTAGCCCAGTGATTTCTCCCTAGTAGCTGTGGTGGCTATAATGCTGTTAGGATAATAAATTTCACAAAACAAAATTTATCATGATGTGTCGCTAAAATCAACAGGTAAACAATTGCAACTTGCTAATCTCTTTGTAGAGACATTTCCCCTACAACATGAATTATCATTAACTGTCAATTGCAGTTAGCTAGTCTCTTTGTAGAAACATTTCCTCCATTATATGAATTGTCATTAACTGTCAGTGTCATTGCATTGACAGTGAATTCAGTATGTATTGTTAAAGCCTTCTGCTTCTTTCACATATAGTAGAGTAATTATGATGGTGAAGGTGACAACATTTGTCAGAATTATCCATGTGAATATACTGAAGGCCCTGGAATTTTAGGTGAATTTTTCAGTATTAGTGAAACTGAAAGGCACGGTGAGTGGAAGATATGATAGTCTCATCTATAAAAGAATAGGGAGATTCCCAAAGACTATTGATATGAGTGGAACTCTAAAAAAGAAAATCATTAAAATATATTTTGATGTAGTTAATATGTCCAGGTGGTGATAGGTAAAAAAAACTAGTCTAATTCTTTGAAATTAAGGATAAAAAAAGCTAGAAGATAGATATATACATCCTGTATTTTCATGCAGCAAGTATTTACTGAGTGTGTGCTGTAAGTAAGGCATCCACAACAGCTAAAGAAGCTTCTAATCACTGGAGAGATGAGAAAACAGTCAACTCCTTTATACTGTGCCCGGTGTTCTTTTAGTGGAACCCACTGGATGCAAAGCAGTGTAGCCTTTTCTGGGGTCAGGGAAGCCTTCATCCTGAGACTGGGAGATGTTAACCTAGGAAACAAAGTGAGTGTATCAGTTGGCATATACTATGTAACAAGCCACCCCAACAAACATATTATTTCTTGTGGTTCTGTGGGTTAGCTGGGCTTTTCTAGCTTGGCCAGCGTGGCTGGGACTGATTGGTCTAAGATGGCCTCACTCACATGTCTAGGTGTTGTAAGGCTGGTTGGCCTGAGGGAGAGGGGAGCTTCAGTGGGACAGCTTGTCCCCGCTCCACATGGTCTCTCATCCTCCAGTAGGCTAGTCTGAGCTCCTTCATTTTGCCATCTCAAGGTGGCTATCCCAAGGGCAGCAACATAGGACAAAGCAAGATACACCAGTGCTTTTCGACCTCTCCTCACAAGGTGTTTGCTAATTTCCCTTTGGCCAAATAAGCAAGTCACAGATTCAAGGGATGAGGGAAATGCCAGCTTTAGTCACATGGTGGACAACATGTGCCCAGCTCAGAGGTAAGAGAGAACATGGCATGTTGGAAGACCAAAAGTAGTCCAGAGTAGCCAAAGGAGAGCAGGTAAGAAGTGTCAGGGAAGGGCCAGATCATGAAGTATCTATTCAGTCAGCTCTGCTGAGGAGTTTGGAGTTTATCTTGAAGACAGGAGAAGAGTCGTTGACAGAGCTTAAGCAGGATGTTGACATGATTAGTAAGATATGTAGAAGCATGGTTAGATGGCAAAATCCTAAAAGCATGTGTTAGCCTAGACAATTCAGGGACAGTTCCTAAGAGACGTCCCAGGAACAGCTAGGAGAAGACAGAAGTGCTGTAGATGAGAGGTGGTTCCCAGTGGACATGTGCTTCTTAAACAGTGTGACCAGAAAAGTCAGTGGAGACCCTCAAGGTCTGTCAGGAGGGACAGAGGCTCAGGTCACAAGCACTATCCATATGGAATCTTCCAGAAGAACTTGGAATACGTTAAGGGAGCTGGATCTTGCCAGCAGCTTTCATCACATCACTCCTTGTCAGGATCCTGCCAGATTCCTGTGTCCCGGGGCTTCTAAATAAATACCGACTGATGCACTGATTGAAAGACAGTCTCTGAAAGTGTCTTCTCCTGGTAGGTCGTGTGATAGTATCGTCCCAGCTGAAGACTCTGCTTTCCAACAGGATTCCCTCTGACCTCAAAATAGGCAGTGTGTTCTGGGGGCCCTTGGGTTCCCTAAAAAATCTGTTTCTACCCTTGGATGAGACCGGTGCTCACCCATTAATTGCAAGAACTGACCTTTTAACTGTGCTATTAAGTATAACGCTTTTAAAATACTAAAATAGAAATGACTGTTTCATTTCACTAAATTCAAGTCACCGAGAGTGAGAACTTGTGGTTTTCACTGGTACGTTTGGGAGCCAGTTTGTTGTCGTTGAAACTGCATGATATCAAGTGGGAGTAGCAGGGTACTTTTCAGGCTTCAGGGTTATAACTCAGATGTTGAAAGTGCTGTCTTTTATAGATTTTTAAAAATGGGGGAGGGGACACCTAAATGCACATTAAGTAGATAAATAGTTTGCTATGTTTTCTTTCTAATTTTTCCGTAAAAAAAAAAAAAATACTGAAGCATGTAGACAGGGTGTTGCAGGCTGGTCAATGGCCTCTGGTTTCTGCTCTCTTTGCCTTGAGGGACGCCTTCCCTCACCATATAATTGTGAATAAGTGGAAATTGAGGGGATAGAGAAAGACAAAAAGGAAAACTAAAAGCCCAGAGCTTACTCCTCTCAGGGCAGGAAGGCCACTGTTATAACTATATTTTCTCCACTTAAAGAGTTTTCATAGCCTTTAAAAAGTCACTCCTTGTGAGATGGACACTTGGCCATATTAGCATTTCACTTCCTGCTCACTGATAGGGGTGCTTTGTCAGCATTCAATTCAATTGGGGTACCACTCTGCATGTCTGGGGCTGGTGGCTTAGCTCCCGTGTGTACCAGGTGTTATCACTGGCATTGTCACCTGAAGGGCATACATTTTCAAAGACAGGAGAGGGTTTGAGAAACCCCAGTGCTGGGTCCGAGGCTAAAGGCATTTGTTTGCTGCGGAGAAATAGCAAGAATTTTAGACATTTTTATCAGTTTTAGTTAAACAATTGTGTGAAGGACTGGTAAAGAAATGTGTGATAAGGGGCCTCATAATTTAAAGAGCCCAAATTTGGTGGCTTCATAATCACGTGAAATGGAAATGAAAACATGGTGTGTTTTAGAATTCCTGATTCTGCTTATTTGCTTTAATAGCGATCATTGCATAAACATTGACTCATTGCATTCGATACTGAAAGGAAAATACGGTTTGCTGTGCTCAGTCTGGTCTGGCTTCCAACTCAGGGTCTAAAACCAGTACTAGATAGAGGAGAGAGGTCAGCAGCATAGGTAACTGAAGTAACCAACTGCCGTATTTTTTTTTGTACAAACACATGACCTTACGTGAAGTTTTGCATGAAATATTAATCAAAATAATATATTTCTTTATAAGTACTTATTCAACC
Source organism: Rhinolophus sinicus (assembly GCF_036562045.2). Taxonomy (NCBI): domain Eukaryota; kingdom Metazoa; phylum Chordata; class Mammalia; order Chiroptera; family Rhinolophidae; genus Rhinolophus; species Rhinolophus sinicus. Next base: position 62,987,387 of record NC_133756.1, read on the forward strand.
TATTCTAGAATATATAGAGTATAGAGGGAAAAAATAGAATCTTCTTATTTTTAGAAGTGGAGTGAAGATGCAGGTGTATGTATTCTGCCACCTGTGTATTATTTCACTGGGTTTTGCCAGCTTATTTTCTTACCCACCTGTGTTTTCTATGGTACCTTAAGCAATGGAACTATGCTAATGCACAAGGGGCATGGGTACACAATTAAAGCCAACATCATAATCAAAACTACCTCCAGGTACTTGCTTTTTAAAGAAATTGTAATAGTACAGTGTAGTCTGGACAAGTGGAACTTTTATCGAAACTACACTTGTCTCCTTGATTAATATACCGAGGCAGTCATTGTAATCTAAGGTCTGACAGATGGTGTGGCAACTGATGAAGTCATGCCCATAAGCATTCTAAGTATCTTATAAAGAAAGATAGGCTATCCCAAGTCAGAATATTGTTGCTTTCCCACCTTTATTTTTTATGTAAACTCTCCTGATACAACTATAGAGTCTCTCTCTCTCTGACACAGACACACACACACACACACACACACATTTCCCAAGGCTCCCTGTCTTGCTCTACTGAAAGCAGCCCAAGGACAGAGGGCATGGCAGCTTTGCGTTCAGCTGGCTTTCCAGTCTTATTCTATGGAAAGGGCATAAAGTCATAGCTGTGGGCTATGATTTTCACTTATCTTGACATTAAACTCCTCTGATCCAATCCGTCCTAGCTATTACATCATTCACAGATCTGAATTCTTCAAACCTAACCTACTCATTGTAGCAAACCCAGAAATGCGGAGCCGCAAGGCATATATATTTATTTATTACATCTCAGTCTTAAACTTACTAGCCGTATTTCAGTTTATGAAACTGAAAACTCGAATCAGTTTCCAGGGTGAAGTACGTAGCCATAGTTGAACATTGTTTAGCAGAAGCCGTGTTTATCTTCTGATACAACTCTTTTCAAGTTTCATGTGGTAAATTTGTTTTCTATTGCTGGGAGTCTCACATGGAAGGAAGAGTGTAGGGGTGAGGAAGCAGAGCAAAACTTGTATGAAAATTTGTGGCAAAAGGTCATCTGTGGCATGGGGAAAATTGCCAAGTAGGCACAATTTGATTTCAGCATGTTCCTTCGGCATCTCGTCTCCCTCCTCTTTCCCCTCTCCCAATGCCTCAAACCAGTTCATGTACCTTGGTTGACCTGTGGAGAAACAGTCTGATAAAAACACATTAAGCTGAGAGAGATTTTGGCCAGGATACTTGCATTGTACAAGGGCTTGGAGACCCAAGGGTTGAATTTTTTTAATAGTGTAATTTCAGCTGACCCTGTGGGGGGAAGATCTTTTGGGTGTCAGTTTTTCAAACATATTAGGAACCAAGCAGCTGCCCACCCGATCAATGCATGCTACTCATCCTGCATTCTGTCTAATAACTTTCCATATAAAACAACTATTAACTTAATCTTAATAATCTAATTAACTTTGCATATAAACTTCAAAGCTATGGTATGCTTTACCAACTTTCATTTTTTTCCAATTTTTAAACGTGATAAAACACACATAAAATAATATTTATCAGCTTTACCACTTTTAAGTTCAATGTACAGTATGAATTTCAGTTCAGTGTACTCAACTGTTCAACTGTACTCAAGTACAGTTCAGTGCTATTAAGTGCATTCACATTGTTGTGAAACCATCACCACCATCTATCATCAGAATGCTTTTCATCTTGCAAACTAGAACTCTGTACCCACCAAACTCCGCACCCCCCCCAACCCCCAGCCCCTGGCAAGTACCATTCTACCTCTGTCTCTGAAAGTGACTACTCTAGGGGCCTCATATAAGTGGAAACACACAGGATTTGCCTTTTTATGACTGGTTCCTTTCATTTAGCATATCCTCAAGGCTCATCCATGTTGTAGTATGTGTCAGAATTCCTTTCCTTTGTAAAGCTGAATGCTATTCCATTGTATGGACATACCACATTTTGTTGATCCATTCATCCATCGATGGACACTTGGGTTGCTTCCACTTCTTTGCCACTGTGAGTAATGCTGCAGTAAACGTGTGTGCAAATACCTGTTCAAGACCCTTCACCAACTTTCTTTCACGTCCTTGCTAGATACAGTTCCTTAAGGAAGACATGCACCTCCCATCTTTGAGCCTCTTTTGTGATAGAACTAGGTCGACTTTCTGCCCAGTAGTGTTATTTGAAGTATCTTCTCTGCCAGTCTCTCACCTAATACCTGAAATGCAGTAATAGGAGTTCAGTCTTCGGATATTGAGCAAAACTTTTCCCTTGTTTTCTATTAAAATGCACATGATCCAGATACAGAAGCCACAGATAAGATATTAGCACCTTGGTGTGAATTCATTTAATCAGATCCTGTCTTAGAAGCTTTCTCTGCCCCCCCTCCTTAGTTCTTCACAGTTTGTTCCCTATTACATCTGTTCCCTATTCATAGCTTTGCATTACTCCTGTAAGTATCACACCATATTAAAATTACTTATTTATCTGTTGCTTCTCCTGATAGAATAGAAGCTTTGTAAGGACAGGACCCTTGTATAACTTCTGTTAATTTTTCAGGCCCTAGTAAAGTATCACACAGACAACTCTAAATGAACCATTCATTGATTCATTCATTCATCAGGCCTTTAAAGAGTGCCCACTCTATGTCTGCAAGTGAATCTTAAAAATCTGCCTTTCTAGAAGTTTTGGGTGGCCATTGAGCAACATTGTCCACTGAATAGTTTTGGAAGATTTTAGGAACTTTCAAATCTACCTTCCTATATTTGAGATGTAGCGACTTGGTCCATATGAGAGGATCAGCCTCTCAAATAGTTTTCTACACAAATCTACCCATTTTTTTCTAGCTACTGTTCAGCAGAAGTATCAGTCTAAGCAAGTTTACATCTTCCTAGTCAAAAGCAAGACAATGCAATGGCCTTCTAGGTCTCTTGTGCCTTCTAGAAGTGACTTCTATGTTAGAAGTACTATACTATTTTCCCCTCTTGCAGGTGAGGAACAAGTCACTGTACTTTCTCAAGCAGCACTGAGAACTCCTGGTTGCTCTAAATCCAAGTGTTTCCAATACCAGGCATGTAGATTTTGTAAATGCATGCATTCCCTTTGCACATTATTAGCAGCGGTCCCCTTAGAATGGGGGACTGAGGTTTGACTCCTTTGGTTGCCATGCTCTGCGTTGGTTTGTGCTTGTGTAGCTGGTGTATACTAGCAACTCAGAGCCCAGGGATAACATACCCTCGCTTACTGGTGTCAGTGACTGTTCATAATTCCACAATGACTCCCTTGGAAACAGAAGTTACTTAGATAATTTGATGGCACTCCCACCTTTATAAGGTAATGGTATTATTTTATAAATGAATGTATTAGTCTTAAACTACATTATTACCCTCGGCTCTCGCCTCAGAGTTTATTAGTTCTGTGATGTTACTATCAAGGCTAATAGGAGACAAATTATTATTATGATTTATATTGCATTGCTACTGTTATTCTGTGATTATGGCTAAAATTCCCTATTTGGGAGAGAGTTAAAATACTTAGTGGTCACTAGGTTAAAACAGAAATTAAATGTCGTTAGCAAGAGCATATCCTTCTTTTATAAGAAACAAGAAACACATGAATAAATGGAGTCTTCAAACAAGGTTAGTCTTCTTTTAGGCAATAAATAATTCCGCTTCTTCCCCCATCTAACTTTTGGACAGGGTTGTTAGCAGGTAAGAAAGTTTCAAGGCAACTGTTTTAAGTTTCCCTTTCTGGTTTTCTCACAGTCCTACTTTAATGCAATAGAAATGAAAGTTACAATAAAGATAATAGTGATATTCCTAAATAGTCAACTACAGTAAATAGCTATAGGGAATTTATACCCATAGAAAAGAAGAATTCCAAACAGATGGCTTTGATTCAAGGTACTTTCTGTAACCAATTTCAAGCCAAAATTGTTAGTTTAGGAAAGATGTAGATCTAATCTGTCTTTAAAAACACCGCTGCTGGGATGCCTGTTTGTCTCTACCGACCCTCCCCACCCCAAGGACCACCACCACCATTCCCTCCTCTGTATGTAAAGAAATAGTTTTCATGGATAAGAACAAACATTAAAATCCGACATTGGTGACTGGAGTATGCATCTCTCCGGTTGTAGAGTAACTGTGATTCATGCTAATTCCTGGTCACGCTGCTACATTATCTTTATGCATAATTTGCATCATGGGGCGTTTCTGCCTATGTTGTACATTTTAGTGTTATTTTTAGCTAGGCTTTTTTTTTTTTTTTTGCAATAACATTTTTTAAAACAGACGAATCATGAAACCTCCCGTCAGGGAAACAAGTGCTGGGAATATGTGGGGTCTGTCTCCTCTCTTCCCAAGGCATTCTCCCTTGCTGTTCTTGCTGCTTCTGCCATTATTATTATCGTTATGATTAGTAGTAGTATTTTATTTATGTATGTATGTGTGTGTGTAATTTTACTTCTTTGGAATCTCCATGTTTTGTTCCCCTTCTGCATCAGGACGTGGCTGTTGAACTAATTTATGTAATGAGAGGCTGCGTCCCACTGATCTGAAGCAAGCATGGGCTTTTGTGTGCGGCACTGGCAATTCTACCCGGAACAAGGAGAACATTATTAGAAACTTGAATTATGAGATGGAAAGAGTGTTAACTCATCCGTTAAAAAAAAAAGAAATCAGTCTTTTACAAGTAATCTCTGCATCGGCTTGCAGAGGAGTTAGGAAAACACAGAGTAGGAATATCAAAAGCTTGCCGTGTTGTTGCCCGTAGGTGTTCACCACTGAGTGTGCATTTGAATGTGTTTTCTTCCGGAATATTTTCTCTGCACATATATATAAATAAATACATGTAGCTTTACAAAAATTGAATTGGAATTGATATACTTTTCTGAACCTTCTTTTCTCACTTTGCAATGGGCTCTGGATGTCTTTCCTTGTTAATCAATACAGAGCTTTAAAATATTTTTATGGCTACGGAGTTTTGCGGTGCTTGGATATAACAGTGAAAATTCTCTGACTTCACCAATTGTTTGTGTCTGTGCTCTTCCCTCTCTTTTTCTCTTCTGTTATCCACGGCAGACCGCTTCCTCTGCTCCTAACTATGGTCAGATGAAAAACTCGAACATGAAGAAATCTAGGAATCCTACTCGATAGAGAGTTACATTCTTGGGTTCCCTCTTCACTGTCAGGACTTTTGAGAAATTATTACTCCTGCATTTTGGCTTCCTTAACGCAGCTCACTGTGTCTTTTTCTAGAAATTAGACTTTCTCATTGATCCCCACTGTCTTCTGTTTACCTTCTCTCAGAGCTGATGACTCATCACCACTCCTGTAGGGAGTCGTCTGTCACGTTTCTAGCATGGCCTGGACCTAGCAGAGACTTACTTGTACATCATTTTGATTCCATAATGTCCCTTTCCAGTTGTCTGGAGTGACCCCACTCACCTTGCAGATTACATTTTAAACTCCCAATCACAGTTCAACAGCTCCAGTCTTTACCTCCAGGTATATACCACCTTGTGATCTCGGTCCTACATTCAAGCACAGTGCTCTGCTGACCGGTCTCCCCAGTGCGTTTTTCTACCTCTAAACCTTGCTGTGCCAGCACCCATCATCTCCATCTGAGACACTGTGTCCTCCCAGGTCTTGACTCATAAACCAGTCACCTCTAGTCTCCCAAACCCTGGCTGGGAGTCGTCTGATTAATTCCACTTGACTCGAGCCAATATCTGGAAAGACACCTGGAGGAAAACCTGAAACAGTTGACAGTGCAGTTTTGTTTTGTTTTCCAGTTAACAGACTTTAATTTTTTAGAGCAGTTTTAGGTCTACAGAAAAACTGATTGGAAAGTACAAAAAATACCCCCTCCCGTGCTTACCCCCCCCCAAACACAGTCCCCTGTTATTGACATCTTGCCTTAGAGTGGTACGTTTGTTATAATTGATGAACTAATATTGATAGTCTATTATTCTATTATTAACTGAAGTCTGTAGTTTACAGTAGGGCTCATTCTTTCTGGTATCCATTCTGACAAATGTATAATATGTCTTCACCATGACAGTATTGTCACCGCCTTAAAATTCCCCTATGCTCCATCTATTTGTCCATCCCCTGAACCCCCGATCTTTTTATCATCACCCTAGTTTTGCCATTTCCAGAATGTCGTATCGTTGGCCTCATACATATGACTGTCCTCCAGAGTGCCTGCACCGTTTTGCATTCCCACCAGCAATGAGTGGGAGTTCCTGTTGCTCCACACCCTCTCCAGCATTTGGTGTTGTCAGTGTTCTGGATTTCGGCTATCCTGATAGGTGTGCAGTGGTATCTCATTGTTGTTTTAATTTGAAATTCCCTAATAACATAGGATTTGAAGCATCTTTTCATATGCTTATTTGCTATCTGTAGCTCTTTAGTGAGGTATCTGGTCCGGTCTTTTGCCCGTGTTTTAATTGGATTGTTTGTTTCCTAATAGTGCAGTTTTCCTACAGCTCTATTGTTGGTGTAATTCTTTTTAGCATCAAGTTGGCTCTTACTGCACTATTACTGTTAGATTGTATACTACTTGAAGGGATGCTCTCCTTCCTTAGTAAATGCATCTGCCTCCCAGAACATTCTCCACACCATACAGGCCCAATAAATGTCGTCTTCCAAACCCAGTGCCTGGCTCATATTTTCCTGACCTCAAGTCTGATTTTCAGAACATTAAGACCATTTTATATGTCCTCTCCCACTCCCTCTGATGGTCATGTGTGTTCTTTCCAACATGGCAGTGATGTTCATTGACTTCTGAGTCCGCCTGAATGTGTACTATCTATCTTTTTATGTATCCAGGCTGCTTATTTGTTATAATATCAAAGACAAGAGTCAAAAATATAAAAGACTATAGTTTGCATAACATAGATTCCAGCGTTTAGGTCCATTTCTGAATCTGAACTGGTGTTAAGTTGAAGAAATTCCTTGGTTTCTTTGCATTAATGCCCAAGTTTTACTCTCTGCTATAATGATTTAATAGTATATTTTTAAAACGTTGTTTCTGACATCTGTTTAGTTTTACCTGCTGACTACAAAAGTTGTTTTAATTTTTTGTTACTGACCTGTTAAAAGCACTAAGTCTACGGCAATAAGAGAGATAGAAAGTATAAGCCCCTATGTATATAGTACTAGGAATTGTACGCTCTATATATGCAATAATAATTAACCTGGGAGGAAGTCATTAAAAATCAGTGAAATTTCTGAATCATTGGCTACAGGTAACACAGAGCTTCCCAATCCAGTGTATTACAAATGGACTACAGGTATGTCAGGTAGTGATCACCTCAGCCCTTGGGCAGCCTTGGGCTACAGAGCCCCTGGGAGAGAGCTTGAACATTTATGCTTGTACGCTGCTGCCCAGATATTACTTTCTATTAAGTTATGGGAGGAAGAGAGAAAGAGAGACAGAGAGAGAGGAGGAAGACAGAGGAGACACCCCCCAGCACCCACTGACATAATAGGGAATGGAGAAAACGATAATTTAGAATTTAAAAGAAGGCAGTCCTTTGTCAGCTCACTGATAGCAGAGATTTTGTCACTTCTCTATCCTCACACCTAAAAGGTGCTTGGTGCATAGTAAGTGCTCAATAAATATTTATCAGTTTAATTCATGAAACATACCTGAGTAATAAATTCATTGAGCATGTTACTTAACCTCTCTGTTCCTCCATTTCCAGAGTTGGAAATATATTTCTATATAACAGATATACATTTAAATGTAGCTAATAGGGTTCTTGTGACCTCATGTGGCACCACACATGCACAGTCTATAGCATGGTGCCAGGTGCAAAGTAGGGAATCCATTTTGGTTTTTCTTACCCTCTCTCACCTGAATTATTTTTAAGCACTGATGATGGTGATGATAATGATGATGATAAAAATGATATAATTTGCATACAGTTTATACTTACACTGATGTAATCCTCAGAGTAGTTCTTAGACAAGTATTTCTTTTTACCCCCATTTTAATAATTGATGAAACTGATATTCATTAAATTATTGTATAAGATTATGCAAATTATATGTAACAAAACAGAACTTGAACCCAGATAGTTTCATTTTTGACTTCAAATCTTAAGGACGTTCATCTCTCCCAAACATAATAAAGTTTAATCTAGATTCACTTTAAAGACTAAATCACTTTCAATTAGCATGTTATCTGATGTAAATGATGGTGATAAAATAAATTTCAGAATGCTTAAATGAGGTAAACATTCCCAAGCCTTCAAAAAAATATATAGCCAGCTAAAAGTAGGTTTAAGATAAACACTAGTGAGAATCTTTAAATTCTGAATCTTGAGGTTCTGAATTAGTAGTTCAGTTTTAATGTGAATTAATTGTAACATTTTCAAAAGATAAAATGATAAAAGTATAAACATCCATGCCATTATAAAACGTGGTGAGGTGAAAAATGAGGTGAGACTAGATGATGTCCTATGAGAAAAAGAAGCATGTGAAGAGGCAGGTTTATGTAGATACTTTATATATATTTGATGTCATCCTCTTGAAAGGAAGGGATGTCTTTGAAATCTCACACCAGTGAGAGGGGAAAAGAATCAGCAATATCTCTTATTTTTTTACTCCTTCACTTCAATGCTCAGTCACTTGGTCTACTCTGGTTTTGACTCACAACAGTTTCCGAAACTCCTCCTGGTTTTTTAAAAATGAACTTTAATTTTTCCTTTAAAGACTAGCACACAATCATTGGGACATGAAATGGATACCCCTAAATCTTCCCATTTTGTCAGCTGAATTTAATTGTATACTGTCTACAAAGTCTGGAAGGTTTGTTTTCTCATAAGGTCCAATTCACTAGCGGCTATGAACATCACCTATTCATTCCAAATGTTAATTGAATACCAGCAACAGGCCCTGCACTGGGAGAAGAAAACAATCCTTGGCCTCAAGAAGCTCACTGTTGTAACTGTGGTGCTTGGAAATATCCTGTTTCCATTTCACAGAATTCCAAGCCTTCCTTCTCTCTGTGGAGACAATTGAATGCTGTTTGCAGAATTCTCCTTCATATTTTTAAGCATCCATCTTGCTCATTCGCCACATCACAAGCTCATGAGTTGTAGAAAAAAAGAAGGGGAGTCTCTGAGTGGCTTGATGTTTGGTCCCCAAGGCAAAGAACTGCCCGTGATGCTGAGACAGTGTCACCGCTGCTCTGTGTGCTCACATGTTCTATATGTAAGGGAAACATATCTTCAGCATCTTAGAAAGAGAGAGAAAGCCAGACTAATGATAGAACACGGGGATGACAACCTTTTAGCCTTTCAAACAACAATGTTTCAGTTCAGTTTGTTCCTGTTTGCTTTAAGAAGGGAAGAAAAAGAGAGAACTCTAATTACAAACTCCATGTTGCTTTCGGCTATACTATTTTCATTCCTATATAATTTGTACAGCTGAAGTGGCAAATGCTTGCTTTTAAATGTGAAGAGAAGGTACTTCATGTAATACTTAGAAAAGATTGGCTTCAATTTAAACAAAAGGAAAATTCTCCAGGGCCTAATGATTCATGATCTGTAATCATTGAGGAGCAGCCATTTTGTTCACCACAGCATTCACCCTTTCTTTTAGTCCTTGCTCTCCCACCTCCTGAGTTCTTTCTCTGGGATCAAGTCAATTCACAGATGACCACTAACGTGGGGTTCAAAGAGTTTAGGATGAAGACACATGGATGGATTTCTGGAAGGGCCTTTCCGTGATGCTCAGGAATAACGATGGCTACTTTCCTCGCCTTGAAAGTCCATTCCCAAGATACAGCTTTGATCCCTGTTACTGGAGCAGGATGGTCAGCGTTTCTGCAAGGTCCCAAGAAGAGAATGGAAGCTCTTTATTGAACACTTAGTTATGGGCTAGGTGAGTTTTATATGTTATTTTTTCAGGAGATATAAAGACATCTTGGCAAACTGTGAGGTGGGTGTTGCCATGTCTGCGTTACAGATAAGAGATGCTTGATGAAACAGATGTGAGTCAGCTCAGAGTTACTCTGCTAATAATAAACATGCCTGACCCTACATCTCTGAGTAATAAACCGATGCCCTGTCTACCACAGCACATTTCTTCCCTTGAATCAGAGAGCGCTTGATGGGAAAGACAGTATCACTGGCAGATGAAACTGTTTCTACCCCCATCCTTCTATTCCCTGAAAACCTGTCCACATGGGTCAACACATGTCCCATCAATGATGACGCCAGCCATTTACCTCCTTGTCTCCAAACGTGAAAATAAAGAGGAAGATTAAGTGGATCATCGTTACATTACTTATATTCCATCAGTTTCTATCATATGGGGGGAAAGTTCCACAGGAACTTATTTTTTCGTTTTGTTTTTCTTTTATTTCCTGTATTTAGGCATTACGTAGCTACAGCAATAATTACCCGCAGGTGCAAATATCATCCTTTGCCTTTACTTGTTGATTTACAAATATTTTCAGTATCAACTCCTTTTTCAAACACAATCTTATGTGAAACCTCAATATATAAAACTGATAAAGGAAAACTTTGTTAGTATAGTGTTTGTTAGATTTCAATGTATGATGCTGACTTATAAAACCAAGAAAAACAAATAATGAAGCTTTGGGATGAACACAGAAATTTGAAATCAGTGTTACGGATGACAGCTGCAGTCTTGTATAACTTCAGTTTCCAATATATTCCCTTTCGGTGTTGTTGATTTTTTGAAAATATTGTTGTACAGTTTTGAGAAAATCCTGGTTCCCTAAAATAAGGAATTGCAAATAACAACAAGGTGTTTTTTTTTAAACCACCACCTTGCAGTCTCACGATGTTTTTTCACTTAAGGTTATCTACTTAAAACGTATTTACATAAAACAAAAGGAAGAGTAGAAAGGGCTTCTTTCAAAGTTGAAATCATTAACAGCATGAAACAATTTGCATTTTAGTTTGTAAAGCTGCAATTTGGGGAACCAATGATAGCCTTTTCAGCGAGTCTAAATCTTCTGTTAGAAGGAGAAAACACTTTTCAAATTATAACATTAATGAAATGCTCATTGATGTCCTTAGAAAAAAAGAAAGTTAGAAGCCTGAGGGTCCATCTCTGTCTATTCAGTGTCAGAAGGCACAGTTTACCTTGTGTTGCCTGGTGAGTCCAATCTTTGCATTTCATACTGACATTTTGCTATCATAAGTAAGTTACTGGAGATACATCAGTACCAATCAACCAATTTGGTTACACCATTTTGTGTCACACACACACTTACGTATTATCACATACCAAAATCCACTGAGGACAGGGACTCAGGCTATGTTATCAGTCCTTAGCCACGGAATGTACCCCATGCTATACTGGGGGGCTTTGTTGTGAAATTTCACGTGACTAGACAGGGAGATCTTAAGTTTATATGTTAAAAAAAAAAGAGTGAGCTACAACCTTTCTAATTAAAGGATGGCAAACATACATACTGAGATGACAGGAGAAACTTGATTTTGAGATCTACACAAACCTGGCAGCATGCATTGACCCATTCGTAGTTTCTACCATGTCAGAATAGAAGTTACATTTAATTACAGGGTGACTAAGGATCTTACTTTTGGAGAATTCTGCCGTCATCTTCTTTAACCCTCACAACAACAAAATCAATTAAATAGAGACTTACTATCACGATGTCATTAAGGAAAGACTTCATGGGAGTAAGAATGCTTTAGAATTCCGTCCACTAGGGATGGTCCGTGCACAGTGGTTTGGATGCCCACACACACATCTGCCGTAGACTATCTTCTTATTCCTCAGGCTAGTTCTGTGGTTCTCAGACTTCTGTGTTCAAGTTAATTATTGCACAGGGTGGTATAAACAAAAACCTTCTATATATCCTTGGTGGGCAATATAGGGGACTTATGTTCATTCAGTCATACTTAGTGCCTTTTTTTCTTAGTGCCAGGACTCTTCTAGGTGCTGGTTGGAAGCAGTGAACAAAGTTTCTGCCTTTCAGAAGCTTTGTTCTGGTGTGCAAGACACACAAATTAAACAAACAAGGGGTTTATGGTATGATGTCAGCTGTGATGAATGCTCTGAAGGAAACTTAAAGTCACGTAAGGATTTAAGTGGCAGGGGAAAGAGGAAGGCTGCTCTTTTAGACAAGGTGATCATGGAGAGACATGTGAGCAGAGACCCAACCAAATAAAGGGAACACATTTTGTCAGAAGACAAGCATTCGAGGTAGGACAGGGTGCATCTGTCCAGGGTGCATTTGAAAAAGAACATGGAGACAGGCAGGAAATAAAGGGAGGTGTCACATAATTGGAACTAGGTCATATAGGACCTCCTAGCCTTGATGAAGACCAGGCTTGATGAAAAAAATACCTTGTTGTTATTTCACCATAAATGTGGTGGGAAGCCATTGAAAAGTTGGAGTGGAAGACAATTAGGATCAGATTTACACCTTATAATCTCCAGGATGATTTTGACCCCACACACTTTGTGTTGGGTTGGGTGGAAACTTCAGAACCTTGTCCTCTGTATTAATAAGTGCTGTTCTACTGTATCACACATGGAACACATTTTTTAAATTACAGTTACTACATAGTGAGAAATTTAATTTAAAAATAAAATGCAGATGGTCTGAAGCCCCTTGATAGAATGTGGGGTTTTTTGTTTGTTTTGTTTTGTTTTTAAATTAAGTTTATTGGGGTAACATTGGTTAATAGCATTATAGTTTCTGTTTCAGTTTTGGTGTAGAGTTTTTTATAAGACATCATCTGTATATGTATTCCATTGTGCACTCATTACCCAAAGTCTAGTCTCCCATCTGTCACCATATATTTGAACCCCTTTAGTCTCCTCATGCTCCCCCATCCTCCTTCCCCTCTGGTAACCACCATATTATTGTCTGTGTCTATGAGTTGGTGTGTTTGTTTTGTTTGTTCATTTGTTGCTTTTTCTTTCATATCCCACATGAGCGAAATCATATGGGTCTCGTCCTTTTCCATTTGACTTATTTTGCTTAGCATGATACTCTCAAGATCTATCCATGTTATTGCAAATGGCAATATTTTATCTTTTTTATGGCTGAGTAGTATTCCATTGTATATATGTACCACATCTTCTTTATCCAGTCGTCCGTCGGAGGACACTTCGATTGTCTCCATGTCTCTGCCGCCATGAATAATGCTGCAATGAACATAGGGGTACATCCAAATTTTGGGCTGGGTTTTTTAAACAAGTATAAAATCTATAATACATGCTGCAATAAAGATTAAATTCGAAATCCTACACAAAGCTTCTAAGACGGTAATTAGCACCTTACCAGTAGTAATGCTTCCCAAGTGCCAACTCTGTCCCTTTCTGCTCCTCTATCCTCTATCAAAACCTTAGCTGTTGATGTCTGGTTTTGATTCATCATCCTGGGAAACTGTTTACTTACCAAGAAACTGAGTCATTCAACAAACCTCTGGTTTCTATAATGATAAGTATCATCCTCAGAAAGAAGTGTGTCCTTTGTTCAAGGATAGTGGACCCTGTTTTTGGAAAACAGCTCTTATGACTGTAGAAACAGTTGAACTGATGCTGTGGCTGGTTTTGGGGTTACTTTGTTGTTGTTGTTGTTGTTGTTGTTGTTGTAAAGGTTCTGCTTATCTTTTCTGTCACAGAGCTGGGCTTCCATAAAAGAGATACATTTCCATGACTTCATCCAAGTTACATTAGGTTCTTTCGTCTAGTTTATTAACCCCAAGTGCTCAGCAAACTAGACAGTATGATCTGATGCCATCTTCTCATAATAGATTTTTACAGTCACTTACTTGGTACTACATGACATAGAGAAGAAATATTTCATTGAAATTAAACAATAGTATGTGAAGGAAATTTTAGTTTTCTCTAGGGTTCTTTTAATAGGAAAAACAATTTTTAGATTGAACTGTTTAAAACTCTTTGAACACTGAAATAGTTCATTTCTTGCAAATAATAAAACAAAATAGAGTGTGCAGAAGACCCACTTGCATAGTGTATTTAAAATGCACTTTTCTGGGCTTCACTCCCAGGAATTCTGATTCAGAAATCCAGGGTTGGGCAGACTTTTACCCTAAGTAGACTGATATAGGGCTTGTGAATTTAATAAGTGCCCCAAGTGACAGCTGTGGAAAACCACATTTGAGAAACACTGCTTACTTCCTGAAGGAACGTTAACTTTTTATAGAAAATATCAAACACATGCAAAGGTAGAGAGATGGTAAAATGAACTCCCATACCCTCATCAACCCACCTCAACAGCCATCAACAGTTTCATCCACCCACCCATGCATGCATCCAGATTATGTTAAGGCAAATTCCAAATATCATATAAACAGTTGGGATTCTTCTTACACAAAACCACAGTAGCATCAGCACACCTAAAAAGAAATTAACAATAATTCCTTAATATCATCAAACATCCAGTCAGTGTTTATATTTCCCCAATTGTCTCATAAATAACTTTGTTATGTAGTAGGATTTTTTTTTTATAGTTTACTTGAACCAGGATGCAAATAAAATCTATTTATGTCTCTTAAGCCACTTTGAAGCTGTTGGTTCCATCTTCATCTTTTTTTGTGTTACATTTTTCTCTGTTGAAACCAGACCATCTGTCCAGTAGAATTTCCCACCATCTGGATTCTGACGATTGCATCCCTGTGGTGGTTGTGAAGCATGTTCCTCTGTTTTCTACATTTCCTAGGAATTGCGAGGGAGTTCTAGAAGCATTATTTATTTTCCTTTGCCCAACAACCTCCTGGTTGGCGTTGTGTTGTGTATTCCCATCAGCAGGCAGTGGTTAGTTGCATTTCGCAATGAGATTTTTTTGTCTAAATTCATGAATTTATTAGGGACTGCAAAATGGTGGAAGTGGAATTCTAGTCTTTGTTCATTTATTAGAAGGAATCATTGTTCAGGAAGAGAAACTTCCCCTCATTTTTATACAAAAAAAAAGCAGGATAAATATTTTGTTCTTTCCCTTTGTTTACCAGTTTTTCAAAATAAAGTTTTTTTATAATGTCCTCTCAAGTCACTATTTCTTAAAAGTATTAGGGTGAACTAACTCATGGATTTAAACATATCTGGTGTGTTTCAGTCGGTGTAGTTATTACCCTGACTGAGGCTCGAATGGCCTTCTCTTCAGCTTGGCTGCTGAGTCCTTTTAATACACTAGTTGTCTTGGAGCGTTTCCTTGCTGTCTCATATGACAGTGTGATCCAGGCTCGTCCGGTGCATATCCTGCCTCAGACTTGGCATCAGCTTTTTTTACCTTTTAGTGAGAAATGGTACTGGAGACCACAGTCTGGGCTCATTACAGAGGGGTTTCTCATTGTCTCTCCGCCTTTTCAGTGGGTGCAACCAGAGCTAGGAAGGCTCTCATATATGGGAAACACATAAATAATACGAGTACGGTGTGCATGTATTTTTAATATAAAATACATCATGAGTTTATACTGATGTGCCACAAGGCTCTCCTTAACCTGAGCACTTCCTTTCTCTCAAGCTAAAAATAGTTCTCAGTCACACCAACACAGTTTACTCGTTGACTTTATCCCACATGACACTCACTGTAATTTCAGAATAAAAATGCCAGCACCAGCCCAACAGTATGCTTACTGGAAACTTTTGTCTTGTTTTGGGTTTTAGTTCATTTGGGTTTTAGTTCATAATACAGTTACATTATGGTGTCTTCGGGTCACTGGGAATAGTTCTTGTTTGGGTATTTATGCCACTAACTGAATAGACATATAAGTTCATTTGTTTTATTTTAGTTGAGATTTTTAAAGGAGATTTCTGGAAGATTACTTTCGTTCAATAACTATGTAAAAATATTTAAATTTTCATAAACTCAAACCTTAAAAACAAGATGAAGTCATTGATGTCTGTCTTTCATCCCTGTACCCTTCACTCTGTTTCCTCCTCTCTCTGTACATAACCATTTTTATATGTATTCTTCATTTTTCAATATAAGCAATTTTATTATTCAGGTAGGCGTTTATATTGTTTGCTATAATGAATATATTTATATTAATTCCTTAATATAATACCTTTAACCCCTCCTCTTTTAATGACTATTGTCTATTAGCTCCCGACTGTGAACAATATTGAAATTCCCAGTAACCCTTTTTATTACTCTCAGCTCCTCTCCCAATCATTTGATTTAAAGTAATATCCTTTTACTCCCACTTAGATCTCTGTCAGTGAGCTTATTCTCTTTTTTCGTATTCTCCCCCATGTTTTTTATCATCATACTGTCTCTACATTTTCAAAGTATATAACCGTGATATACAATGCCACCCGCCTTATAATCATTTTTGAGTAATAGACCTGTAGCTGAGTATGTATTTAATGCTCCCCCCAGTCCTTATGTCATTGCTTCTGTGGTCATTCTGGTTGCCTGAACTTTCTCCCTCGTAGATGAATAAGGAACGGCTTAGAGAAGAGCAATATGCATCCCTTAGTCTTTGCATATTCATAACAGATTGTTGTTGACTTGAAAACCATTGTGGCTGGATATAAAATTGTTGGCTTCGTTGTCTTTCCTGAGTGTCACTCTTTTGACTTGTAGCACAAAGCCTGGCTCTTGAAAAGTCTGATGACTCTTGTGACTCGGCCGTTTTGCTGAATGTCCGAAGGATTTTATTTTTTGTCTTTTTTATAGGTCAGTTTTTCCAGGTACATGGTATCATTTAAGTATATAGTTTCAAATCTTTTTCTACTTCTGGAAAGTGTGCTTGAGTGACAATTTTAAGTATTTATTCTGTTTCATGGCTTTGCTTTGCTTTTTTAAGACTCTTGTAATGTCATGTTTGATTGTCTTTGCCTGTCTTTTCTTTCAGAGGCTTTCTCTTGAATTCTTTCTCTTTATTTCTTTTTGATGTTGAAAACTTTCTTCCTTTCCATTTTTGAATATTCTTCAGGCATTCTCTGTTGTGTACATTCCCTCTTGTGTTCCTTGCTGTTTAGTCTTCATTTCTAAATTGCTTCCTCTTTTACTTCAAATTCCTTTCTTAGTTCTGTTTCCTCTATATTGAAATCCTCTTTTCCCTCTCTAGTCACTTTTTTTCATTAGATTTGTTTCTTTATATCTTCTTTTATTTTTCTCATTTTTTTTAACGCTTCTGAAGCATTAATTTAGTTTTTTATCTGTTGTGGGCGTGTCTCTGGTAAAAATGTTATTCTGGTCTTTACTATACTTTCTCATGATATCTGCATTGGATTTGATAACAATCCCATTTTGTTTCTCATTAAGTGAAATGAATTTTCCTGTATTTTAGGGGCAAAGAAAAGCTTTCTAGCTGCTAAGCTCTATCTACAACTCCCTCTTCTGTTGTTTCCGTGAAATGATACAGTGAAACTCATGCTTCCTTAACTCTGTCTTTGCTTCTACTTTTATCTGTCCCTTCCCTTCTCTTTGATTGTATTATTACTGTCATGCTCAAGGTAGGTTCTGCTCTCAAAAGTTTCCCCTTGTGGTAGTTTAGTTGTGGAAGGAAGCTTAGTGTTACTGGTTTTGAGAGTTTTTGGACTCCACACCATCTAGTATTTCCTGCTGTCCCTCGTCCTCACCCTACAAATTGGATTCTGCAGGACTCCTGGCTAGTTATGCTGCTGTACTCAAAGTAGCTCATCAATCTGCTCACCTTACATGAAGATCTTTTGGAGATTTGGGGGCTCCTTGTCATAAAACCTTCAGATGCCCGCTGCGTTTCGCTTCCACCTGGCTCTGTAGTGGTAGATGGTTTGGCCTCACTCATTTGTATTTCCAGGTTCATGGGCGCTGTATCACCACCTTTGGTGTTGTCCATAAGTTATAGGTTTTGTGATCCTAATTTCTCTGTTTTTGTTGTCATTATTGAGGGGGAGAAAGAGGAGGACAGGGATTGTGGAAAATTAAAAAACTATGCTGCCTTTCACATTGGATTCGTCTTCCCTGAATCCCCACACTCACTTTTTCGTGGTGTTATTAGGTTTCGAGAAGATGATTTTGCTAAATGCCATCCGTTTGGATTCACGTGAAAGTACTTCCAAATGTGAAAAGTTTGGTTTCAATTATATTTTTACTTAATAGTTTATTGAAGAAAACTAAAAAGTGCCTTGAAAAACAAAACATTACCACTAATTATTACTTAAAGATAAAACTAGCTATATTCGTTAATTTTTTAGAGTATGTAGGAAATGAAATTGTTACATGTATCGTTTCTAAATTAACATAATATAAAGTCAGTAGTTCCTCAGCCACCAAAAGAGACAATGTGTATCAAGTTTAGGATGGATTAGGACTGTGGGCTTCCTAAATGCTGGCTCTGCGATTGAAAAAGCCCCCTCGGTCATTCTGGTATGCATTCTGAGGACCTAATCCAGTCAGCTTTCCCCCTCTTTTTCTCCCCCACAGCCCAGAAGTCTCTAGCTCTGAGGATTGACTTGTTATAATTTTGGAAATGTAGTTGCCAAATTGCCATTGCCAATCGCATTTTTCTTCTGGGCTTTTAATAGACGTTAATGCACAAAAGGAGCTATATGCTTTTCCTATTTTGTCCTTTTCAGATGCTTCAAAGCCTTTCATGGCATGGAAGACAGGATCAGCAAACATGCTTGTAGTATGTTACATCTGGCACTTTTTGGCAAAGGGTCCATCTTCCTGTCGAGTTTACATTTAGATCTACCAAGAATCTGAGAAATCCTGTAATGAAAGAAGAACTGGACTTTTCTCTTTCGGAACCTTTCCTTATTAAATTCCGTTCATGACACTGTTAGACTTTATTCCCATCTTATATGAGGGATTTCAGAATAGCAAGTTGAATTGCTTCTTCCTCTCACAGTCTCATTCCTTTATTCAGCATTTAGTGCTTCCCATGTCCCAGGCTGAAAGGGGCTTCGATGCATAACTCCCAACCTCTTTTCTTCATTCTATTATTTTAAGAGTTCCTTGGTAATCCACCTAACTAAGACCTGTTATTAAATTTCAGTCAGTTTCATAAATATTTTTCTGACATCCTCCTTGCTAGGTTTTTAATTGTAAATCACTCTTAGATAAAACAGACAATATAAACAGTAAATAGACGAGTCACATGACTATATATACTCTGAGTATGAGAGTCTGCAGAGGGAAAATATGCTGTTACTCTTCAGTTGGCTTGTAAGGATGAGTAGGCTTCTCATTTCTAACTCAGGCTGACTGTGTGCAAGGGAGAGATAGATGAGCATCACCTTTACCTTCCTCTTTACAGCTATGAAACCTGACCCAGCAGCTGACACTTTCTGTGTTATGTTTAGTATCAGTACCCCCTCATGTGTCACACCTGTAATATTTTAGATAGGAACAAACAAATAAACAAGAAATTTTTATTTCTGCTAACGGCCTTTCACCATCATCCATGGTTTCTCTCCTTGCTCTGAAGATGGCAGCCATTGGGGTTCAGGTCCTGTGAGCATGACCTCCAAGGAGGCCTGGGCCAGATGTGCCCCCTGCCCCACAGCACGCTGCTGCTGCTCCTCGAGTACATTTAGTAGCAGGGCCACATCTCGTGTGAACCCCCTTCCCATTCAGGGCTCTCCAGGGAAGTGTCTCCAAATACAGGCGGCTCCTCTTACACTCTCTGCCACCTAGCTTCCTTGGTTGTGGCCGAATTCTACTCCATTCTGAGCCAACGTATCCACTCACGAAGAAATGAACAGAAATCATATCCCCATATGGGCTGGAAGAAAAGGTAACACTTATCCTTTGCAAGTTAATTAAATTCTAATAAGAATAGGAGGAAACCCCAGCAGTTTTGATTATCTATGTTTTGTTAGAAAGTAGTCCAATGAAATGATTCAGGGAATCTCCTTAGATCTGTAGGGATTTGGCCGTGAATAGGTTATCAATTGTCCCTTCGATTTCCAGCCATCTCTGGCCTCTCTGCTTCCTGTGGCCCAGCTGTCTGTTCAGCTGCTGTGTGCACGATGCGTGAAAAGAGCATATCATGTGCAGAGGACTGAGATCTGCCATGCACCTTTGCCTCACAGCCCATCACATGTACACAAATGTGAATTGGGATGTGCTATTTGATGTAACTTGAGCCACAGCCAAATAGGCTTCCACAGAGGGCTAAGGTGGGGGGACCAACTGGCGCTCCCCCAGCAGCCCGTACACCTATTACCAACCGGAACAATTAGAGTGGTATATAGTAGCGTATTGTTTCTAAATGTTAACAGCCCCAGACCTCAGTCCTCAGACCTCTTTTGCTTCGGTTGTTGACCTCTTAAAACTACTATCTCAAAGCTGATAGCTTCTCCAGCCTGGACCTCTCCTTTGTCAGACTGGGATATCCCACTGCCTCTTAATTTTCTCCACTTGATGAACTCTTGATCTTCCCCCCCACCCCACCCCCCACTCCTCTCACTCTCTTCCCCGTTCCAGGAAGCAGTAGCTCCCTCCTTCCATCCTTCCAGCTGCTCAGGCCAAAAGTTTTGATGTTGTCCACTGCTCTTCTGTTTCTCTCCTACTCAACCTTTCTGGTCCAAACCACCATCATCTCTTGCCTGGAGTATTTCAGTAGCCTCCTAACTGGTCTCTCGGCTTCTACCTTTACTCCCAGAAAATACACCCTCAACACAGCCTCCACACTGAACTTGTTGAAGCATAGTTCAGCTCTTATCATTCCTCTCATCAAAACCCTCCAGTGGCCTCAGAGCTCATTCGGAATAAGAACCAGAGACCTTATCGTGGTCGAAAGAGTGTATGATAATCAGCTCTACCCCCACCTCCAATTTCATTTCCTACTCTCTTCCCCTCACGTACTCAGCCCCGGCCACACTGGTTCCGTCCTGGATGCGCTTTCTCCAAAGTGCCAGGCAGGCTCCCCCCCCCAGGGCCTTTGCATCTTCATTTCCTTCAACCTGAAATGCTCTTCCCTAAGTCACCACAATTACCTTCTTCATTTTCTTGAGGCTTTTGCTCAAATGTCGCTGTCTCTGTGAGGCCTCTCTGGACAAACTTTTTGACATTGTACCCTAGACCACTGCCTAGTCTAGACCTCGTTTTCTGCTTTATCTTTTCCTTTGCATTTATTACCATTAACAGAAACTATTTCATTATAACACTTTCTGTTTATTTCCATGAGGACAAATAATTATTTTTTGTTGTTGATTGTTCTGTCCCAGAGTCTAGTACAATACCTGACAGATATTGATTTCATTTGTTAAGAGTGTCAATAATAATAAAAGGCTAGCATTTATTGAGCAACTACTATGTGTCAAGCACTATGCTCAGTGCTTTACATTTACTTAGTCTCCCAACAGCCTAATCAGTAAGCATTATTACTCTCCTTTTACATGAGAAAATCGAGCCCTGGACAAATTAAGTAACATGCTTTAGGTCCCAGAGCTAAGTGGGGGGGCTAGATCGTGAGCCCTAACATCCATCTCCAGAGTCTGCATCCTCAGCGACTGTGCTTTGCCGCCTCTGTTAGAAGACGACTCGGGACATTCTTCAGCTGGCTTTAGCTTGGCATTTGCCTCCTGCAGTCCGCACCCCTGTCTCCCTCTGAGAGCATCTGTGATTTCCCTGTCATTTGTGTCATTGGATCTTTTGTGTGCTTTTTAAAAATAGTAGTTGTCCTCTTGCTTGATTTTCCATAGCTTTGCCAGTGCTGCTCACTTCCTTCTTCCTAACACCCCTTACTCCAGTGATTTCCTTAACACCGTCCTATTCCGATGATTTCCATCCTGCCCTCTGGCCGTCCTTCCCCATGCAGTTGTCAGGCTTCTGTCCTCCACGCCTCTATGTGTGGGCACTCCTCCCAGCTTAGTCCTTGGTCCCCTTTTCTTCTTAAGGTACCTTGTTTCCCCAGATGGTCTCATCCCAACTCACAGCTTCTCGATGGACACAGGCTCCTACGTCTGTGTCTTCAGGCCAGATTCCTCCACAACCTTGGACCTGCATATGCAGCTGCCTACTTAGAAGCTCCGCTTGGAGATCACAAAGGCGTCTGGACTCAAAGCCAAAGTTACTACCCTCTACATCCCACCAAACATCCTCTTCCTCCAGTGTTCTCCATCTCAGCCATCAGCCCCATCTAGTATCCCAAGACAGATGCTTACAAGTTACCCTTGAAGTATTTCTCTCCGTGTTGTCTCTACATCTGTTCCGAAGCCCTGCTGATCCCACCTCTTAAATAGCTCCTTTCCATC
Organism: Rhinolophus sinicus; assembly: GCF_036562045.2. Taxonomy (NCBI): domain Eukaryota; kingdom Metazoa; phylum Chordata; class Mammalia; order Chiroptera; family Rhinolophidae; genus Rhinolophus; species Rhinolophus sinicus. The sequence goes on from NC_133756.1 coordinate 63,009,580, forward strand.
TCCGCTGCCACCTGTTACCTCTCTCTAGGAGCCCCAACTTCCCTAGTTCCTTCTCACACCACTTTCAGCTGTTCCCCGCCACCCTGTCTTTTCTTCAAGATTTATTTTCACATATAAACTTACATAGTTGTGCATTTATGCATTAGCTCTCTATGAAAGTAGGGACCATACCTTTTTTTTACTTTCCATTCAATCCTAACATAGTGCATGGCATACAGGAGACACTCTATAATTATTTGATTTGTTGAATGAAAAAATAAGTGCAATGTATCCAATGACTGGCTGAGATCAAGGGAAAATAAAGAATATTTAAAAGCCGATAGGAAACTGCTGTGTAATGTAGCACCATAATGAATAAATGGTTATTGCTAATAGTCAGCAAAGAAAGGTTAAAATTTGTTTATTATTCTTTATTTTAAAAGGCAGGTACATAGATGTAGAACTATAAAAGAAACAGATCATAGAAAAATTTCCATTCAGTAAGCAAAGTTTTAGAAAGTAAAGGGAGATTAAGTTAATTGATGTGAATACTTCATTTCCCAATAATGCAGATAAATGTTTACATCCAACTATGAGTAAAAATAGCATGTTCTCAGTTATCCATGCCAGTGGAGAGCAAGGGAGCATCCATCATTGAAATTACAGTGAATAAAGAAGGGGATTGATTGATTAATTGGTTGGTTGATTGATTGATTGATTGATTGATTTGCATACCATCTCTTTTCCTTGATCATGGAGGAATTGCCAGAGGGGCTTAAAAATGGGCAACAGGAAAAGAGAAAAACAGTAAGAATCTTGGAAAATCCTCAACCAGATAATTAAGATTTTACTGGGTCTGTTTTCATGTGTGCACATGTTTCTGTACATGGAAAAGGATGAACCCACAAATATTATAAATGCCAATTTTTGAAGGCTTTGGAAAATACAGCCCATAGCATATGGTATCAAATTAATTTGGGGTTTCACTTGTCTCCGTCTGATTCGGGCACATTCAATTATGAGATAATAATTTGGCATCCGTGTTCACAGTGCTTTTTGTAAGCTTCTCAATTCCACAAAATTTCACCAATGAAAAAAGGTTAGAAGATATGTAGGGAACCTTGTTTAGCAGCTGAGGAAATAGAGGCATGGAGTCCATTAGTGGCTTGCCTGAGCTTTGAAAAGAACTTGTCAATAGAGCCGTTGAGACCGACCGTGTTTCCCTGAAAATAAGACCTAGCCAGACAATCAGCTCTAATGCATCTTTTGGAGCAAAAATTAATATGAGACCTGGTATATTATATTATATTATATTATATTATATTATATTATATTACATTACATTACATTACATTATATTATATTGACCCGGTCTTATGGTAAAATTTTAAAATTTTTGCTCCAAAAGATGCATTAGAGCTGATTGTCCAGCTAGGTCTTATTTTTATTAGGAAACACGGTATGATCAAACTGTGGCTCTAGCATCACTATGTCCGCCTTTATTTTGAGTGCATTTCGTATTTTCGTTCTCTTTTGTGCCGTTTAATGCAACCTGTTCATCCTGCTGCCCATCACGGTCGGTTAGATAAAAAACAAAATTTAAGACAGGGTAGATTCTGTTTGACAGTAAGGAGCTGTACAGCTGAATTCCATCAAGACAGAAGTCTGCTTGGAGCCTCAGCAGTATTAAAACTTTCCAGTGATGTTTTATCACAGCTTCACCTGGGCTCCACGTGGCTTAACCCAGAAGGACATCTTTGTTTGGAGTGGAAAGTTACTCTTATTTGCCCACCTCTAATATCTCCTAAGAGCATTTGGTGTTTCTTGCCTTTTTGAAAGCCAACTCTAAAGTTTAATTTAATATTGATCAGCTGTTTTTCCTGCAGTCCATGTGAAATTTGGAGTATCAGCTACTAATTGTGTATTAGCAATAAAAAGGTATTCCGAAGGTGCTGAGTTCATGATTAATAGGAGGAGGGTCTAGTCTCAGTTGCCACACGAAATGCAAAAGATTCTATACTTTATTCCATAACGTGTGTCTATAAGACAGTGCCTCCTGTTTAAGTAATTATTTTTTTAAATATTTATGGACATTTCCAAGGTTTCTCCAAACTTGCCCTTTTCACCAATTTCTAAATCCGATGCACAAAGGCAAATAATGTGATTCAAAACCCACCTGGGATTTGTCTTAGTGATGCTGTAGGTAAGTACCTTGCTGCACAATGAAAGGCCCTCTTTGTTCTTCTTTAGAGCAGAATATTATTGCTGCATATTACTCTGAACTGAGAGGTGAGGATTGAGCTCTGTAATGCCTCAGAAAATATCAAAAGAGTTTTAAAACATTCGTTTTGAGAGATTAGAATACATAGAAACTCAGAACGGTTGAATGTCAACCCAGACATTGGCAGACATCCATTCAGATTTCGTCATGTATAAAATGTGTACTCAGCAACTAGGTTCAAGCCCTTGGTAGTTTATAAGCAAATCTCTCTGCTTTTCTAGATTGTTGCAAAAAAAGAAAAAAAAAAAAATGGGTTAAGCAAATTTTGTGGTGGATCTTGTGCGAGCACAGACATGCATGAAGCCTCTGCGTCTTCCAAACTCAGAAAGCATATTTTAACAGCACAAGTGTTTCTATGCATTTGATCTACATCAGAACCTTTCTTTTCTCTTCCTCGTATGCTTTTTAACTATATAGTTTAAATGTTTTACCTATTAAATCTGTTTGGTCTTCGAGCTGTAAACATCACACAAAGCTAATAAGCTTTAGGAAAGAAAAGGAAATTGACATTTACTATAGAGGTTCTACAAACCAATGAAAAAACTACGCAAATGAGCTAGAGAACAGACCAATTTGCATATCCTTGTTGGTTTCATGATGATATTCTCAGCATGAGCCTGGCAGACTTGCCTTTTTACCTCTTGGGATGATGCATGTACTAGTGGTAGAACCCTGCAGGGTCAATTTAACAAGTGTAACATTGTGATTTTCCATGCGGTTTCTCAGAACCACTGAGCAAAATGCTGCAATAAATAGTGACAGAGGAAATCGATTTTTGAGGTAAATACTTTTGAAGGTCGGGGTAGGGAGGGACATTCTATCAGTCTTTAATGTTGCCAGGGCAGGGTGAGCAATTTCTGGTATGGACGCCTTTGGCATTTCAAAATAAATAGATACCCACCTATTCAGCCACTGTCTTGATACCCCATGCTCACCACCAAAACTGCTGCCCAGAGACTGGACAAATTTTGCAAGTCTCTTTTGGTTGCACCAAGGTCCCTCATCAGAAAAGCAGGCTAAGGAATCTGCGTCTGCCACCATTCTGTTAAATAATAAATAGTAGCCGAATGGCCAAGTTGTGCATTTATTTAATTAATGGTATGTATGTATTGCTGAACATTGACATGTGGACGCGTACTTGCACAGTGGCTAAGAAGGATTTTGATATTGTCGAAACTTGGATTTGAACTCAGCTCTGGCATCCCTTCTTACCTTGGTTTCTCACCATAAATGAGCACAATAAATGATTGTGAGGGTTAAATGAGAGCGAGAACGCAAATTGTTGTCAAACTGCTTGGCTTACAGTAAATACCTAAAAGATGGTAACATTATTTTGAAATGCTTTCAAAATTATAATCAAGTTTCACTTTGTAAAAGACAATTTTTTAAAAAATCAGGTAGCTTTCTTGAGAAGAAAAAGGAAATGCAATCCACCTCCTGAAAACTTGGAGAATTTTAGAGGGTCTTTTCCAAGTTGTTATAAAACACCTCTGAAGTAAATTCGCCCACTTCTGCCCACACCAATCCTATAACATTCCAGGAATAAAATCTGCACTTGGATTTAAAAATAAAACGGGTGGAACACACTGAATTAGAAGTCCTTGGCAGACATCCCCCCCAGCAGAATGTTCTCTCAATTGGTGGTATTTCAATAAAAAGGAAGACGTATATTTTTTAATCTGCCCTAGCTCCCCAGTCCCTTCAGCCAGTTGTAGTTTTCTGTTATAAAAACCCAGTATGCTTGGATTTCATCTCATCCCTCCCTCTGATATCTGCGCTCCCACCCCCACTTCCACCCACCCCCCAAAATAAACCACATCCGCACAGACCCTCCTCCCGCGAAAGCGTTGAGCAGAGCTGTTCTCTGATACCGTATATGTGCATACTGGACTGCATTGAGGAAGGTCACAGAAACATGAGAAGTCTCTGCTGTTTTCAGTTGTGAAGACTGCCAAGAAAGAAAGAAAAAAAACCTCAAATGTATTCACATCTCTCCCGCCTCTTTCTTCTTCTGTAAATATGCAAACCCTTTTTAGAGAGGCTTTTGATAATGTGTTATTCCAGCAAATGCCATGAACCTTGGATGTACAAAGTACTCCCAAATCCCACAGGAATGACTCAGTGAAAAGAGTTAGACAAAATAGGGTTAGCAGGATTGGGTAGGGAATCTTGTTACTACACACACACACACACACACACACACACACACACACACCAGCCACCTCCACCCCTATCATCACCATAGAAATTATGTAAAAACTAGACATTCTCCTCTCCCTCACACAGGCAGTTGCATCTTTCCCAAAAATGGAAGGGGAAAAAGCTTTCTTTGGCTAAGCCATATGCAAAAAATTATGGAACATCTGTGGAAGTAACAACATACAACAAGACAAATTATTGGTGGTAAAAGGCAAAACCCTTGTTTCAAAAACATGTCTGGAGATAGTGTGTATACAAAACCTTGCTTTGTGCTAATTACACATAATAACTGTCAGCTTTGTGGACCCCAGGCTGGGCTTCAGTAACTCGAGGTCGCAGTAGGGTGTTCCTTTTCTTTCTTGTTCCATCCTTCCCTCCTTCCTTCCTTTTTTCTTTTTTTTTTTTTTTTGGTTGTTGTTGAACAAAGCATGTGGCTTTATTGCAAGAATTGCTGTCATCTGGAAAACTGAATCAGAAATATGGGAGATTTGGTGACTCATGTCTTGAAATATAATAGTAGCCGATATCACCCTTCACCCCTGATCTATTTCCCTCCAAAACTAGTCCTAGAAGTGCAGCGACTCTGGGTCCAAGCAACTCATCCCTGAGCTTCAGGAATTTTTTTCCTGTCAACATTTAACACTGTTCTCAGTCTCAACACCCACCACAAAAATAATGTCATTCCAGGCAAATTTAGTTGCTTTATTTATTCTGAAACTCATTGTGATTTTGCCTGAGTGGCAACCCTTTCAGACACATACACTTAAAAATGTACTGTGATAGAATTAGCTTCCACTGGGAATCAGAAGACCTAGATTTGGGCCCGTTCCCATGCCCTTTCACCCTGTAATCTTGGAAAGGGAATCCGTTAGCTGTCCATACCTCTGTTTCTCCATTTGTTAGAGAGAGGCAGTAATATCTGCCCATAGTGCTTACGTGGATCACATGACATTAAAACTAGCAATGCAGGTCCTGTTATTACAAGAGTAACTCTTTTACTACTGTTTTTTATGCTAAAAAGCCTCAAAACATCCTGTTATCACGGGCTGTCAGATTTATTTGCATATTTTGCAATGCCCGTGGGAAACTTGGGGTCTCCCAAGTCAGTAAAGAAAAAGGAGCTTGAAAAAACTGAGGGATGTCTCTTTATGGGGGAGAAGCAGTAGGGCAGAGTGTCACCTCAGGTTCTTAGGCAGAGAGACATGCCATAGCCACAGCTCCCTCCTCTCCTCAGAAACCTCCCGGCTCTGGGCACAGTGAGGGGTGGGGGTGGGGAACAGGTGCAGTGACTGGTAGCCAAGGTGACCTGTGTCAGCGTCCTCAGCCTTTCCTCCCTTCGCTTCCCTCCCATAGCTTGAGTTCCAGCCAATCCTGTCTCCCATCGTAATTCCAACATTCCCTGCACATTTCAACTCAGCCCATCAAAATCCTCCCCAAACTTCAGAACCTCCCCCACCCCCACACACATCTCCACATACCCTTCTAACTGCAAAGCCATCCACCCTCTCCCTCCTTTGGGCTCCCAGATCCCTTTATCATTTATGCGTCTTTGTTACTTATAACACTTATCAAGGTCTGTTTGATAATATAGTTAGCTTTGTAACTATTTTAGCAGAAAAGGGGAGCCCAGTACACTGTGTGGACGTGCAGGTGCTGGAGGGAGCCTGCCGGGGTTCAGATACCCCCTCCCTACAAGCACTGGACTTGGGATGAGTTCTTAATCTCTCTGTGCCTAATGTCCTCATTTGCAAACCTGGCTTAATAATAATAGCCACCTCACCAAGTTGTTCTGAAGATTAAATGAATGTAAACCTCTTACCACAGTGTGTAAGCACTTAAGAAATATTAGCTATTAGTAGTGCCTGTACACCAGAGAAGAGAGGCCAAGTCTTGTTCATGCTTTTATGCCCTCGTGTTTACAAGACCCAGTCCATAAACATTAAAGTCAATATCAGGTACATTTAGCAACACACAGATCTGTTCATTTGAGTCAGCTAAATAATTCAGAGTGCAGCAAGCCTCCCCTCCCGCTGCCTCGTCCCTCCAGGCACTGAAAATCTGTGAGGAATCAGAGTATTTCAAAACAACCGCAGAGCCCTGTGGAATACATTTTCAGTCGTCTTTATGTGTCTGCTTTCTCTTTTGGGTGCAAACAGTTAGCAGAGCCCGATGATAAGGCCTGCATATGTATGCGGCGTTATGGTGCAGACGCTGAATGAAAGAATGAATGGGTGCTGTATCTTGCCTGAACGCTTCCATCCAGGCTTCTAGGGCTCAGTGCCCTAAACACTGGAGGCAGTTGGGGTCACTTTAAAAAACGGAGGCCTTGATGTTCTGCTCAAGCTTTGGAAGTATTTACAATAAAGCAGGTGATGAAAGTATGAAACGTCAGAAATGAGCACCACCTTTTCATAGAGTCTTCATAATAATATTGTGTGTGAGGGAGTGTGTTTAGGAGTTTGTGTGTGTATGTGGATGTTTACCCTTCATGCAAGAAGCAAGAGGGTAGTTTTCCACTTGGAACCAGCTAACTCTATATAAAGTTTACCAGCTAACTGTAGAAAAATGGTTCTGATTTTGCCCCCCAGGGGGCATTTTGCAATGTCTGGAGACGTTATTGGGTGTCACAACTGGGAAAGTGCTGCCAGCATGTAGTGGGTAGAAACCAGGGATGCTATTAAAATAAACATGCATAAGGCGCAGGACAGACTCACAACAAAGAATTATCCAGCACCCAGTGGCAATGGTGCCGAGATTGAGAAACCTGGTTTGCCTTAACCTAAAAAGAAATCATGAGCATTCTGGTGGGAATGTGCACCACATCCGTCCTGGAGAGAAGCATGACTCCCAGGCCACGTGAAGCTCCACCTCTGGACCTAGACCATGGGCTTCTGCAAAACTTCTCGGCTCTTCCTCCCCGATAAATCCAGTCCATGAGGATAGACGTTGTGGAGGGGGGGGGGGGCTTTCGGTGGGAATGTAGGGGGGCTTATTCTGACTTGGTCCTTTGCTGGCAGATTATTTCTGGTCGTTTAATCGCAACCCTGCCGTTACTTGATTTTTCATTTCCAGTTTCTTAATTTTATAGTGCCATGAGACAAGATACATGGAGGAGGTGGAGAAGGGTTAAAGCAGCAAGAGAGTGCCGGGTAGAGAGAGACATGTGTGTGCAAATGGAGACCCGCTTGGTTTAATGGTCCTGGAGTTTTCAACTAGAGGTTTGGCTGTCAGTGTCTCTCCATCTTGCACACACACACACACACACACACACACACACACACACACCGGCCTGCCACCACGTGCAGGCCAGGTGGCTCCTGCTTACATACATGGCTTGGCGCTTTTACTCTTTGGCTAATTCCATTTCGCACATGAACAACACAGCCTCCTCCCAGAGATGTGTCACCCATCTGCTTGCAGAAGGGCTGTCTGTTTCCCTCCCAAAACTAGTCCAATCAACATTTTTCCTTTGGCCAGGGTAGCTTACCAGCAGCTCCTCCATAAGGTCTATAATTGCACTTTCCTTCTCCTTTGCCTGGCTGACTTCACCCTTCTGTCCTCTCTCTGTGCCTCCCCACTGCCCCCACCTACCCCCCCAGTGCCGCCTCAGCCCTATCTTTTTCTGTTAAGAAGCTCCATCAGAATGAATGACAGAATCTACTTCCTCCCCCCCCCCCAAAATGGCTCATTACTCATAGCTTTGAAGCAGTGTTGCCTTCTGTCCTCACAAGGTTTGCACATTCCCCACCCCCACCCCCCATGATCCAGAGTGAAATAGCGGATGAATGCCTTGCCTCACTCTCTCTCTCAGCTGGGCCACAGTAGCAGCACTGTGGGCAAATATGCCAGTCTTTACTTGTGATCTGCTCCAGCCTGTCTTTCCCCATATGCTTGCGGCAGACAGTGGTTAATATCAGTCTGTAGCATCTTGAAGCTAGCTCTGAAGTCTACCTCTAACGTCCTTGTGCTGACAGGGCGCACACGGCCTCGTCCTTCTGGAACCCAGGGTCATCTCTAACTGGCAGACAAGTGATGGGATGTGGACCACTAACTCTGATACTACAGTCGTCCTTGACATGGAGTGAGGGAGGGGATGATGGGCACGAGGGGACCAAGGGCTGTGCCGTGTTTCAGGGTTCTCCGTCCCACTACTGTTCTCCCACACACATGGGAGGGATATCACGAGACTGAGAAGTAAATGTAATAATAAACTCTTCGGTATTTACCAGATAAATGTCCATGCTGAAGCTCTGGGGACCCAGTTGACAAAGGAAATGTTTTCTAAAAACAGCTGAAATCAGCTGTTTTGAAGGAAAAAGAAAAATCTGCAGGATCTAAGGGGTGTGAATTATGCCTTCCTATGGTTCACTACCAGGTAAGCTGGACCTATAACTAGACTTTATGTTCCAGTGGAATATATGTGGGGCATTCCTAGACAGTAAGTTAAGAGTAAACACTGTTCAAATGCTCCTCTACAGAAAGGCATTTTAAGCTAATACCCTGGAGTGAAGAATGCAAGTGCATGGTGGGCCACTTTTGGTAAATTCCGCACAGTAACATAAAGCAGGTCCCTTTTTCCGGACAGGAGGTGTGTGGGTACAGAGGGGTACAGACAAAGCACTTGTTTTTTTGTTTTTTTGCTCTAGTCCTTGGGTCCCCAGGTCAAGCACCTGAGCACTTTAAAATATGGAAGAATGAGGAGATCTAGTACTTAGTAGCATTTTAGAGGAAAGAAAGGCAATAGCTAGGATATTGCCCTGCTTTGGGCCGAGTGAGTTCATATGTAGTAGAGTAATCTGCAAGGGCACCAGAAACCACCGCTCGTAGCAGGCTCTGGGTGCAGAATGCACTAGCCCACACCCAGCACCATCAGATAGTTGCAGAAGGTTCTCAGAGGAGATGCACCGTTGGTGGTAGCGTGGCTTCCAGCCCAGCTGAAGCTGCTGAGTCTTCCTGACGCTTCTGAACAGACAGGCCATGAACATCCTAAGAGAGTCATCGAGCGCCCCCATCCTTTCTCCCTGGAATACTCTTCTCTTCTCCTCTTCATCTTGACTCCTCATCTTTCAGAGATCCCAGTTGATCCTGTCTTTCAAAGCCATGTCCCGCCAGATCTTCTAGAGGCTTCCTTAAACAGTCCTCCAACCACCATTCTAAATGGGAAGATGAGAAGGACAGCATGGAGAATTCCAGTTTATTCTCCATGAAATGGCCACTTTGTAGGCAGGAGCTGGCGTATGCCTGTGCCTGCCTCACTGGGCAACTCCTGGAAGTAAGCTGACTCAATAGTAATATTAAATAGCCAAGGTTTGCCAGTGCAGCCTAGGTCATGGGGAGAGGAACAGTCAGTCAGGTCAGGTTCTGATAGAGATGAAGAGTCACTGCCGGAAAACCTCTCCTTTACTGTGATTTTCCAGATGAGCTGTGTGGATAGTTTCAGATCACTGAATGATTGTGTGTGCGGCCCACTCGTACACACTTGCACACACACACTTGTGTACTTCTTTCTTGTCTTCATTTGAACCCAAATCTTGGCTTGTAGGAGCAATTACATTGTAGCAACAATTGCAAAAGGAACTGAAAGTCAGAAAACCTGAGTTCCCGGCTGAGCTCAGCCCCCTGCTTCTACGTTAGACAAACCACTTAACCTCTCTGGTCTTGACTGTATGTGGATTATCACACCTGCTCATCCAATCTTGCAGGATTGCCTGGAGGAACATGTAATGCCAGGAATGTAAATGGGCTTTGAGAAGTTGAAAGGACTTTCTTTATATGACAGGTTCTTACAAAACTATAGGCACATCCCTTGGCCCTTGGAGTTAGCGCTCTTGTGAGACGAGTCCTAACAAGCTTCATTTGTTTTGAGCAGCTCAAATGCACATTCTTTGAAGAAAAGTGACTCTTACGAACGCCATTATTTGTTTCCATAATAATCAGGTAGCGCTCAATAGACTCACGTGGGATGCCTTATGCCAACAGCCTTGGCTTGCTACTTTAGGGTCACTATACTTATTTAGATATTGCTTTATTTAACTTCTGTGCACTCTGCAACTTCACCTTGTCTCTTCTCCGGCCCTGTCCTGCTCAGGTGAACCCTTGAGAGCTTGTGGACAAGGCTAGGCCCTTTGAACCCTAAATTGCTCACCCTTCTGTCTGGGTCCCCGCCTCACTGATCAGTAATGCCCATAACCAGCAGCAAGCAGCTGCAAATTCTGTTGTACCCTGAGAGAGCACCTCAAACCCCAAATCACAGACAAACAGAGCAAACCATTGCTATTCTAACATCACATGTTAGAAGTCTTCAAGCTTCTGACACCTGGGATGTTTGGAGCTAGCATTCCTTGTGGTTAAATCACTAGAATATCGTGACCCAGACTTGAGTGAGGACCCAGTTCGGGGTGATTGGTTCTTTGATTGATGATGGGATCTAAGTTGTTTAGATGGTTTTTGTAGAAAAGAGTGACTGAAGGAAAAAGAGGCTATACCTCCATTTATAACACTTGCATCTTCAGAATAATGAGAGTTTATACGTGGTAGGTAATGAGATCTTGCTTCATGACAGTGAAGATGGGCCTAACTGCAGTCATGAAAAATAACCTGATGCAAAACAACTAGAAGGATTTCAGGACTGTTGAGATCATACTTGAACGATAACAGATCAGAGGTGGCACTCCAGTTTTCAGACTTGTTGATTAACAAGTGAAATATTATTAAGAGACTGGTCCGTGATTGTAAGGATTCTCTCTCCTCCCCCACCCTTATCACTAATTGTCCCCTCATTAAAAATGAATTTTAGATTTCCACTCCAAAATTGGTTACCTGAATCAGATCAGATGTTGTATGATAACACGATTCTTTTTATTAAGATGTAATTGACATACGTGTACAAGGTTGTGTAAGTTTAAGGTATTAGAGGTGTGGTTTGATACACTTACGTATTGCAATATGATTACTACCATACCGTGTTTCCCCGAAAATAAGACCAGCCAGACCATCAGCTCTAATGCATCTTTTGGAGCAGAAATTAATGTAAGACCTGGTATTACATTATATTATATTATATATTATATATTGTATATTATATATTATATTATATTATATTATATTATATTATATTATATTATATTATATTATATTATATTATATATAAGACCCAGTCTTATATAAGACCAGGTTTTATATTATAGTAAAATAATACCAGGTCTTATATTAATTTTTGCTCTAAAAGACACATTGGAGCTGATTGTCTGGCTAGGTCTTATTTTCGGAGAAACACGGTAGCAAAGATCTACAGAGAGTAGAATGGTACTTACCAGGGGCAGGGGTGTAAGTGAATTGGGGAGATGTTTAGGGTACAGACTTGCAACTCGTAAACAAATAAGTTCTGGAATCTAATGCACAGCATAGTGAGTATAGTCAACAATACTGTATTATAAACTTCAAAATTGCTAAGACAATACTTTTTTTTTAAAAAGCACCTTAGTGAAAATAAAGTATTTTTCACTAGTAAACCTTCCACATTCCAGGTTTCTCTCTGACTTGAAAATACGAAAGAACTAAAATTAGACTGCATTGGCTCAGGTCAAAAAAATCCAGAGGACAGAAATAATACAGGATCAAAAAACCCTCTCTCCGTGAATAATGGAGCCCACTGATTGTCAGGTGTCTGTTTTGTGTAGCGTTTCCCCACCTGAGGAGGCTTTCCTGAAAGGAAAAGATTTGCAATTAGCTCTTTATAATGAGATAAAGGAATGCCTGGTCAGGTGGATTCCAGGTTTGCGGTTGATTTGCTTGGTGACCGGCAGGACCTCTTCCTATTGCTGCCCCTCAATTTGTTAGGGTGATTTCACTGTAAAGGTGAGAACAGGATTCGCTTATGCTGAATTGCCAGGGCTAGAGGGACTCAGAACCCTGCCCCTCTGCTAAGTCTCTCTCTAAGAATGAGGGACCAGTACAAGTCAAAGAGCAACAGCAGCCTCAGAGCTCCCGTTCATTTAAAGCAAAGGTTTTAGAAGGTATCAGAAGAGGAGAGAGAACAGAAGCTATTGTGACACCATGTGGGTGGAGAAGAGAAAGTGTGACCTGTGCTTCGGTGTAAACAACGTCACATGTCCACACCTACTATGCACAGCTCCCGCTTACCCACCCATGCTGTGCTGTGAGCCCACTGAAGCCTCTGGGTTGGCAGAAGCATTCGATCACTGTGTCGCCAAAGGGCTCAGGTGTCTGAAATTTCTTGATGCAAAGTCTTACCACCCTGTCTCTGAAACCTCAAAACATGTGGTCCTCTCTGAGGGTAACTGCTGGCAGCAAGCCCAGGTGCTTCTGCTCCAACTTGGAACGAATAGGAATATGATTTAGCCATTCTTTCACCACAGAGGCAGAAAACAAACCTTACGTACTTCTGAAGATGAATATCCCATTTAAACACTGTCTTTACAGCAGGTGTGAGATTAGAATATTAGAAGAAATACATGTACGAGCGGCCATGAAATGGGCTTAAAGGTCAGTTTTGGCAAAACTGCATGTTTTCCCTCTTTATATCCATAGAAAATCATCCATTTGAGACTTAACTGTGGTTGGTTCTACTTTGTCATAGTTGTGGTTGTCCTGATTCCTGCCCTTTTTGTACTCAGGAATGTGTGCAAGTCACTCCTGCACGTGTGTGGGCACACTCCGGCCCCTCCCCCCACCTGGGAAACAGTGTGTGCCCTTCCCTCGCCCTTGGGCCTGTGTATGATCTTAGAAATTAGGAGGCAGCCGGTGTTGACCTCTACAGCTTTTTACATTCAAAATGTTTTTGAAAAAATTCCATTCAGAGGAAAAGGAGAGACTCAAACTCAAAAAGTCTGAGCATATACATTGCTTTCCATCTCCTAATTTTAGAGTCCTGCGAATCTGTTATTTAAAAGTTACATATTTAAGTCATTGTTTATCCAGGGAGGCGTGGGCAAATGTAACTGTTAGTGCAGTAAATGACTTTGCTTCTTTTTTTTTCTTCTATGTCCTTGCCACTATTGAACTGATACCGCTGATGGATATGTGGGTGATCTGTGATGTATTCGTTTTAGCTTGAATAATCTCACCCTTTCATGCATGTGAACTTGTATCTTCTCACCCCATGCCAGATAAAAACCTAAAACAGGAAGGCCAGAAACAACGGTTGTTAAAAAGCGCATGCTACCCTGGCAACTTGAGTTGGATGAACCTAATAACTAAACATTATACAAAGCTGTCTCTGTCTTAACGTGCTTCTCGTAGATTCCAACTGGGAACCTTATGGTTTCACATGTGAATCAAAAAGAGGAGCACCGATACCCAGCCAGATTTTGTTTTATTTATTTATTTTGTATGCCATAAGCCAGCCTATGTGCGTTTATCACATGTAAATCAGGGTCACACAGCGTGACAATCAGCTATGCAACTAATGAGAAAGTATGCCAAGTTAGATGGCTTATGTACGTGTTTTTAGTTTTTGTCTCTTAGCAGTTTAAATCTTGAATTAAAATACACATGAGAGAGGCACAGTCTGTAACTGTTAGAGTTTATATGCGCTGGTTGTAAGGTAACAGCCTCCTAAGTTATTTTTATGAGTCATTCTATCTCGAGGCAACTTAGAATCTACAGCCATCTCCCAGCTTCCTGAAAGGAATGTCTGTTTTCTCACTTTCTAATAATTACTTCAGGTCTGAGAGTAAGGACTATCACAGTGAGTACACATTGTCCGCTTCAGGCTTACTACTAAACGTGGATTGTTTGGGTCTGAGTTTCATCCATTTGGGGCAGAGTAACAAGCACATTTATGGATGTCTGCCTCCATGCATTCGCTGTAGATATACTCAGAACACCAGCATAACTTCTAAGACAGTCTTCCTAATCCTCTGTATTGTCTAATAGCTGGGCTTTTGTTAAATAAAAACATGCAAATGTTTGGAATTATGGCTTCCTGCCCCCATCCTCAACCTCCTAAGTGATCACGCTAGGAGAAGCATTGCAATATTTACTTAGGGAGTTGGCATCCTGGGGCTGTTTCACAAGATAGCTCATTTTTTCTGAAGGCCCCCAGAGACAGTGAAGGTCATACCACCGTATCTCTAGCAGCCTGGATACCACAGAAGTAAAATGCAGCATAGAGTGTTACAGCTCACATTTACGGAGAGCACTGGTGCTGTTGTCATTTCCGTTTGATTAAGTTATTGGGTGAGGATTTACATAATTCGCACTCTTAAAGTGACTCGATCACTTTGTAGCAGAGTATTTGTGAGCTGTGTCCTCCAAGGCAGCATTGTGTGTGCGTGTGTGTGTGTGTGTGTGTGTGTGTGTGTGTTGTATAAAAGGTTATTGTGCCCCCCAACCACCCTTGATCCTTGTTTTTCTCTGCACCAGAATTAAATGCCTTCTGATCATGGCCAACGAGGCTAAAGAATGAGGGCTTGCCCTTGAAAAACTGTAGGTAGTAGGATGAGCAGTTCCTTGTCTGTCACCACCCCCACACATTCCCTCTGCCCTCGGCTGGGAGTCGCGATGGTTGGAGTAGAGTGGACTTGGCCAAATGCTGGCAGAAAGCCCCGAGATTCCTTCGAATGTGTCACCGGTTTTTCCCCTTCAGCTGAACCTCTCTTGCCCCAGTACCTCAATGGCAGATTGGACAGCTGGTCACCTCATGCATCCAGCTGTTTCCCTCTTCTGCCTTTCCTCTCGAGGCTCCCCTTGCACCCTTGCCTGTCATATTGGCTGGATTTTCCAAAGGGGAATATAGAATGTGGTCCAGCCTGGGCCTCACACCTTTTGAGAATGTCCCCACTGAGGCACAGATCCTCTCCCATGCACAGCGCAAAACAGAACAGGGGAGGAGAATATTCATCTATACTACAAGCTGCTTGGACATTTTAAGATCATTCATTGTAAATATTGTTTTTTAAATTATAAAATATACTTATAAAAACTGGATAATTACTGGGCAAAGGAGGACATAGTAATCGAACTATAGTAAGAATAGGCTTGGTTATTAATTACAACAATAATGATTATAATAGATGACATTTATGAGCATTTATTGTGTGCCAGCCCCTGCACTGAAAATCAACATGCATCAGTTCTTCAAAAGCTCATGACGATTGTAAAGTATATGTTCTCTTAATATCCTCATTCAATAAAAAAGGAAATGGAGGGCGTAGGGAGGGTAGTTATATAACCTGAACAAAATGGAGGGGCTGTTCAGTGAAGGCTAACCAGTGAAGCCCCTGTGGACATATCAAGGGGAATGGCCCAGGCTAGGGACAAACATCAGGTTCCCACATAGATGATGCGTGGTAAATTCCGTCCCTCAAAATGTCCTGAAATTGGAACCCGGCCAAATTCCAGACCATGACAGATGTTCACATCAAGCTAATACTCTATATCGACCATTTTACCATTAATGCTAACTTCTTACCATTAACACCTACAGTTATTAGTGTTCTAAGTGCTGCGTGGTCAGACTGTCCAAATCTCATGAGTGATCCATGCTTCTCTGTTTCTTCTTTGATTTGACATATGCCATGCCATGCATTGCAGTCGATTGTGGCACTTTCTACTTTATTCCAAAGTCCAAGCGTTTCTGAAAGCCATAGTGCTCTACTGGGGGTAGCAGAGGGGGAGTTAATGTGCCTATGTAAAGAAGTACCCCTTAGTATGGCCCCCCAATTTTCCATTTCTTAAATACTAAGGATGCCATGTGCATGATGGCTATAGTTGACATTGCTGTATGATATAGTACTACAGGAAGGTTGTTAAGACAGATAAGAAATCCTGAGTTCTCATCACAAAGGGAAAAAAAAATGTTTTCCTTTATTGTTTTCTCCTTTCTTTTCTTTTTATTGTATCTGTATGAGAAGATGTATGTTAGCTGAACATCTTGTGGTAATCATTTCACAATACATGTAAATCAAACCATCATGCTGTATGACTTAAACTTATATAATGATGTATGTCAGTTATTTCTCAATAAAACTGGAGTGGGGGAATCCATTTCTGTAAAACTACGAGAACTATTCACAAGGATCCAGAGATGGGTAGTTTAGAGAAAGAAAATAATAGCACAAGGGAACAATACCTACTTTGACAAAAAGAATAATTTGAAAAATTACATGCTCTAGACACAAACAGTTCAACAAGAAGAAGGATTCATCAACTCTTTCATTTAATGAGCATTTAAGCACCTATTATGTGCCAGTATCTTTTTTTGTAGCTCTAGGACAGCGTTTACTTCTTAATCTTTCGCTGGACCAGAGTGATCCAACCCGCACTCCCATCAATTACCCCAGCTCACTACTCCTTTCTTCCCTCCCTCCCTCCCTCCCTCCCTTCCTTCCTTCTTTCCTTCCTTCCTTCACAAAGTTTTTAATGTCAAGAGCCCAGAGTTAAAGATAGAATTAATATGAAGCGCTTCTGAGAAGTTGACTTTTGAACCAACTTTTAAAGAATGAATTAGGGTTGTGGCAGGTGAAAAACGAGAGACTCATATTCTAAACAAAGAAGTCCCATTTTGCTCAGGTTTGTCTCTTCTTGATAACAAGCTCAAACTTAGAAATCCCAAACCAGTTGCTACCAATGATTTATCCCATGCTAGATTTGTGTAGCTCTGGCATTCTATAATAGAGTCTGTAAATTGTCGAAAAGTACACAATTATATAAATTATTGTTATTGAATATAATTTGACTTGAATTGATCATTATTGCTGGTGTACTATTCAATGACATTGTACAGAATTTGACTATATTGTTCTACTGAACATACACTTATTACTTGACTTAGATCTCAGTGTACAGAGTACCGTTACCTGGAATGGCATTATTCTTTAAGTACGAGATGTTGATAATTTATGATTAGCCTTCTTAGGGACAGTCATGGATTTGTGCTTCGAACCAAAATGACATGATTTGTTTGGTAGCTAGATAATAGTATTCATAAACTGAAAAGCCAGGTAGGCCGTCAAAAAAAGTTGTAACTCCCTCTGTTTGTTAAAAGTAGACATATAATCAAATGCTTTCTTATTATGATTTCCCTTAAGAACTATGTCTCAGAGTTATTATTGGTGTTTGCCTTTCTTTCATGACAAAAAAACCTTCCAAAAGTCCCAGAAATGTTATCCATGAACCAAACTGGGGATGGGACAACTAATATTAGTGACAAGTCAATCCAGATGGGATGGACCTTTTCCTTTTAACAGTCAACTTCTTTGCTTTTTAAATTTATATTCTAGAGAATTAACAATTTGGGGCTTATGAAAGGAACCCTAAATTGTTCATTTTAGGGGAAGTGGACAAAATGATTAAATATTTGTAGGGTAGGTCCCTGTTGGGCCCCAAGATAAATTTTATCATATATTTATTTATTCCCTTATGTTTTCACTTATTCATTCCATAAATACTTCTTATTAATAAAAGCCTATCCTATACAAGGTGCTAATCCACATTCTACTGAGTATACCATCATAAATAAAATAGGGTTTCTGCTTTCCCGAAACTAAAGGTGTACCAGAGGAATTCAGACATGTACACACATGGCTATAATACAAGGAGAAAGAGATAGGAACCATTGAGGAAGTACATTGAAAACCTGATGGGATTCAGAGGGTCTGAGGTATTATATGTAATGAAATTATTTTAAAATTTAGGGTGTACAAGATAAGTTGGAAATTTCTTTAGAAAACATCTTTCTATGAAATAGAAGTAGATACACTGACAAGAATAATAATTATAGTTGATATTTATGGAATACTTAATTTGTACCAGGCACTATACTAAATGCTTTGCATGTGTTGTCTCATTACATCCCCACAACAACCCTGTAAATTAGGCATTATATTTTCTTATATTTTACAGATTATTATATGTCCTATCATGATAGCAAAAGCTTTGTCTGTAAAAGGCCACATGGATAGATGGTACAAAGGGAAGTACATGTATAATACAGTATCATTACTGAGCCAGGAAATTTGGGGGGGAGGGAAGAAGTCATTTTATGTTAATTCAATCTAAATTACGGGATCCTCCTAAGAAAATAAATTGTGTTACTTCAGGTACTCACAGCCACATAAATTATTGACTAAATTGTTTTTTTTTTTTAATTCATAAACACTCCTTTACAGAAACTAGATAATGACCATTTGTTATAGGCACACTAAATGCAAAAATGGATAATCACGAAAGCCTGATATTTATTTCTTGTGAATAAGTGAAACATTTCACCTACAATCCTGTTTACGTTACTGACATGTGCTGGCCCTTTTCCTGTCACTATGCGTAGTCCTCACTTGTTTGAGGAGAGGGGGGAAAAAAAAAGATGAAAAGTTTCCCCTCCTCCTTTTTTCTGCCTCGAGATAATTATTGCTTTCAGAAGCGATATAGGGGAGGGGACCTCTCAAAACCTCATTTTGTTCCATGCTTGGAGCAGGAAGGCTCTAGATAACAGTGGAACAAATGAGTTTTGAGCATTTATTTTGGCTATAACTAAGGTTTTTCCATCAATAAAAATGTTACTTAATTTACCTTGTCGTCAACAAACAGGCAGAGGGTCAATTAAAGTTGTCACATGTGGTGTCCCAGGGCTGGAGTAGTGGGAGGCAAGAACCGGGCAAGCCTCACTCACACATCCTTTTCTCGGCTGCTTTCGTCCTTGCTTCCTCCCTCCCTGCCGAGCCATACCGCCCGCCCTCCTAGGGAGAACCCGACTTACCGGTAGATGTTGAGATGATTCCTCTGGGTCCTCAATTCTACAATAAAAACATTTATGGGAAAGAGATCTAGTATGCTTGAGGTGTCACTTTTCTGAATGAGTTTTATTTACGTGATAATGAAAGGTAAATGTTGAAGAAGTCCCTACGTGAATTAATATGTTCCATTGGGGTACAAATCAGTGAGGCCTTTCATATTAATATCGAACTTCTTTCAAAATGATCTCCAAAATTTCAATTCCGTGTTTCACTTTGATTAGAAATTATGTTTTAAGAGGTATTAGGTTGGTGCAAAAGTAGTTGCGTTTTTTGCAATTCTTTTTAACCTTTTAAACCACAGTTACTTTTGCACCCACCTAATACCTTGACAAAGACATAAAAGGAAAAGGAATTATTTACATTAGAATTATATATGCATCGTAGATGTGGAGCGCAAACTGATGGTTACCAGAGGGGAGGGAGGTTTGGGGAGCTGGGTGAAAAGGTGAAGGGATTAAGAAGTACAAGTTGGTAGTTACAAGGATGTAAAGTACAGCAGAGAGAATATAGTCAATAATATTGCCACAATTATGCATAGTGCCAGGTGGGTACTGGACTAGTCAGGGCATAAATTATATAAATGTCTAACGACTATGCTGTACACCTGAAACTAATATAAAATGATATTGAATATCAATTGTAACTGAAAGAGAGAAATAAATAATTTTTAAAAAGACTTGCAACAACAAAGAATCATATATACATATACCAACTGTTGTTTCACTGCTTAATATTAATTGGCCAATTTTTATTTTATTTAATCGTTGATAATTTAAAGATTATTACTTCCGTTGGGTAAACCAAGACATAAGGTAATTTGCCAGATGACACAGTTGGTGTCATAGCTAGGACAATGGGTACCTCAGCAAGGTGTTATGAAAATGAAATGAGGTCGTGTTCCGGGCTCCAGATCCAATGCCTGAGATGTAATATGCTCAGCCAATTACAGCTGACGTCATCGTTCTACAATCCAGATAGTGATACTTTCAGTCCATTGTGCTGAACACAAATCCACAGGTCCTTATACAATCCTTATACAATTATACAATCTTGTTTAATTTTGAGGAGACAGAGAAAGAGACTTATTAGGAAATATTCCGATCTACCAATGTTTTTAGTAAAAGGAAGGACAAAACTGTGTGTTATTTTCAATAAGTTGGTATCAGCTTAAGAAGGCATTACTATGTTTGGATAGATAAATACACACAAACTAACTCAAATAAAGAGGCCTAAGTGAAGAGGTTCTACTGTGTTTAGCTGTCTGTTGTTGTTCAGCTGTGTGATTTTAAACCAGTTATGGTTCATAAGCTGATGAAGCAGTGAGTACATGTTTGAACTACGAGAAACAGGTTTGAATAAGTCTAGACATTTGGTTATCTTCTGTCTAGCATTCATTTGTGTCGTGGGCGTCACACGCTGGGAATTAGTGTTTCATTATGCAGAAACTGTTTTATCTTTGGCTTCCTTATAATAGCTGAAAGTGAATTCTGAGTGGAGAGGAAGTGGAGGCCGGGGCTTAGTAACTACATGGATCATATCAAAATGAATCACATGGGTTTCAACAGTGACCGATAAGCATATGTATGACCTCACTCTGATAGTTCAGTTGGTTAGATATGTCTTGCCACCTCATTTAGTGTACGGTATACCAAGGAATTGACCAGGATGCACTGAACAGTTGAAGATGAAGAAAGGTAGAAATGCATTTCTGTGTCTAGTACCTAACACCTAGTATAAGTGCTAGCCGAGAGTGAGATTATCTGTGCTGTAGAAATCTAAAGACCTCTGGGAGACCTCTGAATATGTAATCACTGCCTGGTCACATTTTAATTCGCTCCTTTAAGGCAACAGAAAGCAGTTCAGTTTTTATCCTCTATATTAAGCATCTCTTCTACAAACAATCAACAATTCATTTTCAAAATTCGAAGTGGAGCAGTATTTCATTTTCTTTACTTTGTGACTTTGAGAATGTGTGTCACTTTTAGAATGCGTGAGGAATGTAAAGTAACTTCTGTTTGCCCAAATAACTACCTCTTCAATATCTGCTTCCCTAAGCTGGATACTTCCAGATGAAATCTTGGCTTCAGGCTAAGTTCAGTGGCTCATAGAAATCAGCATTGTGTCAGGTGAGCTACTGTGTCAGTGAAAAAGTTCAGACCACCATCACACACGAAGGCTTTTTCTCCAGACACCAAAATGTCATGTCACACTGATTAAAAAAAAAAATAGTGATTAAGACGCACTGCTTTAATAAGACCAAGATTGCAAATTCAATCCTGGTATGAACTTGTCAGTTTCATTCATTCACTGATTCTCTCACCCACTGACTTAAATTTGTTTATCCATTCATTAAACATTTGTTGCATAGGATATGACTACAAGAAGGACTTCCATTATCTGGTTCCCATTTTATGGACATGAGCCCACAATAGAAGAGGGTCAAACTAAGAATAAGTAGATGTGATAGCCCAAGTCTGTAAAAAAAAAGGATGTGTCAGGAATCTCATCTGCTATAAAATGGACAAGCTATATTTTGTACCTAAAAACCAGTTTTTCTTTTTGAAAAGCAACATTGTGTATGGTGAGAACATGGATTTAAGAACCAGACAGGCCTGGGTTTGAATCCTGCTATGTCATTTTGAGGCAGTTATTTTGAGACTACTTTTTTTTTTTTTTGGTCTTTTGCCTTTCAATATAGAGTAATCGTTTCTACTTTGTACGGTTGTGTGAAGATTAAGTATAAAACATGCAGCATAATGATTGGTACATTTAAACAAAGTGGTTAGCAAGTGCTACTTCCCTTCCCCTTTCTTCCTTTTCGAGCTGCTTTGGGGAGGGGTTAGGATAACCTCTTTTCCCCTTGTGAATGGACAGAAACCTCGTCACCCTAAGACTAGAGAACCATCAGACTTTCCTTTGCAGGTAGTCCCCATGGGGCAGCACCTCAATGCCAGGTCAGGTTCAGTGCCTCCTCACCTGGCTGGCAGGCATCCAGCAGTCCTCCATCACCTCAGAGCCTCAGTTTCCCGCTATGACAAGTGCTCACTCACTTTGATGCCACCTGAAGGTCCCAAGAGAGACAACAGCCCCACAGCATGGCCTAGCAAGGAGCAAACCCTCACCAAGGCAGTCACTGGGGAAGCCATTGTTCCTTTGCCAAACTCATGACCTTTGGGGAATTTGGAAATTTACTACTCTGTGGGGGAAAGAGACAAAGAAATTCAAGATGAAGCTTTCTATCAGTAAAGGGCTTTTATTATAATGGTGTTGAATTGCGTTTGGATTTTGCACACCCTTCAGATTTCTTAGGGTGTGGGTGAGGGAGGCCTAGGAGATTTAATTAGTCCTTGAGAGGTACTGAAGTTTGTGACATTGAGGCCCATTTTCTTCTATTGTCCATGGAAGTGGAGGACCCTGGAAATTAAATTTCTAAAAGACTGAGACTGTTGCCATGGATAGAATTTTATGGATATTTGAATATAGTTTAGGTACTTGGTGGAGTTTTACTTTGTTGTTTTGTTTTTGGAAAGGGAAAATTAAAGTAGTATAAATCTGGGTAGAGGAGATCGTGTGCAGTGTAGTTATAATGCTAAGGGTTTCTGAGAGAAGGAGTAATTGGTTGCAGTATTATAAGCCTTTAGGAGATGGGGATGCACGGGAGGCCGTGTAAAGCAGTATATTAATCATCAGTCTCTCATGGTTAAGATCAGATTTATTTCAAACAAAATGTCTAACCTTTGGTTTATTTGGATGCAAGCTTTGTACTGGGCACCTAGGAGCATGCAGCAAAAGGGGAGACTTTTAGAAACTTTTCTGCTATTGGCAGAACTCGTGTTCTGTACTTCAACACTCAAGGAATCAATATTTACATTAATCTCATCAGATAATAAAATCTCAATTTGCATACAAGCTCCAATAGCATTTTTACTGCCTTGATTTAACAAAACTATATTTCATGTACTTAGTCGTGTATTGATCTAACGTTTATTGAGTGTCTCCCCAGAGCTAGATACTGGGACTTAGAGAAATGAATTCAAACATAAAGGTTAACCTCAGGAAGCAGACAGTCAGTCTACTAGGGGGGATAAGACATATATGGGAACAACTTAAACACATTGACAGAACTGGGTCATATCTTATGAATCCAGTGATATTGAACTTCAGTGGGTGAATAAATTACTTCCTTCCGAGGGAATCAGAGAAAGACCTGAGAGCTCTCTGAGCCAGGACTCAATGACTGGAAACTCAGGTCCCCTCCCTGAGCCAGCAAGATCCACATTAAGATGACATTCATTTCTCTCCCGGGTCAATTATGGGCAGGAGTTTTATCTTCCTTGAACCTCAACAGTGATCCGCATCCCCACTCTTGTTTCCTCCTATCCTTACCCGCTCCCCAATTTCTTAAATCCTCATGCAGCCAGCCAGGTAGCAAGATATTTGGGGTTTTGTTGTTGTTGTTTTTTACCTTCTAGAAGATGACTAGAAGAATCTGGGTGAGGGCTCAGCGACTCCTGCTCGTCTTCACAAGAAAATCCCAGGTCACTGTGACTGTTGACTGTGTGTAAAGTTTGTCCAGGTTGCAACAAGAACCACATTTTTAAGAGCTTTCATTGAGCATTACCTCTGTGTGAACAGGGTCCCGATTTTCCCATTTTTGCATAATTACTTATCACAGATCTATCACTGACTTTAATTGAATATCAGTGTTGAAGTAACACGTGGTATTAGTAAGATTAATAGATAGCCATGCCCTGAAGCCAATAAGACATGATAATTAGTTATGTATAATTATTATTGATTATGCATGATATAAGTCATTTTCTTTAAGAACATAGACTGTAGCTACTAATATCAGCAAGCATCATTTAGGCTTTTATTTTTCCAAGTATTTTCCATCTTTGGCATTGGCCATTCTCATTCAAAAGTAGCACTGTCACATTGAGAGAACACAATTCAAATTCACTTTGCTCTACAGATGTTGTGTATGACCAGAATACATGTGATTCCGATATACTTGTAGTTCATTAGAGGTTCCCAATTTAAAGGAAACTCATGGTGAAGGGATTAGGAAATAAAGAATAATTTAGTAAAGCAAAGGATTGCGCCATTTTATGTACCACATTTTGCTGTGTATAATGCACTCCTGTGTCTAATGTGCACCCACGTTTCTGGCCCAAACTTTAAAAAATCTTGTGTTTTAATTTTTCAGTTCAAATTTTTGTTTGTTTATATTTAGATACTTGTTTTTGTATTATAAAGGAATTTTAGCATTTATTTTTTAACATATTATGGTACAAGGAATTGTATGTAACAAATAATTACAAAACACAAGAACACATACAAGCTATAAGACATTTTAAGTACCGGTAACAAATTTACTATATTTACGCATCATAGAAGACCAAGAACTTTTCGTTGTTGCAAGTTCGCCGTAAATTCAACAAAACCAATTATCGTATTCCAGGATATTATTTTGCATACAGATATCATTATTTATTTCTAGAGTTATTCTTTTAACTCATAAGCATAAAAAAAGAATTAAAAACATTTATATAGATGCAGAATAACTACTACCCATGTATAATGTGCATCCTTATTTTTCCCTCACAAATTTGGGCAAAAAAGTGTGCATTATACATGGCAAGATATGGTATTTTAACTTTGCTTAAAGCAGGGAGCAATATGTTAGAAGGCAACCCCTTAGACAGGTTTGGACAAACAACTGGTTGAATCATAATCTCCAAAATATTGCTACATCACAAAAAGCCTGACAGCCAATGAAGTGAGTCTTAGTCAGAAATTCCAGTTCAAGCATCGGAAACGAATGTCCTCCAGCACCTCACGCTTGTAAATCAGATTTATTCTTCAAAGGCCATTTCAGGTTCTCCTTCTCCATGAAAGGCCTTTTAGTCCTTGTTTGGTTCTCCAATTGGTTTATGATAGTAGGTCTTATATCACCAACTAGATTATAAATTTCTTCAGGAAAGAGACCTCAATTACTACACAGTGGAGTCACAATATTTCAAAATTGAAAGTAATAATAAGAGAAAAGGGAGAGGGCTAGAGGTTGTGACTTGCCGGGGGTCACAGAAAGTAAGAGAGTGAAGCAATACTAGTCTCCCCACACCCGTCCCCTACCTACTACATCATCCTCTGTTTCACAGCTGCCATTCAGTTAAAGCTCTTCATACATTTTTGGTGATTTGCTGCCCATCCTCTGCAGCCAAAGAACATTAACCCAAGTTCAGTTCTTTAAGGGTTAATTTTCAAAAGCCCGGACTCATTTAGAGCCAATCTAAACCTGTTCCTTGCTTTGACTTATCTTTCCCATCCAGCCCAGCGTCATGGTGTCAGCCCAGACAGAACTTCCACAGAAGGCCAGCAGGGGGAGTACAATTGTGTGGAACTTCTGTAAAACTAGCAGTTGTTTGAAAATCACAGACCAAGATATGTGATGTGGAGGGGCTGAGAAGAGCCGGGGTTCTGTATGTCTAAGAGCTTTTAAAATAGTCTCAGAATCACCTTAGGCCTCTATAAACCAGCTTTTTATAGTACATTAAACGGCAAGTCAAATTCTTAATTAGGCTTAAAAAGCAGGCACACCAATAACAAGTACAATTACCATGTTTTTTGTTTTTAATTTGATTTTATTTTTGCTGTGCTTTGCATACAGAAGACAAAAGCAAAGGCAATTCTGTAAAACAAAGCAGCTTCTCAGAGTGACTGTCCCCTGCTGATTTGTAAATGTCGAGGCAAAGCTGAGTTCATTTTGGAAAATAAATGTCAGAGCAAGAAAGAGTCATTTATTCCATAGCAGGAAATATTGACCTGGTGACATTGTTTACTTATAATAACTATTTCTATCACTTTAGTATATTTCACCAATTTAGGTAAAGAATGAAGCTCATTATGTCATTTGATTGGCTAACTGTTAGAACTCATGTATTGTTTTAGCCAGTTCATTTGTTTGATTACCAATATTTATTAAGCACCTACTGTGTGCCAAATACTCTGGGTGCCAGGTTAAGAACTGGGTTTTGGAAGTAGATATTTCTGCGTTCAAGTTTTACTTCAACCGCCTACTACTAGCTGTGAGAATTTGGACAAGTTATTTAATCATGTTATCCTCATTTTCCTTATATTAAAGCCATAAAGGTTATTATGAAAATTAAATGGCAAAATACGTCATTAACTAAGTACCTATCAGATGGCCTAAGTTATCGTTAACTTTTATTACTGTCGGCCTCATCATATTTCCCATAATCTTCTTCACAGTGCCCATTTGGTGAAGGAAAATATAAGACAACAGCTTTTTATTAACATATTTAATAGTGAACTGGATTTATTTATTTAATGAAATGGGAGAGATCAAATGTGAAAGCAGGCTTTGGTACAGCCATTATTTAAAATAACTTCATATTTAAATGAGACACTAACTTGAATTTCAGGAGGCCCTACCATACTAAGAAAACATTTGAGGAATACTAAGTAAGATACCTGGAATATAATACTTTCTTCTTCAAACTCCTGTTCTCCCCACACACACACACACACACACACACACATACAACCTATTTGTCCTCCTGCCTATTCCTGGGTATCACCAAAGTTCTCCTAAGCGCGTTCCAGTCTGTCTCCTCCCCCAGCTAATGGTACCCCCTCTTCCCTCCATCTCTCTCTACTGTGGCCCCAGACCCCCTTCTGTAATGTTACATCAGCTCCTGTTTCCGCCCTTTGATGTCAAAAATGTTGGTGATTGGTCATCTTTTACTTTGTTGCCAAGTAGAAGTAGGGAAATGTGTCCCTTCCACTCCACAAAACATGGCAGGCTCATGTAAGTCTTTATGACCCCATTTCCATTGACCCCTTTCCATTCCCTGCCCCAAGTGGCTGTGTTGGTAGATGTTCCCATCATTATATCCCTTCTTATCGATACCCCTCTGCCCTGCTTCAGCATCCCTCGCAGTTTCACCTCCAGCCCTCTACTCGGGGTCAGTTCCTACTTTAAACTGAAAGCTTCTGAGAAAGTTCAAGAATTACTGAACTTCAGATACCATGTAGCAGTCTTAGCCCTGGAAGGTTTACTGTCAGCCAGGGTTTCTTTTTCTCTCATGAGGCTCATCAAACAGGAGTCTATACAGAGAGAATGTCCCTCCATGTACCTCACCAGCCAACCAGACTTACCCAGACTTGGCCAGATGCACACTGGGTATGCCCCTCAGACCCTCCCACTGGGCTTCTAGCTACACAGGACGTGATGATGAAAAGCTACTGACCTGGGATTTCAGAGCTGAGGTTTCTAGCCTGATTCCACAACTAGCTCACAGTATTGGCTTTTGAGCATTTTAGTCATCTCCTTGCTTTTCAGCTTTTTCTAGTACAGTATGGTTTTTACTGAGCACCTTTCAATATCGAATTACAATGACATATAGGTAACCAGGATATTGTAAATGAAACTATCTTCAGCATCCAAAGGGTGGTACAGGTACTTGAGAAGAACATGTGTTGACATATTCCTTTGGACAGATTGGTCATGAGCAGGTCACCTCTGAGTGATTTCAATGTGCCATAGGGGGAGGAGTTACTGCCACTCGAATATCCACCAAGGCATTGCTTTGCACAGCAGTGTTCTACTCCATTCATTCCATCCATATTATTTTGAATAATAAAAGTATAGACTTAAAGGAGAACCTTAAAAAAAAATTTAATAGCGTACTAATCTTATGAACTTAAAGTTAAAACTTTTGGATAAGGGTAATGCCTTACAACATGATCTTTTAAACTCAAGCCAAGAGTCTCCCCTGACCCACGGGGGACACTTGCCAAGACCCCTAGTGGATACCTGAAAATGAAGATAGTACTGGACCCTATAGTACTATGTTTTTTTCCTACACATACATACCTATGATAAAGTTTATTTATAAACTGGGCATAGTAAAAGCTTACCAACAATAAGTAATAGTAAAATAGAACAGTCTATTATAACAATAGACTGTTATAAAAGTTATGTGAATGTAGTCTCTCTCTCTCTGTCTCTCAAAATATCTGGAATTTTCCATTTAATATTTTCAGACCACGGTTGACCATGGGTAACTGAAACCTCAGAAAGTGAAACTGTGGGTAAGGGGGGGCATCGTACCTCCTCCGTGACCTTGGGCTCATCACATCGTCTCTCAGAACCATGACTTCCTTGTACATGATCTCTGACCGCCTTCTGCTGTGAGCTTTCACCAATCTGGTTCCGTACGACAGATATTACAGAAGTAGAATATGTAGTAATGCCTTCAGATATGAATGTGGAACATTTGAGCTACTTGATCTTTCCATTACCTTAAAAAGAGAAACGGCTCATTTTTAGTTGACTGGGAATAAATCAAAATTGAGCTTGCTAAAATTTCCTTTAGATTCTTGAAAAAAATCTTTAACGTGGGTTCTTGGTATGATTAAATTAGAGAAAAAAGGAATCCAAAGATTTAATGTACCTCTTTATTTTTCCACGTGCTCCACTTCTGTAGTCTCTCATAACTGAATGAAGGAAAACTGTACAGGGAGGAAAGAAAGGGAAGAGAAAACAAGGCTGTGAGGATGACGGGTAGTTTCCAGACTGCACATTGAACAATCAGCTTCATCTGCATTTATAACAAGAGAAAACATATCCCAAACTTTTCTAGTCTTTCCCTTCCCAAACTGGAGAGCACACGGTAAAAGCTCCTTCCTGTTCTCGTTAACACACTATCATTTAATGAAGAAGTGGGGAGCAGAGCTAAAGCCCCGAAGCTCAGCTCCCCTCCTCAGCCCCCAATTCCAGCACCTCCCCCCACTTCTGCCTCTTCTTTCACCTCCAGTAAATTGAATGTCTTCCTTTGAGCACTGATTTCATGAGTGTGCTGTAAGGGACATGAGCAGGACTTTGCACATGGTTTGCATAAATATTAGCCACGACAGTGGACAGGATGTGCTGCAAATAGTCAATGGTTAGAGTACACGGCAGGAGTCGAGCTTGGCAGCTCAGCTGTCCTGCAGTCCACATGACAACCAGGAGCCTTGGGTACTGCAGCTGCCAGGAGAGCTTGAAACACTTCATCTTCGAGACCTGCTGTCTTCCAGTGCTAACATTTCATGAAACCTAGGTTTTACAAACGGACTGTCTTACTGCTTCCTGCATTACCAGTCGGTTTGATTTCTGTGCCCAGCTTCCTGAGAGCATTTGGAATTACAGCACAGATCATTTTCCTCAACAAGGAGCATGACATCATAGTGGACACTGGGGAACAGTGTCAAACCGGTATTAACTGGAATTGAAAGGAGATCGGCTTGGAAATTAAAATAAAGATGTTCCGGGGTAAAAATCAAAATATCACAGTTTCCAACTCCCACTGTCTAGTCGTTTAGAACATACAGCTAGGACGTTTGGCTTTTCCTGGTATGGTACAAATAGGCTGCTCCTTAAGGGCAGAGAGTGTCTTTAATCAAAGTTGACTATTAAGTTTTGTGTGCCTGCGATATACTTAATTAGCCCAGAGCAGATTTCTGTTCTGCCCTGTGTACCGAGGAGCACTGATGCAAATGCAAGTTACACTTGGATCAGAGTCTTCCTCCGGGGCCAGGCGAGGGGTTGGGTTGTGGATTCTTGTTGACAGGTCACATTTGGTATTCTGAGAGACCCAAATGAGAACGGCTTGCTTCTGAGGAATTAGGCAACTACCAGGACATCTTCCAAGCCGAGTGCAGTGGCATTCGTGATGTAGGTGCTCAGTTAAAATCATTAAAGGAAGAAAGAAAATTTTCTAGACTAAAACCGGGGGACTAGAAAAGTGATTATTATTAATGCAAAATATAGTGTGTGCTTCTCGGCTGAATACTCTTTCCAGCCTGTGCCATCAGCCCCTTGCGTGGAGCCTTACCCTTAGGGCTGCAGGATGAGCTTCTAGAATGGGAACACTGGCACTTCCTGGGAAATGGATGAGACAACTGCCTGCTTGCAGGTGTGCACGTGTGTGAATGTACTGGGGGCTGGGGACACAGCTTGACTACAACCCAAGGCCGTGAACCCAAGGAAAGGGCTACACTCACTGTATGAGCTTTGCCCTACGCCAGCGAGCTTGCACTTTAAAGTCAAGCAGGAGGCACGCGAGACCCCTTGAATTGGTGGAAATGTCCCCTAATCCAACATTTCGCATAGCCTGTCAGGTCAGAGCTTGTTGTGTCTAGTTAGGTCTGACCCGGAGGACAGATGTGAGGCCGGTACCTTCTCATCACAGGGGCTTTGGGGGAAACGGTTGAGACTGGAACTCATTTCCTCCCAAAGCACCTTCTAGTGGAAAGCAGAACCTGCCCAGATGCAACAGATTCCCTTTCTCTGATCCTTCTCTTATTTTCTTGTTTCTTAAATACTCTGCTTAAAAGAACTCTCCAAGAAAAGATTTCCAGGATTTGCTTTTCAGAGGTCATGTGGAAGCCAAGAATAATTGGCCTCTTTTTTTGGTTAACGAGTCCTAAGGATAGTTTTATTTGCTGCACCCATCTCCCCCCACCCTGCACACTTACAGTGCTGTCATTAACCATCGGCTGCTCTGGATCCATATCAAGGATGGACACGCTGACCAGCGAAAGCCAGAATGCAACACACATCCCCCCAAACATTCTCTTTTCTTTTCAGTTTTAAGGTATGTAATGCCAGCATTTTTTTTTTTTTCTATCACTGGTTGTTTAGAGCTCCCTCCAGTGTCACTATGCTGTCATATTTATTTTAAGCTTTTTTAAAGATCATTATTCCGTTAACCATAGCAGGGAGAGCATTTTATTTTCTTACCACTTACGTCAGAGCTGCACACAAAGCCCTGACATGTCTTGTGTGCCTTTAGAACTTAGAGACCGGCCATTCTTGGTCTCTGTGCTTCTAGGACCAGGAGAGTTTTGTGGGCAGAGGAAGGTGAAGACGTGGTCGCAGGATAGCACTGAGAAGGGCAGTATAATAAATGAGCAGTGTAATAAAAATGTAGCTTTAAGAGCATGTCAACTCCCCCTGCTTAGAAAAACGGAAGAAGCCTGATGTTTCAGCTGAGAAGCCAAGGCCCTGGGACTCCATCCTCTTGCCTGCTGTCCTATGAGGCAGCACTAAATGCTGTATGTGTGTATGATTCTGGTGGGAAGGCAGTGGTGCATGTCCAAAGTTGAACGTGTTCTGCTAGGTTTGTGATCTGGCCAAGTTCTGCTTCATGCTAGAGTCCCAGTCTTCCTGAGTGAGTGAACGAGTGAGTGAGTGAGTCAGTCAGCGTGAGTGTTTATATTTATACGCATGTATATAAACTCATATGCATATATATTTGTTTACATAATCAAGATGTTCAAAATCCAAGGCATTGTTTTAATAGAATTATTCAAAATTCTTTATCTACAGATTTGAATTTAGACTGGGTTCAAACCACCTCCCTCATTTGGTTGGCAAGACAAAGGTTTTAGATTTTTGTAAAATTTTTGTACAGAGGTAAGATAATCGTTTTATGTGGCGAAGCAAAAATGCTTATTATCCGTAAATCCATAAAACGCGTGGAAGCTCTGCAGCCAGAACTTCCGCCACGCAGCACTGCCCTCTTGCATTTTCTGCAATGATGAGACAATAGCCCTGAGCAGGGCAGGAGCCGGGACTGACATCAGATGTTCTCTGCTCCTGCCTAATGTCAGTGAGAACTGGAAGTTGAATAAAGGAGAACAGGAGAAGCCTGGGCCCGTGTAAAGGGTTCCCACTTGAAAGGAGAAACAGCTTTCAGAATTTGTTCCAGCTAAGCTCGCATGCCTTGTAGCCCTAACCCTAGGCAGTGGGAAGAATCTCATAAGTAGTGTTTTATGTTCTGTCTTTCTTCTTCTGTTGTTCTTGGCTTGTGGGTTTCGTGCGTGTCGTTAACCCGAAAATTGCTATAAGCTAGTCGTCTCTAATTTTTAAAAAAAAGTTAGAAAAACTGTAACATCTTGCTGGCCCATGTACACTGCCCCTATTTATGAAACTACAATAAAAGGTGAATAAAAAAAAGGGGGAAGTCAGTTATGTGCCTAGAGAGTACTCTGAATTCTAGGGAAATAAGTGAGCAGCAAGTATTAGACCTGAAAGCAAATAGCGGGCAACAAAGGAAGGTCTTGTTTCTTCAACCACAGGGGTCAACACAATGGGGAAATGTAGCCCGAGGTTCTAGAATCAAGTGATGATCCCTGCGGCAGGGCTGCTGACCCTAAAGGGACAACACTCCTCAGTTATTATGGTGAGATTTAAACCTGGTCCTTTGGTTGGAACTGCTGAGAACTGAACAGTTAAAAGTCTCTAACTAGAGACAAAATGTTTCCACCGCTGGGCACTTCTACTGGAGGCAAAATCTGCAGAGGTTGTTTTTGTTGGCGAGCTCACCTTTCTTTATACCATCTCCTCTGCCCAACTGAAAGTCTCAGCCACAGCTCTTGGTTCCCATTCTTAAAAGCTTTGTGACAATACAAGCGTCACATTCTAGAGCAATCTTGTTGCTGGACAAGCAGTTTATGCTGGCATCTACAGTGTTAAACACTTGTCAGGGTAATCTCCACACCCTCACCAGCTGCGTGGCTTAGGGAGATAGTAACTGTCCAAATAATGACAACATGTTTCACATGCCTAGTAAAAGAGATATATGACCCGCTGTTCACGAAAGTACACTTAATGAAAAAAGCTTCCTGTTTGGCTAACCAAACGCATTGTCCTGATAACGTAGTGGTTATTTTCTGGCTCTTTTTACCCCAATTTTTATGCTTTTATGAGAATCTGGCAAAGATGATAAAGGAAGAGAGCCCGGAAGTCCATATGGACCTTACAGCTTCATCCAAGAATTTCCTTACCTTCTTTACTTCTCTGTCGATATCCTGCCTCTAACGAAACTAAGGGATGAGATGCTTTGTTTGGAATAGCTTCCAAAATTAGAGAATAGTTAGAAAGTCAAATTTCTCCAAAGTGAATGTTCATCCAGAAAGAAAACTGCATTCATATATCTAATGATAGGTAGGCAGGTAGATACATAGATAGATATTATAAATATAGATATTGAGCACCATGACTTTTTCCCAAAACTTATCTTTTTGCTTACCTCATTTCTTTTTAGATTTAATCATGTAGCTTTGTGATATTTTTCTACAAATGACATGCTATTTGACTAGTAAAACTGTAATAAAATGTGAGAAGTAAAGGAGATGAAGCACGTATGGAGAGGAAGATGGTGAGTCTTGTTCTGGACGTTTCTGGGCGTTTTAGAGACCGACAAACGGGAGATATGAGAAGCCAGGGATGTGAATCTGGAGATCAGTAACGTGGCAGTGTCGGTACAGAGACGAGGGGTCAAGTTCTGAGTGGATGAGGCCTCCCAGAGAAAGCATGGAGCGAGTAATGATGCAGAACGAGGACAGATTTCACATTAGCAGAGGAAGAAACTGCATGGGAGTTGACGAAAGACTGGCCAGTAAGCTAGACAGTTCAGCAGGCTCTCTCTTCTGGAAACATAAGGAGACCAGGTAACAGAAGGTGAGCAGCACGGACTCTTTTGGCCCTTCGAATGTAAGGCCCTCACTAAACTCCAGCCGCTCTTCTGCCCCTGCCACTGTCTCACCCTCTTATCTCTGCCTTCAACATAGAACCACCCTTATCAGGAGAAGAAGTGGAAAGATAAACCCAAGCAAGAGCACCCACAGGAAGCTTTCTCTCTGAGGCCAAGAGTAACAGTTGCCAAGCTGACCTATCCTGGGGCCTCCTTGGGAAGGAGGCGTCCTCCCTCTCAGAGGCAGCCCCAAGCTTGCATGCAAGTTCCAAGAGGAAGGAACATTGCAAAGAGGAACAGCACCCCCTCCAAAAATAATGATAATGATAATAATAATAATAATAAAGCCACATGGTTTCAAGGACTTTGAACCTCTTCACTCAGCACAGTGAAACTTCTGCCCTGGTCCCCAAGATCCTGAACCCCATCTCCTCCAGGAAAAGGGGTGAGAACAACTTCTTGAACCCCTGTATAGACATGCACAGTTGTTCTCAGATATTTTATTTTATTAGTGGTGGCAACCAAGGGGTGTCTTTGGGACATTAAAGCATCGGTAATTTCCATCAGTCCCCCCATTTGTATCAAGAACAGTTGGTTTCTCCATCTTGTGTGAAGAGCAAGTGTGACTGATAAGGATGCCTCACTAACCCCTATTGCCCCTGGATTGGCCACCCCCTCCACCCAGGCACACCTCACGCAGACCTTGAGAGCCACTGCTAGGTTTCAAGGATGAGTTTGTTAGAAATTAATGGGGAACTAACATAGGCATGTCAAGTCTTTGTTTTAATATGAAGACACTCTAAAATAACATTTGCAATCTTTTTAAAAAGGAAAAGATATTTTAATATCCCAAAGTGAGAATAATGTAACCTCAATATAGATCATAGAAATTTAGTGTTACGATATATTCACTATATTGCCTTTATTTTTCTTTGTTTCTGCGAGTTGGCCCTGGTTCAGACCAGCATGTGGGAACTACTGGGTTAGAATGTTAGCCAACAAAAATGGTCAAAATATCCCACCCCAGCAAGAACAGACCATGACCTTCTGTGAGCCTTTCTCTGGCTTGTAATTCTTGGAGCTTTCTAGTGCCAAAATAGACTACTTTCCCCTCCCTCTTCTAGACTGTAAACTCTTTGAGAACAAATAGAATATGGTGTTTTTAACATCTTTAGTCAGGTGTCTAAGATATTTGTGCACCATAAATGTTTGATGAATGAATGAATGTTCTGAATTGTGTGTGTGTGTGTGTGTGTGTGTGTGTGTGTGTGTGTGTGTGTGTGGTGGAGGGAAGCTGTGGCTGCTATTGTAGAAAAGATTAAGGAACCAGGAGTTCTTGTGTAAGATGTCCAGCCATGTGGTCACTGCAGAATTCCACAGTTGGAGTAGGCTGAAGAGGCATGCCATCAGCCAGGTACCCAGAACATCTGTAAAGGCTGTAAGAGACTTGAAAACTGGTACCTTGAAGCAAATAAGAGCAAATGGCCATATCATCTGGGCTTGGCCGTTAATCAGAAAAGAAGGGGTTTTTGAATGAGAATAGAAAAGGCCTTGCGCAGGGTTGATGGGGCGTGAACTTCCTCTGTCTGAAAGGACCAGAGGGTGAACAGTGGATGAACAGCAGGTGAGCAGCAGTGAGCTGAGGCTGAAGCCTGGGTTGGAGGGAACGTTTTAAGGAAAGGATGAGGGAGAGGAGAGCTGCTTTTTACTAGATCTGCTTAATCAGAGGGCAGAGTGGAAAGAGTTACTGCTGAGTGAGCAGGAGACGGATTGGAGGATGGGTGACAGAGAAGCTTACCTGGTGCTTCTCAAACTTCATAGTGCATATAAGTCACCTGGCCTTCTTGTTGAAATCCACCTTCTGGTTCCGTTGGCCTGGGTGGGACCTGAGGTCCTGCCTCTCTAACAAGCTCTCTGGTGCTGCTGCTGCTGCTGACCTGTGCACCACACTTTGAGTAGCAAGGAAGCAGAAGACAAGGTGTTGGGGGTGCCCAGGAAGCCCAGGAACTAGTTAGAAAGTCGATGGGAAATTCTGTGGCAGCCGATCGTTTCTGCACCACTGCTACCCCCACCCCCCAGCCCCATTATAGCAGCAAACAGTATAGCAGCGAACAGCAACAACAGTATTGTTGATATTTGGGGCCAGTTATGTCTTTGTTGGGGGTGGAAGGTGGGGGGAGAGGGGAGCTGGCCTATGTGTGTTGTAGGATGTAAAGCAGCATCCCTGGCCGATACCCACTAGATGCTGGTACCCACCCCGATCTGTGACAACCACAGTGTCTCCAGACATTGCCTAATGTCCCTTGGGAGACAAAATTGCCCCAGGTTGAGAACCATGAGATAGAGGGAGAATTTGGTGACTCTTTCATAAAATTTACCTCCTGTCTTCTGGAACCATGAGGCAGAAATGACTTAACTCCGATATACTTAGAAAGCAACCCACTTTTCACTATTTCAGTCCTTAGAAATGCTGAGAAAGTGTTTGCTTTTAATTTGACAGCCTGATTATTTTAAACTGTCCTCCGCACAGACCAGTGCCTTGGCCCCATTTACTTAGAACAGTAGGGAAATTTGTTTCCAAGAAAATGTTGGCTAAGTAACCTAACATCATTTTAAGTCATCACCGCACACCCACCCAAATTGTGAGATAAAATGGAAACTCCATAATCTATTCTCAGGACACCAGTATTAGTAATTCACTAATGACCTCTAAGAATTTCTTTGTATCCATCCACGGCCACATTTAATTTTTCTTGCACAACCTCTAAAATGCTTTCCGTCCGTTGACAGTCTCAAGGTCCGTCCGTTGACAGTCTCAAAGTACTGACAAGGGGACAGATGGGTTTGCTTTTTGCCGTTGTTATAGTTATTTCTGCTTAATGTGTTGAGAAAACATCTCAAGGTTTTAACCCCAGCCTGAGGCTTGGGATGACGGCAGTTTAGCGGACTGGCACTTCATCTGTCCTCTGCTGGTGAACACACACTGTCCCATCAGTTAAGCATTCTCTGAAAGCCAAAGAAAACTTAGATCCAAAAAGGGTTTCGTCTCAAGCTAAAACAAAAATGTACATCATGCTGGAAAGGCTTCTCCAAGTGCTACAGTTAATAAGCGCTGTTGTGTTTATCCTGGAAAAGCGTGTATCTAGCCAAGCATTCTTCACATTTTTCCCAGGATTTAGTCATAAAATCATTTTAGATATATTGCAAGGATAAAATGTGTACATATCTGATAAAGGGCAACGGTTTTTTTTTTTCTTTTCTGCTGTATAGCCCCCTGAAGTGAGAAAAAACAAACTATATACACACACACACAAACACACACACATACGTATGTGTATATACATGTGTGCACATATGTGTGTATATAGTTTATTCCCCCCCCATAGAGGGCATATGTGTGTGTATAAAACAAAACACACAGAGATCTGCATATATATATTTTTTGAACACTGAGTGCGAGAACCTGGCTGCTTTATTCACTATTATACTTCTAATTCAATTAAAATTGGATATTGCAGACCTTTCCCCTGGATTTGAATAACTTACCAGTAGATGCAAAGTACAGAACACGTCCTAATCGTGCCCGCAAGTCTACAGCGTCTTTAGGAATTCAAGTCGAAGTGATTTGGGATCTGACTTATCCAGGACACTACACAGTGTAGACATGACTTCTGTGTGTGGTCAGGAAGCGGGCAGGGCAGGGGTCATTATCCATAAACTCAGACATGGGTGCATGTCGCACACTGCCCTGCTCACCAAGGGAGGGAGGAAAGTGGGCCCAGATGTTTAAAGAAATTCCCATTTTTTTTTAAGAACAGATTGACGGAAAGGCAGTAATCTGCGGTGGGGTGTAAAGAACACAGCGTTGGATTTCTGGGTTTGAGTTCTGGCTGTGTCACTTACTAGGTATGTGACCTTGGACAGGTCATCTAACCTCACATTCCTCATCTGTTATATGGTAATCATGAAATTCAACATAGTATAGTAGTGGTTATGAGGACTTAATTAGCTAATTCCTCAAAATATGTGAACATTGTGAGGAATTATACAAACGTGAAGTAGTAGTTTTTATTTGCAGATGTTATTCTTGTGTGAGTTCTTGCTATAATATGACACACAAGTACATTTCTGAGTCAGACTAACTTCATTAGCAGCTAATGGAAATAGTAAATCAAGGAGAGATTAACTGGAAACTCTGGGCCAGTAATGATTGGGCGGCAAGTGGTTTGGCGATACGTGCCTGCACATGAAGTGATGGAAAGTTCACTAGTCCTGTGATTCTCCCCTTCAGGATTCTAGTTCTAGCCTCTTAAGAAAAAGCTGGATTGCATGCCAAAGTGTGCTGATAAAAGTTTAGCTACTGGCTTGAGGATAACAGAGGTTCTGGTTTTTAACCTTTGCTGATTTCTGTGATGTAAATATTCCCACAGTGACCGGTTTCGTGCTGCCAACATGACATCACCAAATGTGAGATTTGGAGGGGATACATAATAGTATTTCCACTATACAAGTAGATGTAATTAACTTCAATCATATAAATAATAGTAAAATAGAGTAAAATAACTGAGTGATGAGTTTTTAATATAATTTGTTTCATTGTGAGTTTGTGTAATTTAGCTTTTAACAATGCCTGTGTTTAACCTTTGGCCCACAAATTTAACAATCAGCGCTCACCAGCCCGTACAAGCTGGCTCCAACATGCCACTGTTTTCTTTTTGGCTACGTTAAAGCACAAAATTGTACCATGAATCAGCAAGTTCAGGACCATCCTGGAAACCAGCACAGAAAATGCAGCCATAAATGGATTTTTTTCTGTGGACTTTGGATGAGCCATCTATTCTTGGTCCCACATTTTCTGTTGTATTTCCCTGTGGCTAACAAAATCAGTATTGGTTTATGAGGATGATTTATGGATCTAGTTATTAGGGTTAGTTTTTGAAATAGTTTCAGCTTTTTAATTATTTTAAAGCTAGTGAACACTTAAACAGAGCAGAATTTTATAGGATCTCTTTGTGGTTATTAAGAGAGTAATCTAGAAAATATTTCCAAAGAGAGAAGAATATACATTTTGTGTTTGTATTTTTGTTCTTTTTAGCTATCCTCAACAGTCCAGGAGGCAATGGCTATTGGGGAACAAAGGATTAAAATTTTAGCCCTTTCGTGACGTACATGCTTGGGAAAGGGACCTACAGATGACCTGAATCAAAAGGTGATAGGATGGATGCCTCATGTCTGACCAGCCGTATTGCAACTGTGGAGAATTTGAGAAGCCCAGCTAGGAACATGGGGGACAAAAATGTTAAGGCGGCCTTTATAATCAAAACCATCAAAAGACCTAAAAGCCAAGGAAACCAATATGTCAGATACTGAATTATTAACTTACTCCTAGATGTGTTTCAGGTGTTGGGCTTATCTTGGAGAAGTTTGTGAGAAGACTAGAAAAACTTACAGATACATGACATTTGGGCCAAGCATACCAAGTTGGGGGGTAGGGGCGAGGGCAGTACAGGAAAAGGGATGGTGCCATGACAGAATTCCACATTGAAATTGTATTATACTTTATTGTACATTAATTGCAAAAAAGAGTATTTTAAAATTTGATCCCATCTGCAACACAAATATTGCATTTTGTTTTCCTAAACAGGACTTAAACCATTAATGCCATAGGCCCTGGTCATCTCTCGTGAATTTGTTAGACATATTTACTTGCAGGCAAATAATATGATGGTAAAGTCATGCACTTTGAAATACAACAACTCACCATAATCTCCTATTTGATAATTTGTAAGTCATATGCTGTTTTCGTGTTGGGGAAATAGGAGATCTTTTGGTAGTTCTAAAAAAAAAAAGTTTTCATCTAGCAAAGAAGTGTCAGTGTATGATTGTTTTGCTTATGAATTCACTCAGATAAAATGTCTTAAGATTTTATAGGTTCTTGAAAGAAAATGGTTCTCGTTTCTTTTTGGTGTGTTTACATTTAGGGAGCCATGGCCTGCTTATGGCAGTGGCTCTCAAATTCCTAGTGGGCCAGAAGCACCTGGAGGGCGGGTTAAAACACAGGTGTCACGCTCCTGGTGACTGGCTGCTGAGTTCTTACTCCAGGAGTCAATCCCTGGACTGCTGGGTGGAGGAGACACTAGGCCACCAGAGGCTATGATAAGGGGAACTGACATCTTCTCTCTGGGCCACTGGGCCTTGCGAGTAGAGGAGTAAAGAATCTGAAAGGGATGAGAGGCCTGGAGACCGCAGTAATGCCCTGCAGTCAGCCCGGCCATGCACACCCTCCATCTGTCATGCTGACAGGTTAAGCTCCGGTTCATAGGACATACTGCCTTTCCAGAGCCAGCATCCTTCCTGAAATCTCTCTTTGCCAGTGAAATTGTTAGAATCCAGAGTTACAGATAGAAAATCTACAC
This sequence comes from Rhinolophus sinicus, assembly GCF_036562045.2. NCBI lineage: Eukaryota > Metazoa > Chordata > Mammalia > Chiroptera > Rhinolophidae > Rhinolophus > Rhinolophus sinicus. Next base: position 63,049,760 of record NC_133756.1, read on the forward strand.
TTAAACCGGTGTCATCTGTAGGAAGGAACAGATAACAAATTCATGCATCGTAATTACACGTAAATTTCTTCTGTCACAGAGAAACGTGTGTTTTAAAAGTGGATTCCAAACCTAGTTGATCACAGTCCTTTGGAGAACTTTCTTTAAATACCATTTCCTTTACACCAACCCAGAAAACTGCTAGTTCCACAGGTGATTGGATGTCTGCAATTCTGTTTTTACTACAAGGCGTGGTGGTGATTCTAATGGGCAGCCATGCGTAAGCACTTCTGATTGAACAGCCAGTTTTGATGGTGATGACTATGCTATTGCTGCTGCTGCATTATAGGTAATTCAAAGGAAAGCTCTTTTTTAAGAAGGAGAGTAATCCATAACTATAATAGTTTTAATCTGAACAGTGTTCTCTTAGTTTCAAAAGACCTTCATAACAATTATTTCATGTTCCTCCCAGTGATTCTAAGAGGTGGAGCATAGGATATGTCTTCCTAGCACCATCTTACAGCTGAGATACTGCTGCAGAGCAGAGCCATGGACGAGATCCCACCTTTCCTAGTGTGCTTTCCACTATACCCTCTTTGTTGTTTGCTTTTGTATATAGTTGTTTGTTTTTGATGTCTTGAGTCTGTCATCTTGCTTTTCATCAATGGATTACTGCCATGGCCACGGGTAATCAGGACGTAAGAGAGGTGGAGAAGCCTAACTGAAAACAGATGGAAGCTAAGGTACACGCAAAGGGTCTAACCGCCCAAGTTCTAAAGCTGTAGCAAGGCCAGAGTTCTTCTACTGCAGGGCTGGGCAGTTCTGAGTATAGTAGAAAAGCAAGCATCCAAAAAGCAGTTCAATCCAGGAGAGGAAGTTATTTGCATGCGTACCATACAAAGAAGTGTACAAAAAAAATGTATGCGTGATTACAAAGGTCCCAGGGGAGTCCAAGATCCAGGCCATGGAGGGTAATAGTGCTTAGTCAGGAAGGTGATAGGACAACCGATATGGAAGACATAGTAATGAGAACACCAGAGTTCAAAGATAAGAATTTCCATTTCCAGAAGTTCCTGGGAAGGAAAACAAGAGTTTGGGTTATGGGTCAAGGATCTCCTAATTAGAGTACTTACATCAGGGTGGACCTAGTGCCTGCAGCTTGGGACCAGCTGCTAATTTAAAGTCCAGGAAGCTCAGGTCAGCCAGACATCACTTTGTAACATCACCATGAACAAGCCTTGCTTTCCTCATCTGTGAAATAAGGAGTTGATAAATGAATAGTCATTCCTTGCAGCAAGGAAATCTATTGGCAAATGAATAGCAAGAACATGGCTTAGTGCAGTGAGTCGGCGAGAGGGTTGACAAAAGGTGAGTGTATCCAGGACTCTTTAGTACTGATCCTGGGTGGGTGACATTATTGCAAGTGGAACCTCCTTTTGTGGAGAAGAGATTGAGCCCTTAGTTGTAGCACAGTGCACACATCACAACCCATGAGCCCCGGGGGCTGGTCCCAGTCATTTGGAATAGAGCAAATGCAATGCCCATGTTAGTCATGGGACTCCTGAATGTTTAGTTAATGCCTCGCGTTGACCCTGTTCTCTTGGCTGCTGTGGTTTTCTTATCTCCAGGAGAAAAATGAACTGAAGTCATGTCACAATGCTAGCTTATTATCTGCTGTATACTTCTTCTTTTTTTTTTTTTTTTATAATATATTGTGTGTTTTCTCAAATGTTTATTGACCATTTAGTTTTCTTCTTCTTTTTTTTTAAGATTTTATTGGGGAAGGGGAACAGGGCTTTATTAGGGAACAGTGTGTACTTCCAGGACTTCTTTTTTTTCCAAGTCAAGTTGTTGTCCTTTCAATCTTAGTTGTGGAGGGTGCTGTTCATCTTCAAGTTGTTGTTCTTTCAGTCTTAGTTGTGGAGGGCGCAGCTCAGCTTCAGGTCCAGTTGCTGTTGCTAGTTGCAGGGGGCACAGCCCACCATCCCTTGTGGGACTCGAGGAATTGAACTGGCAACCTTGTGGTTGAGAGCCCACTGGCCCATGTGGGAATCAAACCAGCAGCCTTCGGAGTTAGGAGCACAGAGCTCCAACTGCCTGAGCCACCGGGCCGGCCCCTGCTGTATACTTCTTGTAGTGAAAGGATTGCCAGTGAGCTCAGAAACCAAGACTACTGGCTCCCCTTCACTCATTCAGTAGTTTTACAACCTGGAAGAGACGAGAAAATGAAGGGCTTTCAAGACAGAAGGAAGTTAAATGAAATTGGAAAGCGGGTCTACAGTAAACGCACTTTGCAATGCCTGCCATTTAGCATTCCTCCTACAGTTGCTTCTGGGATTGCATGGCTACATGGAAATTTCCCATATATTTGCTACCAAGGGATGCTAATGTCTTTTTAATCCAGGCACACTGGGCTCAGAAAAAGAGAAGGATGATGAATGGTAATTAAGTAAATGAAGGTAGCATTGGTCAGATGGGCAGTATAAACAAAGCAGAATAGAAATGATCTTGTCCTGTCTGTTTTGTAAAAGCAATGATGACGATGTCTTTCTTACAGTCACATATCCAGAATTCACTTGCATATACACTGCTATTTTGTTGTATCTTCACAACCAGCCTATGAAATACCTGGAGATGCTGTATGTAGATTACAGATAATCTTGGGTTAGGAAAGTTTAGTAACCCATAAGCAGAGACACGAGAACGCTATACCAAATTACTTGAGGTCATGCAGTTTTCCACGAGCCAGTCTTAAGTGAAAATCGATGGCCCTCCCTGTGTCTCATCTTTTCCTAATCCCATTGAATCATGCCAGCGTCCTGGTGTAACCCGTAAAATACCAACAAAAATTACTTGTGAAATTCCCAGCGGTAGCAACATCAGATTTCCTTTAAAAGATACATACGAGACCTGATCTAATGTATTTAATTTGAAGTAGCAGAATTTCTCTGAACCCAAGTTCAAAGGTACACGTCTCTATGGTTTTGGGTCTTGAGAGGGTTCATACTCGTATATGTTGAGTAGCATTATCTATTGCTACACAAAGGAAACACCTCTGGATCTTTCATTATTTCCGGAATTCCATGTGTTTTTATGTGAAGAATTACTCTCAGGAAAGTTCTATATTTGGTAGCAGAGACCCTGACAAGAAGTCAGTCATATGCACGTACTGAGTTCTGCACCATTGCTTCTGATGGGATGCTTCCCAGGATGGCAGCTGATGGCATTGCACAGGGACCCACAGTCTCTTTCACCCTGGCAGCAGGTTCTTTGGTTAGGAGACTCCATCACGGCTAAGGCTTTGCCCAGCTCCTGGCATCTTCAGGCTCCCCTGTGCATACCAGGGTTATTGCGCAACATGAAAACCAAGGTCACTGTTTAGTGGTCAAGTCCATGGACTTGGGGTTAGAGGAACCTGGGCTCACATTCTGGCTCTCCACTTACTGGTAAGTTGCTTTGTTCTCTCTGAATGAGGTTACTCACCTGGGAATTAAAAAATAGTACCTATCAAATTTGCTGTGAAGATTCAGTTACATATTGTATGACACCACCTGGCATGCAGTTGGGTGTTAATAAATGTTAGCTCTCCATATTACTATTACAGACATCCTCAGATGTGAGACCCTGACAGAGGATGTCTGATCATCTGATTATATATTTTATGCAGAGAGAATTAAATGCAGAAGGACCATAGGGCAATGCCATGTCTTCTAGAGGGTATTTGACCTACCAGTGCGTCCTAGTGAAGCAGGCAGACAATCCTCAGCTGCCCACTCTCTCTTGCTTACTACAATACAACTGGCACCCCTGGTCCATACCTGCCCACTACATTCTAACGTGTCACCAAGTTATTGGAACAATCCCAAATACCCCCCTTTCCTTTTAGATGTCACTGGGAGGGTGATGCCCTCCTAGGCTGACTCGGTTAGTGTAATGCTGGTCCGTGACCACCATTGAGCTATTGATCTTCCTAATCCATCTGTATTTCTGGGATTTTCTTGATCCCTTGTTGCAGATGCATTTATGTAACAAACCAAAATTTATTAAGTATCTATTATATGTCAGGTGCTGTTAGACACATCATACTCTAACGACTAAGACATGTCCCCGTCCTCAATGACATAATAGCCCTACATGGGAAACAGATCTCTGTAAAAGTGATGAGGGATTGTATTCTGTTCCTGTTTAGAGGCCTTCAATCTCTCAGCCTAAGGAATCAGCCTAAGGAATCAGCCTAAGGAATTAGCGAATTGCTCTGTATGTACATCTTTTAGTCCTGAAGTGTGTTTCTTTATTTCTTTGATTTTTGCTCCCATTGTACTCCTTACAAAGGATATTTCTCCTTCCCCAGGAAGCTGTTATCAGTGTCAGAGCTCAGCCCAGGCACCCGGTGCTGCAGGTGAGACTAGCTCAGGAAGCTCTCACATTTGCTCTCTTGCCCTTTAGAGTAGCATAGTATCCATGCACATGTGTTGCTTTATCACAGATCTCTCTTTATTTCTTTTATGTAAAAGTTTTCAGTGGAGGGCTCAGTCTGATCTAAAAGGGAATGTTTAAGTTCTCAGCATAACTATTCTCTCTTGTACCTTTGCAAATATGTTAAAATGTTCTCAGCCACCTCCAGTCCTGAGCTCTCATTTTTCATGGTTAACGGGCTGTCACCACTCCCCAGCAGTGTACAGAGCAGCAGCAGGAGCCCGCGAAGAACTTGATGTAGATATCCTTACGAGCCCCTGACACGTTGTCATCTCCGGAAGGGCAGGGTGGCAAGGAGGGGTGATTGATGGGAACTTCGCAGAACAACCTTCACTTAATTATTTTTGCATAGGTTCCTGAATTGTGGCTTCTTTGCCGGGAAAATAAATAAAAATAACAGTGCAATAATGCAGACCGCTGCAGAGGCTGGAATGTGTCATTATGTGTGAGGATTACTGCTTGTTCTTTTAGAACCCCAGGCATCTGTCTGTACCTGGAAATTCTTTATCTTGTGGAAGATTAATAGCCTTCAGGGTGAAGGAGAGGACTGAGACCCTACCCAAGAGTAAGATAAGGATGGTTGTTGATAATCAGATGAATGGACTGGAGTCCTATGTGAAGAGGGAAAATGTGCTTGAGATTAGCATGGTATCAGGGCAATGTTTGCACTTATCTTATGCTTTGAATAAGTTACGAGCTGTTTTCCTTCTTTCGTGAAGGCAAAGTAGTAATTCAGAAAATGCTGATATGTTGTCAGATGGAAAAAGTTATTTTTGTGTCTATTCGAAGTGCCAAATCAACTAATGTGTACTGTGTACCTACTGTGTGTAGGAGATTAGAGAGAGTCTTCAATGCCAACTTATAGACTTTTAAGTTTATCCTGGAGCTAAAATGGGAAATGAAAGCTCTGGGTTAGAGAGAAGCTGTTACATTATTTCTCCCATATCCCTTGTGTGAATGACACTCGCCTGCCATGCTAGAAGCCCCATCCCACTCCTCCCTGTTGTCCAACCGGTTGCTCAGTAACCATGGCCTGTGTTCTGCCTGTGCAGTCTCTCTCCTACCTGGCTCCTCTTCACCGTCCTCCCTGCCCCTGTGCCAGGTCAGACCTCACGATATCCCGATGGCACTGGAGCAAGAGCCTCCCCCTCCCAGCTGCTCTCCCTGCCTGTAGAACTTGGTCCCTTCCCCCCATCCTCCACCCTGTGACTGGAGTGACCTTTCTAGTATGAAAGTGACCCTGCTTAACCCTTCAGTGGTTTTCCAGGAGGCATCTTGGGTAGGGAGGGGCACTCCTTCCTCCCCTCCTGACACTCCATATGTGTACTTCCTGAATATGGCATGTTCTCTTATGTGGCTCTACATGCTCCTTCCGTTGTCCAGACCTTTTTGTTTTCTCCTTGGTTTTCTATATGGCAATTCCTATGTATTCTTCCGAAGTCAACACTGCTGTCGTGTCCAAGGAGTCCACCCTGACTTCTCCTTCCTCATCTTCTTGAGCCATGCTAGGCTTCCTACCAATGCAACTCATCAGGTAGGATTTCCACCATCTGTTCTCTTGAGTGTGTCTGTCTGCACAGTAGGTCCTGAGCTCCTGGAGAACAAGAACTCTGTCTATTAGATCTTCTGTTTCATGTATCTGGTGCACAGCAGTCAGTGAGCAGTTACTCAGTAAATGGATGAAGTCTTCAGGCTAAACAGAAGTGACAGTGGATAAGAAGAGATATCACACCCTTGTATTCCTTGCCATCTGTGCCATTGTCCTATCTCATATCTTGTAGTCACGCCATTCCAACGAAGGCCACACGCTATTTCTAGAGAACCTCTGGGGACTCACCCCATGGTCAGTTTTTTTCTTTATCACGATTCTCTTTAGATGAGATTTATGTCCCAAATAGTCAATGAAAGAGTATTGTCGAAAGTTTTGACTGTTGCGGATACATGGAGAAAATCAGAAAAGGCAGTTGTGTCTGAAGAAGCATAGATACAACTTTCTGGTAGTGAAAGAAATTAAATCATCTTGTCGTTTGAACTGTGGTATCAAAGTATTGTTATATAAATTGCTTTAAGTTACGTGAGTCCCTTGAAATACCTGGATGTAGAAAATAAAATTTAATACAAAGTACAGAGAGAATATAGTCCACATACTTCACGTAACCTTAGCATGACCATTGCAAAATTGCTGGTGTGAACCGACACTTTCTCGTTTTCTATTCACAGATTAGGAGAGTTGCCCCAGGTTTTCTCTTTAAATGGAGAATTCCTTCATTGACCCAAGATCATGACAGTAAAATGAAGTATTCCGCAGTTGGCATTAGTGTTCATAACCTTTTTGAAGACAGGTTAATTTTTTCTTTATGTGCTAGCACATTGGCCTTTATTTCATTGGCTGAAAGAGTGCCCCAAGTCAAACTAATTTCCTGTGTCTCAATCCCACCATCCATTTGGAGCAGGAATGGTGGTATCTTAATCCATCTTTGTCTCCAGGTTACCAGCTGAGTGCCTGGCATTTAGATGTTAAATGAATCAATTGTTTAGGCAAAGCTATTAGCAGAATGATCTAATGACCATAAACAAGAAAGTGTGTAGGCAATTTATGTTTTAAGAATTATGTTTTAATAAGTGGTGAATTATTTGAGTATAAATCCAATATCAGTTATCATCAGTAATGGATGACATATTTTGAGCATTTACTATGAACACTAAACTCTACTGCCTTTCCCATTAAGTGAAAGACTAAATTTTATAAATTGAAAAAAAAGAAAGGAAATATAATTAAAAGTACATTTAGTAGCATAAAGAGCTCAAGGGGAACGAGTTTGGTATGACAAAGTATTCCTAAATAGAAGTCCTCCCAGTTCTGTGTACATTACTGTGGAATAGGCCATGAATAAAAGCAAGAAATTACAAATCATAAACATTTACAATCCTCTCCCTCCCTCCTGTCTTAGGAGGACTAGGCCAGCGCTTGTGTAGCCTGCTAATTGCTGTGAGGTCAGAGAGGTGCATGATTCAGCTGAGATTGGGCCAAATTGCCCCTGAAGAGAGGAGCCGGTGGCGAATGGTGGAGAGACGTGAGGACAGCCAGTGTGGGGCCTCTAAGAGAGAATAGGGTGAGGTGGGAGGTGAGATGGGAGCAGTTGGCCTGGAAGTGGAACTGGGAGAAGAGAGATGTAAGAAAGCTTTTTAGGAATGCTTTCTGTGTATGGGGCCATGCAGTGGTTCCATAGCCTCCCTACTACCGCACCCTCTCATCTGTCACTGCTCTCCTTGTCTCTTCAGAAAACTTTAGCCAAGACTTAGATTTATCTTTCTTTTGGATGGGACACAAATCACAGAAGGCCAACCTCCACCCCTGCTTGGGTTACAGTAATAGACATTGAAAGTCAGTGCCTTTACTGTCATGGGCGAATGGAAATTGGAAAACTACTAAAAGAGTTTCGGATTTTTAAAATATATAGTTTAATAAGAGTTTCAACATCCCTCTCCTTTCCACTACCCTACGCCTAGCTTCTTTGCATTATTAATTTTCCGTGCGAGCTGTATTTCCAGAAAAAGCAAAAACTTCCAAGAAAATTCTTAGCTCCTCATTGGGTAAATTACTAATAAGAGCCAATTACCAGTTAGTGGAGCTTGGATGCTAGTCTGTATAACTCAATAAATTTGAATAAACAGCCATTTTGTATAACTCAATATTTTAAAACTATAAATGTAGACATATATCAATATAGAAATGTCAGTGGCTCTTAGATCAAGTGATTTAATAATGATATTCCATATCTTTCTGACCATCAGGAACTTCACAAATTAGGGGGTTTGGTACATACCTGAGAAACAGTGGAGTGTGTTGCAATGCCCAGTGTGGACAGCCTGACTGATAGAGTTGTTGTTCTGGAAGAGAGGGAGCTCAGGCTACTGTATTATGCACCTGTCATTAGCTTCCAATAAGAATTCTATAGTTTAGGTGACTAGGCACCATATATGCTGAGAGGAATGCAGTAGTGTTACTATTATTACATGATAACTGCGATCCAGTCACTAGTTGATGAAGTCATTCTTTTGCACACAAACATTATATGCCTGCATTAGGTTTCCCGGGCTGCTGTAACAAAGCACCACAAACTGAATGGCTTAAATAACAGAAATGTGTTCTCTCACAACCCTGGTGACTAGGAGTCCAAAATCAAGGTGTTGGCAGGACCATGTTTCCTCTGAATACACCAGGGAAAAATTTGTTTCAGGCCTCTCTCTTAGCTTTTGGTAACCTCGAATCTTCCCTGTGTGTGTCTATATCCAAATTTCCCCTTTGTATAAGGACACCAGCCATATTGGATGAGGGCCCCCCGATTCTGATACGACCTAATTTTAACTAATTACATCTGCAACAACCCTAATTCCAAACACAGTCCCATTCTAAGGTACTGGGGGTTAGCACTTCAACACATGAACTTGAGGGGTGGGGACAATTCAACCCATAACCATGCCTCACAAGTGATGGTTTTGGGGATCAAGCTGAGTCTAGCAGCCCTACATTCAACAGAGTCCCCTTTTGGGGAGATACGCGTCAACACTGATTGCTTCCAGGCCCTCTCATGTCTGTGATATAACTTCACACTCCCCTAAGAGCTATTTATGGCCTACATGCCTGTGAACATTTGCATGCTCGTGTGCAGAAAAGACAATCAGCCAGACAGATTTCTACACCCACTTAAGAGCCCTCACATGGATCCGTCACCCATCCCGAGCAGCATGTTAGAGTTGACATCTGAAATGTGTCTGGCATTTTCAGGTAGAGTACCCTTTAAAAAATATCACATGAATGCCAGTTCCTTACTGTCTCTCTACAAGAGCCCAAACACGGAGATCCAGACACAGAGACCTGCAGAAATATCAGACCCTAAATAATCAGGCCTCTGAATAAGTCTGGAACGAGGGCAGAATGTCTGCAGCCTCATGATAGTTAAGGGTTTTTAAGTTTAATCTTCATACTGTTGTCCACCTGGCATGTATTAATAGTAAATGCTCATTGAAAGTTTGCAAATGGACAAGAAATGGAGTCTCTGTTCCCTGGGCATGGATCATAAAGGTCCCTGCATCTGTGTCCTTCTCCTGGCCTCTCTTTTAAGAATGGGAACCTGGTGCATCTTTCCCAGTGTCTCATAGCACTGTGCACCCAATGGGAATAGCGGGGTGCTTGTGAGTCAGTGGTGTACCCCTGGATTGTATCCTGAACAAAGTCAGAGAAGTACCCATCCTGGTTGGTCGAAAATACTACCGCCAAACCGATGCATGCCTTTGGGAAGCAGAAATATTCCACTCCCCACCAGGCAGACATGCACAGTCCATGCTGAGCCCCCTGTGTTTCCCTATTTTCTTCCCTCTTTCTTGTTTTCCCTTTCATCCTTCTTTCCTTACTTCCTAAGCCGGTTCTTAAGTATATCCTTTGAAGACCCATCTTGAGGAGATCTTCAGAAATGACCTATCTTTGCCTGGTACTTGTAGGCAGAGTGAGCAGCTGCTGCCTTGTTTCTCCTGCCAGCGTCTCATTGATATCACTCTAGAGACATTTATTACCCTGCATTATAGTGAGCTCTACACATGCCTGTCGCCCAGCAAGACATGAAGCCTCAACTGCATTTTATTCGTCTTTGTTTTCTGAATACCTAGCACAGTGCTTAGCTAGTACATACCAGGTGTTCAGTGTATGGTCATTGATAAACTGGATAACTGAATGAATGAGCCCCTAGTCTGTGCTTGCATTGCACTATTCAGAAGTGTCATGGAGCACACAAAGAAATATAATTGATGGTAAAGCATTCTTCCAAATAACTTACATTATAAAAAATAAAACATATACTCATTCCAAACAAATAGCATCCTAATAATTTAATAAGTCAGTAGGAGAGCCCACTAGCAGAATGGAAAGCACTGCTCATGATTCAGTTGAAATGGATCCCAGTCTTGGCTCCACAAGTTATATATTCTGTGACCTTGGGAATTTCCTGTAACCTATCTGACTCTCGGTTTACTGATCTGAAAAAATGGGCCTAATGCCAACCTATAAGGGAATGCGGTGTGTGATCAAGTGATATGTGAATATGTCTGTTGTGTAATGACATGGGCACTGTCTGAGTGAGGACACCCGCAGAGCGGTATGGGCAATAAGTGTTCCGAGTGTCCAGGCACGGGTGGCAAGTAATGCACACGCAGGACGGAGAATTTGACCTCAGCTCTGAAGGCTAAGGCTGTGTTGGGTAGGCCGAGGGAAGGAGAGTGGCCTGGTAACTGCACCCAGTTTGCAATGAGCAGGCAGGGGTGGGAGGGGGGCCGTGGGCAAGCCCTGTAGCCAGACAAAGGGCTAATGGTCCCATCGTGGAGTAGGCAGAAGGTGCATTGCGCTTAAGTTTCTTAAGTTGAGCTAAATTGCTTGTCTTTTTATGTGTACGTACTGGGATTTATGATGATATTTCACTGTAACTAAGCTTCACCTTATCTAGCCATAGGAAGTCACTTGTCATTCCCCAAGCGCACTACATCCTCCATGCTATCATTTGCTACCCACAGTTCTCACCAGTTACCGAAATGTTATCCTTCCCTCTTTGGTGACTGCACACCTTTCAAGAGTCAGCTAGATCTCGTCTTCTCTGTGCCACACGGTCACTGCCACTCCTGCACGGACAGTCTCCCTCCTCTCCAGTCTCAGAGCACGGTTCTCCTGGCTCCGCTGGAGTAGCATTCATGGCAGTGTGCTGGGATGCTTTTTCTGGTCCTCTTGCCCCTATGACTACAGGTCCCTGGAGAACAGGGAATGTCACCTGTTCATCTGTGACCCTCCAGTGCCTCACATAGCCGGTATAATCTGACCCCAGTAGGTGCTCCATGATTGGAGGGACAGAGGGAAAAAGGAAGGAAGCTCTTTTCGAACTCTGTACTGAATGTACACAGAAAGGCAGGTCCTTTGCCTTTTGATTTTTGCCAATAGGAAGAGAAATATCCTGGATTACCATTGAGAAATGAACTTGAGGGATGATGAGAATTGACTGTGATCACATGACCAGTCAGCTGACTTGTCTACAGAAGCATTTTGAGAATGTGTCTTGCTTAGTCCAGTGGGATGGTTTCAAACTGACTTCTTTTGGGATTGACATATTTTTTACTTTTGGCAGAAACAGTAACATGTTGCTCTTTATTTATTTGTAATTATAAATATGGTTCATTTGGACTTTATTTAAATACGCTGGAATTTTTGTGGTGTAGTTCTTGAGGATACTGAAAGTAAATTGATGAGAACACTTGTGTGAATGAATGAATGAGTTAATTAAACAATTTTTGAAACTAAATTGCTAGGTCCCTGCAGGTATTTCTTAGTACATTGCTCACCTTTCAAGAATGTCTACAGTTCTCTGTGTGCAATAACGTCCTTGAGCAAATATAACTCCAGTATGACAACACTTTTAAATTGAACAATTCTACAGAGAGGTTATTTTGAGACCAAAAAGTAGAATTTGGTGTCAACATTTGGTTAAAAAAAAAAAAGTGAATGCAGAGTTTGCCAACTATTATTCAAGTGTCAGAAAAAAGTAATGTAAATGGCATTTTTGAGAACTATATTTTTATAGTCTTGATTTCTATGAAATGAAGGGAAAGTGGTCTTGAAAAGCTATAGTTTTTTAATTTAAAGGGAAGTGAATAAGCTGGTGTGATTTAATTTTACCACTAAAGAAATTCAGTGTATACTCGTACATGGTTTCCCTTCCATCCTATCCTTCCCTCCTCCAGCACTTTCTCACCTCCGCAAGCCCGTGTCAGCTATATCTTTAATATCATTTCAGTATTGGGGTGGGGCATGGCTGTGGTCATTTTAACCTATAGTCCATTCCAATTCATTAAAAGAATACAATGACTGATAATGACTTCTGCTGGATTAAGTGAAATTCTGTGGGTAGACAGACTAGTCAACATGTAATCCCTACAGACCCCAAGCAAACATTTCTTTTCATTTCTGATGTGCTGTGGGCATGAAGGAAGGATTTAGTCTAAAGTGCCTCCGGGTTTTGTTCAGTCCAGAGTGTAATTTTTTTCCTCTTTTGCCTATAGCCATTTCCTTAACATTACTGAAAGGACTTTTTTCCTAATGAAGCATGAAAATTGATTGTATCTTGCCAGGAGGGTTCTTCCTAAGTCTTAAGATATTAAAGATTTCATGAGAACCACATGAAGAATATCTTCCTGAATCATTTACATTTTCCCCTTTTGTAGGCTTATGTAACCATGCAGAAAATCTAATAATAAGTGTGCTATTAGTGTACCGTGTGCCATCCTGTAGGCAGCCGTGCTGTGGGGGTAAGAAATACCCAGGGTTTGTGGATCGCATTAAATTGCACAAATGTCTGAAGTAAAGCCCTGTTAGAGAATCTATAGCTGATTGGACAGAGAGTTCATTTTATGAGGCTTTTTTTTTTCTTTCCCTGTTCTGTCTTTTTCCTTGTGGCAGAAACCATGGAATAGATTCATAACCATAATGGAGTATATTTTCAAAGCTAGTAGCTTGAACTATTTTGATTCGCAAAGCAATGTTTGTCTAACACAGGTGATGCCAAGCCATATCAGAACACGGTACCAAAAGCTAAATTGGGGTTAGGGAGAGGCCTTAAGTTATTATCATAGGAGGACAACAAATAGGTAGAAACAAAGATACGAGCATTATTATCAGTGGAATTTTCCCAGCATCCATTCACAAATCACAAGGAGTTCATACTGCCCAGCCTTTCTCAAGTTCCAAAATTTAATAAAGGGTTCCATCCAGGTCCCCAGAAACTGCTGTGATCATTAGAGTGAGAGAATGAGGAAAGAAGAATTGTTTAAATTCCCCTGTTTTTAAATTCCCCTGTTTTGTAACCAGGCATGGAGGGGCATTCAGTGAGCTAGAGATACACAGGAATTACAGTTGTTGACAGCTGTTTCCTCAGAGACCCTTTTCCTGTAGGCATTTGCTTTGGACCCTAAGACAGCGCTGTAATTCTTAAAGTTGAACTATCGGTGCTTGAAAAAGAGTTTTCTGGGTAAGATGGCTTAGTCACGGGAATCAGTGAAGTCGAACCTGGGCAATACTGTATCCCTTCCAAATCCTAGTCCTTCCTGGTAATCCCAGGGCTTTCTAGGCCTTTCTCTTTGGTGGTCTTTTGCTGTGGTGATAGGGTCTGAGCACATCTAGGCTCGTTGCTGGGAGTGGGGGGAATGTCTTGACTTGATCGAGCAGTTGCGTTTCTCATCCTCATCCTACTGCAGTACTTCTACTAAGTCTCCAGTTGTGTGGGGCAGCGGGTGCCTTTTCTCTGCCAGCCCGAGAAGTGTTCTTCGGAAACCAAGATAGCAGGTCTTGCTACTACCACGAAGCCAGTCAGTCTTTCTAAATTTCTGTGAAATGAAACATGTTCAGGGGCTCAGGCTAATGCCATGCTCTCCTCTTGGCCTTGGAAAAATATAAGAAAACATGCAGGTTTCACCAAAGGTGTTATATGTTGAACAAATGTATTTCCCTTCTTTCAGTGTTTCTACTTTAACAGTATTCCTGTATACTTGAGTGTTGGGGTTTACTCCTCTCATCCCAGGTCCCAGCTTCTCTCCATGTCAGACAGAGGTGTGAGCTTCTGATCTTGGGACATATTTACCCTCCCAACCTCACAGGTATCCTTTCAGGACTGCTAAATTGGAGTAGTGTGCTATTGATGATGCGTCACCATTTATACCTTTTGAGACATTTTCTCTTTAATTGATGCTTGCTTGGACCTATGCTATTTCTTTAAGGTCCAGAGGTGCTCATTAAAATGAGCATTAGAGAGTGTGTTGGATGTGCCTTAGCACAGAGTCCAGGAAAGGGCTCTGTGGAGCTCGTTATATAGGCATTTCTAGATTGTTAAATTAAAGGATTAGTGTTGTGCTAAACCATTTTCAGGTTAATCAGTTGTGGGAAACCAGATCTGATGTTTAAGTAGGCTTGAACTATGATTTTATAGTAAGAAAAGTTGTTAAGCTACTATTACTTCTCATTAACCCTCTAGTTGCTAATTGACTATCCTCTACAATGTTGCAGTTAACTAACTATGGTCTTGTTCTCTAGTTTTGTTATGTGTGAGCATTATTCTTTTCAACTGGATTGTAAGCTCCTTTTTTTACAGGGACAATATCTTTTTTTTTTCCTACCCCCATCCTAAAAGCTTCTGGTGCAGTTCTAGGTACATAACAGATGCTAAGGAATTTGTTTATTGAGTGATTGCCACATTTTTATAATGTCATTACAGTGTGTTATCACATGGTTTATTTCATGATGATTCGTGTAAAATGTTGTACCTGAGTCTAGAAAAACACTGATATTATGTGTTGATCTGTAACCAGGTTGTTATCAGCAATAGGAAAAATACTACAAAGTTCATGTGAACGTAGACAGGATAAACAGGTCTAATCTGGGTTTGATGTCATTAGCCTGGTAAAGGAGTGGCTTCCAGACCACCCTATGGAATAGCCTGAATCCCTTTACCAGGAACTCCAGGTAGAACAGATCAAAAGGTCTGCCTGCCATTTACCTTTTACTCGGCAATTGCTAATAATTGAATAATTGCCTTTTGCCCATGCACATTAAGACGTCCATGAAGCAGATTTAAAAAAAACACACACAAAAAACAAGAATTGTATAAAGGGAAAAACTAAGGCACAAACAAGAAATTTCAGATTATTCGTAAGTGGCAGCCAGATCATTTATAAGTAGAAACCATACTGTCAAACCATAATCGATACAAAAATATGACTGATGGTGGCAGACCTCTAGGAATACAACGAACCTTAAACAGAGAGGCGTTCAGGCAGCACGACCCGGGCATCCTCTGAACCTCTTTGAAGAAGGAGTTAGCAGAGCACCCACAAAGCCCTGTGTCCCCTTCATTTGGGCCTCTTGTGCAGCCTCTTACCACCTGCCCCCTTCCTGCCACAGAAAGCTTTTGTCCCTACATTCTCCACTCCACAGCAGCCGCACTCTCAAAGTACCTAGCTGTTCATACTGCCATGAAGGAGTCCATTGATTGTACACATGGGCCCTCACCGTTTCAGAAATGACACTTACTGCCAGCCATGAACAAATAGAATCGACTTTATCTAAGTTGATGAGTTTGGGGCTAGATATACAATGGACTAAAGAGAGTCCATATTATTGTATTTTCGTGTGGTAGGGCTTTGCCTGTTTACGGTTTCTCCCTAGCTTACCCATCTATTCCACCTGTGAGCTTCTCTCCTGGTCTCTCTCAACGTGTTCATTCTCTTTTTTCTCTCTTGTTTTTCTGCTTATCTTCTGCTGCTTTTAATTACCTTTCCTCTTCTTATCAGTCTGGCCCTGGGTCTGGTGAGGCTGGGAGTGTGGGAGAGTACCACCTTTCTGCACCAACCTTTCTTCCAAAGCACAGTCTCCTTCCTTCTTGCATTCATTTCGATGTTCACCTTCCTATGTTTCTAAGATTCCTTCCAGCTTTATGAAAGAGAAGCAGATTGGATTTGCAAAATGCCTTGACTGGTTTATTATTTTAAATGTGATTCCTTAAAAATGTGTATCAATATTATATAGAGGTACTGGTTTACTGACTCTTGTCTGCCCTGGATTTAAGGAAACAGTCATATTATAGCAATTTTAGAAAATCACATGGTCCAGTAGAGAAAGAAGTTAAAGAAATCTGTAAATTTCTGTGACTTCTTTATACCCTTGAGATTAAACCGAATTAAAGCACTTCTATCAATTTTGGGTGTTTTAAGAACAGTTCAGCATATTGCATATCTTCTGCTATCGTGTTTCCTCTTACCTGACCAGCTGAAATGGGATCAGTCAGTGGTAGTTAGAAATACTAACTTCGGCAAAAATCATACGTTTTTGTTTGGAACAATAAATTCTCACTCATTCACATTTTACAGAAAGTTAAAAGCATAAAAGGCATGTAACTACATCATTTTTAGTTCCTACCTTAGCTCATTTTAAGCACATATAGGTGTTTGAATACTCATTTTTAACTAACAAAACCTTTGTATGCAGTTGGGTATTTTTAAAGTGATTATTCTTATGAATAAATTAATGCCACTCTTAGAGTGTGGTTTACACCATTCATTTGCCTTGTAAACCCATTCTTTCTAGTCGATGTGAAAGCAAATTGAGCCCAGCTCCACTCAAATTTACTGTATTTTCCTTATTTTTGAGGCTTTAAAATGTAAGCTTCCAACGTCAGGGACTCTGTCTTACCCAACACCACATCCCTGAGCCTGTCTCCTAGAATGATTTCAGCTGCTTGAGACTCAATCAGTATTTGCTGATGGATTAAGATTTAGCTCCATTAATTTATATGCCAAAATGACTTACCATTTGCCAAACGTTTTTGAATTTGACAATTTGTTACAAACTGTACTGTAAGTTTTTTTCCAATTTTATTTTATTCTTCCTTTAACTAGTTTTAAAAAGAGTTTGATTCCATCCAATAGTTCTAATTACAATACAGTGTTAAGTGAAAGATATTAAAACTATATATTCAGAATTATCCCAATTTTATAAATATTTATAGATAGATGTGAGCTTTAAATATAGCGGGGGTGTCAAAAATGTGTACATACTTTAAGAGATGCTATCTATGTATTACTTTCGAAGTTGAATTGAATTACGGTAGCAATGTGTAGTATGATGTTCGCTCAAAAGATGGCGTTAATCAAATGCTAGTATCATTCATTGTGTATTAAAATATTATAATTTTAATACAGTTTTTTCCTTTCTTAAAATATGTATACATTTTTTGGCATCCTCTGTATATACACATTATATGTAATTATTATACATAAATTATGTGTTTTACATATATGTGCCAAAAAGTAATCGAACTATAAATAGATATGTGAGGTTTGTGGGATTATGAGCAGTTTTCATATTTTTTAAGTTTCCTGTATTCCAGATATCACATTTTATTTTTATATCAGAAAAACAAAAAATATTTAAGTTGTACATTAGACATATTCATTTTGGTAATAACCTAGGCATCTGAAAAAAACAGGAATTTATTTTCTCAGAGTTGTGTCAACCTTTCTTAAGACGCTGTTTGTTTACCAGTTCCTTTCATTACTTAGTTTTTAATGTTTGCTCTTAAAACTTTATAAAACCCAAAGGGAAGCAGTTTTAATAGCTTTTGTCCTTGAACAGGTCTATACCTTTCAGATCTTTAATTGCTCTTAGTGAAGAAAAGAGTGGACCCAAAAGGAAAACAGTTGCAGTTTTAAAATATGTCCAGGGGGTTAATACGGAAAGAAGAGCTCGTGAACTTGACGCTGAAACAGCAGCTATGCTCTTCTCTGTCTGGGTGGCCTGGAGCGTATAATTTAAACTTCTTCATCCATTCCCTTTTCTGGACCCTATGATATTCATAAGACCCACCTCATGCAGGATTCCTGGGAGGAGCACATCTGATAATGCATGTGGGAGTGCTTTGAATGACAGTCACGATGTTATTATCACCTGTAGCATTATTTCCCCCACCTGAAAAGGTGAAAAGGGTAAGATGCAGATGGTCTCTTAATCTTGGCACAGGAGCCAGGGAAATCCGTTTTTCTGCTGTCCCCTACAGCATGAAGTGTCGGAAGGTAAATATAACATTGCTCTTCATAACTAATAGCCTCATAGTTCATGACAGGTGAATTCTTGGTTTCCATTAGCATTTCAGAGACCATTGTACAGAGCAGTCATCCTTTGCAAAGGCAGAGAAAACTCATTTTCCAAGGCAAACAGACTCAAGTCAAGGAATCACTCCTGGTGGAATGAAATAAAGAAGGGCAGTTTATCTTTAAGGTAAGCTAGCATTGAAGCAGATTATCAAAGATGCTTGTGGAGAGTGGGGAGTTTTGAAGGCATATGCCCTTTTGCACATCTTTAAATTCCTATAATTGCTCAAAAGCCAAGAGTGAAAGAGTAGAGGCATGCAAACTTTAGAGGTTTACCCCATCCACGGGCATTCACCAAGTAAGTAAAATTGATCACACAGTATGAGATTATGACGGCTGTTCCAAGACTCACTCCTTTTATTTGAAAGGATGTACATTGTCTTTCCAAACTTTGGGGCCGTAACATGGGCACAGAAGGACCTGTGTTGGATATTGGATTTATTTGTCCACCTGGGCGGGCAAAGACATTACTGGAAATGGAGCAGGATAGAGGAAACCACATGTTGCCCACTCCTCTGTTAACCGTTTTCATCTTGAATGTTAAAAAGCAGCAACAGAGGAGTTTTAGACTAGATCGACAATTTGAAGTTACTGTAATTGAGGGGGAACACTTCCTTCTATTTTAATAGCCATAGAGTGATTTGTGGACATGAAGATTATAAAGTAAGGACACAAAGAAGAGACAGTTCATTTATATTTCCTCATTAATTGAATTTAATAAGTGAGTTTGGTCAGTTTAGGAATACCTGTTAGTTTCAGAGGGTTATTCTGTAAAAGTGTTTAAAGGTGTGTTTTATGGCTGCATTATGTTGGCTATCTTGTGTACATATTGAAATAAAGATACCTTTTGACATTTCAGATACGGACTCATCCCCCAAACTTGAAAATCTCCAATTTTGCACTTTCTAAAACATCAGTGCAAATTAACATAGTTTTATAGATTTATGGAGTAAGATTGAGAGATGTGCCAGCTGACGAACATAGCAGGAAAGAAAATGTTCTCAAGTCTATTCATTAATATTCTTCTTCACATTTTTTTGTTGTTTAATATCTTCTTCCTTGAATATGTGTGATTTGGGATTACCAATTGGAAGACCTCAGAGGTTCAGAAATTCACAGACATGGGAAATATAAAACCATATTCATTTAACAGATACTGATGGGCATATAAAATGGAACCTCCATCATCTATCTTTAGAAATAGAAGATTAAACAGAAGTGTAATTAATTTGCCATCCTTGCTTCCCTGATTGAGACATTTATCAAAGTTGATCTTTAATCATTAATTTCCTTATCTGTTAAATGAAGTCTATTATGACCTCTAAGGTCTATTTGTTACAGGATTAGGGACAGTTTCACATCACACAAAAAAAAGAAAAAAAAAAGTAAAGGCTAAAAGAAAATAGACATTTATTTTTCCTTCACATGAAAGAGGGTGGGAGGTAGGATTCCAGGGCAAATATGGCAGCTACACAGCACTGGGGACCCAATCCCATCTTTCTGTTCTGCCATCTTTAGTACATTTCTCACACACAAAATGGCTACTTAAGTTCCAGCCTTTACATTAGCATTCCACAAGCAGGATGAAGGAAGGAAGAAGAAGGTCCTAACACCCTTTTTAACAATACTTGCAGTAGGTACTATGCCACATTTTTGTTAACCTCACATCAGCCAGAATCTAGTCTCAGCACACCTAGCTGGAAAGGAGGATAAAGAGCAAGGCTTTTAGCTGGCATCAGTGTGTCCAGTTCAAAATCAAGGTTTCTACTTCTAAGGAAAAGGGGAGAATGGATATTGGGCCAAACAACAATTAGCCACAATTTTTACCTCAAAAAGCCATAATCACATATTTCTGGGAACAGATGACCTATGCATAGAATCATTTTCAAGCGTCAAAGGGGGTGGGGTGGGACTCTCACATTTGTGCTTTTTTAAGTCCCCCATTTTAATAGCTAATTCAAACCAGGACTTCTATTCTGGGCCAGAATCTCCATAGGATGTATATGAATATGTTGCGTGTGGGTTGCTTGGAGGTCAGGGTCTTTTTTATTTAATGTGTACACATTTTTAAGTATCTCTGAGATTCTTAATCTACCAACAAAATCCAAGAGTGCTTTCTGTTATATTCTAAGTCCGTTTCTGTTCCTGATTATAGAAAAGAGGTTGGCTTATAGGGTTTCAGAGGCAGAATTTAGCTGGGTGGAAGGTTCTGAATTAATGTGGTATTGCTATGTGATATAATGTCGTTTCCTAGGAAACTGCTGGCATCTGGCTAACCTCCAGAAGGACAAGTGGTCAGGAAGGTGGAGGTGGTATTAGAACAGTTATTATTGTTTTGTTTTGTTTTAACAGGCAGACATGTCATGAAAACTCGTTATCATAGAGGTCCCCTTTCCATATCAACAAGGCCTCTTAGGTAATAAAAGGTAGACAGCTGAGATTGTTTTTTCTAATGTTGCTATTGGTCTGATTTAGATTTAGCCACAAAAATAAACATAATCCCTGATGCTGAGAAGAGGTCAGAATGAGGCGAACCAATAAGTAAGCAGAAAATAATTTTTTTTCACATTGGTATAGATGAGGCTTATACATATGGGGGACTCTAAATGGACCCACCACAGGCAGGCATATAATTGGATATGATTAATATCTAGATATAGACAGAAGTAATTCTACATAAACGCGGAGAAGCAGCTGGAGGCTCCTATAGCAGGAGGAAGGGAAGGAAATAAAAGGTAATTGTTAGACATGAGGTCATTCCAGGTGATTGGGCCCAGTAGGATTCCAGTTGTCTTACCTAAACACTGTAAACAGTTTGCAAGTTGGAATGCACCCTTTGACTGTGGTCTGTGCTAAGCATTGACTAGAATTGAAACATAGATGAAAAGTAAAATAATGTTTCATGAGAGTTTGTGTTTGGTTGCGTTGTAATTTCCTTCCACTAACAGAAAGGGCTAAGGCCTGGGGACATTAAGCCCCCAAATGTCATTTAGATGTTTCTGTAGTATAAAGCAGAAGGAAGAAGTGCTTTGAAAATCAGTTGTACAGATTTAATCCTCCTTGCTCTACTATTTGTTTTAAAAAATCAATGCTGATTAAGATGGCACACCTCTGTGCTTCCATGCCACTCTGTGCACACCTGGAGCTTAGCGCCGTCACGCGAGAAACTGGGAGGAACCACATTTGGACTGTAATTGCCAGTCTCTCCCTCTGCCCCCTTTATGATGGGAAGCTCTTTGAAGGAGAAAGGCTCCAAGTCATTTACAAGGTCAATCCAAGAAACAAACCAGAGTGGGGAGAAGGCTGGCTGAGATGAGAAAAAAAGGGGGGTCAAATTTGAGAATACAGTGAAAATCAGCTAGCTTTGAAGGGTGAGGGTGGAAACATGCCCCTTCGGTATTGCTCCCCTTTCTGAATCCCAGAAGGAACTCACCCTCAGTGTGGAGGAGACTTTGCCTTCTGTGGTTGGACCAGCCGTGCTGAGCAGACCAATTCACATCAAAGAGCATCAGCTTTTGCCCACTGATGCCATGTTAAGTCCTACCTCACACTTTGTTGACTCTTGAATTGACCTCTGATTTTGTTTTGTGTCCTTCAGTGATGCATCAGGCACCAGAAAAGTCCAGTCAGCAAGTTTTCTAAGTGCTCAGGATTATTACAAGACATGATTCTTAGCACATCATGGAATTAATTTGTATAACAAGTATTTGCACTGTGCCAAGGCCTTAGAGTTGGGAAGGAAAAAAGACATATGCTTTTCCTCAGGGAACTGAGAGTCTAGTTCTGTTCTCCATGTTTCTCCACTTGTATTTATGAAACCATGAACAGTCAACCGATATCTAGTAAGCCTCCATTTTTCCAGAAAAACTGTTGGTGTGAAATAACGTGGTAAGGGAGATGAGAAAAGCACAAAGAGATGGGGCTAGAAATGGGGAGATATTTTACAAAGAAACTATGTAATGTGTATTATATAGCTCTGTATTTGTACCTATGAATCATCTCACTTAATCAGATATTATAATGGCAACTAGAAGAGTGCTTACGTAAACAAGGTGTACTATATAAAGCAATATCATTTAATAAGTGCTTTATGGATATTAGCTATGCTTATTCCTACTTCTTGTTGTTAATACATACCAAGCACTCAGTAAAGGTTTATTAAATGAGCAGATAGGGTATTAAATTAAGTGCTAGAATTTAAGTCTGTACATAAACTGAGTATAATATCTTTATGAATAGAGAACCTTACCTAGTACAAGTGAGAGTAAGATTTTCACATTGTAGTCTGACAAAAATGATCTAAACTCTTTGCTGAACCCCATAGGCTTCAAAAGTGTTTCTCTGCCCAACATCACCCTCCATTTAAAAAGAAATGACAGCAGCATCACCACGCTGCAGCTGGCAGGAAGAGCCCCGGGAACATGCCCTTTTGTTTCACTCAGCAGGAAGACGTGATAATAGGAGAGGAACCAGAGAGGAATGAGGAGATGGGGTGGCAATGGAGACCAAGGTGGTGAGAGCGATTTGGGGAGCAGGCTAGGACAGGTGTAAGCGTGCGAAGACAGTGCTAACAAACAGACACCAGTGACTTCCCTGGAATGTCTCCTGGTGCCAGCCTTGTCCTTTCTGTGAAGTGCCAAGACTAGTACTAGCTTCTTGCTCTAGGGATGGTTACATCCAGATGGTTACAAATGGCTCTTCAGATCTGGGCCTCCAGTGCCATCCACTCAGGAGAACTAGTTGCCTGTGATGCTTCTCCATAATGGTGAGGGGGTAGGTAAAAGTGGCCTCTGTTGTCTCAGGTTTCTGTGTTGGCTTGAAGAAGCCTCAGCAGCTCCACAGGGCACTAGGGGCTGATGGGCTGCAGGTGTGACCAGACCAATTTATCAAAGGGAATGAAGGCTACACGTCAGACCAGGCGATTCAGGTGCGAGAATCCATGGACTCTTCTCGAGTTGCCGAAATTCATCATGTAATCGTGCAACTTGATGCTACTTTCTTGAGGCTGGGTGCTCACAGCCTCAAGAAGGAAATGACTCCTGAGAGTGCAGAAACATTGATTGTTTAGGATCAGAAGATCCTCACTCCAGGATGGCCTCACAGAAAAATCAAATGTAATGATTCATGCAATGAGTTCAAACCAGACAACTGAATTGTGGGTCTGACATTAAGACAACTTGGGGAATGGAGGGGGGGGGGGACGTTTGGGAAGAACAAGGACAGTGTAATGTTCTGGGAGTAAAATTTATTACAGAGCATTAAAAAAAATAATCTGCAAGTTAAAATTGAGAGTCATTTTGTTTATACCCTAAATGCTGCAATGTCCTTCTCTTTAATTTGTTTATAGAAGTTTTAGGGGCCAGCACATTTTTAGCACACAATCTACATTTCCTCCCAGAGTGCTGCCCCTAAGACAATCCATCAGATATTTCCTCAAGGCTCTTGGGCAAGGGGATAAAAGGCTTATTTTTAAAGGTGGGTGTGTATGTGCAAAATATGTTTGTTTTAAAGAGATCTTAAATGCTGTAGAAATAATTAGCCATGAGCACATACCAAAATAATTAATACCAAATGGTACAATATCTTTTTCGAATCCTGTTTCAAAACAGAATTTGAATGAAACATTAAGTTCTGTCTCCTCTCTCTTTTTTCTCCCTTGTTACTCTTGATTTTCTAATAATCACTATTACTCTCTTGGCTATGAATTTAATGTTCCTGTACAAAGCCCTCCTCCTACCATATTCTTCTTGCCTTTCAGGTACTTTATGTCTTTAGGTATTTCACTACTCGCTTTCTCCAGGGGCCCATATATACTAACTATTGAGCATTTTAATTACTTAAAATGAATGAAATGCAGGTTATAAATGTGCGACAACCCTGAAGAAGTTGCTAGCTACATGCTATATGCTACCTTGTCCCTGGGGTCATTTATGTAGATGAGGTAAAGACATTCTCACCCCCTGGATCCCAACTTCTTATCTTGTTGTGTTGTTCCATCACAGCAGGGCTATTCTAGCATCCAGTGTTTGAATTGAGGTAAGGACCAAGATGATGTGCTGGGATGATGGAAAAGACAGATCTAAGTGTAAGGGTGTGGGGGCGGGGATTTCTGTGTTTGTCGTCGCGACTGCATCTCTTCAAATGTAAACTTGCTGCATCATGTTACTACTTATGATTTGCGTTACCTCTCACCCTGGATGTCATGATCAGATGGAGATTGGCTTGAGATTGGCTAAAGGATTCCCATGAGTGAGACCTGGGCTTAAAAAACAATTGAAGAGGAAGCAAACCACAGGAACAATGTTTTCCAAGAGGTTTACTCCTTAAATTGAAATATAATCATTGTTCCCTGGCTTTCATGGTATTTGCACAAAGCCCATCTGTTTATTAAAGCATCTGCTTGATGATGTGGGAGGCTCAGCCAGTGCAATCGCAGGCATGAGATTTTCAAATGCTGAACATGTTATTCAAGCGCATTATTTCCCATTGACATACATCAATTTAAAATATGATAATCAATAATGCACATTTATCCGGTGAATCTAGAAGATGAAAACCACATTTAAGATGTCTCCTACTATAGCCATTCCCCAATTTTAAAGTAGGACTATGAACTGTCCCTTTTGAAGTCATCTGTGGCCATAGAGTTGAATCCAGTGGTCATGAACCCAGATTCTGAGTGCGTATCTTTTAGAAACTCACCAGTGATTCTAATGTTCAGCATGGATTCAGAACCACTGGTCTAATCCAGGGTCCTTTTTCAGTTTACGACTTTCTCAATTTCTCTGCTACATTTAATGTAGTTGGGATCTTAGTTTTCTCCTATCTTCTTAACTACTTTTCTTGTCTTTAACCAAAATTAGGTATTTGCTCCTCTTCCTTTTTACTGCCTTTCTTGGGTATCTGTCCCCATCTCAGTTTCCCTCCTGGGATAATGGTACTGCTCCCGACATCCTGGTCTCCTCATCCGCTCTCCATCCTCCCAGATGAACGCCATGTAAAACTGAACAAGTCTTAAACTTCGTCATCGTCTCTTCCTCCAGAAGAGCATCCTTTCCATTTTATTCATCTTATAACAGTTGTACCCTTTCTAGTCCCACTTGAGCACTCTGATTCCTTTCACTTAATTCAGCTTAATTCAGTCGTTCACTAAGCTTTGCTAATTCGTACCTTTCTTGAAACTCACCGTCACTACTTTAGTCTAGATGCTAGGAACCTGACCTCATTTGACTGCAGCGTTTTGCATAGGGAGATGGGCATCGAGTGAAAGGTATAATGCAATAGGTGTGGGAGAGGCTGAATTCTTGTCCTGATTCTGCAGGACATTAAAACACTACAAAAGCTATATGACTTTAATAATACCCATCATTTTCCTGGGCCTCAGTGTCTCTACCTATCAAGTAAGTAGTATTTTGTGTGTGGAATAACTATAAATAAACACTACGTGCAATTTGTATAAATTCCGTACCGATTTGAGTTTCTTGGCCTTGGGCTGAAACTAGCATTTGAGAATGCTGATGAATAAGATAAAAACAAAATGGCATTGCACTCCATATTGCCATCACACACAACCCTCTGTATTGGTTTCTTTCATGATCCCTGCTCTCTCAGTCTAGACCTCCAGAATATCAACACCAAATACATGAGGGTTTTTGTGTTTTCAGTGTTTTCTGAATACTATCAAAATTTTCTTTGCTCAGGATTTGTCTTCCTGAAAATGCCAAATTTGAAAATTAACTTGCTGTCTTTGAGTTACTGTTAGAACAGAAACTGGTCTGAAAGAAATTTGTATGCAGTTACCAGTCTGAGATTTTTAAAAAATCAAATCATCCAGGGTGGTCTGCCTAAATTATATGTTTCCCCCAAGGAATTTCAAGGCCATTTCTTGGTGTCATCTCATTTGTCCTTAGATTCTTTAGCTTCAGGACAGTTGACACCATTCTTGGCAGTTTACAAAATGAGAAACTGAGGTAGTGTAATTTAAATCACTTCTCTGCCAAGGAAAATGGAAAAACACTATGGTGAAAATACTAACAATTATTTGGGACCTGACTAAAGAGTCTGAAAAATGTATTCATTGAAGGGCAAAATACATTACTATTCCCACTAATCTCTTTGCCAACAGCAAAGAGATTATGCTCAGAATTAAGCACAGCCCTGTTTCATTTCACCTTTGCTTTGCAACTCAATGAGAAAGAACAGTGGAAACTTTTTCCCACCAAAGGCCAAATTAGGTCAGAGAAGCATTTACTTTGAACCTTCTAAGTCATAGGATGAGCAGGCCAGAGATAGAAAATCCATGACCTGTGCAGTGGTTCAGTCCCTGATTCTTTTGTCGCAAGTGTTCTGGATGTATTTTGCACACTTGGGCAGGAAACATAGGAGGAAGAGGAATCACTTCTTGGATGTTTCCCACCATAAGAAATCCAGGCATTTGCTTTATTTGCTGTAGCTAAGTCGCACAGATGTTATAAGCAAGAGGAAAATTTGAGGCAACGTGACTAAATTCTTTATTTCGGTGTATTAACGACTTCAGAGCTGAGGAGGAGAAACAGAGAGTGGTCCCAAGGAAGGAATGTGTCTGGTCAACGGCACATCCAGAGTCAGCCCTCCCTCTGTAAGAAGTGGTGGTTGGAGTCAGGGGTGTTAATGGTTGCAGGAGAAGGCCAGAGTGGGCAGCTCAAGTTGCCAGCCTAAGGGATGGGTGAGGATTCATGGAGCAGAAAGTGGAAAGTCCTGCCTTTCTTCTGGATGAGGCACCTCTTCCCCGGTAGGCTCATCCATCGGGGCTGAAACTGCTCTTTTTTGTTTCTTAACTTAGGAGAGACTGCCAGGAAAGTGGCAGATGAGTCACCTGTCACTAAGAGTAGGTGTTCTTAGCACTGAGGAAAATGGAAGGTGGCAGTGAATTACCACTGCAGTTTTCTATACGATTGAATTACCATTACTTAGCACCCCTGTTGCACAAGGTCGAGCAGAAGTACAGGCGCTTCTGTGGGCAGCAGAGGTGACTGGATTCTGCGCTCAGCAAACTGAAGCAAGCTTGGATCAGTCAAAGGGGAAAGGCCCCAGACCTCCCTCCTGGTTATGCAGCGAGCTAGAGGTAATTAAACACAACACATAACAGAGGTCTTCATAATTAAAATGAATACCTCTCCACCAAGAGAGGCAGAACAAGGAAAGACATGCACAGGGAAGACACGGAGTGTGCAAAAGTCCAAAGTGTGACAGGACACAGGCGCATGTGGCTTGCAGGGCCTGGTGGCAGTCTCCAGATAAGTTTCAGGTTAGCTGTCTGTGCTCTTGACTGTAGGCGTAAGCCCAGTAACACGGCAGCTGCTGCAAGGAACTTCCCACCTCTGAGACAACTGGGTACCTGACACTTACGAGGGGTATCTCTTGTTCCTGTCCCAAATTGGGGGAGCAGCCCAGATGACATCAGGCACCCATCAGCCAGCTGTTCCTCTTGATCTAGATGCTCAGCAACTTGGGGCTCTTCTGAGGGCTTGACCCCCCACCCCCCAAAATCATAGGAAATTCAACCATCCTATCTCTAAACATCTCAAAAACAAACCACAGAACAAAAAACAGCTAGGTTTTGTTTTCTGGAGAAAGCACAGTGCAGTGAATGAAAGTTCCATGTGGACCAACAAATAAAATTGGAGCTTAGTAATCAGTACATGCAGAGATTGGCCTGAAACGCAGCTTTTCATTTGTGATTTTCTATAGTTGGCAGTTTGTAGGCTTTAGAAGCAAAGTGCTCCTGGCTTAATTGTGGAGTGCCTACTATACTTCAGCCATGTCCTAGGTCCCAGAGTGGGGTGTGGGTGGTACCTGAACCTGTTCTTCCCCCAGGGACTTAGGGTCTGTTGAGGTGATTCTCAGCCTTAGCTGAAATGCTGGATGCCTGCTCCCACCTTAGGCTTTATCACATGGTTACTTTGGGGTGAGGCAGGATTTTTAAAAATCTCCCCATGTGTTTCTAACGCACCTCCAAGGTTACACACCGTGGGTCTGGTGTAGCTGCCAGTCAGAATCACCAGAGGAGTTTTTACACAATACAGATTCCTGGGTCCCAGCGCAGAGCTACGGAATTTTTGGGAAACTACAAGGGATGTGTATTTTCACACGGGAAAATAAGGGATGTGTAATTTCAACACTTGTTTCTGATACTTGACTCGGGGAGACCTCACTGCAGTGTGCTCATGCACGATCGTGATCTGGAAACATACTGCTTGTAACAGTTCTAATGTCTTTATTCTCGTAGACAAAACTATTTTTATCTTTCAGATAATCGCCAAGTGCATTTGTAGTTGTTTTTAATGAGAATTTCACAGCATTGTAAAGTTACCAGAGTACTCCCCGTTCTCTGAGCTCTTTTCCCTGCCACGTTTTTGTCAGAGAACTTGTTTTCTGCCTGCTAAGTAAGCTCTTTCGGGTGGAGTATTTTCATAGACTCCCACATCTAGACATGTCTACTATCCTCCTCTGTGATGGAAATCTGACTCTAATTTTGCCATCGTGCTTCTGTCAGAGCCCAAAGTGAGCCTTTGGGGTGCGCCTGGCTAAGGCCATTTCCTCTGAAGGTCTCCCACCATCCTGAGGTTCGTTCACCAGGAGGCAGGGGCCCCATGTGCCGCTGTGTCACCTGGTCCTGGCAGTCAGTGTGAGGGAGCTTGTAAACCCATGCGTTTCAATAAAACATCCTCCACACTGTCCTTGAGCAAAGTTTCAAATCGGCTGTGAAACAGAAAGCAAAACCCACCCATCGTAAGAAATCTTATGCCTGGCTGCTCGCAGCATGTGTCAGCCTCCCTGGCTGGTCCCTTCTGATCTCCAGTTGAGAGCTTTCTGTGGAGTTCTCAGGAGCCAGCACTTTGTAAATTTTACTAGATATGCTGATGATGGGTTCATTTTATTATTTACTTTGGAAATGTTATCGATTGATTCAGTCACGGTTGCATTGCTCTTTTGCTCCATCATATCCACCACCCCACGAGTTAACCAGAGCACAATGGAAGCAAATTATAGGTTTTGTTCAACCTATAGAATAGAGGAAGATAGCAAGTGTTGAGACATGTCCTTATGAAAAAATAAGGGTATCAGACAGTGAGATACAATGTCGCAATATTGAAGGGATGCATTTTTTCTACTTAACATTAAGACATTTTTTTTCTAATGGAAGTCTTTTTTTTGGTTTATTTTTGTTTATTTTTGGAAAAGCCTAATTAGCCTATTTTAAGAAATTATCTCATACTGAAATAAAAGCCTTTTTTTTTTTTCCATTTCCCAATCGAAAGTATAGTTTGTAAAAGACTACAGGAATGTAGTGGCCCTCAGCCCACATCCGGGACTCAGTACAGCATGCAATCAGGGGACACTGAGGGATACAAGCTGAAACGTGGAAATGAGGCTTACTTTCCCCTCACCCTGTAGGGATTACCTTATAAGGAACACGTATCGATCCTACATATTGAAGAATGAAGTATAACTTAAAAATCAATGAGGAAAAAATAATACCTTTCTTATATGGAAAAAGAATACTAGCAAAACTCAAAATGAAATGCTTTGTGGCAAGTAATGAAAAAATACGTTGACAGAATTCTCACAGTACTCTGACCATTTCCTTCCCCTTCTCACAATTATGAAGCAAAAAAGAAATGAGCATTGGCACAGTTCCTGCTGAATCCGAGAAGCAATTTTTGTCTAATATGTACTGTATGCATACTCTGTATTTAGGCAGTACGCTCAATGCTTAATGTACATTATCTCGTTTAGTGGTCACTCTAACCCTGCAGGGTAGGTGTTACCCCCATTTCCACACAAGGAAGCAGAAGCTTGGTTAAGTGACTCTGTGACACAGACCCCTCGCCCTAAACAAAGATATTTCTATTAGATATATAACATAGATTACCGGGCCTTTTCTTTGAGCAATGCCAAATTCCTGACTCCACAGTGAGTATGGAAAAAAACAGACAGATGGGAGGCCTTTTTCCCCAATGGTTGAGGCATTTTGGAGAATGATTGACACTTCTAAAGGAGTAACTGGGCATAGGAGTTAAGTGGTAAGCAGATGTCAAAAATGATGCTCAGCTCTTGTGCCTGGGGAAATCGTGCGAAGCACTGGCACCAATATGGGACCAGAATGGATGCTGGGTGGAGAGTGGTGTTAGGGGAAGTGGGAGCATCCATGTAGAAATTCCTAACAGGCTGTTGGAGATAGGAGACTAAAGTTCAGGCAAGAAAATAGATTCAGATCTTTTCTTTACAGACATTACACTTTCTCACATACATTGTCTTGCTGCATCTCACAGCAATCTCTTGAAAGTGTTATTATTCTCATTCATATTTCACAGAGAAGGAAACTGAGGCTCAGCAAGGTTAAGTGCCCTCCAAGGCTATGGTGCTAGTACAGAAAATGAGCTTGGTTGTCAGCAGGGCTCTGACTTCTGTTGTTGCGTTTCCATTTGTCTACCAAACATTTTATTACCTATTTAGATGACAGCCATTCGATGCCTCCGGCAGCATTATTTGTTCTCTTTCATTTGCTATTAGGGCCTTAAATAAAGTAGCTGGCCATTTTTGGTGCATGTATAATGTTGTAAAGATTCTAGTCAGGGCATGGTATTCTGAGCAGATTAGATAGGAAAGAGATTGATTTAATTTATAGTGAGTAATTGTGTCTAGAGAGTGAACTGTGCTCTATGTCCAGATAAGTCAGAAAGCCTCCATTTATAGTGCAGGAATAAACAGCAAATAATAAAAACATACCCAAATTTGAAAATATGAAATATTTGAATTTTGTTTTTGAATGTAGATGTCGTTGACCACTTGTACTGCAGACAAGGCTTTAGTCCAGTGTAAGAGGAAAAATATCGGTGTGCTAGTGTGGATTCTTTTCTAGAAGACAGTTTTAGAGACTTGTTAAACTTTCTGAACCGATAAGACTTGACATTCCTCATTAACAGAAGTGAGGCAAGGAATCTTTTAATTAGAGATTGTTCCATCTAACGTCTTTGCTGAAATTGGCTGGTGCACGTGGTGCATGAAAGCGACCTAGGAAAGAACTTAAGAGAAGAAAGTATATTTTATTTTAATACAGTTGAAAATATGACCTAAGTGGAGGAAGTATGAAAGAGGGCCCTTCTCAAGAGGTAACAGCAACAGCCCATGGTGACAGGTCCTCCAGTATGCCAGACCCTGGACTAAGTTCTTTGAATGTGTGAACTCACAACAAGCCTTTGGGGTGAGTACTGGCATTATTCCCACCTTGGAAATAAGGAAACTGAGGCACAGCTGCGGGCTGAAGGAGCCAGAACTCCATCCAACCCCAGCAGTTAGCATACCAAGCCTATGCCTTCAGTTCCACAAGAGGGGGTCATTTAGTGCTTGAAAGCAGTTCGTGGCTAGAAGTGGCTTTTCTTGAGGGGCTCCAGCTTAAGTGCAAGGCTCTGACTACATGGTCTGATGCCGTGCCATCACAGCCCCACAAGATATGGCTTGTGATTATCTCCATTTTCTTAAAGAGCAAATCAAAGCTTAGAAAGTTGAATAACTTCCCTAAAGTCACCAATTACCAAATTCCAAAAGCCAGAAGTCCAGGTCTGTGTGACACCTAAATCAGCCATGGCGGATTTCCCATGGTAAGAACAATTTTAGGCAGTGTCATAGGTTTCTAAATGCAA
This sequence comes from Rhinolophus sinicus, assembly GCF_036562045.2. Taxonomy (NCBI): domain Eukaryota; kingdom Metazoa; phylum Chordata; class Mammalia; order Chiroptera; family Rhinolophidae; genus Rhinolophus; species Rhinolophus sinicus. The sequence goes on from NC_133756.1 coordinate 63,081,631, forward strand.
AGAACAGGAAAAGAAGCATTTCTTCTGTCTCTGACCAGCTTTTCATCACACCCTCCCTTTCATTGTATGTCCAAGAAGTACTGCACAGAGGGGGATTCCCTTCTTCCCAGACCCTAATTTTAAAACAAGCATTTATTTCAGAGAGAACTCTTATCTTGGCTGATTTTTACAGCTTGTTTTCTTGTCCTTTCTGTGCTGGATTTAGTCTGGTTTCAATAAAATTGTTATCTTAGTAAATACATATTCTTTCCAGTAATCCAGAGACTACCAGTAGTATTTCCCTGGGATTGATGGCAGGACAATCCGGACATGCTTTTGGGTAATTGGATTTGGATTTCCCCACATAGTACACATTTTCAGTGACATCTCACATGGTGTACTTGGACTTCCTGCTACGGGAAGCGTCCGGGGTTAATAATCTCACATGAGACTTTGGATTAGAAATGGAATCTCTAAGTGCACATGCTTTTCCAATACACAGTATTTTATGTCCCTCCATCATGAGTTCCATTTTTCATCCAACACTATCATTACATCCAAAAATCGAGAAGAAGATCCAGAAACACTTTGCCTTTTGTGGCCAACTTCTAAGAAAGACAAAATTGCAATAGGCAGACACAGGATGAGAAGAGAAAACCAACCCAGAAAGGAGAACAGACCCAGAATCTCAAGGGGCTATGAAATTTCAGTCTTTACCCAGCATGGGGAGTTTACACTCTAATGAGGAAGACATATGAAAACAAGTAAAAAGTACAGTAATGAAATAATAGACTGTGGTTGTTATATAAGTGCTGGTGAGCTTCAGAGAAGGAAGGGAGAGGAGCAAGCAAGCAGTGGTCTTAAGGAGCTTAGCCAAGATGCAGTGATCACTAAAAAAAGTAGCCATCAGGAAACCCATTATGGGCAAGGGAGTGGAGGCAGGGGCTAGTGTCACCTTATGTGGGGACAGAGAGGATAGTTGAGCAGATAACTGTAGGACAGTATGTGTATGATAAGATAGAGCAGGATGTTAAGGGGCACAGGGAGAGCTGTGGGGTAAGGGGTGGGGGTGGCAGATATCGCTTTAGATATCACTAAAGTAAATGATATCTAAGGAGAGACCTGAAAGAGAACAGGGGTTCTCAAAGTACGGTCCCTGGACCAGCAGTGTCTGTATCACCTGGGATCTCTAGGTATGAGAACCACTGGCTTAGAAAACAGGCAATAAGGTCCCCTGTGGGAGGGCAGTGGCTGGAGAGGAAAGGGCTCAGATAGAGTGGAGCCCTAAGGTCTTGAGCCAAGCCCTTGAGGGCTGGACCGGGACAGAGCAGCACCCACTTGTTTGCTGTTATCTATGGCACTTTCACGCCACAGTAGCAGAGTTGAGGAGTCATGGCCTGCAAAGCTGAAAATACATACTAGGTGGCCCTTCACCAAAATTAGCTGGGCCCCTGATTTAGAGGACGGGGCTGACATAACCCTGTGATCTAGTATGGGTTAAAGATGAGGACAGGGACATCAGCCAGGCTTCTGTCCTGAGCAAGCAATGACAGGATAGAGAGCTTTGGGCACTGCCTTCAAATGATGCTTCTTCACTTTGTATTGCTCACAGTCTCCATTGTGAATGCAATGCCCTACAGTCCAGCTAGGGACTGCAGGCTAACTCTAGCAGGTATTTGGGGGATCCGTGTAGCTCCAAGTAGCACTGTGAAATTTGAAAACAAAGTTGCAGTTGGTTTGCACACTTTTTAAATCATGACTTGTAATTTTTAAAAATTCTTTTTTATGGTGGTAAAACATACATAACATAAAATTCACCATTTGAACTATTTTTAAATGTACAGGGGCATGAGGTACATTCACATTGTGGTGCAATCATCACCACTGTCCATCTCCAGAGCTTTTTCATCATCCGAAACTGTAACTCCATATACACACTAAGCTATAACTCCCCATTGTCGCTCACCCAGCCCCTGGTAACCTCTGTTCTACTTTCTGTCTTTGTGATTTTGCCTATTCTGGGTGCCTCCTAAAGCGAAATCATACAATATTTGTCCTTTTGTGTCTGGCTTCTTTCACTTAGCAGGTTTCAGGATCTATCCATCCCGTAGCATGTATCAGAATTGCATTCTTTTTTAAAGCTGAGTGACAGTCCATTGTGTGGCTAGACCACATGTTGTGTATCCATTCCCCTGCTGATGGACAATCAGGTTGTTCCCGCCTTTTGACTATTGTGAGGAATGCTGCTATGAACATTGGCAAACAGTATCTGTTTGCATTGCTGCTTTCAATTCCTTTGGGTATCTACCTAGACGTGGAATTGCTGGATCACAGGGTATTCTCCATTTAACTTTTTGAGGAACTGCCAAATTGTTTTGCACAGTAGCTGCACCATTTTACATTCCCACCAGCAATGAACAAGGGTTCCAATTTCTCCATATCTGCACCAATACTTGCTTTTTTCCCTTTTTTTTTTTTTTTTAATAATGGCAGTCCTATGGGTGTGTAGTGATATCTCACAGGGGACATGTGATTCACTTTTAAAGTATGGTTAAAGGCAATGAGAACGCTGTTTTTGTGTTGATGGGTGGGGCCGATGATTGAAGCCCATATCTAAACATCACTGAGACGTTCTGCCAGGGAGTGATGGAGGTAGCAGTCAACTTAAAGATCATTACACCAGCTGCTCACTTCTGGCTGCACATTAGAATCCCAATGCTGGTCCCCTTCAGGAATTCTGATTTAGTTGGTCTAGGTGAGTCTGGACATTGGCATGTTTTTAAAGGCTCCCTGATGTGTAGTGAGGGTTGACGTCTTAGTCTGCAGGTGAGGAGAGGAAGGCCCTGGAACCAGGGCTTCGAGCTGTCTTGTTTCTCAGCCCAGCACTGCTGCCCCCGAGACTCCCATTGTTCAGCATGACCTAGAACACAGTGAAACCAGCACTGTCCCAGGCACATGTGCGGCTTCCTCTGTGCTCTGAAGGAAGTACTTCCTCCAAAAGCTGAAGAACGAGGTGATGGAGCCCAGCCCTCCGTTTGCTCTGTGGGAATGGTCAGGATCTAGTAGCCATGGGAGATTTCTAGTCAGTCAGTTCCACTCAGTGGACTGAGAATGTTAAAATGCCAGCAAGTTAGTTCATGGGCTGCCCCTACTGCTCCAACACTTGAACTGTGTACCCAGAAAATTGAACTGCTCAGTGCTTCTTACATGTGTGTGCCACTGGGTAATGGTCACGGGAGGCTTTCTCTGTGGGGCCTGGACCGGATCAAATTACAGCAGGTAGCGTGTCCTCCTCCCCTGTTCTGTTCTACTCATCTGTCTGCCCCTGGCCACTGTTTAGGGGTGCATAGATTTGGATTGATCTAATCCTTGGTTCATGATGCATTCTTATCCCTAAACCCCGACATATTTCATATCTTACGTTTATTACTTGATCTGTTTATTTTAAGTATGTAATCAGCACAAGCTGTAAGGAGTTTATGGGCCAACTACAAAGTTAGAGAGAACAGGACTGCCCCCACTTCTGACACCAATTGCATGTTTGGAGGGTTCCCCAAACTCCTGTCAGGTTGGATAATTCACTCCAAGGACTCACAGAACTCACTGAAAGCTGTTATGCTCGTGGTTACAGTTTACTACAGAGAAAGGATACAGAGTAAAATCAACCAAAGAAAGAGGCCTATAGGGCAGAGTTCAGGGGCGGGGGGGGGGGGGCAAATGCAGAGCTTCCAGGCGTCCTCTCCCCATGGAACCATGGATGGTGCTACCTCCTCCTGGCCACAGTAGGGTCCAGCGTTTTTTAGTGGCGCTCAATCACATAGCTCCCACGTGGCTGATTTTATATCCCCAGCCCCTCCTGGAGGGCTGAGGAATACCTGTAGCCGTTAGTTCCTCCAGAGATTGGAAGTGATAACACATGGCCCAAAGCCCCCATCATAAGTCATATTGTTAGACTGTCAGTGGCCAGAGCCCCCAGGAAAACATACTCCTATCGGGCAGGACATTCCAGAGGCCTAGAGATCACCTCCAGGTAGCCAAGGGCAAAGGCCAGACCTCTGTTTGGTTAAGATTAATCCTTCACTACACACCAGCAGGTCCACTGCATAATCCAAGAACTGGAACCCGGGTTGTTTAATCAGACAAACCAAGATTTCATTTTATTTCTGCCATTTATTAGCCGTGTGATCTTAGACAAATCACTTACACCCTGAGCCTCAGTATTCTTGTCTTTACAACGGGATGGTCATACACTGGTTGTTTATATGTAAAGTATCACTATGGCCTACACAAAGAAAGTCACCGTGACTTCTGTTGTACTCACTTTGCCTTGGCAGGGCTAGGTCCCAGGAGGTCTCAGGGCCTTTGTGGTCAAGAGAATGAAAAAGGTGTAAGAGACTGTAAGACTGCCACAGAAGGCAAGCCAAGGTGATATAACCCGGCAAGAATGACTTGTTAGTTTATGGATTATCCAGATGCTTCAGCTTTCCTTTCATCTAGTCACACAAGGGCAATGAATGCTTTCAGGCCCTCTCAGAATGCCTCCGTGCCAGAAAGGCATTGTTCTAACTGAATGGAGATTTCCACATTCTCTGTTCATAAATGTGGGCCATCTAATCTCTAGGAGATCCACCCCCTGGTGGCCTTAGAAACTAACTAAGCCTCCTCCAGCGACTGCTGGCCCTTTGCTTTGTGGTGTGTAGCAAAGCGTATGAGATTGTGTGTGAGTAGACAGCTGGCAGCCTGCCCTGTGGAATGTGGAAAAAAGATTCTGCATTTCCCCACCGTGCCTTTTGGGAATTACTCATCCAAGAAGTATTATGGAAAAGCAGGCAGAGTGGAACAAGGAGCCATTGTACTTAACCCTTACCAAGAAATGCCAAGCTTGAGTTTACCACCTGACCTCTCTGTTCATTCTGTGTGTATATGTTGAGTTGCGTTCATGCTTTTTGGTGTGATTGGGGGCCTGTGCATTGGAAACTATTATAAATATAATCCCATCTATTGGCTGAAGAAAGAAAATGAATTTTCAAACATCCATAGCTTTCTCTTTCGTGTAAATCACAGGTATGAGAAAAAACCCAGATGTTTGAAAGGACTGATAGTTTGGAGGTATTGTATTGATTTGATCATGGGATCAGGGGAGGTTAGCAACCAGTAAGTGTGGGTGAAAACGGGATTCACCAGGAAGCATTTGCTGAATTATATAATTATGATAGCTACCATTTATTGATTATGTACATTACACCAGCACCGTTCATATTAATTCCTCCCCATTTTATAGACAGAGATATTAATTGCAAGATTACACAGTGTTAAAACACTTGCCTCTGTAAACTGGGCACATGTTTAATTTTGAGTAAAATAAAATGTACGTTAAAAAATTACACAGGCAGTTGGGGGAAAGCCAAACCTGTACTTTCCCTACACCATAGCCTATTGTACTACTGTGTCCTTCTTAGTAGTAGTAGTAGTAGTAATATGTTACCTTCCTATCAGTATTAATGATAATAATGTTAATATTTTATCTTGAAATTTCAAATATGCCCATGGGTGTGAATGCACAGTGAATTCTGTAGTGAGATATATCCCTGTAGCGCTAAGAACACTAAATGGAGAGTCAAAAATGACAGATTCTCGTCCTCCCAGCCCAATTCTAGCGATGTTACTGTGGCCAGTTCTTCGCCCTTGTCACAACAGTCCGAACGATGAGACAATGAAGGGAGCCAACTACCTCTGTCCTTTAAACAGTTCATTCTAGAGTGGGGTGAGAAGCCCTAAACACAGGGTGGAGGAAAGTGCCCACGTTGCTGTCGCCAGCCTTTAGCAGAGTGGTGGAGAAACGGACTTGGGCATGCGGCGTAGCTAATCGGACACGCCCTACACTTTAAAGCAGAAAGGTATTTACTCATGAACTGAACCAGGGAAGGTCTTGATAGAAAGGCATTTCCAGCTTTTTTGAAAAACTCACACTTAACCTCTGTTGGACAATCCATTTGGGACCAGTTTCAATTCAGATGGTTATCCGTCCAAGTGATTATTTTTCCGTCGCGAGCCTTTCCAGGAATTCCAGCTCAGGCAGGCTGCCAGAGGACACTGGCTCCCCAGATGCTGCAGTGACATTCCATCAGCTTCCCGGGACAGCACAACCCAGCTGCAGGCCTCGGCCCTCTTGCCTGCTCTTTCCTGCCCCGACACGCAGCCTGTCCTGTGCGCCTGGACTTTCACCGTGTCCCCATGCAGTGGGCCGCACCCATGTGACAGATCTCCTTGTGTTTCCATGGGTGGCAAAACCCACTCAAAGCACCCCCAGTATCACTGTCCTCGTGTTGATGAGGAATGGCAATGGCAGAAGCCAAGAATCTAAGAAAAGCTTCACCCAAGGCTTGGTGAAGGCCATCTCTCCGTTAGGCTGACAGCAAGAACAGATAACGGAGTCCCATTTAGGGATGAGGAAGATAGCAGTGTCTCCGAGCTGCCTCCGTTCCAAGCGGAGGAGCTCAGTAGAAGGACCGCCAGCACAGCTGTGCGTCTTGAGGAATCCCCCCCAGCATCTCCCCCGGCCTTTAACCCGCACAAGACTCCGAGTCAGTTTGTTGCCCTGGACTCAGAGCACCCAAGTGGGACTGTGTTCTTTTGGGTGGATTTCAATTTTTTCATCTTTAAGTTTAGTCGTCATTTTCATTGCCAAAACATCTATAGATGAACAAGGCCCAAAAAACTATATATTCACGGCGCTCACATAAAGAGTGGAAACTGTTTTCTCCTGCCTTTCCTGTTCCCACTGAAGTCTCCGCTCTTAGTGGTAGTGGCCGACTCCTGCCTCCCCAGCAGGACCCTGCCTCAGAGGAAAACCCTGTGTGGTGTGCATCGCTGCCACCGAGGGGTCCTACACCTTGGTGCAGACTTGAACTTGCTTTTTGTGATGCTAGAGGGAGAGAGAGCTTCTAGAGACAGCATGTTAGTGTCACGGTTCTCCATGTCTGACCCATGCAGAATGCTGTCTCTGGGGTCTCAGCTCTGCTGGGACCTGGATCCCAACCGGGTGGGTGGCACTGAGCTTGGTGCAGGGTGGTGCTGGTCGTCTCCAGCTCACTTGCCTGCGAAGTGAAAAGATCCTGTTGTCTCTTCCCTAGTCAGACCAGCCTGTCCCACTGAATGCCACACCAGCTGCAGTCCGTGATTAGTGCCACATGTGGTGCACGGCCTCCCTGGGCATCGTCTCCCCTCTTATCCTGATGCATTCTTTTCCATATGGGAAGAAAAAACAGAATATTTGCTCTTAGGCTTCCATCACCATAGTGCATCTCAGTAGATCAGTCTACTCTGCATCGTGGTTTGGTAGAACAAGACGTGGTTTCCAATGCTAGTTCTCCCTCTGTGAGGCCAAGCCTCAGTGTCTCCACCTGAAAAATGGAGGTAAAACTATAAGGCTCGTGAGTTTGTTTGGAGGAGTAAATGAGATGTTTAAATGAAGTTATTAGTTATTGGCATATAGTACACGATCAATCGATGGACGCTATTTGTATTCGTTTCCTAGGACTGATGTAACAAATTACCATAAATGTGGTAGCTTAGAACAATGGAAACTTGGGCATTATGCTACGTGAGACCAATCAGACAGAGAAGGACAAATACTGTATGATATTATATGTGGAATCTAAAAGAAGCTGAACTTATAAAAACAGAGAGTAGCATGGTGCTTACCAGGGGTTGGGGTGGGGAAATTGGGGAAACGTGAAGGGCACAGACTTGCAACTAGTAGACAAATTAAGTTCTGGAATCTAATGCAGCATAGTGAGTACAGTCAACAAACAGTATCATAAGCTTCAAAGTTACTAAGAGACTAGATTTTAATTGTTCCCCCGCACAAGGAAGTGATAATGATGTGACGTAATTGAAGTGTTAGCTGACACTCCTGTAGGAATCATATTGCAGTATATAAATGTCTCAAACCAACACATTATACCCCTTAAACTTACACCATGCCATATGTCCATTATCCCAATTAAAAAAAAAGAAAAGAAACTTGTCCTCTTACAGTTCTGGGGGCCAGAAGTCTGAAATCAGGGTGTCGGAAGGGCCGTGCCCCCTCTGAAGGCTCTAACGAGGAATCTTTCCTCGACTCTTCCAGCTTCTGGTGGCTTCAGCTGTTCTTGGGCCCAGAACCACATAACTGTTCTCCCTGCCTCTGTCGTCACAGGATGTTCTTAACTGTGTATGTCCCAAATCTTCCTTTGCCTTTCTCTTATGTCATTGGATTTAGGACTCACCTGGATAGTTCAGGATGATCTCATCTCAAGGTCTTTAAATATATTCTCTTTTTCGAAATAGGCAGGCAGTCACATTCATAGGTTCCAGGTGGACATAACTTTTAAGGGTCCACCATTCAATCCACTGGTCCTTCTGATTAATGATGCAAATTCAGCTGTGTATTTACCTGTTCTTTATGACCTTGGGCACTTGTGTGGACTTTTTTCAAGCATGGATTACAAGCTGTCACTCCTTTTGTCTTCTCCCTTACCACGCTTCTATGAAGAGCAAGATCCCGTGTGACTGGGTACGAAGTTGAGAAGGGAAACCTAAGTGTGCTGGGGTGAGGACATCAGGTAGCCTGCTCTGCAAAGTTGTACCAGATTTCAGTTCACCTCTCAGGTGGTTTCTGACCTGAATGGACCTGGATGGGGCCCTCTATCCCTTTCAGAAACCACTTCATTTTGGACCCAGGGTGCTGCCCAGTGAAGCTCCATGGTGGACAGAGCAAGGAGTGCAAATAACAGGTCTCAGTGAGGATACAGCCAAAAAATGAAGATGGCTTAGAAGCAAGCCATCTTAACGCAAGCTGGAATTACTATCTCAAAATATTTGTGATGGGAAAAAAATGTAAAAGTAGCATGAGCACCCAGACAAGAAAACGGTCACCACTAGTTATGTCAGAACATCAACTTGAGACTCAAAACGCTACCTCAACACCTAGGAGGACACCAGGGTCCCTACTTCATTAGGCAGCCCAGCCCATTTTTCACAGGTCTGATTACTTGCTAACGTCTACTGTATAAATCAATGTCCTTTGGCGCTCAGTTCTGTTTTCCTGCCTTCTACGGACAGCCGTGATACATCTGAGCTTTGCAATCATGCTTCAGCTTTTTCTGTACTTCCCCAGGCCACACGTCCTCAGTGGCCTCCGCTGTTACTTGCCTTGTGTCCAGACCTCTCACGAACCTGATCACTCTACCCTGGACATGCCCCATTTGCCAGTGTCCCCTTGCCTTAGTACTTAAATTTTGGCTTCACCAATGCCATATACTCTTGAAGTATATATTCCCTCATTCTGAACATTATGCTTTTTAAAATGAAGCTTATAATCACTCCAGCTTTTTAGGCGCCGTACCAAACTCTTGGTTCATGTTGAATATATGACTTGGAGTCAGTGGGGCTACGTTCCCGAATCTCTCCACAGAGAAGCATCTTGTTTTTCTCTCACTTCTGAAATAGTCTGAATCCACGGTCATGGCGGAAACATTTTTGAATTACAGCAAAGATATGTGTAGTGCTTCCTTTGTTAAAGTTTATTTTTCTTCCTGGAGAGGATTGAATTGTGTGTAAAATGTATGATAATAGCCTTTTTAAAGTCTGTTTCCCTATACTTCTTGAAGATAGATAGAACCAGAAGAAAAGGAGCGTCTGTTATTTAGAACCGCATTACTGTAGGTGATGGCAAAGTAAACAGCTGAGTTGCACCTAAATGTTAACTGCTTATCTCCAAGGCTCCATCAGTTCCGTTTACATGTAGCACCTACTGTGGTTTCCCAGCATTACTCCCCTGGAAAGAGGGCGGAGATGTTTACTCTGCTGAGGAGCCTCTGAGTAGAAAAGTTCATCTTATACCTGAGTTTCTGAAACCTTGCTGTGCATGTGAATCATCTGGGGTTCTTGGTAAAATGCAGATTCTGAATCAGGAGGCCTGGGTGAGGCCTGAGATTCTGCATTTCTAAGGCTGCCGAGGGATGCTGGTGTTGTTGGTCTGAGAACCACGTTTTGAATAGCGAGGTGTTAGGCCACTGAGCAAATTTTTAAAATACTGGTAGAGAGATGGACGTAAATGCAGATATGAGGCTGCTGAAGATGAATGCATTCGGAGTAGTGACTATCAGGCAAACCGTATGTAGTAATCCCCAAATAAATCCGTCCTGAGTCGTCTATGAACTCCCTCTCCACTTCCCTTTTTAAATCTTTAAACAGTATAATCTGCATATGTGCTTCTTTAGTAATTTAGCGTCTGTGTAATCATGTGTGGCCCCACGTCTTGAAGAAATCTTTCTGTTGTGACAGGGACATCCAACAGGTGAACTCCTCCCAGCTCAGCTGAACCATTGGTGTGTTTCAGCCCTGAGAAGGCAATTAGGGACTCAGAGGCCATTTGTCTGCAGCTAGAAATAGCCCCTAAAAACAGAAATCCTGCTCTTTTTTCTTCTTTTCTTTCTTGTCTCTTTCCCTCTCCTTTTCCCTACTGTACTTTTCCACCTTCATAATTTACCCCTTCCCTCTCTTCACTCCGATGAATAATTACCCAGTGTACCAGGGACCTGGTGGCGTACTGTGGCGCCCTCTGGTGGTTCACCGAAATACAGCAAGACACAATCCCTATTCTCACACTATTTCCCCCTGCTGGGAGATACACAGGCAATACAGAGAGATAATGGAGCACAGAGAGGGGGTACACGCCCCAGAATTAGAACCTTGTCTCCTCCAAGATGCACTCTTAAGTAGGAGACATGGTCCTTCTAAGTATAGGAGGAGGATGGGTTGAAATTTTTATCAGTCTGGTCCCTACTCCCTCCAGTTCTGCATTAATCTTTGCATCCTTGATTTGTCATTATTATTATCCGGAAAAGACATCTATCAGTGGATAACTTTTCAAAAGAATACATTTGAATTTGTGGGTTAAGGTCGATATTAGTGGTCCATTAGCAGATCTGCCATAGAGTCCTACACAGAGATCTTAGGAGCCAACTAAGCCAGTGTTTCAAATAAACAGTGTGCATAAACCAAGGCACTATTTAGAACAAAGTCAGCATTCTTTTTCAAATTTACTAAAGCTGGGTTCTTGAAAAAGTACCTTCAGAGGGGTTTTCTAGTTTTGTATATTGTGCATTCAGTTGTACCGGCAATTTTACATTTGCATTGCTAATGGGCCTCTTTCTGAATGTGTTTGACATTTTGCTTGGCTTTGAAAGGGCTTTTCTGCTGCTGCTTTTTTTTCCCTAGAGCTGCCTTGGGCTAATTAACCTATTCCCTTACTGGCTGGGCCTACTATATGCAAATGTTCTCATTTCAGATTCTGACATACCACCACTCTTGGGTGAACATCATTAATGAAATCCTGTCGGGTTTTATTGGATCAGTGCTACTGTGGAACCAGTAGGGGGCGTATGGAAGGGTTGGCTTTGAGTAGCTCCACTTGACTTTTCTTGGCTAGTTGATATGGGAAGGTGGAAGCTTATACAGCTCTTTTTAAAGGATGACTCTTGAAATCTAAAGGTAAAAGATCATTATCAGTACTTTTTAAGTGGCCGAAAGGGGCCACTCTCTTTGATACTTCTGTAGTTTAATTTTATTCTGTCATGTTTTGAAAATAGCACTGTCATCATAATCGATTTGCAAGTATTGGGTGTAAATTATATGGTGCACTCTTTATAAGAAAAGGCTATACAGAACGCAGTTACCTGGGACTTGCAAAGGCAGGAGGTCAGGAAGGTAAATAAATGACATTACTCGTTTGACACATATTTCTTCAGCATTAATATTTTATATCTTTTTACTTTATTTTTTTGTTTCTGTCCCAGTTTTTAAAATGTCTCTTGTCATGTGAGAAATCCTATTATTATTGAAATGTCGTTTGATGTTGAGGCTGGGGAACTTTTGTGTCATTTGTCCTTTCATCTTGATGTTTGTTAATGATGTTGAAGCAAAACCAACAAGGGCCACTAAATCCTTGGCAAAAAATAAAAAAAATTACAGATTAGGTTGAGGAAGTGTAAACTCTATAAGAGAGATTTGGGGTAAACTGGTGTTTGGAGGGGAGTGGTGGGGCTACAGAAAGAAAAAAGGAGCTGTGTTATAACAGGGATATTGCCGTTGTTTCAGGTAGACAAGCATCAGATGCTAAAGGCAGCTGCCTTATTTTGTTTGTTTTAAAATCAGGTCCTGGGTAGGAGAAATGCTGAAACCCCAAGGCCTGTGCCTCCCACCACCACACCTCACGGCTTCCGGGGATCACAGCGCGTGACACCGCGCATGTCTGTAGCTGCTGCCTGTAGGGGGCAGTCACATTTGCTGCTTGTTAGCCTGGTTCCTGTAGGTTCCATTGATGTTCTGCCTCTTGACAGGTGGGCATCTGTTTGCCCACACAATCATGCAGACTCGGAATTCAGTGGTTACTGAAGAGACTGAGATATGTGTCCATAAAAACTGGCTTTTGGCTCACTGTATGTTCTGGTCTAACTAAACGCACAAGTCTGATTAGTCTGATAGAGGTTTCATCTCTAAAGTTAATGGTGACCTGACTCTTTCCAAGGAGAAAGGGATAGGGGGGCGGTTATAAGGAAAAACATCAAAGCTTCTTAGGAAGGAAGAGGTAGGGATGAAACAAATGTGTAATCCATCATAAAAGAAACTTCAATGCACCTGCCCGATTATTGCATTTTTTAAAACTGTAACCATACTCATTTTTTAACTCTCACAGATTTCTTTTCTCTTTCTGTTACCATATGAGTGGCTGTACTGGGAATTCTTTGGAAACTTGTAGAGAACAGGATTATTTCTGGCTGCCTCTGCTGAGTTGGCATGTGTATGTTTTATGTGTGTTATGTGTGTGTGCGTGCGTGTGCACGTGTGTATGCATGTGTATATGTGTGTGCATGCATGTGTTAGGAAAGAGAATCATTGTAGAGTCAGGATGAGTCAGGTGAAATCTTTGAGCAGTGGCTCTGATAGATAAGATAGTGATTCAGAGATAATGTGCAAAGTCAGTACAGGGCTTTCAGGCTTAATCAGCTCCTCCCCAGGGCCCAGCTTTGAGGGCAGGGTCCACTGATGACGTTCACTGATGTCATCTCCCTGTGTGCTTCATTGAATTTCCCAGGAAGGTAAAGATGAGGTGAGGAATGGGACCAGAATTTCTGTAAAGGAAACTTAAATGCATTATCTGCCTCTAAAAGAAAAGAGGAAAAAGGCGAGAGGGTATTGAGAAACATGTCTTAAGGGGAGTTGTTACCTTTATTAAAAGGTACCTAACTTTAAGTTTTGACTTGCTCAGTGTCTTAATAATCTTCTTAATGTGCTATCCAACACAGCCAGGGTTTTACCTGCTTTAGTGCTGGGACTAGAATCAGTTTCTGGAATTTACATGGAAACCAGAGGCCTAGTTTTAGTCGTGCTGAGGATGTTCTTTTCTGTTGCTGATATCTTGATTTCCTTTCCCTCCTTCTCTTTCTCCTCCTTTTCCTTCCCCCCTGTCACTACCCTCTTCCTTTTCCCAGATTCCAGAGCTGCTGCTGGCGGATCGCACCCACGGGGAGATGATTCCTCATGAAGAGCCTGGATCCCCTACAGAAATCAAATGTGACTTTCCATTTATCAGACTAAAATCAGAACCAGCCAGACAGTGAAACAGTCACCGTGGAAGGGGGACGGCGAAAAATGAAATCCAACCAAGAGCGGAGCAACGAATGCCTGCCTCCCAAGAAGCGCGAGATCCCTGCCACCAGCCGGCCTTCGGAGGAGAAGGTCACGGTCCTGCCCAGTGACAACCACCGGGCGGAGGGCGTGGCATGGCTCCCAGGCAACCCTGGTGCGCGAGGCCACGGGGGCGGGAGGCGTGGCCCAGCGGGGACTTCAGTGGAGCTTGGTTTACAGCAGGGAATAGGTTTACACAAAGCGCTGTCCACGGGGCTGGACTACTCCCCACCCAGCGCACCCAGGTCTGTCCCGGCGACCACCACGCTGCCCACGGTGTACCCTCCCCCGCAGTCAGGGACTCCGGTGTCGCCTGTGCAGTACGCTCACCTGCCGCACACTTTCCAGTTCATTGGGTCCCCCCAGTACAGCGGGCCCTACGCAGGATTCATCCCTTCACAGCTCATCTCCCCAACGGCCAGCCCAGTCACCAGTGCAGTGGCCTCTGCCGCGGGGGCCACCACTCCATCCCAGCGCTCCCAGCTGGAGGCCTATTCCACTCTGCTGGCCAACATGGGCAGTCTGAGCCAAGCCTCAGGACACAAGGCTGAGCAGCAGCAGCAGCAGCACTTAGGCAGGACTCCGGGGCTCATCGCGCCAGGGTCCCCACCACCCACCCAGCAGAACCAGTACGTCCACATTGCCAGCTCTCCACAGAACGCCGGGCGCACGGCCTCTCCGCCAGCCATCCCCGTCCACCTCCACCCCCACCAGACGATGATCCCACACACGCTCACCCTGGGGCCTTCCCCTCAGGTCGTAGTGCAATACACTGACTCTGGCAGCCACTTTGTTACTCGGGAGGCCACCAAGAAAGCTGAGAGCAGCAGGCTGCAGCAGGCCATGCAGGCCAAGGAGATCCTGAACGGGGAGATGGAGAAGGGCCGGAGGTACGGGGCTCCCACCTCAGCAGACCTGGGCCTGGTGAAGGCCAGCAGCAAGCCAGCTCCTCACCCGTACGAGTCCCGGCACGTGGTCGTCCACCCTGGCCCCGCCGACTATGGCGCTCGGGACTCCTCAGGGGTCCGCGCCTCTGTGATGGTCCTGCCCAACAGCAACACACCCACAGCTGACTCGGAAGTGCAGCAGGTCACGCACCGCGAGGCCTCGCCCTCCACCCTCAACGACAAAGGTGGCCTGCATTTAGGGAAGCCCGGGCACCGATCCTACGCGCTCTCACCCCAACAGGCTCTGGGCCCCGAAGGCGTGAAGGCCGCCTCCGTTGCCACGCTGTCACCCCACACTGTCATTCAGACCACACATAGTGCTTCGGAGCCACTCCCAGTTGGGCTGCCAGCCACGGCCTTCTACACGGGGACTCAGCCGCCTGTCATCGGGTACCTGAGCAGCCAGCAACAAGCGATCACATACGCGGGCAGCCTGCCCCAGCACCTGGTCATCCCGGGCACCCAGCCCCTGCTCATTCCGGTTGGCAGTGCTGACGTGGAGGGGTCAGGAGCAGCCTCTGCGATAGTCACCTCGTCGCCCCAGTTTGCAGCAGTGCCTCACACGTTCGTCACCACCGCCCTTCCCAAGAGCGAGAACTTCAGCCCAGAGGCCCTGGTCACCCAGGCCGCCTACCCGGCCATGGTGCAGGCACAGATCCACCTGCCCGTGGTGCAGTCCGTGGCCTCCCCAGCGGTGCCCCCCCCCACACTGCCCCCCTACTTCATGAAAGGCTCCATCATCCAATTGGCCAATGGGGAGCTGAAGAAGGTGGAGGACTTGAAAACCGAAGACTTCATCCAGAGTGCAGAGATCAGCAACGACCTGAAAATCGACTCCAGCACCGTGGAGAGGATTGAGGAGAGCCACAGCCCGGGCGTCGCTGTGATCCAGTTCGCCGTCGGGGAGCACCGGGCACAGGTAATGTTCGCCCAGGTCACACAGATGAGGGGACACCCCACCACACGCCTTCATCATTTCCTGGCTAGATGAACTTCTTCCAGGAGGCAGACTTGTCCGAGCTGTGGGGAAAATTAAAGGTTTTCATTTATGCCTAGGCTTTAGACTCCGAAGCTTTCCCAGCCATGTTCTCTAAGAGAAGTAAGCCCAGTGCTCCAAGACGTCTGCTACTTGTAGTGAACTAACTTCTCTGCATCTAGAGTGGGGCTAGTCAGGTACCATCCTCAGGACAATTTAAGAAAATCATCACTTAAGTTATGTTCTGTGGTTCAGATGGGAACCTGATTGAGAAAGGCTGCAGAGTTTAAGGTCCTTCTAAAAAAGAACCATTCTGCCCTTTTTTTTCCATCAGGAAAAGACAGTACTGGTCCAGTGAGGACATTAGATGCCCAGAGTCACCACATCCCATATCAACACCTGTGTTATAAAATTCAGGTTTTGTTATTATTTAGATATGGCAAGATGGACAGATGAGGAGACAACAACCATTGAAAACATACCCTGTTTCCCCAAAAATAAGACCTAGCCGGACCATCAGCTCTAATGCGTCTTTTGGAGCAAAAATTAATATAAGACCCAGTATTATATTATATTATATTATATTATATTATATTATATTATATTATATTATATTATATTATATTGTAAGACCTGGTCTTATTTTAACATAAGACCAGGTCTTATATGTTATATTATAAGACCCGGGTCTTATATTAATTTTTATATTATGCTATATTATAAAACTGGGTCTTACATTAATTTTTGCTCCAAAAGATGCATTAGAGCTGATGGTCCGGCTGGGTCTTGTTTTCGGGGGAACACGGTAGTTTATTATACTCACAGATCACACGAGGGGACACACCATGCAGGATGACACGGGGAAGCACCAGGGTCAGTCAGGAGGAAGAGGGAGTGAGGAGAAATCATGGGCAAGAACCTTAATTGTGGTTTCTGTGGGGAGGAATGGGTGAAGTAGGGTAAGCAGGTTTAGGATTGGCTAGTGAGAGTAGTTTCAGTGGGCTCTGTCCCTAGTTGTCTGGTACCTGCCATGAGGTGAGTAGGGCGGTGGGGCAGTGGCCTGGAGTATGGGAGCCTTTTAAGAGGAGGTGGTGGGCAGCTTGGGTGGGTGGTTTGCAGATGAAGATCACTTTCCCAGGAGAGTTGGTTGCTATCTCTAAGAATTAGCTGAGCCTGAGAGGGGCAGTCCCTCCGGAGTCAGCAAGGCCCCCAGATGTCAGAGCGTCAGAACACAGAAAATAAAAAGCATGCTTAATACAATCTGAGAAGTCAGGGCTATCGGATTGTACTCTCCTGGGCTTGTGGGTAAATAGAAACCCCGAGGGTCAGACGCAGCCCAACTGAGTCATGCTAAAAACTGGAACTATGATTAAGTCTCTTAATTTCCCTGGGCTCCTTCAATCCACCCTTTTCCAGTCTCTTGAATCTCTTGAACACATTTATTCCACAGCCCATTTATATGAAACAGCAACTTCATTGCCCAGGTTGCTTGAGTCAAACAGGTTTGGCCCTCAGGCTGGGAACTTTCCTGGCCTCTGAGAATATTTCCACCAGACATTTTGAAACACTCGGATGTGACAGCATCTCCTTCAAGTTGAAAAGGATCGTGTCTTAGCTGATAGTTGGGGCATTCACAGAAAATAAAACAAACAAAAAAGACCAACTAGTTAATAGTTTGAATTGTTTTAAGTATATTTTTAAACATCAAGTGAGGCGGAGGGGAATCCAATTTTCCACAGTCTTTTCCAGAACTTCCTGTAACTGACCGGATGTGGGATCTTGCACAACGTCAGGGGGCTTCCATTGCCAAGAGCTCTTAGCCCCAAATACTTTTATTTTTTATGGTGAGATGTCACTAGGTTTAGAGTCTTTGGTAAAGACCAAGAAAGATTTTTCAAAGTTCTGATTCAGAAAAAGAGCAAAAGTCAGGATTTTTTTTTTATTATTACCATCAGGATTTAGGACTCACTACCCATCTGTAGTTGCTGCTTGCTCTAGTCTCCCTACATGGATTGGGGTGGATCCTAGAAGGAAGGGGAAAAAAAGTTCCCTTTAGCAAAGTTTTCTTTTAACAGACCCCAGGCGAAGCATGGAAAATAAACAAGAATGAAAAGTAAATGTGGTTTTTTGGTACTTTTTTTAATCCTTAAAGCATTAGTGTGCCCAGAATTAGGCATGGAGAGAGGTGTGATTTTTGAAATGCTACTGGTTCCTTACCAACATCTCTTTCAACTTGAGAATAAAGAGCAGCTCTAGCTGTGGGCTGCATCTCCAAGGCCTTAGCAGCCTCTGAGACCAGAGCTCACAGGCCTCTTTAGGTTTCAAATGGACTTGGCAGGTCTTAGAAAGGAAGCGTCTCTGTGTGTTTTCCCTGCTTGATACTTTGCAGAATGAACGCTTAAATGATAGAGAAATTGGCTTCCAGGCCAAGTCTCATTTCCTTCCCGTAGGCAGACCACTAGTCTCTTTGCTGACAGCCAAGGTGCAAATTAGAAGGTAGAATATTTGTCACAGCCTGTTTGCAGGCCTGTCAGGGCGGCCCCTTGTGGCCGTGCTGCATGCTGGGAAGGGCTTCTGCAAAGTCTGGTGAGAGGGCTGTGGTAGGAACAAAGTGCAAGGCGCTGACACAACCAATGATTTGTCACTTTACCGAGAAGCCTATCAGAAACAAGCAGACATCATCATAGCGAAAATACTCCACCAGCTGTGTTTGCCACAAGTGACAGGAACAGAATCAGTGGAGAATCAGAGAGAGAAAGCAAGAGGGGAAGAGGAGATGGGAGGGAGAGAGAGAACTAATATCTGGATTCAATTTACGTTCCAAGGACGGAGTGCTTCCCTCTGTGATTCGTGTCCCTGGGAGGAGCTTTCTCCCCTGGCCTGAAGAATCAGTCTATGTCTTATCTCCTGGTTGGAAATCGCTAACACTCACACCCACGGGGAGATTAGAAATGTGCAAATTGTTTAACTTAATTAGCAAAATCACAAATTTGATTAGGGAAATTGTGGGAGAAGGGCTAGGTTTGGCACAACAGATGGCTTTATGACTCTGGGCATAAAGCCTACATGAAAGGAGAACCACAGAGAAGCTTGACCTCATAAAACCTACTGTGGACTTCCCAGTGAAGGCAGCATGGTGTGGAGAAAGCCATGAGCCTGGCTTCCAGTCTGCCACTAGACGAGTTGTTCCACCTCTCAGAGCTGCCGTTTTTCTTACCTCCAGACAGGCAAATGACTCATACCTGGTAATACCTTGGGCCTCCTTGTTTTGTCATCTTTTGCTTTCATTCCTGCCTTGCAGAATAGTCCTTGTGAAATTTACCAGCATTGGCTACCAAAACCCAGCAGGGGCCATAAAGGGAACCTTCACTGACCACATGCTAATGATCCACACGGAGACCGAGCGGGAACCAAAGCCAACCTGTATAAAACAGAGGGTTTTTGTTTTGTTTTTTTATTTTTAATTTTGGTGATTATTTTTAAGGAGCTGAAGCTCTAATTATTATTGTGTAAAGACGCCTCCAATGTTGTTTCCAGCTGAAGCTCCAGACGAGGCTGTGTAAGAGAAAAATGCTTTCCCATATTCGTCACCATGCCCGTGGCTTTGCCATACCCAGTGCAGCATTTCTCTGCACCCCAGGGCTCCCACCCCAGATGCTGTGGGAAACCAATAGGAGTTCCAGGTGTAGTCCCTTCCGACTGTTTGCTCCACACAAAGCCTCTTTGTGGCCACTCTGCAGTCTCTTTCTCTTCTGGTGAAGGGCAGGCAGCACATCCCACCCCAGGAGGGAAAGAGTCACTACTTTCCTCAGCCATCTTCTCAGCCTTGGTGATTCTGGTGGAGAGTCCCAACAGACAGCAGAATGACTTCCTTGGGCCTCACTCCCAAGCAGAATCCACTTCGTATTCTCCAAGTTTGTATGTCTGTGGCAAGTACAAGGGATCCTGGGTAAGAGCATGAATGCAGGCAACATAAGAGGGTGGGACATCACCTAGTTGGGTAGGAAGCAGGTTAGATGGTAGGAAAATGCGGGACTGGGGCCCAAATGACCTAAGTCTAGATCTATCCTCCACCATTTGATAGCACTGGGTCCTTATGCAAGTCATTTACAAATCACTGCATGAATAATTTATCCTGCAAGTCCTGTCTAAACCTTCCGTTCTTGCATACATAGTGAGAATTATCAGGGTTGTAAGAATTAAAGAAAATGCATTCAAAGGAACCGACACAATATGTAGCACATGGTAGGCCCTTGACAATGTTAGTTTCCTTTCCCTGCTTCACTTAGGTGGCTTTGGCCCTGAGAAGGGAAACGGTTAGCTTCTGAAAAATAAATAAAAGGCTCTAAAAATAATGTATGGAATGAGAGACAGTCTAGAAAAGCCTAGAAAGAAGGCTGAACTTTTCCAATGAGTGCAATCAGCCATTTTTACCCTGCCTATATTCCTGTGGCACATTCCTCTGAATGGCCCAGGAGCAGCCATACTGTGCATGCTGTGGTTTTCTGAGCGTGAGCTGAACAGGAGGGATGGATTGGTAGTCTCGCCTTCCACATCAGTAAGAGGACCGTCGCGGAGACGGGTTCACAGGCCTCTACGCAGTCTCTTTCCTCTTCTGGTGGAGACTACCTCTGGGAGAGCCCTGCCCAGGATAGCCCTACCTGGGGGGCCTGCGGCTTCCATCTGGCAAACAATATTCTGTCTGTGAGCAGCCTCCCCATCCCTATCTCATGCTCCCCAGGCCTCAACTTTTCTGAAAACTACACAAAATTTGCTTAGTAAAATGTTAGTGAATTTTATTTGTAAAGTGCTCTTGGGTGACACTTTTCTTGGAGTCCTTCTTTCCTAACTGCCAAGCTCCTTATGTTCGTAGGGCTGTCTGTCGCTTCCCAGATCCTCCCTCAGTGACTGCTTCCCTTTACCTCTTTGGTGACTGCTTAATATGCAGTGCCATTTCCTCCTCCCGACTGTCCTGGTGTGTGTGTGTGCGCGCGCATACACTTGTACGGCATGTTATAATGATGTGCTTACTGCACGTTTACCAATGGCTTTTCTTTCATTCCACTGTTTTTTAATTTGACTGCTGTGTTCTGTGAGTCATCAGTGGCAGCGTTATGCATTTAATGGATTAGCTGCTGCCTAAAAATAGCCAAAGCCCTCATGCAAGCAGCACATAAGCCTGTATAGTCCCTTAGCAGCCAAGGCAAACCCACGTGCCAGCGTTTCACATGCAGGGAGGGCCTGGTGGAAATGAACCCTAATGTATCAAAAAAGAGATGGTGACTGCTCTGTGCACAAAGCCCAACGCGGGCCTGTGGTCCAGTTGGTGATAACCCTACTCTCAGTTCTAATGCCAGAAAATCTCTAGCGGCAAAACAGTATCAGACCACATTGTGTGTGTGTGTGTGTGTGTGTGTGTGTGTGTGCCCCTCCCAAAGAAAAAAATGAAGATAACTGTCCTTTAGCTTTTGTGTGATACGAGCCCCCTAACACACTGATCTTACATGAATTATTGAAGCAGGTTCTCTTGGACCACTGTTGCTTACAGCTTTTTCAAAGTAAACATTGTTGTTTAACATACCTTTAGGTTTACCAAAAACCTGAGCAGGAAGTACACAGAGTACCCAGACACACACAGTTTTCCCCATTACTAAAATCTTTCATTTGTGTCGCATACTTGTTACAATTGATGAGCCAATATGGCACATTGTTATTAACTAAATTTGTCCTATACATTGTGTGGATTTCGACAAATGTATAATGTCATGTGTCCAGCGTTACAGTATCATACAAAATAGGTTCACCACCCAAAAATATCCTTTATGCTTCACCTACTTGGATTCCCCACCACCCTATACCCCGTCCCAAAGCCCTGGCAAACGCTGATCTTTTTACGTCTCTATGTTTCTGCCTTTTCCAGAATGTCATATAGCTGAACTCATACAGCATATAGCCTGTTCAGACTGGACGCTTCTTTCACTTGGCAATATAGTCATTTAAGTTTCCTCCATGTCTTTCTGTGGTTTTGATAGCTCTTTAGCACTGAACAATGTTGTTCTTTAAGCACACATTTTAAGACCCCAAAGGAGGAGGGCAAATGGGAATGGAATCTGTGTGCCTGAGAGCTGCCCCGGGTGCCTGTTGAGCAAGTCCTACCCGGGCCTCCCCACAATGGCAGCTCTGGGACAATGTGTGAGAAGAACCCAACTTGTCATTTGGGGAATTTGTGTTTGGAAGTATCTCTGCAGTAGGATGTGGGCTTTACTGAACCCTGAAAACACTTCCACCAAGGGTTGAGTCAGGCTTAGCGTGAACGTGATTAAATGTCTTAATCAAAACACTCACAGATATCCTTCGCCTCTGCCGAAGAGCTGTGACTGTTGTTATTAATGATCCTTAAATACTGGCATAAGTGGTGTCTTGCTAAGCCCCTTAATCATCGCTCCAGAGTTTTCTGATGTTCTTGGTGTTGAGCATATACTCATGTAAACCGGCCTGCAATGCAAGGAAAGCAGACTGGCTTTTCTCTACAGGTAAAACAGGATCAAGAATTTCACTTGCACACCAAGTTAGATATTCCCAATTTAATAGTTTCACTGGAAGCAAGACGTACGCAGTCTGACAATTAAGTTCGCGAACTTGTCGCAATGATGTTGCTAACTTTTTTGATATCAGAGGGATTATTCATTATGAATTTTTACCAACTGGACAAACAGTTAACCAAGTTTACTATTTGGAAGTGCTGAAAAGACTGCATGAAAAAGTTAAATGACCTGAACTTTCACCAACAATTCATGGCTCTTGCATCACGACAATGCACCAGCTCACACAGCACTGTCTGTGAGGGAGTGTTTAGCCAGTAAACAAATAATTGTATTGGAACACCCTCCCTACTCATGTGATCTGGCCCCCAGTGACTTCTTTCTTTACCCAAAGATAAAGGAAATATTGAAAGGAAGACATTTTGATGACATTCAGGACATCAAGGGTAATACGACAACAGCTCTGATGGCCATTCCAGAAAAAGAGTTCCGAAATTGCTTTGAAGGGTGGACTAGGTGCTGGTGTCAGGGCATAGCTTCCCAAGGGAAGTACTTTGGAGGTGACTATGGTGATATTCAGCCGTGAGGTATGTAGCACTTTTTCTAGGATGAGTTCGAGAACTTAATTGTCAGACCTCATAGTCACTGAAACCCAGTTTCTGAGCAATGTCATTGCTCCCGGATACAGACAGAGTTGGGATAGTATCAAGCAAAAATATTTTGTCAAACAGATGCCCTTCACATTTGTGAAAACAAGGATTCTTGTGAAGGAAATGGGAGACATTTAAACAACAGACGTTTTGTTTCTTTATATCTTGTTTTTAGTGATATGTACATATGTGTGTATATAGACATAACACCAATCTAAGATTGAAATATACAATCAAACAGCGTAAATATGTGTATATGCATACAGTGTTTAGATACAATAGTTACTGACTAAGTAGTTAAAGGAATTTTTTTGAACCTACACACAGAAGAGCAAAGAAAGATCAAAAATCAGTCATTAAGCAAACCAGAAAAGTGACTCTGAATAAATAAGAATCAGCCCAGATGTGTTGTCTTAACTGTTCCTCCGTCCTGAATAGAAGTTGGAGGTGACAGTTTTAGAGGAGCTGGTTTGTGGGGATGGAGAGAGGGAGGGGTAGGCAGATTTCTCATGGGCTCAGGGGTGAGCAGGTGGGTGTGTCTGCAGCAGCAGGAGAATGGCGGGGGGGAGTGGAGGAGGAGGAGAAGTGATCTGCCCCGAAAAAGAGAGGTACTGGCTACAAGGCATCCAGAGATGAAAGACAGACGGGCTTCAAGCTGACATAAGGACACAGGCTATTCATGCTCACATTTCATCCTACAAACCGCTTAAAGTATTTGGAAAAGGATGTATTTATGGGATGAAAAAATGGGCTATGTTGAGCTGCCAGGAATTATATAACATGCTTGGGTTTGATATGGTACTGCCCCCAGGAGTATATGTTCATTGGGGTTTAATCAGAGACCATTTGAACTCCCCACATGATCATAAATGAATTAATGATTGTTAGCACAGCTGAAATAGCACAAGGGAACCTCAAGAATGGAGAGGAGTCATGATGGGCCCAGCGTCTGACGGGAATGCTGAGTAAGGCCACTGCGGCTCAGCCCCGGGCGCTGCCTGCTGGGGGTGAGCCGGACGGGGAAGGCACTGCTCCTCTCCCTGGGAGGACTGCATGCCCAATTTAGTCCTGGCTGGTGAAAAGAAACAAGGACAGGCAGAGCCTCTCAGCATCTAAACATTGACCTCTGTTGGCCAGTTGTGCCGTTGCAGTGTTTTTACAGACGGAAAGCAAACACAGAACTAGTCCTTCTTTCAGATTTGTACTGAGTACCTGTCATATGCCAGGAAGTATCCTAGACTCTGGGGCTAGAAGGATAAGCAAAACAGATAATATCTAAGACCTCACGGAGCGTACAGTCTCGTGGGAGTTTGAAGGAAGAGGTAAAACAGACAAATAAGTTAAAAAAAAATGCATCAAAAGATAATAAGTGCTATGGGGAAAAAACAAAGCCGCATAGAAGGGGTAGAGAAAATAAGGACGGGGTGGTATTGTAATAGGGTCATCAGTGGAGCTCTGTGAGAAGAGGAACAGGAGGTGACAGTGTACAGGACAGAAAGGATTCCAAATATAGGGAATAGTGGATGCACAGACCCAGAGTTGCAAGTGGAGTAAACGGACCAACAAGACCAGTGTCACTGCAGTGCGGTGAGTAGGGAGTAGCATGCAGACCACAATGGACTTGTTCACGGAGGCTTTTTCTCCCAGTCAGAAGCTGGCTTGGCCAGGACTGTGGTGGTAGAGGCAGTGAAAAATGGTATCATTCTAGATATGTTTGGAAGAGAGAACCAATAGGATTGGCTTTGTGACTTGGATGAGCGTGCGATGAGAGAAAGAGCCAAGTAAAGCGTTGTGGGGACAGCCAGGAGTGCAGTTCCCAGGCTCTCGACCTCACGTAGAAAGGTGCTCACTTGGGTAGTAAATGGCCATCAACTGTGATTGGATGCCCATCAGCTGTGGCTAGTTGGCCGTCAACTGTAACCAACAAGCCATTAGCCACTAATATAACTGCTGTGGCTACGCTAGCAGCAAAATGGGGGCTAGCAAGAAAAATGGGGGCCAGCAAGAAGATGGTGGCTGAGCTAGCAAGCGCAGATTGCAGTTAGCACAGCGGGTTGCAGCTAGCAAGTGGTGTTGGTTGGTTGACAGAAAGCAGATGGCAGGTTGCAGATCATGTGGCTCCTGCTTCCTGTGTCTCCAACTCAGCCTCCAGGGAGAATATAGTGACATGACTCCTGAATCTATGGCTCCATGGGTGTTCCTTTTTGGCCTCACCTTATCCTGCGTTCTTGTGTCGGGAGCAGGAGTTGAGACCCCACATGACACAGCTGCATAACAAGCGTGATTCTCAGGCCCTTGACCTGAACCTCTGGGAGAATGGGGTGCCATTCATGGAGATGATAAGAACATCAGAGGTGCCTGTGGGTGGGGCATATCAGCAGGTCCGTTTTGGATACCATTACATTTGAGTTACCAATAGATATCCAAGTGGACATCATCAAATAACATGGTGGCCAGTATCCAGATGTGCCCTTGTGAAGTTACTTGTTCTGCATGCATGTTCTGTCTCCCCATTGAATCAAGAACTGGGTCTTAAACAATAGGGACCCTTCTACAGTCCCTAACGCTTAGCAGGTGCTCAATATTACTTATTGAACTTGATTACAGCTGCAAAACCTGGAGTATGAACACTTGATCAATAACACTGGGAAGCTCTCAGATCCATACAAGAGACCACATGTGTCTCAAATTAAAAGAATTCACAGACTTATTTTTCCAGCTTAAAGTAACATCATGTCACAAAATCCCACCAGCGTTGTTTCATGTCCAAAACAGTCCCCATTGGCATTGGCAACGTGTTCTGAGGTAGATAAGGCTTCCCTCCAAGGGACTTTCAAGCAGACAGACTTAACCATATAGATTCTCACTGCAAAATCCCCTCTTCGAATTTAATCCTTCATTAACTGTTAATGATCAGTTAACCTTTAAGAATGATTATGTCTCTGACAAACCTAATTATAAACTAAAAACGGATTTGTTATGAATACTTTAGAGTGCTTATCTGAGACATGTGCAGTGAGAGTTTAACTTTCACCAAAGAAAGGGAAAAACTTACTTTAGTTTACATATGTGCAGACCAAAAACTGTGCATTATCTAAGATAATTCAGGCTACATAATTAGAAAAGAGGAAAATATCTGAGGATAAATATTAGCGAGGATAAATAATTAATGAGGACAAAAATAACATTTGGCATGAGCTATCCAGTACGCCGCGTACAATAATCTTTGGCTCCTAATTTGTGTAGACACACCTGAGGGTGTGTAGTATGACATCTCTTCCCAGGAAGGCAGAGCTCCTTTGAGGGGAGACAAAGACAGAATTTAGGAGGAAGGGAGCAAAGGCATGCCTTTGAAGTGATGGAATAGATTTTCCCAAGCTATTTAGGTTAAATAAATTCCACTGTTATCAGCTCTTTTTAGTGTGTATTTTAAATATTCTCTCCCCTCATCACTTTTTGTTTTTTCATGAATATTTAGGTAGGCTGTTCATGCTACAGACCACCTCACGGTATTTAATTCTAAGACCTGTCTTTGGAGTTTTGAGATGAGGGAGTCATAAAGGGCTTTCCACATGCCCCAAAACAGTATGGTGTATATAATGGGAAGCACATGCCTCTACATCATAGCCTTCGGAATAATCGGCAGTGTTACCTGTTATAAAGGCCTAGAAGACATTTCTTCTTAATGATTCTACAGATACTTGACAGCATGTGAAAGTCTTCAGATCAATTTGTGTATGAGTATACAGTAGTGTTATTCTCAGAGTATGAAATATTGGCTGCTCTGAGGCGTGTGCACAGTATGGCTCCCACACCGAGAAACTGCCACTGGCAGACATTGTACTGTCTGTCAGCAAGGAGACAGACTGTCCAAATTACGGGGTCGTGTAGGAACATGTGAAGCCAAAAAAGGCCAAAGGGCTTCTAGTATTATGAACATCACATGACTTCTGCCAGGTGTTAGGCAGGGATGAGCAAACAGTCTGGTAGAGAGTCTTGAGATATTTACACGTGAGAACTTTGTTTTTGTGATTTGGAAATAAAGCTAAACAATCCCCACTTGAAGTAGGATTTGTTCCTCTGCTCAGCTTGTGGTGTCAGTGGCTCTAAGAGGTTTGGGACAGGATTTTTGAAGCCAGCTCCACGTTGGTCCTCCCATTTGGAATTCAGTGGGCATTCCCATCTGTAACTTATAAGTATGATTGTACATATGTATATGCAAATATAAACGTGTGTGTGTGTAATATAATTGTAATTCTGTAACTGAATATCAGCCTTATTACACACTCATATGGGGAGACTAGAATTGTATGAGTAGATACAAGGCAGACAGTATTTCACAATTTTCTGTACCATGAAACAAATCCATGAGCTCATGCCATTGGATGCTATTTATTTCGAGTAGCATTCACCACTGTTGGGGGTAGTGGGAATGTCAAGTTCATCTCTTTTGGTGGTATTATAATATCTTTGTTCAGAGAGGCAGAGATCAGGAGCATAAGAAAAAGAAAATGGGTTTGGGGGCAAAGAAATGGATTAAATCCCAGTTCAATCAGCTTCTAGCTGTGACATTAAGCAAGTGATTTTTATCTCTCTGAGACTATAGTTCCTTATTTGTAAAGTGAAACAACAGTGCTTTTTTCACTAGTATACTGTCAGCATTAAACGAAATGCTTTTGGTAAAGTTTGTACCTGAGTGTCTGACAGATAGTAAGCACTCAAAAAATTTTAGCTCTCATTGCATTATTAAAATAACCCCAAACTATGAAAAATTCCCCAGATAACATGTACATTTATTTATATGGGCTCATGCTCACACACACACTGGAGTAATAGGCTTCCATATAAATTTAAATTTGCTCTAGTTATTTCTTCTAATAAAAACACATGTCTTCTGTGGAGCAAATAAAGTATATCACTCAAGAAGTGTCTAGAACTAGATCAGTCATAATTATTCAAAGAGATAAAGTACATTAAATGGAAAAGCCACAATCCATGTAAATCACACTAAAAATTACTGCTTTTTTACATTTTGGGAAGTATTTTAATTACTTACGTGTTTGTGTATGTGTGTATAAAATTCAACAGAGCATTTTTAATATTGTATGTAGTCAATATTATTGTGATTTACCATATATCTACCATTTGCATTGCTCTTCTTTCCTCCCTGCATCTACAAACTTCCATCTAATTTCAGTTTTCCTCTACCTAAAGAATACTCTTTAGTATTTTCTTTAGTGTCAATCTCTTGGTGGTGAATTCTCTCAATTACTATCTGACTGAAAGATGTCTGTCTTCATTCTTTGAAGAATATACCACCTATTTGCCTTCATTCTTGAAGGATGTTTTTGCTTGACATAGAATTCTTGGTTGGCACTCTTTTTCTTTAATACTTTCAAGATATTCCATTGTCTTCTTGCTTCCATTATTTTTATTGAGAAGTCTACTATATGATTATTTGTTGCTTATTTGGGGATTATTGCTTATTTGGGGATAATGTATACTTTGTTCTGAAGGCTTTTCAGTATATTTTTTTCCCTGTTTCTGATTTACAGCAGTTAAACTTTGACCTGCCTAGGTGAGAATTTCTTTTTATTTTTCCTGCTTGGGAGTTAGGCCTTCTTGAATCAGTTGCTTATTGTCTCTTAGTTTCAGAAAATTTTTAGCCATTATCTCCTTAAATATTTCTTCTGCACTACAATCTCTCTCCTCCTTGTAGGATTCAAACTGTGTCTGTAAGATCTTCTCAATGTGTCTTCTAGGTGCCTTACCCTCTCCTCTGTATTAGCTATTTTGTCTCTGTGTCTCATCCCGTATAGTTTCTTATAAAGCTCTAATTAAAGAATCCAGTTCACTAATTTCAATCATGTTTATTCTGTTGGAAAATCCATCACATTCTTTATTTTAGTGGATGTATTTTTTGTTGTGTCATTGGAATTAATCCCTGGTCGTTCGCAAAAGATGAAAAGAATTCACAGATGCAGCCTGAAATGAAGAGAACAAGGAACTAAGTTTACTCAAGAAGAAGGAAGCCGGCCTACACGTTGCCAGAGCAGAGGACTGCACCTAACTGTAGGTTAGCTTTTTCTTATATAGGAAAGTGTAGGTAAATTTCCTTATGGCAGGAGAGGTGATGTATAGACTGAGGTCATTTGATTGACATATGTTGGTTATGTAACTAGTTTCTTTCTGCGCATGCTCTTACCCAGAATGCATAGAGAAAAACTCAGAGGGGTGGGAGGCAAGCCTTAATGTTCATTCCATTCTAATTGCATTATAATTAGCCTAGAGTTCAACGAACGGCAGGTTTTGGCAGTTTGCGCATGTGTGAAGAACCAGTTAAAGCCAGTTGGGTCTTATCTCCACTTTTTGTGAGGGTTTAGACATCTTAGATTTATTTCTAGGGGATGAGCTTGGGCAGTTCCTGGGGAGGGGATGCAGGCCTGGGCAGTGCCCCCTCAGGCTCACTTTTATTAACCCTTTTCTGCCTCATCATTTTTTAGCTAGAATGTCCATGGATTTTAAAAAATAGATTCTAGCTCTCTACCAAAATCCTGAAGCTTGTCTTTAATCTCTTTAAATACTGTAAATATAGTCATTTTAAAGTCTATATCTGATGACTGTATATCAGAAGCCCCTGTGGGTCTGTTTCTATTTTCTGTTTCTACTGGGTTTTATTCATGTATTCTGGTCTGCTCATGGACCGCCTTCCCCTTTTTAATTGAATGTCTTTTATTTGAAAAATTGTAGAAATAATTCAAGACTGTAATCCAATTTTAGTGACTAAGATGATTAAAATCTGAGCTTCAGACCTTGAGAGGGTCTGTCTCCTTCTGGTTCACCTTATTACTAGAGTACAGCACTTTGGTGTCACAGC
The DNA here is from genome assembly GCF_036562045.2 of Rhinolophus sinicus. Lineage (NCBI taxonomy): Eukaryota > Metazoa > Chordata > Mammalia > Chiroptera > Rhinolophidae > Rhinolophus > Rhinolophus sinicus. The sequence goes on from NC_133756.1 coordinate 63,111,336, forward strand.
CCAAAAGAGTGGGTTCACCAGAGAGCACCCTCCCTTGGTGTACCCTGAACTCCATTCCCTGCCCTCCCTCCACCCCTATGCTCTTGAAATTACCAAAAGCCCACTTGGTTTCACAGCTGCTCCACTTTGGAATGTGCAAATGCCCTCAGGGGAACTAGCCCCAAGCAACAGGTTCAAATCTCTGGGCCATCACCCTTTCCTGTTCCTGACCCAGTGCTTTTTATACCATCTTATTTTCTGGCTAGTGCCATAGAAATATGTTTTTACATTTTGTCCAGTGTGTGTGCGCATGTGTGTGTGTGTGTGTGTGTGTGTGTGTGTGTGTGTGCCAGAGTATCTAGTTGTCCTCAGAAAGGGGGTTGGTCGAAATTACCTAGTCTACTACTTCTAGAAAAGTCATTGAGAGCCAGCCTGGTGGCTCGAGCGTTGTGTTCCTAAGGCCCAGGACACACCGATTCGATTTCCCACGTGGGCCAGTGAGCTGCACCCTCTACAGCTAAGATTATGAACAACGGCTCTCCCTGGAGCTGGGCTGCCGTGAGCGGCTGACCAATGACAGGCAATCGCCTGGGGGGGGGGGGGGGGCTCATAATACCAGCATGGGCCAGGGAGCTGTGTCCTACACAACTAGACTGAGAAACAACAGCTTGAACCGGAGTGGGGAGGAAGGCGGAAGAAGGTGGGAGAAAAAAAAGAAAAGTTATTGAAAACTGACTTTTTAAAGCTACTTCATTGTTTTTGTTTTTTTCTTGTATAGCATAAAGTTGAAGAAATTAAATTTCTATGAAAATGAAACTATTAAACTTTCAAGTGCATTTCAACCTAATTTAATGGCAATAGTAAGATTTTCAGCAGACAGTTTGCTATTCCCTGCACACATTGTTCCCTTCTTGCCGTATTCACATATCCCTACTTCCAGGAACATCTTTTCCTTGCAACCCTACCTCTACTCCACCCCCATTATTTTTTAAAACTCAGCACAGCGTATCCTCATTGAAGAAGACTTCCTTACTCACCTCTTCTCCAAACTGGTCTATGCCTTTCCTCTCCCCTCCTCCAGCTTAATACTGTGCAAAGTATTAGCACCTCACTCACCACACTGATTGGCAGTTATTATTCATGTGCCTCTTGGCCCACTTGATTGTGAACTTCTTCTTTGGGACCAGAACTGTCTTGTTCAATTTATTTCCTTAGCACAGTGCACAGCACCTACCATGTTTTCCTGAAAATAAGACCGGTCTTATATTAATTTTTGCTCCAAAGGACACATTAGGACTTATGTTCAGGGGATGTCATCCTGAAAAATCATGCTAGGGCTTATTTTCCTGTTAGGTCTTATTTTGGGGGAAACACGGTAGTGACATGGAGAAAATGGCAGCTATTGTAAGGATACTGGGCTTCACCTGCTTTCATTATTTGTTTTTCAAACATGCAGAGACTGATTTGAGTACCTGGGGCGGGACCTTATAAGTGGGTCAAGTTCTTGAGCTCTGTATATCCATTTTACCCTCTCCCAGCCGCGTCCTCCCCTCAAACCTCTCAAAATTCTGCCCATCCTTCAGGGTCCTGGGAAAGCCCTCCCTGCTTTCTCCAGCCCCCACTGATGCTGCTACCCCTAAATTCCTAGAGTCACATTCATTTATCCAATAAATATTAAGTTTCAACCATGTACCCTTTTGGGGGCCAGGGATACAGTGATACTCTCGAATGGCTGCCTCGTGGAGTTCACATACAGTCTAACTCCGATACATACTAGCCCTTTCATACATGAGAAGAGCATTTGTCCAATGCGCTAAGAAAGCACAAGATTGTATCGTGGGCTTGAGTCACCTGCCGAGCCTTGCTCAGCACTGAACGTTAAGCAGATGTTCCGTCATCCTTGGGGGTCAATTGACTTGTTTTAACGGAGACCAGCTATAGAGCTAACAGTCAATAAAATGATATTTTGAATACTGAATGGGCTTTTATACTGGACAGTTTTTTCCCTGGCTTCCACCTAACACCTGTATATGATCAGTACAGGTATAGCAGAAAATTAAAAGCCTCATTTGTGTGTGTTGGTGGAGGAGGTTTGTGGAATTCAGTCTTAAACTGTTTCCATTCAGCTGCTAGACGTACATGTGTGTATGTGTAAAATAAAACCAACATAAAACGTTTTCATTTGTTTCCTCCCTTTTTCCTCCCTCTGTCTCTCACTGTTCCCACAGGTCAGCGTGGAGGTTTTGGTAGAGTATCCTTTTTTTGTGTTTGGACAGGGCTGGTCATCCTGCTGTCCAGAGAGAACCAGCCAGCTCTTTGATTTGCCGTGTTCCAAACTCTCCGTTGGGGATGTCTGCATCTCGCTGACCCTCAAGAACCTGAAGAACGGCTCTGTTAAAAAGGGCCAGCCCGTGGATCCCGCCAGCGTCCTGCTGAAGCACTCAAAGACCGACACCCTGACGGGCAGTAGACACAGGTATGCTGAGCAGGAAAACGGGATCAATCCGGGAAGTGCCCAGATGCTCTCTGAGAACGGCGAACTGAAGTTTCCAGAAAAACTAGGATTGCCTGCCGCGCCCTTGCTCACCAAAACAGAACCCAGCAAGCCCACAACAACCAGGAAGAGGAGGTGGTCTGCGCCAGAGACCCGCAAACTGGAGAAGTCAGAAGACGAGCCACCTTTGACTCTTCCTAAGCCTTCTCTAATTCCTCAGGAGGTTAAGATTTGCATTGAAGGCCGGTCTAATGTAGGCAAGTAGAGGCAGTTTGGGGAAAGGAAATTTGGCCCTCCCTTATCATTTGTATCCAGATTACTGTACTGTAGACTAAATAACACAGTATTTACATGTTATCCTCTTCCTTTAGGTTTCTGTTATAACTTTGTCATTAGAGTTACAGCTGGTGTTGCGCAAGAGACTGGTGCATATGCTTTTTTCCACGAGTGTCTGTCAGTGGGTGTGCAGGGGGCCAGAGCAGGGCCAGTCCAGGCGCCAGGCATCCTGGTGGAAATGAATGTGGCTTCAGAGTGCCTGCCTTTTCTTGCAGCACAGAAGCATCCACTGGGCGCTGACTTCTGCTGGTTTCATGAGAAAGTTCTGTGGGGAGGGAATTGCAGGGGTGCGTGCGTGCAGGGCTTCAGGGGTGCCGCAGTGAGGGAGGGTCTTTTTCTCTCTGCCTCCCTCTGTCTCACTCTCTCTTGCTCTCAGCACAGCATTGGAGGTCCAGAGACACGTCCTCAGGAGGTTCTCACGTGCAAAATAAATATCAGGAACCCAGCTTCAGGGCATCCTAGAAAAGCATCAGACAGCAGATGGAAAGCTAACCGTGTAAAAGAACATTTTTTTTCCTCCAACATATTTTACAATAAAAGCAACTTTTAATCATATAGATATATATTTCCCCCTATGGGGCCTGACTGCACTGATTTTTTTTAAAGAGCAACTGCCACATGCGGGATTTCGTTTCTGCTTCACTAGTGCAGTGATGTCTCCAGGGTGTCTGGGGGGCAGGGCAGCCTCTGTTTGCATCACTCCACGTGGGGGTGGTGGGCAGTGGGGTGGGAGAATGAACACCCACTCTGGTTTCTGTGCAGTGTTAGGAAAACCAATCAGGTTATCGCATTGACTTCGCTCCCAAGAAGTAGACACAAACTGTCCTTCAGAGAGCAGCGGAAGCTCTTCACATTGGGTTTGCAAATTTTTTGTCTTTTAACTCTAGTACTGTTTATAGTTCATGACTATGGACAACTCGGGTGCCACTTTTTTCAGATTCCAGTGTGACGTGAGGAATTAGATTTTGAAGATGAGCATATATATTACTATCTCTAAGCACTTAAAATGCTGTTCACACTTTATTACCAAGCATCTTGGTCTATCATTCAACAAGTACTGTATCTCACTTTAAAGTCTTTGGGAAGAAAAACAAAAAACTAAGTTGCTTTCTTTTTTCAACACTGTAACTACATTTCAGCTCTGCAGAGTTTCTCACCTCAAGATATTGAAAGTTTCAATGTGGTTTAAAAGGATGAATGTGAATTATGAACTAGTATGTGACCATGAATGACCACCAAGTACAGCCTGACAGAAGGGCACTTTTCACTTTGATGTTTGAGAAAGAATTAAAGGCATATGCAGAGCTGGCAGAGAAACTGAGAGAAAAGGGGTGGAAAAAAAGAATACTCATTTTTGTCCAGTGTTTTTCTTTTTAAGATGAACTTTTAAAGAACCTTGCGATTTGCACATCTTGAGTTTATAATTTGTGTGATATTCCTGCAGTTTTTATCCAATAACATTGTGGGAAAGGTTTGGGGGACTGAACGAGCATCAATAAATGTAGCAAATTTACTTTCTAACCTGCCTATATTCTAGGCCGTTTTATAAGATTATGTTCCTTTCAAAATTCATTTTGGTCTTTCTACCACATCTGTCACAAAAACCAGGTCTTAGCAGGACAACTCTGAGAATTTTCTTCAGATTCATTGAGAGAGTTTTCCATAAAGACATTTATATATGTGAGCAAGTTTTTTAAAAAAATTACTTTATTACTGTTGTTATTAATATTGTTTTCAGAATGACTTTTTTTTTTTTTCCATCTGAAATCAAATCAAGATTTAATGTTTGGTACAAACCCAGAAAGTGTGTTTCATAATTTAAACCTTTCATTCCCAGAGATCTGAAATATTGTTTGTGGGTTTTGGGTTTGCATTTTAAAGTGCTTGAAAAAAATAAAAAAGTTTTATAAGTAGGGAGAAATTTTTAAATATTCTTACTTGGAATGGCTGCAACTAGTCTGAAAAAATGCTTAAACTGATTCTTCTTTTACCATTGAAAATAGTACTTCTAAATTTAAAAAGAAATTCTAAGGTCAACCCACATTTTCGCTACCTAGTTAGTATTCCTTCACATTTAGTTCTCACCAGAACTAATGATTTTTATAAACCATTTTCTGGGATGTACCAAAAACATTTGAATAGATTTAACATAACTAGAACCGGTCCTTTACTTTCTTCGAAATTCATTACCCTCTCAGCATGCTAGCAGAGAGCTGGGTGGGCCCATTCTTGCAATCGTAATGCTTATTTAGTGCTGTATTTTTGTAAGCGTTTCTGTTCCGAGAACTTGCTTAATCTTCCATATATTCTGCTCAGGGCACGTGCAGTTATGAGGTTTTGTTGTTGTTTTATAACCTTTGATGGTAAGAGGAATATGGGGCTGCCCTGTCAACTGTGTCCTCCTTTGTACCGCTCCTGACAGCCACTCATGTGGACTCAGAAAAACACACACAACCTTTTGGCTTCCTTCACGTATTGAACTAACACCAACTCTGAAATGGGAAAACATACATGGTTTGGAGCAATAGGAACATTATCATCACTTTTGTGCTTGTATTTCAGGTATAGGAACTCTAAGAGAATTGGTTCTTTCTAATGTCCCATTTCATTCTCTTGCTTTTTCAGCATGTGCAATACTTTCCGTGCCAATAGAGTTTGATTGGTGTGCTCTAGTTAAAACTCGTGCCCTTTCGGCTTTTTCCTCGTCGGGAGGGAACGAGCCAGGAAGGGGAGAGCCTCCCTCTGCAAGCTACCCCCTGCTGCTGTGGATTCTGAGTGCTGGGTGGGAGCCTGCAGGAGCCCCAGGTGTCTGTCACCATGTAGCAGAAAGAGCAAAAGCAAAGGAGATCTAAGGGATGAGCTGCAGTTCCCCATCACCTCAAGGAATAGGGAAGGTGGAGTGTGGAGAGGAAGGAGGCAGAGTCATTTCTAAGGCACACTCTGGAGCAATAGAGCCAGGATCAACCCATTTTCCATGCTCTTTTCTGCGAGTGGGCAGGCCCCTCCTCAGGTCTGTGACCTTGAGACATTGAGCTGTGCCTCTGGGCCTGGGTAAGGAAGTGCATGCAGGAAGTGCATGCACTCCAAGCTTGCCAGCCAGTGGCTGTGGAGAGGGCTACCTGCAAACACTGGTCACCACTCTGTGGCAGCTTTCTCTTCAAATAGGAAGAACATCCAGGGGACAGGGAACCTCCTCATGTTTGCAGTCATTGGCAAGCCTGAGGTTCCCAGAGCAGCCTTGGTCACCATTCCTGGGTAGCAAACCTAACAATGACAGGCGTAGAAATTCTTCGGTGCCCTGCAGCTTACGAGGATCAGCCATGTGCCTCTGTACTATGTCCACTTTGCAATATTTACTGACAGCCGTCTTTAGTTCTCTCTTTCCTGTTCTCCATTTTTAAACTAATAACAGCAGGCCTTTTGCGTTTACAATGGAACACAATCACCAAGAAATTAGCCAGGGTGAAAAGAAAAAAATAAGAAGAAACCAACAAACAAGAACCTCTCTATAGGGATTTCTAAATATATAAAATGACTGTTCCTTAGAATGTTTAACTTAACAATTATTTCAGTTTGGGCCACATTCAGGAGAGGGAGATAAAGAGATGGGTGCCACTTACCTCAAATCTTTTAAAATGGAAATCCAAATTGCATTTTCATTTGGACTTTCAGGATCATTTTCTATGTCGGTCAATTTTTTTGTTTTCCCCAACTCGCCCAGTTTGGTTTGGGATGATTTGATTCTTTTTTTTCTTTTTTGTAACTGTTGTTGTTGATCCCACTTCTAACTCTGAATTGTAACCCTGTATGTTTTTTGTTAGGTGAGTGTGTTGGGTTTTTTCCCCCAGCAGGAAGTGGCAGTATCTTCCTTCTCCCCTACAAGGAACTCTGCGGAACCTTTCACACCTCTTACTCAGGGATGGGGCTGGCGTGTGTGTGGTACACTGATGTGTCCAGAAGCAGCACTTTGACTGCTCTGGAGTAGGGTTGTACAACTTCAAGGAATGTTTGGATTTCCTGTGTCTTGTGGATTACTCCTTAGATACTGCATAGATTGCAATATAATGCTGCATGTTCACGATGAACAGTAGCTCCTAGTAATCATAAAATCCACTCTTTGCACATAGTTTGATCTTTACTGAAATATGTTGCCAAAATTTATTTTTGTTGTTGTAGCTTTGGAATTTGTTTGTTTGTTTCTTAAGGAAACAATTGACAATACCCTTTAACATCTGTGACTACTAAGGAAACCTATTTCTTTCATAGAATGAAAAATCTCAAATGCTATTGAAGACACTAATACCATGCTATTTCAGATTTGGGTGAAGAAGCAGAGCTCTTGGGACAGAAGGCCAGGCTTTGTGAGCTGTGCTGGTCGTCATGGCTACTGTTTCATGAACCGCAAGCAGCTCAACAAACTGTGGTCTGTTCTCTCCTAAAACCCTTTGCGCTTATTTCCCAGTCACCCGTGATGATTCCAGGTGAAAAAGGGCCAGCCGTCTCCGTGGCCCAATCCAGCTTCTTCGGTGGTGATATGAAAGAAAAGGGAATTGTTTTTTGTTTGTTTGTTTTTTTAAGTGGAGGCCTTTGCTTCCACGTTTATGTTTTCAACCCAGAATTTCTGAAATAGAGAATTTTAAGACAACATCAAGTAATAAAGACACAGAGAATATACTTTTTTATAAAGCACATGCATATGCTATTGTGTTGGGTTGGTTTCCTCTCTTTTCCACGGACAGTGTTGTGTTTGTTGATAGGGAAACTCCAAACAATTTGCACACCTCTACTCTGGAGCTGAGATTTCTTACATAGATGACCTCGCTTCAAATATGTTACCTTACTGATAGGATCTTTTCTTGTAGCACTAGACCTTGTGGGGATTTTCTTTTCTTTTTTTTTTTTTTTAAATGTACACCTAATTTGAGAAGCTGAAGAAAAAATTTTTTGAAGCACTCACTTTGAGGAGTACAGGTAATGTTTTTAAAAATTGCACAAAAGAAAAATGAATGTCGAAATGATTCATTCAGTGTTTGAAAGATATGGATCTGTTGAAACAATGAGTTTCATACCTTGTTTGTAAAAAAAGAAAAAGCATAAAGGTTGAAAGTTACATGTGGTTTTTTTTTGTTTTTCTTTTTGTATATAGAAATTTGTCATGTCTAAATGATCAGATTTGTATGGTTATGGCCTGGAAGAATTACTACGTAAAAGGCTCTTAAACTATACCTATGCTTCCTTTATGTTTATGTCACATAGAGCCCTCTTCTGAGGAAGGGCAACTCTGTATTCTGCAATTTGAGAATACTGTTCATTCCTATGCTGAAAGTACTTCTCTGAGCTCCCTTCTTAGTTTAAACTCGTAAGCCATTGCAACTCCTTTTTCTTCAGAGATGATGTTTGACATTTTCAGCACTTCCTGTTCCAATAAACCCAAAGAATATAATCCTGAACAAGAAGTGTTTGTAACAAGGGATCCTAGCTACCAATAAAACAGGACTCATTATGAAGACAAAAAAAAATATGTTCAGCCTTCTTCCCCCCCATACACACACCTCATTTAAATGGGGGGTAAAACATGGATTTCAATTGAAATGCCTCATTTTACTTTAGTTTTAATTTTTTCTTTAATATCGAGGCCAAAATAAATGTGAGGCAACTTCTCAGAAGCGTTATAGTCTGTCCAAAAATCAAGCCAGCCAGCGGATACTGGACGGCTGTGGGCTATTGAGCAAACCCACCAACAATTCTTAAATCCAGACTCTCCAGCTTCTCCCTTACTGTTAAATGCAATGTTTCTGGTAGCTGACATTCACCTGTACAATGGCGGGAGGGAACAGTGGCTTCGGTTTTTCACGTCCTCTTGACTTGCATACAAACGGTTCAGCTGTATTAAAATTAAGTGCATTTGGCCAATAGGTAGTATCTATACAATAACAGTCTCTAAGAATTTCCATAACTTTTCTTGGCTGAAAGGATTCAAGTCTTCCACTGCAGATAATTGGAGACTTCGCCCAAGTTTTCTTTCCCTTTAGTTTGTTCATTTGCTGTCTGGATGGCAATGAGCCTGTCTCCTTTTCCATGGCCAGTCTGAAGGCCTCCGTTGGAAGCGTTGTTTACAGTAATCTTTGCTGAAATAACATACTGTCCTCTGGAAAATCAGGTCTGAGGTGACACTAGCTTAGAGCCGTTGTCTTTTAAGAGCAGTTACCAAGAAGTCAGATGTGCAGGTTTCCTCCGGTTCTCACACGAACCAACTACTCTTATTATCTGGTCAAAGAGTGGAGTAAATTCTAGTCAGTGAACAATAAACTTGATACCTGTGCATTCGGTTCTGTGAATACCGCCCTTTTGGCCTTTTGTGGAGGTTTCTTCCTCCCCAGCCATCACTGCTCACCTATAAACCCAAATGAGTGTCAGCTGAAGGGAGGTTTCAGTAGAGCCCTGCTAGTATTCATGGTGGCCTTTAGTTAAAACAGAGTCCTGATTTCTAGCTAGTGGGATCCGGGCCCCAGAGCCATCTCTGAGATCCGTACCTATGGATGTTTTAATAGATCATTACCCACCAAAACTTCCAAGCGTGTGCCTCCCACCGGCCAAGGGAAAAGAGACACCAGAATTGAGGGCGCTATCAGACTGACATGGCCAGTACAGAGGAGAAAGAGGGAAGGAGTGATGTTTTGCACCTTATTGAAAAGAAAATATTAAGTGCATACATAGTTAAGAGCTTTTATTGTGACAGGAGAACTTTTTTCCATGTGCGTGCACACTCTCTGTAATTCCAGTGTAAAATATTGTACTTGCACTAGCTTTTTTAAAACAAATATTAAAAAATGGAAGAATTCATATTCTATTTTCTAATCGTGGTGTGTCTATTTGTAGGATACACTCGAGTCTGTTTATTGAATTTTATGGTCCCTTTCTTTGATGGTGCTTGCAGGTTTTCTAGGTAGAAATTATTTCATTATAATAAAACAATGTTTGATTCAAAATTTGAACAAAATTGTTTTAAATAAATTGTCTGTATACCAGTACAAGTTTATTGTTTCAGTATACTCGTACTAATAAAATAACAGTGCCAATTGCAAATGTGTCTGTCCTTGCCTTGTGTCAGGTCCTTGAAGAAAGATGAGGCTGAGAAAATGCTGGGAATTCTTCCTTCTTTACCCTCACTGTGATCACTGGGTAGGTTTTGGGGGGTGACATAGGCATTGCCTTTACTACTACTCATTTTTTCTGTGGGGGTGGGGAAGATAGGTCATGATCAGGTGCTGAGATAAAAGGCACATTTCGACATCGGATGTCTTGCCTCATTCAGTTTGTTTACGTCTCCTATCTGAACACTGCTGCTTACAAGAGCTATGTTTCTCAACAGCATTTGGCAGCTTCATGGGCTCATGGAGTATTATCGATACATTCAGTAGTTTTGCTGCAAACACATTAGTGGTCTGAAGGCAGAAAGTTCACTCCTGTTTCCTGTAGTTGGTGCCGGTTAGAAACTCAACGAGCACGGGGTCACTCAGCAGGCGGAGGGGCCTGGTTGTCTCAAAAACACTGCACCCAGCTTTGCACTGTACCATCTCAGAAAGATGGGGCTTAGCAGTTGCCCCAGAAAGTAATTCTTCAAGGACCCGTGACTTTCAGTGACCTCCCCTGCCATCACCTGCGCGTGTGGCTAGCAAATCCTTGCAGCTGTAAGGTCTGCAGAGGTGGAAGAGAACTCTCCACATTCAATTAGCCGAGGGAGGAAAGGGTAACTCTTATCATTTTACTGTCTTCCTGGTTAAGTGTTTGGGGACATCTCACCAGGACTCTCCTCTCAGGACTCATGAGCTGAGGCCTTGACACATTGTGAATGTCAGTGTGTGATAGAACATGCACCTAACCAGCGGTGACTCGCTGACCTGGCAGCCTGGACAGGAAGGGCTGCCCATGTCCCCTCTTCCTCCAGAGCAGTTTGGGTGGACACGCTACATGCCAGGGGCAAGTGTGGGGCAGCAGTCTGAATCACTGCCTTCCTTGTCTTGTTTTAGCATTAGATGCTAATGGTTCTGACAAGTTTGGGGTCCAATGGCTGTGAGACTTCACCTGAACTAAACATTGATTAGGGGGAAAAACCTTTGCTTCACTTGCTGCAGTGAGGCGGGCTTTGAAACCATTAAGAGCACAGCAGGAGCTGCAAGGTGAATGGCATCTGGTTCCCAGGCTCTCCCTCCCTCCCCGCCCACCCACTGCTTCCCTGGATGGCCTGCAAATGGGCAGCTATCTGTGTGTCCCGGATGACACCTGGTCTGAGAGCTGCTCTGGTGCGAGCTCCCCCAGCCCCATTCCAATCGGAGGCAGAGGTGAACTGGCTACGGACAAGGGGTGATGGAGCCTTAGAAGTGCTGCTGTTTGGGAAGCCTCTGCTTCAAAATGATCCTGACGAGTTTGTGGCTTTTTCAGTAACTCACTTTTCACTTCCCTAAAAACTGGATGGGCGAGGGACCTGCCTTCCGGTTTGTGGAAACAAAGAGCTAGTGTGCAAAGTCTTTGCACACGACAGAAAACAAGCACACATCACTGCAGAGAGAGGCCCCAAAGGGCCCATACTGGGCTGCCCCCTCCCTGAACACTCTGGGTGTAGCACAGGAGCCCCGCCTGAGAGGGGACACTGGTCAGTCCCTTACTACTGACCACGGCTGCTGGTCCATTTTAAATGGATTTCTTTAGGTCCTCCTTCCTTTCACCTCTCTGCCTCATTTTGCAATAAAGAAACTCATAAAACTAACAAACGTAAGGGCTTGAGTGTCCAACACATCTTCCACAGGACAGCATGGGCCCGCCCCTCACTCAGGCAGCAAACAGAAAAGGTGGGGTGCCTCCAGCACATCTTGCTCTGTGTTAAGCATCCTCTTGACCCTCATATGGCAAAGGTGTAGCCATTCATGTTCCTACAAGAATTACTCTTAATGGATTTGGGGGGCAAGGTGTTACAACAGAGTTCAAGTTGCTGAATGTGTAAATGTATTTCCTGTAACACCGGAAGTGGATCTCTGCTTTCCCGGAACGGGATGATTCGGTTGGAGTCGTCACATGCTGTCAGTCACCATGAACATTAGACAATTAATTCGCCCTCATCCAGTAGGACCGTGTGGTCCTTCCCGACTCCAGGACCATCACTTGCCTTTTCAAAGAAAATGTACTCCTGTGCCTGCTTCTTTAGCCTTCTTTAGAAGTAAACACAGTGAAAAAACATCCTGGCCTGCATACACTTTCCGGTCCTATTACTCAAGTAATGCTTCCAAAAGTAGCCAGGCGTCATCTATCCATCCATGTTCACTGTTTAAACAAATGCCACGGTGGACTGCTTAGGACCTCTGCCACAGCCATGGGTCTTTTCTCCGAGAGAACGCCACGGTTACCAGTCAATGGATTGACGGTTGTCCCAGAGGACCGTGTGCTCCTTCCGTCAGAGTATTAATCGCCGTATCAAGGGAACGGTTCTAACTCCTATTTTAAACCAATGCCATGAGGAAGCTACAGGTCAAGGTTTTTGCTGGGTTTTTTTCAGTGGGACTCTATACCTGCTAATTTTTGGTGGAGAACCTTTCAATAAAACATCCTGTGGAATTTCCAAATAATATATAATCTCTTTAAGAGACAGGCCAGCCTGACAAGTTGGGACTGAAAAGGGAAGGGGAAGAGATGGAGGAAACAAAACTACGTGAAAAACCAGGATAAGGATTGCTTCCCAGGAGCACCAAACTGGTAAAGATGGATGACCTGTTCCCAAAAGGCACATGTAACAAAGATGGTGAAAACACGTCACCACACCTTATATCTGTGGGGAAACCAATTTTTCAAGTTGTGGGTCCAGCCACTTGTTTTTGTTCTTTTCCATTAAATAGAAGCTGGAGGAAGTGGATGCCAGTTACTCTGACTGTGGCCTGTCCAGTCAATCCTCCCCTCCCTGCCCCTCCCCCCTGAAGGTGCCTTGACTCAGAGCCAAGAGGGGCTCACCACTAGCACGTCTGGGAAGAAGGTCTAAAAGCCCCAGCTTCCTCAACAACTCGGTTCCTGAAAATGCAAACTCCAGCACTCAAGCATGTCTTAAGATAACAGCATTATATTAAAGTGAAACCATTTTCTTTTAAAAAAAAAAGAAAAGAAAAAGGTGAGAGTGTTAGTTTTAACAATGAGGTTATGAGTTCCGGGCAGCTGGGCTCTGACAACTGATCCTATCAGTGCCCTGCTTCTGTCCCCCCGAAAGGCACTAGGGGGAGCCCCAAAGCCTCCAGGTGGCAGGAAGAGGAGGAGGCAGCATTCCACCATTCAGGAGCAGCCGGAAGCTTGGATGTAACAGAAGGAAGGAAATGGGAAAGCAGCTGTGTGTGGAAGCTTCCATGAGCGGGACCGTCACCTCATCCACAAGGTTAGCTGAACAGGGTGCTGTGCTGTTGGGTCACGCGGATGAACGTCGTCCTCCTGCTAAGCTCTTTGAGTTTGGCGGCCCCCACATAGGTACAGGTAGACCGCAGTCCCCCGAGAATATCCAGGATCGTGTTTTCTACATCCCCTTTGTAAGGCACTTCCACAGTCTTGCCCTCAGAGGCTCTGGAAGAAAAAGGAAGTTTTTCTTTTCAGCTGGTTCTTTTTCCTTGTTCCCCTAAGCTTTAGCACCTTAAGCAGCCCCAGGGCACTCAGGTAGCGGGATGCCACCATGACCCCATGCCCACACTGCTCCAAATGCCAAGCGGATCGTGCCAGCATCTCAGATGAACACGTTGCTCCCACCCACATGCATGACCTCACTGCTGCTCCTCAGAGTACCCGGGAAAGGAGTCCTGTCAGTAACACCGGATGAAGCCGCAGGCCCATACCCTCCTGCACAAAGACCTTCTTCTCAGCAACCCGCCTCCACTCTGCCCCTAACAGAAACCCACTCCACCTTAAAATCCGTACACCAGGCTCCAACTCACCCAGAGCCCAAACGCCAAAGGGAAAGGAGAACAGAGCTGGCGGATTTCCTCTTGAACACCCCCTGCCACCGCCTCTCCTGCTTGCCCTCCCCGACCAACAACAAAAAAAGCCTGGAGCTTCACCCTCCTGCATGCCAGCTCTCTGATCAGACACTGAGCTGTCTTCAAAGGGGATAATCAAGAGGAGGAGGCGGACACCAAAAAATGAACAACTCAAACCCTACCAGGTTACGTGGGAACCTCCAACAGGAAGATAATGTGCCCCTCTAACGGCCTGTCTTTCCAGGGGGAGGGGCTGTGTTGGGTACGTTCCCCCAGCACACTCCTTTCACTCACACGTCACTACACCTATCGTCCTGGGCATGGGGGGTCCCAGAAAGGTGGAACCAGAGTAGAACTACAGACTTTCTTGGCACTGGAGGCTCTAGGGCTGTGGTTCACATCTTTCCCCTTTTCAGAGGAACATTTAGCAATTCAGAACGTCTGGCATATGGCACAAAACTGACCAATATCTAAGTGTCCTTGCTGAGCCATTGTCCCACTCTTCATAAGGCCACCACGTAACACTGTTTGACTCCACATGTCAGGTCTCCTTTATACAAAATAGAGATACTGTCCAGGCTTGCCTTTGGAGGGACATCACAAGAAGGAGACCTCCAATCTATGTGAAACTCTAGCCCTCATCTAAGGGCCAATGTGGAAACTGTAGCGATTAACCAAATTCTGGAACTTTCACTAGCTGGTCTCTTCAACCGGAAAAATAGCATCTCTTGATTAGAAACTTATTAGTTAGAATTTCAAAAGGGTATTAACTCTTATACACTGAAATCTACATGTACAAGACGACCCGTGGGTGAAATCTAGCTGTTTAAACCATCAGCTAGAGCAAGGACTGGCTGAGGGGCTGGCTTGGAGCCCCGAAATCATGAAGCAAGTCACTGGTCACACGCAAGATGGTTCATGTCACCGCACTCTGTGACCAGAGACCAAATCTATGCACTGCATATGACTGTCCTTTCATTTTCTTACGTTCGGGCATTGCCCCCAGACTTACTGGAAATTATCCAGATTCTCACCATTGCTTCTCTGCTAAGTGTACCTTTTATAAGTCATTTACTTTGGATGTTCAAGTCTTCTCATCTGTAAAATGAAAGTTCTTTGATCTGTCTCCCACTGACAACGAGATAACTAAATGGTTAATGATTGGGAAGGAACTAGCAAAGCATAAATAACTGCCTTAATCGAATATAATCAAATAAGAGGACTGTCCTCGTGAGATAATGGTGACGAGGCTGCAAACTGACAGGGAAAGAGAAGGAAGGAGGGAGGGAGGCTAGAAGGGAGAGAGGCAGAGAGAGAGAGACAGGGAGAATGGATGCAGCCTCACGGTACCTTTGAATTAAGGTTCTAATTCCTTCAACACTTCCCTTCCTGGCCTAAGATTCGAATCCACTTCCAGAAGTGAGTCTTGACACTCCTGAATATTTTATTTCCTTTATGTCTAGACCTTGCTGCAGTTACAGGAGAGCATTTTTCATTCGGCCCCTTGGCTTCTGTTTGAGCTAGCGGCTAGTCTGGCCTTCCCTATCTGCTTTTCTTAGAACACAACACAGATGTAACAGCTGGAGGGCCAAAAAATGTACTCCAGGCAAAGTATCTAGCTGCTGCTGAATCACAATGGCTCCACTTACATCCAGTAGCTAGGAGACCCTGCACAGGGCCCGGGATGGTGACGATGGTAAAGCATTGAACTTCTTGGCCAGAGTTCCAGGTTAGCACTGAGGTGGTAATCCTCTCCTCCCCCCTCCCCCCTCTTCCATCCATTACCACATGGGAGATAGAGCGTCTTCTGAGGCTGCATGGGAAGCACTGTCCCCTTGTTTTGACTGCCTGAAGTTGTCAGGGTGAAGGTCTAAATGGAGTCCCCTACTCCTCTTTCCCACCCTGGCTTCCCCACACTATCATCATTTTTATTGAGGTTCCCTCCAAAAGAGTAAAAGACTAGAGAGAATGAGGGTTGAAGTCAGTCCCCCAGTACCTCACTGAAGAACAGAGGTCTGGGAGAGCACCCCACACCACCCGGCCACCCGACCGCCTGTAAACCTCAGGGGAGCTCTGGGATTTGGGGGATTTTTTTTTACCTCTAGTTTGGTTTGAACCTTATATAATGCATCTGAATCCCATGTCCCCAAAATAAGCTTTTAGGTGTAGAAGTAATGGAAGGAAACGGAGGGTGTGAGCCAGGGCGGACTTGGGTTTCCATCCCAGTGCCTAAGACTTCCTGGAGAAAAGCCACCAGCCCACTCACAGCGCACTTCTTTCTGAGGTGGCCAGACCTTCGGTCCTGTCCACTCTGTAGCCTGGCACCACGGCTGACCCCAGTGAGAAGCACCAGCAGGCTGTCCGGAGCAGGGCAGGGCAGTGGGTATATTCTGTCACAAGGTTCTTAAAATACACATGCACACAATGAAGATGGGAGTGAAATAAAGGCCAGGTTATCTTTGGGGATGATGGATTTAAAACAATAAATAAATAAGCAGAACATCCCTCCTGCAGTGAGTGACACAATTAAATGGCCACAAATGCTGCCTGTGTCAATTGTCAGAGCGTAGAAGCAGGTGAGAGTCTTGGGTGAGCTATTGGAGGTGAAACATGGCGTTCTTTAAGAAAGGCCTGACCTCCATGCAGTGGTCCAGGTCACACCTGCTTCCTGCGCAATGGGAGACCCATGCTTCAACAGCCCTTGCAGCCTGATCTCGCCCCAGGCCAGAGATTAGAGGTCACTGGGATGGTGCAGCAAAGGCTCCCAGCAGGACAAGGAGATAATACCCCTGCCCACCCCTTGGAAGTCTGCAGTGTCACCTCCAGGACTGGCTGAGCAGGAGTCACACCAACTCACACATACCGCTGCTCACATGTCCAACCATCCCAAAACACTTCTGCTCTGCACTGCCTTTTGAGGGCCCCAGACACTGCAAATGCTGGATGGGTAAAAACTGTGGCTATCTAAAAAGAGGCAAGATAGGTATTCTAGCTCCTTCCCGCAGTACTTTAAACAGAATTGATATTCTCTGAGACCTACTTCTAACCCATCTCTGTAAAGAAGCAGGAGAAATGTGAGTCCTCACCAAATGCAAAGCCTTGGCTCTGCCCCTTACCTGTATTCGGCTACGCCTCCCACGTGCTTCTTCATCGCTGTTTCGGAGCTCATGCCGTAGAAGAGCTTGAGCTTCTGCCCGTTCCTCTCGATCAGTTCTCCAGCACACTCCGTATGGCCCGAAAACATCCCTCCCAGCATGACAAAATCTGCTCCGCCTCCTGAACTCCAACCATGGGGACAAAAGGAAAGCAGCAGAGAAAAGAGCTCAGAAAAGATCCGCCCTGGAAAGATCCAAGTGCTGTTCCCAACTCACCCTCTTTCTAGCTATAATTAAGAGAAAAGCTCAACCTCTCCCCTTTTGAGAAAAGTTAAGAAGGTTCCCCTGACAGGGAGAGGGGCACTGAATACTCAGGAAACAAATGCAGCCGACTGAAGCTTGCTGGCGAATACCCTGGACGATCCTTACTGGTTGTGAACGACCAACTTTCAGAGGTCTGACTCATTTAGAATCAGAGAAACATTAAGAATTGACGGCAGCTTAGACTGCACGTTGTCCAATCTCATACTTAATTCAGTAACTCCTCTACAGCACCCTCATCCGGCATCTGGTCTACCTTAAGCTCTCAGCATCTCTCATTCTGTTTGTGTAGATCATGAAAGGACCTCAGAACAGACCAGACCGAATGTCCCAACACTAGAGATTGGACATGAAGGAGAGAAACCTGTACATACGCGTGTATATATCATGTATACGCTACCTACACCTCTGTTGTGATAAATATTTGACTTCCAGAGTAAATAATATCCCCTATTAATCAGCAAATAACATGGAACTTCCAGGACAGGTGCACAGGGGACTGAAGTTGCCTTTGTAGTCTATGTTGGAACAAGACCAGAACAGCTGGAACAGCAGTGTCCCCAGGGCTCACTGCTGTGTTCCCAGGGGTTATCACAGTGCCTGGCACATGGGAGATACAGAATGACTAGTTGTCAGGAAAGTAGAAAGTGTATACGGACAAAATAGAAACAGTCCCCACTCCCCACGGGTAACTGTGCAGAGTGGCTCTCTACTATTAAGTAAGAAACTACTATGCCTGCTCCTTCTGAGTAACTCCTGGTGAGGGTTTACATTTAGAATTCGAGGATATCAGGGTACAGATGTATTAAGGAATTCGGATGAAGGACACGGAGGAGCAAGCACAGGAACTCCTGAAAAGTACCCTTGACCTCTTCCATCTGGTGATTTAAATATAAGGGGATTGTGGAGCATGTGCTCAGCCTTAGAGAAAGACAGGCTCCGCAGGGCTGGCCCCTTGGCCCGCAGCCAGGCAAGCAGGCACACTAGGACCTTCCCACTTGGCAATAAGCTTTGCAGACCCTTCATTGCAGGGTCCCAGCACAAATGCTGGCTCCTTGCCCCCCTGCCACGATCACAAGGGGGCAGAGGAGACTTGGTGTCCAGCCAGGCCTCCTGATGACCACAACCCTGGGAGCAGATGTAAACAGCAGGAACACAGAGCACAGATCTCCTCAAACAATGCTTTGAAGTGGCTTCCAGTTATTTTCATTTCTGAACAAGCTCATGTCTTTTTCTAACCAGCATTTTCCCTGACACAGTCCCTCTCCCTCAAGCTCACTCAGTTCCGATCTGCACATATTGAAGGACCACAGATGAGGAAAAGACGCCAGGAACCGCCCAGATCTGTTATCTACGAGGTCCTTATTTAGGCCCAATCACTCTACAGTGTACTCAGCTCCCACTCTGAGCAGGGAGCAGCACGGTATGTGCTATTAGCAGGGCACCCAAGAGGGAACAGGCATCCATATTAAGAAGATGCAGCTCAAAAGCCAATAGCAAAAATGTCCTTGGCTGGTGGTCCTTACATTAAGGCTAAGGGATCGCACTAGTATAGCTGGCGTCCTGACTTCTCCTTGCTCTGCCCGTGTATGGGACCCTGACCTTGTCACTTGCCTCTGCTGCTGAGAACACTGACTATTTCCTTCTGTCACTATCAGTGTTTAAATTTTTTTTAAAAGGAGGAGGAGGAGGAGGAGGACGAAGAGGAGGAGGAGGAGGAGGAGGAGGAGGAGGAGGAGGACGAAGAGCTAATGCCTAGGCCTAAGACTTTCTATGGGATGGACTCTGAACTGGAGAAGAAGAGCACAGGAAGTAATCGCTGAATACAGGTAAGGGGAAGAGCCACTGGCATCCCTTAAGAATGCTTAAGACAGAAAGTTTCCCTCCACTGAAAAAGAAAAAATACATCAGCAGCAAATGCAGCCCTGGCATAAGGAAAGGACGGTGGGTCCAGGGGAGTTTTGTTTCTAACTCCTGCCAGATCACATGGTTCCCACTTCACCCTTTGGAGGCCCCAGTTGTGCAGCCAGCTCTGACTTCTGAACAGTTTGCACGTCATGTTGAGATGCTTGACTTTCTAGCATCTTGACTTTCTAGCGCTTTCCCAAGAAAAACCCAAGATCCCAGGCTGGGGCCCAGGGTGCCACCCCACTGGCTCACAGCTGGACACTGCTGCCCCCTAGTGGGGAATGGGCTCCTCAGCCTCTGGTGAGAAACTGATGCCGGGAAGGCGTCCCTCCTAGTATGGGATCTCCCCAAGTGAAGCCCCAAAGACCCTCGCTGAAGTTATTGCACATCCGACCTGGTACTGTCCTTTTCCACAGGTGCCCTGAGCCTTCTGAGCCATGATTTCACCCATTCCCGGCTGGCAGGAGGTCACCCCTAGATCTATCTCTGGGTACTTGGCTTGCTCTGTGATCAACCAGAATGAAACTGATGCTAGGATTTGGGCCAATCGGGCCTGAAACCATGGGAGAGAACACTCAGGACTGGCCCAAAATACCCCAAGTTCCACCTGCTCATTCTGGTTCCCACCCCATTCCCAGTTCCCACCCCACCACCAGCACGCAGCTGCAGCGACCTCCCTCCCCACCCTCCGTCTCCTTACCAAAGGCTTTGGCGACATCTCCTGGGCACGTGCAGCCTCCGTCCTTCAAAGCGGAAAGAGTAAAGAGAATGTAAGTGGGAGCTCACCAAGGCTGTGCCTCTCCCCAGGGGTGTCTGGGAATTGATACCCGCCCCCCCCCCGCCCCCGCCCCCAAGCCAAGTACAAAACCTTCAGAGCCGAAGTCAAACACTCACCTCCACAGGGCACCTTCCATCCGCCCGCCCAGCCCCCAGTATGGGATGCAGCGGAGCCGCTGAGCACAGCAGGGTCTCCGACCTCAGCCTCCTCCAGCACTTTACACAACACGCCTAGCCATTCCCATTCAAGTTCATTCTCATTCGGTAGTCACCTCTCCCTCCCTCCCTGGTGTGAGGTGAGATTTATTTCGTACAAGCGCTGAATTATTTTAAGAGCCAGAAAGGTCACTGAGTTAGTTCCTTTATACTTCCAGCCACTGCATGTGTCTATAATTCACCTTCACGTAATGTAACTGGGTACATTAGAGTCAAACATGCATTCCTGACACCTGGGGCTGCCTGAATGCTTAACAGGACAGTCTGTTATCTTGGGCTGCCCAGCACAGTTCAGCTGGAGGGGAGGGGAGGGGGAAGTGTTACATTTAAACACCAGCAACATAGTACCAGCTTTCTAGGATGCAAAGCCCACTGTGCTTCCTTACAAACACAAAAGGCACAAAATGACCAGGCTCCCTGCTATTCGCAATGTCGCCTGTGTGAGGTGTGAGGAGGCAAAGGGCCGCGAGGGTGGCCTGGAGTAGGAGCCAGACCCAATAGGGAGAGGCAAGGAAGCAAAGGCACTGGGCAGGCAGAGTGGCGCTCAGGACTAGCGAGGTGTGACAGAGCCTGGACTCAGCGTGGGCCTTGGAGAAACACCGCGGTCTCAGAGGGAAGTGCCTGTCCCCAGAAGGTGGCACCCTTCCTTGGAGCAGCCAGACAAGCCTTGGGAAGAACACAGGAAACACAGGCCACCACACTACCTTGCTTTACAATTAGCAGGAAGATGTGTGTGCCTCTGGAATTGGAGGGCCTCTATGTGGAACTGGAACCACTTTACCAATAGCATCTCCAACTGAGGATATGGGGTCACAGTCCTGTTTTTTCTATCTGCTATTCAGGCCTGTCACTCCAGGATCTAGAACTCAAATACAGCTTCATTACTTCTTTGCAGTTCTGATCAAAATGTAGGTGCGAAGGCTAGATCTTTCCCTTTTATAAATACTTACTAGCTGCAAGTATTTCCTCAGTCAATTGTGTTATTCGTATGTGGCTTCCCTGACCCCCAGAGGGCCACCGGATGCCAAAGAATGATTATTGCAGAGGTAGTCTCTCCATTTAAAGCAACTGGCCAAAGCCCTCCATGTGACGACAGTGATAGGGTTTGTGGTTCTGTATATCTAGTTAGCGCTTCCGAGCTCCAGAATATTTACTTACTCTTTCAAAGGTACAACTCCATACACCCTTCACTTGTACCGCCACATATTTTTCAAGTACTTCATCTCTTTATCCAAACCAGTTCTACACAATAGTTTCCAACTTATAACCTCGAAAGATTAAACTCATGCTCCCATTAAAATAGGTCCCTAACATACGGGACTTTAAACACACACACACACACACACACCCCTTAAGTCTTTTGCCCACTTGCTTGTGAGTACTTTTGACTGCTAGGTTGTCTCATGTGGGGCCGTGACATGCCACTTTCTTGTGGTCAGTGATGAGGCCTGACTCAGAAGAGCAGAGGTACTAGAACCCCAAGAAAATGAGCTCTTCTCTTTTCAGGATGGGCCAAGATGCCCACCGTTAATAGGATTTAGTGATGTGCCACGGAGAGGAAAGCACACTTATGACGTCATCTGCTCACTCTGCTTTGGTGTGTGTGTCTATGAAACAGACCGCTCAGACCAAGCCAGCTGGACTGCACCTTTAATCTGGTGCAACCCAACATCCCCTCATGCTTCAGGGCACAGCAGTCTGCTCCCTACTACCATTTACAGGTAATCTGCAAAAGTTGTTCAAAGCATCCTTTCCTGTGCTCAGGACGCAGAGCAGTAGGGCAACCCTTGCACTCTACGATACACACTGATTTTCATGCATCAACATTCAAAGCTGCTGGAAGGTGGTTTAAAAAAAAAACTGTATACAAATATTCAAAGGGTTACCTGTTTTGTTTTTCAAGAGTGTTAACATTATATTTCAGTAGGAAAGGCATCACATCACATGAGTGGTGGTGATTCAATCTGCAAGTTGTGAACATACCTCTTCTTAAAAATATTTGCTCATCCCTAAAATATGGGGTGGTGAAAGCACGCAGGGGGCAGACAGAGGGAATTTTTCCAAACTTCATTGTTCCATTCAAACACCACAAGAACCTGAAGTTGGTATTTTATAGGTGGGGGAAGAAAATAAGGGAGGCTCAGAAAGTTTGAGTGATTTGCCCCAAGGTCACAGGGCTATAATAATGGAAAAACAAGATTAGAATCCTGGTTAAGAGTAAACTCTAAAAATGTCTAGAATACCTATCAAAATATTAGCAGTGGGTATCTTAAGATGATGGCAGTTCTAGTCATCTTTATTTTCTTTCCCTTTATTTGTATTTTCCAACTTTTTCTAGGCTAAACCTATTTTGTTGGGGGATTTTTCAAGCCTAAAAAAATTATTTGAAAGAATTTGTTTAGGTCTTTCTAAATAATGCTCTAGCTAGCTGAAAGTACGATATTAAATCAATACAATTACAGGAAATTTGCTGATCCACCTTTATTTCTTTGCTGTGGGTCAGTGAGCAGATGAGAGCACTAATGACTGGTGTCGGGAAGGAGCGGGTTGGGGTGGCTTTGAATTAACCCAACCCTCCGTCATTAACAGCCTCTCAAAACACTGGGCCTCCTCCGACTCGATAAGCATGTTCTCTATGTCTTCACAAAATGCACTGATTAAAATGTGGAATGTGAATAAAGAAGAGATAGGAGTGTTCCCAGCCACCCTAGTCAGACGACTTTTCGTTTAGGTCCTGTGAAGCACTACCAAGGCCAAGCCACTGGTTATCAGTTCAGATGCCTCCTCTTCAAATAGTTCAGTGGGCGCTGATGCTTGAGGACTCTGAGGGCAAAGGACGAAGGAAAAGGAGAGAGAAAGCTGAAGTCTCCCAAAGCAACATGGTAAGGAAAGGAGCAGCCCCGGGGTCCTGCAGAGACGTGCATTCTTTGTGACCTCAGCAAGCTCTTCACCCTCTGAGGCTCATTTTCTAAATGAGGGAGGGCCAGGGAAGGAGTGGAACACTGGGGGTGAACAGCCCTTGGTTTGAGCGCTGGTTCTGCCCACCAGCTGTGTGATGCTGAACAAGCTACTTAAGGTCTCTAAGCTTCAGTTTCCTCACCTGGTGTGACGGCTAATTTTATGTGTCAACTTGACTGGGCCATGGAGTGTTTAGATATTTGGTCAAAAATTATCCTGGATGTTTCTGTGGGGGTGTTTGTGGATAAGGTTAACACATTTGAATCAGTAGACTGAGTAAAACAGACTACCCTCCTTAATGTGGGCCAGCCTCATCCAATCGCGGAATGGACCAAAAGGGCTGACCCTCCCTAAGTGAGAGAATATTTCCTAACTGACTGCCTTTGAACTGGGAAATGGGCTTTTTCCTGCCTTCTGACTCCATCCGAAACATTGGCTCTTCCTGGTTCACAGGCCTGCAGACTCAGACTGGAACTCCACCATCAAGAATCCTCGATCTCTAGCTTGCTAACTCACGCTGCAGATCTTGGGACTTCTCGCCCTCCATGATCATGTGAACCAATTCCTTATAATACACGTATCTCTCTCTCTCTCTCTCTCTCTCTCTCTCTCTCTCTCTCTCTCTCTCTCTCTCCACACACACACACATCTCCTATTGGTTCTGTTTCTCTAAAGAACCCTAACACACCTGTCAAATAAAGATAACATCTATTTTGTCAGGTTGTTCCAAGGATTAAAGATTAAATGTGTATTATTCCTGGCAGATAGTAGATGCTCAATAAATGACAGCCATTACTGCTTTCTAAAGCTGTTTCCACCTTTAAAATTCTCTCCTTTGTTGTGATGTCCCTAGCAGATGACTAACAAAATTAACTCGTCACACCGTAATCTTCATCTTTGCAAGGAGTATCCTGAATGTCTCAGCTCTCTGCCTAGCAGAAGCCCATTTGGGCCACAATAAACAGAAACCTGATTCAAGTCCAGCCTCTTGGGTGTTAAGCCCCAGCTGACCAGAATCCATGCTATGGCTTCCTTCTGAACTTCAATGGCACGGATGTGCTAACTCAGCAACTAAAGTATGAAATGCAACAACTGGAAGAAAACTAGACAAAGAAAATTGGACATATATATGTCATCCACGTAAGTGGAAACCCTAGTTCTATCCGAGTCTGTCCAATTATACCTGACATGTTCTGTCCTGTTCTGAGCATCTCCTCTAGAACGGAAGAGACATGATAACTCTCTTCAACTGTGTGAATGGTGCCCACGACGACAAGGTGGGGAATTACAAATAAATTGAGGATTTCAACTTGACATTCATTCAATTGGTAAGATTTAGTAGCCTAGTACTATGGTACTGCTCTAGGAGCTTCATGAACGTGTTGGTACATCATTGTCTTTGCCTCCCCTCATCTCCTTCCTGTATATTTCTCAACCCACAAAATCTAACTTCTGCCCCCAATATGCCACTGAATCTGCTATCACTATAACTAGTGAGCCGCTGGTAGCATCTGACACCACTGTAGACGTGATTAGCTAAGATGAGGTCATACTGGAGTAGGGTGGGTCTCTTATCCAACAGGACTATAAAAAGGAAAAATTTGGACACAAAGACAGACATGCACACAGGGAGGACGCCACGTGAAAACTGGAATTATGGCGTGACAAGCCAAGGAACCAGACGCTCAAGAAGCCTGCAACAGAGCCTTCCCCAAAGCCTTCATGGGCCTGCTGACAGCTTGATCTCGGACTTTTGGCCTCCAGGACTGTGAGACAATATATTTCTCTTGTTTAAGCCACTCAGTCTGGGGTGGCCTTCTCATTTTCCCAAATCTCCCCACATATCCCCCATCATGCTACCTACCACCTCAAATTGTCTCTGACTAGTTGTTACTAACTAATGTGCCCACCTCGCTCACTAGAGTAAGTGGGGAGCAAGGCCTGTGTCTCTGCTGTGACTGCACTCCCTGCTCACACCCAAGCCCACGCGATGCCACTGGGTGACGGGCAAGCAGGAAGCAGGGCCCTGCAATCCCGAGACGCTCCCCGATCCATCCCCCAGCCCTGCTGGTAGACTTACAGAGATGATGTGCCCCTTCAGGCCATGGGCAGAGTCAGCGCACTCGATCACGGCACTCAGCTGGGGGTACCCCACCCCTGTCTTGGTGCGGGTAGTGCACACGGAACCTGGATGGAAGAAGTGAACCCCAAAGACAGATGGTTATGAATGAGCAGAACGTGACACAAAATGACAGCTCTGCCCCAATTTACTGAGGATGAACTTGCCGTGGTAGAGGAAAGGTACGAGGGGAGGGGCTGCCCAGCAGCCGAACAACCACACTGAGTGGCCATGCACCCCTTCGGGTCCTCATCACTGTCATCTGCTCGTCCAGAACACACTGCACCCCATACCCTGCCACTCACTCTCCCCTAGGACCTCAGCTCCCCCTTAATGGCCGAGCACTGACTCCATGCTTCAACTCCCATTCCTCCCCACTTTCCTTCACTTGTCCACACAACCACACCATACGGCAAGGGCACTCTCAGATTCCTCCCATGGTCTTCAGCCTTCTTTACCTACAATTTTTGTCAAATTACTAACTTCTCTATGTCTTAGAGCCTGACCTGTGAAACACAGGTAAAACCCTGACTATACAGGGCTATGGTGGAAATGAAATGGCATAAGGAATGAAAATCGTCTGGCCCAGGGCCTGGCCTACAATAAGCCCTGGAGAAAAGGGAGTCAGCACTAACCCTATTCCTCCACCCTCAGCTCACTCAACTCTGTCCCCAACATGCTCCAGCCTCGTTTTTCAGGATCTCACAGTCCATCTCCAACCCTGTCCAGAGTCCCCATCCAGCCTGGACTCGGACTAAGGTCGGCCTCCATGTCTAGACTCACACCAGCCACCCAGATGCATCCATCCTCTTAACCTCTGCCTGTCTCATAGGCAACTGAAGTCCTGGCTGACCATCTACAGAGTATTACCCGTTAGGTCCAGGCCGAGTCATGCCAGGGGCACCAGCATCTCTGGCACATGCCCCTCGCTCAACGCCTGCCCTTCCAGCAAGTGAGCACCCCTGCTCCGAGACCACCTCGATCAAAGTCCTGAATGTCTCCCCTCCTCGCCCACGGTCTCTTCTCCCCCTCCTCCCGCTTAACCTGCTCCAGCCACGCTGACCTTTCAGTTCCTCCTGCACAGCGATTTTCTTGCCACCTTAGGGATTCTCTGTACATGATGTTCTCTGTCCGAACACTCCCCTCTGTACCAACCCCCTGGTCTTGCCAACCCTTTCTCATCTTCCAGGCTTCATCTTAAATGTCACTGCCTCAGGGAAGTTGTTCATCACAGCACTCATTTCAGAAAGAGGCATTTAAGTAATTATTTGTGTAAGAACTGAAGATCTGTTTTCTCTGCTGGATGGTAAGCTCGTTGGATGTTCACTGTTGTGGATCCAGTGCTGAGCAGAGCCCTGTACATAATAAGGCACTATAAATAGTCACTGAAAGATTGCGTGAGCTCAAGAATGAATGAGTCACCCACATGCCTATCTCCGCTGCTTCACCACTCAGTCCCTCCTGGATGTCCTGTGGTGTCAATTATAGGGTGCCCCAGGGCCAGTATAAAAGCTGGAAGTGAACTCCTCCACTGCCTGCCAGATCTGGCGGTGAGGTACTCTGAGCCCCTGCCTCCTCTCCTGCTCCCCCTCACCACCAGTGGCTTCACAGCTTTCCACAAATTTCTCCCAGAAGCCTTTAAGGATAAGATCAGACAGAGAAAGAGCCCTGTCCATACTCCCAGGCCTGGCTTAAGCAGGGAAGGACAGGGGAACGCCCTCCTACCACATCCATCCTGCTGCAGGCCAGAATCCATCTCTTTATGTCCATCTTTACATGTCACTCACAGTCCTGGAGCCAATAAGCTTCTCTCCCCACCCTCTAACCCAAACATGCACTTGTGTGAGGCAGAATTAGAGTCTTATAACCCCTCGGAAGGCAGGGGCCTCAGCTGTAGTGGCCTGAAATTCTGCACAAGCGAAGGACAAGGCATGGGAGTGGTCTTGATGAAGCCCCAGGTTGAAAGGAAAAATTGGGTACATATTTTCTCCCAGTTAGAGGGGAAGGAGTGCCCATTTCAAATGCTTTTTTCCAGTTCCCAGGAGTTGCTCAATAATGAACGTTTTTTTAATGCTGTCATTTAGATACACAATACCCAGTATTTTCACTCTAAAGAATCTGTGAAATGTCAGTATCATCTCCAATCAATTTAAAGAAGCGGCTCCAATACATCAGGCTCCAAGAAAGGCTCTTTCTCACTTCAGTTACATCTGTTCTAAACAGACAGCCTGGGAGCACACAGCGACAATGGAAGGACAATAAATCTTCGGGGGTAACAATGTATACACAGAGGACATGCACAAAGGAAACTAGCACAGCTGAATGCTCAAGATTACAACAAGAACAGCTCTTTGAGATCCAAGGAGATCGCTTACACATCTTCACGTCCTGTACAGCACCCACCAGCACAATGGCGGCTACGAGACACTCAACACTTATTTCTGATTAAGCAGGTGACTGGTGAGTGCCCCTGCCTTTGGGAAAAAGAGTCTTCCTGGTCTATCGTTAGCCTATTCTATTCTACTACAAGCCTGGTCTATTACAGCCTATCCTACATAGTAGGAAAAACTGGGCCTTATCCTTTCTTGGACTTTTCAGTAATGACACACTCAGTAAAGACCAGAGTTGGCTTTCCTCTTGCTCAGAGTATGTTATAAAAACTGGCTTAGGTGAGAGGCAATTTAAAAAGTTCAATCTTGAAACTCTCCCTGTGTGTTAAAAGCTTAGGTACTTTAGGGCTCTTCTTCCATAATAGTTCCTTCAGTACATTCTTTTCCCTCAAGGCTGGTAACTGCAAGTCACAACACAAATCACAACACAACGTCTTCTGCCTCCCAGCAGCACTTTCCCATACTCTTCTCACGTTCGTTTATGGTTTGCTTCCTGTTTTGGTAATGTCTTTTGGGTGGGCAATATTTTTTCTTAAGACTTTGCTATTTTTTATTCCCAACTGAAAACGTGTATCTTCTTTCCTTCTCTCCCATTTTAGTGTTTGGTTAATAATGGATGTGTAAGGAAGAATTTTACAACACGTCAATGAAGAATTTAAAAACATGGAAGCTCATGCTCCTGTATGGCCAAAGGGGATGGTGAACACCACTGGTCCCAAGAGAAAATGGAGCCACCAGTATAAGGACAGAAAGGCTCGTTCTTCCACCCAGAATGCCAAGGGGCAGTCCTAGGAGACAATGCCAGAGAAGATACAGGCAAAATCTGAGATGGATACAGATAAGAGGAGGAGCCAAATGTGGTAACTGCCTTATCCAGAGGTCAAGTTCAAATATGACCTCACAGCTGCATGCCTATTTGCAATGTTTGCGGGCCTTCAAACACTCACGGAAACTTGAGTTGTTCATGTCCATTAACTGTCTCCATGGATTCTTTACCCCTCACCTTCCTCTTCAAGGTGTAAAGGGGCAGTAACAAAATGTGCATTCTTCTCTTTCACAGTTAAGTTCTGAAACCTGGATCTCACATTCTAACCACATCCAAGCTCACTTAGAAGTTCCCTAGGGGGAATCTGTAGCTCAATGACATTTCTAATTAGGAGCCTCCGAAAGCTCAATGGTAGTTTCCAAAGAAATGTGCTTTAAACTTCTGGATGGGTCATTCATGAGCTTCCCTCTGGCCCTATCCAGACTCCATGAGCCTCACACCCACCTTCTGCTGTGCTCCCAGCAAGTCTTACCTGGTCCAATTCCCACTTTGATTATATCTGCTCCGGAAAGAATCAGTTCTTCTACCATCTCTCCTGTCACCACGTTCCCTGCCTGAGACAGACAGAACACAGCTTGGATCATGAACTACTCCTCGTGGTACAAAGACGAATGAGTGAGGAGCTCTGTATGTGGCCATAGGATGAGCATGTCCAGAGGCCACGAGGCAGTAGGAACACCCCCAATCCCCCCAAAAAAAGAGGGTGGGGGAGAAAACATCGGATCCAAATTTAGGAGCACAGAATTTGACCTCTGGAGACTACATTTGGGTGAGCTGATAGTATGAGAAGGTACAGAACAACATGATTTTCGCATGCTAAGACCTTAGACTAGGTCAGGACTGTTTGAACATTTCAGCGATGGACAAAACAAAATTTTATGGCGAACCCAAAAATATAAAATAAGCAATGCAACACTCTCTCAGCTGATTACAGTCTGTATTGTTGGGCATAAAATGCTTCACAGAAACCTTATGGAGCCCCAGGGACCAGGATTAGGAAACTACGGGTCGTCTCACAGTTGGGAATATACCTGGGCATCCTGCCCAGGGTCAAAGCTTCCCACCTAGATATGAAAGGGCAGATGAGGCCTTACGGACCAACAGCACTGGAACATACTCCGTTTTCAGAACACAAAGCTGTGGCCCTAAGAATAAACACAGAAGCCAGGAAGTGGCAGAATCTGAAAACCGGAAGAATGCATATGGATTGCAAATAGCACAAGTTCTTCCACTGCAGGAGTCTCAAAGCACAAAAATAGCCATTTTTATTTCAATTCACTGCCCTGTGGATTCTTCAGCTGGTGCACAGACTCAGCGAGATGCCTGACTGAATTTTCACAACTGTGCGAAGTCTTATTTTGGGAAATGCATCCTTACTCATTTTACTTTGTTTGTTTTTTTTTTTTTTTGCATTGAAGCCCCACTGTCTTTCCACTGAATTGATTCCCAGAGGGAACTTTTCTTTTTTAAACATAGACAAAGTGACTTTTAACTTTCTATAGAAGGATCTTGGAAAAGGGCGATAAAGAAGGCTCAAAGCTGCTTTAATCCAAACAACATCTAAAAATTGAAAATGATATGTTCCAGAAAGAGGACGAGCACATATTAGTATATACAGAGGGCACCAAAAAAATGTACACACACTTTAAGAAAGGAAAAAACTGTATTAAAATTGTAATACAATGAATGACATTAGCATTCATTTAATTAATGCCATCTTTTGAGCAAACATCATCCTCCACATTGCTACCATAATGCAATTCAACTTTGAAAAGTAATACATAGAGAACATCTCTTAAAATGTGTACACTTTTTTGGCACTCTGGTAGTATATGATAAAGGTGGCATTACAGGGCAGTGAGGAAAGGAACAATATTTCAATAGACTGAGCTGGGAAAGGGGATCTTTTGGATATCGATTACCACTCATATTATTCACCAAAATATGCTTCAAATGAATTAAACTAAAAGTTTATCCCCCAACTTTAGAAGAAAACCTTGAATACTTGTAATAAGCAAAAAAGTGAGAAAAAAACATAAAGATACATCTGTCTACATGAAAATAAAAAGTTGTGTACATATGAACACACACATACATACAATCAACAAAACTAAGAGGCAAATAAGCTGGTGGGGAAAAATACCTACAATTATGATAAAGGGTTACTGACTTTATAAAGCTCTCCCAAATCTACAAGAAAAATTCTAACACCTCATAGAGTAACTGGCAAAGGACACGAACAATCTAATGAAATAAATAAAAGTGGCCAATAAACACAGGGAAAGTGTTCAAGCTCACTAACAATCAAATTAAAATTAAGATACCAGTAAGATGTTACTTTTCACTTAACAGATTACCAATGATTATAAACGACAAATGCTAAAGAGAAAAACAGACATTCTCTTTCTCTTCTGGTAGAATGTCTATTTGAGTACAAGTTTTTCTAGAAAGCAATTTGTTCATATAGAAGAAACAGAAAAATTTGTATATCCTTTGATCCACTAAGTCTACTTTTAGGATTCTCTCCCAAGGAAATAATCATAGATGAGGTCAAAGGATTTAACCACAAAGATATGTTATTTATAACAGCAAAACTGAAAATATATTCCCCCAAATGGGAAGGGTTCAACAATCTATGGCCCATCCAAGTGATGTTTTTAAGCTTGGTTTAATGGCATGGGAAAACGCTTAAATGCTTTCAGTATACATTAGGGAAAACAGAAGGAAATAGTAAGATCTCCATTTTGTTAAAAAAAAAAAAAAAAGTATGTGCATATATGAAAACATACACCAAAATGCTAACAAATTATGTCTAGATAAAGGGATTATCTGATTTTTAAGTTTTTCTTTAAAATGTTCTGGATTTTATAGTAGAAATTGTTATTAGTTTTACAGGAGCCTGAAAAACAAGACTCAGAGAACTCATTCTTCCTCACTGGTTTACCTACTAAAATATAAATTTTTAAAGTCTTAAAAATAACATAAAAATACATTTTCAAAATAAAAGAAATAATAAAAAACTTAAAGAAGTTACTTGAAGCTCCCCGCATAGTTTCATTTTCAATGTGGATTCTCCCCTCACCCCCTCAGTCTGGTGCTATCTACAAATCATTTCATTTCAACAGGTCTACTTTATACAAAATAAAATAATTTGAGTCAGCTCATGATGGACGAACCAGGTACAGCCATGTACGGGATGGTGATACCGTTTTATTAGCCCAGAGCCTTACACAGGTGTCACCATCGCCTGTCAACTACCTGTGTGGCTCCTTCATCAGAAGTTAGACTGCGGTCACCACAGAGAGGTGGTGCAGGGTGGAAAAACCCGGAATGCTGACATGCCTCAAGCATGAGGACAACACAACAGGAAAGCTGACCACTGGGAGAGGACGAGTGAGTTTCCACTTTCAGGAACAAAAAGCTATCTGTTCAAGTTTGAAATCCAGAAGGGCACAAATAAGGGGAAAATAGGAAAAGCCGAAATCAGAAATGAGAATGATGACAGGAGTATGGCCAGGCTCCAGTGAAAGCCCCGGGGCAGACCCAGGCAGCTCTGGGCCTGGGCCGTCACCTGCTGGGTTGGGGGAGTTGCTCAGGGGTGATTACTGAGAAGCTAGCTTATCTTGGCAGGAAGCACCACATGTGTGCAGTGGATATGGACGGCCACGATGGGACTGCACCCAGCAACTGCACTTGCTGTCATTCCAACAGCTCATGCACAGTCATTTCTCGGGAAGCCACAACAAAACGAGTCTACAGACCCTCATCCGGGCCCCAAAGCCGGCACCCTTCTCCCCAGGAGGCTCAGCATGGTCCAGGCTCCCCCACGCTCTGAGGGCAACGACCATTCCTCCATGTCAAGGAGAGGGGTAAGGGCCCAAGGAAAAGATGTAAAAGTGACCAAATGAACATTGTAAGTACTTTTGTACCATTTTAAAAAGTCCTTTGGGCAAAAACCAAAACCCAAACTGTTTTGCCCCAATTTTTCCAGCTTTCCTTTAGACATATACAGCAAAACAGTTCAGAAAGACATGAGGTCGAATGATGGACCTCCCACTTCCTGCGTAATTTTAAGAAAATCACTTCAATTCTGAGTCTCAATTTATCTTGCTATAAGATGGGGCTAATCATTCCCACTTGTCACCATAAGGTTTACAAAGTCCTATAAATTCCTAGCACATGCCCAGCTCTCAGCCAGGGCTCAGGAAAGTGTTAGGTCCATCCACCCAAGAGTGACTTCTGTAGATTGCTCTTCTACTCACTTTTCTTTCTTTTCTTTTTTCTTTTGTTCTTTTTTTTTTCTTGCTTTAATTGTGGTCAAATATATATAACATAAAATTTACTGTTTTAACTATTTTTAAATAATTAAGTACATTCACACTGTGTGCCACCATCACCACTATGCAGCTCCAGAATTTTTTTGTCATCCCAAACTGAAATTCTGTACCCATTAAACAATAATTTCCCTACCCACTTTTAACTGTCTGAGGCCCTTTGCCAAGAAAAATCCTTCTACAAAATGACAGCAGGCAGAAGTCGGCAACAGTAGTGGGCTGGTTTTGTCTTGTGGGCCACAGTTGGCCAAGGTGATAGAACCTCAATACCAGCACCTTCTGCCAGGCACATGGAAAATGGCATTTACCTACCTGGAAACCAAGGAGTAGGAAATGCTAAAAAGGCAATGACCACCTTTCATGGCATACTAACCTGTTTACTATGTGCCTCTCAGAGACAAACACCACCTGAATCTCTGAGGCCCTCCTAGTTTTTAGCACAATTCCACTTCACACCAGTCCCAAAAAGAGGGTGAAAATAAAAAACTCGGGTTACTCGGCCAGAGAGGTGCTGTCACCCATCACAAGTCCCTTGAACTTCAGTGAGCCATGCTCGACTGATAAGGTTGCCCATGGCCAACACCTGGAAGGAACCGTGGAGGGTGTCAGCCTCTCTGGGAAGAGGGACAGAACGGGAGGTGTCGCCTGTGCCTCAGAACCTTTTCTGACCATCACTGCTGGAGAAAGAATGCAAGAAGGTGACTGAGCCAATGGCTACAGATGGCAATGCCAAGCCAGACCCGTGGCTACCTGGGATCAGCCAACAAGGGCTGACGTAGCATTTTCCAGGGGTGCAGCGCTGCGCCTCTAGTCTAATCTGAACAGCTTAGGTGTCACAGACCTACCTCCTCAGGACCAGCTCACAAAGAGCCACCAACAAAAGCATTTCTCTGACCCAACACGGGGACTTCCTCACCCCAACAAGCCTGAGCTGGCACGCGGGCTGGCTGCCATGTCATTTAATGGGAAGATCTCAGGGCCTTGGGGCAGGCCACCTAGCTCTGTCCCCCAGGCTGTGTGATCCTCAGAAAGCTCCTTGGCCTAAGACTAAGTTTCACATTAATAAAGGTAAGTGCTACTATCCTTACTCAAGAATTTGTTATTATTAAGAGACAGAAGTGCCTCGTCAATGCTAGTACCTTTTCCCACAGTCCCTAAAATGTACCCAAGGATACATTATTCTCCTTCCTCTCTGAAAGTCACCAGGCAAATGGTCATAGAACTTGTTATACTCTTTTAACAGCCAGTGCTTCTATGGGACCCTTCTCTGCCAAAGATGTTCTCTAAAACTCCCTGCTTCCTCCCTCCCTACATGGCATGGGAAAATACTTAAATGCTTTCAGTATACATTAAGGAAAACAGAAGGAAATAGTAAGATTCCTTCCTCCCTACACGCGGCAAGGTTTGCCTGAGGGGAAAGGCAAGAAAAAAGGGTTTGCATGTAAATCCAGGCAGCGGACAAAGGGGGTGACAAGCCCTCACTCCTGACGCTGACCCCGGAATTGCCAGCCTCTGCCAAGAACATTTCTGAGCACCCCTTCTGTTCACTGCATTGCATCAATCATAACCACACTTGGCACCCGTATTATATACCTTTCAGTTCTAAAACATGGGACAAATGGTAATGCATCCTCACAATGCTTCCAAAGCCATAAGAGAAATTTTATTTCCGTAATTCGAGGACACTAAGAGCACTGGAGGTTTCCAAATGAATCACTTTTCAAGGGTCAGTGCAGGCAAATAATAGCTCAAGAATAAGCACCTACCTTGCCAAATCCTCCTGTTCATTGCCGGGGAAACCAACAAGAACAATGACAACACAACCTGGACCAGCCAGCAGACGCTGAAGAGGCCCTTGCTATTGGTGGCTGCCCAGAGGGCCGTGGGAACTCTGCCCCAATCTCCCCCTCCCGGCCCATCCCCCATGGCAACATCCAGGTTCGGCACTGGCAACAACACCCTTCCCTTGTCCTACCAGCCCAACTCTTTCCTGCCCTCTGTCCCTGGTCTTCGCCAGAGGGGTGACACGACAGGCAGCTTGCCTCAGCTCTCGGCAGGGTCAGCTGTAAGCTAAAGCTCACGGCCAAATGTTTGGAGCATGCGAATGGAAAGCTCCAGGGCTCCAGTGGATTTCTAATACCTGCTTTTTAAAAGAAGTGGTGTGTACATATTTTCTCCCTCTTCTTTAAAACAAGCAGCCCCCATTCTTCCCCATCAGCCTTCCATCTCTGACAGAACACATGCCCTCAATGGCACTCACTATCAACAAACCATTAACTATGACTACTGTACTGTTCATAAAACATCACCCATCTGACCTCCACAGTAATGCCCTAGCCACAAGTGCCCTTGACCTCCTTTTTTACAGGTGAGGAAAATGAGATTCAGAAGGTGTGCAACTCCCCCAATGTGGCTCAGCCCATGTGTCCACACCAACTTCAGCGGCACTAAGTTACCGATTTTAATGGTGTTACGAACAACCAGCAGCAAAGCAGAGGAGGGGATGAGAGCTAGTGAGGCATCTGGGAAATGGTATTAAAGATATGTTCCAGGAAAAATGGAAGACAGAATGAACAGCTCACATGAAACAAGTGTGTGCGTGCATCGCAACCCACTACTGAGCTAAAGAAGATATAGAAGATACACAGTAGGGTTACCATTTATATAAGGATCAAACGCAGGCAAAATTTAAATGGTATTTTTTAGGAATGCAGAAAGAGATGGCACACAAGGAAGAAAATGATCACCAGAGTCTGAGTGGGCTTCTGAATGTAGGTACACTGAAGGACTACTATATAAAGACTATTGAACAGCCACGTTTTATGCCCTTCTCCGTATATAGGTCATATTTCACAACTTAATACACGAATTACTAAAGAAAGAGAAAGTGGAGCCAGTAGGTTGACTGATTAAATCCATGTAATTTCTAATCCCCAAACCTTCATAATTAACTTTTCTATGCAATAAAGCCAGTAGATGTAAAGCTCAACTTCCCAAGTTTATTAGTCCCTTATATCTCCAGGACAATTAAAACACTAGAGGTGAAATAGAAAGACCTAGAAAGAGGTAGCTCTCACCACCTCAGATAAGAATGTCAACAGACACCGTGAGCCTGCCTTATTTCCGACTCTCCAGAAGGAATAAATTGCTCTCCTAGTCAACAAATATTTGCCATGCTCTTTCTACCACCTACACGTTGTTTCACAGAATTTATGTTTAATACCAAATGCTGTTTAGGGCTACCAGGACCCAGCTGGGGGAGTGGGGGCTTCTGCTCTCTCGTGAGTCCAGCTCTCTCTTCCTTTTCTCATGAGAAAGTTACCACAGACATTTGGGGGCAAAAGAGTCAGTTGGGGCCTCACAACTACTCATCATTGGGTCATGATAGAGGGTAGGTAATTTCATCACCCTCCACCACAAGCCTAAAGAAAGTCAACTTCCCCACCTCAGAACTGGGAAGCAGGAAACTGGTCACATGCATATGGCCTACTGGAAGAAAAGAGCTTTATCACTGAAGTTAACAAGGGTGGGACACGTTAACAAGTCTCAAGGGGCAGAGCTTGGCCTTTGCATTCAGAGGGACGTAGCTTCAAATCCCAGCTTTCTGCTTAATGTTGCTGTGGCCCTTATGAAAATCCCAAAGTGTAAGAATGAAGTTAGAGCTTAAGATTCCTCATCTGTGCTTAAGTTTAGGGCAACAATTCCTACTCTCTACAGAGATGTTGTGAAGAAGAGACAAAAACAGGTGTAAACCTTCTGAAACATGGCAGGCACTCAAGAAGCGGTTTTACTGTTATCAAAGAAAAGGACCTGACAGCACTCTTACGGAGAGTAAAATGAATGTTACTGTTTCCCACCCAACTTCTGACACTGTACAGCTGGTTGATGTTGGGACAATTCTTGATCCTTTCTTCTCATAGTGATTGAAAAGCATAAAAATACTTATCTTAAAAATCTTTGGAAATCCTTAGCAGAATATCTAACTTCTGTTGATGATATCACTCATCAACAGAAATAATTCCTGTCTCCCAACTTCCTTACAATGATGAAATGTGAGGAGAAATAACATTCAAAATGAAAGGAAAGTTAGGTAGCTTATGTTGTGGTCAATCTATAATTGCCACGTTAATTAAAACCAGTAAAGACACACATAATTACGATATAGATTTTCCAAAATCCCAAATTTAACCCTAGAGCTTCTAGTTCCTTTTTCTGAGAATCCAGGTTTCCCAGCAATAACAAATACACTTTCTAACTAGTGACAGTGTTAATAATTAGGAAAATACCAAAAAAAAAAAAGGCAAAAAGGTCTGGAATAAAGATCCTAGATAAAACAACAGACTGATTTGCAAATAGTTGACTATTGTGAAATGCTCATATTGTGGATTTCAATTCTCACAGCAGAGTTTACACAAGTAGGAATGGGGCATAGATGACACAAATATCGTTAAACTAAAACCCAGTGACACTGGGTTTTTCATTTTATAAAAGTTGCTTTGTTAAGGTGTGACCCAGACCTTTGTTTAAAGGTATTATATGGTAAGAGACATTCGATATCTGGCAGGTATAAGGAGCCTCCACGCTATGATATAGATCTGGATTTTATTTTTTATAGCGGGGAGCCAGTTTTCAGATCTTCCATGGCTGCTGCCTGTCTCTTTCCTAATGATTCTCAACTGGTCTTCTAATAAGAAGGCACCAAAAGCTTTGAAGAAAATATAGCTCCCCGGACACACTGAACACCTCTCTCTGTGCTTCCCCATCTGGAGAATGTTCCATCATACCTACCATAATGGTGTGTTCTGGAAATTTGGCACGGACGAGTTTCACGAATTCCACAAAATGTTCCGAATAACCATTGGCCACATCCAGGCAAATAAACTTAATCTGCGGTATAGCTTCCAGGATGCTGCTCATCTTTTCCAGATCATTCTTCCCACTGCCAGAACTTACGGCTACATGCTGTACCAAAAATAAACCAAGAGATACAGACATGACTAGTGAGTAGTATTCAGAAGTCAGACCTTGCTCCCATCCATTCACCTGTTCTGGGGACAGTACAGTGACCCTTTGAGGTTACCCTGATCAGATAGACACACAGTAGACCTGCTCAAGAAATATACAGCAGCACAAGTAAAGGAGATTCGTCCATTAAATTATCTAAACATTGCCGCTGCCATCTTTCCCACTATTAAACTGCATAGACCCTTAACCCTGGACCTGAGGCCACAGAATCTTTCCAGTAAACAGATTAAGTATTCAGGAAACCTTGTCCGTGCTTTTGTTTAATTTCCTCAAGCTCTCTGTATAGAACTCTTGAATCATGGGACGGCTGGTGCAAATTCTCCTCTCCCTGGAGGAGAGGCAGGAAGAACAAGGGGAGGCCAGTCAACCCAGGCCTCCTCGTGCCAAGGCTGTGGCAGTCACCCCAAGCATCTCGCTTCGGGGATCGGGAGGGAGGGAGAGATGCCTACAACTCCTCTGATGAAACTCCCTCCTATTTTCATTTTTACCCCCAATATAAGACTAACATAAAATGCAAATCGTAATCTTTGGAAAGAACTCCAAATCTCAGTGTTCCAATAAAAAGAGAAAAAAAAGGCGCCTAAAATGACCTTTCCCAACTGCACGTGGACGTGTTTACATCGTAAGTGATCACACGCTCCTTCGGGACAGCCTCTCCCCCAACCATCACCAGTGCCCTCCCAGCCACCCAGCTGCTCCTCTGAAAAATGTTCTTTGAGAAAAGACCTGTTTTTAGCAATGCATGCCTTAGTGAAACTAAGCCATGGGATTGTGCCAACAGTCAGCATTCACTTTTTATAAGAATATTTTAACCTGTATCTCTAAACCATAAGCCACAGATGAGGGACATATATTAATATCCTTGCTATCCTCATAACATCACAACAATGTAGCTACAACCCAGACACTGAGTGTAAGCGGACTGGTAACATGACATGTTTTTATTCCAGATACCTGAGTTTACTCCAGTTTCACCCCTCATATTGACAGTGTGACCAGTGCCTGCCCAATCCACATTTTCCCTTCCACAAGACCTTTGCTAGCTTTTTTATTTTCCCCTTTATTTCTGTTAAAGTTTGGCACACGGAACTCAAGATTGGTTTCTCTCAGTGCTACTGCATTTTTAACATTTTCCTTTTTCAGTTAGCCATTCAGTTGGTAGTAAGTCAAATGATCACATTTAGTCATGGAAGCCAAAGTTCCAATTAACACCAATGAGTGCCAAAAACTCATTGCTCCCCAAACTTCTTACAGAGAAGAGGGGAAGAAGGTGACACAAGTATATTTAAACACAACGTGGCAAAAAAAAAAAAAGGATTTGCTATTGATCCAGATTATTTTATCTTCAAGACGACCTTCTCACTACTCAAAATCCACACATAATTAAAAATTAGTTTTTTTTAAAAAAAAGCCAGCGCAACCTCAAAAGCAGTACATATGAAGTCATTTTCCAATCACAAATAATCTGATCTTGGTGAGCGTTTCTAAGGCAGAGACCGCTCTGCTGGGAATGGCAGAGAACCACCTGAATGTGCAGAAGGAAAGTCAGGCGTCATATTGGAGCTTTTGGTTATTTTCAAATTGCCCTTTTTTAAAAAACATAACAACAGCTATAGTGAGATTAGTCACATACCACACAATTCATCCATTTAAAGTGCACAATTCAATGGTTTTATTAAGAGTGATGCATAATCAATCTTAGAACAATCTCATCACCCCCAAAAAGCAACTCTCATACCTCTCAGCCCTTACCCTCCCATTCCCCCAGCCTCAGGCAACCACTAATCTATTTACTGTCTCCACAGGTTTGCCTGTTCTTGGCATTCCATGTAACCAGAATCACATATGTGGCCTTTTGTGTCTGGCTTTTTCACTTCGCAAAATGTTTTCAATGTTCATCCATGTGATAGCATAGGTCATTTCATTCCTTTTCAGAGTTGAGTAATATTCCATTGTGTGGCTATGCCAGTTTTGTTTATTCATTCATCAGTTAATGGATATCTTTGTTGTTTCTGCCTTCTGGCTACTATGAATAAAGCTGCTATGAACATCTGTGTACAAGTTTTTGTGTGGACCTATGTTTTTATTGTTGGGTCTATACCTAGGAATGCAATTGCTGGGTCATATGGTAATTCTTACATTTAACCTTTTGAGGAACTGCCAACTGTTTCCAAAACAGCTGCAGCATTTTACATTCCCACCAGCATTATAGGCGTGTTCCGATTTCTGCACATCCATGCCAACACTCATTACTTTTTTGATTACAGCCATCCTAGCAGGCATATTGTTTATTGAATTCCAAAACAACTTGTTATAATTAGATGTTTTTTCTAAAGCCAAAAGGAAATGTTCAGACTGGATCTACGCCTGGCAGGAAATACAGGTCTTCCCCAAGCTCTCATAATATAACACTTCATCTTTAAAACAAAACAAAACAGCAAAAAACAGATACTCCTTGCAAGTAAATCCTAGTATTTTCAAAACAGGATACAGAACATGTTTCCTCAGCAGATCTCTGGCAAGGACGAAAGGCTGGGGACCACGACTGCCTTTCCCCAGGTCTCTCTCAGGACTCCGTGCGTGTCCATCTGCTGCTAATTCAAATCCTTTTGACAACCCTGAAGATTTGCTTCCCCCGGCAACACATGTAGCGATCATACCTGCAGGCATTCTGGGTGATTAGCGGCAAAGAGCTTCCAGTCATCCAGGCTGTAATGCTTATGAATTGCTGTAAACATGGAGTGCTAGGAAACAAAACAGCGCTATTAGGACGAGAAACCAAGTGAGCCTCCTTCCTCCATATGGCCAGTGGTGAGCCAACAATACACAAGCATCAGGGGTTCCTGCCAGTCATATTTAATTAGCTTTGAAGATGCTTCTAGGGGCCCAAAACAGACAAAGGTGTAACCAGTGAAATCACAAAACCGGGTTTCCATCCTAATCTGATCAGACAAACTGCAGTCAGGACGGAGGAGGCTCTGCCAGGAGGCAGGGGAGGGATGAGGGAGAGTTCTGAGCCCCGCCGCACCCCACCCACCACCTATGTCAGGCCATGAGGACACAGACAGCAGGTTCCCTGCCCATAAGAAGGACCACCTTCAGACAAACTTCTGCTCCGCCAACCCAAAGAACCTCAACTTATAGCTGAAAGCTTTTCCTTGCACTCACAAGCTAAACATTTCTTGCTAAAAGCTAAACCCATCAGGGAGTTGGTATCCCTAAGGAAGGAAATTATGTAAAGTACAATATTAAATCTATGACTACCAGCCTGGCATTTATTGAGTACCTACTTTGTGCAAGCTGTTCACATACATCACTTCATTCACTTCTCAGGGTAGCTTTGTACAGTAATGTTACCTTCATGGGCAGAAAAGGAGCTTCAGTTTAAATTTAAGAAATTTAACAACTGCTTAGCCAATAAGGCACAGAGGCTAGAATCAGACTTGAATCTGATCGCAGAGCTCAGGGTCCTTCCCCATGTTAGGGCATCTCTCCTGACTCCTCTGGGTTCGTTTCCCCACCTACAATTTCCCATCCTAAAATTCTAAGACTTAATCAACTTGCACTAACTCAGAGGGTCCTAGAAATAGAAAACTCAGTACCCACACATGGTTAGCTATTCCAGTGTACACTGTCTCATTGATGGAGAGTCTTTTCTGTGAAAATGGGATGAGCATAACAAATTGTACGTTTTTCATGGACTAATAATCTGATATGTGAGTTAATCAGAGCTATTTATTGCTGCCTGATTCCACCCACTTTTCCACAAATACATAATTCAGTAGTAGCAATGGCTGATCACAGAGCAGAGCAAAGAAAAGTTAGGGAGAAAACATACAAATTCCTTTAACAATTAATTTATTAGCCTCTGGTCCAAAGCTCCGCGGGGGGTGAGGGCAGACAGATAATACAACTGATCGTGGTGTCAGACCACCTCCTATGCCATTTTTTGAGCTCATAATTTGTTTTAAAATCTCCCTTCTAATCACTAGCTGATAATGACTCTCAGCACCTCCTGAGGTTAAACTTACTGCCCACAGTGAGAAGCTCTTTCAAGTAATTGGATTTATTTTTTCACTTGGCAGAATCATCAGTGGAAACAGACACACACACCCTGTGGGTATCAGAAGAAAACATTTACCTCCAGGATGAAGAACGTGCATTGTATCTGGGACACAGCTGCATGAGATGAAGGTCCTGCCCACAAAAGGCTTTTCCTTTAGTTTCCTCAAGGCAAGGATACTAGCTACTCCATTTATAGGAAATTAGACTGGTAATTGGCTAAAAAGAGACCTGGAGTTTATACTGTGATCTGTCAGTATGAAGTGGGAGGCAAATCCCTTGGCTCTGTCTACGTGGCTGCAAGCCCTGGGCCGAGTTACCTCTCCTTTCCTTATCTGCCTCAGTTTCTTCATCTGTAAAAGGAACCTACCTGGTGGAACTGTGATCATATTATATTTATACCCAGTGCTTGGTACACAGTACTCAATAAATGTCTCCTACAATAAGATGTAATAAATTCTATAGCACAGACTGTTCTGTCTTCATTTTAAAGGCACTGTCCCTCTTCTATAATATGGCACTAGACTAACTTTACAACATGGTACAATGTCCAACTTCTTTTTGTATCTCTAGTTTCCAAAACTATCATGGGCATTTTCAAGGAAGAAATGGATACAGATCTAGACCGTCTCATTGAATGCGAATTCCAGATTCCATCCACTTTTTTGATTGAAAAGGAGGGAAGAAAAGAAGTACCTCCAGCAACAATCAGACTCAGATCTAATAGTTTGGCTACAGGAAAGGACCTAAAGGGTCTCACTTTTCTCCTGTTCCCTGTGTTTGAACAAGTCCAGGTAAGCTCCTGACAACCCATCCAGCGTGAGCAGCAGAGGGAAAAAAGCCCACCGTCCTACCTGTGACATCACCACTGCCATATCAAATGTCCCCACGGTGTCCATGTTGGCCACAATGATGGGAATCCCTGAGTAGGTCTGCTTTGAGTTTCGAAATGTGAAGGTACGTTCAAGGTCCACCTATTGGCAACAAGGGAAAAGAAGTGTTTTACTCTTTGTGTGATTTGTGCAGAATTTCCAGAGTCTGAAGTGAGTGAGAAGAACACAAAGGACGTGTATGTCCCTTGGTCCCCAGGGTCTCTTAGCGTTGGGCCAGGTGTTCCAGTTTCCCTGAGGAAACTGAGTAACAAGCTGTTATCCAACTACAAAAGCTGAGCCCAGCTCCTAGCATCGTCAAATGCCAGCGCAAGGCATGGCGTGTTCTGCCATCAGCCCAGCCTCCAAACTGCAAGTTCTCTCCTTCAGTAGCCTCTCCCATGCCTTCTGTCCCCAGCCTAGTTCATTCTAGCCTTACATACCCACATACATCTTCTCTGTCTCCACTTCCAAGCACTGGATGGACCATTCCCCTTCTGAGAAAATCCACTCCACTCTTCCCTGCCAACCATGGTCCTTTAACGGTCCTTTAATTCTAATCTTCCATTCCAAATTCACCCTGCAGTGAGCTGCAAACCATTAATCCCTTAACCTATCAACCTTCTCAGCTGTTCTGTAATTAGGGGCATCTTTCAAGATGCTAGGGAACGTATACTGCAGCCATATGTCTATGCATATGAACACTTGTTCCTCTGACTTGCAAAGAGCTGGAGGGAAGGCCCTCCAATTCTATGGTAACTCCAACTTCAGGGCATTTATGACTAACTCAACTATCAGGAATCCAGAAGGAGGGCTAAGCCATGATGGTGGGCTCAGCAAAAGCCATGTGCTAAGGCCAGGTGCTCATCCAGAGCTAGGGAATTCAAAATTACTTCTTCAACTCAGGGCAGATCTCAGGCCTGTATGCTCACAGATCCATTCTTCACCCTTCCTCCACCAATTTCTTATCACAGGGAGGCCACTCCATGCAGGCTCTATTTCCCAGTTTGGTTGCTGGCTGGGTTCAGTCAGTGGGGTCACTGGGTAGGAAACTGGAGGAGAGCTGGGGAAGATGGAGGCAGGGGTGCTGGGAGTAGGCAGGGTAGTTCTCCCAGAAACCCTCTGCGGTGGCCTGCATGGTCTTGATTCCAGGTTTCCGGGTTTCACAGAGTGATCCCAGTCCCCCTTTGGAAGTGGTTTCTCACTGCTGCCAATCTCTGGGGTGCCTCCATATCTCATTTGGCATCTCAGCGGCATCAGGATGCCTTGCATTTAATCCCCTGTTTTAAATATTCAGCACTGTTTGTTGCCTTCCCTAGACCCTGATGGATACAGACCATACTGGAACTGGGCACTTTTCCAAGGAGAATCCTCAGGAGAAACACAGGTGTCAATCTTAAGCTTCTGAAATAAATTGGACCTACCTACATTATCCTTGGCTTCGTGAGGACACCAGCAATAATCATTTCCTGCCAGTGTTTATCTAGTTCCTTCTTTTATTCTTTTTCACTTGAGACAACTTTCACTGTGCAATCAACACGTCAAAAAACCACCATAGGACATCTCAGGCCTGTTAGCCTTTTCATGTCTCTTGCTTCTTCACACAGGGCCCCCTGTCCACCAGGTTTCCTGGTCCGATACTGTCATAAACATGTCTGCACTGGCCTTAAACAGCAATCAATGAGGGGACACGAGATGCTGTCACTGCCTGAGCATAAGGGGCAGGTCACCCCTTTCTTGACTTCTTCATTATGATTCTTGGTTCTACTACAGTGAAGCAAGTGATACGTAAATTCTGAAAGATAACTGAAGGGGTCTATTTGTTGCAACCTTCTGTGCTACTAAGGGCCCTGAAGCATTTTGACTTCCCAGGTTTAAAATAATCAGAATTCCTTGGTCTCAAATTACTCTTACACGCCTCCCAAGATGCATGGGGAGAGCTGCTACA
This sequence comes from Rhinolophus sinicus, assembly GCF_036562045.2. NCBI lineage: Eukaryota > Metazoa > Chordata > Mammalia > Chiroptera > Rhinolophidae > Rhinolophus > Rhinolophus sinicus. Next base: position 63,155,993 of record NC_133756.1, read on the forward strand.
CTCTGCACCCAGCTGAGCTCACAACAGATTTTTCTTGGCACTGCAAAACCTATCAGCATACACAAAAAACAGCTCTTCGTGGAAAAGGTCAGTCTTGACAACGACTTCTTCCCCTCATTACTAGTCTTCTCCATATGGAAGATTCTTCACAATCCTTAATTCTAAGGATGATAAATAAAATTAACTTCCCGACTTTATCAACCAAGTCAAAAAGACACACACACACACACACACACACACACACACACACACACGACCAGTTGTTCACTGAGAGAGACAAATATGTTAAATATTCCAGCGTCCCAGGAATAAAACTTGGCATTTAATCAGCCACAGCTGGCCAAAGCACCAAATATAGCACCTCCAAATTTTCACTCTGCTAAGCTGATTTGAAAGGGAACATAAAGTAATAAAACTACCGACCTCAAAAAGACATGTTTCTGCGGCTCTTTAAACACACCTTCATTATAGTCAGCCTGATAGCCCGACAATTAGAGGGCCCGGAAGTACAAATGGAGACCCACCTACCACATTTCCAAATACCTCAATGTTATGAGTCCAGCAAACAAGCTGCTACATCAATTTTGTTCTCTCCTCCCTTAAACACAATTTCATTAATGACCAGGAAAGCACCCAAACATGGCGTCATGAGGAGCCAGCCCTGGCCCACAGTCCAAATCCTCTTCTTTTCCCCCCCAAATGCTTGTATGCGTACACGGACACGCTAGTCCACACATTAAGGTCCATGCGCACATACCTCCATGTCCACAAACAGTTGCCACCTGGTCACTCTCTGAGGTTAGAGGTGCGCACACCCGCAGCAGGGATGGCCCTAGGAAAACACCTGGGAAGAGGCCCTTGCAGGCCTTGGAATCAGCTAGAAGTCATGGGAGCAGGGAATCCAGCGTCCTGAGTACCTGAAGCAGCACACAGAAGGAACCACACAGGCCACAGGCCCTGTCCAGTGAGGAGGCGACAGAACCACTGTTGACTACATCGCTGGACAGTGCTGATTAACGCAACTGTTCCTTCTGTATCACCTGTATATCATAAGTCTAAGTACAGGGACAACGCCTTTCATGTCTGTAGTCCTAGTGGCTCAGAAAGTGTGGACTACATTAACATCTGGCCAAGGAGCAAGAATGATATTGTTTCAGGACCCGGCCTTTTTCAGGGCAACGCTTGGTGGGCCCCAGCCCAGCCTTCTGGACATGCTCTGTCCCCTGGAAGTATCACCATCATTCCTCAGGATTTGGAGAAGCACATGCAGCAACACATCACTAGAGAACCACAGCGTTCCACAAAGGAGGGTTCCAGTAGCCAGTCCAGAGCCTCTGAGCACATGTTGCAATCATCATGGGATGATTTCCAAAATACGCATGCTCGGGCTGCTCCAAAATGAATAAATAAGAACTTTTGTGTTGGAGACACTATGTGCATTTTTGGAGTATCTCTCTAGATGATTCTGAGGCATTCATGAACAAGTCTAGTCAAACCCTCTAATTTTACTGAGCCAAGATGTCATGGCTTGATTTGTGTCTCCTCAAAAGATGCTGAGATCCCAACCACCAGTACCTGTGAATGTGACCCTATCTGGAAATAGGGTGATTGCAGATAGATGACCAAGGTCAGTGCAGGTCATTCCAGTATGACCAGTGTGCTTTTAAAAAGGAGAAATTTGGACACACACACACAGGGAGAATGTCATGTAAAGAGGAAAGCAGGGATCAGCGTCATGCATCTACGAGCCAAGGCAGACCAAAGATTACCTGTAAACCATCAGAAGCCAGGAGAGGCCTGGAACAGATTCTCCCTCACAGCCCTCAGCAGGAACCAGCCCTGCCAACATCTTGATCTGAGACTTCCAGCCTCCAGAACTGTGAGACAATAAATATCTCTTGTGTAAGCCACCCCGTTTGTGGTACTTTGTTACAGGAAACCAATCCAGAGGCAAAGGTAATAAAATAATTCATGACAGAGCTTGGACTGCAACCCAGGTCTCCTTTCTCCCAGCCCAATAGTCTCTCCATCTGCCATGTTCTCATCCCCTGGCTGAGGATCCCTGAGGATCCCTGGCCCACAACTCTTCTCACTGGACCACTGGTGAAAACATTACTACAGAGTTTGAAGGAGATTGAACATGTGTCGTGTCGTATCTTCCCTGTCTTAGGACAAGTGGCCAACTTTCTGATGTAAATCCTCTTCGATGCCTAACACCCAAAGTTACAGTTGCATTAAAAGTTTTGTTTTGCTTTTTAAAACAAATCTTACTAGTGTAAGGACTCACTTGGGACATCAGAGCCAGGAATGGGTCCAGAGGAAGAACACCCGGGGAGTCAAGGCCATGCAAGTTCTCCAGTTTATCAAATAAAGACAAGGTCCTCCCTCAGTCAACAAACCTGTCACTTACTCTGAAAAGATGACCCAAACACCCCCAAGGAGCCCTGTGGCACTTTAACTTAGTGTGCCAGGGGTTATGAAGACATCGGTAAAGGCTATGGATGGCCAGTTGAGAGATGACTGCCTTTCTGGTACAACCACTGTAAGGCCACCTGGGCCATATCCACCTCCATCCTTCGCCTCTGGAAGGTGACCTCAAATTCATTTCATGTGATACTTGTGGAAACACCCTTTCAGGAGTACTCAAACCTCCAAGTGGGAGATCACTCTGCCTTTCTCTCCATTTCCTGCTCACTGCCTGATGACCCAGCACCAGCCCCGGCTCATTGCAAAACTCTTGCAGTGATCGATCTTGTCAACAGTCAAAATTCTCCCTTCCTAGCCAGATTATGCTCTTACAGGGCATGTTCTCTCCTGGTTCCACTCAAATCTGCCCTCTGGTTCACAGTCATTTGCCACTGAGCTTCTAATTTGCATTCCAGTAGGACCTTGGCCAGAGGGCATACATTTGGCTTCTGATTCTGCAATGAAAAGGTTTATCTGCCTATAAAAAATTTCAGGCATCCACAAGTAAACTGAGAAAACACTGAGGGGGATTAGAAGTCTAACTAGATCTGGGCCTAACTACAGCCCTCAACACCACTGGCGCAGGCAGTCAGATTATGAGGGGTGGCCAGCCAGGCAGCTGCCTCAGGCACCAGGGAACTAAACCATTACAGGAACCAATTGGAAAGGCAGTACCAGTTAACTCAGGTTTCCAGGCACCAAGCTGGCCAACACCCACAAAAGTGGAAATATGAAAACCTTTCCCAAGGACACAGAGCTCTCATTTCAATGTGTATATGTAGATTACAAGGTGCCATCAGACGCTGGGACATTAATAGTTTCAGTCAGCCCAAATTATGAAACCAAATTTGGTCATACTATTCCCTGGGAAAGAGTAATTCATTCTATTATATACATTATAAATGCTTTATCTTCTCAAGCTGTTTCCTGGTTCAGAAAATACATATAATATATCCTTGTTTTAAACATATAATTTTTCTTAAAAGTGAGTTTCTCTCTACTAAGTGAATTTGCAACAAATATTTAAAGAATATTAAGGCCACCAAATTATTAGTCTGCCCAGAATGCCCACATCTAATCCTAGTCTGGCATGAGATACTGAGGACAGCTTATACTTCGGGGAGGCCTGCCATCAAAACTGTTTATTTTTCTTCCAAGAGTCTGCCCCACTCTTTAGCACCTGAAAGGACATTACGAAGAATAGGCAGAGTCATCCAGTCTAAGAAGGGTGATAAGAGTTCATCCTTCCTCTCTCACCAGACCTGTCCCATCCTCTCTGGCTGCAGCCCGCCAACTGCACTGGTTCTGGTCACTGGCTAAAGCAGGAGGCCTCCCTAATCCTAACAAGCCCTTTGCTGGCAGTACCAGGCACTGCAGTTGGGCCTGGGCACCAGTGGGCAGCCTGCCAATCTATTTATGTTCTTTGGAGTGGGGTGTAAGGAACAGTGTGCTGGCTCTGCCTCCTCTAGTTTACTCCTGTGACCCCAGCCTCCAGACCCAGTCCAGTTTTTTCACCTTCCTCTCTGACTTTCAGCAGACCAGGCAAAGTCATACTGACCATGACACACCACTCCAGGGGACTCTCTGCCTTTCTATACAACTAGTTTACCTTTTGGGGTTTGACCTTCCACCGTATCAGTAAGGGAATCCCTGCCCCCACCCCGAGGCTATTTCCAGTCCAGTCTTCACCTGTTCTTCAGGCTTTGATCACATCAACTCAGAACCAGCAAAAATGCTCAGGCTACCCGTTTGCTCCCCCAACCTCACAACTGCACCCCAGTGCTTTCAGCTTCTCTAGGACTGGGCTGACCTGCAGCTGTCCAGTAAGGAGGGTGCCACCAGTGAGTCCCCAGCCTCATTCTCAGCAAGGCCACTGAAACACAACTTAAACCCTGAACTTTTGCCCTGGAGTTTCCCTGTTTTTCAGACATGTTAAAGAAATTCTATTGCTGGACCTAATACTAAACCAGCAAGAGTTCTCTGCACTATGAGACATTGCCAAAATCACAAGAATCTTCCATTGTTTTTCGTCTCCTTTTATGATCTGGCTCCACGGTGTCCTTTTCTCTCTACACGCACCCTTCCATGCCTCCCCATTCTGTCTCATCAGCTGACCACCAGATCCTGACCCCTGTGTGGTCTACCTCTAATGTGTACTTCCCCGGGCCCACCCAAACGCACGTATTTAGAATGTGAGGCCCCAGCTGGGCCGCTTAAAGACACCTCCCGTCCTGGCAGGGAACCAGCTGGCATTCCGCTTTCTGAGGTGGTGGAGAGAGGAAGGGCAAAGGGGGTCAACACCCCAACCATCCTCAGACACACAAAAGCCAACAAGGTTATTACCACCATGACCACCTTCACCCACCTCTCCGCGCCACCCGGAAAAATATTCCACCCCCAAGGCGGCTTTCGAAAAGCCTCACCTCGGCTCGGCTCTTGAGGCTGCTTCGCTTGGGTCGGAGCAGGACATCCTTGAAGTCCAGCTTGAGGTCCGCATCGATGCGGGGCATCGTGCGGCGCGGCGCGGCTGGAGCCCGCAGCTCCTTCCTGCGGCGCCGGCGCGCGGGGCGGGGGTAGAACCGGCGCGAGGCGCGGGCGACCGGACGGAGTGCGGTGGGGGGACGCCTGTGTGCGGTAGGGCGAGGGGGGCGCGGCGCGGGGCAGGCGGGCGGGGCAGAGGCCGGTGATCGGGGGCGGCCCGGCGCGCACGCGGAGCTCTTAAGACTGTGGGCGCCCCCAGCAGCGCTCGGCCCGCCCCCGCCCTTCACCCCCCTTTCCCCCTCCCCCCGGCTCCGTGGCCGCGCCCCGCCCCCGACGTCTGGGGCGGGGTGGGGAAGGGGAGGGCCGGCGGGTTAGGGACAGACCGGTGACTAGGAAGTCCAGTGACATTTTTAATAAGCTCCCCCCCCACCCCGCCGTCCCAGCCCTTCCTTGGTGGAGGGGCGGGGAGGAAGGGGGCATGCTCACCATCTTGACTGTCACCCAAATATCCCGTAGGGAGAAGACTTGGCTTGTGACAGTCTTACCCAAGGGAAAAGGCCACTCTTTGAGAGGTTTTGCTTCTCCTTTTTCTAATTTCAAGCCCAGTGCCCACCAAACCCTGAGTCAGACCTTCACGTGCCAAAAAAAGAGAAACCCTTAGGAAGCTGGACAGAATTAAGGAAAAGAATATGGGCAGATAAATCTATTTAGCAGCAATGGGATTATCCACGCAATATTTGGATCCCCTTTGGATTTCAGGGGTATGGTCAGTTGGTTTGTTGATTGGTTGGTTGGTTTTAATAAAAGCAGTAAAGTCTACAGTCATCACAGATCTTGGGTTTTAAGGAACATGAGTCCCCTCTGAGGGTGCTGTGGGTTTATTTTTAATTCACTTGTTGACCTTAGGGAGCCTTTGTTATACATTAGGAATGTACTTAAGTGCTTGGTCTGCACTTTCTCATTCACTCACAGAACAACCCAATAAAGAAGGAGTCATTTTGCAGATAAGGAAAATGAGGATCATATACATGAAACAACTTGCCCATGATTATATATACACATACATATATATATATATACGTGTGTGTATGTATATATGTATATATATACATATATATATACACACGTATATATATATACACACATACATGTCTCTCAGTCCTTAAAACGCACTACAACCTTCACTAAAGCTGCTTTGCCCTGGGACCTCTCCCTGCCTGCCTTCAGAAACCTGATCCCACAACCTTCCTGGGAAACATTGGGGAAGTCATTAAATTTCTCTAAAGGTCAGTTTTCTCATAGGTTAAAAGAGAGCTATTTATTTGGGGTCACAGGTTAAATTATGTGCATTATGCTTTATATCCTAGAACTAGATTGCTAGCTGCAGAAAGGTAGGAATCTTTCATTTTTCATTGGTCTGCAGCCTGGAACTGTTCTAAATGAACTCGTATTTGGTATGAGTGAGCATTAGTACACATCACAATATTCATTTGACACACATGTCTTCAAACAATAAATGTTGTGGGGAGGAATCTTCCTTCTACCCTTCTAAATTCTTCTGGCTGGTCTAATAATCAAATTCGCATGAGACAGATTAACAGTAAATAACCAAATTTATTACATATATACATACAGAGGCTCCATAAGAATATGGGATCCAAGAACAAATTAGGCACTTAAGGCTTATATGCCATCTCGAGCTAAAGAGAAGTTGGAGTTGGGGATTGGGACTTCAAAGGACAGGAAGTCGAGTCACATGGAGATGGAAAAGCAAATGTTTCGTTAATAAATGTTTGCTGGGCCATCTGTAACAGGTTCCTCCCTGTCTACCACACAGTAGTTTATATTAAACAGTAGTTCTCTATGAGAATATCACCCTTCCTGGAGCAGGTCCTCTAAATTTTTTTAGGCGGTTCGGAGGGAGGCCAAAGGTTTCTCCTGAGTCTTTAGTTTCTTAAAAATAATCAGTATAAAACAATCCATATCCCAAGGAGTCAGTTTTTGGAGTAGCAAACTCTGCTTCGTTTCAAGGTCTTAGCCCATCCCGCTTGCCCTCCTCATCATTGCCCCACAGGAAGTTTGGAAGTTTCACAGAAGGAAATTCAGGTTATCAAGGAGAGAATGAAAGTAATCTCAATTCGTTCAGCCCACACAACTTTTGTGACTTTTTTCAAACTGTTGGGAGTCAGTCATATGTGCTGCTTATTTCCAAATTAAGAGGGAACCTAATTCTGATCTTGAGTTCCTAATTAAAAACAAAATAAAAGGAAAATGTAATTACTATATGATGTGATTATTTAAAAATTATTCTCCCAAAAGGGAAAAGAAACTAACGTTGTTAAGCATTTTCCGGAGGTAAAGGGGTGAGTGGGTCTTTATAACGTTGGTAGTATACTGTCTTAAAGGAGAAGTCTCCTTAGCTTGCCTTTGTTCATTTACCAGGGCTGATACTTCTCTTGGTTTCTTGCCCACTCCCTTTCTATTAGAATAGAGATAGAAGCTCACTTTACACATTCCATTCCCTCCCCTTCTGGAATGTTCCATCATACCTGCTTTCTTGTCAGGCACAAAACCGCACTCCTATAGAGTTAGCATGAGTTCCTGATACCAACCTGGACTCCTTTAAACATCCATTGCATCTTCTACATAATCCTGCTGTACTTCTCATTACACTAATAATAAAAATAAAAGTCATCTGTCAATACAAGGACTACACATAAAAGTTCTGACTGACCAGACAAAGCCATATGAGATACCCAGAATCCAATGTGTTAACATTGGATTGTCTAACGGTAGAGTGGTACCAAAAATTACATAAGGAGATAACATCCAAAATTATGTGAGATAAATCCCACTTGGTTATAGTGGTAATCCTTTTATATATTCATGAATTCAGTTTGCTAATATCTTTAAAGGACCTTTTGCATCTAAGTTCATGAGGGACATTCCTCTGTAGTTCTCTTATGATGTCTTTCTCAGGGTAATACTGTAGTACCCTCATAGAATGAGTTGGGAAATGTTCTTCACTCAAGTTTCTGAAAGATCTTGTATAGGACTGGTATTAAATATTTAACAGAGTTAATCAGTGAGCTAAAATTGGGTGGGGTGATGTAATCATTTATTTTTAATAGATAAGCATCTCTCAAAACCCAGAAATAATTAAAATGAAGTATTTAAAAGTTGGAAACAATTCAAAATTATAATGTTAAATATGGGGATAAGAAAGAATTAGTGCATATTTAATATTTTGTGTATTTACAACATTTGAGAAAATCTGCATCTTTGGATTAACAGAACAACCTTCTAATGCCAATTCAAAATATATACTTGAGTAATTGATTTAACCATATGAGTAGAAAGAGAAACGTATTAAATTTATATAGATTGTTGGAACATTTAAGAGAACATAATTTTCACATACACTATTTACAAAAGTTGATAAATTTGGAACATCCAGCTAGTTGGTGAGTTCACTGCTTTGCCATGCATAGTAATTGCTGGGGACCTTATGAAATGCAGCATTTTCTACAGTAGCTTATAGGTGGAGCTAGAGATTTTGCATTTCTAACAAGTGCCTAGATGAAACCAAGTTACCAAGAACCACACTCTGAGAAGGAGTCACCCCAAGATGTCTGTCTGTGATACGCTGATTGTTTGGAGCTAAAGGCAACTAGCCACACGCTCAAGAGAAACTTGTGCCTACCCCCCACCCCCACCCCCACCAATTCAGCTACCTAGAAGAATTTGAATTAGAGGCCTTGCCCATAGGAGATTATCAGAGATAACTTCCTTTGACCTATCTGTAGGACAGGGCATACTTCTATTTACTAAAGGTCTGCTCTTCTTATCCTGCAATGACCTTTTGAAGCTCTCAAGGCAACTTACCTTATCCCTAGATCAGGATGTCTTATATACCTGTGAGTTTGTTTTTTTTTCCTACTTCTGAACCTTTCTTATATATGGGGTCTCTGACTGTCTCATGTATGTGGGGTTCCCACACATATGTATGTACATATGCATGTATTAAATTTGGTTATTTTCTCTTGCTAACATGCCTCATGTCTACTTGATTATTAGTCCAGACAGAAGAACCTTGAGTGTAGAAGAAAGCTGTTTCTTTCCCATAGTAGCAAAGCAAAAATTGAGTATTTAAAAAGGAAATCTAATTGATTATATTTATAAATAGAGTTTGAAATATTTGAGAGTATTTGAGTTTATAAATGGAACTGAATGATATTCAAAAGTCTTTTAAAGATGATTACTACAATTTGCTACACTTTCGTTTTGGTTTTGTAGCTCATCTACACAAGAACCCTGTGAGATGGTCAATATTAGAGGCGGAGCCCTGCTCAGAAAGCTTGCCCAGGTCATACAGTTAATTGGAGTAGATTGGCACTCTCACCAGGAGCTGACTCTTCACTCCACTGTCATTCTGTTCCCAGACTATATATTGTTACAGCCTGTGATGTGGTCTCCCCACTACCAGAGGTTCTTAACTTCTCATCCACAGGTTCAAGGTCCTTAGGTTCAAGGGGTCTGTGAACTTGAATGGGAAAAATATTTTGTCTTTTTTTTTGGGGGGGGGAACAGGACTTTATTGGGGAACAGTGTGTACCTCCAGGACTTTTTTCCAAGTCAAGTTGTTGTCCTTTCAGTCTTAGTTGTGGAGGGCGCAGCTCAGCTACAGGTCCAGTTGCCGTTTCTAGTTGCAGGGGGCACAGCCCACCATCCCTTGCGGGAGTCAAACCGGCAACCTTGTGGTTGAGAGGACGCGCTCCAACCAACTGAGCCATCCGGAAGGCAACTCAGCTCAAGGTGCCGTGTTCAATCTTAGTTGCAGTGGGCGGAGCCCACCATCCCCTGCGGGACTCGAGTGATCGAACTGGCAACCTTGTGGTTGAGAGGCCATTGGCCCATGTGGGAATCGAACCAGCAGCCTTCTGAGTTAGGAGCATGGAGCTCTAACCGCCTGAGCCACGAGGCTGGCCCAAATATTATGTCTTTTATTGTCACTAACTTCTCACTGAAATTTAACATTTTCTACGATTATGAATGTGGGCAACAGACTGTGGCTGTATTAACATATACCCATGATAGAATTGAGACTACTAAATACAATACCAAAATGAGGAAATGTGCCTTCAGGATATGATTCTACCTTTAAAAGAACACTAGAGATTAAAACCTAGGATGGCATTATTAAGGTGGCTATTATTATATATATATATATATATATATATATATATATATATATATATCCATCTCTAAAGACTCCACCAAAAAAACTTTTAGAATTAATAAATGAATTTAGTAAAGTTGCAGGATAAAAAATCAATACATAGAAATCTGCTGCATTTTTATACAACAAAAACAAAAAATCAGGAGAAATTAAGAAAACAATCCCACTTACAACTGCATCAAAAAACATAAAATAGGGAATAAATTTAACCAGAGAGGTGAGACACTTTAACAGGAACTACTGTCATGAGGGACATAATGAATGATTACACACACACAAAGGAAAAATAAAATCTTTAGTATCAGAAATAATGGAGAAGGGAAGAAAATAATCTCCAAATTAACATTTCCTGTAGGGTTTTCCTTTAAGTGTTAACTGGTTTTGGGTGGTTTATTGGAAATGTTTTCTTTCACATTTTACACTGAGATGGAGCCTCTACTTCTTAACTAAATTTTGTTTCCAACCTAGACAATGAATTGTATCTGAAAGATTATTTTAACTTTGCTTTTTCTTGATTTTCCCATAATTCCTACTTCTGAAGATCATTATTGAGAAAAGTCAAACACCTTGAAATATTTGATAACATTTAGGTCAAAATAATTATATTTTCAGCCTCATGCCATAGGTAATAATTTCTCTCTTTCCCTTCCCCATTTAGGAAGCTTCTCTGTCCCTCCTTTTGCTGTGTGGTCCTTATAAATCTCAGGCCACACACTCCATGTACAGGAAATCTGTCCTTTTTTACTTTTTTCAGATAACTTTAAGTCAAGCAGTTGAAGTACTGAAAGGAAATTGAATATATTAAATTTAAATATTAAGTGCAACATGTTTAAATAAATTTAATTAAATTTATAAATAGGGCTAAACAGTTTCAAAGACTTCTTTATGGTAAAATTTGCTAAGTTTATAAATAGAATAATATGAGTAGGAATCTAAGTTTGAAACTTGAAGAATTTAAGATTTTAAAAAATTGTGTAACTTTAATAAATTGTATATTAATTGTAAAATCAATATAATCATTTGAAGATTTTTTTCTTACACACAAAAACTACCCCCAGGGGCACAAAAAAAACCTCGTATTTATCTTTCAATAAAGATATAATTGTGTCCATTTTATAGATAAAGAAATTGAGTCTCATTAAGGGGAAGGAATGAATATTGTGCCAGGATGTGAACTCAAGTTTCTGGCACTAAAAGTTAAATGCTCCCTCTACCACACTGTGTAGAATGGTATCCATGAGATTCAGTTTAACCTAAAATGATCTTAAGCAGGTAAAATTCAGAAATGGCCTGACTTATCTCCTCTTTTGCTTTCTTTTGTGTCCCAACTAATAATCTATAATTATAAAAAATGTGCTTTTTATAATGTGCTGTCATCACTGGACAACTGTACTCCCAAATCAGTTAAATGAATGCAGGAAACTTCTAGGATTAAGCAAATCAAAGATAAGACAAGTCAATGGCCATTTATTGTGAACTATGGAATTTATGCCAGAAACTGCTCAAAACTTAAGTATGCAATTTAAAATAGCACATGTATAACCAACACCCAGGCCAAAGAAATAGAATATTTACAGCAACCCAGAACCTTCTACTCCCACTCTTCCAACATGTATCCTTACATTGGTCCTAGATGTAAATATTATCCTGAGTATTTTTTAAGGCAAGTTATTTCCTTTCTTTTCTTTGTAGTTTCATCATTAATGTATGGGTTCACAGACAATTCAGTTTCGTTTTGCTTTTTTTAAGTTTATTTTCTAATTGTCACTGATAATAGAAATACAATTAATTTTTGTATCCAGCAAATGTGCTAAATTCAGTTATTAATTCTAATAGTTGTTTTATAGATGGTTTTGAATTTAGTCCTGTAAGCTTCAAGTATTGACAGTTTTATTTTTTGTTCCATACTTATGCCTTTCCTTCTAGTCTCCCTTTCTCCTTCCCTCCGTTTTCTCTCTCCCTCCTTCTCTCTGTCCCTTCCATCCTTCTTGCACTGACTCAGTTGTACCTTGAGTTTCCTGAAAACAGACTCTGAGTTAGAGGTCAACATGCACACGGATTATTAGGGAGTACTCTCAGGTTCATGAGGGAAGGAAAGTTAGCAAGAGAGATAAATTGAACTGAGGATGCAGTCTCAGCAGAGGCCTTATCCAAGCTTATGGAAAGTTCTAAAACAGGCATAACCCTTCAGCTATTTCCAAACTTGGGGCAAAGGGGACAGATCTTTATACCTCCACCTTGATCAGTCATTGGATGTAGACCTCCCTGGAAGGAGGTGTGCCCTTGAGGGAGGTGTCTTTCTTCAGCCAAAGCAATTTTCAAAGGCTGACAGCTGAAGGTTGTCTGCTAACAGCACTTTCAGGAGCAGGGGATTAAGTCCTTTATTCTTGAACTCCAGGGCAATGTTGGAAAAAAATGGTGAAACTGGATATTGTTTTGTTTCTGATAGGGTGGGGGTGGGGGGTCAGGTGGGGAGGAAGCTTCACCATTAAGCTTCACCATTAAATCACCATTAAATATCATACTTAATGTATATATGTTGCATACACTTTATCAGTTTAAAAAAATTTATTTCTGTGTGTGATGGGTTTTTATCTTGAGTGGATGTAGACTTTTATTCAACTGCATTTATTTCTTTTATTAATATGATTACATGATTTTCTCTTCTTTTCAGTTAAGGTGGTGAATTATGTTAATTTGATTTTTGTATATTAAGCCAAACATGAGTTCTTAGACTAAAATGAATTTGTAGTAATATATATTTATATATTAGTGGATAATGCCAAACTATTTTTCAAAGTGGTTAAGCAAATTGACACTCCTACCAGCAATGTATGAAAGTTTCCATTGACCCATATCTTAATCAACACTTGCTATTATGAGAATTAAATTTGTAAAAATAATTTGAAATATGTATAGTGAGATCTCATTGTATTTTTCAAATGTACCTTTTTTCTGCTACAAGCCAGGGTACTGCAAGTAAATGTCTTTACTAACAGTTCAGAGGAGCCAGGAAGCATCTGTGTATTTTGTAAATTAGCATTTTAAGAGGTGTCAAAATATGAAAGCTGTGAGGAAGGAGGATGTCCAAACTACCATTAATCCTTCTTTCAATTTCTTTGAGTCTATTTTGTTCTTTTTCTGACTTCCTGTGATTGATGTTTACTTAGCTCATTAATTTTAAATCTTTCTTCTTTCTAATATAAAATTTTAATTTAAAAATTCTAATTTAAGAATTTCCCAAATGCTATTTTATCTGCATCTCACAAACTTTGATTTGTAATATTTTTTATTAATTTCTAGTACAAAATTTCTAATTGTCTAATTTCCATTATGATTTCTTCATTGACCTATGAATTATTTAGAATTTTGTTACTTGAATTCTAACATATAGGGATTTAAATTTTTTTTCTTTTTTACCTATTTAGAACTCAGTTACTTTGCCTTGAGAAAATAGACTGTGTATGATTTCAACATTTTGAAATTTGTTGAAACTTGCCTATGGCTCAGAAAATAATCAATTTTTAAATTTTGATCAATGCTCAAATATTTGCTTTAAAAGAATGTGTAGTGGTGGCTGGTTAGCTCAGTTGGTTAGAGTGTGGTGCTGATAAGACCAAGGTTGCCAGTTTGATCCCCACATGGGCCACTGTGAGCTGCGCCCTCCTTAAATAAATAAATAAATAAATAAATAAATAAATAAATAAATAAATAAAATGTGTAATTCTGGAGCTCTTAAGTGCAGGATTTTAACTATACTGATTCGGTTAAGGTTATTAATTGTTTTATTCAAATCTTCTATAGTCTTGCTGATTTTTTAAAAAATTCCACAGTCAATTACTGAGAGAAGTGTCTTAAAATCTCACACTGTGCTTGCTGATTTGTCTCTTTCTCCTTTCTGTTCTGTTAATGTTTGCTTTATATTTTTTGAGACTGTTTTTCCATGTGTAATGTTTTATATTGTAATGTCTTCTTGGTAGATCAAACATTTTATCATCATGAAGCAACATTTTTTTTTAAAGCTCTAGAAATATCTTTTGCCTTCAAGACAATTTATATAGCTATTCTAGCTTTTTAAAAATGTGTATTTGCATAATATATATTTTCCATTCTTTTACTTTTAATCTTTTTTGTATTTCTATGCTTTAGATTTGTCTCTCATAATAGCACTTTTTTTTTCTAGTTTGACAATCTTCCTCCTCTTACATTCTTACATTTAAGGAAATAACTCATTTATTTTTTTAAAAAAATCTATCACCTTATTATGTACTTTCTATTTGTCCACTTATTTTACGTTTTTTTTCTTTCCTTTCTTGCCTTCTTTTGTGAATTGACTGAGAATTTTTTAAAGCTTTTTATTTTGAAATTATTTTAGATTTATAGAATAGTTGTGAAGATAATACAGAGTTTATATATAACCTACACCCAGTGTCCTCTAATTTTAACATCTTATATAGCCATGATACATTTACCGAAACTAACAAAGTGAGTTCATATCCTTTTATACTCCCCAGCTGTCGAGTGTGGGTGGGACCTATGACAGTTTCTATCCAACGGCATATAGCAAAGGTGATGAAATACTACTCTTATGATTATGTTTTGTTAAATATGACTCCATCTTGCTAGTAAACTCAAATTCTTTCTATTGCCAGCTCTGAAGAAGCATGCTTTCAGGAAGTAAGAAAGCATGGATGTGTTGGGAAGGCCCACAAGTCAAGGATTGGTAGACAGGCAACCCTAGGGTCTGTCTGCCATACCGGTTTTTCTACTGCTTTTTTTTTCTTTTTTTTTTTTTCGGTTCCAGGATTCAAACCAGGATATTATATATTATTTCATTCAGAGTCTCTTTAGTCTTTTCCAATCTGTGATAGTTTCTCACACTTTCCAAGTCTTTCATGTCCTTGACACTTTTGAATAGAGATGGTCACGTACTTTGTCTCTCAATTTGGGTTTGCTTGATGTTTTCTTATTATTAGACTTTGGTTATCGGTGTTGTGTTGTTGTTGCTGTTGTGTGTGTGTGTTGAGAGAGAGAGAGAGAAGAAGAAGGAGGAGGAGGAGGAGGAGGAGGAGGAGGAGGAGGAGAAAGAGGAGGAGGAGAAAGAGAAGAAGCGGAAGAAAAAGAAGGAGAAGAAAAATAATAAGAAGATGGTGACCACAGAGGCAAAGCACTCTTCTCATTGCAACATATCAGGGGTTAATGGAATCAACATAACTTAATACTACTGGTGATGTGAACTTTGTTGACTTGGTAAGGTGGTGTTTTCCGGGTCGCTCCACTGTCCTTTTTTCTCTTTTTATATTCTATTCACTAAAAACCCACATTCAAGGGAAGGGGATTTAGCTCCATCTCTTAGAGGAAAGAGTGTCAAAGAATTTGTGGACATATGGTAAAACCACCACACTAATTAGTAAATAATTTGGGAGTGACATATTGAGGCTATTCAGCTATCCTGTTTCTCATTAAAGTTTCTTCTACTAATGTTAGTATTCATGACTGAGAATTTTTAATCATTTACTTTTTTCCTCGTCTACTAATATGGAAGTTATATACTCCATTTCTAGTCTTCTATTCAGTTCCTAGAAGTTATAACATGTATGATTAACTTATTAAAGTCTATATTTTATTAAAACCTTTGCCCTCATCTCCAAATAATACTGGTGCTCAGAACACTTTAAGGCCATTCATCTCATTCCTGACTTATATGCCATTTTTGTGTGGTATTTTGAGTCTTTTTCATCTATTTACTTTTACTCCAGTAGATAATATCATTGCTGTTTTTGGTTTGTTTGTTTTTTATTTTTATTTTTACCATTTAGTTACTTTTACCCACATGTTTACCACTTACTCCTTTTGGCATGTCAGGCCTCCTATCTGGGATGACTCTTCTTATTCCGAAGAATATTCTTTAGAGAGGATGTCATTCTGCTAGTGATGAACTCTTAGTTTTTGTTTATTTTAACATGACTTTATTTTTTCCACTTCTGGAAGATAGTTTTCCCAGGTAGTTATTTTCCTCAGCACGTTAAAAATCTTTCTCCGGTGCCTTCTCATCTCCATTGTTGCTGTAAAGAAGTCAGCTAAACTAAAACTGTACTTCCTTTAAGGGAGTTCTGAGTCTACCACTTCTCGGGGAAATCCCCACTCTTTCCTTTCACTTCCTCCTATTCTGCTCAATGGCCATCTTTGCACTCACCTGGGAAGCGGAAGTGTGTGTGTGTGTTGGGGGCGGGGGGGGGGTAGGGAAGTTGGGACTTGTATGTAGATCCCATCATTCTAACCCTGAGGATTTAATCCTTTGGGGGTCCCAATTTAGCATAGGCAGGGTCTTCTATCAAACTCTCTTCGTTGAGTGGGACCTGAAATTTGACCACTCTCTTTCACCTTATATAGCTGCAGAACTAAAGCTGAGATAAGAGATAAAGGATGTCAGCAAGTGCTATCAGGGTGCATGAGAGATTTCATGCTGCAATAATATGCTTACTTCTCTAGCTACTGACTTTCAGTCAAAAATTTGCCTGTGATCTTCCCCCTGTCTTTTCAGTTCTATAGTACTGAACAAGCTTAAAGTTGTTATTATTTTAAATCCAGTATTTTTTATTATTTTTAGAGGGAGTCTTGATATGCATGACCCAGCCCATCGTTAACCAGCAATTAGAACTTGACAATGGTCACGTAATCGCTAGGGTTTATTGATTAACATTGACTGAATCAGCTGAGTCTTTTGTCAGCTACAAGTTTGAAGGAAAGTTGCATTTGATTAAGTATGGCTATTAGTCCTTTCCATTTCTTGAGTGATTACTGTCTACCTGCCCCTGCATTAAACCCTTGAGGTGCATTTTTCTCTTTGATTATTAAAACAAATCTATGAGGTGCAGCCTATTTTTATTCCCACTTAACAGATAAAAAAATAAATAAGAAAAAGTTGTTCAAACCAGGGTTTGCTTTACTTCAGACTTCCTCTAGACAAATACTCTTATCTATAGTGCCTCCCAAAGGGGGGGGGGGTTATGTTGAATTGGATAGAAAGACTCCTTTAATTAATAACATATCTTGGAGATACCACTTCACGTCTATCAGGGTGGCTATTATTTAAAAAATGGAAAATGTTGGTGAGGATGTCAAGAAATTAGAACATTGTATTGCTGGTGAGAATGTAAAATGGTGGAGTGCTGTGGAAAATAGTTTAGTGGTTCCTCAAATAGCTAAACATAGAATTACCATATGATCCAGCAATTATACTTCTAGGTATGTACCCCCAAAGAATTAAAAGTAAAAATTCAAACAGATACTTGTACACATATGTTCATAATAGTGTTATTCACAATAGCCAAAAGGTAGAAACAATCCAAATGTCCATTGACAGATGAATGGGTAAACAAAATATGCTATATACATACAGTGGAATATTACTCTGTCTTTAAAAATGGAATGAAATTCTGATACATACTATAACATGGATGAACCTTGAACACATTATGCTGAGTGAAATAAGCCTGTCACAAAATGACAAACGTTGTGTGATTCCACTTATATGAGGAACCTAGAATAGGCAAGTTCATAAAGATAGAAAGTAGAATAGTTGTTACTAGTGGCTGGGAGAAGAGGAGATAAAGGGAGTTATTGTTTAATGAATACAGAGTTTCTCTTTGGGGTGATAAAAATTTTCTGGAGCTGGATAGTGGTGATGGTTTCAGGACATTGTAAAGGTTCATAATGTTGCTGAACTGTACATTTAACATTGTTAAAAACAGTAAATTTTATATTTTGTGTATTTTACCACAATAAAAAAAGTCACCAAAAATAAGTGCAGTAAATCATTTATTTTAAAAAATGTTTCTTGTCAATGTAGAACATTTTGTTCCCCTTATCCAGTTCTAAAGCAATGTCAGTTTGGGGTATGGAAGAACATGGTCCCAATGCATAACCATTGACTGAGAAATGGTCTATGTAGGTTTTAGAAGTTCTCGTCCAACTCAATTAATTTATACTCAATTCTCAGTGGATGTGAAATAACACATCAAATTAAAAAAAAAAAAAAGAAATCTGCCCCAGAGGCTAAATAGATGAGGGAATTAAGGAGAAAGAAAAATCATATTAGGGTAATAAAAGCCAAAGGTAAATTTATCACACAGTAATGTATCACATGCTCCTGATAAGAAGCTTAAAAAGGCCTACAAATTTGGCCCACAGATTTCTAAGGAACAAGAGAGAAGAACTAGCAGCCATTGTCCATAAGTGAAAAACAAAGTCCTGGTTTTCTCCTGTTCCTGCAGGGAGATTTGAAAGGCATTTCTCTCGGGTCCTTGTCAAGAGAACACTGTGTGATACAATGGATGGTCATTATCCCTAATGGAAACATGAGGACCGCAGTCCAATTCAAGGGAAGCAATCCTGTAGGGTAAAAGACTCAATTAAAGAATTCAATAAGTATTTCTTGACTTGAGTCACTGAGCTGTTTTCATAAACAGGACAAATTCTCAACCTGTTCTCAAAGATGTCATTCAGGGACCAATTTTAGGGGTAGAAGCCTCTAGTGACGAGGAAAGAGCCAGTGTTACTTACAAGGGGTGTTGTAAATTTGTTTTCTTGCCTAAACCTGACCTGTCTTGCTCAACTACTATGGTGTTTTATTTTTTGTTTGAAGAGGTCCCGCAAGTTCCTATTGTGTTACCCTCAGCCTGATTTACACATTTATTTTGCTTGTCTGTCCTCTGCAGACATTTATTTGGAACTTCTGTATGACTTTTTTTCCAGTTTTTAAAAATTAGTTTCAGGTATACAAAGCAATGTAATAGTTAGACATTGAAACCCCTCATAAAGTGATAACCCACCCCCCAAGCTACAAACCCTCTGACATCTTATACAGCTGTTACAATTCCTTTGACTGTACTCCACCTCCCATGACTATATACACATACATATTTAGTTATAGTTGATGTACAATATTATTCTGCTTCAGCTTCAGGTGTATAGCGCAGTGGTCAGACATCTACATAGTCTATGACGTGATCCCCCTGATAAGTCCAGTGCCCGTCTTGCATGTTACATGATCTTTACAAAAGTGTTAATTATATTCCCCATACTGTATTAACTACCAATTTGTATTTCTTTTCTGAATGGGGGGAATATTGGGGAACAGTCTGTTTCTCCAGGGCCCATCAGCTCCTGTCCTTGTCCTTCAATCTAGTTGTGGAGGGCGCAGCTCAGCTCCAAGTTCAGTTGCCGTTTTCAATCTTTAGTTGCAGTGAGCACAGCCCATCATCCCATGTGGGAATTGAACCGGCAACCCTGTTGTTCAGAGCTTGAGCTCTAACCAACTGAGCCATCAGCCGCCCCTCAATTTGTATTTCTTAATGCCTTCACCTTTTCACCCTGCCCCCAACCCCATTTGTACGAATTTTTATCTGCTAATTATTTGCTGTATAATAAACATACAGCTTGACTTTTATTATTATTGCTCAGCTGGTTTAGGTTATTCTGCACCATCACCTTCAGCATTAATTTCACTGAGGTTTTGTGTGATACAAAAGCCAGCTAGCGAATCAAAGGGCCTTTTTACGTGACGTTTGGCTTGAGATTTTTATTTAAGTGTTACAGACCTTGGGATCTTCTCATTTGAGATATGCTTTTCTTTTTCCCCAGATCTCACTGATCATTATGTATATGAGTTCAGCATAAATCACAGTGTCCTCCTTTTGTCTTTTTTCCCTGTGGATCTCTGTCCTCATTAACTCTGCAATTATGATGATAACAATCTCATTCCACATTCATTGATTCATTTGATTCATATAGCATCATTCTCCAATGTCTCGAAGAAACTTTAAACAAAAAGCAGTCCATTTGATTTCTACGTCTGAAAAATTGTTAAACAGTACATTTGAGCACCAGAGAGATAGTTTAGGCTGAAGTGTGTCTTAGAGAGAGAACAAACAGAATGACAAAGGTTCTGAGTATGTGGCACATATTTGGTAAACTATGTATTAATAAAATATTTCAGAATCTTTTCAAATAAAAGGTGCTATCAAGTCTCTTGGTGATAACTTTTGGCTGAATTTCAGGGATGCTGGTTTATTCCATTATCTCATTCTTCCTCAGTGCTGTATCCCATGATTTACCGGAACTGTCCTCATTTGAAAGCATTTCTTAGTGTTCTTGATAGCTTTGAGGAAAAGAGTACCGCCTGCTCTAGTTTCCATCGTCTGCTACCATCTGGATTCCAGGACTGCTGCCTTCTTGCCTTCACTGACAAGGTGGCCTGGGATACCAGCAAGAAGAGTTAAGCTTTTCATAGTCTATTGTGAAGTTGATAGCTAATTTGCTTTCTATTCCTTTGAGGTTATGAAAATTTGAAGGAAAAAAGGTAGAAAGCAAGCAAGAAAGAGCATTTCAGCTCTGTTCTCATCTCTCCTGTCCTGTTTTTGATTTATTATAATTTTTAAAAAGAAGGGTTCCTATTCTGAAAGCAGAACACAGGAAGAAACCAGACACTGAAGTCTCTGGGATACCCAAGCAGTAGATTATTTTTTTATTCCAGTACAATACGGGGCAGACTCAAATCAAATCTCGTCTCCAGGCTCCTCACATAACCCTATGGGTATCTAAATAATTTGCTTCTCTAGACTTTCCAAACCAAGAGCTGACTTTCTTCCCTGTGTTCTGCTTGTCTTTGCAGGGCTGCCGTTGTTAAATAAAGCTGCAAGACAAATAGCCCCAAACTTAGACAAAAAAAGCAGCTAAGTATTTACACAGCATCTGGCTTCTGCAGACGTTTGAAAAGACTATGACGTTCTCCCTCCTGAGTTGATGAATGAAGACCTCCCGATTCAGCTCAAACTAGTTTACGTCCAGCTTGTGGGACATACAAAACAAGATAACTGCCACTCTTCTTTTTTTTTTTCCTATTGGCTCACTGACCCTCAGCCCATTTCTTTAATAAGCTGCTTTTATGTTTGCTTCTATTGATCCATAAAATCTTTTTCCCCTATGCATTACTCCTCAAGAACTAAATACATCCCATTTGTTAAGAAGCTAAGTAAGATCTGAGCTTCAAGAAATCTAAATCTTTCTTCTGGATATGTTGGATTATTGTGTGTGTGTGTGTGTGTGTGCGCGCACACACTCATGTAGCTAACATAATATTGGACATAAAGTAGTTAGACATGAAACAGCCCTGCATAGTGCTAACTCAAGGTTTTCGTTCTTCATTAAAGGAAATTCAGTTTGAAGCAGGGTCACAAACACACATGCGTTTCAGGGGCAGGCAGAAAAAATAAATGAGTTAACTGGTCTCGGCGTAAGTTGTCACTTCTTGGCTACTTCTCTTAAGCTTGGAGAAGAATAGAAATAGAGTTGAGGGGATTCTAGAGTCACTGTCAATGTTTTCAGGACAATTCGTGACTTTGAATAGAGTGGAAGCAGGAAGACAAGAAAAATATTTTTGACATAGACTTATGAACAGACCAGTGGTTTTTCACTGGGAACAATTTTGCTTCCCCCAAGTATATTTGGCAATATCTAGAGGCATTTGTTGTTGTCACACTGGGAAGGCAGGATGTTAATTGCATCAAGTAGGTAGAAGTCCCGGGTGCTGATAAGCACCTTACAGTGCACAGGACAGCCCCTCCACAGGACAGCCCCTCCACATGACAGCCCCTCCACAAAGAATTATTTGGCTCCAAAATGTCAACAGTGCCAAGGTTTAGAAACTCTGCCCAAAATAGATAAGAATTGTCAACTTCAATTTTTTTTTCAAGTATCCTTCCAAAATTTTATGAATTATTTATCCTCCTGCATAATATTAATTGATGCCTAAAAACTTTAATCATAAGTTCAGTTGCAAACAGTTACAATTCCTGGCTTATTTCAAGTGAAAGTGTTATATCACTTTAAAAACATGTCCAATAAAAACTAAACCATCATCACTCACATGAAAAATATATTTAAAAACTTTACTTTTAGAGTTGAAATTTTATATTGTTCTTTGTTCTTTTCTGTCCTTGAATTCGTATTTCCATTCCATATCCCCTCAGGAATTTATCCTAGTGTAATCCATTTCAAGTTTGATGAAATGAATTGCATTGGGATAAAAGGCTTTTACTGATCACCTCATCATACTTCTCTCACAAAAGCACATAAATCAAAATTAATGTTTTATTTTTTTCCCATGATCATAATGATCTCAGCATTAAATTTTTCTCTTCAGTTGAATTATAAGTTCAACTTTTATTAGAAACAATTGATTAAAACTAGTTAAATAAATTACATATATTAATATTTATTAAGCATCAAAATTGCACCTTTTTTTGAGACTATCATTCTGGATGAGCTGGATTATATTCAGATGCTTAATACAGCACAAGGGTATTTCTTGCTCATACCGAAATCAAGAGTCCTTATGATATATATACTATATACCTGGGGTACCAGAAAAATGTATACAAATGGACACTTTGGTCAGAGTTGCTTAAGCAGTAGTTTGCCATAATCAGAAATGTCTGGACGCTGATGGTAACCACTTTGAGCACCTCTTGTAATTGCGGAAGTCAAACGTGACTTGTATTCATCTTTTGTTATCAGTATATATTGAGTATTACAATTTTAATACAGTTTTTCTTTCTTAAAATGTGTATATATATATTTTTTGGCACCCTTTGTATATATATTCCTTGGAGATCTAGCCTTTCTCCCAGATTATTAGGAATCCCAGAGGCAGCGGAAGACAGTAGCTGGGACCTGACTAATGGACCTCCGGCAGGATAAAGATAATATCTTGACCTAAGTTATATTTCAGCTCCTAAGTCCTAAGGTGGAATGACGCCCTGGCTACTTTTCCATGAAAGCAGACAAAGGGACTCTGAAACTATCCTAAGATTTGAAAAAATGATTTAGTACCTTTACCTCACCTCTGACCAATCAGTTCCCAGCACGACCCCAAAACCCCCTAGCCACAATGCCTTGTGATTTTGCCCTGTATAACCTGTAACCTGTATGCCATCGGGGAGTTTGAGCTTTTGAGCATTAGCTTCCCATTT
Organism: Rhinolophus sinicus; assembly: GCF_036562045.2. Lineage (NCBI taxonomy): Eukaryota > Metazoa > Chordata > Mammalia > Chiroptera > Rhinolophidae > Rhinolophus > Rhinolophus sinicus. The sequence continues at coordinate 63,179,213 of NC_133756.1, forward strand.
TCCTGGGTGGCCCCATTCATAATAAAATAGCCAATATTTCTCCACTGCAATTCTCAATGTTTAGTTTTTGGCTATGCTAGTGCCAGGTGGACGAACTCTTTTTGTTCAGTAATAATACTACGGTTCCATTCAGCAAGAAGTTTTGTTATGATGGTTACTCTGGGACTCCGGTTTCTGGGAGCTTCATTTGAGCATGTGTTTCCATGATCACTGAGGAAAAGGAAATGTGGCAAATAGTGCAATTGCTCTAAAGAACCTACCTGGAAGTGGTCCATGTCCTTTCCAGTTACACTTCATTAGCCAATGCAAGTCACATGGCCACATCTAACTTCACAGGGAGTTGGGAAGTGTGAACTTTTCACATGGCTGAAAGGAAAGTACTAGAATTTATGTGAAGCCCTACATGGGTAAGGGGGACTTCCTTCCCACTCTCCTGTTAATTTGCATATCTGTGCGTGAGTACTACTTATTGCTAGCTAGAATGAGACAGAACTCAACATCAATTCTATTCTTATTATTATGTCTGTCTTTACAGATAGACGTTATGAGAAACTTTGGTCACATAAATACATGGGAATGAAGGAGTTTTGTCATAGCAATGTCTCTCAATTCTTCCATCTCCTCTGAGTTATATGTGAAAAGTTGAACAGTGATCTATCACATACAATAACTTATAATAATGATCCACCAGCTGACACCTTGATTACCTCCTTTCAAATTTTTCTTGAAAGCAAAAACTTAGAATCCAAAGCTGTCAAAGGAATTGTACTCCATCATAAAAATTATCCCCTTGCCCAACATCTACACAAACATTTCAAAGAGCACCCAGGGCAATGCAATACAGTGACGATCAGGTTGAGAGGAAGGGATCTTTCTTTTGGGAAGAAGGGAACCACAACTGTGCACCTATGAAAGGGTAAGGGTGAAAAGAGAACTTGATCTCCATCACAGGTGTTCTTAAGCAGACTGGTTTAAGAAAAAAGAGTGGATGGAAGTTGAACATAATGATGGAAATTGATTCGCTCTTAAAATCAGCCATGCTGGCATATGCCTTGGAATACCTTTACATAACCCAGGGGTACAAGTACCCCAATGTGAAGCATGTACATTAAAATTCACCGCCTGAGCCAATAAGAGCATACATTTTCTACTACTGTTTCATGCACTATCTTACTGTATATTTGAAGCACTTATTTCTTCTTTCATTCATTCAATACATATCGATCAGAAGGACTAGAAATTTAGTAGTGATGGGTGGTTTAGGACATCTAGATTATTATATGGCCTTTCTTCTAACATGTTTTCTAACAAATCACATAACACTGAACCTTTTGGGGATGCAAATTTTATCATCTCTAAATTAAGGGCTGCATTGAATATTCTCTAAGTTCCCGTCTTGCTTTAACATTGAATCTTTTATTTTATTTTATTTTATTTTTTACCATCTGTCATACTCTGCTCACACTGTGAAAATAAAATCCCACGGATTGAGTGGCTTAAACAAAAGGCTTTTATTTCTCACAGTTCTGGAGGCTAGAAGTCCAAAATCAAGGTGCTGGCAGGTTTGGTTTATGATAAGAGCTCTCCTCCTGGCTTCTAGACTGCCGCCCGCCCTCTCATTATATTCTCACATGGCAGAAAGAGAGAGCTCTGGTCTCTTTCTCTTCTTATAAGTGCACTAATCCCATCACTGAGGCCCCACCCTCATGGCCTCATCTAAACTTAATCATCTTCCAAAGGCCTCATCTCCACAAACAATCATATTGGGGCTCATGGCTTCAACATATGAATTTTGGATGGACACAAGCATTCAGTCCATAACATCTTTTAACAATTTTTCATGGTAACAGAATGCAGGAAAGTCACAAAAAACCACATCTATTTCAAAATTCAATGATTTCACTCCTCCCTCTATTTGATCACTAGGCACCTGGCGAGAAACGCCTTAATGATAATGGCAGAGCTGCTTATAATAAGCAGTCTGAAAGTCTTAAGTGCAGGAGAAGGCCTTCTATAATTCACAGAACAGATAATTAGCCTCTAAGGAATCAAAAGTTGAGAGTAACTATTTAAAATTCCTCACTATGAGCTGTGCCCTCCTTAAAATAATAAAATAAAATAAAATAAAATTCCTTAGCACCAAAGCAGGAAGCTTGGCACTATATGCCACTGCATTTTGGGTATCACTGTCACTTCTTTACATGGCAATCTTCTGATTTTTTTTGATGGATTCTATGTTGACATGATGTTGATGCTAGCCAGCACCTTATTTCCATAGTTATTATAATAAACAAAACACAGCTAACATAAGAATAATACTGAATACATTTTCAAAAGAAAAGAATATTTCATAATTCCTCCACAGGGATACAATTATTTTTAATTTTTACATTTGTAATTTGTATTTTCATAGTTGCAATCATTTCATATTGGTCCATTTCTACACTAATCACCATTTATTATGTATATATTTTATGTTAGCTAGTATGCCTTGTGCATTTTATCTTGTGCTATCCTTTGAGCTAGGTAGTAACCTCCTTTGGAGAGTGTGATGGGTTGAATTATGTCCCCCAAGAATTCATATGTTAAAATCATAACCCACAGTACCTCTAGAATGTGACTTTATCTGGGAATAGGCTCGTTGCAGATGTCATTCGTTAAGATGAGGTCACACTGGAGTAGGGTGGGTCCCCAATCCAATAGAACTGAAGTCCTTATAAGACTGCCATGGGAAGACAGAGACGTGAGGAGAATGCCAGGTGAAGATGGAGGATGCTAGTTATGCAGCCAAGGAATGTCAGAGATTGCCAGCACACCAGCAGAACCTAGGAAGAGACAGGAAGGATTTCTCCACAGATTTCAGAGCGAGCATGGTCCTGCTGACAGCCTGATTTTGAACTTCTAGCCTCCAGAACTGTGAGACAATAAATTTTTGTTGTTCCAAGCCACCAGTTTGTGGTACTTTGTTATGGTAACCCTAAGGAACTAATCCAGAGATCGTCAGTGATTTATCCAATGTCACTCAATAATGAGTAGATAACACGCTAAGTTTGAATGGTGGTCACCAACTCTAAAGTCCAAGTTTTTCACCAGCACCCCACACTTTCTCCTAGGGAGCAGTTTCTGCTTTGCATTATGTAAAAGAACATGTTTACTTTTATACATCCTTCACAATTACCACTTTTTACTCATGTCTGGTGAGTAGTTGTAGGACAAATTACCAAACACTTTAAGGATAGTGGCCCAGAGGGAGTAATACATCCTAGGTAGAAATATAAACAAATTTTGGTGTCCTTGTGGGTATTTTAGTGTACTGAGAGACTATTCAGAGATTTACTTTAATTTTTAAATTTAACATTTCATGTATTGAAGTTGCAGATGATAAAATATAATATTTTCTTAAGATTTAAAATTCCGTTTACTAATGTTATATTATCTTTTTAAGTATATTAAATGAAAAACATGTTTATAGAGGCTGATCAAGAAAAAAAGACCTCAAACTCAGAATTTTTAAACTTTACCATTTCTAAAAATTACCTCATGGAAAGGAAGAGAGTGCTCGCTAACCAGGAGCTGAGGGCCCTTATACCCCATTTCCTTAATCATCTGAATGATCGGCTTTCTTCTGCATCTGGGAGTACCCACGAGCTCTTTCAAGCTCAGCCTGTGGTCAGCAGGGGAGGCGGGTCAGGGGATATGAGACACAATTTGCTCAGTAGATGGGGGCAAAGTGGAGCTTTTAGGCACAAGGTGGCAAATTTCCAAAAGGCTTGTTGGAAAGGAGTGCTAATAACATACATTTGAAAGAAGTCACCATATTTGTCTAGCAAGACATTTCCAATATAGAAAAGGATCTGATGTTTTCCTGGAAGAGGAAAGCAATAAGGATCTCTCTGTTAGGTGAACTTTTCAGTTTTAGACTGTGTAATGTGGAGTTTGTTGATTAAGAGGAAGGGGGTTAACCTGTCGTCATATTTCCCCCTTCTGTGGATACACATGTGCAAGCATTTATATTTTATGAGGTTATGATAAGCTCTTACATGGGTATCTTCAAATAACTCCCTCCTCTTGGTAATCATGCCCTTTTGTTTTCCCTTCCCCTTGAACTTGGGCTGGCCCTGGAAATGGCTTTCAATCATGCCCCCCAGAAGACATGTTGAAGCCCTAATCCCCAGCACCTGTGAATGTGGCCTTTTTTTTGGAAATAGGATCTTTGCAGGTGGAATCAGTTTACAATGAGGTCACTAGGGTGGGCCCTAATCCAACACGGTTGGTGAACTTATAGGAAGAAAAGATAGACACAGGAGAATCCCAGGTGAAGATAGATGTAGATATTGGAGTGACACATCTACAAGCCAAAGAATGCCAAACTTTGACAGTTGTTATGAGAAGCTGAAAGAATATCATGGAACAGATTCTCCCTCAGAGGAACCAGCCCTAACGACACTGTGATTTTTTACTTCCAGCCTCCAGAACTGTGAGAGAATAAATTTCTGTTGTCTTTAGCCACCCAGTTTGTGGTACTCTGTTATGGCAGCCCTAGCAAACGAATACAGAGAAACTTGAAGGCAGTAGACATGGAGAGAGGTAGGGAAGGAAGACACTTGTGGTGGTCAGCATGCAGGACACCGAGAGTGAGTGCCTCCTAAATTTTACACTGTAGGCACCTTGCTTGCCTCACCTCAATCCCTAGCAGCAAATTACGAAGTAAAGATAACATGAATCCTAACCAGTGTGAGCTCAGAGGTTTTTCAGTTAATGCCAGCTGTCCTGAAGTTATTTATTCTGCATTTTCATGCAGTTCTTTCAATGTTCACTGTAGACTTTCCTCAGTCAGTCAACGATACAACAGTATAGTACTTTTTCTATCCTCTGGGCTAAAGCTGACACAGGGTGATGAAACCTGCCTCCTCTAAGTGATCTGGAGAGCAGTCAGGCCCACCTAATTTTAGTGGTGATGATGACGTGGTTGGGGTATATTGTCTTTGGGTCTCCATTTTGCATCATGGAACAGACTTGCAATGAAATGCCTCTATCCCCAAGGGTGGTGAGGTGAACACAGCCATGGCCAGTAAATTAAGAAAAATTTATAGGCCTCACTTTATCTGGGTGAAAGGCAGTTATTTTTTCCCCCCTAAACTTTCTTTAAATAGAATCAGTGTTCTGGCAAGAATGAATATGTTAGGGCACCCACACCCATGCTTCAAACGAACTCAGGGACGCGAACTTTTGATATTGACAACAATGCGTCCTCCAGGTACTGTCATTACAGCTGGACTATGAGCTTGACCGTTATGGCTCACCGCCTGACAATTGCATCTATTCTGAGCCCTTCGGTCAGAAGAATTGTGGCTCGTTGTTCATCCTGATCATTGGAAGCGCCTCAGGCCACTTGAAACAAATTTACTTCATCTATGCTTTGAGATCTTGTTTTTTTCCATTTTACCTTGGCAGAGCTCTGAGGGTGGTACAAGTTACATGGTTGATGTTTGCATACACAATGGAAAATATGTCCCTTCGAATGAGAACGCCCAAGGTTCTCATTCGAATGTTAAGAGAAGTCTATGTTAAGAGAAGTTTCCTAGCAAGGAAATTCCCTAGTGAAGAGACTATTCCTGGAGCAATTTTTGCTGTAATAATAACATTGCTTTCCTATAAGGGAAAGTGTTGGTCCATACAAACACAGACCCTAGACATATTACAATGAAGACATAGGAATATCGTTCTGACCAAGGAAGATTAAAAGAGTTCATTTGCAAGGTGGGGGTGGGTAGGTATAATAATCTCACCGTTGGGTGCTATGTGGTAGTGGCACTATTTCCCTAAATTACACCGGGCACAAACAGGGCAGACCACACAATGAGAAGTTGCTAGATTGGAAAAACCAGACACATGCATTGTTCTGGACAGGGAGGAGGACATAGGGGTCATGGAAAGCCGTCTGGCCATAGCTAGAATTTGTGAACAGATGGAAGAAGCAGCCTGCTGGAGTTCAGGCAACTTTTTCTATAACAGACTCCATTTTGTGAACCGGAGGTAGAGGCTAGATGAGGAAATAGCAAAGGTACCAAGGTTGAGGGCAATCTTCCCCAAGGTTGTAGGGGAAGCGTCTTTAGCACCTGCATCAACCTAAGCTTTTCCCTTTTAAGTGATCATTGACATGATTTACCAAACAAACACCTTCCTGAGTACTAAGAAATTGTTACAAATCCAGTACACCAAGGTAAAGCTTAAGTTCTCTTAGATGTTTCAATAATAAGTATAACTTAGGAAGATTTCATCTTAAAGCCTTATGTCTAAATAAATTGAACGAATACACATTTCAGCTGGTAGTGAGAAGGCTATCATAAAGGCAAAATACCAAATATGCAGACACTTTCGTAACACAAATGTATGGACACTCGTGTTCTGATTCTTTCAAGCATTTCTGTATTTAATTCTAAATGTCCCATGTCAAAAAAACACTTATTTAAGAAAGATGGCTACCCTACTAGTTAACTGATGCTCTCTCTACTTAGGGAGGTTTATATCTGAAGGCTGCCTAGATTCTCATCTGTGACGTTGATGGAACATGCTGGTTCTTATTAATGAAGAAGGGGCTATGCAATAAACCTAACAAGCTCAGGGGGGCCATATGGCAGGCCTGACAAACTCAGTGACCAAAAGCAACTACACAGAATGGTCTGATCACAAATTCCTAACTGGGCTGGTCATAGTAGGTAGTTATGTCCCAGGCCTATATCTTCCTTAGAAAGATCAATCGTTACCTTAAGTGAAGATTGTTCTTATGCATCTAGGATAACACTTTTGAAATGTCAGAGTAATTCTATTTTTCTAGCCCTGTAGGCCGCAGGCAGCAGAGAAAACCACCAGAGCACAAGACCACAAAACCCCTCGTTATCATCTGGTTGCCCACCTGCCATCTCCATGTACTGTAAATGTTAACTATACCGTAACCCATCAATGTAAAAGAAGAATGTGTCTCTCCATTTTGTAGTTATCCAATTCCAGAGATTTCCTCCACTTTTCTTTCTTCCACCCCCTTAGTTTATCACCAATGGATTTCATATAACCTTCCTTATGTCTTCTCCTTTGATTCTGATGTATAAAATAAGTTGCAAAACTGCCATTCTCCAGAGCATTACCTCAATCCATTGAGATTTTGCTTCCCAGCAATTGTCATCAGTGTGACTCAAATAAACTCATAAAAATTTTCTACAGGTTTGGACATTTCTGACTTCAACATTCTTGTTATTATTTTTGGATTCTATAACAACGAAAGGGTAGTGGTCACCTATTCCTGCCCCTGGATTTAAATTGTACACATGACCTAAATTCTTCTTTCCACTCCAGGAGGAGTAGGCAGGAAGCTCCAGCTCCCACCTTGGTGATAAACTTAAGATAAATGAACGTTATTTTGCTTGTAACCTTGGAGACCTTGGAACTTGATTGTTTTACCATGTTTAAAGACCTCCACACTTCATGGAACCTTCCATTCTTTCATACTTAAAAAAGAAATGACAGAATCCTTTTAGACATTGAACATTATATACAATTAAATTTTGTATTTTTATGTGATTTTCACTGACATGAGGTTACAACTTATGACGCTGGCCAACCAATACTCTCTTTCAGTCAGGAAGCACTTTTTAATTGAAGAATTCCTATTTTCTACTTTCTGTATTTTTCATCGATATAATAAATAGTCGATAATAGCAATAACTCAATAAACATGTATTTTATTTTATTTACCTGCTTTTACAAATTTATAACATTTCTGCTAATGTTCAGATTTTGCACATCATTCGAAACCCTCCACCCAGCATTTAAAATTTAATGTATGTTAGAGGGCACAGTCACTCTCTTTTTGAAGCTTATGTTGTATCAATTTTGGCAAGAAAGACCTTTTCATGACTCCATTAATCTCTGCAAACTTCCTTGTTTACTAACACAAGAAAGATGTTGCAGGCTTATCTGTACATTTCTGCCACAGATAAAGAATCAACTATTTCTCCAAAGAGCCCTCTTAGTTGAACAGAAATTTTGCAGTTGAGTGACTTTTATGTGGACTTTTTTCATGGACTATTTTGGTAGAGAGCTAGAAAAAAATTATATATAGATAATGTATTAATATTATATGTTATATAAAATGATATATGTCATTAATAATAAAGTTATATGTATAGACACACCCACTTAAATTCTTAATTTTAGAATTGTTCATCCTTTTCTCCGATACTAAAAATCTTTATTCCTAAAATTATAAAGATAATTTTTTGTTTTCCAAACAATTCAAGAAAATAGTTTCAAATAATAATACAGCACAAAGAATAAAATTACTGACTAAAAAATTCAAGAATTTTTCTGTGGTTCTTTTGTCTTTAGAATGTATCCCACAAAAAATGTTCAAGCAAATTAGTTTGTTCCTGAGTCATCTATAATCACCCATTTTAGATGGCTCTGTAATTACTTATCTGATAGACAGTTTAGTTCAGTTGTTTCAGTTCCTTTCAGTGTGAGGGCATTGGTATTCCAACAGCTGACAGTTCTATATTTTAGGAGGTGGAGGATTTTGGCTACCAGGTGACCAGTCTTTTCTTGCTGGAGATAATCAGCCACTGGCTGAGAAACAGAAATCCACTTTACCAGTCCATTTGGAGATATATACAAGGATTACATTTCACCACCATTTGGTCCTCTTATAATTACTTACTATAATTATAAATACAAGATTTGCATTATATATGCAAGATTTCTGTTTCAACAAACAAAATCTGACAACCATTTAAAACTTTTCTAGTAATTTTGGAACCCCCTATTTTTATATACTCAATATTATTTTGTAAATTCTACTAAAGCCAGTTCTATCCATCAGTATTTAAAACCATCCTACTCTCTTTTCTGAGCCACTGGGTCTTCTCTATTTTATAAAATATAACACTGCCCTACTAAGTCAATATATCATGTTATGCTAAGGTTTGCAATAGATAGATCTACATGATTCTCCCAATTAGTCTTATCCTGACTCAGTGCTAGTTAATTTTTAAATTTCCCTGTAGGGGTATGAAGGAGGTACCTTGTATTGAATTCCACATAATGAGCAAAGAACAGCATATAAAAATTCAGCTCTTGAAGTTTTGCCTCAAATCTTCCTTTGACTTGTGTCAGATTTTACCTTTTATATTACCCATGCCCTCATTTTAATTATATATATAAACCTAGTGCAGAACTCCAATTTCCCCAGAGGTATTTGGATTAATATATCATTTTGATTAATATGTTATTAATATCCATCAACTTGGTGGTATACAAATATAAAATTCCCAAAACCAATTAAGAATGCTATAAAATATAATCGGAGAATATAAAAATAAAATACAAAATTAAAATATAACTAAAAAATGTCAGATGTTATACTACTGAACTATTCCAAGAAATCTCACATGAAAGCTTTTCTATAGGTTAATTTCCAGATTCTCTGAGTTCTGCTAGAATATTTTCAGGCCTAAATCTCCCTCAGTGAAGAATGTCACTTCACTGGAAGGATAATTGTTTTTCTTAAATGAGTAATGGCATTCTCCGAGGTGTGACATTTAAGTTTGAGAACTTGCCACGGTGCGCTTACATTGGCAGCGCTGTACAAACAGCTCGGGAAGGTTTCATAACCTTGGTGTACTTGTATAGCAAACCTTATAAATTTAGTGAACCTTAAGTTTTCTTAAATGTTCCAACATTGTTTATAAACATGGTAAGTGTTCAACTGAAAATTACAAATCTAAGTATGATGACTATTGTCCCCTAGCATATATTTTTTCCTTTGTTCTATAGTAATACAGTGTTTGATCTATCTGGGCATATCCTCTCCTACAAAACAGACTACATTTTCCAACCCCTCTTGTACCTAGGCGTGGCCATATGACGAAGTTCTTTCTACAGATATTCTTGAGGACTAAATTGTGTGTCCACCTCCAAATTCGTATGTGGAAGTCCTAACCCCCAATACCTCAGAAGGTGACTGTATTTACTGATATGGTCTTTAAAGACGTAATTAAGGTTAAATATGTTCATTAGGATGGGCTCTAATCCAATATGCTGGGGTCCTTGCCAGACAAGGAGACAATTTAAAGACCCAGGGAGAAGACGGTCATCAACAAGTCAAGGAAAGAAACCTCAGAAGAAACAACCCTGCTGATGCCATGATCTTGGACTTCTTGCCTCTAGAAGTGTGAGGAAATCAATTGCTGCTGCTTAAGTCACCCAGTTTGTGGTATTTTGTAATGGTAGTTCTAGCAGACCCATACAGGGATGTAAACAAAGTCCCAGGAAACTTTCTTAAAGGTAAGGGACATGTCCTTCTCCCTTCCTGGTTCCTTCTGGCTGTAATCAGAATGCAACGGTGTCTCTCTTGCTCCCCATGTGACCTCAGGAATAATAAAGAGTACGGCAACATGACAGAAGGAGCCAGAGTCCCTGCTCCTCACTATGGAGCCCATCCCAGTCTTGGGAGGATGGTTTCTGGACTTCTTGATTGCAAGAGAGAAACAAGCGTGTTTCTTGTTTAGGTCAGTGTTTTTATTTTTTTATTTTTCTATTTTTCATAACCTCATCCCAACAAATACACTCCAATATATATTTCAAGTTGGAATAACAAAGTCAAATATTCTTAAAGATTAAAAAGACCTAAATACCAGATATCCATAGATTCTTGCTTAGTTCAAAACATTAATATTATGTTTTTGATTCTCTGAAACATGTTATTTTTATTATAAAACTTGATAAAACAGTATTTCAAACTGTACCATCACCAGAAGTACACTATTATAAAAAATGCACATACTTCCCTTGGCGTCTCCAGCACCCTCAGCTTTCTGTGCCTGGTCTGATCTGGCAGCTCCATTTTCCGCAGGGTGCGTCCCATCCTTGTCAGAATCAGCTTTCCCCTTTTTCCCTTTGGTACCTTCTCTCCCTTCCTTGCAGGGCCTTTTTAGGCTTGGGCTCTGGCTTTGGAGGAGCAGGTTTAGTAGATGACCTTGCAGATCTTCTCTGTGGTTTGTCTTTCACCTTGGCTTTATCTCCTTTAGCATCCCCTTCAGCCTTTCTCTTGGGCATGGTGGCGATGGTAGCCAGAGAACTGTCGCCAGATGTAGGCGCTGGACGTGGGGATGCAGCAGTGTACGGGCTTTGGTTGGTCCAGGGGTTGTTCTCGCCTCTTCTCCTTCATACTGCAACTCTTAAACATTTTAAACATCACAATTTAACATCTTTTAAAAATCACAACTTAACACATTTAAACATCACAATTACTTCTAAGTAACAATTTCTAAATATGTTTTTTCATTTGGATCCTGTGGAAACTATAGATCCTATACCAAATCAGGGGCTACTTTCCAATGTAATATTTTGGATAGCTTCTCAGCTTCCCTGAGGTTGTGTAACAGCCATTGATTTGGTCCGAGGACTTGTCAGCATTGTTGTCAATGACCATAATGGAACATACCGAGCTCGATTCATGGTTTGTAGCAGGGAAAAGAGAACTTGTGGTGTTGACTACGTCAACCATAAACAAAAATCGACTAAGTATTCTGTCGCCAGAAAGGATTTTTTCGGGAAAAAGAAAGAATTGCAATTCAGTGTGCGTAGCCACTGTGAGACACTTGCACGAAGAAGCACAAATAGAAGCAGGAAGCCCTTTTCACAGAGGGGGAGAAAGAAATTCAGGGAAGGGGCTGTTATGGCCTTAGAGCTCAGTTGTAAACATGGAATTCTTCCTGTAGATCGGTCCATACCAACATAGGGCGTGAGAGCTCCTCCCATAGACCCTCCCCATTTGTGTCTAGGTTAAGGTCTCCGTCATAAATTGTGACAACTGCGTAGCCCATGTGCCCCCATGTCGTGGGAATATCTGTGTACCCATGGAAGTCTGCAGTTCCCATCCAGACTGATTCATTCCTTGATTTGATTATTTTCTCTTAAGATTATTTAAATGTCTTTCCTGGCCAATTTTAGATCTTTGAACTTGATGGAATCCTGAAATGTTTTCATAAACTTTCTGCCTCTTAAGACCATGTTACTCTTACAGATTTTGAAATGGTACTTAATTGAATTTTGAATTTCTCTCATGGCTTTATCTAACTGATGAGTCCCAGTTTTCAAGGTCATTCTGCTGACAGGACACACCTGGGTTTGAAACACAGCTTCACCACTTGTTAGCTAGACAAGTTCTGCATCCATCTGAACCTCCTTTTTCTCACGAAAATGCAGAGAACACAATACGTATTTCAAAGAGTTTACTGAGAGAAGGAAATAAGATAAATATATGTAGTCTTTATCACTGTCCCTAGAACATAGCATTTAATAAATGATAGCTGTAATAATGTATTATCATTAATATTATTTTATATAAAAATGAACTCAGTTGAATCAACAAGTAGTGTAAAAATGCGTATACATGTTAAAGATTAAACTAGACTTTCACATACATTTCACTCTTCCCCTATCTTGGGCTCCTACCGCCGTGACCCCTGAGGAGAAGTGTTTTGTCACCCTTGGAGAAACTCTAGGATGAGACTTTTTCTCATGTGAAAATGCCAAAGCCTCTGTGAGAAGTCAAAATTTTTAGGGTGTCTCTGATCATTTTCTGATCTGAAATTTGGTTGAAGGGAAAAGAGAGAATGCAAGTATAAAGGGCCTGTGAGCTGGGAGGGGATTGGGTGCTAGAAGTACAGGGAAGGCACCTTGGAGCATTAAATAGAGAAGGAGCAAAGACTTGAGTAATATGTTTTTTATTCTTAGTTCAGCCAAGGTCTGGTCTCTAATCTGTTTTCTCTCACCTCTTTCATTGCATTAGTCAAATACTGTCTCCTTCAAATCCATAGCATTTTTTCCTCCCTTGTTGTCCTGGAAATAGCTCCCCTTATCCAGCCAGGAGGGTTTTATTGATTTCTCTGCTTCCTATCAACTTCTCTTTAAAAATACAAACAATATCAAGTGAAAATGCTGCCTTCTAAGAAGCCCTCCTTGAAAATCTAGAACATTTACAAACATGCATATTTACTCATTTTCTCTTTAGTAATGAAACAAACTCCCATTTTTTTTGTTTGCTCATTGTTTTCTCTACCTCTAATCAAATTTAAGACTATCTCCATTTTTTTGTGATATCTAGTATATTTGGTTGAATGTATTCTTTTAGTACATTTATATTAACATTAAAATTAATTTGTGATTTCTGCCCTATCTCTGACTGATAGCTTCATATAGCAACTTAATGCATAAACCTGACTACATACCACCCTGCTATATAAAAAAAGGAATTTTACATTTCAGGTGGTGAACTACCCATTTAAAGTAATATTTCACGTAGTAAATTCTGGTACAATTAAGCCTAACTTAAGGCCCAACATATAATAACTTGAGCTTGGAAAAGTCTTAGAATAATTATATTTCAAATCTGGAATCACTCTTACAGATGACCGAAGCCTTAGATTCTTGGTGGATAATTACTTTAATCAAGAACAGAAATTAACTATATAGGTAAAGCTACTTCCCAATTTAAAAAGGACATAGAAAATCCCTCTAAAACGTGACTGATTGATAAAAACTGATGTGCACACTTGCCCATCTCCATCATTATTAGTATTACTAAGTGTACCTGTGCACAAAAGCTCGGGGCTCAGAAGTGGAGCAGTGGCAGTGTACTGCTATCCCTCTCATGGGGACATGCCCAACTTGTTCTCCTTAGTTCTTTTGTAGTCAAGAGGGAGGGTAAAAGAAGTGCCTCCTTCCTGGCCCTACCACCCCACATGAGGAGTCCGTGCCCCATCTCTGTTCAGGAGAGACTACTGTGCCCAGGACTGGCTGTGTGTGGGCAGTGAGTCAGGGGGTCCACACCCGAGGGGGCTTGTCCTTTTGAGTCCCTTCCTTACTGGTTCCTGATACCCAAGCTGGAGGGTTCTTCTCTTTTCTCTTCGATGTCTCCTAGCTTTACCCATTCTGGGCTTTCCCCCACCCCCTCATTTCAGTAACTCACCACTTTATCTCCTCTGTCCCCAGCCCCTGTCTTTTCTAGATGCAGCGAGAGGAATGCAGGCTAGCATGCTAATCTTGGTCTCACCCTTAGCTCAGCTGGTTCTTTGAATCTTGGTTTCTGCTGAGGATGAGGCTAGGAGAGGGTACCCTGAGGTTGATCAAGGAACTACACACAAAATACAAATACATTACTTTAAATGTAACTTTGCCAAATGATTTTTATAAACTAGATCATTTTAGAGCTGAAAAGGTAACAAATTATTAGTCCAGTTCTTTCATTTATTAATGGGGAAATTGTGGCTCAGAGATGTTAAAGGACTTGCTCAAAGTCAGTTAGTGGCAGAGGCAATATCTCCATGCGTTCAGGCCACTATTCTTTACAGAACAGTGTGCTACTCTTATTTAATACCTCAATTACTACTGGTGTGTTAAAAGCTCTCAATCGACCATAGATAATGTACACTGGCTTTTAGAATATTAATGAAAATGGTACAATCTTGTGACCTATTACCAGAAGAATGCAAATACCCAAATTAATCCCTATGTTTCTCAAAGAATTCAGAGAAGAATTGTCAGTCCAGATAGTTGGTTATTTGTCGCCAAACTGAAAAAGTGGCTTAGTGAAGATGCTCCCTCTAGGTCCGTGTGTAATAGAGCAATTAATCATTAAACAATCAAGTTATGTGACTCCTGGCTGAAAAACTGCTACCACAACTCAATTTTTCTGAGCAGACTGGCAAGAAATGCCAAGATGCTTATCCTTAACATACAATGGAAGCGATTTCATTTTACACAGCCTCTTGGTACTCATTATTTCTTCCTGGTCTGGAATGCCAGAAGCCACTTTTAATTAACTTAAATCTTCATGTGTCACATCCTGTCTGAACCTCAGGGCTTCTGGAAGAAACTGAAAATAGATTTCAAATAGTCAATTGGAAGTCACTATTGCACCCCCTTTGCTCTGAAGAAAGGATTCAGTGGGTTAGTATGCTATATGCACCACTAGAGGGCACTTTGACACTTGCCTTTGAAGCTCCAGTATCTTAGCATCCCCAAATCTGTATCTGTTCTGTCCACACGTAAGTAATATGTTGCCGTAGCACCAATGAAATTTTCTCCCTGTAAAAAAAAAAAAAAAATGGCTCTCAGCAATCATTAACAAATACTGGTTGATAATGGGGATAGTTACAACAGATTCTAGTTGATTAAGAGGAAACTGATGAAGTCTAAATGCAAGGATCAGAAAAGAACTCAGAAGAGCTTGTGCTCTGTGCTTTGGTTGTCTGCCTTAGTAGGAAAGCACCCAGAATAACAGCGTTATAAAATAAGGCAGAAATAGGGTAAACGCCATCCACACAGGTGGATTCATCAGGTAAATTCAGATTTTACTGAGGAAGAAGGACAGACGAACACGGAAATATATCTATATATTGATATATATCGATATATCTATATCTATATATCTACATATCTATATGTCTATATCTATATCTATCTAAGTCTATATTCACTAGGAGTAGAAGGATCAAAAGAACTTGGATAAAATA
The DNA here is from genome assembly GCF_036562045.2 of Rhinolophus sinicus. NCBI lineage: Eukaryota > Metazoa > Chordata > Mammalia > Chiroptera > Rhinolophidae > Rhinolophus > Rhinolophus sinicus. The sequence goes on from NC_133756.1 coordinate 63,194,785, forward strand.
GGTCTGTTGGATACGGTAAGGAAGAAAAGAAGGCAATACATTTTAAAAAGTTTAAGGTCAGCAATATTCTCCTACTTCCTTGCCCCATTGCCCTACAGGTCATTGTGTTGAAAACACCTGAGGCCAGGACTAAGCAAGTATCAGGAATAGAGTTGAGTTATGATTTCTTCCCTTAGACAGAAATTACTGACATTTGATAGGACAGTAGGTGGAGATTGTCACCACACACAGACTGAAAGACGTGAACAAATTCTTAGCACATAAAAACCCCAAAGAACTGGGAGTTGGAAATTTTGGAGAATGAACATTAGGCACCATGGAACTCTGTAAAAAAGGGATGCACCTTTGCATGGTGGCTCAGTGATCTTGAATGACCCAGCCTCACCATTCTGACTGCCTGTATCAATCCATTCTCTCCATCCCTTCCCACTTTCAGTACACAAACCTCTTCGGTTCCAGGAAGAATCAATTCACTAAAAGTTTTACTGTACATTCTTGACAAAAATTCCATGTGTCATCTGTGACTCTGGGCATTGTGTCTAATTTTCAGGTTACCTCCTCTCAATTCACCGTGATCTCTAGCCCCATCCCCATGGACTGCGTCAGTGGGGGGTAATCCCCCATCTCCAAACTTGTGTGCACTGGCCTTTTTGGTGAGACTTTTGGAAGTCAGGGCCACTTGCTTTTTGTATTCTCTCATAAGCCTAGAAGAGGGTTCTCTATATAAAGTCATAATATTTTTTATTTGAAATAGAACTTAATTGTCATTTAGTCTACCCTTCTATTTGAGAGTTAATGTTGAATGTCCAGTGACTATTATGATCCTATCAACCTTGATTTCCTGTGTGAGATGTTTGAAATAAACCTACTAAAAATATTAGTGTAGGGGTTTTCGTATGACATAAGTTTTAATTTCTTTGGGATAAATGTCCAGAAGTGAAATTGTTGGGTCATGTGATAGTTGCATGTTTAGTTTTTTAAGACACTGCCAAACTGTTTTCCAGAGTGACAGCCATTTTATATTCCCACTGGCAATGTGTGTGATCCAGTTTCTTTGCATCATCAACAGTGTTTACTGTTGTCACTATCTTTCATTTTACTCGTAGTTATTCTGATGGGTGTGTACTGATGTTTCTGTGATTTCAGTTTGCATTTTTTTAATGGCTGATGATGTTGAACATATTTTTATGTGCTTATTTGCCATCCATATATCTTGTTGGGTGAAATTTCTGTCCATGTCTTTTGGGTATTTTTTTCAATTAGGTTTATTTTTTTTTTTTTCAACCGTTGAAGTTGTAGAGTTCTTTGTATATTTTAGATATAAATCCGTTGTCAAATATGTGGTTTGCAAATATTTTCTCTCAATCTCTAACTTGTCTTTTCATCCTCTTAACAGGGTCTTTCACTGAGCAAAAGTTTTTAATTTTGATGAAGTCCGATTTGTCAATTTCTCTTTTTTTATGAATCATACTTTTAGTGTCAAGTCTAAAAATACTCTGCCTAGCCCTGGATCCTGAAGACTTTCTCTGACTTTTTTTATCTAAAAGTTTTATACTTTTATGTTTTACTTTTAAATCCATGATCCATTTTTGAGTTAATTTTTGTATAAGGTGTAAGACTTAGGTTGAGAGTCAGTTTGTCACTGGCTATCCAATTGCTCAAGCACTATCTGTTGAAAAGACTTTCTTATAATGAATTATTATTTCTCCTCTGTCAAAAATCACTTGGATGTATTTGAGTGAGTCTATTTCTGGTTTCTTTATTCTGTGTCATTGATCTATTTGTCTATCCTTCACCAATACCACACAGTCTTTTTTGTTGTTGTTTTTAAAGATAGACCATAATTTAGGAAGGTTATGTTTTTTTTCAGATTTCTAGGAATTTTCTATATAGATAATTATGTCATCTGCAAATAGAAATAATTTTATTTCTCTGTTCCAAACCGTATACCTTTTATTTCCTTTTCTTGTCTTATTGTACTGGCGAGAACTTCTACCACTATATTGAATAAAAATAATAAGAGCAGAGATACTATTTTTTAATAATAATCACTTATTATTATTATTTTTTAATTGGGGAAGGGGAATAGGACTTTATTGGGGAACACTGTGTACTTCCAGGACATTTTTTTTCCCCAAGTCAAGTTGTTGTCCTTTCAATCTTAGTTGTGGAGGGTTCTGTTCAGCTTCAAGTTGTTGTCCTTTCAGTTTTAGTTGTGGAGGGCACAGCTCAGCTCCAGGTCCAGTTGCTGTTGCTAGTTGCAGGGGGCACAGCCCACCATCCCTTGCGGGAGTCGAAACCAGCAACCTTGTGGTTGAGATGACGCGCTCCAACCAACTGAGTCATCCAGGAGCTCAGTGGCAGCTCAGCTCAAGGTGCCATGTTCAATTTTAGTTGCAGGGAGTGCTGCCCACCATCCCTTGTGGGACTCGAGGAATCAAACTGGCAACCTTGTGGTTGAGAGCCCACTGGCCCATGTGGGAATCGAACCAGCAGCCTTTGGAGTCAGGAGCATGGAGCTCTAACCGCCTGAGCCACCAGGCCAGCCCCCAGAGATACTATTTTGTTCCCAATCTTTAGGAAAAAGCAGGATTTCACCATTAAGTGTAATGTTAGTTGTGCGGTTTTGCATATGTGTGTGTGTGTGTGTGTGTGTGTGTGTGTGTATGTGTATTAAATCAAATTGAGGAAGTACTGTCCTCATATTTTGGGGAGTATTTTTATCATGATAGTGTGTTGAATTTTGTCAAAGTGCTTTTTTCTGCATTGATTAACAAAACCATGTGGTTTTTTTATTCATCAGCCTGGTAATATGGAGGAGATTGATATTTAAATACTGAATCAAACCTTGGAATAAACTCCACTTTTTCACTGTGTATAATTATTTTTTATATTTTATTGTTTTTGTATCCATATTCATGAAGGATATTGGTCTGAAGTTTTCTTTTTTTGCAATGTCTTTGCTTTTGCTATCAGGGTAATACTTGTTTCATAACATGAATTGGGAAGTGATTCCTCCTCTTCTATTATCGGGAAAAGATTGTGTAGAATTGGTGTTAATTCTTCTTTAAATGTTTGGTAGAATTCTCCAGTGAAACTACTAGGGTCTGGAGATTTCTTTCTTTCTTTCTTTCTTTCTTTCTTTTGACTTTTTAAATTACAAATCTAATTTTCCTAATAGTTATAGGGCTATTCAAATTATCCCGAGGACACTCTCCCCTTCCCCTCTTCTTCCTCATCTTTAGCCTATTTTCTCTTTGTTATTCAAATTGGATAATTTCTATGGTTCTAATTCCTATTCACTGATTCTTTATTTTATGTGCCCTTCTGTGGGGACAGAGCCCCAGAAAGCAGTTTCCAGGCTCTCAGCCTTACATAGAAAGGTGCTGGCTCAGGTAGTAAATGGCCATCAACTGTGATTGGATGGCCATCAGCTGTGGCTAGTTCACTGTCAACTGTAACCAGTGAGCCATTGGCCACTAATATAACTGCTGTGGCTACGCTAGCAAGAAAATGGGGGGCTAGCAAGAAGATGGTGGCTGAGCCTGCTAGCGGCGCAGTGAGGGTTGAGAGTTGTGCGGCTCCTGCTTTCTGTGTCTCCAACCCAGCCGCCAGCAAGAATATAGTGGCATGACTCCTGTATCTATGGCTCTGTGGGTGTTCCTTTTGGGCCTAGCTGTATCCTGCGTTCTTATGTGGAGAGCGGGACCAGAGACCCCTCAGGCCTCCCTGCACGACAAATGGCGTGGCGAGCAGGGTGTGGTGTCGGCCGAAACCCTCTGGAATGTACTGGAGCCGTTTACACGTATAAAAGCTCAGTTTCGTAGGCAGGGTATGGTGCCGGCCAAAGCTCTTCGAAGGGCGGTGGAGCAGTTTGTGCATATGAACACTCAGTCTCAGGAAGACCAGAGGAGCAGCTGCTGGAGAGCTGGACCCCCGTGGAGGGGTGGGAAGACGTGGACGGTTCCCCAACCAGCATAGGCCGGAGAAAGCAAAGGTTGTTGCAGCCCTGTGGGCCGGGAAGTTCCTACTCAGGCAGCCCGGATGCAGGACTTGTAGTCCCAGGAGGAAACACTTGCTGAGTCCTCCGTGGGAGATGAGGGTGAGGTCAAGGTCGTCCCTCACCCCCAGGACAGCCCTGGCGAATGACTATGGACTATGGTGAATTGCCTTCTATCCCTAATTTAATGGACAGCTTGACTGTTTGGGAACATGCCACCATGTAGTGGAACTGGTGGATGTTTGCTTTTGTGTCTTAACTGGCCACCATTGAGAATATGTAAGCACCTTGACTGTGAGTTGCTATTGTTCCAGCACGGTACCCTGAGAGGCCCAGAGAGTGGCAGTGCCCTGAGAGCCCTGGCTGAGCCCAGGAAGTCTGGCTTGCCCAGAGAGAGTGGCAGTGCTCTGAGAGCCCTGGCTGAGTCCAGGAAGTCTGGCTGGGTCCAGAGAGAGTGCCAGTGCCCTGAGAAGCCCTGGCTGAGTCCAGGAAGTCTGGCTGGGTCCAGAGAGAGTGCCAGTGCCCTGAAAGCCCTGGCTGAGTCCAGGAAGTGTGGCTGTGCCCACAGAGAGTGGCAGTGCCCTGAGAGCCCTGGTTGTGTCCAGGAAGTGTGGCTGTGCCCACAGAGAGTGGCAGTGCCCTGAGAAATCCTAGCTGTGCCCGGGGAAACTAGTGGTACCCTAAGAAGTCCAGGAAGTCTGGCCGTGCCCAGAAGTACTGGTGGTGCCCTGAGAAACCCTGGCTGTGTCCGGGAAGACAGGTGGTACCCTAAGAAGCCCAGGAAGTCTGGCTGTGCCCAGAAGTACTGGTGCTGCCCTGAGAAACCCTGGCTGTGCCCAGAAAGGCTGGCTGTGTCCAGGATATTGCATTCACCTCCAGGCTCCTCGCACAGGGCCCCTCGCGGAAGACGCTTGTCACGTAGATTGTGAGGCGAGAGCCTGTAGGGGTGGACTGTGGGGACAGAGCCCCAGAAAGCAGTTTCCAGGCTCTCGCCCTCACGTAGAAAGCTGTTCACTTGGGTAGTAAATGGCCGTCAACTGTGATTGCATGGCCATCAGCTGTGGCTCGTTGGCCGTCAGCTATAACCAGTGAGCCATTGGCCACTAATATAACTGCTGTGGTTCTACTAGCAGAGAATGGGGACTAGCAAGAAGATGGTGGATGTGCCTGCAAACGGTGCAATGAGGGTTGAGAATTGTGTGGCTCCTGTTTCATTTCTCCAACCCAGCTACCAGTGAGAATATAATGGTATGACTCCCCTACTTATGGCTCCATGGGTGTTCCTTTTTGGCCTCACCATATCCTGCGTTCTTATGTGGGGAGCGGGAGCTGAGACCCTGCAGGCCGCCCCGCACAACACCTTCATTTAGCTGTTGAGCCCATCCACTGAGTTTTTAATTTTGGTTACTGTATATTTTAGTTCTAAATAACTATTTGGTTCTTTATTTATTTATTTTTTTTTTTGAGACTTTATTTCTTAGCTGATACTTTTTGTTTTTTCATTTGTTAAAAGCATATTTTAGTTGCTCATTGAAATGCTTTAATGGTGGCTGCTTTAAACTCTCAGATAATCCCACCATCTCTGTGATCTTGGTGTTGCCATGTATTGTCTTTTTTCATTCAGTTTCAGATCTTCAGTTGGATTTTTGGTATAATGAATGATTTTCTACTGAAACTTGGACATTTGGGGTATTACGATATGAGATGTTGGATGTTATTTAAACCTTCCATTTTAGCTGTTTTTCTTTCTGACACTGCTCTGACAAAGAAGGGCAGGGCACTACCTTGTTGCTGCCAGATTGGGGGAGAAGGCCAAGTTGCCTACTCAGCGTCTGTTGACGCTTACGGTAGGCAGAGGCTCCTCATTACTGCTGGGTGGGTATGAGAGTTGCAGGTCCCCATTAGGCCTCTACTGATACCACCTGCATGGGAGGGGCAGGAGCTCCTTATTGCTCCACACATCGCCACTATTGACATAATGGAGGTGGGGAGGGGGGAGGGTTTGGTGGCTTCATTACTTCTGGGTGATGGTGAAAGCCCTGACTCTCCGCTAAGTCTCTTCTTACACTACCCCAGTGGGAAGGAGAGGGGCACTTCATCATGGTTGGGTTGGGTGTGAAAGCTCACTATGTCATCTCCATTAATACAGTTGGAGGGGAAAGAAGGAGAACTCATTCTTACCTGGTGGGGATGGAAGTCCTAGCTCCCTTCTTGCCCTTCTCTGACACCACCCTTATCGGGGGTATGTTGGGGTGCTTCATTACAGCCTGATGAGAGTGAAAGTCTAGGGTCTCCACTTTGCCTTTGTACACATGGGTAGCAGTGGGGCCACAGATCTTTTTGTGGTGTTTGGATGGAGTAGCACAGTTATTAGCTAAACATTTTCTGTCTTGGAAGGCTGCCCCTTTCCTGGTCCTTTGGCTAGGGAGAGCAGGCTTTTGTTATGCCTTCTTTTATCTTTGCCTGTTGATGTTTCAGAGTTGTTGGCATCTTCAGCTCTGAGTGTGGGAACTATGAGGCAAAAAAAACCCAAACAAAAAACCCCACAAAAACAAAAACAAAACTCAGGGAACTCACCACCATGTTGGTCCCAAGGTCCCTTGCCAGTCTGCTTTCTTGTCTCCACCTTTCAGAGTTTTCTTACGTTTGTCTTGCATATAATATCCAGAGGTTTCAGTTGTACTTAGCAGAGGAGATAGGGAAAGGACTTGTACTCCTCCTCAGAAATTTCCCATCTTTTATTTAATTATTTTTTTTTTTTAACTTTTAATTTTTTTTTAAGCATTCCTGTTATTTTCAGTTAAAGAAAAACAGCCTATTCCAAGGGTGACAAAGTGAACTGAAGGTCAGAAGGAAGCCAGGTGTGGGCTTCTCACAAGCTCTTGCTCCAAAACCTAGACTTAAGGAGAGAGGGCCCTGCCGGGAACTCAGAGGCCACTGGCAGCAGAGGGATGACGTCGGTGGTGTCACCACCTTAGTCACTAGATGGGTCTGCGTGTGCTCTAAAGTGACTTCCAAACCTGCCATTTGGTTGACAAGATTAACACCATTATTCTTGGGGGGCATGAAATTAAGGAATGACCCCAGGAGCTGAGAGAGTAGCTTATTCAGTTGGATTCTGAATCACAATGAGGAAATAATCTTTATCTGGTGCGACCATAATTTCATTTTTCTTGGAGCGAATTTGAAGGAAGATGAGGTCATTCTGGGGGTCAATGTCATGTACGGTGCTCCGGGCCTTCAAGATGAAGCTGTACATGAGGCTGGCATCCTGCGTGGTGGTGGGATTGTCCGTGGAGGTGGCGTCCTGCTTGGTGGTGGGGATGCCTTCTGTGTTCACCACGAGGGGTCCCTGCACGCCCTGCTGACTCTGAAGTTGCTTCAGTGTCTCCTCCACCTCTGCCTGTAGGTCATGGCATTGTTTCTTTTTCCTTTTCAATTTTTCTTACAAGCTTTAAATTTTGCAATAAAAATGTTGGAAAGATAATACATTCACATGGCTTAACATTTAACAGGTCTTTTCAAGCCTTTTACAAGTTGGAATAAAAACACAAGAAAACAAGCCCATAAAGGCATAAAAAGCCCACAGTTCCAGTCAGCAAGGCAGGAGACTTTGAGATCTCCAAGGGTGGACCTGCCCATTTCTGACTCATGCACCAAGTCCCAGCAGCTCGAAAGAACTACAAGGACAGAAAGGCAGCAGTTAGGCTTTTAGTGTTCAAATCCACATCCACCATGTCCGAGGACAAGGCACTTAGCTCCCTTGGGCTTTAGATGGGGGTAATTGTCATACCTACCTCACAGAGATACGGTGATGAGGATAACCAAGATATGTACAGCGTTTAGCAGGGCCCAACACAAAGTAAGCTTCCAGGAAATGTTATCGTTATTGTTATCACACACCAAGGCCCCGGATGCTAGAATGCAGGGGCCTGTGGGCCGGCCTCCCCATCTCCATCAGTCCCTTGCTGAGGCCCGAGTTCCCAATTTCCCATATTTTAAATGAGAAAGTTGGTCTGTCATGTTTTCTCAAGATCCTTTAAACTCAAAAAATTCTGTTATTGTATAATATAGTAAATCCTCATTTGTCTTTTGTGTGTGTTAATTAGGGGATTATAATCACTATGTGTGTGTGTGTTAACTAGGGGATTATAATCACTATGCCATAAATGTGGTTTTTAAATCCAACTTTATAGTGTATCTACTTACCCCACCTATTTTCTGTTTGGTTGGAGGAAACAATGGAAAGCTCTTGTGGTGGTGTCACTCTTCCCTTAAATAAATAAGCTGTTGTACCTTCTGTGAGGTGGTGGTGATTGCTTTGGGAGGAACCCCACTTTAGAATATGGAAGGTCCAGGAACTCACAAATGTGCTGGAGAGCATGAGTCTGAGAACCTCTGATCAGAGTAAAATATCCTTTCCCTAGAAGCACAGGCTTTATGGACTGTAAAGATATTTTGCATGACATTAAAATGCTAATTCAAACACCCCTGTAAAAACTGACATTAGCATATGTTTTCAGAACTCCATCACTCATTTTTAAGCTCCTATCCCAAACGAGATGGTTTAGTCTTTAAAATTGGCTACATTGGCATGCACAGCAGTGTAAAAATTTGTTCAAATGTTAATGCAAGCAAGTGCTGTTGATTTCCTGTTAATCCAAAAATGTGAAACTTTATTCATTCAGGAAACATTTATTCTCCACCCAGATAGACCTCGCTCCTGGCTCCCTTCAGTGGTTCCATCCTTCTTCCCTTTACCCAGACTCATTCCTACAGAAACACACTTATTCCTTTCATTTCTTCCATATTTCCACTATTTTCATTCAATTGTTTACCAATGTTTATTATACATTAAATAAAATATAATAAAACCTTTTACATTGATTATCTAAACTTTAAAATGTAATCTAGATGGAACAATAATTATGAGGTGTGATCAAGAAATACGGTGAATGTTTAAATAAAAAATTATTACAGTAAAGTCGCACAGCCATTAATCCCCCTCGCTTTGAACACAATTATCCCATCGTTCTTGCCCCTTTCTGAAGCAGTGTCTTTTAGTTGCGCTCTCATGGCTGCCTTGATGTCCCGAATCGATTCAAAACATGATTTACAGCACACTTTAAAACACACCTTCTCTCAAACATAGCTCACACCCGACTGATTGCACCGAACAAGTTGAAACTTGTCACACACTGTTACTAAGGTTTGATGTGTCGCTTCCCGTATTGAAGATCCCTGCCTTTCTGTTGGATGGCACTGGGCAGCAGCATTCACCGTATGTTTTGATCACACCTCGTATTCTGTACTTTAATCTGTTTCTTAGTTGAGTTTTTCATAGCAATGATTTTTAAATATAATCTAATTTTTTGAGATATAATTCATATACCATAAAATTCACCATTTTAAAGTGTACAGTTTAGCGCTTTTTTAGAATATTCACAGGTTGTGTGATGTCCATGACAGGGCTGAGGAAGTTGATCAAAGAGGGGCTTGCAGGGTGGAGTTTGAGGTAGCAGGCAGCCATTTACGATGTTGCAAAGGATACATTAATAAAGGAGAATGTACAGAGGTGATCATATCATAGGAGGTTATGATCACCTTAATACTGAGATGGAAATGCAGAAGAGAAGAAGGTTCCAGCAGGGGAAAGAAGAGAGTCAGTCAGGAAGTCCTTGTCCTGGTAGAGTTTAAGTCCATTTGGGGAGCAAAGTGTGTTCATGCACAAAGCAACTGGGGACCCCTTCAATCTACCTGTGTTGGTGAAACTCAGGGTTAGGGACAGAGTCCATCACTCCTCAGCTGGTAAAGTTTGTCCCAGACCAGCAGGTCTACTCACTGCTGTTGGCACAGTCATGGCCTCTCCTTCACTGAGTTGTGGCTCATACTGTCTTTCCATCCTGAATGGGTCCCTAGAACTCTCCCATCTTTTATTGCCCACCTCATATCCTCCATGACATTTTTGACAGGAATCCTGCCTGTCATGCTCTCTCAGTGCCTACTGCATTTTTACAGAAAGCTTATGATGCATGAGTCATTGTATACAGAGGGTGCCAAAAAATGTACACATTTTAAGAAAGGAACAAACTATACTAAAATTGTAGTACAATGAATAATGCTGGCGTTCATTTGATTAACGCCATCTTTTGAGTGAATGTCATACTACACGTTGTTATCATAATTCAATTCAACTTTGAAAAGTAATACATAGATAACATCTCTTAAAATGTGTATACATTTTTTTGGCACCCCTGATATTTGCCAGCAGTCTGACCGCCAGGCTGTTGATAATCTTGACAGAGTGGCTTAAATGACAGATATTTATTTTCTCACAGTTCTAGAGGCTGGAGACCTAGATGAAGGTGCTGACAGGGTTGGTTTCTGGTGAGAACTCTCTTCCTGGCTTGCAGATGGTCACCTTCTTGCTGTGTCCTCACATGGCCTTTCCTCTGGATACACTTGGAGGAGAGGGGAGAGATGCTGATGGTGTTTCTTCCTCTTCATACAAGGACATCAGTCCTATCAGGTTAGGACCTCACCCTTATGACCTCATTTAACCTTAATTACCTCCCTAAATGTTCTCTCTCTCAGTAATCTCACATTGGTACTTAAGGTTTCAACATACGAATTTTAGGAAGGTACAACTCAGCCCATAACACTAGGGAAAGACTGGGGATCCCTGCCATAGAAAAATAATCTAGAAAATAAGACTTGACTTCCTCTATATTTCTATGGACTTAAAAAGTTGGCTCAATGAAATAATTATACACACACATACACCCCCCCACACACACACAGAATAATAGATCAGTCATCTTTGGACATTTTTACTCATATATCATACTAATTTTGACATACTATTCAATTCTTTGTACATTTTTTAAACTGACATCTAAAATTTTTTATCATAAGTTTTAAGTTGTTGCAAAAGATGAAATGTCCAGTCTGGTGCAATATAAATAAAGAAAACTTAAAATAAAACTATAACATCATCTATTTAATCATCACCTTTTGAAAAATCACAAGTTCTCATTTCAATGACCATAAATTTTAAATGGTTCCTTTTTCTCCTTGAAATTATATTTAAATTCCACTTCCCCATAGAATTGTATCTTATTGTAATAATGCATTTTATATTTCAGAGTCTTTTACTGATCACCCTATTATATTTTCTAACAAAAAGTGACATTATTTTTTTTAATTTTTAAACTTTTTCAGTTATTTAAAAACATTTGTTCAGTTACCGTTGACATTCAATATTAATTTATATTAGTTCCAGGTGTACAACATAGTGGTTAGACATTTATATAATTTATGCAGTGATCCCCCCAAATTAGTCTAGTACCCACTTGGCACTATACATAGTTGTGGCAACATTATTGACTATATTCTCTCTGTTGTACTTTACATCCTCGTGGCTATTTTGTAACTACCAGTTTGTATTTCTTAATCCCTTCACCTTTTTGCAAGTTCCTGTGATTAAAGGTTAAGGTGTTAAAAATAAATCTGGATTAAGTTATTATTAATTTATTTTGTTATACAATTAATCAAAACAACCTGTATATATTTTGCATACTTTGAAAATGTAAATATAAAAGGTAAAATTTTATTAAATTTCATCTATTAATAAGATGAGTGTTTTCCCCAAATTAGTCATATATCTATGAATGAATATTATTTTTAGAGACACATGGTTAAACATTAAATCTATTCCTATTCTTTTATAACTAAATGTACACACTGAAAAAACTAGCTCATATAAATAATTAGATGGGAATTCATAATTCTTGTTAAAGAAAACTACTCAGTTCTTTGAATTCTGAATTATATGCTAAAACTCACATGGTGATCTCTCATGAAAAATTTATTTTAGTAATTTATTTATCAGCTAACAAGTTGATTGGGTACCCTTCACTTTTGCTGAAAGCAAATTGGTAATTGAATTGAAAAAGGTTTATTACCAAGTTATTCAATTATTTATATTGTCTCTTTTCTTTTGGTCACCCTGAGAAGTTTTTACACCCTAGCACAATGCCCCTTCGTAGGATTTGGCATGTGGAAGAGGTAAAGAGAGAAAAGTGCCAGGGTGAAAAGGGAAGCCTTGACCTCAGGCATATTCTCAGAGAACTTGTAGATGTTGAGAGGCTAGAAATGAATTCCCCTAAATAACCATGGCCTGTGTATTTCTTCCCCAGGAAGAACTGTACCCCAGTTGAAAGACAGAGGGTATAGACAGCATATCGTAGAGTTGGGATTTGAGAGACAAACAGATAGAACTTTGAATCCTGACTCTGCCACATACTGCTAGTGTGACACTAGGCAAATTAGTATCATCTGGCTAAATCTCAGCTCCCTCTTCCATTATATACAGATAATAACTGTACCTATTGCTTAGCGTTGTTGTGAGCAGCAAATAAAAATATGGTGCAAAGCAAAGTGTCTGGAACATAAAAAGCATAAGCACTCAACAAAAGTTTTGTTGTTCTCTCTCTCTGTCTCTGTCCACCCCCATATGCCAGTTACTCCTCAAAGCACTTTACATTAATTATCTTATAAAAATCTCCCAGCAAATCTATGAAGATGGACTTTTATTATTCTCATTTCTCAAATGAAACAGTTGAGGCACTGAGGAGATTAAATCTCCGTCACAAATCTAATAGAGGGTAGAGCATGAATTCAAAGCCACACAGCCTGATTTCAGCCTGACTTCAGAGCCTACACTGTCGGCCATGACAACTCACAGTATGTGGCACTAGAAAGCCCAGTCCTGTCCTAGTGCTTAAAGCACGTATTTGTTGGCCAGTTCTCTAACGAGAGTGAAAACTCCAGAAATAGCAAAGTTCCATGAACTTTGTTCAAAAGTTCATTCAACTACCCATCGATCTACTAAAGGTTATATATCCAGCTGCTTCTGAACAAAGGCCTGCTTGCCTGTTCCATGACCCCTAGAAAGCTAGCTGGGGAAATTGCCACGATGTAAGATCCTTTGCAGTATTTTCAGGTAATGCTTCTCCGTCTTTCCATCTTAGCAAAGTACAGGCTGGTCCTGACTCTCCATCTTGGATAGCCTTCTATGTTCAGGGCTTCAAATGCCTAATGAGATGATCTGACTCAGCTTCATCACCTTGTGCTGAGGTCCCTAGGGTCCAATTTCTCTGCTAGCAACTATTAAAATGCTGTTTGGTTAAACCAACCTTATGTTAGAATACTGAGATACTTGACTGGGCTCAGCAGCATGTTCCTATGTTTATTTTCATTAGATTCTAGTACTTGCAACATGGGTAGCCTTGGTGGACTGGGCTGTCTTTGCCTGCCGTTCAAGAAATTTGGAATTGGAGCTGTTGCAGAGGTCCTCTGGGCATTACAGAAGGAGTCAAGGATGGCTGGAGTTCTGTTTGCCAAGTAAGAGGAACCAATGGGAAAGCTTGATTCTTGACTGTGCCCGACTGGCCAATGAAACAGCCCCAGTTTGGTAACTGGCTGTCCAGGTCTGGAGTCTGGCTAGCAACAGTCTTGTACATCTGGCAACACTGTGTCCTGTCTCTGTGGCAGTTTATTTTGGGCTTCACGGCTATTACCCAGAGTCAGGAGTAATGTCTTTCATTCTGAGACATCTAACCCCCAACCACAGGCATGTTTTCCTCCAGGGCAGAGGGCAAATGCAATTACATCTGTGACCAATTTGCGCAGCTGGGAGCTCAGCCTCCTGACAGAAACATTTATTTGAGATTCAAATCTCCTGGGAGCTGGGGAACCATACAGGAAGTGAGGTCCAGCAAGCATCTGTTGTCCATGCTTGCTAGTCTGAGCCTTGAGAACAAAACACAAAAACAGAAAACATCAACTTAGGCTTTTATAAGCTAAAAATGAGACTACTCTCTCTACAAACCAGGAGGTTTTCTGAGGCATAGAGGAAAACAAGAATATTCAAATAAGACATGGTTGCCATTGACCTTGTACAGCAGCACGCATGTCACACATAGAACTAGTGGAAAAAGCAGCTGCCTGAAGGTCAAAAACCCTGATTTCCAGTTCTGGGTCTATCACTTGTGACTGTGGCATCCTGAGATAGTCACCTCACTCCCGCACTTTCTCTATTATGTGAGAGAAATGCAGTATCCAGGCTTTTTAAGGATCTAAAAAATTATTTGGGACTGGAAAAAAAAAATCAGCCCCAAATTCAAAAGCGAAAATTACCAAACTGAAAAACACTTATCTGTCAAAAATGTATTATTATGTCTACTTCAGTCATTTTTAAATACATATTTTAAAAAGTCTATTAATTAAAAAAGTTTGTTGGGTTAGATTTTATCACTTTATAAGAATTCCCAACTAGGCTCCATAAGTGCTGAGAAATCATTGCTAATTATAAACGATGTGTTATTCATAGCCAACTGATTTTTATGAAAATCTTGTCAATTTTTTAGTCAAAATTAAATTTAAAGTTAAGTGCCTTTTAACGTGTTTGATATATGATGTGGGATGGGGCCTGCAAAGGTCTTACAATGTCCTTGAACTTCACCTGTCTAGCCCTTAGTTGCCTTCTCCTTAACACAAGGCAATAGTGTGGATGATCTGTGAGGTTCCCTCAGCTTTAAAACTTTCATCACCCTGTGTGGGACATTGGCAGAGGAATTGTAATCAGATACAGTCTCAACAAGGTTGAGCTAATCTTTTGGAGGCCAGGCTATGCCAGAAAGATCTGTTAGTGCTGTAAATGCTACAGATATTCTGGCTAAGAACAGGAGTAGCATGCAGGTGTATTTACCTGTGGCCAGCTTTCTGTCGTGGCAAGGAGCTACCAGAACCTTGTGTAAACCGCAAAGAGAGAGCTAGAAATATCAAATGACAGGCCCTTGTATAAAGAGGCTCCGGTGCAGCAGCATCCTGTTACCACCCCTGTCCTTGTCAAAACAGCACGCGTTAATTTGAACCATATGAAATGGCTGATATGTGGCCATTTTTGATCTACAAAAATGACAACTTCATGTGATTCAACCGAGCACTTACAGGTAGGAGTGTCAGCCAGTGGCATCTTTACAGCACTTGCAAGGACAGGCTGATTTTAGAAGATAATAAATGTGTCGTGATGTTTTTCTGCTGGAAATTTTCATTCCATTTTAAAACATGAGCTCATTCATTTTTCCAGTTACTCCGTAAGGAATCTGGGCATAAAAATGATTGTCTTCTGTAGTGGCTTCTGTCCTTTTCCCCCTGAGCTCCACAGGACCCAATCTTTTGGATTTCTGAGTTGGTAGTGGTTCTTTTGCCTCCATCCTGCTTAATCCCTTAGGTTTCTAGATGTCCTTTCTAGAGCTTTTTTTGAAGGAAAGAAAGACCCAACAAAAAAATTAAGTATGCAAGCCTACAGAGAATAGTTTATTGACTCTAATTCTATCCAGTGTTTAGCCCTAAGATAGAGACTCTGGCTTTTGTTTGTTAGTTTCTTTTTATTAAACAGCTTTATTGAGATATAATTCACATACAATTCACCCATTTAAAGTCTATAATTCAATTGCTTTTAGTATATTCAAAGAGTTATGCCTCCTTCATTCTAATTTTAAAATATTTTCATTACCCTAAAAAGAAACCCCCCCACACACTTTTTAGCCATCACTTCCTGCCCCCTATTCCTTCCAGCCCTAGACAACCAAAAATCTACTTTCTGTCTCTATAGATTTATCTATTCTGGACATTTCATATAAGTGGAATCATATAGTATGTGGTCCTTTGTGACTGACTTCTTTCACTTAGCATATTGTTTTCAAGAATCATCAGTGTCGTAGTATGTATCAGTACTTCATTTCTTTTTATGGTTGAAAATATTCCATTATATTATATAAATATAATATAATATTTATCCATTTTTTCATTGTGATGGTTAATTTTATGTGTCAATTTGATTGGTCCAGGGAATGGTCAGATAGCTGGTAAAATTTTATTTCTGGGTGCGTCTGTGACGATGTTTCCAGAAGAGATTAACATTTAAATGGGTAGGCTGAATAAAGAGATCAGCCCTCACCAATGTGGGTGGGCATCATACAATCTGTTGAGGCCCAGAATGGAACAAAAGGCACAGCAAAGCAAATTTTCTCTCTTCTTGAGCATGGATGTCCATCCTCTCCTGTTCTTGGACATTAGAACTCCTGGTTCTTGGACCTTCAGACTCTGGGACTTACACCAGCGGAACTCCCGGTTCTTAGGCCTTTGGCCCTCGACTGAATTATACCACTGGCTTTCCTGCTTCTCCAGTGTGCAGAGGGAAGATTGTGGGACTTTTCCACCTCCATAATCACATGAGCCAATTCCTACAATAAATCTCCTGCAATATCTATATCTATATCTATGTCTATATCTATACCTATATCCATATCAATATCCATACCATATCCATATCCATTTCTATATCTGTATATATTCCATTGGTTCTGCTCTCTGGAGAACCCTGACTCATATATTCATAGATGGAAATTTGGTTGTTTCCACCTTTTGGTCATTATGAACAACGTTGCTGTGAACATTGTTGTATGAATTTTTATGTGGACCTATGTATTTATTTCACCTAGGTATACATATGGGAGGGAAGTTGTTCGGTCATATGGTACCTCTATGTTTAACCATTTGAAGAACTGCCAGACTGTTTCCAAAACAACTGTATCACTTTGCATTTCAACCAGCAATGTATGAGCATTCATATTTTTTCCACTTTCTTGTCAACACTTATTTTGTGTATGTGTAATTTTTGTTTTATTTTTGATTATAGCCATATTAGTGGATGTTAAGTGGTATTTATGGTTTTGATTTGCATTTCATGATGGTTAATTATGTTGAGCATATTTTCATGTGCTGATTGGCCATATGTGTATTTTCTATGGAAAAATGTCTATTCACATATTTTGTCCATTTTTTGAATTGGGTTGTCTTTTTGTTGTTGAGTTAAAATAGTACTTTATATATTATAAATACCATTCTTTTGTCACGTATATCATTTGCAAAATAATTCTTTATTCTGTGGGTTTGTCTTTTCACTTTCTTGATGGTATCCTTTGGAATACAAAAGTTTTAAATTTTAATTATGCTTAGTTTATTTTTCTTTAATTGCCTATGATTTTGGTGTTATATCCAAGAAACTATTGCCTAACCCAAGGTCACAAAAACTTATAGCTATGTTTTCTTCTAAGAGTTTTATAGTTTTAGATATTATATTTAGGTCTTTAATCTATTCTGATTTGTATATGGTGTGAGGTAGGGATCCAAATTCTTTTTTAAAAGTTTGTATTGTTTTGCATGTGCACATCTGTTGTCTCAGCATCATATGTTTAAACACTATTCTTTCCCCATTGAATGGTCTTGGCATCCTTGTTTGAAGTCAATTGACAATATACATGAGGGTTCATTTCTGGACTCTCAATTCTATTCTATTGATCTACATGTCTGCCTTTATGCCAGTGCCACACTGTTTTGATTAATGTAGTTTGTAATAAGTGCTGAAGTTGGGAATTGTGACTCCTCCAACTTTGTCTTTTTTTTCAAGAGTATTTTGGCTATTCTGGGTTTATTGAATTTTAATATAAATTTTAGGATTAGCTTTTTAATTTTTGCAAAGAAATTAGCTGAGATTTTGATAGGGATTCTATTGAATCTGTAGATCTATTTGAGGAATATAGTCATCTTAATAATATTAAGTCTTTTGATCCATAAACATTAGTATCGTTATACTTTCTAGGTCTTATTTAACGTCTTTCAAAATGTTTTGTAGTTTTCAGAATGTTAGTTTTATTTTTTTTGGAGGAGGGGTTAAATTTATTCCTAAGTATTTTATTCTTTTTAATGTTATTATAAATGAAATTCTTTTCCTAATTTCATTTTTTGGTTTGTTCATTGCTATTGAATAGAAATATAGATTTTTGTATATTGAGCTTTTATTCTGTAACCTTACTGAACTCATTTACTAATCTTAACAGGTTTTTTAGTGTGTTCCTTAGGATTTTTTTAATATCCAATATTGTATCATCTGAAAATAGAGATAGTTTAACTTCTTCCATTTTAGTCTGGATTTTCTTATTTTATTCTTGCCTAATTGCCCTGGCTACGGCCTTAGTTGCATATCTCATGTGTCTAAAGAACTGAATTTTTTGTTATCAGCCATTGTAGAAGAATGAATTAGATGCTCTAGCTCCTTTAACCATGCAGTTAATTCTTAATGTTCCACTCACCACCCAGATCAAGAGATATACTCTTACACTTCCCAGGGTGTATTTTCAAAGGAGTAATACAGTCTCTGGCACTAATCAGGAGTGTGCTTGGCCAGGTTATTCCACTGTTCCTGTAAGAGACCGTTAGCATGAGAACTGCTACCTTAAGGTCAGGGTTAACAGCCCTTAGCTTAAAACAACCTAATTGTAAATTCCAGGATGTGGGCAGTTGCAGCACAGAGACCAGAAGTCCTGTAGCTTATCTTATACTCTTTGAAGCTATGTAAGTCCTGTAGCTTATCTTATACTCCTTAAAGCTATATAAGTCCTGTAGTTTATCTTATACTCCTTAAAGCTATGTAAGTCCTGTAGTTTATCTTGTACTCCCTAAGACTATGGAAAATTACTGAGTGCCTTAAGAACGCTATAAAAACCCTTAGCTTTAAGGGTTTGGGGTCCTTGTTAAAACCCGCTGCGTCGGGCAGAGACGGGGACCCCAGCTGGCTGGAAATAAACCTCGCTGTGTGACTTGCATTATCGTGTGTGTCCTCTGTCAGTCTGAGGGGTGGACGATTCCAGGCCTTAACATTCCCAGATGGGGTACTGGGGCACCAGGAAAGAATGAGAAGGAGCTTTGGACATGGAATCCTTTCTGCCAGGGCTAGTGTCCTTAGGACCTCAGCCAAAGAAGAATATGGGAGTGGTCAAGAAGAAGAGATTGGGACTCACAGATAGAACTGCAGCCATGACCTGAACAAACCTCCCAGCTCCTTCCCACCATCCACAATACCCACTGCAGGTTGAAACAGAAAAGAAAAGAAAATCACTGCTTTTTCAGTCTACCAAACAAGTAAGCCATTTTCTTTTCAGACTTGGAATCAACTATTTCTGTAAACCATCATAATTAATGAGGGAAGCTCCAAGTCAGGTCTGTTTTGCTGGTGCTTTCAAGCAAACTGTGCCTCTAGCACTTCTCTGATTGGCCAGGGTAAGAAAGATATCCAAAGAGATCTCTGAGTTTGTACATATTTGTGGAGCCTGTTTGCTGTGAGGGGGAAACAGACACTGCTCCTTCACTGGGAGCAACATCATGGCATCCATGACTTCAGAAAAGAGTTGAAATAAACATCTTGGTTTATGGGCAAACTGTGCAGAGCAGGCTTTGTATGGGAGTCTGCAAAGGTGGAAGAACTATTCAAAGGTTGCCAGAGCCCAAGAATAAATTGGCTTTGATGAGGCTTATGGACACGATCCAGTTCTTAGCAAAATCCATGTCCAACCTCCCTGAAGTGCACCATTGAGAAAACGGCTTGAAAATAGGTTGAATGACATGGGGAGCAACATCAGTAGAATGGCTTTAATGAGCCAAAAAATGTGGTTTCAAATGCCCCTGTCTCTGAGTGCCCTGCCTAGCTTTGCCAACAGATATAAAAATCTGTTCACTGGAGCAAACTCAGAGAGATATATGAAGTGGTGCTTATGCAAACTCTAAGTCAGTGAGTCACATTCACATTCAAGTCCAGAAAATTCACTGAGTGTGAAGAAAGATATGTCTGAGCTGAAGGGGAATTGTTTGTAGTCTTGAATGTATGTAGAGTTGGCGGGTGGGGCACGGGTGGGGGAGTTGAATGCAGAAGGAAATTGTCTCTCAGGTCTCCAGCAGGGAGAGTTTTTGGCTGGGCCTTGCCATTCGCTCCCAGGGAGAGGGACTGGGGGAGTTGTTTATTGTACAGTCTGATTGTGGTTATTCAAGGGCTGGTTATCCATTTCATGGATTCATTGGCCTTGTGCCTCTCCTCCTTTTTAAGGGATTCCTGAGTTTTGGTGATGTTGCTGCTAAGCTGATACCAAATTGTAGAAAGAATGAAAAGAGAATAAAAATAATTTTACCATATGTTGGCAATTTCTATAAACTATATGATCAGAGAAAGGGAGCAAACTGTGTGGTTAAAATAGAATCTGGGGCTTTAGGGTGGGGGAGATTTCCTTCTCTGTTCTCTGTACATGGTAACTGCTCTCGGGATTCCCTTGAAGATTTACTGAGGAAAGGTCTGTAAAACAAGGCCGGTGAAGTGAAGACGGAGAGAGAGCAGCCAGCAGAGCTCACAGCAAGGAATGTTTATTGCAGAGAGCTTCAAGCAAGGCAACGGACCCTGAAGAAACATCTGGCCTCTGACTGGGCTCAGCCTACGGCTGCTTATGTGTCATCATTAAGACACACAAGCTCCGTCTACTTCCTAGACCACCAAAAATGACCAAACACTTTGAAATGATGAGATGGAGGGGTCAGTAACAAATATCTAGAGAGAAGAAGCAAAAATACAAAGGTATTGAGACAGGTTAGTTAAATATTGCTAAACAGACAGAGGAGTCCATGGTGGAATAAACAAAAAAGCAGCCATATCCTGAAACTCCAGGTCCTGGAATGTCTCCTTCACTCCAGGACAGAGACTTGAGAATATGCCTTGAGGTTAATAGATAATCTCAAATCCCTTCTGACCAGATAACGGAGCAGATCTGATAGATAGGAATGGGTTGGTTCATTAATCCCTTCAGGACGGGCAAACAGGACAAACCTGAAAGATGAATTCAATTAGAAGCCTCCAGCTCTCTTCCCCCAGCAGGCAGGGGAAGGTATAAAAGTAAGAGCTTTTGCCTCAGTCACTGGGCACCCCCATTCGGGACCCCCTCCCTCTCGGGAGCTGCATCCTCTTCTCCTGCCTCTAATAAACTATCTTCCTTTACAACTTTTTGCGTCTCCCTGGTCTGTGTGTCCATTCTTCGGCTTCACGAGACACAATCCCGGCCCACACCCAGAAACTGCCGGCAGATCCCACATCATTTACATCATTTGGGGACTCACAGAAAAACATTCCTCCTTCAGTATGAGGACATTTGATCAGACCAAACCCCAAGAAAGTCATGGAAATGGAAAATGAACATATTACTCCATAGAAGAAGTTGAATTAACCACTGGGGAGGAAAGTGGGGTGACCTTTCATAAAGTTATTGGCAGAAGAGTCCTACGACTTAAACCAAGTTTCTTTAATAGGTTTCTTAGAAGGAACTCACTTTTCTTATTAAAATACTGAAGGCTTAGAACTGATTAATATCATTACTTTGAATTGTAATCTCTTCATTAGCTTCTCTTTCCTTTATTAATGACCATTTGTATTTTTAATTTATACAATGCATTAATATAATTATTGCAATTATACTTTAACTTTGTAATAAGAATTTTTAAATGACTCAAACTGAGCTTTTCAAAGATAGTTTTCCCCTCCACTTTCTTGTCCTGCCCTCTAATCCCACCACTTAATTCAAAATTAAAGAGTTTTTATTTCAATTGAAACAGAACAGGAATTACATTTCAGTCTTAAGTCTTTAAACTTGCTCTTGATTTTCTTCCCTTTT
The DNA here is from genome assembly GCF_036562045.2 of Rhinolophus sinicus. Taxonomy (NCBI): domain Eukaryota; kingdom Metazoa; phylum Chordata; class Mammalia; order Chiroptera; family Rhinolophidae; genus Rhinolophus; species Rhinolophus sinicus. Next base: position 63,216,397 of record NC_133756.1, read on the forward strand.
GTTATCAACTTTATGAAATGTCAAGGCTTTTGGTTCAAATAGCTATCATGTTTACTGTCGAGGTTGAAAGAAGCACCCACAAAAGACAAGATTTGTTGTAAACTAGAACGACTCATCCTAAAAACCTTCTCCCCTCACACTTCTAGAATGTTGCAGGAAAAAAAGCACATTTGACAATAATAGCAGTCCTCAAATTTCTTTGGTCCCAGTTGACGTTGCGATTCTAATGAAATTTATGGACCTCCTTCCCAGAAAATTTCACATGAACACGAAAGCACAGATTCCTTAGAGCAATTCTACCCTGGTTAGAGACGCCTGAACAAAAACTATGGTCTATAGCTACACTCTTGGAATATGAGCTTTAAGGAGGATTTTGAAGGTCTTTTCTTTATAATTGACATAAAGAAGTGAAGGATTGCCAAAAAAAAAAAAGAAAAATTAAGAAAAGGATGCAGTGGGGCATTCAAAGGACAAAGAAGTGCAAAAAGTAAAAATAAATAAAAATCGTTGAGAAAAATGCAAAGTGAAGCATCTAGGAAACGTCTTATGGGCATTTCATCCTGTTTTAATCTTAGCAGAACCTATGAAAGAGAGAACCCCTGAGTAAAATTGTCTGAAAATTGCTGTTAGGAAGCAATGTAATGATGCCAACAATGTTTGAAGAAAACATGTGAGAGGACGGCTGGGAGGAGAGAGTCTGAATTCCAAACACCCCAGCAGGAGATGCTCTGTGAAATAATCAGACTTGACAGGCAGAGGCATTTACTTCTGCTGTCATCTCTCAACAGAAATCTTGAATGACATATTGAGTATGCTCTTGACATGCCACCGTGGAAGAGCAGGCATATGTTCAAGCCGTCAGGGAGAAACTATGCTGAGAGTGGTTAGAGTGGTCAAGATGACTCAGACTTCTTTATAGTCCTAATAAAACAGGGGCAGCTCTCCTCTGCTATGGAATGGCTTGGTTAAATGTAAGTTGGTTAAAAATGCATGGGGAGTGCCTACTGTATTCAGACAAACTGCACTTTGGGGGGCTTGCAACAGAACTAGCCACTGGCCTAGCAATAGCATATATTAAAGGGATTGGCAAAAATATATCTTTAATCAAGCAGTTCGAAACTGATAGATTTGTGTGGAGGAGTCTTTTGTCTGATGCATCCTAAAATAACAACACATGAATCAAGAGCTACTAACAGTTATGCCTTGCTCCAAGTGCAGTGTGTTGCTGTAGTGATAGAGATAAAATTTGCAGAAACATTACTATGAGTTTTCAATGACAGCACCATTTCACACTTCTATATGATTAATACTTGTCTTGATCAGGAATAGAAAATGTTATGCAGAGATTATTCAAAAAGCATGATCAGAAATCTGGCCAACGTGGCCTTATAAATTTATTCTCTGAGATATCCCTCTCTTCCAAACACAAAACATTGGTATATAAAATAGAAAAGAAGGACAGAAAATTAAAAATATGTAAATATAAAAACAAAATTAGAATGACATTGTGTATTGTTAAGGGAAATGCCAGCTCTGTAACAGACAAACTCTGAAATCTCAGTGGTGTAATACAATAAGAATTTATTTCTCACTCAAGTAAATTTCAATCAGGGGCTGCCTTCCATGCAGTGATTCAGGGACCCAGGCTCCTTCCACTTTGTGGCTTCTCCATTTCTTAAGATCTCACAGTCCATCATTTCCAGCGAATGGCCAGGATAAAAAGAGAATATGGAACATGACAGAGGAGATATTTTTAGATAAACCTAGAAATGTCATGTATCCCTTCTGCCCATATTTCTTAGCTATAACTCAGTTATATGGCCAAACGTAATTACAAAAGGAGCTTAAAATTTTAATTTAGTTCTGTGCCCTGGAAATAGAGAGAAGAGATTTTAGTATACACAAAAAATGTCTACCTACATAGTCAGACTTTTATGGTCCAAACATCTCAAGGGGGGTACCTGTCTCAATAAACCATTGGCAGAACAGAAACACAAAACAATAATCAGGAAGTAAAATCATTGGCCACTGCTTTGCAGTAATGAAAGCATAAAGGGTGGCTAAAAGAGTCAGCTCCTAGAGGGTTAATAAGGCTAAAAGTACTTCACATAAATTGAGAGGATGGGGATAGGCCAGCTGCCTGAAATCAGGCTGGGGTTCTCTGATTCAAGAAACAAATATATTGAAAATTCTGCCTGGTGAAACAGAGTATAAAATACTGTGAATGGACATAGATACAAGCTCCACCTACATCTGTGACTTAATCCTATCAAAGGGCAGGATAGGCTCATTCAAACTTTGTGATGAAGTAGAATGGAGGCCATTGCAAATCCCTTAGACTGGGAAGACTCAGCATAGAAAGAACAACATGGGGGAAAGGTCACACAGAAAATTAGCCTACAAATCAAAATTCCGTAACATATCAAGGAATTTAACAAAGAAAAAACAAACAAAAACACAACAACAAAAACAGCTTCCAAAATTAACAGTCTGAAAGTAAATTGATTCTGGTAAACTTGTAAAAAACATTCTGAAAATGACCATAAAATGTTACAGTAGAAATACTCAGAGAGATAAAAAAATTATATTCATGAATTAGAATAATAAATTATAATTTCTAAAGATTTGACAAATATAAATAAAACAGGAAGATATGAAAAGAGTTAACTGAAAGTCTTAGAAATGAAAAAAATAATGTAAACAAAAATTGTCACTGAAAATTTTAAAATATTGGGAGTTTGAAAAAAGTAAAATTACTGCATATGAAGAACTGAGGATGCAATTTGAGTGGTAGACATAAATCGGTTAATTAAAAACCAAGAAAGACTGAAATAAGCAAGTTAAGATTTAACTCTGGAGGCTAGAAAAACAGTAACAGAGTAAACCTAAAGCCAGTAGAAGAAAGGAAATAATGAAAAAGAAGTGAGGGGAAGTGAGGTGTGTTTCTTTCGTCTTTCTGCTGCCTGGAATGTGGAAATGGTGGTGAGACCTGGCTAAACGATCTGAGAGAGTGGGATAAAAGCTATGTACTGAGGATGGGAGAATGGCATGGACTTAGGTTCCTGATACCATGAAGTCATCAGCTCTACCTGGACTGCTTAAATCATTAGGGGAGAGAGAAATGCATTTATATCATGGTGAAGCCACGGTTCTTTTGGCCTTTGTACATCCAACATGTACAAATCTGCATCCAAACTAATAAAATTATGAAGATTCAATTCAATAATATAAAAATATGAAGGAGGATGGGTAAACTGTTATTTATTTTATTGTTAGTCTTTAAACTGTACCATTGATACAAATTTTAGTGCCCTCGAGAATAGTTTTTATATGCAGAACTGATCATTCAGATTTATTTGTTCTTTAAGGATTAATATTCAATTATTAACATTATGATTTCAAAATCCTAGTTTACCTTAGATATCTTATCATTTTACCCATAACTCATTTTTCTAATAACTTTTAAGAGAACTTTGAGTAATTTTGTTTTCTTCTATGAACTTAAACACCTCCCCATAGAGTACATTACTCTGGTAGGTCAACGTTTATAAATATGTTGTATTTCGCTTTCTTTCTAAGTATTTTGATGGTTAGACTTAACAAACAAAACTATCTCAAGCACTTAAATAATGTTTAAGAAATAAATATATTAATTGAACTTGAAAATATTGAAAAATGTAAGTTTTAAAGAACATCTTCAATACATAAAATATCAAATGTATGTATATAATTTCTCTTCCTTTTCCTTCTTTTCTTCTTCTCCTTTTTCTTTTTGAGGGTAACGTTTCAGACATAAATAAGAAATACAGAGTAGAATACCCATCACCCAGATTCGACAATAATTACATTTTTTTGCCCTTTGCTTTTATCTATTTTTATTCTTCCTTTTCCTTTATTGGCTAAAATATTCTTAAAACAAATTCAGACATTCTAACACCCGACACACTTTAATATACCTCTCAAAAATATGGATGTTTTCTTAAAGACACCAAAGTCATTATCACTCCCAACAAAATTTACAGTAACTTTTTTTGTATTACCCAATTCCAAGTCTATAATCACATTATTTTTGATTAAATAATATCAAAAATATATTTTTATACTTGCTTTGGCCTAATCAGGATTCAGGCAAGGCCACACATCACATTTGATTGTTATGCTTCTTAAGTTTCCTATAACTTGGAGTAGTAGACCCTCACCCACCTTTTTTTTTTTTTTTTTGTAGAAATTGGGTCAGTTTTCTTGTAGAAGAGTTTATATTCTGGAGTTGCCTGCTCACTTCTTGGTGTCATTTAACATGTTCCTTTATCTCCTCATATTTCCTGTAAATGGAAGTTATCTCTGGAATCTTCAGGTTGAACTTTTAAAAACATTTATATTAAGATATCATTCACATACAGTACAATTCACACACTTAAAATGTACAATTTGATCATTTTTAACATATTCACAGAGTCAGGCATCCATTACAACAATCATGTAGTTGTAAATCATGTAAAATGTGTCATCATCACCAGAAGAAATTATATCCATTTCCAGTCATTCCTCATTCCGACCCCTCACCCGCTGGTCTTTCTGTTTCTATGGACTTGCCTATTCTGGACATTTTGTATGAATGGAATCATAGAATATGTCATCGTTTGTGACTGGCTTCTTTCACTTAGCATAATGTATTCAAGATTTATCCATGTTATGGCCTGTATTGCTACTTCATTCCTTTTTATTGCCGAATAATATTTCATTGTGTGGATATACCACATTTTATTTATTCATTCGTCAGTGATGAGCATTTGGGCTGTTTGCCACAAATAAATGTTCATTTTTGTGTGTATGAGCCACCTTAAAGACATGCTTTTAATATGGAATGTTTCAAACACATGCAGAAGTAGAGAGAGTAGTATAATGAATTCCACGTACTTATCACCCAGCTCAACAATTGTCATTCGTTATTATTTTTCTATCACCACCCATTTTGCCAACCATTCAGAATTATTTTGAAGCAAATCCCAGACATCATATGATTTCATCTAAAATATTTCAGTATGTAACTCTAAAGACAAGGACTCTCCCCTTTAAACATAGTTACAATACTCATCATCATATCCTGAAAACTCCGAATATGATTCTTTGATATCATAAGTGTTCTTATTTTTCCTGGTAGTCTATAAATGTTCTGATTTTAGTTTGTTTTGTTTTACAGTTTGTTTGAAATAGGACCCAAAAAGGTCTATGTATTAGCATTGGTTAGCAATAATTTCTTGTCTCTTTTAATGTAAAGTTTCTCTCTCCTTACACTTCTGCTCTTATTATTGTTGTTTAAAAAAAGCAAAACAAAACAACTGGTCCCTTTGTCCTGATTTTCCCCTATTCTGGATTGCATCGCTATGGTGTCACTTGGCATGTTCCTCTGTCCTCTGAATTTCCTATAAGATACAGCAGCTTACATAGATTCTGGATTGGTTTCTTTGGTAATAGGTAATGTAGAATACTTCCATGGAGAGACATATAATGTCCTTTTTATTTTTTTTTAATGTCATCCATCATTATTCATCATTGCCTCGAAATGCTAATTTATTAGGAGTTTCAAATTGTCATATTTCTATTATTCCTTCTGCATTTATTAGCTAGATTTCTTCTGTAAAAACAAACTCCCCCTTTTTCAATATTTCATTACTCTGAGATACAGTTCACATAGAAAAGGCAAGGGGGAAACGTTTGATTCTCTCTCTACTGACCAGTTATTAAACTAGTGCATTGGTTCCCTAGAGCCTTTAAAGAATATCAGTGCGCTGTTTTCTTGGTGTTATTATGAATTGATGGATTTAGAAATATTCTGTGTGTTTAAATAAACATATTCTATGTGTTTAAATCCATTTTAGTTATCATTCTTATTGATACTCAAATTTTTTCCTCTTTGCCCAATAAGAGCTCCTGAGTCCTTTTGACACAATCCCAATAGTTTCTGACATACTGTATTTTGCCACGTATAATGCGCAATGTTTTGCCCAAATTTGTGAGGGAAAAATAAAGATATGCATTACACATGGGTAGTACTAATTGCTTTCCTATATAAATGTTTTCAATTCTTTTATTTATGCTTATGAGTTAAAAGTGTAACTCTAGAAATCAGTAACGATATCCGTATGCAATACGCTCATCGGTTTTGTTTAACCAATTTGTGGAATAAGATAATCAGTTTTGTTGGACTTATGACGAACTTGCAATGGCGAAGAGTTTTTGGCCTTCTATGATGCACAAATATTGTAAATTTGTTACCCGTGCATAAAATTTCTTGTGCTTTGTATCTGTTTTTGTGTTTCATAATTATTTCATACACAAAATTTCTTGTGCTATAATATGTTAAAGAATAAATGCTAAAATTCCTTTATAATACAAAAAGCAAGTACCTAAATAAAATTTTGAATTTAAGTTTGGGCCAAAAACATAGGTGTGCATTATACACAGGAGCGCATTATACATGGCAAAATAGGCTATTGCTTGCTATTGGGTAAGATTGGTGCTCTAGGCTCCTCTTGTGCATATCCAGCACCAGACCTGAGATGGCTCATTTCTTTAAGGTGCCCCATTATTTTGTTTTTGTTTTTTTAGTGAGAAATGATATTTAAAAAACATGGTCTAGATATTATGTTTTTGACCTTAATATAAGTAATATTTCCTGGGGCTTCACCTAAACATTTCATATGACAAAAGAGAAAACCATTTATATTGAATTTACTCTCTGAATTTCAGTTTTCTCATTTGTAAAACACAGACTATACTAATCCTTAGTCATTGGTTTATGATGCAGATTAAACAAGTCAATACATGTAAATTATCTAGAATAGTTCCTGGGAGAGTCAGGACTTAAAAAATTAAATACAACTCAACAACAATAAAACAAACAACCCAATTGAAAAATGGGCAGAGGACTTGAAGAGACATTTCTCCAAAGAGGACATACAAATGGCAAATAGACATATGAAAAAATGCTCAACATCACTAATCATCAGAGAAATGCAAATCAAAACCACAATGAGATATCACCTCACCCCAGTAGAATGGCTATCATCAACAAGACAAATAGTAACAAGTGTTGGAGAGGCTGTGGAGAAAAAGGAACCCTCATACACTGTTGGTGGGAATGCAGACTGGTGCAGCCATTATGGAAGGCGGTGTGGAGGTTCCTCAAAAAATTACGAATAGAATTGTCATATGACCCAGCAATTCCTCTCCTGGGTATCTACCCAAAAAATCTGAAAACATTTAGAGATAAAGACACGTGTGCTCCAATGTTCATTGCAGCTTTGTTTACGGTGGCCAAGACATGGAAACAACCAAAATGTCCTTCGATAGATGAATGGATAAAGAAGTTGTGGTATATATACACAGTGGAATACTACTCGGCGGTAAGAAAAGATGATATAGGAACATTTGTGACAACATGGATGGATCTTGAGAGTGTAATGCTGAGCTAAATAAGTCAGACAGAAAAAGCAGAGAACCATGTGATTTCACTGATATGTGGTATATAAACCAAAAACAACAAAAGAACAAGACAAACAAATGAGAAACAGAAACTCATAGACACAGACAATAGTTTAGTGGTTACCAGAGGGTAAGGGGGGTGGGAGATGAAGGTAAGGGGGATCAAATATATGGTGATGGAAGTAGAACTGACTCTGGGTGATGAACACACAATGGGATTTATAGATGATGTAATACAGAACTGTACACCTGAAATCTATGCAATTTTACTAACAATTGTCACCCCAATAAATTTAATAAAATAAAAAAATAGTAATAAAAAAATTAAATAAATGTTAATTATGATTTAACACCAACTTTAGCTTATATTCAGATTTCAGTATATGGTGACTTATTTTAAGATCACAATATGATTCTTTGACAGCTCATTGCTCTTGATTACCTCTCCTAACACCCCAAATTCCCTGACCTGATTTTATCATTCACCCTCTCATGCAGCAGGGTACAATTATGGAAGCCAGGAGAAAGAACAACCAACTCCAGAGTTATTTTCTGTTTTTTGGAAGGCCATCTGCTACCATGACCCATTTTACAACATGCAAATTCACCAGCCCAGTGCAATTTCCCTTCAATGAGTGGCCCAGTAAATATAATTACATTGCTAATTTTAAATTCCAAATGGTCAGCTCGGGTTAAAGAATGACCATTCATCAGTCAAGATTCTACAATTAATTGAGAAAACAGAGGGTCTACATGCCAGGATTTTGACAGAGAAGTGGTAACAAGTTTGTTTTCTTTCACCTCTTAGGCCACTGGCACACACAAACAGATGGTTCCAAATCCTTCCCTCTAATTTTTTTTCCCCCATTGGAAAGAGCAACGTGATGCTGCAATTAATGGATAAGGAAATTTACCTTCACAAACCTGGTCCTTTCAAGAATGGACTGATCTCTTTAAAGGGAATGGGCTAGTCTATCCTTGAATAAATTTTATGTAAAGCCCACATTAAAAATAAATTAATTCAAGAAAACTGAATGTTTTCAAAATAATGTATTGGTTTCCTAGAACCTCTAAAGGATATCAGTGTGCTATCGGAATGGTTATATACCAAAAATTGCCGTTGTAAGATATTAGGACAATTGATAAAATCAGCATAAGAATGTACATTAAAATATTATGTCAATATTAAATTTCCTGAATTTGGTAACTGCTTTGTTCTTACACATTCAGTAAAAGAAGTAAAAACACATGATGTCTGCAAAGCACTGTCAAATTGAGAAAAAATTAATGTGTGTGTGTGCACGCGCGTGTACTGAGAGAGAGAGCATGCATGCACAAGTGTTCAAATGTGACAAAAATGTTAAAAATTAGTGAAAACTGATGAATTTTGGCAAAGGGTATAGGGGAGTTCTTTATATCATTCTTGAAATTCTTCTGTAAGTTTAAAATTATTTCAAAATAAAATATTTTTAAAAATTAATTATTTTAAAAAAATATGTAAATAAGTTCAAAAGCCCAGGCCAAAAGGTAAGCACACGAGACACTGAAAAGTCAAATTAATTATCAACATAGAGTGAAGTGGGTTATTTAAGCAGAAACATTTGAAGGTAATTACCATTTTTTTGGAAGGTAATTATTTGAGCTAAGCATTAAGAAAACCAACAATGCAAGCCTTGATTCTCCCGACAGCAGTACTGTATTTACAGTTCTTCCATACGATTCCTCCAAGACAATCCCATAGGCACTTAAATTCAACAATCCTGAGACCGTAAGATATCTAAGAAAGTGTGGGAGTAGCGTCTGCCTGCCGATGATTAAGAGGCTTGACATAGATACCCGGGGAAGTGGCATACAGCCCTAACGTCAGCTCTGCAATTGGACAATATGTTAAGCAAGGACCTGTGAGACCTAAGGATCTTGGCTTCTGAAAAGAGAGAAACTGATCTCTTAGACTGTGTGGGAGAGTTAATGGATACACAAGTGAAGAACACAGACTATCTGGAATGCCATCTTGGTTATCAGAAGGATGGAAGGGCTGGCCCAGTGGCAAGGCCTGTTTGAATAGCCTGCTGAAGGGTCAAGTGAAGAGACAACTTTCAAAGGCAACACAGCACATCTTCCCATTATAGGAGGTCCCAAAGTCAGCTACTTGAGTCTTCATCTTCTCCATTTGTCAGAAGACTGCCCTCCTTTTTATCTAGTATAAGAATCCTCATTGTTGCCCTTGTAAATAAATCCGCTTTGCATTATTTAAAAAAACACATGATACTACCCAAGCCTCTCCCTGGATGCTCCCCTTTCTCTAACTAATGCAGCAGAAAGCACTCTCCTCCTTATTGGTTCTTGCGTTTTTGCCAGTGCGGTCCCCTTCACTGCTGGATTGAACTCCTATGGAAGCTGGAAGGTCTTCCTTCTCTGATTCCTCTGGTTGTCTCTTCTGCCTCTAACTTAGGAAGTAATATTATAGAACACTTCATTTTGTATGTTTGTTTATATGGCTCTCTCTCTCAAAAGAGTGAGTTCCTAGAGGATAGGTCACATGGCTACTCATCTTTTTGTTACCCTAACAACTCTAGCGTATTGTAGGCTCTCAACACTTACTGAATGAATGAAGGAATGACCAGACAGGAGCTGAGCTTGACCTGGATGAAATGAGAACAAAAATTCAGTATAATAAGGATTCATCTGATATGTCTGAAATGTGAACCAAGAGTGCTAATATAGGCAAAATGATTTACCAGTGGATCAATTTTTACATTACCTATAAGGTATACAAGTTTTCAGAAGGGAAATAACTACTGAAATACATCTGAGACAGATATGTACTAAGTACCATTTCTGCCACTGAGAGTATTTTTCCTACATGTTCCTAGTGAGAATGAAGTTCAGGATGAGAGGTTACATGCCTCAAACAACCAGACCCAGAAGAGTTGAGTCCTCTTGGAATTTAGTGCTATGAAGATGGCCTCATGAAAGACGCTGATGTATCATGATTCCCACTCAGGGAGTACAAATATGCTCACCTGAACAAGTTACATAACTTTCTGGGCCTCAGTTTCCTCCCTTGTAAAATAATCATAACAATACTACCTGTGTTGGTCAGGGTTTAGTTACAGAGAAATGAATCAATGCTAGTAAATTTACACAGGAAGAAACAGTGAGTGATTTACAGATTCACTGAGGCCTAAAGGAGCAGATTCCCAAAAGCTACACCTCAGGGCCAAGTCAAAGGGAGCTCCTGCCTCTTCTTGGGTTAGGAAGCCACGAGCTCCTGAACTACCACCCTCCTGACTCAGGAGCTCTTACAATTAGGAAGCCACCATGGTGAGAAGGCCACTGCTCTCTCCCACCATGCCTGCTACAGTTGGTACCAACAAGATGAATGCCGCTTGCCCAGCGTGGTTATACCATGTATAATAGCTACGACTGGACACAGCAGCCTCTGCTTATGATGCCAGTGAAAGCACCTGCCTCCACTACCCTAATGCCAGTGGAAACAGCAGGAGCAAGGCATCTGCCTCATTTCCACATCCGAATTTCATCTGACTGGGGAATCCATAAGCCCAGACAGAAGCCCAGACACCAGGCAGTCTGGGAAAATGTAGTTTTTAACTTCCCAGCCTCTAAAGTCATGGGAAGCACACCAGAAGGGGTTGGAATGAATGTTAAGTGCCAGTATGAGTACTGACTGCCTTTTAGAGCTGGGAGGATTAAATGAGATAAGGTATATCAGATACATACCAGTTTCTCTACACACAGTAGTACTCAATAAGTGGTACGAATATTAAATCTACAGAACTTCGGTAGTCATTTTTGTGCTTCAAAGCTGTACTGCTACAGGTTTAAAAATTAAACAGAACAGTATTTTTTCCCACTATAATGGACTTTCATGAAGCTGGAGTATGACACTGGAAGGGTATTCCTTATTCAAAAGATTGTGTTAACGCTCACAGATGGCCTCCGATGCACCAAATGGGATGCTTCCATTTCATATTCCTTATCCCACTTATTCTTCACAACTCCATCAAGAATTTTACGTGTTATAGAGTTTTACATGGAAGCCAAATAACTTGCTCAAGTTCCCACGGTAGGTAAGAGGCTGGGACTTGATACAGACCCAGATGGGCCAACTTCAGAGCCAGGTGCTTTCCATTAGTCAGTGATAAGCTCATGGGTGCTTATCAATAGGGAGTGGCAGGCCTGGCTAGAGAAGATGAAGCACAGGATTCGGTCCTGATGTACAGGAATAGACTTCAGTTCATGTGTGATTGGGTTGTTTAATGGCAAGGTAAATAAAGGGCTTAGACTGGGGCCTGACCCATGACAGAGGTAAGTGCTCCATAGATATTAGCCATTATTTGTCTCCTGAAAAGACGTCTCAACATTGACTGGATGGTAATATTAGCTGGCTTTCACCTGACGGAGAATCCTTTTCCAAAGAGTTTTGGTTAATGACTCAATACAAGAAGTTCTCTATGTGCCTCTATATTGAAATGGTAACGAATTCTAACTCTAGAAATTCCACCATATACCAGCACTGTTACTTCGAGTGAATTACTGACTCTTTCTTGCTTCTGCTTCTTCATCTGTAAGTGGGAATAATAATTCTACCAATATCGTAGGGATATGATGTGGATTAAATGTTTAACATATGCAATGCACTGATTGTTCTTGTTTTGGTTACTGTTTGCTTTACCAAGATGGGATAATATATATACTTTTCCTCATCTTCCTTTCCTTATTCAACAATATCTCATGAAAATCATTTAAAATCAATTGGTATAGTAGCAATTAGTTCATCTTCATGGCTACATAATATTCATAACGTGGATATACAATAATTTATTTAGAACATGAGCTTCATTTACAGTTTTTCTCTAAGAACAATGCATTAAAAATCCTATGTATGTGACTTGTTCGGAAACAACAATTTGGTGCACAAATTGAAGGTGTACAGCTCAATGAATGTTTAAAAGCAAAACATATCCATATTATCAGCACCCAAGTCAGGAAACAGAGCATTACCAGTTCCCCGTCCACATTCATCATTCCTCTTTCTGGTCATTAAGAGCTACCCTCCTGATTTCTCCCAATTTTGTATGTTTTTGAACTGTATGTAAATGCATTTATACTGTGTCATGCCTGGGTTTTTTAGGTGAGGTTCATCCTCATAGATGCTTGGAGTTATAATGTCTCCATTCTTATTCCTGTACCGTATATCATTAAACAAATATGACAATAAGTTTGTCCGTTCTACTCTTCATGAATGTTTAGGTAGCTTCCAGTTTGGGGTTTATATAAATGGTGCTTCAGTCAACAGGCTTCTATATTTTTTCTGGTGAACATATGTATGCATCTTCATTGGGCATAACCAAGAGTGGTATTGCTATATTACAAGGCATACATATGTTCAGATTTAGAAGATACCAGCAACGAGATTTTCAAGGTGGTTGTTTCAATTTACATGTCTATTAGGAGTGTATGAAAGTTTTGATTATTCCACACTCTTGGCAAAACTAGGCATTTTTCTTATACATAAGTTTTTTTTTTTTTATTTCTGTGGCGTGGATTGTCAAAAGTGGATTGCAGAATCAAAGTGTATGTGTATTTTTAACTTTAACAGACATGACCAGTTGTTTTCCAAAAAGTCTGTATGACTGCATATTTTCACCAAGAATATCAGAGCATATTCTTCTTGTTACATCTCCACCAATAATAAATATTATTGCTCCTTTTAATTTTTGCCATTCTGATGGGTGTAAAATAATATGACACTTATTTTAATTTATATTCCCTATGACTAGTTAATTTTTTATGTTTGTTGGCCATGTGGATCTGATCGTCTATGAACTATCTTTCTGACAGAGGGAAGGTTATTGAATTTGTGACCTATAATGAAGGATTAAAGGAGTGACTTTACCGCAAAGAAGAAGAGGCCTACGGCAAAGTCCGTTAGCTGTCTTGAAATATTTGAAAGCTCATGTTCTAAGGGCTTCCATGTAGTCTATGGACCTTTTGAAGGGCAGAATTCAGACCAATGAAATGGGACTTTTAAGGCGACATATTTTAAGTTAAATTAAGAGAGGATTTTCAAACCAATGGTCTTATCCCATTAAAAAAATAGCTTTCCCTGAGGTTGCAAATTCTCTGTTCCTACACACGTTTATGGTGAGGCTGCCTGTTTACTTGTCAGGGGTGTGCTGAAAGGGATTCTTCTATTGAGATGGAGATGGACTTGGATGAGTGGTTCCAAAAGCAGGGTATGCCTGATAATCAATTCAGAAACTTTAAAATGCAGATTCCCAGTGTTCTGCCTTGCAGATTTTGTTAAAGAAAGCCTGTGGAGAGACCCAGGAATCTTTAATTTTAAAACATTAAACAAGTGATTCTGACGTAGTCTGTGTACAGACCAACATTTGAGAAACGCTGGTCTAGACATGTTCTAGAATCTCTTTGGATTTTAAAATGATAGATTTTATCAGCTGCTATGTTAGCGATGTTATTTAACCCAAAATGTGATAAGAGTCAGATAACAAAGGACTGTCAACAACCCCATTCAGAGTTCTTTGCCCCTCTGACTAGTACCTACCTAAGGAAATATGAGAAATATGTTTTCCTCCTACAAATGAGCATGTCTTAACTATAATCTTCATACAAACAAAACTACCCATGAAATTATGAGTTACAGGTTAATAATTTATAGACAAAGCATCTTTGGAATTTTGTGGGTGAGTGTGTGTGTGTGTGTGTGTGTGTGTGTGTGTGTGTGTTCATGATCTCAGAAGTTTATTTTATAAGAATACAAATAAGTCCCCTGTTTAAACTGAACCACAGTTAAAAAGAATGAGCATTGTAGTCATGGGTCTGACTCACTCTTTACCTCAGTTTCCTCATCTCTAAAGTGGGGACCAAAATACAATAATATCAACTCTAAGATTTCCCCTCAGGATTAAATGAGGTAGCATAAAGTACCTAGCGCAACACTTGGCACGTAGAATATACTTAATGATTGTTAATTCCCCTCCATTCTTTCCCGTACAGTGCCAGCAAAAGTCACTCTATTTTTAATACAGCTTGTTCTCTTCTTTCTACAATTCAGGAAGTCAGAAAATAAGTTTGGTCTTGGTATGGTTGTTTAAAAATATTACAAGCATTTAAAAATATTTGGCTCCTTTTTTGTTAACTAATGAAGGTACATAGTGTTTTAGCCCTAGATGTTGATCAAACTTTCAAGGATATTTAAAGGAAAGTATTTATATTCAAGGAAGAGAACTATTTGGTCTTAATAGGAACACTTCAAAGGTCATAGAAGGAAAGCTATTTTCAGAGTATCCTTATCTGTTCCAAAAGGATTGAATATATTGGCCCATTTTTTAACTCCTCTAGTCATTTTGTGTGGTTTCAGCTATTTCCTTAGGTCTAATATTTATTTAGTCTTAAGTTTAACTTTATTACTAATTTTTTCTACTAAACCAACACACTGAAGCCACAGCTTGCCCAAGTGTCTCCTAAAAGCACAGGAATTTGGAGCCTGGTAACTGAGCCTCCAGTTCTAGTAAGGGGGAACTACCTCTTAGAGTAAGATGAAACACCTAGAACTATTTCCTTTAGACCAAATAAGCAAATACATAAGTCAGGTTCAGTATTAACCAGGTTCTCGAAGACAAGAAATCTGTCTTAATTTGTTTTTGTAAAGTAAGTGCATGGAACACAGTAGGTATCTCAGATAAATGAATGAACAAGTAAATGAAAAACAACTAGGATCTAAGAGTTGGAAACAAGTAAGACTGACGTAAAAGAGTTAAAAAAACAACAACACAATACAATGCTGACTAGTCTGGTTCTAAGAATATGGAAAACAAGAAGACCCCAAGCAGGCTTATTATATCATGGTTCAAAACAATGGAAGATTGTCAGGAAGTAAATGGAGAAAATATTCTCCGGAATTCTTTCAAAGCACTGTATAGATCTGCAAGAAACATTTTAATACACCCTTTGAAGTAGTAGGTGAGAACCCCAAGGGAGCTGGTGTGGCCATAGTGGCCAATATAAGGCAAGGGAGGAGGAATTTATTTAAGACCCCAGAATAGTGAGGGGAGGAGAAGAGGGAGTGTTAGAGGAGCCCGAACTTTCCAGAAATCTCTTGCACTGTAATACGAATAAAGTCTACAAAATAATCAGAGATGCTTGCTCTGGATGAATTTCATGTTGAAACAAGGGAAGAGATGGATTGGCAAGCTGCTTAAGATGACGCAAAACAGAGGCAGCGGGCCTGGAGGCAAGAGCGTTGAGGTTGGGAGACGCAGGAAGAAACACAGCGTAAGAATTTGCAAAAATTATGAGTAGGGTTTTGGATGATCTCAGGCTATAGAATTAGGGTTTAGACAAGATTATCAGGTCTCTGGGAGGCAGGGGGCAGTGAGATTGCTGACATCTTGATTTCATGAGTAGTCTCCAAGAAATTCATTCTTAGAGGAAAGTTGAATGAGCCCTTCTACAGCTGGGTCTTTCCCCATGCCAGTCATTATTGCTTAGTTTATTGAATTAACATCCATTGACATCTTGACATTCACTGTGGTCTCAAGACTATAGCAGGCAAGGAAGATTCGAATAGCTATTATAATAATTACATGTATTATTATTATTATTAATATGTATTAATAATGTGTAACACACACATATATTTTTCTCCAGGAGTTTACAGTCTAGTAGGATGAATAAGACAAGCTTTCTAATAATACGTGTCAGTGCAGAGAAATATCTAAGAACCCAGAGAAACAAAGGTACAATAGAGGTCCGTAAGAAGGAGACATACACGTAACTTCAGGCTGGAAAGGACACGTGAAGGAGGTGGCTTTTGAGTGAGCTGTACAATGAAATACCAGTAGGGTGTTAACGGCAGAGGTTTTAAGCGAGGACGTTTCAAGTGTCTGGGATAGCAAGAGGAAAGAAATGGAGATGAGAAGAGAAACAATGTTTTAGAAGAAAGGAGTACAGATCCCTTTGGCTGAGCAGAAGGAACACAGCTTCTTTCTTGTGGTTCTTGACCCCCAGGAGTCTATGCATCCATCAATCCCTATTTTTCAAACGAGCCCAACCACATTTGTTGCCAAACTGACCAACACTTGACGGTGGCTGAGCTTATTGTTCACTTTGTGACTGATCTAGACCCAGTGTTTTTATGTTTGGCTCATTTTACTGGTGTTCTGGCATAAGACGAATTCAGCTTAGATTTGTTACCTAAGTGGTTACCATATCCTATGACTAAATGCCCTGGACATTTTGGGTTTAATTTGTCTCTGTTCTTGAGTTTCCAGATATTCTAAGATTATTAATGCAGGGACATCCTCCCCCTTTCTCCATAATATACAAATATCTCAGACCTGCAGAAACAGACATTGCTTCCACCAAGGAAAAGGAAAGCATTTTTGTCTTAACTGCTGTAGAAATTTTGCTGGAGAAAATCAGCAGAGTATCAAAGCAGGTCTCCCAGTGGATCTTTCTTTCTGCCATCTGTACCAAATGAGCAGTTTGTTCCTTTGGGCTTTTGGATGGTGCCAGGATTCAATAAGTGTTGCCAAAGGCCCCAAATCAAGCTGGTGGGTTGAAGCCAGAGGGCTAGCTCATTCCTCTGCAGGGTGAGGTTACAACACACTTTTTCTTCTGGCTGGAGTGAGTACCCCAGATTCCTACCCCAGGCCTCTGAGCGCCAATGACATGTCCCTGGAAAGCTTGAAGCTGGGCTTACAGCCTTGTTTGTTTCCTTTCAAGTTTACATTCTGGACTGAGTCGAAAAATCTGCTCAAAGTCCATACTTCTGGAACTCAAGCTTTTGTTTTGTGAACTCAGATGATCTGTGTTTCTGGAAATGATTCCACCAGGAACGAAAATGAGCAGCCTACTCTGCAATACATGCCTTGCTTTCAAAAGCTTCAGTATTTCCAAGCATTCCCCCAAGAGTCCTTTGATGTAGCCCTATTTTGAGGTCCTTTGGTTGTATAGAAATGTAAGCTTCAGTAAATGAAACTGAAACATTTTCAAGTTGCTAAATGTTAGATGTCATTTCTCATTGGTTTCAATGTTGTTCCTTCTCTATTGCTTTGATAAGGTAAAGCCTGTCATTCTTATTTGCCAAGTTTGGGCTCTATGTTCTTTGGATTCCCACATGTTTTCTCCATCCCCACTGTACCCTTGGGTATTTTTTCTGAAAGACATTTGTTTGGCCATGAGCTTCATGATGACAAGATTTTCTTGCATGAATAAATGAATAAATAAATGTTTGTTCCCAAGCATGAATCAGCCATCATTTAATTCACTTCAGTTCAATTCATTTCTACTCATCCCAATTCAATTTTAATTTGTATATACCAGTAAAAGAATAAGAAGCTGGTCAGAGTGACCATACGTTTCTTTTACTCCTCAGAGGTCAGGACCTGTAGGGACGGTTCTGCCAGAAGAGCAGCTTTGGATCACTGCTGCTAGCCAAGCGTATCTATTTTGAGCTACAGGAAAGATATGACAGCCTTCAAGCTGAAAACACTTAATTCTAAATCAAGGACTTGTTCTTTCTTATCCATTTTCAATTTAAATAACTTATAACTCTTCACAGTTTCTGTAGTGGAGAGGTGAAAGGGGAGGCTGATCTTTTAGAAAGGACAGTTAAATACTAAAATGGAAAAACCATCAAGGAACCCAATCTTTTCAGTGATATAGGAGCTTGTGGTCATACACCCCAATCTCTCCAGGCACATCCTCTCTCCCCAGTGACATTACTTTCTCCTATAAGTTCAAGACCAGGACGTTTCACTAATGTGAGGTTAGCATAAACTAAACCAAGTATAATTACAATTCCACAGGAAAGCTAGGCCTCATTAACGGGTAACCACTAGAAGGGGGAGGGTTGAGACAGAGCTGTATTCAGTGTTGTCTTGTAAAAGGACAAGAGTCAGGAGACAATGTCCCCAGTCAAATGACATTCTGGATCTCTCACTTAAAAACATATGTCTTTGTTTCTGCATATATAAACAGTATTTCTGACTGAATAGTATAGAGGGGTCTGTGAGGACTGGTACAGTTTAAAATACTATGAGAGCATAAGATGAAAAAGCAGAATTCCTTAGAGCTAACTATACCACAGAGCCCATGCCTCTGATGCTTTATGTTGTGCTTAACTATTTCCACAAGTGGTTATAATTAGTTGTAAAAATCCTGACCGTTGATCGCCATCATCATAGAGGAGCAACCACTCATTTGAAACCCTAGAGAAACACTAGATCTTCATATAATTAAGTCCAACGTACTTTTAATGAGTGTCTATTTCTGCTTCTTCCTACCCTCCGATCTACAATTTAAAAAAAAATCAAATTTCTTAGGCATTTCTGTTTGGAATCTCTTTACTAGGCCTAAGCCTCTCTAAGTTTTAGTTCAAGGGCCTCAGCTTTCAGTCTAATTTAAATAGATTCTCAGTTGTAGCTTTCTTAATGAAAAACACAGTCTGGATAGCCCTTTAAGGATGGAACGAGTTAGTCTAGATAGGGTATGCATCTTGAAACTGGCACCAGGGCAGTGGATTCTTTGGGGTCTAAGTCTCTCTTACTTTCTCCCTTCTGGCTTCTCTTACAGGTTGCAAAGTTTCCTGTAGGTCTAACAACCTGCCCTCAGTTTAACTTGTGACTTTCAGGGCTTGTGTTAGATTATCTATGGTTGAGGAGACATCTCAGAACCTCTCTTTGCAGAGCACTGTTATTTCTGTTATTGTCCTAGTCTAGTCTTAGAACCTATAAGTGGGATTCAAGAGACCCTCACCTTTGCATGATTCCCACTCATTCAATGTAATTCTCATCCAATTAGACTTGTTTGACACTATCTGACAATGTATTTTCCCCTCATTATCTTGGATATTCCTGAAGAGGGTTTGTTGCAAACATATAACATGTCCAAACCTCTCCCATTACATTTTCCTTGCCATTCTTATTTTGATTAATTTGGAAGAGATGCCTCAATCCTACTGTCTGTTGCTTTCAACTCTTATTTCTAAAGTATACTAATTTTTTCCATAGGCAACTCTGGCTGCTTTCATCCAAGGAGGTTTGAATGGTTTCCTTGTAAATGAAAGAAGGATGCTGAACTCCCATCTGAGTACCCTGGGCCCCAAGGCAGTTAATTACTAACAGAGTGTCTCAGTGAACTGTGTTGTCCTCATGTTTTAAAGAAGTGCACAGAGTAGAAGACACTTTTCTTGAGTGGAAAGATGAAATGCTTTGAGATTCCTGAAGCCAACTCTGCCTCTGGCATCACTACAAAAAGAGAGAGCTCCTAACCACAGACCTTTTGATACTCCACCACAGTCCCAGACACAAAAAGCGGACAAACCTGGCAAAAGTGCACACTTTCCAGTTACATGTAATGAAAACTACCTGCAGGCAGTTCATTTTGAAATCATCCAATTGGGAAGAAAATAGGTTCTTGAAGTCTACCTGTTAATTTCGCTCGCTAACCTTAAATCACATTGACTGTTGAGCAGGCATTCATCATACCACACTCAGCATCCAGAGGACACTAAAAGGTCTGTGTGCCCTCTACTCGCTTACTCTCTAAGTAGCCCATGGGCATAGCTACACTCAGCTCTACTCAAGGTTGTCTGTTCTGCAAAAGAGTCTGGACCACTAGGTGGCACTGTAATAATTTGATCCTCTAATGGTCATTTATTTTATTTTATTTTATTTTATTTTATTTTATTTTATTTTTATAAAACATCTTATATTAATAACAGTCTATTTTAAGCTTATAACAACTTCAAATGTATACAAAACTCTAGATTTGTACATCCTCCCCCTCCATTTTATAGTTTTCATACCACAATTTACATCTTTTTACACTGTGTATCCATTAACAAGTTATTGTAGTTAAAGTTATTTTAACATATTTTTCTTTTAACCTTCATACTAGAGTTATAAGTGACTTACTCTCCACCATTACAGCATTAGAATATTCTGAATTTAACTATATATTTACCTCTACCAGTGAGTTTTATACTTTGATATGTTTTCCTGTTACTAATTAGTGTCTTTTGGTTTCTGCCTGAAGAACTCCCTTTAACATTTCTTGCAAGGCTGGTCTGATGGTAATGAACTATCTCTCCTTCAATCCTGAAAGCAGCTTTGCTGGATAAAGTATTCTTGATTGGCAGAGTGTTTTCTTCCAGCACTTTAAATATGTCATACCATTCCCTTTTGGCCTGCAAAGTTTCTGCTGAAAATCTGCTAATGGTCTTATGAGGATTGCCTTGTATGTAGCAAGTTATTTTTTCCTTGCTGCTTTTAAGATTCTCTTTTAACAATTTAATTATAATGTGTCTTGGTGTGGGTCTCTTAGGATTCACCTTGTTTGGAATTCCCTAATTTCTGAATCTGGATGTCTATTTTTTTCCCCAAGTTAGGAAAATTTTGTCATTATTTCTTTGAATAAGATTTCTGCCCCCTTTTCTCTCTTTTCTCCTTTCCAGGCCCCTATAATGCATATCATAGTCTCCTCTTATTTGTGGTTTCAATTTTTGTGGTTTTTGTTGCCACAGTGAACCACAGTCTGAAAATATTAAATGGAAAATTCTAGGAATAAACAATTCAATAAACAATTCATGAGTTTTAAGTTGTGTGCCATTCTGAGTAATGTGATGAAATCGCCCATCATCCCACACCATCCTGCCCGGATATGAATCTTTCCTTTGTCCAGGATATCCATGCTGTACACACTATACACCCATTAGTCACTTAGTTGCCATTTTGGTCATCAGATCAACTGTCATGTATCACAATGCTTGTGTTCAAGTAACCCTTATTTTACTTAAGAATGGCCCTAATGTGCAAGAATAGTGATGCTGGCAATTCATACATGCTAAAAAGAAGCTGCAAAATGCTTTCTTTAATGGAGAAGGTGAAAGTTCTTATTTTTAATAAGGAAAGAAAAATGCATCATATGCGAGGTTGGTAAGATCCATGGTAAAAACAAATCTTCTATTCATGAAATGTGAGGACAGAGAAAGAAATTTGTACTTGTTGTGCTGTCACACCTTAAACTGCAAAAGTTATGGCCATAGTATGTGATAAGTGCTTAGTTAAGAAGGAAAAGGTATTAAATTTGTGGGTGGAAGACATAAGCAGAAAACGTTTTCCAATTATAGCAATGTGTTGCACCAGAAAGCATTGGGCCTATTTGAAGACTTCAGAAAGGGATCCCCTGAAATGAGTGACCACATTCACATAACTTTTATTACACTATATTGTTATAGGTGTTCTATTTTATTATGTTATTATTGTTAATCTCTTATTTTACCTAATTTATAAATTAAACTTTATTATAGGTATGTATGTATAGGAAAAAAACAGTGTATATAGGGTTTGATACTATCCATGGTTTCAAGCATCCGGTAAGGGTCTTGGAATGCATCCTCTGCAGATAAGAGAGGATTGCATATGTTGGTCAGTTTGATGTCATCTCATAAATCACTTAAACTTTTTTCACTCTTTTTTTATTCTTTGTCCTTTTTGCTCCTCCAATTGGATGAATTTCACTACCATTTCCTAGAGTCTAATGATCCTTTCTTCTGCATGATCTAGTCTCCTGTTGAACCCCTCTATTTAATTTTCCTGATTAGTTAGTATAGTCTTCAAATCTGTGGTTTCTATTCAGTACTTTTTAATTATTTTCTATCTTTTTGTTGAAATTCTTACTTTTTCATGTATTGTTCTTCTGACCTCGGTAAACATCTTTATGACTATTATTTTGAACTCTAAATCACTTATTTCTATTTCATTTAGATATGTTTCTGGAGTGTTTTTGTTTTCTTTTTGTTGGAACATATTTCTTTATTTCTTCATTTTCCTTAGCTGTCTGTGTGTGTTTCTGTGCATTAGGTAAAACAGACACCGCTCCTAATCTTGACAGGGTAATTTTGTGTAGAAGATGAATTTCGTCAGTCAGTCTGGCTCTTAGTTGTCTCTCAAACCTTTGTGATTGTCCAAGTTGCCTTGTTTGTTCTTGGTGCCTCCCAGTAGTTGAGGGTGTGTAAAAACCAGTCAGTGTCTTAAAGGGGAGAATTGCAGTCAGCACCCGTATGCAGATTTATTGGAACTCAGACCTTCAGATAGTAGCTGGGAAGGTAGGTAATTAGGCCCCTTCCAGGGAGAAACTGAAATATGGGTGTTTTTGCCTGCTTTCTCTGTGAGTGGCCCAGGTGTATAGCCATGGGTGGTGGGTACTCCAAGTCTCACACCCATTAAGAACTACTTTGTTTGCTATAGTCGTGTGGGATTCATGAATGCAAACCCCATTGACTATCAGAACCAGGCAATCTAAGACCTATCTTTTGGGCAGCAACCATGAAACCTGGGGCACCAGACATGTGTACAAGCTTTTTCTAGGGAGATACTGGTGACTTGGAGAGATCTAGAGGGAGAGGGCAGGGGAGGTGTTCACAGTCTCCATCGGTCTCCAGAGATGATCCTGATGGTCATTTATTAAGTAGTTGTGGATTAATGAGATCCCCTCTAGACTACTTAACAGCCTGCTCCATTGGCCACATGGTCTAACTAAAACCCAATGTAGAAAGGAGTCCGTTCCAGAGCTTCCACCAGAAGTTCCAATTGGTTATGGGAAGGATACTGGTGGCTCAGTACCCTTATGGTATCTGGTGGCTCAGAACTAACTTTCTGCCCGTGTTTCACAGAGAAGTCTGTCCAAATTTAGGGTAGACCTCAGGTGGTTTCAGAGTCACCAGCAACCTTAGTTAAGACTAATGGCAAAACGGACTGAGACGCGTACTGAGAGGCAAAGTCTGAATCATAGCAGACATAATCTTTTTTTTAAGTAGCACATGAAATAAAAAGAGACCCTTTCCTATTTTCTTTTTCTTTTCCTTTCTCTCAAATGTCTCAGATGGGAGACTTTTGGTCTGTTCCTTAAACATTAAAAGAAAGTGCTTTTTTTTTCCTCAAGGAAACAAAATCATGGGAGACATATTAAATTTGCATCTTTTGACTCACTTCTGATCTTGCCTAAATACATCAATAATGGACCAGGATTAGGATATAAAGAATGATGCAGTAGGATTCTACAACCATGAAAGGGTTGCATCTCAACATACTCATTTTTGTTTGCCTCATGTGCCATTTTCCACCAGGAAGCAGGATGATGGTATTTATGGCTGGCTCTCTGAGCAGGTGTTGAATGTGCATCTTCAAAATGTAGGTGCTGCTACAGGAAGTGGCGACTTTAACTTAAGTCAGTGATATTCTTGAAATAACATCTCTTCCAGCTGGTCTTCTCCAATCTTTGACCTACTTTATGTGTGAGAGGTTAGAAACTACCTCTTTTCTGTGGATCATTTGTTTTTCTAAGAGATTTAATAAAATGTCAGTTCAGTATGGTGTATAGAAAAACTATAATATGGCTGGGACTTTACAGTTACTTTAACATCTTTTTCTTGTTGTTGTTTTTGTTTGTTTGTTTGTTTGTTTTGGCAGTTCAGTTCAATGACCTCTAAGTGGGGGTAAAGATTCCCACCAGCATGAACAGCTAGTCTTCAAATTGCTCCATAGGGTCTTAAAGAGTTAATTTACAGGATTCAGAGAAGGTTGATTTTGTGTGTGTGTGTAGTGTCAGTATCACCATTTCTGCCGTGCCCACCTTGCCCCGATTCTCAGTAAAAGGTGTATTGCACATGTCAAGAAACTCTGAAAGCCAAGCAGGAGATTGAAAGCGAGGTTTACAAAATGCTTCTTTTAATTGAGATTTCACTTGAAGATTTAGGGCAACACATTTCAAACCCAAGTTTGTATTTGTTTACAGTGAACAAAGTATAATATCATTTTTAATGGAAAGATATTTGGTCAACTCCCATTAACTGGACATCAGTTTGATGAGTAGAGAAAACAGCATATAAGTTAGATTTCTTTCAGAATATACTTAAAAAAAAATTTTAAGGTTAAAAAAATGCTTAAGAAGCTTTTCTTGGACTCAAAAAATAAGTCTTGCAAAGAACAGGTGACATTAGTAGTTCACAAAAACTTGTGTCCCAATTTGTTATTCAATGTTATTTTGGAAACGAGTAGACATAATAAACTTCGTCTTTCTGGAGGTCAGCCTGTCCCAGGACACCAATTTCCACACATAAGCCTTAGCTATGTTGTGAATGTCTACAGACTATTCTTTACATCCATCTCTTACTTTGGTGACATGAGTAACCAGACTCTGAATAGCACTTCTCAGTGACGCTTAAGCTATCTGTTGGGGAAGGCCTGGCCCAGGACTTGTGATAGACTCCAATTCACCTCAGGAATTAAGACAAGGAACACCCTACACTGACTACATAGGATCCACCTACCTTCTTATTTGTTGACTTAACTAAACACAGCAATATGTATTCCTTTCAGCCAATTTCACTCTAAAAATCAAGTGCTGTAGTGAAATTAATTGTATGCATGGCAAGCTATAACAGCTAATAGAATGGACAAATTGAATAAGCCATTCCATGTGCAATGCTCTCTGCTGGGATTTGCTGGCCAGGCTGCTGTTTTATGCTTATTACAACCTTTCCAGATTTTATCTCATTCTCCCAAACAATCTTCTGCCTCCATAATTTCAGTTTTCTAATTATATCTACTATTTGGGGAGCTTATCATACTTGTCCCCCACTTTAATATAGACCTATTTGATGTAGTTTATGCCTATAATACTTGTCCCCTCTTTAAAATAGAACTGTTAGATGTAGTTTAGTTTCCCATTTAGCCTTTAATCCTGAATCCTGTGTATGTTCTATTTATTGTTTACGTGTGTGTGTGTGTGTGTGTCACTCTCAGTTTCACCCCTCTCTAACTCTGCACCCTTGCAGGGAAAGCTCTAAGAACATTCGGCCCTTAAATTTTGATGAAAACCAGACACTAATATGATGAGCTGCATGACAAGTTTTGAAGAAAGAAAGGAAGGATTTAGGGAAAATAACTGCCTGAATGTCTCCTGAGCACTTTATCACATGTTATTCATTTGTTGTCACAGCAAAGCAGAGTATTGCAATAGAAGGAGCATGGACTTTGAAACTAGCAGATAGAGTTGGACTTCTGGCAAAGCTACCTACTCACCTATTGACCTTGGGCAAGTTACTTATGAACATAAAATTCCTTGGCTAAAAAGGAATCCTTACAACAATCCAATTTGATATTGTTGTAAGAAGACTCGATAGTTGAAGTGGCTTTCAGTTTTGTTATTTCCTTTTCCTGATGAGGAAAAGTAGAGAGTATGGAAACTGAGGGTACCTATGACTTTGGTTAAAGTTAGTTTTAAATCCTAGCTCTAGAAATCGTCTTTCTCTCTCTCCCTCTCTCTTTCTGTCTCTCTGTCTCTCTCTGTCTCTCTGTCTCTCTCTCTCTCTCTCTGTCTCTCTCTCTGTCTCTCTCTCTCTCTCTCTCTCTCTCTCTCTATATATATATATATATATATATATATATATATATATATATATATATATTCTCAAAGACCTAGCTTTATCCCTGGATAATCAGCCACCTCTGAAGCAGCAGAAGACAGTAGCCGGGACCTCACTAATAATCACACAGTCCGGACCTCCAGCAGGCGAAAGATAACATCTTGATGTAAGTTATGGTTCAGTTCCTGAACCCTAAGGTGAAAACGCTCCCCGCTACTTTCCCATGAAAGAAGACAGAGGAATGCTGGAACAGACCTCAGAACTGTCCTCAAGACCTGAAGAAATGATTCACTACCCTTACTTCACCTCCGAACAATCAGCAGCCAGCACCACCCGGAATCCCTAACCCGCAATGTCTTGCGATTTTGCCCTATGTAATGTGTAACTTACACACCATCAGGGAGTCAGGCTTTTGAGCATTAGCTTCCTGTTCTCCTGGGTGGCATCATTCATAATAAAATAGCCACTGTTTCTCCACTGTAATTCTTGGTGTTCAGTGTTTGGCTCTGTTAGTGCCAGGTGGACAAACTCTTTCTGTTCTATAGCAATACGTCATAGGATCAATACGTATGTGTTTTAAAACCAACCTACAGCTCTAATGAGACTATGTAAACTAACTGGTATATTTCAACCACTTTAGTAAAACTGGCTTCCAACGTGTTTCTACTTCCATGGAAATAAATTTAGGTTAATTTCCTTCTCCCACAGTTGCCTGAGGGGTGCATCTTTACATTTCCTCTGGATGGAATGACATTCACCAAGATGTTTTGCTGGGTCCTTTGGAATAGACAACTCATTTTCCCTACAGAAAACCAGGTATAGATGTTCCATTTTAATCTATAATATTTTGATGTTGCCATTTGTTACATAAAAGATTCATTTGCCTAGGAAAATTTGCTGAAAGCTTTCAAACCTCTATCTTAAATTGTCATGAAAATGGCAATAATATATCAACCAGAGTATGTTTTCTTGTTCACTCGTGTAATTTTGAAGGTCTCCAAAAAGGTAGACAAGAGATATGGAATCAGAACTGGCATTCGGCAAAATGCCCAACACAGAGGACATTTACTTTTGAGGGTTCACCTGTCTTACCTTGTATGCCTTTCTCTCTGCTCTTCCCCATTCTAGTCCTTTCTTATCATCCCCTATTTTAAACATCCTTATAAACCCAGGGAATACCTATCCTGTAGTTCTCTCCAGCCTTTTCTCCTGACGAAACCTATTAATTATTTTATTTCAGCTCTGATATACTTGGAAAAGCTATGGCAGACTAATTCATCTTATGGACTCAGAAATCGTTTACTCTATTACTGCACAGGGATTAGGGAAGGGAGGAAAGTTTGGAACCAATATAATAGATGTAAACCAGATATACTATGCCATTTTTATCTGACAACAACCATATGAGGTACCTATATCAATTTTCTTATTTACAGGTGAGCAACTTGATGCTTTGAGAGGTAAAGTTGCCCAAAGAAGGAAACAACATAAATGGCAGAGGTTGAATTTGATTCCAGGTTTTTAAGATTCCAGAGCACCTACACCATTTATCTCTGCACTATCTGAAGGGTTTGCATTTCGCCTGGAGTCAGGCCCTGACCACAAAGGTCATGGCGTCCCCAGCACAATGGCAGGCTTGGGTAGGGATCACCCTCTTCCTACTCCCTTGAGCTAGCCAGAGCCTAGTAGAAACCCGTTTCTTTTTGTTTCTTTCTCATCCTAATTCAAGAGATACCCCCTTTTTATACAAACAAAAATAGGGAGAGGTTCCTTGACCTGCTATTGTTTTCCTTTGACCAAGAATCTTTAACCCAAGTGTAAAACAGCAGGGAGAGAGTGTGGAGACCCTGGGTGTTGAAGAAGATGAGGAGGAAGAGCAGAGTCTCTTGTGGGGCAACACAGAAGACCTCAGACTGGGCCCCTTGAAGAAAGCTGAGTTACGTCTACTTTAAGTGGGCCAAGCCAAACGCTCTCTGAAATGCTCTGGAAGTTCCTCTGCCAGCTACTCCTCCAGGCTCTCAAAGGCCAGACCTTGCTTAAGGAGGAAGAAAAAACAAAATTTCCTAGAGTTTAGAGAACTGAACTGATAACGGGTCCATATGGGATAAGAAACCCAGGGTGTTTAAACAACAGTCCTTTTTTTTTTTTTTTAACTGAGTGAACTGTCCTAATTTTTTAAGGTCAATGTTCTATAAGGTCATTGTCAGCGGATGCGGACCGTGGATCTGAACCAAATCCCCAACTGGGAAACAGCTCAGCATTTTCTTCTCAACAATGCTAGTCCATTGCTTTTTAATGAAACCATTTGGGGACTGAGGGGGCAGGTGAAACAGAAAGAGAAAATAATAGAGTGGTACAGAGTTTTGAAGGAGCTTGTTATGCCATTTTAGGATCAACATTACAGGTTGTTTGTGTTAAGATTCTATGAAGTAAACTGAAAGGACTCACTTGGTAACATACTAAATATCAACGTCTCTCTTTTTTTTTTTTTTTCTGTTGTGGCTGGACTGAGGGCAAGCAGGGGTAGGGTGGGGTAAGTAAGTAAAAACAGGTTATTTTTTTAAAAACCAAACCCTTGTTGTAAAGAAGAGTACACTTTTTATGCACAGGTGCTGATTGATTTGAAATTCAAGAACTGGGTGCTTATTATTTAACACTCTGGAAAATAAATAGGCAGTTTTGCTTGTGCTCTAGAATTTACTGCTACCCTTTCAACCCTCCAAACAAATTAGGGGGCGACCTGCTGGATTGGCAGGGTCTATGGGAAAAAAAGTGAAATACCTCCCAACACCAGAAACAGTCACCTTTTCAAAATGAGAACATTCAATCTAATCTGTTGTCCTTGAGTTCCAGTTCAAGATCTTTACTTAAGCTCATCCATGTTAAAAAAGGAAAACACAAAAACAAAAAACACGTGGTGGTGGGGGGTGGGGCTGATGAGTAAAACATTTAACAATATCAAGAGGATATAGACAGCAAAATCTAGACTGTATAAAAATTCCAGGTTTTCCAGACTGAAGGAACAACCAGATATATTTTTTAAGAAAGTAAGTTGGCACATGCAAGAGAGAGAATGAGGACTTTATCAATTCAGAGACATAAGAGACATGTCAACCAACAGTAATGTATGGATCTTATTTTGATCCAGGCGAAAACAAATTGTAAAAATAAATGTGTAAATAATATGAAAAAAATACTTAGGAGAAAATGGGAAAATTTGGACACTGTGAATATCTGAACATAATAAGGAATTACTGTTGATATGTTAGATTTGATAGCAGAATAGTGGCTATGTTTTAAAAATAAGTCCTAATCTTTTAGAGATGTAAGAAATATTTCTACAGATGAGATTAAAGTCTTGGATTTGTTTCAGAATAACGGGGGTGGTGGTGTTCAGGGAGTGGATGGAAGTATATGTCCAATAGATTGGCCTTAGGGGGACAATTGTTGAGGCTGGGGGTTCATTATACTATTCTCTCTACTTTTGTATACATTTGAAATAGTCCATAATAAAACGTTAAAGGGAAAAACCTGCTAGATCATGCTGTGATCTTTTGAACACCAGAGCGACCGTCTCTAAAATCTGACAGCGCTGGGCCAATACGTGTCTCCAAAAGACTGAGAGAACGCCCCCCCACACCCCTTTTAAAATAATTTTTGAGTTATTTAAACAAACTCATTATCTTGCACCAGAACAAAACCACAAATGCTCCTTTTTTCATTCCTTATAGAAAATATGGTAGGATAGATCTGAATAAAATCTGAATGCAAATGAAGGGAACTAAACCATGATAAGGACCCTCTATAGCCAAGGTTAAGTTTCAAGGTGGACTTCAATTCACAGCCAGCATGGGGCAGCCTACTACACTCCAGGCTCCACAGCTGTCTCAACAATGGCCACTGTTTACGACATCTAGGCCCTGGTGACATGTCTTTTCACTTGTGTACCTTGGTATGTCACAAAACTCAAGATAGTTTTGTTTCATGGCTGACATCATTCTTTTGCCATGGATTTTGTTGCAGGTTTCCTGAACAAGCACCACATCCTTAAAAGGCTTTCTAGAACAGAGCAAAAATGCCCTACATAGCTTTGAAATGCATCTGAGGAATTGGTCCTGCTCTTTTTATAGAAGGACATCTTAAGGAAGATTCAGTTACACCTTCTGGGTGGTGACTCTAAGCTACTTACAAAAAAAACAAGAGGACTTTATCTCTATGTTAGACAAGCAGAATAACAGGGTAATAAAAGCTAAGACTCTTGGGAGATTCCTACTTACTCATAGACCAGTGTTGATGGTTGAACCGAAATGTTTTCTGGGACAGACTCTGGAGAACAGGGGCCAATGATATACAGGAAGCCAATGAATGTGTTGTGACCTGGAGCCACCACAGACTGGCCAGAGGCAGCCTTGCAGAGACTCACCACCCTCAGCTAAAGAGGACTCATGATATTATTTCTGTCTTAATTTGCAGGCTTGACCCACCAACTCCCCAGAATAAAAGAAAAGTAAAGAAGGAAGGAGAGGCAGAAAAGGAACAGAGAAGAGAAAAGAAAAGAAGGCTGCTGACCAGCAAATGCTCATGAAAGGAAGGGAGTGTGTCTGTCCTCCTGGGACTCTGCTTCTGCATCTTGTTTTTGTTTTCTTTGTCAGACCACTTCCCCATTTCACTCCACCTACCACTCTTCACCAAAACAAGCCTAAATTTACTTCTAAATGAAAAAGAAAACTGTTCCTTGAGCTGACACTAGTGCATAGTTTGAAAAAACTCCTAGCAGATTTAAGAGTATAAGTCTACATTTTTTCCAGTTTTATTGAGCTATAGTTGGCAAATAACATTGTGTTAGTTTAAGATGGACAACATAATGATTTGATATATGTATACATTGCAAAATGATTACCAGAGTAAGTTTAGTTAACATCCATCACCTCAAATAATTGCAATTCTTTTTTTCTTGTGATGAGAACTTTTAAGCTCTACTCTCTTGGCAACTTTCAAATATACAGTACAGTAGGGTCACCATGTTGTACATTACATCTCCAGGACTTATCTGTGTTATAACTGGCAGTTTGTACCTTCTGGCTTCCTTCACCCATATATCACAGCCACCACGCCTGCCTCTGGTAGCCACCAGTCTATTCTCTACCTATGTGTTCCAAGTTTTAAGATTCCACATACCAGTGATGCCATGCGGTATTTGTCTTTCTCTGTATGGCTTATTTCACTTAGCACAATGCCCTTAAGGCCCATCCATGTTCTAGCAAATGGCAAGACTTCATTCTTTTTTCAAATGGCTGCATGATGTTCCATTATATATATATGGCAAGTTTTCTCTAGCCATTCATTCACTGACAGCTACTTTTGTTTCCATATCGTGGCTATTATGAATAATGCTGCAATAAACATGGACATGCAGATATCTCTTTGATATCCTGTTTTCATTTCCTTTGGGTAAATACCCAGAAGTAGGATTGCTGGATTATGTGGTAATTCAATTTTTAATGTTTTGAGGACCCTCCATACTGTTTTCCATAGTGACTACACCCCTTTGCATTACCACCAACAGTGCATGAGGATTCCCTTTTCTCCACATTCTTGCCAACATTTATCTCCTATCTTTTTGATGCTACACATTCTAACAGGTAAGAGGTGATATCTCATTATGGTTTTGATTTACATTTCCCTGATGATTTGGTGATGTCGAACATCTTTTCATGTATCCGTTCTCCTTAAGCACCTCTTGGCTATGACAGTTTCTCAGAGCTTCCATGTTTTCGATGACCGTGGCAGTTTTCAGGAGTACTAGTCAGGAATTTTGTGGAATGTCCCTCAACTAGGATTCAACTTATATTTTACTATTACTGATGATTATACTTCGTTTATGAGTTTTGGGAAGGAATTTCTTTAAACTTTTCATTGTAACTTCTGAACATCAGATGGTTGTTCCTTCAGCTCTCTTCAAAGCCAAGTGGCTTTAGGCAGCAAGACACTTACTCTGGGTATATGTACACTGCACCCTGCACATTTGTTATTATTTGCCTTCAAGCACCTTTTGCTGTTTATGCTGCTAAAGGATTAAAGCATTTTTAGAAACCGGGGACATGTTTAGCAATAGCTGTTGAAAGAAAAAGTATGTATGGAACTCACTTCTAATTACAGTGGCTGTGCAGCGAGAGTTAAAAAAATTAAACATTAGCAATGAACTATTTTAGTCACAAACATGAACGGTATATAAATTCTCTGTTCCTGTCAAATACGGGATTTTAATTATTTTTTCTGAAATAATTTGTGCCTTTTTCCATT
The DNA here is from genome assembly GCF_036562045.2 of Rhinolophus sinicus. Classification (NCBI taxonomy): domain Eukaryota; kingdom Metazoa; phylum Chordata; class Mammalia; order Chiroptera; family Rhinolophidae; genus Rhinolophus; species Rhinolophus sinicus. The sequence continues at coordinate 63,248,663 of NC_133756.1, forward strand.
TTTAATTTCAGTTGCTACCAGAATCAGGTTTATCTTTCATACTGTTTTCTAGTGCTGTTTTCGTATCTTCCAGCAGAACTGAGGTTTGGAAAGACTATACCAAAAATTATACTAGATTACATCAAAAAGAAAACTCTAGACCAATATTGTTATGAATATTACTGTAAAAATAATTTTAAAAAACCATAATATAGCAGCTCATTAAAATAACAAAAACAAAACAACCCAAGAATGAACCTAAACATTCAAAACTTACATGAGGTCAACTGTAAAACATGGTTGAAGGTGGAAAAACATACCATGTTCTTGGATAGGAAGACTCAACACCATAAACATGCCAGTTTTCCCTAAGTTAATTTACAAATTTAATGTAATCCCAATAAAGTTAACTTTAGGTCTTATTCCTAGAGCAAGACAACTTGATTATAACTTCATCTAGAAGAGCATACAAGCAAGAATAGTCAGGAAACCCCCAAAATGCAGATCAGGGACAGGGGTAACTTTCTAGAAATAACATTAATGAAGCCTCTATATTAAAACAGTGTGGCCAATGGAAGAGAATAGAAGATACTGAAATAGACCTCATTACATACATAAATGTATTATAGAATGCCATGACGGTGGCATCTCAAATCAGAGAGGAAAAGCTGATTTTTATTAGTGCTGTTGGGATAACTGAATGACCATATAGGAAAAAAATTATGTCTTTTTCATACTGTATACCTGCATACAATCCAAATGAAACCATGATCTATAATCCAAAAAACAAAATAAAATAAAATAAACTATACAAGTACAGTAAGTAAATATGGATTAATTCCTTTATAACCTGGGAGTGGGAACATTTTCCTTTATTATGACTCAGAATCTAGAGCAACTAGAATTTTATTACTTAAAAATACAAATTTGCATAGTAAAAAGACACCTGTAATAAAGTAAAATGGAAGATGACAAACTGGGGAACAAATATGAGCAACTTAAATCACAAAGCATCATCAACACCCTCTAACCAAAGACCATCAAGAACACACCTGCTGAGGAACAAATTAATATCAAAGCGCCTTGCAACAAAGGAGACTGCACACCGTGGGGCGCTGCAGTGGGACTCAAGAAGAGCGTTTTGTAAATGACTTATTACAGGAGTTGAGATTTGGTTAGGTAAGTTTGGACAGGATTCAAAGAAGAGGGGCTTTGCTCTGGATTGAATGCTGTCAAGAAAAACGGAGAAAATCTATTATTGAGTACTTCACAAGACTTACGTATAAGGTGGGAGAAGTGAATAAAGGCTATAGCCATAACTGGTAGAGAAGCAGCCAGCAGTCGCTCATGTTAGCAGGATAGGAGGATGTGTGGTACTTTTGTGGTTTGCACAGTATATTTTGCTTTGTCTCACTTCATGGTGGTTGCAGAACGGCCGTGTCTGATGTTGGTACTCTATGAGATCGTTTATATCCAACAGAAGAACACCCAGGTCTAGCTGTCAGTACCAGACAAACTCCTGGCAGCACTGAGGTCCAGCTGTGTCAGGCCACTTCTCAAAGGTCAGGGGCTACTTCTCTTTCTCTTGGGACAAGTACCCCTAATATACAAAGAGCTTCTAAAAAGAGAGACGAGACTAAAAACCTCAATCAACTGGGCTATCTAACACAACTGCCTCTAGTCACATGTGGTTATATAAATTTAAATTAATTAAAGTAATGAATTAAAACTTCAGTTCCTCAGGCACACCAGCCACATTTCAAATTATCCAACAGCACATCTGTTTAGTGACTAATGAATTGATAATGCAGGTATAGAATGTTTCCATTATTGTAATTACATTGGACAGCACTGCTATAGACAAAATTACTAGATAAATAGTTCTCTGAAAAAGAAATGAAGATGGCTTTTAATCATATGAAACATTGCCCAAACTTACTCAGAAATGCACAGCAAAACTATAGCGGGATCCATTTTTCCCTAAAAGATTAGCAAAAATCTGAAAGTTTGACAACCTACTCTATTGGTTAAACTGTAGGAAAACAAACATCCTCATACATTGCTGATGAGGATGCAATCAGTACAAACCATGCAAAGAGGAATTTGGCAATCTAGTAACATTACATGTGTATTTACTCTTTGACCCAGCAAACTCACAGAGTCCCACTTAACATTCCGAGGAAAATATAAAAAGACATGTAGAAGACTTGTTCTTACTGCACTACTTTCCATAGCTAAAGATTGGAAACAAACCAAATGTTGATCATTAGGAAACTGGTGAGTAAACTAGGGTACACCCACATAATGAAGTACTATGCAGCTGTAAAAAGTATTGAGAAACAGTTCTCAATGCAATATGGAGTGATCTCCAGGATATACTTTTAGATGAGAAAACCAAGGTGGAGTAGGGTATGTTTACTCTTTAGCTAAGAAATGGGAGAAACACATGCACGTGAATATGTACATGCATATACACACATTCTGCTTATATTTAAAAACAAACAAGAAATGGAAGGCTAATTATTTAAAAATGGCAATTTTATTAGGGAAGGGTGGTGGGTCAGAAGTTAGATTTCACTGAACAAACATTGTCTTACTTGACTTTGGAACCATATAAGTATTTTACATAATTAGAAAATCTGAAATTATTGAACAATTTTAAATTGAAAGTAATAATCTCTAAGAACTGAAAAGAAAAGGAAAACAATAAACCTGAATGCATATTCAGATGGTGGCAAAATCATATTGTGAAAATTATTTCTAGTCATTTTACACATAAAAGGTTGACAACACATCCCTAATGGAATACACTCTAAGGAAAATAAGATCTTTCAAAACATGCAAACAAACAACTATCTTAAACTGCTTTCAATAATCATATTGTTGGGGATAGTGTTGGTATGATTATTCTGAAACTGTTGTGCATGTTTTCTGAGATAAAGCAAATGAGTAGCTATATTATACTTGAATTCTAGCATTCCTCATGCTTGGAGATCCAAGATTCTCCAGGTGGGAGAACGGAGGTCCAGTTGAAAATCAAAGAGGTTAGACAAGAATCTGAATGGGAAATATCATCATAAATTCATGATATATTCCATCTTAATACAAGTATATATAATATATATATATAACATATATATGTATATACATAATATATGGTGCCAAAAAATGTATACACATTTTAAGAAATGAAAACTGTATTAAAATTGTAATACTTAATATATACTGATAACAAAAGACGAACACAAGTCACGTTTGACTTCTGCAATTACAAGAGGTGCTCAAAGTGGTTATCATCAGGGC